>NC_132937.1:4948219-6148219 GCF_034638445.1 Ciconia boyciana | reverse complement strand
TCTAATCCATGTCTGTGCCTCTCTTTTACATGGGGAGGGAAAAAAATGTCTTGAAAAAATGTTTTCTTTGTTTAAAGGTGGAAAATAAAGTAGTACACAAGGTCTGAGTTCAGAATATATATGAAAATAAAGTATTAAGTAACCTATTAGTTATTAGCATATAATTTCCATTATTATTGTCTTTTCATTGATAGTGTGAGTGCAAGAATATTCTCTCTTTTTAAAGTTAGAAATAATAATACAATACTCTGCTCAGTTTTTCACTCAAAAAAGCAGCAGCTTTGAAAAAGGCTTTGAAAAAGCAGCTTGAGACTGCTTCATTTACTGTTGTTGGAGAAAAACTGCTTTTTCAGTGGATTGTGCAGTAGGGAGAGGAAAGGAGATTAATAATAAGCAAAAAAGACACTAATGGGTACATGAAGAGCATGAAGAAGTATATGAGGGCATTTCCCTCCCCACAGAAAGAGAACTATCTCATGAGCAAAGTGTGGGAACAAATGGAAATTTTTAAAGAAAAAAGAAAAGGGAAAAAAGGATTGGGGGTCGAAGTAGAAATTCTTCAGTGTGAGTTCTTCTCCTTTTGTATGATTTTATGTTAATTGTTAATTTGACTGGAAGATTAAAATAACAGCAAAATCTTAGAAAAAATTTTCTCCATGTAAGCTGTTCAGTCACTTATTTGAAAATGCTCCTGTGAGTGTGTACATAAAAATGGGCAAAAGATCTTTTAATCAGTGAAATTGTAAAACATTGAGGCCTAGAATGTAAACTTTTTATTTCAGATAGCTAGTTAGTAATTTCAAGCAGCTTACTGTTCAAACTTGCTAAGAAAATAGGTGGGAATTGTAAACTAATTTTGTGCCCATAACATTCTGTCTTCTATCTTCTTCAGAGACTAACCTTTCTTGTATTTAAACCATTTTATTCTAACTATAAAATGCAGTAGAAGTGTTAGTGCTAAGTGATAAATCGAGTTGAAATCAATATTAAAATGGTTATACATCTTGCATTTGTACTGATTTTTCTGGCCTTTCAGCCATGTTTTCTTTAATAAGCAGTCAAGGTGAATATTGTATCATACAGAAAATATGTTGGAGTAGGAAGACTTTTTCATTAAAAAAAATACAATTTCAATAACATACAAAACATGACCAATTACTGACTGAATTACTGACTGTTTCATCAGAAAAAAATAAAGGGATTTCTACCTCAGTTATGATTAACCAATAGTATATGACCAAAATTAAAGGTAATGTTAGGTAGGAGACAATAAGCATAGGATACCTTGTGGAATTTTCATTGCTTTATTCTAAAGAAATAAATATTTGTTTAAACAAATTTAAAAGAAGGGGGAAGGTTGATGTTAGTGTTATAAACAATGCCATAATTAGCAATGTCTAAAATGTTCCCTCATTTTTCTGTGTAATAAAGATGTTTTTATTCTGGGATGTGAATATGATAATCTAATCAGTGACTCAGACTTGACCCAGTTTGAACATAAGTAGGTGTTATTATCTGGTGGCTGCCTCTTTTGTAAGCTATAAAATGAGTTCCGTGGTCATAGTGGATAATATCCATTTTATAGGAGCTGTCGCAATTATCAGACATGGGTTTTTTTAACCTTCTTTTGTGAAGGCCATGAACTAGCTTATTGACATTGAACTCTCTTTTTTATCCTTAGAAGTGTTTCTTTTGGACTAGAAATGTGTTTCTGTGGGAATGGTTTTCTTACTTTGAACCCCATAACATTTCTTGATCACGTAGCAAAGGTCAGTCAAATGCAGCGTCTTTGAACAATAAATGTTCAAATATGTAAGGGTATGTGGAAGGAGAGTGTCTGCTCCTTTAAGGGTATCTGGTCAAAGGAACCATAAACAAAAACAGACAGAGACAAACCTGAGGGAAAAATGATAAGGAAGTTCATGATAGGAACAAACCTGGCCAGTCGCACTAATTGGTTAGGATATGTGGAGCGTGAGAGTGTTTATTTCTTCAGCTGGTAGGGTAAGGAAAGGGAAGGAGACAAACACAGAGACATAAAACCTGACCAATTAGCCTTAACAAAGACAATAACCAGAAACAAACCTGGTCAGTCACACTAATTGAGGGGCTATCAAGAAACTGCAGGCAAACAGGGACTTTGCAACTGATAAGGATGCAAACCTGAGGGTCCAGGATGTTTGAGAGGGGTAGGTGGAGCTATGCCAACTGATGAGGCAGTGTGCAGGGGAAGGGGGAGCAGGGATGAACAAAGAAGAGGGTAGACAGAAAAGACTATCAAAGGGGCTGGTGGCAGGTAGAACAGGGCCAGTCAGTACGCTTGTCTGGCTGAGCCCTGCACCTGATCACCGCAGTCTATCTTATCTTCTTATATCTTCTTAGTAAATATTTTCTTAACTATCAGTCTCTGTCTCGTGTGTGTGTGTGTGTGTGTGTGTGCTGCAAGGACTAAGCACCAGCTACTCGTGAGACCTGTGTGCTGCATGAGTGGATTTGGTGCCAGCTGCTGGAGTCAGGGGCAGGGGAGAGTAGGCTCCCCTGGCCTGTGGTGTCAGCTACTGGAGCAAGTGAGGGTCCTAGCATCAGTAGTTGTAGGGGCCATAGCTCTCTCGATCTAGGTAGGGTCCTACAGACTTTGTGCCTGGAATGCCAGCTACTGAAGGGACCAGTGTGAGTGGATTTGGTGCCAGCTACTAGAGTCAGACCAGGGGTGTAGGTGCCCCTGACCTGTAGTGTCAGCTACTGGAGCGAGTGGGAGTCTCTTGCCTCCAGCCACTGGGGTGAGAATAATGTATGTCCCAAAAACCAGCTACTGGAAGGGACTGGCATGAGTGAGGCAAGTGAGGGGCTCAGTGCCAGCAGCTGGAGCAGGATGGCAGGTCACAGCCCACACGCTTGGTGCCGGCTGCTGGGAGGACGGGGTGTCCAAGTGTCTGTATCTTCTCCAAACCTGGTGTGTAGGGGAGTGTGCATGTGGAATTTGCTAGCAAACTGCAAGCTGGACTAGCCAGCAAGTAGGAGGCCCTGGGTCTGGGCAGGGATATCAGGCGGGCAAGGGTCCCTGCTGCTATACCCAGGGGGACTTACGAGTGTAGAGTGCCTGTGGGACGAGTGTGTGAGTGCATGTGTCTGCTAACAAGCATTGAGCTGGACTAGCTGGCAAGTAGACCTGTGGAGTGGGTAAGAGGGCCTGGGATCCAGGCAGTGGTATCGGACATGATACTCGGGGGATCCATGAATATGTGTGGGCTTGTGAATCTAGAGAGTGCCGTGTGTGTGCCTTCACTAGTGACCTTCTATCTCTACCAGCTGAAGAGGAGGAAGGGAACTTGGCTGCCTATACTTATGTTTTATGCAAGTCCTATATGTAAGTGCTGTTGAAGGCAGCACCTTGTCTGTGGCAGCCTGTGTAACTGGCTGTGTCAGTGTCCTCTGTGTGTGTGTGTGTCTGGGATACATGCTCAGCTTCGCTACTGGTTGAACCTGCAAATGGAAAATTAGCAGCCACGTCCCTCAGCCTGGGCAGAGACCCCATGTCACTGGGCTCACTGGACTGGGCTTCAGTGGCCGGGCAGGAGGAAGTCCTGGGATGGGGATGCTGGAGGAGGCGACTACTCCTAATATCCCTTAACAAAATAAATAACCTTTTGTCACCTGACACTAAGGGGACAGACAGGTTCGTTTCGGATCCTTGGCAGAATGATGATGACGCTATTACCAGGGGTCAAGAGCAGGAGGTACCGGTCACACCTTTTATAACATTTTGAAAGATTATTTTTGTTTTAGGAATTTCTGAAAGAGAATAGCTTTGTGTCATTTAACTTTAACAATGGTAGACAGCTCCAGTCTGAGAAGTATTTAACTGTTGATGAAATTGAAAAATAGGACTGACATCTTGGCTGAACAATATTCTGATCTTTTAGTACTTCATTATGTTAATAAATGCATTACGCCAGAGTACATCCCTTTTCTATCCTAAAAACTCTGACTGGGTACTTGTTGTTCAAGCTGTTATTATTTCTTTCACAGTCCCACTTCTCTCTGAATCTGTAATAGAGCATACTCACTCTTTCTAATGATGGGTCTATTGGTTATAGTGTTGGTCTCAGATCTCATGTCTAAAAATATCACTGATACAATAGACACCCAAGGCTCTAGATCCCAATGTCAATGTCTGAGATGATGAGTCTCTGTCAGACTCTTAAATATATTCTCCAGTTTTCCATCAGGATTGTGGACTAAATTAGCCCTTTTGAGATATAACTTAGAAAGAAAGCTAGGAACCCCCAGACTTGAAGGCATTTTTTATACAGAATTACAGAATTGTTGACATTGGAAGGGACCTCTTGAGATCATCTAGTCCAACCCCCCTGCTCAGTAAGGGTCATCTAGAGCAGGTTGCTGAGGACCATGTCCAGTCGGGTTTTGAATATCTCCATAGATGGAGCTTCTACAACCTCTCTGGCAAGCTGTTCCAGTATTTGACCACCCTCACATTAAAAAAGTGTTTTCTTGTGTTCAGATGAAATTTCATGTGTTTTAATTTGTGCCCATTGCCTCTTGTCCTGTCAGCGGGCACTACTGAGAAGAGCTCTTCTTCATTCCCTCCCATCAGGTATTTATACACAGTGATGAGGTCCCCCACTGAGCCTTCTCTTCTCTAGGCTAAACTGTCACAGCTCTCAGCCACTTCTCATATGAAAGATGCTCCAATCCTTAATCATCTTTGTGGCCCTTCGCTGGACTCTCTCCAGTATGTCCATGTCTCTCTTGTACTTGGGAGCCCAGAACTGGACACAGGACTCCAGGTGCAGCCTCAACAGTGCTGGGTAGAGAGGAAGGATCAACTCCCTCGACTTGCTGGTAATGCTCTTCCTAATCCAGGCCAGGAGGCTGTTGGCCTTCATTGCTGCAAGGGTGCATTACTGGCTCGTGGTCAGCTTGGTGTCCACCAGGACCCTCTCCTTGGGGGGAAGGTCCTTCTCTGCAGAGCTGCTTTCCAGCTGGGTGGCCCCCAGCCTGTACTGGTGCCTGGGGTTATTCCTCCCCAGGTGCAGGACTTTGCACTTCTCCTTGTTGAACTGCATGAGATTCTTCTCTGTCCATTTCTCCAGCCTGTCACGGTCCCTCTGAATGGCATCACAACCATCTGGTGTATCAGCCACTCCTCCCAGCTTTGCATTGTTTGCAAACTTGCTGAGGGTGTACTCTGTCCCAGTGTAAAGGTCACTAATGAAGAGGTTAAACAGTATTGGCCTCAGTATCGATCCCTGGGGTACACCACTAGTGACTTGCCTCCAACTGCACTTTATGCCACTGATCACAACCCTCTGAAGTCCTGTGTAGGCTTCCTTTCTGGGGTCTACTTGTTCCTTCTCTGAGAGTTTGAAGTTCTTCCTAGTGTTATTTTTTGTTAGATAGGTCATCTTAACCTGAACCTCAGGGAGACCTTAAATGTGCAGGTGGCCTCTAGTCTGCCCAGAGTTACATTGTGTCAAATTTTTCTCTTGCATACATCAGTGGGATGTTTCTGTTCTCTTTCCCAATCCTATATAGCAGAAATATTATATCATCCATGATGATATGAAGAAGAAAAATGTTGTTTCATCTGGGTAGATCAGTAGCTGAGGTTCATTCAGAATTGTAGGTTTCATTTGTATCTGTTTCATAGGGCTTTATTGAGGATTCAGTTTTCATTCTGTTATCTAAAATGCAGTTCAACAGGCTTTTCTGGGACATGTTCAGATATGTGTTCAACTCATGATGCAATATGGAGTCTATTATTTTATTCGGAGATTTATCACTCTGGCAGTGAGAATTTGTATGAGCTCTGGCATTAATGATTTTGAATGACATACAGCCTAAGTAAGGGCTTCTCAGTCTAGCCATAACAAATAAATCTGAAGTAGTCATCGAAAAAAAAATGTTTTTCTAAGTGTTTTCTTAAACAATGTAAGCTTGTTTAAAATTAATATCACAGAATCACAGAATTGTATAGGTTGGAAAAGACCTTTAAGATCATCAAGTCCAACCGTTAACCTACAAATACCAAGACCACCGCTATACCATGTCCCTAAGCACTACACCTACACGTCTTTTAAATACCTCCAGGGATGGTGACTCAACCACTTCCCTGGGCAGCCTGTTCCAATGCTTGACAACCCTTTCGGTGAAGTAAAATTTCCTAATATCCAGTCTAAACCTCCCCTGGCGCAACTTGAGGCCATTTCCTCTCGTCCTATCTCTAGTTACCTGGGAGAAGAGACCAACCCCCACCTTGCTACAACCTCCTTTCAGGTAGTTGTAGAGAGCAATAAGGTCTCCCCTGAGCCTCCTTTTCTCCAGGCTAAACAACCCCAGTTCCCCCAGCTGCTCCTCATAAGACTTCTGCTCTAGACCCTTCACCAGCTTCATTGCCCTTCTCTGGACACACTCCAACACCTCAATGTCTCTCTTGTAGTGGGGGGCCTAAAACTGAACACAGTATTTGAGGTGCGGCCTCACCAGTGCTGAGTACAGGGGCACGATCACTTCCCTAGTCCTGATGGCCACGCTATATTTGATACAAGCCAGGATGCCATTGGCTTTCTTGGCCACCTGGGCACACTGCTGGCTCATATGCAGGCATCTGTCAACCAACACCCCCAGGTCCTTCTCTGCTGGGCAGCTTTCCAGCCACTCTTCCCCAAGCCTGTAGCATTGCATGGGGTTGTTATGACCTAAGTGCAGGACCTGGCACTTAGCCTTGTTGAACCTCATACAATTGGCCCCAGCCCATCGATCCAGCCTGTCCAGGTCCCTCTGCAGAGCCTTCCTCCCCTCAAGCAGATCAACACTCCCGCACAACTTGGTGTCATCTGCAAACTTACTGAGGGTGCACTCGATCCCTTCATCCAGATCATTGATAAAGATATTAAACAGAACTGGCCCCAACACAGAGCCCTGGGGAATACCACATGTGACCGGCCGCCAACTGGAGTAAACTCCATTCACCACCACTCTTGGGGCCCGGCCATCCAGCCAGTTCTTTACCCAGTGAAGGGTACACCCGTCCAAGCCATGAGCAGCCAGTTTCCCCAGGAGAATGCTGTGGGAAACGGTGTCAAAGGCTTTACTGAAGTCTAGATAGACAACATCCACAGCCTTCCCCTCATCCACTAGGTGGGTCACTTTGTCGTAGAAGGAGATCGGGTTGGTCAAGCAGGACCTGCCTTTCCTGAACCCATGCTGGCTGGGCTTGATCCCTTGTTTATCCTCTACGTGCCACGTGATGGCACTCAAGATGATCTGCTCCATCAGCTTCCCTGGCACGGAGGTCAGTCTGACAGGCCTGTAGTTCCCCGGATATGTGAAGTTATAGGTTAAAACTCATTACCTTCCATTTATAACCAATGAAAATAGTATCTTAGAATCTTTGTGCCTTCAGAAACTGTATGTAAGTTCATAAGCACAATATGCCCAAGTGCCTATTCTCTGTTATGGTGTAAATGCTAGGAAGAAAATGGCTCTTAGAATTATTAATTGATTTGGAATGGGATTTTTAAATTCTATGAAAATAATTTAACAAATACAAATAGTTTTGAAAACTCAATTTCTTACTTTCTTATGTTCTTATGTTGCAGAAATTTGTCTCTGGATAAAGACATGCCTAATTTTGAACTGTCATTAATAGCATGTCAGAATGTGTGAGAAAGGGTGATAGCTTAGTCAGTATTTTTTTAAGTAATAGAAAAAAAGGTGATCAGTATGCCTTTAGTGTAAATAAAGAGCTTTAATTTTGGTTTTTAATAGAAATACACAATTTAGATACAGAAATAGAAACTATTGTTGTTTATCATGCTTTTCATGGAAAACTAAACTCTAAAAATGTACTGTTATAGTAACATTTTTCTTTGATATTTTTTCCAAGTTCTTTGATGTAATATCAACCACTGAGAAACCATTGGCAGAGCAAGACTGGTATCATGGTGCAATTCCAAGAATAGAAGCCCAGGAGCTGTTAAAACAGCAAGGAGACTTCTTGGTGCGAGAGAGCCATGGGAAACCTGGTGAATATGTCCTTTCTGTGTTTTCAGATGGACAACGGAGACACTTTATCATACAATATGCTGATGTACGTCTCTGATATAGTACTAAATATTTAATGTTAGGAAGTTAATTATTTCAGCTAAACAATTTAGTTTCTACATAATTTACTATGACACATAGCTTTAGCCTTTATATGAAAATATGAAAGCTGTTGGAAATATTTCCATCAGTGCTCAAATTGGAGGAAAAGGAATTTTGGGAAATATTTTTGGGAATAAAATAAAAATATGAAGTGTGAGGCTATTCTACATCTTTTATCCTATGTTGAAAAAAACAAGATATTTCTGTAAATGTTTTGAAATCCAGAACTTATTACTACTAATTTATGCATGTACATTTATTTATTTTTAAACCTATTTTCACAGTTGGTGCTTATTAGGCACTTTTAATTCAGATGATTGTAAAGATTCCATTGAATCTTCCTGAAAAATGGAAACATTCACTTAGGAGAAAATATTCTGTGCTGTTTTGTATATAGTTGGGAATTGAATTCCATGCTGCTTTGGGGATACATGTGTTCTTTTTAGCCTTGTGGATGTTGTTTTGTTCAGCAGAACACAAATGCTTGTGAATATTACATAGCATGTATGCTTCTGAGTAAAGACCAAAATTGATCCCCTTGTTTCTCTAACTTAGGAAAAACTGGTCATTTTAAACTATATTAATATTTATTCACTTTTACCCAATGTATTACTTTTTATTTTTAATGCATTTCTTGTTTTTATTTATATATGTATTTTTCTTTTTACCTTTCAGAATTTCAAACTCATTCAAAATAAGATAATGCTCATAACATTACTAGAAATGCTTCTAGCTCTTTACTCTGTGAATATAGGTACAATATACCAGCAAATCAATCTCACTTTTGATTCAGCAATATTGACAAAACATACTTCAGTCTGATGCAATAAAATCTCCCAAACTTCAGTCAAACTATACAGACAAATGCACAAATTCTGTAGCATGACTATGTTTACACTGTTTCCCAGTCTAAATCCCCAGCTGATGCAGTATACCTGGGGAAGTCAGTATTATGTTGCTGGTTTATTGTTTTTTTAATGAGGGGTAGTGGTATTGTTCAAACTTCATAGAAGTTGGAAGATTTTTATAGGGTCAGTATGGAGACTGGTCTGTCTGGGGTTTTTGTTAATTTTCACCCATAGCTTTCCTTTTAGGATTTAACAATTGACAAAAAGTCAGTGTTTACTTTATTTCATTTTTATGACCTTAAAGTATTTTGGTGTATCAGAATGCTGAATGAGAAAATAAGAGCAATAAAGCTATCTATACCTAGATACACACAGTCTTATAAGATCCTTGGAGCTCTGATCCTTACTCAGCAGAATTAAATGCACGTTATGTGCTTAGTGTGGCTGAAATCATTTTGTGTAAATCATTGTATGTGTCATACTCCAGTGGGGCTTCAAAAAATGTAGACTAGGACTGGGCTTTGAAGTCAGTTATAATAGAGATTTTTTTTTTTTATAAGTATTACTACCCTTATCTGGCTACCCTTATCTGTAATCTGATGCTTTTTAATATCCAATTTTCCAAGAAAAATTTACAGAACTGTAAATAAATTCCCTTAATTTCACTACTTTCTCTTAGGTATTATATTAGAAATGTAAGATTGATACTGTTTAATATTGCACAATCCAAACATTATCAGGTCACTAGATCTCTCTGCTTGTACATTTAGTAATAGCACCTTATGTTCATCCGCTCTTGGGATTAATTTGTGGGAGATTTTCTTGACAATCATGGAAGCTAAAACCTTTTTTTCTTAAAGAAATGCAAGACTCCTTATGCACTCTTATGGGTCTAATCATCTGCATTTATTGTGAAAAAAAAAAGCTTTCTTTTTTTTAAAAAAAAGCTTATTAACCCTAAAAAGCATTTAATAAGTGGTGGGATTGTTATGGCCATATGACAAGAGTGACTGGATTCACGAACATCTTGGTAGGGAAGTTTGCTGAGAGTAAAGTGTAAGATTTTTTTTTCACATTGGTATAAATAGTGTTGAATCAGCTCTCTGTGACTGGTCAAATCACACTCTTGCATCACTGACAGGTTTGGTCTCCATTGGCCTTAAATTTTTTTCTGAATCAAAGACTGCAGAGCAGAAGTACAACATATACCTGTTTTAACAGTGGCCCTTTAATTGCATAAGTATTCTTTCTAGTTTTGCAAATATTTTTAAGCGCTAATCCCAATAAAAGTATTTGCATGATAAATCAGTTCATCCTTCAGTTTTAAGCATCAAAATTGATTGCTGTCACTAAGGGCTACTCTGTTTTTCACTGTTCCTCTTTGAGGCTATGCTATTTTCAAACTGTTGTTTGTTAGTGATTTTAATCAGGATCCCATGTAAATACACAGAATAAAAGAATGTTGTCTGCCCTGAAGGTAAGTAAGCTTAAATGGCAGTAGATGAGTTCAAGGCTGGGTCTGGTATGAGGAAATGTTATGCAGTACTGGTTATTGTGCTAGGCAGACTCTCAGGACATCAGTACCCTAACCATGCTAAGGTTTATTGGATCATCAGAACAGAAATTTGAAGGAGGTTATTTGAAAGGAATGGAGACTAGTGTTACCGGGCAAGCAAAGCTGAGTCAGTATTAATTAGTGAATGACGTTAGGGGAATAAACCACAAGTATTTTAGACTGTGAAAGCATGTTTACAATAGAGAACCAGTAATAAGATAAAAATAAGTGACATGACCAAGCTCTCTTTACTAATAGTGATAAAACATTACAGGAAATGGATGTTTTTATTTCTAATGGAGAGAAACTTTTATAATGCATTCTGCAAAGAATTTAACTGTAGGTGTTAGAAAGAAAAAATCTGCATGGCAGTGGTAGAGGTTTTCATTGCCCAGTTTTTTAAATGAACCTGAATCACCATCTATGCTTTTTTTTTATTGTGGTCTTTGTTTATTGTTGCCAATTCTGCTGGCTGGCTTACAGCAGTTCCTCTCTTGTGGGAAGAGTCCTCTAACTGTAGATATTGAGACCTTACATAGACACGGTAGTTTATTCTGCTTCCCAATCACTTAGCCGTAATGTAAAATTTAAGACGATGAAATAAATACTAATTTACCATTCCCTCCCCCCCCCCCCCCCCAAGTGTAAGGGCAGGGATAAGCAATGAAGATATTAATTTTTTTCCTTAGTACCTGAAAGTACCTTATAGCATTTTTTGCTAAGAAAATTTTACATGCTTCTAAGAAAATATTAAGAGATCCCACAGTTTTATTGCCATTATGTTGAATTATGTATCTAAAATAATATAAACTGACAAAAAGGGTAGAAGGGGAAAAGAAAGGAATTTTGTCTTGCTCAACTTCTCTATAAATTACACGCATGGCCTGCCTTTGTTTGTAGACTCTGTACTCCTGTAGAGTATTCTGGTATACACTTCTTATTAAAGACCAATCAAGAGGGTCCGCACTCTGTGCTAGGGATTTGTTAGTTTTATCAAATGTTCTAAGTGCAGTAAGATCTGGGTGAGATAGTGTTACTTATCTCTTGTTTATTAGATTGTCAGATGTTTATTTTTTAGGGGTTTTCTTAATTTATTATTTTTAGTCTTCAGTACTCTGGAAGTTAGTATTGTTTCTTCCAGTTTATAATCTTTTTATTTCATTCTGTCACAGCTTAAGTATCCCAAATTGTCCCACCTCTTAAATTAGAAGAGCTTCCTTTTTAAAAAAAATTAAGAATTTAAAGAAATAGTTTATTTTATTATGTTGCCTTAAATGAGTGATGAAGTAATTTTGCATTTATTAATTTATTATCTTCTTGATCATCATTTCATTTACTTCAGTAGAAGCGTTATTAAATTGATTAGGATAGAGATTTAATTCTGTAAAAGAAAACTTTTCTTTATTTTGTTACTAGTGATGAAAGCTTGGTAATGTTCTTTTGCAGTTTCTTCTTTGAAATTTTGCTTGTACAGGAACAATTATTTCCTTTTACCTTCATACAGAATCAGTATCGTTTTGAAGGAACTGGGTTTCCAACTATTCCTCAGCTCATAGACCATCATTACACAACAAAGCAAATTATTACAAAGAAATCAGGTGTTGTTCTGCTGAATCCTGTTGTTAAGGTAATGCATGCATTCCAAGAATTCTATTAAACTGAAAGTATTTTGAGGTTTGTATTATCATTTAACATATGTTCCTTGCAATGACAAGTGGTAATATTAAGTAGGTTGTAGAATATTTGTATATGCTATTAAGTCAATAATTTGAGTACTGGAACTATCTCAGTTGCTGGCTTCTAGACAGAAGACACTGCAGTTTTCTTTAGTGTTTATTTCAGCATGCAAATTCTTGGAAGTTTTTTCATTCTTGCTCACTGTTCTGTGAATCTCCATTCTTTTTCTGAATGTTTTCAGCCTTCTCTACTCTGCCCAGTGCATTCCTCCAAAATAACACTCCATCCTGATTTATATAATAAATAATTGCCATCCTGAAAGAATGGCATTCAGAGTCTCCCAAAACATACTTGGACTTTTTTTTTTTTTCTGAAAACTGAAACTATTAGTTCATTGTCCATAACATTGTAATGAAGAAGTTGTCTGAATAAAAATGGTTTTCTTTAAGTGGTAAAATTCTCAAATCAGTTTCATCCCTATTTTATATCTCAAATATAAGGTACTGATATAGACATGGAAACAGATACTGTCCCGCCAGCATCATTGCAAATTTCAAATAAAACTTTTTAACCTGTAAGCCATTTCAGAATGTCTTTCAGAATCAAAACAAAAAGGGATATTAAAATATATCACCATGTAGAAAGCTTAAACAGTCTCCTTGCATTCTTCCAGTAGTTTTGTGGTTAGTATTTACTCAGTTGATATTTCATTCATAAACCAACTCTTTTCAACTTAATCTTTCCATTTTAACTATGAGTTAGCCATTTGTTCTTAATGGAAAAAAAAATTGACTGGTTTCAAGCACACTTAAGGCACCTTATACATTCTACAAAATTTTAGAAAGTATAACAAACTATAATTCAGAGTTAGTTTCCTTCTCCAAAATCCTAGTTCTTTTCCTCTAATAAACCTAAGAAATTAAAGCATATTTCTGTTCTTCTCAAAATTAATGTTTTTAAAGCTTACCTGTGCTTGCTTTAATAATAATATAAAAAAAAAAAAAAGCAAGAGTTAGCTTTTAAAGTGAAAGCCTTTTTTCTTCATAGCTTTTAACATCTATATACCTATTCTCTATATTGCATGTATGTTCAACATATGTTTTTATGGACACTTGCTAGCTTTGGTAAATGTATATGGACAATTCTGATCAGATAAAAAATGAAAGTTATTTCTTCTAGGTAACTCTTAAAACTTGAATGACCTTTGCTTTTTGTCTGCTTTGACTATAAAGATATTGAAAATTTATTACATCTTACATGAGTTGTTGTGGTGGGTTGACCTTGGATGCCAGGTGCCCACCAAGCCTCTCTATCACTCCCCTCCTCAGCAGGATGGGGGGGGGGGGAGAGAGAAAATAAGATGGAAAAAAAACTTGTGGGTCAAGATAAAGGCAGTTTAATAAAGCAAAAGAAAAGGCTGTGCTCAGAAGCAAAGGAAAACAAAAGATTTATTCTCTACTTCCCATCAGCAGTCAATGTCCAGCCACTTCCTGGGAAGTAGGGCTTCAATAGGCATAGCGGTTCCTCCAGAAGACAAACGTTGTAATAACGAATGCCCCCCCTCCTCCTCCTTTCTCTTAGCTTTTATTGCTGAACAGACATCATATGGTATGGAATATCCCTTTGGTCAGTTTGGGTCAGCTGTCCTGGCTATGTCCCCTCCCAAGATCTTGCCCACCCCCAGCCTACTGGTGAGGGGGGAATGTTGGAGAGACAGCCTTGGTGCTGTGGGAGCACTGCTCAGCAGTAGCCAAAACACTGGTGTGTTATCAACACCTTTCTAGCTACCAATACAAAGCACAGCACTATGAGGGCTGCTATGGGGAAAATTAACTCCATCTCAGCCAGACCCAATACAGCTGTACACTATGGTCTATTTGTGAAATGCATTTATTTGTGAAATGCACTTATTCTGCTTATTTCCTAGAGAATTTCAACATTTATTGAAGTTGGTATGTGGGGGGGGGGTTATTTCTTAATTTATCAAATGATGAAATTGATGAAAAATGAAATATTTTTATGTCTGTTTGCAAATTCCTTTTGTAATACCATAATTATTTTAAAAATTTAATGCTTTGTCTGTTTCCTGGCTTTTTTTCTGGCTTTGTATAATATACATATTACTGCAGAGTTTAAGCAGTTTTCAATGTGTAAAAGCAGTTTTCAATGTATAAAAGCCTGTGAGAACAGCCTTATTTTAACAAATGTAAAATGATAATGTAGTATGTTACTACATGCTAAATGATAACAGAATTTATTCTTAGTTATTATCTGTTTGTTAAACAGGCCTGGAAAACATAATGTCTTCGTTCTCTGTTGTTTACTTGGAATGCAAGAAACTTTCATATTCTTAACATTTTGTTTCATTTTGGTAACTTTTTTTTATAAAGTTAGGGGTTTTTTATACATAGTTTTATGTAACTATGTATAGTCAAATAATTTTTCTAGTACATACACTGTTGGTAAAATATGGTCCCAGATCAGTTTCTTGTTCATTTCTGTATTACTTTACTTGAGCTCATGTCCTTTGAGGTGTAAATGCACATATGAATAGTTTAAAATCCCTTGGTGATAACCAATCCTTATATGACATAGAAACTGTACAGACATGTATGATTTTGTGTGGCGGGTCTTTTCACATCTTGAATCCATACCACTACAAATGCATCCATCATATCATAACCTCCTTACAAAACGGATTGAGGGCCATTTCTAAAACAGATTTTTTTTTTTCTCTTCTACTGTCACTGGGTACAAAATCAGTTTTATGTTTTTCTGTTTTCAGAGGGAAAAAGAAATAGTCCCACTCTCCTTCTGGACTTGTTGATTTGAGTTAGTTTCAGTATTAACTTAAACTAGAGCAAATTTTAGTACTGAGAATGATGCTAGTCTTCTGTCTTATAACCAGGTGGTAATTGCTTGCAGTTGTAGTGATGAAGTACTTTCATTACTGAAGTTTTCCCAAGTGCTGCAAACAATCATCATCCATCCATAAAATCCCATCACACAGGTTCTATATGTGGTGATATGAATTCCTTTGTGGTGATGTGCTTCAGTGTTAATAGTCAAGAGTAATTCCTTTAGGGTTCATGAATTTTTCAACTTTCATCATGAAGTAACAGAAAGGATGTCTATGATAATATTGATGGTTAGTGCTAAAAATAATACTGGGTGCTAGGAAACTTTTTGGTTTTAGTATATGTGTATCACATAAATTGTATGTTTGCTTTTAAAAAACTAAGTATGATCTTGAGTGTCTAATAGCTACTTATACCATGTGTAAACTAAAACCAATGTATAATGCACTTTAAATGCTTCATGACCAGCAGTTTGAACCAAATAAGAAATTGAAAACTGTGTTAGCTAAATATTTTTAATTGGTTTAGAGCAGTTGTTTTAAAATTGTTTTAACTGTCTTAGATCTTTGCAACAACTTTTTCTGACTTATGTTTTTATGATGGTTTTTTGTTCTCCCATCTGATCAAAATGAGTTGTTGGAAAAATATACTTCAGAATTAAGAAAAAAGTGTGTTGTGAGCTTTTCTTTTTAATATTCAGCCTTAATGCATTTTGCAAGTTAAAAGGTATTGTATCTGATCATAAGATAAATTATTTATTAGTAACTGGGGTTCTTCTCAGTGTGCTATCCATATTTGTGTTCCATCATATCTGCACAAGTTCATCAAGTGGCTGAACTGTTTTTGCTTTTTTGTCCTAGCCTTCTGTATATAGTGTGTGTGCATCTGACCCTCCCCATGTTCTTTGCTCAGGGTGTAGTGGGCTCGTATGCTTTCTGTTCTTTAATGTTCTTTCCCAACCTTTGTCTACTAGAGTCTCCAACAGAGGAGAAAGGAAGCTGGAAGTAATGTATGTATAAGGATGGGAGAGTCCCAAAAAATCTACCAGTAAATGTGGTTATTTGTATAGTCCTTATTTGTATACCCATTGCACTGTGAATAATTTCAAAGTGAGCAGTTCAGTCAGAAATAGCTCTTGGATTCCTAAATAAATAGCCACTATTGATCAAACAAAACAAGTTCTTTCATAAGTATCTACAGTAGCATAGCATTTGTTACAGATGTGTGTGGATCTCCAGGAGCTATCTTGCAGTTGCCAAAACTACAATTCCTCTTTAAGGATTTCTTCCACTCTAATGCAGTTAACTTTCTTGGCAGTTCATCACTCAGATATATTATTCTACAAGATCAATCCACAAAATAATTAAACTTCTTTGGTGAAGTCCAATGTCTTCTGACACTTCAGCTCTGGAGGAGCAAAGGATAAGCTCAGAAGAAGCTGCAAACTTACAAGGACAGAGCTATTTTCTTGTATCAAATATATGTATCAAATGTATGTAGTAGTGCTTGAATTCTCAAGAAGCTAAATCTGAGAGAAGTATTTAAATGTTGATTAAGAAGTAATTCAGTGACCACATGTGGTGGGTTGACCTTGGCTGGCTACCAGGTGCCCAGCAAGCCGCTCTCTCACTCCCCCTCCTCAGTAGGACAGGGAGGGGAGAAAATAAGATTAAAAATTTGTGGGTCAAGATAGACAGTTTAATGAAAGCAAGCAAAGGCAGCGCATGGAAGCAAAGCAAAGCAAAAAGAGGATTCATTCTCTACTTCCCATCAGCAGGCAATGTCCAGCCACTTCCTGGGAAGTAGGGCCTCAGTACGTGCAGTGATTGTTTCAGAAAACAAATGCCTTAATAACGAATGCCCCCCCCTCCTCCTCCTTTCCCTTAGCTTTTATTGCTGAGCAGACATCATATGGTATGGAATATCCCTTTGGTCAGTTTGGGTCAGCTGTCCTGGCTATGTCCCCTCCCAAGATCTTGCCCACCCCCAGCCTACTGGTGAGGGGGGAATGTTGGAGAGACAGCCTTGGTGCTGTGGGAGCACTGCTCAGCAGTAGCCAAAACACTGGTGTGTTATCAACATGGTTCTAGCCACAAATGCAAAGCACAGCACTATCAGGACTGCTATGAGGAGAGTTAACACCATCCCAGCCAGACCCAATACAATCTCCACCCCTTATTCCATACCATTTGCATCATGCTCAGGTCCCACATAATTTAATACATTTATATATCTTCTGACCATCCCCTTGTATCTCTCTCTCATTCCTGAAATCCCCTCTTACCAACACTTACAGCTTATACTACATACTTTATACCCAACATATGGATTTATACATTCTCATTAACTACCATCCCCATCCCTTAACATATAGATATATATTGTTTTCCCATTCCATGGGCTTCTGCCAGTCCCCTGCAAAATATCCATAAGAACAGGCTATGACTTGGGCCCCATCTGTCAAGGTGGGTGCTCAGGACAGGAGAAGCGGCATGTTCGATTGTTGGGCACTAACACCATCTTGGTTGGGGTCATTGCTGAACTTGCTCAATTCCTTGTGAAGATCATTCTCTGTCAGTTCAGGTAGTTCCTGCTGCATTACTTCCTACAACATACAACTTAAATCATGGATTATTTTCCCCCAGGGTTAAATCTCCTTGAGGTACACACCAGATCTCCCCATCTTTATGCATTACCCACAAAGTGCACCTGAATCCTTGAGCGAAGACAGTCCCACGAATAGACTTGCCTTTTCCCAAGGGAGGAGCAACCCACACCACCTTCCCCAGCCACTTCCCTATGTGCACGACAGGGACCTTATCTCCTCACACAGTATGTAGGGGCTTTGTTTGGGCAGGACCAGGATGGTCAGCAGATCCTCTGGTGTTTACTAGCCAAGTGGCTTCTGCTAAATTTATATCTCAGTGCTTGTATACCCCATTGCCCGGTGCTCTCAGCATAGTCTTTAACAGTCTATTATATCTCTCAGTCTTTCCGGAGGCTTATGGGTGATAGGGGATGTGATACACCCAATCCATGCCATGTTTCTTGGCCCAGGAGTCTATGAGGTTATTTTGGAAACGAGTCCCGTTGTCCGACTCAATTCTTTCTGGGGTGTCGTGTTGCCATAGAACTTGCCTTTCACAGCCCTGGATGGTATTTTGGACAGTGGAATGGTTAACAGGGTATGTTTCCAGCCACCTGGTAGTCGCTTCCACCATGGTGAGTATGTAGTGCTTCCCTTGGGTTCAGGCCTCACCGTATCGAAACCCCAGCCACCGCCCTCTATTGCAGGAAGACTTTACTTGCATGGGTCGCTAGATTGCAGTGCATGTTTCACATTCCTGGGTGACCTGTGTGATGGCCTCCATGGTCAGGTCTACCTCTTGATCACGAGCCCATCTGTATGTTGCATCTCTCCCTAGATGTCCAGATGTTTCGTGGGCCCATCGAGCTACAAATAGCTCACCCTTACACTCCCAGTCTGGGGCTACCTTAGCCACTTCAGTTCTGGCATCCTGGTGTACCTGTTTGTTGTTTCGATGTTCTTCGGTGACATGGCTCTTGGGCATGTGAGCATCTACATGACCTACCTTTAGAGTGATAGTTTCTACCTGGGCAGCGATGTCTTGCCACAATGCAGCAGCCCAGATGGGTTTACCTCTGCGCTGCCAATTGGTCTTCTTCCATTGCTGTAGCCACCCCCACAGGGTGTTTACCACCATCCAGGAGTCAGTATAGAGTACTGACCACTTTTCTCGTTCAGCAATCTCTAGGGTCAGTTGGATGGCTTTCACTTCTGCAAACTGACTCTATTCGCCTTCTCCTTCGACAGCTGCAATGACTTGTCATGTGGGACTCCACACAGCAGCTTTCCACTTCTGATGGTTTCCTACAACACAACAGGATCTATCGGTAAACAGAGCATAGTGCCTTTCATCTTCTTTTAAGTCATTATATGGTGCTGTCTCTTGGGCATGAGTCACCTCCTCAGGTGATGCTCTGAAATCTCTGCCTTCTGGCCAGTCCATGATCTCTTCCAGGATTCCTCGGCAATTCAATCATGAGCCTATTGCATGATGAAGGCTACCCACTTACTCCATGTAGCGTCAATTACGTAATGTGTAGGGGGACACCTCCATTGAACATCCAGTGTAGCACAGGCAATTGCGCTGCCAAGAGGAGCTGTGCTTCTGTACCAAGAACTTCTGAAGTGACTCAAACCCCCTCATATGCTGCTAGTATCTCTTTTTCAGTCAGGGTGTATGTAGTTGGCTTCTGATCCTCAATACCCCCAGCTCCAAAACCCTAGAGTCGACCTCAGGTTTCTGCTGGTGTTTTCTGCCAGAGGCTCCAGGTGAGGCCATGCTCCCCAGCTGCAGTGTAGAGCACATTTTACACAGCTGATCTTGTATGGACAGGCCCAAGAGCTACTGTATGAGCTATCTCCTGTTTGATCTGCTCAAAGGCTTGCTGTTGCTCAGGGCCCCACTCAAAATAGTTCTTCTTTCAGGTCACTCGATAGAGAGGGCTCACAAGCTGACTATAACCTGGAATATGCATTCTCCAGAATCCCACAATGCCTAGGAACGCTTGTGTTTCTTTCTTGTTAGCTGGTGACGATGTAGTTGTTATCTTATTGGTAACATTCATAGGGATGTGACGACATCCATCCTGAAATTTTTTGCCCAAGAACTGAATCTCCTGTGCAGGTCCTTTGACCTTGCTCTTTTTTATGGCAAAACCAGCTTTCAGAAGAATCTGGATTACTCTTTTTCCTTTCTCACACACTTCTTCCATTTTGTTGCCCCACACGATGGTGTCATCGATGTATTGTAAATGGTCAAGGGCATCAACCTGTTCCAGTGCAGTTTGGATTAGTCCATGGCAAATGGTAGGGCTGTGCTTCCACCCCTGGGGCAATAGATTCCAGGTGTATTGGACACCTCTCCACATGAAAGCAAACTGTGGCCTGCATTCTGCTGCCAAAGGAATTGAGAAAAACGCATTGGCAATATCAGTTGTAGCATACCACTTGGATGCTTTTGACTCCAGTTCGTATTGGAGATCCAGCATGTCTGGTATGGCAGCACGCAGTGGTGGCGTGACTTTGTTCATGCCACAATAGTCTACTGTTAACCTCCACTCTCCATCAGACTTTTGCACTGGCCATGTGGGACTGTTAAAGGGTGAGCGAGTCTTGCTGATCACTCCTTGGCTCTCCAATTGATGATTCAGCTCATTGATGGGAACCAGGGAGTCTCGGTTGGTGTGATATTGACTGTCATTGTGTGATATTGACTGTCATGGTAGCAATCAGCACCTGCTGTTCTTCAACCCGCAGCAGCCCCACAACAGAGGGGTCCTCCAAGAGACCAGACAGGGTAGACAGTTGTTTAATCATCTTCTCTGTCTCCACGGCAGCTACACCAAAAGCCCATCGGTACCCATTTGGGACCTTGAAGTACCTTAGCCTGAGGTAGTCTATGCCAAGAATACACGGGGCCTCCGGGCTGGTCACAATAGGATGCTTTTGCCACTCGTTCCCTATTAGGCTCACCTCAGCCTCCAACACAGACAACTGTTAGGATAACCCTGTCACTCCAGAAATCCAAATGGGTTCCACACCCTTATATCCTGATGACATTAGGGTACACTGTGCACCAGTGTCCACTAGAGCCTTATATTTCTGTGGATCCGATGTGCCAGGCAATCGAATACACAGTCCAGTAAACCTGGTTGCCCGTTTCCTCCTCCTGGCCGAAGGCAGGGACCCTCTATTTCCAGATGGAGTATTCACTGTCTGACCCTTGCACTGCCAGACCAGAGGTCCCTTCACCATAATCAAGCGAGGTGATCTCAGTCCTTTTCCTGCATCTGGGGGATCACTGATTGCCTTCTTTGGTCTTAACATCAACTGAACCGACAGCCTTCTTGGACGACCACTTCTTAGCAGCCGTCTTCCCCATCAGTTCGCGTACATGGGTTTCCAGCTTAAAGGTGAGCTCACCATCCAACTTCCTCATGTCGTCTCCCTGGTCACACAGGAAGAACCAGACAGTGCCACGCGGCATGCGCCTAGGCCTTTCCCTCTGACCGGTGCGGGAGGGGACTGACTCCATGGGGAACCCCTGACAGCCGAGGCGCTGGCCCGTGGGTACGAGGAGGGAGAGAGATTTTCTTCAAAATTTCAGAGCCAGGAAGATGCTCTCCCCACAGTTTGTGTATCTGGGCAATACGTTCTTGCCAAGCTGTTAGAATATGACGCTGGGGCATTTTGGACCACCTTCCTCCACATGGTCCATGTACACTGGACATCATCCAGATCTTTGGAGACCTGTTTGTCGTCCAGGTCACCATAGTTGACTTCCAGCACTGCTAATTCTCTGAGGTACTGGATACCTTCTTCAGTGGTAGTCCGCTTTCCTTGGTAATTCGCAAGATCTTCCTTGAACGGATATCTTGCTTTCATGCTTGACAGGATCCACCTCCAGAGGCTGCAGATTGTTGCCTTTTTTCTGATTTCTTTGTCAGTTCCCCAGCCCCCGGAGCAATCCGCTCACCTCGCTGGCGGCTGTAATCTTCCTGCATGTCTTGAAGCTCTCTCAAGGTCAGGGACCAAGTAGTTTCCACCTGTTGGGTGATTTCTCTCACTTCTTCCTCCTGTTTCTTTGCCAAAGGACCAGCTTCCTGATCAGACCCTTCCTCCTCCTCCTCCTCCTCCTCCTCCTCCTCCCCCCTTACTAATCGATGATATGGACCCATCGACCTCTGCATCAATTATTTCTTTTTCACTACTGGGGCAATTACTGTAGTTGGGGTTTGCATCTCTGTCTCAATCATGGCATCCTCAGAGGTAGTTTGGGTCCCTGTCTTAACCATGCTCCTCTGATAATACTGAACCATGGCTCGATTGGCCATGCTAACCAGTGCTAGAAGCTGCTGGGTTTCATTGGGGTAGGCAAGGCACCCTTCAATCAGGTGGTGCATCAATTGACCAGGATTACTTGCCTGTTCAGGTGTAAAATCCCAGGTTAGGGGAGGTGATAACTGCCCTAGGCACCTGCCCAGATCCACCTAAAGGTAAAGTAAGGTATGACAAAGACTGGATTGCCATAGACCATATGGGAAAATTTTGTCAAGCTAAATTCAGTCATATAGGAGGAAAAAATATGTTTGCCTAATACAGCATTCAGAAGAATGCGTGAGTGCATGGTAATAGAAGCTACTAATATTTAGCAGAGCCAATCGATGTGTCTGTACCACTTCCCTTTGGTGTGTCCTTTATGAACCGACTTTTTTTCTGCCGTTAGAGATTTCCCAATCCTTTTGTTATCCTGAATAATAAGTTAATGGTATGTGAGAAGCTAGCAATATCTTGTTAAAGAACAATGTGGAAGGGTGTATCTGATGTAAGAAATTAATGCGACAAGCTTCATTTAAACTATTGGCAGTTCTATAATGTTGTACGACTTCAGGTTCAAAGCCATCGTCTGTCTGGCTTGGAATGCAGGCAGTTTACTGACACGCACAATGAAAAAAGCATGAGTTAAGGCTGCAGTTTCACATTACCGCTGATTCAAACGAACAGCTTGCTGCTGCCAAAAAGGCGGGGTGGGGTGTGGGGTGGTGTCCTTGCTCCCTTTTCCTTTCCATATGGCTTTACCTTTCTCCTGTTCTTTTCCAATCACATATTAAGCTAATTCAACTGTTTTGACAGGTTAATTTTTTCCATTTTAGTGATCTTAACATATTATCTGAAGATTATAAAAGCCAGTGCAAGATGAGCACATGTGCCTAGGAAGGGATAGGATGGAGGATCTTAAATTTTTGATTTCAACAAATTATTAATTTGGCATAAGTTGCAATATGAAACTGCAGCTCTTTGGTAGGTATTGCCCACTAACCACTACAATTTAGAGGTGATTTTGGAAGGATTGTTGGTTATATAAGGGAACAGTTTTGCAGGAGTATAGCTTATCATGTGGATGTTGCTAAAAGAAGTAGTTAAATGTTTTCTCTCCTGGGCAAAGAAACCATCTAACTGGAAACAGCCAGATGTTTTGAAGTTAAGTCAAGATGGGACCAAATATGTTGCTAACAAGTAGCTTATGTAGTTCAAGGAGACTTTTATGACTCAGACTGATGAACATTATACTGTCTGTCTACCTATATCTACATTAAAGATTTTTAAACTCCCATTTTTCTGTCACTGTTTTTCCTTTGTATCTTTCAGTATCTTTTGCATGATTCATTTATAGAGTAATGGTGTTTAACAACTGGAGAAATTCTTATAATCTATTCATAATCAGAAACAAGCACATCTACAAAATTATGAAGTTTATGATCAGAGAGAAAAAAGACATGACTATTTCTAACTTTTCTTATGCTATACTAATATGCATCCATTCTGTTGTGTGCTTATTAATGAATGTATTGTTGGCAGCTGTGCAAAAATATTGAATGACGACAAATTCAACTCAGTGCAATTTGAACAGAATTAGTGAGACAATGTACTTTCAGTAAAAACAGATTGTCTTGCCCTTGTTACTTTCCACCTTGCAGTACTGTTCATATTATAGTTTATTAATTAAAGATAATAATTTGCACCAGTGACACTTTGTTTCAAAACAGTATTTAAATGGATATTTAACATATTGCAAATTAGAAAATTGGGTTTGTTTCTTTTCTAATGCCAGAGTTGTAGACTGATATGAAGTAGCTGACAGCATCTCTTCTTCTCCTAGATATTTTCTCACTGTCTGCTGAAGAATCTGCCTTGGTACGGGTCAGAAGAGTGCACAGGGGTTAAATCCCTCCACAAGTACCTATGATATTAAATAAAATTTGAATATATGTGATGCTCCAGCCTTTTTCAACTTAATGTTTCTATTTAAAATATTTTCTTCGACTTGACTAGTGCTGTAAGACAGAGGGACCATCTACAGTTTGAGAGTTAAATTCACAGATGGACTTAGGGATCACCAGTTGAGGTGTTTCACTACCATTGTAAAATACAAAGCCCTGAATTAGGTTTCTAGCTTCTCTTCTCAGTGCATGAAGAGTCATGTACCTTAAGAGAAAATCACAGGCTTAGCCAGTGGTAAACCTTAGACACTTCTCTGCATAGGGCTTACAGTACTAGACCTGTCCTGGAGCACCTAAAATGTTATTTTACTCTTTCAAAAACTAATCTCAGGTGAGTGTGTTTTTTGAATAGAGGAATAGGACAAAGTAGTGAGGCTTCCATCTTTTTATCAAGAAGCTCAATGATAATACACAAAGTGAAGGCTATATAAAGGGTCAGGAGGAAAGAGTTGTATTTTGATATTTTCCTCTTGGAAAAAATGCTGTTTTCATAGTCTTTAAGATTTTCACTGAACCAGAAAGAGAAGGCAGGAAGGGAGGAGCATAACAGAAAAGCTTACAGGTAAGGGGAGGAAGTTAGATTGGAGAGAGTAGTTCTGGGTTACAATTTCTGTTCTGTTGATTGTGTTACAATATGTATCTTAATCTCTCAATTGGTCTGTCAAATAATCCTTGTGTCAGAATCCATTATGAATACACGAAAGTTAGAGACTAAATGAGCGATGAAAAGTGCAATCAAAAGAAGCGCAAGACGCTAAGGGTTGCGTCATTTTATTTAGCTATCTGATTTTGAGGTCTGCAAATGGTGCCTGATGAGTAGAAAAGAACAGTTTTGAAGAAATTCTAAGTAGAAGCAAAAACAATCATTTGAGTGTCTCTTGGAGCTGCACCTGCCTTCTTTTCATTCTGCTGGCTCAGACAACTAGCCACAGGAGTGACACATGTGATGAGGCTCTTAAGTTTAAGACATAGTTTGTATACCAACAAAAGTAATTAAAGATTTCTATTCATAGAAACCTCTTATAAATAGGCAACTCTCATTAATTTATGTACCATTTAAATTAATATTCACTTACTGATACCTTGTGAAACTGATACTAACAAGGCAGCACAATTTGTGTATCCTTATCAATAAAGATTTTTTTCCTAAACCAACAGAAAGAACTTCAGTAACAAAGCTGATCAAACTTTGAATAATCCTTTGATTGTGAAAAAATCTGGCAGGACCAAGATACTGAATGTAATGAGTGGGTTACAGGTAGTGATTAATGTACTAATATAGTGATAACAAATCCTTCGATAGATCATTTGACTGCAGTTTATAGTGCCATTTTGTTTAACTATTCCTCTGAAGGATTATGCATCAGATTTTTTCTTCATAAACAAGACTTTGAAATGTCATGTTGTCACTATTTTAAAAAAGTTATTCACTGAAGTATTGAGTCCTGGGAATTAAGAGATTAAAAAAAAATCCAGTAACATTTTAGAATTCTTTTGCTTTTACAGTATTTATTTAAATGTTAAAAACCATTGTGTTAATACTTCCAAGTAGTCACTTTTGTGGTTTTTTTTTCTTAAAAGCTTTATTTTTAGATAGTTTTTTAACTTAAACTAGAGGAAAGTGTGCACTCAGTTTGGCCATTTCTATGTGTTTATAGTGTAACAGATTCTGAATAAGGCATGCAATCAACGGAAAATATCTAGAAAATCTTACTGGTTTAGTGAACAGAACATCTTTTATTTTTAGCAAAATCAAAAGAAGGAGATGAAGGAAATATGTTGCTTCTGGTATCTGGTCAGTGGGGCAGCAGTTTCAATCAAGAATCTTGTCTATAGGTGAAAAATCAATTGATGGTTATTGAGACTTACCTCGGAAGTCTCCCAATGCCCCAAGGAAGGGGAATAGCTATGCATGGATCCCATCACACAGACATGATGGTGCGGTACAAAAATTCACATGATGGGGCCTGACAGAGTGGCATGCCAGGAGTTTGGATGAATAGAGGCATTCAAGGCGTCTCTAGAATGTGCACTGAGCATGGCTTACAAAAGCAATGATCTATGTGATTTTTTGTGGCCATGTACATAAGAAAAAAGTCTTAGAAATTGCAGTATAACTTATCTCCCCCTGCCCTTTCCTGGTTTTATTCCTGCTGAATTCATGTAAATGTAAAAATGTGGAAGAAGGTAATGAATAGCTACCTTCCCAGCAAGGTGCACTGCACAGCATATTTTTTCTGTACTTTTTCCATTCTTTCAGTTACCTGGAACATTTCTGGATTACCTGCTGAATGGTTTCCTCCTTTCAAAAAAGAGAGAGGAAATAAGTCAATACAAGCTTCCACCTTCCTTATGACTAGACAACAGAATTCACTGGCCATGTAGCCCAAAGGAAATATGCAGCACTGTGAAGGAAGGTACTGTGGGGGACATTCTGTCAAAGATTTTAGCCCCTCTCTTCTGAAGGGAGAGAATAACTTTTAGAGTTAAAGAAAACACCCAAAAAACAGCCATCTTTCAGCTTCTTTTAAGATGGTCTCAAGCTTTATATTGCAAAAAGGTTATTGGTCAGGCTCTATACTCAGGCTGTATTCAGTACTCTGTGCTAATTACTTAGGATTCAGCCAAGACCGGTGTTTTGTTTTGGTTTTTTTTTTAATTAGTTTATTTCCTAGGGAATCAACATTTCCCTTTTTGGTCATGTATCTCACTAATAACTAAAAAAAAATATTGATTCTACAGCATTTACTTTTAAATTTGAAAATTGATGTGTTAAAGGCGGTGATGATGGCTGTAATGTCTTCTGTTAGGATTCAGTCTTTTGGCAAAAATAATTTATATAATATCTGGTTCTAGGCAGATAATATGGCTTGACCTGGCATATTAGTTACAGACAGGTTGCACCCATAACAAGAGAGATGATTTCCTGCATTAATGTCTAATTACATACAAAAGGGTTTTCTCTGTCTTTGAGAAGTAGAGATGAAGGGATTTTTTCATATATTAGTTTGATAATTATACAGAGAATGATTATCTTCAAAATGTAAGTGCAATAACGTAGTAATAAATAGTTCTGATGCAGATTAGTCAGATGCACAATTGGTCAGCACAAAATATATGTGAATAAGTCTATGTAGTTAAACTGAAAGGTGAAATTTCTACTGTCTTATAAAGGTCATATTTCTGTAGGCACTTTGCCAAAACCCTGTGTTGTATGTTAAAATTACGTAGCATTTCGCCTAAACTGAAGACCTTCTCCAGCGTGTCTTCATTTGTAGCAAGATGATCATGAGTATGGTTACAGGTTTGAACATATGCTAAAATAAAAAGTGTTTTTAGTGTATCAGTGCACAATCCTAAATGAAAATTGGATGTTTTGAGAACATACATTTCTCTGAAATATAAGTAACTGAACAGGCATTTGCAAAAGATTTTGTTGCCAATCTCAGAAATGAAAGACCATTAGTTACAACAGCTCACAGTGTGAGCACAATACAGCTGTATACATGTGTATGGTTCTTGGAATAGAGCACCGTTCCTTCAGTATAATGAATATAGGCTGTCAGACAAGTAACAACTCATGCTAACATTCCACTTTCAAGACTACCAAGTATTTTTCCATCAACTACCTAGATGTCTGCAAGCAGTATAATAACTATGTCTTTCTCTATACCACACAGCAGTGAAATTTATTATTTGTGGAAGAGTAAATAAATTGATTCATGTATTAGATCAACTCATATACTGAATGCTCCGTTCTGTTTTTTGAGTTGCTTCATGTGGAAATTAAAAAAAAAAAATCTTCTGAATTTGGGTCCCAGCTCTCAGAGCTGCTTGGCACAGGATGTACAAGATATTAAATGTCCAGTTCCCTTTGAGATTCCATGAAATTTCCTTTTGCAGTCTGGGCTGCCCCTATTTGAGCTAAAGGACTAACTGCAGTAACTGGCAGTAAAAAGATTGCTTTCTTAGCAGAGCGTGTTGTGAGTCACTGAGCCAAAGGTGTAGATGTGAAAATAGTGGCTAGTTTCTTGTCCCCATCATAGGAATCAGGGGAACTTCCTCAGTAATTCCATAGAATTGCAGGCTGGGCTTGGGCTACTGAAGTTGTATTTGGTTTATGTATATGGGGAGCACTATGTCCATGTGTAATTTTGTATGTTACTAAAATCTTTCTGTGGAATGCTAATGACAAAGTTGAATTTCTTATTTTCAGTACTTAATTTATCTGAAATAAACTAGAAGATATAATTATGACATATCACAGTTATCTGAACAGTTTATTGTGGAATAAAAGCAATTTTATTTTTTTAAATCACTGGATGTTCATTCATGCTTTCTTTCAAAGACCTGTTACAAATAGAATTTATGTACTTTTTCTAAAATGACTGCAGTATCACTAATAATGAAATGTATCATACTTTCTTATAGGGATTGCAACTAGGTTTCTCCTTCTAAAACTGCTCCCCCCTCTTTGGCATTCAGGGAAAAAAAAATAGTTGTTCAGGAAAAGCTCCATCCATGGGGTGAGAGGTGGCGGTTATCAGTGGCAAGTCTGAGATGAGGAAACAGAGGAGACTATCACAAGATAGATTGTATTGGTACTGATCAGACCTAGGGCGTGTCACAACCTAAAGGGTTACCCAGCCTGCGCGTGTGTAGAGATCGCAACCGTGGGTTCGTGGGATTCCGTAATACACAAGGACACAGAGGCTTTTATCCTCTAAATTTCTCTAATTTATTACAGATTACCACAAATACCATACAAATCACCACTAGCAAGTATACTACCACAAAAATCACCACTACAAGTATACCTATGATTAATAAAGCTAATATATATATCAAGCTATTATAAATTACTATCAGCAATCAATAATATAGTATCAATCAATAGTATGGCAGCAATCAATAATGGAAACAATCAATAGTATAGCAACAATCACCATTATAGCAACAACCAATAACAGCAACAACCAAGTATGTATATACTATTACAGCTTACTACAAACTTATCATTAGTGAAGCAAACTTATCAACAATATAACAGCAGATATACTTATGATAGATTACTTACATGGATATATAATACCGGTAGCAAGCGAATTAGACACATTTCAGAAGGGGCCAAACCATTCCAGAGGGGAGGACAAACTGATCCCAGAGGGGGACCCAACCATCCCAGAGGACAAACTGAACTGACCCCAAAAGTGGGCCCAGAGGGGGACCAGTAAGATAAAAGACAGAGTCTCACTTCAAAGATGATCCGTGTCACAGAGTTTGGAATCAGCCAGGCGTCCTTGGCAAGGATCCAAGATCTCATAGAAAGTTTGTGCAAAATTCAACCTGTTTAGGAAAAGGAAAAGTATGTGCAGCATGGGAAGTTCTCAGAGAGAGAGGCTCCATTTTGGATAAAAATTAAGCCCTTTTTATAACATAGAGACATAAGAGGGCATAGGACACCACCACTTTAAGCAGCCAATAGATGCTGTTAATTTCTATTTTTCACCTGGAACAGCAAATAGATGATGATGTTTTCTGCTCTTTCAGACCACTTTTATTTTTCCAGACTCATTTCCTGTTCTTGCAGTTAGAACAGCCTATGGCAGTTACTGATTCTTACTTTCTCAGGATGTTTTCCCCTTTTCCCAGACTATTTTTCACCTTTTCAGATGATAAGTTGCTGTTACAGTTCCTTGGTTTTGTACTTATCGATGGTATCTCATGATGTCTTCAGTTTCTAGGTACCCAGCCATACTTCAAAGATGCCAGCTGCACTTTTCAAGGATGCTTCTGGTTCACAGGCCTAGTTCCCAGGCTAGCAGTTCCCAGGCTGGCAGGCATTTTCTCTGTCAGTATTTTTCAGCAGATATTTTCTTCTGCTCAGTAATTTTCCCCTTCTAACCAGGCCATCTTTATGGCTGCTCACATCAGGGTTTCAGGCAGGGAAACCAGAGCAGAATAGGAGACCAGGGACCAGAACTCAAGAGTCTGAAGCACACTTGCATCCAACAGGTCCAGTGGACAGCAATGCACAGCTGGTAGGCTTTACATGCAATGTAAATGGGACAGCCTACTAAAAACGGCTCCTAAGACTGCTGAAGCAACTCAGTCTTTGTGTGTTTTAGTTGTCAGGGAGAAGGATTGCAGGTCAGCCAGATTCAAGTCAGGACACGCTCCTTACAAAAACAATCTGGAAAAATCACTGAGTTCTAGTTTTTCCCCACAAGTACAGTTTAAATGGTCTAGTAGCCCACAGTAAGTTACTTTAAATGTGATTTTTCTCTAGCACTTTTTAAGACGATAGATATTCTGTCTGCATTCTTCTTCTAATGTAATCTCTACTGTCTCTTATTTCAACAAAAGAATTCATACATTACATTTACTCAGAAATATTGTAAGTATATAGAGTAGAATATTTCCTACCTGCTGTATCTGAAAATATATTTGCATGCTGTATTTGTTACAGGCATTTGTATTCATCCACAATGATTTTTTCAGTTTCATTCAACCCGGTAAATTATGCTTGAGGGAGAGTGTAATGGGGCAGCACATGCTTTTTGTTTTGTTTTTGAGATAATTTTGGAAAGCAAGCACCAATTACAGGATTCCAAAGGCAATACCACAAATAGCTCTTAGCTTTAATATCTAAGTGGAAAAGTTTGATAAATATATTAGTAGAAATGAAAATATCTAAATCAAAATGAAACAGACTTTGTTCAGGATACACTTAAATGTATTTAATATTGTAAGGCAAAAAAAAAGCACTTGAAAAATATTGTACCTTATGCTAAAAACTTTTACCAATATAATGCCTTAACACAGATTCTCCTATTCCAGTCTTTCCGTTGCAAATTTTTTAAAATATATTTATATCTTTGTATCTGGTAAGTAAAATGGTGGCGATAATTTGCTCACTATTGTTTTCACCCTGAAAGCAAATGGGAAAATAAAGTCCAAAAACTATGAGCAGCTTTGGAAAATGGTTATTCCTTGAATTAAAATGTTTCCATCTCCTCTTACCATTTGCTAAAAGTCTCTCATACTTTTAATTCATGCTGGTACAAGACTGTTTAATAGCACCACAATTAGTAATAGAGATTGCTTGAAATATAATTAGGACCTTACCAATAACATGACAGGTGGTAATCCTGCTTGCGAGGTGCTTGCTAACAGACTATTAAAAATGAACAATATTAAACAGTTGTTTCATTATATGGGTTAGACCTAAAATATCCTACTCTAACTTTTTCATTAAATATTTATTAAATAGGTCTGTGTAGCAAGAAGCTTAAAATTGTTTTCGATGTGTCTGTGGGTTGTTGCAGAATATTTGTGGTATTGGTCATCAGCACTGAAAAGATACTGTAATCAGCGCTTGTTATCTTTTTCAAGTAGTTTCCTGTAATATATCAAACTACCACAGAAGGTTTAAGAGATGCAAATATGTGTCTTATTCATAATAGGAAAATTGGTTCTTTTTTTTCAGTACACTGAGGACAAAAATGGTTTTTGATCTAGCAATATGTTATTTTGTATTCTAAAATGAAGTTGTCGTTGCTGATTTTTACTTAAGTCTTTTTTTTAAAGAGTGCTAGATACCCTTTCCAGAACTTGTGTGTAAAAAGTGTATACTGTTGTTGTAGGCATAATCTTCTGATAGAAATTTGCTGTATAGTATATTTCAATATCTTATTGTATAGCAAGATTTCTAAAACATGTTTTGCAAACTCTTGAATTTATAACTTCCTAGCATGCTATTGATTGAGTGGTCCAAATAAAATCCTTCTTTAGGTACGTTTCTACTGGCTGAAATTTATTTTATAGAAAGTACACAGACTGAAAATTCTTCTTTCCTTTCCTTTCCTTTCTATAGGACAAGAAATGGGCTCTCAATCATGAAGATGTCACACTGGGAGAATTACTGGGCAAAGTAAGTGATCAAGTGAGCTAAATAACATTTAAATAGGTATATATCAGTCATGAAGTCTGTACATTTCCTATTTGCCTTATCTTTTAAATTACCGTGGTATGCAATTTTATACCAATTCTTTTACTTTAATATGAAACACAACATTGTGCTTTAAATAAATGTAAATCACATTTACCGGGAAACGATGTAACATGTCTGAGTGCAGAAAATGTTTAACTCTAGCATACATATTTTTCTTATTTGGAAGGCTTTCAAGATAAGTGGATTTCTATAAAGCATTATGTGGCTGTTTTACTTTGTGCAATCTTACAAAAGAATAATATTGTTGCAAAATAGGAAAGTTTTATTTAAATAAAAAATCTGATATAATAAGATGATTTAATCAACACTTGTTAAAACAAATGCTCATTGGTTCTGTATGACTTAATGAATGTTAGGTAACCTCACAATGGTATATGTATTAAATTAATTCTTATATGTTATGGTTTCTATCACAAATTGTGCTTAGTAGCTGTAAGTTTTTAAAACACTCCTACTCAGGTAATGTCCTGTACCTCACTTACTTACATTTTCAGCAGCTTTCAGCAGCTGTCAGAAAATTCTGTTTCCCAGGACAAAATCTCTTTAACAGCTTAAGATGACAAAAAGTATTAGTTACCTTTAGAAAGAGCTATATCCACAGAAAATGCTATACAGGTACTATGCCAGTTTCACATTCTTAAATAGAAAAGTATCAAGAAAAGTATCAAAAATAAAGATGATTCGGGCATAAAAAAGTTTGTCTTCCTAAAAACAACTATGAATGTTTTGATTAGTAAAGACAGTTAAAGTAATCTATCTGAAAACTGATTACTTCAGTAAAATGAATTTATGTATGTATTGCATGTTTTTGGCACAAAGCATTTTTAACAATAAAGACAACTCAGTGCTTACAAGTAATTATAAAAGGAAATGTGGTTAAGAAGTATTTAAAAATATTAAACAGAATAAAAAGCTTTGTTGGGCCACTATATAAACTTGTTATGCATCCATCTCAAAAACAAAATAGTCAAACCAAAGGATGACAGGATGATCAGCTTCTATATGAGAAAATGTTAAATAAACTGTCATAATTTACCCTGGAAATGAGAAATCTGAAGGATTATAAAATCTTAAGTCACCTGGAAAAAATTAATATAAAAATCATGGAAGTTTAATGTAGATTATGCAAACTTTACTAGAGAGGAAGATTTTGCTTCACCTCAGGTGTGAATGGTCCATTTATTTACTCTGTATTAATTCTATAATACCCTGCAAAATGAAAGTTATATAAAAGGAACAGATATAAAATGATCATTAAATATTTTAAATTAAGGGGGAAAAAACAATTTTTAATACTTAAGTAGTCTTTAAGGTAGTTTCAATTTTCACTATTAAGTACTTCTAAACAGAAGGCTAGAGGAAAAGCATGTTGAGAGTGATTCAGCTACTTACCTTTGGGCATCTAGTGCCATTTTAGATATCAGAGGTAGTGTCCTGGTCTCTGGAAGTGCTATTCTAGAATGATAGATGGCTGTTAAAGATCCTCTGCCGTGCTTGCCAGCTATGTTGGTATACTACTAGATGCTTGTGTTTAGGCACCTGAATGTCTATTCTTGTAACTAAATAGCATTACTATTTTCCATCTATGATTTTTTTTTTCTCCTTTTCTCTATCTTCTTCCTTTGGCACTACATTATTCAAATGCACGGTATAAAGAAATCTCTATCACTGAGAAAGAAAGGAAAACATTTCCAGCAGATTTTTGCTGTTTATTAGACTCACATGCAGCTCCAAATACTAGCAAACAGGAGAGGGATTCATCTGAAAATTTACCCAACAGATTTAAAATGGAGTTGATTTGTTCTTTGGGAAATACAAAGCTTATCTAAAAGAATGAGATCTTCAGGTTTTGTTTTCTGGGGAGGGAGACTTTGGCTGACACCTTCTTCCTTCGATTTCTGTCCTAAATAATTTTCATTTTGTTTTTGTTTAAGTAAGAAATGCATCTGATGGAGATTATTCTATTCTCCTTACTTTAGTTTTCTTTTATGAAAAGGCAAAGACTTTGTTTACTTAGAATTATTTTCCCCCCAATTTCAGGGTAATTTTGGTGAGGTATATAAAGGAACATTAAAGGATAAGACTCCTGTTGCTGTAAAAACTTGTAAAGAAGATCTTCCTCAGGAACTGAAAATAAAATTTCTGTCAGAAGCCAGGTAGGTTTTCTAAATTTAATTAAAACATATATTTACATTATGGTGTTTTTTCAAGTTTTATTACTAGATGAATTTATAAAATCTGACCTTCACAAAAATTTGAAGAAGCCGTTCTCAAATTTTTTTTCCATTTTTATCTCTCCTTCAATATGTTTCACAACTGTTGTCCCAGTAACTAAAAATAGGCATTTTTTTTAATGTGTGAATGCAGCAGCATCTGCACTTGGCAAAACCACCTCTTCAGCAAAGCAAGCTATGCCTATAAAACACATTTTTCTTATTGCAAATGCCTCAATTTAAAACTTTTTCTGCGTTTTGCCATAAGGATTCAGATAAAAAGACTGAAAGTCACTGTTACTTTAAATGTGATAATATCACAGAATAACAGAATGGTTGCAGTTGGAAGGGTCCTCTGGGGTTCATCTTGTCCAAGCCCCTTGCTCAAGCAGGGCCACCTAGAGCTGGTTGTCCAGGACCGTGTCCAGATGGCTTTTGAATATCTCCAAGGAGGGAGACTCTACAACCTCCCTGGACAACCCTTTCCAGTTCTCAGTCACCCTCACAGTGAAAAAGTGTTTCCTGATGTTCAGATGGATCCTCTTGTGTTTCGCTTAGTGCCCATTGCCTCTTGTCCTGTCACTGGGCACCACTGAAAAGAGCCTGGCTCCATCCTCTTTTCATCCTCCCTTCATGTATTTATATACATTGATGAGATCCCCCCCGAGCCTTCTCTTCTCTAGGCTAAACAGTCCCAGCTCTCTCAGCCTTTCCTCATAGGAGAGATGCTCCAGTCCCTTAATCATTTTTGTGGCTCTGCAATGGACTCTCTCCAGTATGTCCATGTCTATGTCTCCCTTGTACTGGGGAGCCCAGAACTGGACTCCAGGTGTGGCCTCACCAGTGCTGAGTAGAGGGGTAGGATCACCTCCCTCGACCTGCTGGCAGTACTTTGCCTAATTCAGCCCAGGAAACCATTAGCCTTCATTGCTGCAAGGGCACATTGCTGCCTCATGTTGAACTTGGTGTCCACCAACTGGCACCTCCTTTTCTGTAGAGCTGCTTTCCAGCTGGGTGGCCCCAGCATGTACTGGTGCCTGGGGTTGTTCCTCCCCAGGGGCAGGACTTTGCACTTCCTCTTGTTGCACTGTAACTGTTGAATTATACCAGTCATAAATCCTGCCTTCTCACCTGCTTGGTTAATAGAGCTGATCAAATTTGGCCAGGTTACAGTATAGACCCCATTTACTAATTTTTTCTTGGGAAGAAGAATTAACTTCAGAAGAGAGCTTCTGTGCTCTATCAGGCAGCATGTGATTGCATACCTATTTTTCAGATTACAATCATACCACAATATGCTAATTATTCTGAATATAGGCTGATTATATGGATATATAAATAGCTGCAGGGTATATAAATTTCATCAGGGTAGAGATGTATATCGAGATAATTTTAAAGTTGTTTAAATTATCTTTCTCTCTTCTTGCTATGGAACTTGATATAATTTCATTTTTACCCAAAAACTAGTATGATCAGTATGGAAAACTATAAGACATTATATAAATCACTAATATCAGCCATTATAGCTACTGAATATCTTTAAATGGCTCATAACTCAGCTACTGCAGAGATGCTTCATTTGCTAAGCAGCCTGCCACTGGAAGAACAGTCTTATAATGAAAGAAAAATAAATATGCTGTGTCTAAGTATGTATGTACCAAGTAGGTTAGTATTTTACTCTTTCTCTTATGAAAAAGAGAAAAAGAAGACGTGGTTTAAGTTAGAAAATACTAGAAGAAACATTTAAAAGTTGTAATGTCTCTCCAGAATTCTTCCTAGCTCTTCATTATACTTGTGAATTATAGCATGCTGGTTTAGATTGCAAATGTTCTTATTAAAGCATTGTGTAAGAAGACATAAATGTTTTTGTTTAATTCCCAAAGTTGAAATTGCTGTCTTTATATTCTTTTAAAACTTATTGTACAAATTAATCTCTTAAAGTAAAATTGGAATGAGTGTGCATTTGAACAGTGCAGAAGGAAAGTATAGGGAAGTGCTGTGCAGGCTTTTTTGACCTAACTGCTATTGGTCCACCACTGAAATGTTATTTAATTACAAGGGTTCTTGAGGAACTACAGATCTGTCAGGCCATTTTTCAGTTCTTTTGTCATGTAGACAAATAGTAGAATTATAATAAAAATAATATAGCATTCAGTCTTGATTTATAAGTGAGTTGATGCGCCCTCATTCAAACACAATGACGATTGATCTGTTATATTGATTTTTTAAAAATTATAACAGTAATGACATGTTCCATTAAAAGAATATTAAGGGTTAAAGATATTTTCCTATGATACTTAATCAGTTTATACAATAAAGTTTATTAATAAAATAAATTTACTGTATGTTTTGCAGAATACTCAAACAGTATGATCATCCTAATATTGTAAAACTCATAGGAATTTGCACACAACGACAACCTATTTATATTGTTATGGAACTTGTTTCAGGTATTTTTTTTTCTTTTCTCACAGCATATGTTCATAAGCATTGTTTCCATAGTGTAAAATATATTTTTTTTCTATTTGCCTTTATTTGCATTCTTATGACTGATCTCAAAAGTCACCCGTGTTGCAAATCTTTGGAGATCTTAGGTTATACCAGCTTAGGAGTGGAGTGACCTATTCAAATCTGTTGTGAGTTTTTCTGTAACCATTCAAGAGCAGAATTTGCTACAATGTCTCTCTGCCATATCTTCATTTTTCTCCTGAAAAGATGTTAAATAATACTTCCTTTAACAATAGGGTTATATTGTTAATGCTATACTTGTATTTAAAGAAACTTAATGACTGGGTAGTGTTTCAATTTTAGTAACTCAAATGTGGATTATCTTTCATATGGGTTTTCTCTTTATGAAAATAAATTATTCAGTTTATCCGGTGCTCTTGATTTATTTTTTAATCTTCAGTTCATATTATTCATCAACGACTGGAGAGAGTTTCAAATTGATGGGATGATACCAGATTCAGGCAACTGTATCGCTCTGATTCTCTCAGAAGCTGGAAAATGTGTAGGTTTGGTAGCCTCTGGTATTGGTTAATATGCAACACTTTGGTTTATATATTGCTAGATTTGTCTTAAAAATTATACTGCAAGCTGTTTTAAGAACCATTTAATTCATGAAGACATAGTAAATATTTAGACTGTTTATAATTCCTGAGTATTAACTAGCTTTAGTAGAAGTGCATTGATGAAATCTTTGACTTATTGGAATTTTCTGCCTTTATTCCATTAGATTATATTAGATTATTATATTAGTACATGTGATTGACTTCATTAAAATGGAAACTAACAGCATTGTCCTGAGACAGGTTTTAAGACATACACTGGTAATCAGTTTCTCTAGACATCTCTGCTAATAAATATAAAACCTCATCTTTTAACACCTTTATCGTTCTGGTTCAGGGTTTTCAGAGTCTAGGGCAACTTGTTGAAACATACTAATACAATTAGAAAAGGAATTAGTGGAAGTCTTTCACTGATTATCATGCCCAGTTTGCAGTCCAAATCCATCAAAACATTTTTCTGTCTCCTGACTTTGGGTTTGCAAGAAACTTCTTAATTCTATCGTGTTTTTCTGGGCTATAAGTCCTCTGGATAACTTCCATGCTTGCCTGTCCTCTGTAACGTTACACTGTGCTTGAACCATCACACTTTTCTGTGTTCTTTGGACAGTTAAAACTTGGCTAGCACACCGTGAGACTGGCCAAATCAGCTAGAAAAGAAGGATGTTAACTCTGAAGAAGTTGGCAGAGGAAAGAAAGACAAAACACTTAGTTCAGAAAAGCAGTGACTCTGATATTACTAGTTTTCTGTTCTCTAATGACAAGTTTGGATGAGATTATCTAAAATTATTATTATTAGTGCTTTGACTTGATATTTAATGCTGCCCTTTGAAGAATAAAATGTTGGTGGCCTTTTTGACTTTCACTCACCACTCAGCTTTCTCAGTATCTTCTTTATCTGTGCTTTGCCTTATATGTCTTTACAGCTGAAGGTGTTTAAGCAGATTAACTCTGACATTCTTTTTAATAAAAAAAAAGGCATGGTTTAAGTTAGAATTGTATTTTGTAAGTGTAGAGCTGTGAAAGTTTGTGTTTAATAAATGACAGTTTCTTCTCTGAGAAAACATTAGAATGACTCCATACAGTGTGGAATTCCCTGTGCTAAGTTTTTTAATCTTCTGTTTAATTGCACGGTTTCTACAGTTCTTATTTCCCAAATACATGTACATTGCGTGCTTACTGTGTCTTTTTGAGACTGCTTTGATGTGGGTTTCAGTGTTTCAGTAGTGGCTTATTCTGCTTTTCATTTCAGATTCAGATTTCAATTCAGATTCTTACTTTGTTCAGGTGTTAAAAAATTTTCTGGAAACTTGGCACTTTATGTAGAGAAGTGCTACTCTATTAGTGATTCTGTCATTAACTCTCTCTGCAGAGGAAATGTTTTTTGTTTGTTTTTTTTTCCATTGTCCCAAATGTAAATGGAATTAAAGAATATGCATCTGGATAAAGTCATCAGTGAAAACAATAGAGACAGTGGCAAATGCATACTTAAGCATCTGTGCATCCATTGTTATATACAAAAATGTATTGGGTTTATGTGGCAAGATTTTGCTAGCGGGAGGATGCAGGGGTGGCTTCCCATCAGGAGCTGCCCCCATGATGGACAGAGCCAGTTTCAACTGGCTCCAAAATGGAACCACCACTGCCCAAAGCTGAGCCAATCAGCGATGCCGGTGGCGCTTCTATGATAACATATTTCAGACAGGGTAAAAATGCTGTGCAGCAGCACTGAGAGATAGGAGTGAGGAAAACTGTGAGAGAAACAATCCTGCAGACACCAAGGACAGTGAAGAAGGAGGGAGAGGAGATGCTCCAGGTGCTGGAGCTGAGATTTCCCCTGCAGCCCATGGAGAAAACCATGGTGAAGCAGGTTGTCCCCCTGCAGCCCATGGAGTACCACATCGGCACAGATATCCACCCTGCAGCCCATGGAGGACCCGACACTGGACCAGGTAGATATGCCCTGAAGGAAGCTGCATCCTGTGGAGAGCCCATGCTGGAGCAGGCTCCTGACAGGAGCTGTGGCCTGTGGGGGACCCATGCTGGAGCAGTCTGTTCCTGAAGGACTGTACCCCGTGGAAAGGACCCATGTTGGAGCAGTTCGTGAAGGACTGTAGCCTATGGGAGGGACCCCATGCTGGAGCAGGGGAAAACTGTGAGGTGGAAGGAGCATCAGAGACAAAGTATTATGAACTGACCGCAACCCCCATTCCCTTATCCCCCCTCAGTGGCGCAGTGGGGGAGGAGGTAGAAGAGTCAGGAGTGAAGGTGACCATGGGAAGAAGGGGGGGGTGGGGAAGTAAAGCAAAAACAAAGGACATTTATTCTCTATTTCCCATCAGCAGGCTATGTCCAGCAACTTCCTGGGAAGCAGAGCCTCAGTACATGTATGTCATGGTTTAAACCCAGCCAGCAACTAAGCACCACACAGCCGCTTGCTCACCCTCCCCCCGCAGTGGGAAGGGGAGAGAATCGGAAGGGTAAAAGTAAGAAAACTCATGGGTTGAGATAAAAACAGCTTAATGAATGAAATAAAATAAAATATAATAATAATAATAATAATAATAATGAATGAAAAGGAAAATAACAAGAGAGAGAGAAACAAAACCCACAAAAAAGAAGTGATACAGCTAGTCACCACCTGCCGACCGACGCCCAGCCAGTCCCCGAGCAGCGATTGCTGCTCCCCGGCCAACTCCCCCCAGTTTATATACGGAGCATGACGTCATACGGTATGGAATAGCCCTTTGGCCAGTTTGGATCAACTGTCTTGGCTGTGCCTCCTCCCAGCTTCTTGTGCACCTGGCAGAGCTTGGGAAGCTGAAAAGTCCTTGACTAGTGTAAGCATTACTTAGCAACAACTAAAACATCAGTGTGTTATCAACATTATTCTCAAACTAAATCCAAAACACAGCACTATACCAGCTACTAGGAAGAAGATTATCTCTGTCCCAGCCAAAACCAGGACAGTATCCGCCCCTTATTCTATACCATCTACGTCATGCCCAGGTTCTACCCTTTCTAATACATTCCAGTTAATCACCACCACTTTTATCATTCCCTTGGTCTATGGGCCATCCCTCTAAAATGTCCGTTGAGTTCATTTAGTCCATGAGTTTGAGCTCCATCTGTCATAACAGTCCTTCTGGGCAGGAGAGATGGTGTGTGGTGTTGGATTGTTGCATGCTGAAGCCAGTTCTGGTTCCATCACTGCTGCACTTTCCTTGGTTTCATCAAAGTTCATTCTTCATTAATCTGGGTGATTCTTACTGTAATACCATTGATATGGCATCTAGCAACCATAGAAGTTATAGCATACAATATTATATAGCAATTAACATCATACCATTTACTTCATTGTCTATTCTCACCCAAAATCAAATCCCCTTGACGTACACATAGGACTTCCCCATCCTTTCGCATGACCCACCAAGTGCACCTGGGTCCTTGAGCAAAAGCAATCCCACGAATGGGCTTGCCTTTGCCCGAGGCAGGAGTAACCCAGACTGTCTTCCCCAGCATGTTTTTTGTGTGCACTACAGGGACCTTCTCTCCTTCGACAGAGCGTAAATGTTTTGATTGGGCAGGGCCAGCTTGATTGGCAGATCCCCTAGTGTTGACTAACCAGGTGGCCTTTGCTAAATGTGTATCCCAATGTTTGAATGTCCCACCACCCATTGCTCTCAGTGTAGTCTTTAACAGCCCATTGTATCTTTTGACCTTCCTGGAGGCTGGTGCATGACAGGGGATGTGATATACCCACTCAATGCCATGAACTTTGGCCCAGGTGTCTATGAGGTTGTTTTGGAAATGAGTCCCGTTGTCTGACTCAATTCTTTCTGGGGTGCCATGTCGCCATAGGACTTGCTTTTCAAGGCCCAGGATAGTGTTCCGGGCGGTGGCATGCTTCCGGTGGTTGCTTCCACCATTGTAAGCACATGGCGCTTGCCTTGGCGGGTTTGTGGGAGCGTGATATAATCGATCTGCCAGGCCTCCCCATATTGATATTTCAGCCATCGCCCTCCATACCACAGAGGCTTTAACTGCTTGGCTTGTTTAATTGCAGCGCATGTTTCACATTCATGGATAACCTGTGCAATAGTGTCCATGGTCAAGTCCACCCCTCGATCACGAGCCCATCTATATGTTGCATCTCTTCCTTGATGGCCTGAGGTGTCATGGGCCCACCAAGCTATGAATAATTCACCCTTATGTTCCAGTCCAGATCCACCTGAGCCACTTCAATCTTAGCAGCCTGATCCACCTGCTGGTTGTTTTGATGTTCCTCAGTGGCCTGACTCTTGGGTACATGAGCATCTACGTGATGTACTTTTACAGCCAGGTTCTCTACCCAGGCAGCAATATCTTGCCACAATGCAGCAGCCCAGATGCGTTTGCCTCTGTGCTGCCAGTTGCTCTGCTTCCATTGCTGCAACCACCCCCACAGGGCATTTGCCACCATCCATGAGTCAGTACAGAGACAGAGCACTGGCCACTTTTATCGTTCAGCAAGGTCTAAAGCCAGCTGGATGGCCTTTACTTCTGCAAATTGGCTCGATTCTCCTTCTCCTTCAGCAGTTTCTACAACTTATCGTATAGGACTCCATACAGCAGCTTTCCATCTCCGATGCTTTCCCACAAGACGACAGGACCCATCAGTGAACAGGGCATATTGCTTCTCATTTTCTGGTAGTTTATTGTACAGTGGGGCCTCCTCAGCACGCGTTGTCTCCTCCTCCTCTGGTGATATTCCGAAATCTTTGCCTTCTGGCCAGTCCATAATTATTTCCAAGATATTGCTTCTCATTTTCTGGCAGTTTATTATTATCCCTTTGAACATCCAGGCCAGCACCAGCAGTCGGGGTGCCAGGAGGAGCTGTGCTTCAGTACCAACCACTTCCAAAGCAGCTCAAACCCCTTCATATGCTGCCAATATCTCTTTTTCAGTGGGAGTATAGCGGGCCTTGGATCCTCTGTATCCCTGACTCCAAAACCCTAGGTGTCAACCTCGAGTATCCCCTGGTGCTTTCTGCCAGAGGCTCCAGGTAGGGCCATTCTTCCTGGCTGCGGTGTAGAGCACATTCTTTACATCTTGCCCTGCCCGGACTGGCCCAAGGGCTACTGCATGAACTATCTCCCGTTTAATTTGTTCAAAGGCTTGTCGTTGCTCAGGGCCCCATTTGAAATTGTTCTTCTTCCGGGTCCCTTGATAGAGAGGGCTTATGATCAGACTTTAATTTGGAATATGCCTTCTCCAAAAACCCACAACGCCTAAGAAAGCTTGTGTTTCCTTTTTGCTAGTTGGTGGAGACATGGCTGTTATTTTGTTAATCACATCCATTGGGATCTGATGACGTCCATCTTGCCATTTTATTCCTAAAAACTGGACCTCCTGTGCAGGTCCCTTGACCTTACTTTGTTTTATGGCAAAACTGGCTTTCAGGAGGATCTGGACTATTTTCTTCCCTTTCTCAAAAACTTCTTCTGCTGTATTGCCCCACATGATAATGTCATCAATGTATTGCAGATGTTCTGGAGCTTCACCCTGTTCCAGTGCCGTCTGGATCAGTCCATGACAAATGGTAGGGCTGTGTTTCCACCCCTGGGGCAATCGATTCCAGGTGTACTGAACGCCCCTCCAGGTGAAAGCAAACTGTGGCCTGCACTCTGCTGCCAGAGGGATTGAGAAGAACGCATTAGCAATATCAATTGTAGCATACCACTTGGCTGCCTTTGACTCCAGTTCATATTGAAGTTCCAGCATGTCCGGCACAGCAGCACTCAGGGGCGGCGTGACTTCATTCAGGCCACGATAGTCTACTGTCAGTCTCCACTCTCCATTGGACTTTCTCACTGGCCATATAGGACTGTTAAAAGGTGAACGAGTCTTGCTGATCACTCCTTGGCTCTCCAGTCAACGAATCAGTTTATGGATGGGAATCAGGGAGTCTCGGTTGGTGCGATATTGCCTCCGGTGCACTGTTGTGGTAGCAATTGGCACCTGTTGTTCTTCGACCCTCAGCAACCCCACAACAGAAGGGTCCTCCAGAAGACTGGGCAAGGTGGACAGCTATTTAATTTCCTCCATCTCCAAGGCAGCTATACCAAAAGCCCACCGGTACCCTTTTGGGTCCTTGAAATACCCTCTCCTGAGGTAGTCTAGGCCAAGGATGCACTGAGCCTCTGGGCCAGTCATAATGGGGTGCTTTTGCCACTCCTTCACAGTTAGGCTCACTTTCGCCTCCAATACAGTCAGCTGTTGGGATCCCCCTGTCACTCCAGAAATACAGATGGGTTCTGCCCCTGTATAGCTTGATGGCATTAGGGTACACTGTGCACCGGTGTCTACTAGAGCCTTATACTCCTGTGGGTCTGATTTGTCAGGCCGTCAAATCCACACAGTCCAGTAAACCCGGTTGTCCCTTTCCTCCACCTGGCTGGAGGCAGGGCCCCCCTAGTCCTGGTCATAGTATTCATTACCCATTTCTTGTATATATGAGTCAGGAGCTCCTTCATTAAAATCAAGAGTAAGATCAGCCCTTTTACTCTGCCTGGGGAACTGCCCACTGGAAACCGGAGCAGCAATTTTCCTGGAAGAACCCCCTTTGGTGATTGTTTTTCCTTGCAACTCATGTACCTGCGCCTCTAGGGTCGAGGTAGATATTCCATCCCACTTCCTCATGTCCTCTCCATGGTCATGCAGGTAAAACCATAGAGTGCCCCGTGGTGTGTACCCTCTATATCCTCTCTCTTGAGCAGAGGAACGCTGACTCCTAATAGCTGAGATACTGGTCCGTACAGGTGGAAAGCAGGACCTATCCTCTTTGAGTTGCTGGACCTTCTGGGACAGTTTCTCCATAGCCAAGATGAGGAAGGAAGAGATACTTTCTTCGTATTGCCGGAGCTGACCAGCCAATTCATCCACCGTTGGTCCCTCTCTGTCTTTCTAGGTCATTTCTGCCAATGACTTGGCCTGTGACGCTGGCGCACTCCGTAGAAACTTCCGCCACTTTGTTGTGTGCACTTGACTTCATCTGGATCTTTGGATACATGCTCATTGTTCAGGTTACCATAAAACACCTCCAGCGTGGCTAATTCCCTCAGGTACTGGATACCTCTCTCCATGGTGGTCCATTTCCCGGGGCGATATACAACATCTTCCTTGAAGGGATATCTTTCCTTCATAGCTGACAGGAGTCACCTCCAGAGGCTGAGGAGTTGCGCCCCTTTTCCAATCGCTTTGTCAATGCCCCCTTCCCTAGAAAGGGATCCCAGCTGCTTGGCTTCCTTACCCTCTAATTCCAGGCTACTGGCCCTGTTATCCCATCATAGAAGCAGCCAGGTGACAATGTGCTTGCCTGGACAATGGCTGAAATCTTTTTGCATATCTCGCAGCTCACGCAGGGATAGGAATTGGGTGGTTACCGTCTCCTTTATGAATTCTTCCTCTTCCTCCGAGGAAGAGGAGGAACCCTCCCGCTGAGTTCTTCCTTGGGGGGAAGTGGGGAATTCTTCCTCTTCCTCCTCTTGTTCTCCTGATGGCTCTGTTTTATAGTCTGCGTCCTGCTTCGTCTTAGGAAGATCTTCTTCATCCCTTTCTAAACGAGCTGACTTCCACTTCCAAGATTTCTTCTTGCATATAGGGGCCACTGATACCGGCACAGGTTGGTTCTCTGGTTCAGCTGCAGTGCCTGTCGCAGGGGTTGGAGTAGCCGCAGTGTCTTTTGCGGAGGCTGGAGCACAGCACTATACCAGCTACTAGGAGGGAAATTAACTCTGTCCCAGCCGGAACCAGGTCAGTGTAGCAGGTGCTTTGGAATACAAACATCTTAATAATGAATGCCCCTCCTCCTCCTCCTTTCTATTAGCTTTTAATGCTGAGCATGATGTCATATAGTATGGAATATCCCTTTCGTCAGTTCGGGTCAACTGTTCCTGCTGTTACAGGACCCCTTGTCCTCTCCTAAGCTCTTGTCCGCACCCAGCCTGCAGGCCTTTGGAGAAGTGGGATGGAGAGACATCCTTGATGCTGTGCAAGAACTGCTCAGCAATAGTCAAAACATTGGTGCATTATCAACACCATTCTAACCACAAGTGCAAAGCACAGCGCTATATGGAAAGTTAACTTCATCCCAGCCAGTCCCAGTACAAAAACCAGCCCTTATGTTGCTCATAGATAGCAGAGAAATAAAACAAGTTTTCAAAGACAATCACCCTTTATAGATAGATCCCTTATTTTTTGTGTGTGTTAACAGAACATAATAAATGACATGCTTCCTGAAGAAAGGATCACACTGATGAAGAAAATTCAAGAAAGTTGACATAGCAATGAGTAACTGAAAATAATAAATAAGGTAGCAGAGCATGTTGCAGATATATAACCAAAATGAAAAGGTCGATCAGAAATTATATATGTTAATGAAAAAGAACCATCATTTACTTACATTACAGTTTCTTCTAAATTTACTGTTGGCCATGTTGGCCTAACTTCATACATCCACTCAGTGTCAATCCATTAAAGAATACTCCAATAGAGAAAGACTTTGTTATATATTTCCCTGTCCATCACCTATCAAAAAACGAAGGAAGTATCTTAATCTAATTTGTGCGTGTGTGTTATAACTTCTCTTTACTTTAAGGAGATACATGTGTGGAAAAATACATCCTATCTCACTTCCCTTGGCTGGGTTGTTAGGGGCTAGGTCACTTCTCAATAATGTCCTGTGGGCCTTGCAGAAATGTCTACAAGGGGAAAGGGGAGGAACATTCTTTAACCAGATTGTGGCATCTTTTTTTAGAGTTCGTTGGTATGAGGTTACTCTAGTCCTTCTAGCTTCTCAGACAACATTTAATGAAAAAGACAGTGCCTTAAATTGACTGAGAAAGGAGAAGGCCTGAGAAGACAGAACTATTTATTCTAACCATGTTTTCATGATGGTACCATTGATGATGACCTGGACTTGGAAAGTTTTATCCACTGGATTGAAAACATAGGAGTAAGAGACTCTAGGGTTTTTAAAGATTAAGCTACACATTTTTCTTGTATCAAGTTGACAGAGAGTCCAGTAAATTGATTAACGACAATTTCTTCTGACGACTCAGAGATCATAACAAATATTTTAACAAAGAAATATTTTATGATTGTCTAATAAAATATGCCAGTTGTCAATCACAAGATAAACTTCTTTCTTACATATTAAAAAACCTTATATCGAACAATACATAAAACCAAACAGTACATTTTAATACAGAAAAAATCAACTGGAATATTTTTAAAAGAGTTTATGAGTTTAAAAGAGTCACCATATCACTGAGTCAGACCCCTCTCATGACTTTCTTCTCTGCATATATGTCCCACTTCAATCTCTCCTTCCCAAACCCTCTTGTAACCCTCCCACATGCAAACAGACCCTATTTCTTCTTCCTCCCCTCCCCTTTCTTTACTCTTATACATTCATGTGTGGCTCTGCCTTCCTCCTATTTGCTGCATGATTTCTATCTGTGAGGATATTAAAAGAACAGGGAGAATGGTCAGATTCCTCTGTTGGGGAACAGATGATGATGATGATTAAAAATTCCTTTCATCTCAGAGCTTCTCCTTCTGATGGAACAAAACCAAAGCCCTGCTATACAGTCTTCTTTTATTGTAATTTTTGAGAATAGAATTTGATTTTCATCTTTTCAAATATTTTAGGCTTTAATAAAACTATATTTTTTATCAAGACTGTACAAAAATAAATGTCTATTTCATCCATCAGCAAGCAGACAAAACAACTAGAAAGTCTTTTGGAAATTTGAATGAAACCAACCAAACATAAAAATTTAGCCAAAGCATTTTGATAGCTGCAAGAACTTTTGTATGCAGTGTTGTTTCTTTAGTTTTATTTATTGGTATTCCTTCATATTATTACTTTTTGCTTTGCCTAAAACCAACTTTTAAATAAAAATATTTGTGTCTTCATTTAGAGAGAAATGTTCATTGCTTTTCTTTAGACTAAAAAAAAATTGTTCTACATGTATGTGCTGTTTCACATGGATCATCGTTACTTTCTTATCAAAAGTCTCTTTCAAGGATATTGATTTTACTAATTTTTTTTAAATAATATAGTCCAACTGTAGGAATTAATGTAACAAAATTCAGTGGAAGACTTCATGAAAGGGGAAGGTGATTGCCATTTTAATTAATTTCTTAAATAAGTTGTATATACACACTCATATTCACAGAAGACAAAAGATGCTGGCTGTTGAGTTCTTGCTATGATTTCTGGGTTCCTCTTAACTAGTGATGACAGACTGGTTTTTGGACAGGCCTTTATGCACTTTGGGAGTCAGTAGTTGCTGTGGTGGGATCATTGGCTTCAGACTCTAGCTTATCTGACCCACCTTAAATCTTAGGCAAGTTTGCTGACCATTGTCAATATTTTCCTCATTTTTAATATACTATGGCTACAGTGCATCTTTCTGTTAACAGGAAGAGCAACAGCACATATAATGTGTTGTAACCTTATTGTCATCAATTTTATTGGCGAGCAGATCTTGTGCTGATGAGTCACCTGTGTTGTGGTCACATCACAAGTTTTCTGCTAACAAGTTATCTGCACTGTGCTCCTGGTGCAAGCAATATCTTCTCAGTGTTTACCTGTTTTATTGCTGCTAATCATGTCCATGGCTCTCAGTGCATGCCATTCTTTCAACTCTTGAGCTCTTCTTCCATCTTTTGCTTTTACAAGTATGCATTTCCATTCATACTTCATTAATACTAATGTTAATATTACTATTGCAAAACTTTACATGATTATAGCAACTTTTATTTGGTTTGCTCAGCAGGAGAAGTTAAGTTTTAACTGGGTTTTGCAACAGTAATACAATTATTTATCTCTGTAGGTAGCTGAAAAAACTGGGGCTTATTTACAGTTTCTGTTACTACTTACTTATGTTAAAAAAAAAAAAAAATTGGTGAAAGTACTGCATTACACACAAATGATCCATTACTTGAAAAGTGAAAATGAACTATGTTGAGGGAAGTGACTTCAGCATTTCTAAAGCCTTAAATTTTTATAGTTTGCTAAATAGCTGCTTACTTTTTTAAAAAAGTATTTTCTAGAATTGCTACAGATGCATTTTTAATATTTAAAATTCATAGTTTTAAGTAGCTGTGTTTGGGTGTATTCTGTTGATAATGCATAATGTTTTAAGGTACAGGGTAATAAAGAAAATGTGAATTTCAGACAGTCTGTATGAATCCTCAAATTTATAAATTCTTAGAAGTGCATATAAAAATCATTTTATTATTATTATTAAAGCTTATAAAACAGGTATGAATATTGAATCATGGAGCTCATCTGTGTTAAGTGACCATTCAGTGGTACTGCCAGAAGCATGCTGAGTCCAGGTGATTACCGTCTGTAAGAGGAATGAAGTGGACTCTTTAAACAAATTTCTGCTTAATATGGTTGTTATTTAAAAAAGGAAATTCTCCCACTTTTTTATTTATATATATATATATATTTGAATATAAAAATATATTTCCCATCATAATTTCATAACTATATTTTAATTATGTTCAGTATAAATATGGGTATTAGAACAATGCCAAGACTGTCTAGAACAAGTGGATAGGTACCATTTTAGGCACCAGCTCAAGAGAACATGGAAGTACATATTTACAGTTGATCATAAATGCCTTAAGTTAGAGATTACCATAATTAAATATTTTGTAAACTGATTTAGCATATTTCATTGCTGTTTCCTGTTTTTTGTTGTGTTATCATACATCATAGAAAGGTTTTTGCTCTTGGAAAACAGTAGATTCTTTTTGCTTTCCACATTAAGTGAACTGTTATATTGCCAAAAAATATTACATAAAATATAGCATAAACTTTATGCTATAAAGTATGGGCATGACAAGGAGATGCTGACGTGGTATTTTTGCTCTCTTAAAATTTCTGTATATAAAGAGAAATATTTCACATTCACAGTGAAATACATTAAAGGCTGTTTTTGGATGAATCCAATTATAGCAGGCCGCTCTCATGGAGCTTCCTGCTTGTGTGCTATACTTTATCTACTTAATAAAATAATCCTATTGTATTAGGCAGACACTCCAGTCCTGTTATTTATCCTTTTGTAAACCCCAAACTGCTAGTTGATTTCTGCTTGTAGTGATGGTATAATAGTCTAATTATTTCTGTAGCACTTATAGCTGTTGGAGCAGGTTTCATTTTCTAGTAGTGTTGTGTGCCATTAACTGGAATAACAGGTAGCAATTTAGAATACAATGGAAATTCCATATGTAAGAGAAAGCACTACTTTCTATTATGAAATCATCTAGTTTTGTTTCAGTTGTTTCATAGTCTAATTGGTCTGTTTATTTAATTTTTATTAACAGCTATGAAATCTGAGATTATGTTTTGACACTATATGCTGCAAATAGTGAATTACTGCTTTTATAGTAAAACTTGTTTTAAGAAGCATATAAAGATAATAATGTAGCTAGAGTTCTATACTGAAGGGCTTGTAGTGAAATCCTCTTATTTTAGTTTTGAATATATTCCTGTGGGTAGTTTCTTGTGAAGATGAATAGATGAAACATTGGCCACAATAGACTGTAAAAGTCAGAATTTGCTAGTAAGAGTAATTTTGTTAAAGGACAGACAGTTAAGCTTATATTTGTGTTACAGTGACGAGGATAATCAGATTTAACCTGAAATTACATAATATATTTTGTACAGTATGTGATAGAAATAACTTTTTTTAAATTTCATCTGTAACTAACAGTGCTTTCAAATCAAGGTTGAACAGAGTATCTAAAAGACATCTTCATGACCTTTATTCAGTAACAAATACCAGTAAACAGAACTACTAACAAAAACATGTCCATGGTGACTTTTTTCCCTATTGTGATTCTGAGACATTAGAATTGCTAAACTGTTTTGATGATAAACATAAAATATACTATATACAACTGAGGTATACTGTGCTATTTCTGCCCAAAACTCTAGAAATTCATGCAGTGCATGTCAAGCACTGAAGTTAAATTAGCAAGTCTAAATCACCTTCTGATGGTATGTTTGTATTGGGAAGTTACAGACTCATACTCTGCCAATTTGACACTGTAATATAAGAAAATGAGAACCTTCCCATCCTGTGCAAAAATGAGCTGATGAAAATTAGGATCTTCATCTGCTTGCTTAAGCATATTAGGAAGGAATTTATAAGATTACATACAATTTTTCAATTAAAAGTCCTTGCAAGGCAAGGCTTGCAAGGCAGTTATTGCTCTGATGGCCTGGAGCCTGGTTCTGCCAGGGCCCTGAGATGTCCCTGTCTCATGGGACCAAAATTCAGGCATCCTCCAGCATATGATTAATGCACTTATGTGATGTGATTTTCAATATTGAAAACTGGTTGATTCTGGTTAGTTGTTTTTTTAGGATGACCTTACAGGGTTTTTTTTGTAAGCTGCCTTGTTTTACTGTTCCCATACAAGCAATGCCACAATTTGTCAACTCTGGAAGAATTTCACATTCATATAGACGTATAATCATACTTATTAAAAGATGATTCCTATGTACTGAGCAGTGAGTGCTCAGTATATAAACTATAATTTTAGTCAGCTCTGAATGTAATATTGCTTGTGTGTGTGTGGCGAAGGGATTGCTTAAAAATGATTTTTAACTGTCTGCTGTAATCAGAATAATTCTGTTTACATGTGGAAGAAATGACACCTATTTCAATGGAGTGGTCATCTTCCTTCTCTCTAACTATATCTGCTTTTTGTCAGTTACCAGACTGGGTCAATAACCTCTCAGATTGCATCATAGAGTATTACTTGTGAGAGAGAATTGCTGTAGTCAGTTCAGTGCAAAGTGAAAAGAAACAAAGACTGGAGCAATGGCTGGCTATAAATTAGCAAGTAATTATTGTGACATGGAAAGTTATACTGTGATTTTTTGGCATTGCAGTGTTTATATAATGTCTCCCATGTTTATCTTTGTCTTAAATCACCTTTTCTGAAACTCTTTTGCAAATACAGATTCCCTTTTAGGAATCCTTCATGCTGACACCTTCCCCTCCTCAGACAAGATGGTAGCAACTTAGTTCCTCCAAGGCAGAAGGCTCTGAAGTCCCAGTAATAATTGTTTGCCTTTAATTGCCAGCATGAAATAGGCAGTTAATATTGCCCAAGTAGTAAAACACTTTTTAATTCTTCCAAAGGCTTCAGTGTAGAGTTTGAGAAACACCACTACAAATCAATTACTTTAATGTATCTAAACCTACAAGTAGAAACTAATTGCTTTATTCACAATTTTAATAGACCCTTCCAGCAACCAATCTGTAATTAGAGAACTATATTTATCACAAATTATCAGTTGTTTTTGTCAATACTTTTCATATAAATTTGTATTTAATGTATACTAGTGAAGATTTTTGATATAACAAAAACACAGGTTTTGCTTAACTTCTGTCATGCTTTGTGCAGTTTTCACTTTTAAGCACTTAATATTTAAGGGAGCTTAAGGAAACTACATCTGGTGATAGTGCATTCCTTCCTTTTTTTTAAACTCACTTCAGACTGATGGGTTGAGGAGAATAGCTGATAGCTGCATTTTGTTCGGTCTTGCGTCCCTAATAATAGATACAATACTGACATTTCTCTCTCTTGTCTCATTGTCTGTCTGTCTGTTTCTCTAGGAGGAGATTTCCTCTCCTTTTTAAGAAAAAAGAAGGATGAGCTAAAAACCAAACAGTTAGTGAAATTTTCATTAGATGCTGCTTCTGGTATGGCATATCTTGAATCTAAAAACTGTATACACAGGTAAGGAAGATATTTATTTTCAGTATTGTAATTTTGGTCACTTGAACTGTTAGCAGGTTAAATGTATAGTGGTGTTTAATAATGACAATGAATTTTAGTGTTAATGAATCATTGCAATCTATGCATCTTAAGTCCTCCTTGAAATTTTAAGATACTTGCATAGCCAATACAGAAGTTCAGGTATTTTTGCACTGTGTTTCAGGGAAATCCACTGATATCTCAGATGATCAAGGGAGAGAAGCTGGAGTTCTGTATATTAAAACATTATTAATTGTCTTGACTGCTTTCTTTGCAATATTGAAGATGATCAGGCCGTATGCTTTTGGGGTACCTTATTTCCTTTTTGTTGTTTCTTCTCCAGACAGACTCTGTTCTGGAGGTGCTTAACTCCGTGTGTATCAAAGGGAATGTAAATTGTTCTTTCAAAAATAAAAAAAAAAATTAAAATTATCTCAAAATATCACAGTATATAACCCTGCTACTAATAATCATATGGCTGAAATATGAGACAGAAACATGATGATAATTCCCTTTCCAGAGGAAATTATAAAATAATATTTTAATTTATAATACTGATGGTTTCCAGTTTGCTTTTTCGAACATTTGTAGCTAAACTCTGGGCCACTTAACTTACAAAATCAGCCCATTTCATACTTAACATAGTTCTAATGAGAGCTGAACAGCATTTCTCTTAGGTTTTTATAAAAATGAATTGTTCTACATGCTGCCGGTCAAGAAGTAGATTTATCTTTAAACATATTCTTCCAACAAGAATAAGTTTAAAACCTATTTATAAAATATTATAGTATTATTGTAAGTATCATTTATATGTTTTTACTAGGTTTTTTGTGTTTGACTTGATTTAAGGATACTTAAATAAAATAGTTATCTTATGCTGTTTATAAATTATTCTGAAGAACAAATTAATTGAAACACTTCTGCCAGATCATAATATATAAGTAAGACTGAAGCAAAACCCCCATACTTGCTGTGTAAAGCTGTAGAATATTCCTTATGGGAAATCCCAGAAAAGTATTGTAAGCAACATGGGGAAAAAATATAATTAAAGTCCCAGCATTCTGTCATGGTAGAATGCATTTTAGCCTGACTCTATTTGTTAAGAAAATAATGGCATACAAATCAAAGCAATTAATAGCATTAGTGATTTTCACTATCCTCATAAATGTTGTAGTATTTACTCATTTCTTTAACTGTTGGATCAATGTTTGATGAGAAGGGCCTATTTAGATCTCATGTGTTCTTAGAAAATAAAATCAAGGGGAAAAGAAATAACTAACTAACTAAACAACTAAACTACTGGAAGTGTATCGTGTAATGTCTTACTTGGTAATTATGACTACTGAAAAAGATTACTGTATTTATTCATTAAATGGTAATGTGACACCTGCAAAATATAAAGTTTTAGACACAATTATTTTTTGAGAAGTGCTATTTCCCATCCCCCTCCCCTTTAGACTCTATAAAAAGCATTTTGTTGCTCGTCTGCCTTAATTAGTACTGTTCTACTTACTATAGATGAGAGTATGGCCTCAACATACCTGTGAGAGACACTGACAGTTAGCATTGAATAGGAACAGATATTTTTCTGCTATTTAGAGTAAACTTTAAAGACTTGTTTACATTACTACTCATTACATCAAGTGCTACCTTTCAAATACCTTTATTATATCCATGATGGTTTGTGGATGAACTGTATAGTGATTTTGCTAAAAGAACTTATGATAATGGTTAATATCCTTTTTTAATTGCTATTTCCCCCTAACTTCTGTCTTCATAAGGTTTTTTGTTGTTGGTTGTTTGTTTTTAAGGTATATTTGAAAAGATAATAATTTGTGATTCAAAGAATATATTTCAGAGAGAACATGTATGTAGCAATGCCTTACCGTATGAGGGTTTCATTATGATAACTTTAGAAAGCTGAATGCAAATATGTCATGTAGGTCTAAAACCAGGAAATAGAACTGTAATCTAATTTTCTGTTTTCTTAGTACCATAGACTTTGCCAGTGCGTACAGCCTAGGTTACACATACTGTGGTACACATGGGGGGGGAAAAGGTCTTTCCCTTCTGTTTACCTTTTAACTTTCAGAATCACAAAAATTGTTTATTATTATCACAGATTATCACAGAAGTTTATCATAGAGAGCTGCCACTTTCCTTAAAGGCAGAAAAAAAATTTTTAATAAACATATCCTGAAGAAAGTTGCCATTTCAAAACACAACCAAGTAGTCAAATAATATCTTCAGGAACACTGCTTACTTTTATGAAACACACAGGTTAATAAATCAAAATATGCATTTCCAGTATTATTTTAACAATCTTATTTTCTGGGATCTTTAAGATTTTTCAGACTTCTATTGGACATAGTGTATGCTTATATTTATGAACTAATTGTTCTGAATTTGATAGGAAAATATAATGAAAAAATTTGAATCAGGATGACAAACAACCAAGTTTAGTGATTTTTAGTAGTAATACTACAGGCACTACATAATTATTGGGGCTTTTTTGAGTTACTAACAGGTTAATTGGCAAACGCTCACTCTAAGAAAGTAGCTCATGAAATTTTAAAATATGTTTTACCAAAGACTAAATTGCATTTTATTAGGATTAGCATACATAAAAATTTTCTAGGTATGTTCTCTGTTTGAAATGTTGAGGAGCTTGAACATTTGCCCAGGATTTCTGGGCACCCTGGGGAATGGTTGGAGATCCTGTTGTCTAGAAACCTTGGATATGTCTGCCACAGAAGCACAGAATGTTTACTTGCTGGGTACTTTGAACCTATTGCACACTACCGGGTGCAGCACTGGTCCTATGCTGCAAATATATTAAATAAGAGAGTGACAGGCTACCAGGGAAAAGTCAAACTCTCTAGTGCTTTGTAAGAAAGCTCTTAGGTGTACAGGACTCAACCTCATTAGAGTTTCAGCCCCTCCTTACTTGAGCACTGAAGGTGCAAATGTGTGACTGTATGGTTTGTACAAGGAATATGGGAGCCCTTGTTCCCTCCTTTATGGGTCAGGTAAAACAAGGATGCAATCTAGTCATGTATAAATTTAATGTTGAGACCATGTAGATTAGAATGGAACAACTAAATTTATAGTAGGAAGAAGATTCAGCATTATGAAAAAAAGAAAAAAAATTTAAAAGAACAACAAACACTTGCTTATCAGAAAATTCATCAATTAAAAGTAGTTCTTTTAGAGAAAACAAAAAAGGTAAGAAAATTAAATAGAGACAAAATAGACTAAGCAGCAGATTTTATTTTTTTTTTATTAAAAGTCAAAAGGCTTTGATTACTTTTTTGGCCAAGAAAAATTGATCTTAAATAATACTTAATTAGAAATGGTTTCTATTGTATAGGTTGCAATAAAAAAGAAATTGCTTTGCTACTATGCTATGCAGTACTCCTATTTGTTGTTTTAAAGATTTGTTTGGAACCCTGGTGTATGGGGGGTTTTTTGGGTTTTTTTGGGTTTTTTTAGTAATTTAGGTGACTTATTTATAGTAGCATGTGCATTTGATTTGCTGTTAATGTGAAACTAAAGACTTCTCAGCACCTTATTAAAATTATTTTAATGCTACTTTTTAGTTATAGTGCACTGGCTATAGTTCGTTTTAATATTTAAAAGTTATATTTAAATTTGAACTGGCTTTTTTGAATTGCCAATTCAGTCATGCTTTTGCTTAGTCTTTCAGCAGTTGAGGCAGTGCAACAACTAATCTGCTCTCTGTTTTCTATTTTCATGTGTGCTATGGTGTTTTAGTAGGTGCAGATATAAAGTTTAAATTTGTCAGGCTTAGAATGCTTAATGCACATGAATGATTCTTTGATCTGCATTTTCATCTCATCTAGATTCCAGAAATCACTAGGTTTTTGCTCTCTCTGTGCTGATTAAAGAGCAGAAATCAGTGGGCTTAAATAAGGAAAGCTGCATGAATAGATGTTATTAAAAGAAATAAAAGGAGTGGTTGAAGATATACAAAAGTATGCAGTTATTTCATCTCCATTTAATTAGAGTTTGACAAATTGTTTCTTGCTTTTCATTTTTAAAACATGCTATTGTTTAGATGGTTCCATTTTTTTCTCTTAATTAGAAACACAAAATTAGCATAGAGATGTGATGATAATGTCAGTTATCATTATCAGTGATAATCTCATGGGTCAATAAAGACAGTTTAATAAGTGAAAGAAAAAAAGCAAGTGATGGAAACTCATCACCTCCCACCAGCAGACCGATGCCCAGCCAGTCTCCAAGCAACGGCTACTTTAGAAAAGTCTTCCCTTCCACCACCCCCCTCTCCAGTTTTATTGCTGAGCATGATGTTATAAGGTATGGAATATCAATTTGGTCAGTTCAGGTCAGCTGTCCCAGCTGTGTCCCCTCCCAACTTCTTGTGTACCTCCAGCCTACTCCCTGAGGGGGCAGAGTGAGAAAAAGAGAAAGCCTTGACACTGTGCAAGCACTGTTCAGAAACAGCTAAAACATTGGTGTGTTGTCAACACTGTTTTTAGCCACAAATCTAAAACACAGCAACATATAGGCTGTTATGAAGAAAATTAACTCCATCCCAGCCACACCCAGTACAATCTCCACCCCTTATTCCATACCATTTGCATCATGTTCAGGTCCTACAGTATTCAATACATTCTCATCAACCACCACCACGCCCTTCCCCATCCTTTGACATATGCACTGATATCATTCCCTTAGTCTATAGGGCCATCCCCATTCAAATGTCCATTCAGTTCATTTAGTCCATGACTTGGGCTCCATCTGTTGCAATGGTCATTCAGGACAGGAAAGATGGTGTGTTGTGTTGGATTGTTGGGAGCTGAAACCAGCTCAGGTTGCATCACTGCTGCACTTGCTCGGTTCCTTACAAGGTTCATCCTCCATTGGTTCGGATGGCTCCTGCTGTAGTACTTGACATACAACTATGGCATCATACAACTATGGCATTGTACAACTCAAATCATGGGTTATTTTCACCAATGGACCCTTTTTGCCCACTATTTCTCCTCACAGTGCATATATAGGAGCTTCTAGGTTTGAGGTAGGTGCACCGTCTCACTTCATGTTCTCCCTGTGGTCATGCAGATAAAACAACAGGGTGGCACACGGTGTGGGCTCATGGTTCCCTTTCCCTTGATCAGGGAAAGACAGACTCCATGTGACACTTGATAGCTGAGATGCCAGCATGTATGGGTGAAGAGGAAAACCTGTTGGGACAGTCAAGATAGGCCTGAGACATAGGCCTGTAGGGTTGGGGAGGAAGAGAGATTCTCTTTGAATTGCTGGAACTGGCAGGCCAGTCTATCCACATTTGGTGCCTCAATCTGTCCAATCTATTATTGCTAGGGTGCTGGCATATGACATTGGTACATTCTATACACCTTCCGCCACATGGACCGCATGCACTGGACATCATCCGGATCTTTGGAGGCCTGTTTGTTGTCCAGGTTGCTGTAGATCACCTCCACCACTGCTAATTCCCTCAGATACTGGACACCTTCCTCTGTGATAGAGTACTTGCCTTGGTAGTTTACAAGATCTTCCTTGAGGGGATACCTTGCCTTCATGCTTGACAGGAGCTGCCTCCAGAGGCTGTGGATTGTTGCCCCTCTTCTGATACCTTTGTCGATTCCCGAGTACCTAGTGAGGGATCCCAGCTGCCAGGCTTCATTACTCTAATTCCTGACTGTTGGCCCCAGTATCCCATCATCGGAGCAACCAGGTGATAATTTTCTGGCCTGGATGATGGCTGTAATCTTTCCATATATCTCGCAGCTCACTCAGGGATAGGGACTGGGTGGTTTCTGACTCGATTATGATTTCTGTCTCTTCCCTTTCTTGTTCTTACAGCTGTTCTGCTGCAGAACAAGCTGTCTCTTCTGATTCTTCCTCCTGTTCCTGCTCAGGGGGAGCTTCTTCATCCCTTACTAACCAAGTTGACTTGCACTTCCATTGTTTCTTCTTGAATATAGGAGCAACTGTTATAGTTGATGTTTGGGTCTCTGGCTTAGCCACAGATTCTGTTTGTAAGGCCTCAGATCCAGAGACCCTCTTGCCCACACAGACACAGGCTCGGTAGGCGTAGGCCTGGCCCCAGCACAGTGCAAGAAGTTGTATCTCTTTGGTAAAGGCAAGGCATCCTTTCTTCAAGTGTTCTGCCACTTCAACAGGATTCCACGCCTGTTGGGGAGTGAAGTCCCACACCATTGGAGGTGAAAACTGGTCTAGGCACCTGCTCAATTTCTCCCACGCACCTTGCCACCCATGACCAGACTACCTCAGGGCACATCACTGTGTGGCATTCCCAACTAGTTGGTTAACCTTAGGGAAAGCCAAAATCAGATTCACGACACACACCAATACGAGCATGTTCAAGAAATTGAAGACCATTGTAACAAGGCAGGAAACATCTATCCCGGAGAAGAAGGGGGAGGTGTTTTTATCATAGCTCTCCCAGGCAAAGCAAAACAAAGCGATAAACAGCATAGCAAACAGCAAAAGCTGAAAGCAGCCATTAACAAGCCTTGGATTTTGATGCACAGCAAGAGCGGGAGCACACCACGGAGCAGGTGAGGGAACAAATAAAACAGTGTCATGAACAAACAAGTCAGCATTGCAAACAGCAACAGCAAGTAACAGATAAACAGGTCTAAACTATAAATTCAGTCTAGTGCACTCTGATCAAATTTGTCTTTATCTCTAACCTCTCAAGCCCTGCCAGCAGCTAAGCCCCCACCCAGTCACTCGGTCACTGCCTCGCAGCAGGGTGGGGGAGAGAATCAGAAGGGCAAAAGCAAGAAAAACTCATGGACTGAGATAAAGACAGTTTAATAAGAGAAGGAAAAAGAGAAAAAAGCAAGCGATGCAAAGGCAGTCATTCACCACCTCCCACCAGCAGACCGATGCCCAGCCAGTCTCCAAGCAACAGCTACCTTGGAAAAACTCCCCCCCCACCCCACTTTTATTGCTGAACATGACGTTATATAGTATGGAATAGCCTTTGGGTCAGTTGGGGTCAGCTGTCCCAGCTGTGTCCCCTCCCAACTTCTTGTGCACCCCCAGCCTACTCACTGCTGGGGCGGTGTGAGAGGCAGAAAAGGCTTTGACTCTGCATAAGCACTGCTCAGCAGTAACTAAAACATCCCTGTGTTATCAACACTGTTTTCAGCACAAATCCAAAACATAGCCCCATACTAGCTACTATGAAGAAAATTAACTCTATCCTAGCCAAAACCAGCACAAGCATAAAGTTGGTATCAGATTCAAATCACTTATTTACCTTATACACACCATGCACGTGAGAAGATGGGTACAAACAGCAATCAAGGTATATTCTTTACTCAAGCTTTCCTTTCAGTCACTAGAGTTAATGTTCTGGAAGACTCTCATATCTTGAATTGAAGAAGACTTATTCAATAGTGAGATGATCGAGTTCTGTGGTCCAGTTCTTCCATATATTTATTCAAATTACTACTGCTTCTTTTTTTGTATTCCATGGTGAGATGATCAAGCTCTTTGGTCCAGTTCTTCCATGTTGTTATTCATATCACTACTGCTTCTTTTTTATTTACTCTGAACCTTTTATTTCTCCCTGGGTTAGTGGTTCAGTTGTTACTACATGAAGAATGTGTTCCTATTCAGTTTAGTGTAGATCCTGTTCAGTTTAATATATTGGTAGGGATCTAACTCTCTTGGGAAATAGGAGGTTTTGGTTTGAACTCCAAAGTTGAGCAGGTCTTCTTCCTAAGGAGATGGAGGAACTTCCCTGCTTGATTTCTGTACCTAAATCTTGTAGAGGATAGGAGCTAAATACATGTCTGTGCCTAGTGCCTCATTTTGTCTGGCTCCAAGCAATTCGGTTCTCAGTAGAATGGCTGTTTTAGTTCTGTTCTAAAGTACCTTATTGTCCTCAAGCACAGCGTGTTTCTTTGAATACTGCATTTCCTCCTGGGGCAGAAAGTGCTTAAAAGTTGATATTGCAATACCCAAGATCTTTATTGTAGTTTCTGTAATTTTCTGTGCTGATGATGACTATGAAGAAAGACTACATTTCCGTGGAATGAGTTTGCCTTTCTATTAACTACATAAACTCATTAAGGTTTATTGTGCAAGCTGTAATTCCTTAAAAGATTATATCCACTCCCATAATTCATAAAATTTCCTGAGGGAATATTAAGGACTTTATAAAAGAAAGCAGTAGTGGAGGAAATATTATATTTATGATTAAATTTATGTATTTTTTTCCTTTGGAAAAGTATTATACAAACTTAAGTTGCAGATCCTCAGAAAATTTATTAGTCTTTTCTGTCTGTATACTTCTGTGTACAGTTATTGCCATTATTAATTAGCTTTTTATGATTCATTCAGCAATGCATGTAAAAAATTAAAGTTCATCATGCAAAGTTCCTTTTCTGTACCTTTTCTCATAGCTAGAAAACATTTAATCATTTATTACTGAATCAAAACATTCTGTCTATACTGTTGGTGGTTAACAATAATTGATCATGCTTCAGCCAATAATTCTTTCAGAGAATTATTGTCAGTGGTATGGTTGAAACAGCACATAAATGTAATAAATAAGGCTTAAATATTAATTATTCATAAGATGATGTCTCTGTTCTATATAAAACAATGTTTCAAAGCATAATTTTTTTTACAATATGAACATTAAAAAAAATTTCCATTCTGTTTAAAGTCAAAACTGCAAATGTGAACTTTGATGAAAGAACTGTTACTTTCTGTTGGCCACTTAATATAGGTATGTTGTTTAAAAAAAAACCCCACAAATTTATTCACTCTCATATCTATAAAATAATTTTTAGTCAAATTTTTAATTTGATTGCCACATTGCAGTACCATGTACTGAGCTTTCATTTCTTACTATGCATATCGTTTATGAAAACTTCTGTATTGCTTCTTACCTAATAACTTTTTTTCACTAAAAAAGGATTTCCTCTGACTTTATTAGATTATAAAGATACCATGCAGTTATAACATTGCAGTTTTTACACAGGTTGTTGATTATTTTCAATTTGGTCTATTAATCATAACAACTATTAATGGAAGAACTATTACAAGTACATTACATTTACGTGGAGAAATGACACAGACTTGCAGCAAGTATACAGGAAAGCTGCAGAAGCCCTCCTTCTCCTAGCCTTATTGTGGGTGGCTGAGGACCTCTCTGCTAACTCTTTCCAAAAAAAAAAAAAAAAAAAAATTGGAGAGCAGCTCTTGGGACTCCTAGTTGTTGCTAAGCAAAACAAGGAAGTGTTGACTGTTGCCAAAACAATGGTGCTGCTCCCCTCTCCACACCACTTGGCACTCTGCTTCTAGTGCAACAAAGGAACACTGCACCTGTCTAAAGGCTGCAGTGTGTGCTGATGCTCTGCTAATGCTGTACCAAGGTGTTTGGAGTCTTCAACCTGTTTCTGTGCTCTAAGGGAGCAACCTGTTTCTGTGCTGCTATTGAGGTAGTCTTTCTGAACAAGAACCTTAATTCATCAGTGGCTATTAAAACTATATTATGGACCTTAACATTTATTTTAAGCAGAGTTAGACAGTGTGAATATGTCAGTGCTTTGTAATGCTCCAGAAAATTATTTTTAGTAGTTTTCACCCTATTGTGTGCACTTTGAAGTGTGGTAATTCCAACCCTATAATAATTAACATGGTGCTCTTCGACTATTTTCATCTAAGAAGAGAGAGATGCAGGCGAACACTGTTCCATTTCATTCTGTTTGCCATATAGCAATAGACTGGAGTATCATAGACCAGGTTTCAGGTTTTAAAAATAGATGTACTTAGAATATCTTACTGGAAATTATTGATTTTAAACAGGTGATTTGAAATGATGCTGTTGATAAACTTTTGCTGTACTGCTCAGGGATCAGCTCAACAAACTAACATTTCATTTGGTTTCTCTTCCCTTTATGAGCTGTTCTTATATTTACTGTGTCTTTCATTTATGTAAATAACATTGGAAAAGTTGTTCTTCTGTTAATACAGTTCCAGTTTGCTTACTTCCTGAACATTTAAACTACTGAGTTGTATAATTCCTAGTCATTCATTAATAATTTTAATCTTCTGATGGAAAATTTTTATTGCTCAACCTATTTCCTTTACAAATAACATGAAGAGCCAAACAATTAAACATGTACTGAAGCATTTAAACTTTTGGCAGCGCAATGCTGCATTGTAATCTGTGTCTAAATAAAAGCATGCATGCTAAGTTAGTATCTTATTTTAAAGTTCATGTACTATGTAGTGACGTGAATCTCTAAAACAGTTTATGTCTGATATGCATCTAATGAATATAAAATTCAAGAAAACATATTCTAAATATTTTTGCATTTTAGCATTACATTTTACTCTTATAATTGTTTATATATAGTCTAACTAGCTTAAATGTAGGAAGATAATCATTGGCTGAAACTATTTTTTTGCAGTCTACCTACTTTCTGTATAAGTCAGTCTGTACTGCTCACACAGTCTTCCATCCTTTTTCAGGGGCTCCTCTCACGGGAGCCTGTTTCAGCAGAAAATTCCATCATTGCTTGTAGGACTGTAAAGGTGGTCTCTCCATGTTTTAGAGGAAAAAGATTTTCAACAAGTACTTTCTAGGTAGAGAGACGCTGAAGACCTATTTTTAATTTAAGAAATTTGAATGCCTTTATTAAAAGTTTAAGTTGGTATCTCTGTTAGAGATTATTCAGTTGCAGTAGTTCATGCTTTGCAACCTGCAAAACACCTCTTCTACAAATTGATCTGGTCTTCACAACAAAAGTGTCTTTATTTCACAGCTCAATACTACCTTTATCAGGGTTGCCCTTTAGTCTTTAATGTCATTGAGGGCCTTTATAAAGATATTGTAATTTATCTGGGTTCTCTAAATCTGAAAGTGAATATTCAGAAACTTCACCTGATGCCTACTGCTGCATCGGAAGCTAATAGGTTGGAACCCAGTATTCCTTTCTCAGGATAGTCTTCATGACTAACTGTGGTGGGTTGACCTTGGCTGGCTGCCAGGTGCCCACCAAGTCGCTCTCTCACTCCCCCTCCTCAGCAAGATGGAGGAGGAAAATAAGATGAAAAAGCTCGTGGGTCAAGATAAGGACAGGGAGATCATATACCAATTATTGGCACAGGCAAAACAGACTTGAGCTGGAGAAGATTAATTTAATTTATTGCCAGTTAAAAAGAGTAGGATAGCGAGAAACAAAAGCAAAACTAAAACACCTTCCCCCCCACCCCTCCCTTCTTCCTAGGCTCAACTTCACTCCTGACTCTTCTACCTCCTCCCACCTTGAGCAGTGCAGGGGGATGGGGAATGGGGGTTGTGATCAGTTCATAACACTTCATCTCTGCTGCTCCTTCCTCTTTTCCCCTACTCCAGCGTGGAGTCCCTCCCACGGGATACAGTCCTTCATGAACTTCTCCAATGTGGGTCCTTCCCATGGGCTGCAGTTCTTCAAGAACTGCTCCAGCATGGGTCCTTTCCACAGGGTACAGTCCCTCAGGATAAGACTGCTCCTGCATGGGTCCCCCATGGGCTGCATTTCCTGCTAGAAAACCTGCTCCTGCATGGGCTCCTCCATGGGCTGCAGGGTGGATATCTGCTCTGACATGGTCCTCCATGGGCTGCAGAGGGACAACCTGCGTCACCATGGTCTTCACCATGGGCTGCAGGGGAATTGCTGTTCCGATGACTGGAGCACCTCCTCCCCCTCCTTCTTCACTGACCTTGGTGTCTGCACAGTTGTTTCTCTCTTTTTTTTTTCTCACTTGTCTCTCTCACAGCTGCTGTGCAGGGTTTTTTTACCCTTTAAAAAATGTGTTATCACAGAGGTGCCACTAGTGTCACTGATTGGCTCAGCTTTGGCCAGTGGCAGGTCCATTTTGGAGCCGGCTAGAACTGGCTGTGTCTGACATGGGGCCAGTCCCTGGTCTCTTCTCACAGAAGCCACCCCTGCAGCACACACACACATCCCCCCACACACACTAAAACCTTGCCAGGTAAACCCATTACACTAACAAACCTCATTATGCATACAAAATAGTTTTGGTCTTAAGTTTAAAAAAAAAATAGGAATCTGTCCCTTTTGGAGCATCTGGCCGCATGTATCTAAATGACTTCCCATGGGAAACTTTTGGATGAGAGGGCTTCAAACTTTTTTCTTGGTCTAATGACTGAAAGTCTGCTACACAATGCTTATGTAGGTTTCTGCCCCCTATCCCTGCAGTGGTGGCTAATTCTGTATTGTATTTGCATAGGAATGTCCTTTCATTTTCATAACACTGTCCAGAATGGCAATGTCCGATACTGCTCTTGTGGCTCAGAGAGTTGAGTCACCTAGTAACACGTGCAAGTTATCAGTGTCACAGAGCTCAGAGTTCTGACAGCTCAGAGCTGCTGGGCAAGCTTGTCATGTCTTCCTTCTGTTCATCTTGAGACAGCATATTCAGATAATCACAGATGGCATTATCCATATTTTTTTCATCAAAAGGCAGGGAAGTGCAAGTTCAAGAGGAAGTTTTAATCTAAATCTTTCAGAATTGTGTCTGGGAAGACACAAATCTTTTTTCCTCAAAAATGAACAGAAGTGTCCGAAATTCTACTGTAACAGAGGCTAGCTCTTTGATCAATATCAAATGCATTCTTGATGCCATGGTCAGAAGCACTCATGCACGCTCCCCTCCTCCCCCCCCCGGTCCCTTCACTGATAAGGCAGGACCAAGGATCAAGGAACTCCTCAATCTAGTTTTTCCCACTTGGTTTTCTTTTTGGGACCTTCAGAGTGTCTAATTTCAGCTTATTCCTAACAGTTAAATACTCATCATACTGTGAATACTCATCACCTGGCTGCTTGATATCTGTGGAATTGCCACTTGAAGCTCCAGTCACACTTCCATTGAGAATTATATTTTTCCTCAGGCTTGTAGGAGTAATTTTGTCTTTGGAAAGATTATCCTTTAGTCTTTATCAGATAGGGAATCTGTGAACTTTCCTTTAGGTACTGTGTTGTAGAGTATAACTGGGAAACACTTGCAGTCTGACTGTACTTAGAGACAAGGACTCAAAGGAGAGAAATTATTTCTTTACTTCTGACTGCTCTGTTGGGTCGTATGTGCAGTCACAACTCTCATTCCACTCTTCTTCTTCAGTCCTCCCCTAATCTTGGGAGTCTTTGGTTGAGAGAAATTTAGATGAAGGAGAATACTTTGTTCCTTCTATTACTGCATGAATTGCACATTAGAGTGCAATGAGGCTCACCATTGATATGGATATTGTTAAGTTTAAAAACCAATTCCGTACAGAGCATGAAGGTACAGCTGTATTTTTGCACTAATAGTGCAAATTCATGATTTCCTAACTTTTAAGTGTTCAACTTTGCAACTTGTCTGTACAAATAATATTCCCAAGTTTGAAATGTGGCAGTCCACTGAAGAAGTATTATATTGCAATATTGGCTATAGTCCTGCAGTTTGGACAAAGTTACAGAATCACAGAATTGTATAGGTTGGAAAAGACCTTTAAGATCATCAAGTCCAACCGTTAACCTAACACTACCAAGACCACCACTATACCATGTCCCTAAGCACCTCTTCCAAATGTCTTTTAAATACCTCCAGGGATGGTGACTCAACCACTTCCCTGGGCAGCCTGTTCCAATGCTTGATAACCCTTTCGGTGAAGTAAAATTTCCTAATATCCAGTCTAAACCTCCCCTGGCGCAACTTGAGGCCATTTCCTTTCCTCCTATCACTTGTTACCTGGGAGAAGAGACCGACCCCCACCTCTCTACAACCTCCTTTCAGGTAGTTGTAGAGAGCAATAAGGTCTCCCCTGAGCCTCCTTTTCTCCAGGCTAAACAACCCCAGTTCCCTCAGCCGCTCCTCATAAGACTTCTGCTCTAGACCCTTCACCAGCTTCATTGCCCTTCTTTGGACATACTCCAGCACCTCAATGTCTCTCTTGTAGTGAGGGGCCCAAAACTCAACACAGTATTCGAGGTGCAGCCTCACTAGCGCCGAGTACAGGGGCACGATCACTTCCCTAGTCCTGCTGGCCACACTATTTTTGATACAAGCCAGGATGCCATTGGCTTTCTTGGCCACCTGGGCACACTGCTGGCTCATATTCAGGCGGCTGTCAACCAACACCCCCAGGTCCTTTTCTGCCTGGCAGCTTTCCAGCCACTCTTCCCCAAGCCTGTAGCGTTGCATGGGGTTGCTGTGGCCCAAGTGCAGGACCTTGCACTTAGCCTTGTTGAACCTCATACAATTGGCCCCAGCCCATCGATCCAGCCTGTCCAGGTCCCTCTGTACAGCCTTCCTACCCTCAAGCAGATCAACACTCCTGCACAACTTGGTGTCATCTGCAAACTTACTGAGGGTGCACTCGATCCCTTCGTGCAGATCACTGATAAAGATATTAAACAGGACTGGCCCCAACACAGAGCCCTGGGGAATACCACATGTGACCGGCTGCCAACTGGAGTAAACTCCATTCACCACCACTCTTTGGGCCCGGCCATCCAGCCAGTTCTTTACCCAGTGAAGAGTACACCCATCCAAGCCATGAGCAGCCAGTTTCTCCAGGAGAATGCTGTGGGAAACCATGTCAAAGGCTTTACTGAAGTCTAGATAGACAACATCCACAGCCTTTCCCTCATCCACTAAAGTTTGAAATCTGAAAAACATTACTATCTGATAGCTGGTATGGAGCATATAATACAATGAAAAAGCTAGTTTAGCTTGCATTTTCAGTTTCTGTGTAGATGTTTACATCACAAAAAACCACCATTACATGAGCCTTTAATTAGCACCCTGGTAAACAAATCAGAAGTAGTACTGAGAATTACAGAGCATGGCAGAGAAACAGCATTACATTGGAGGCACACTAAAAATTTGGAGTCTGGGTTTGCTCTTCCTTATGTTGGAATAAGAAGCATGTAGGAGGAGAGTATAGTTGTAGTGCTTCTTAACTGTAATATCTTTTTATTTTCTAAATCTTTTGTTAACAATGAAACACAATATCTTCTAATGCTTTCCAAAAATGAAATTCACATAAATAGGTTGTTGACAATTAGATTTGGGATTTTTTACGGAGCTCACATATATTAGAGGTATAAAGTTAACTAATTCTTTTACTGTTTTATCTTAATTTAAAAAACAAAGTGAGGTAATTACAGAGATCAGACGAAGAATGGACAGCTGCAGATAAATATTTTCAAGGTTTTTTTTCTGCCACTTACAATCGTCTCCACTACCACATTGGTAAATGTGGTTTGATCCTAGAGTAATCCATTTACAGTTAAAGTTGAATCAGTTCTGAATTGGTAGTTCTGATTGTCTGAAATGTTGTTTTAGCAACACAATTTTTTTTTTCTTTAATGTGCTTGTGTAATTCTGATCTGAAAGTGTTAAGGAGAAAAAAATAGGAAATGTAAGTATCCAAACCCATTAAATTCAATATTGCAAATGTTGTATACTTTTAACTCAGTAAAATAAATTAGAGAGATTATTGAATTCTAGATATACTATAATGTAAGCGGATGTGACCTATGATGAAGAGCTGCTTCTGAATACAAAGTGAACTTCCTTCAAATGGATTGCAAGTTTCCCTAAGTTATTAATAACCTCCAAATTTTGGCATGGCTGAATAAGAAAAGATTTTTAAAGGGAGAGAGGAGAATACAGTTTTCCAATGAAGACTACGTGTATTCGTTGCTTGGGTTGGTACTGCTTCCCCTTGTGTGCTTTGCTTGAAATTCATCCCATTTGCTTAAAAGCAAATTAGTTATGTCCCACATCTCAGATTTAGCTTTGCCACAGCTGCAGAAATAGTTCAGAAGGCTTCTGATTTGAGTAGCAGATGCATGGATTTGGATGATCAGAGTATGATGTAAGGAATATCTGAATATATTTATGTCTGGATTATGCTCAGTGCTGCAGTCCCGTTACCAGAGATGTCAGTGATCGCAGTGTGTAGGAAATGTATATTTTAGTTGCAGCTTTTTGGTGTTATGTAAATAAACAATAGATTATTTATAATATATATTATTGTAATATTATAGTATTATATATATTATTTATAATATATATTTATAATATATATAACAGATTATATCTGTTGTCATTTTTAGAATGCCACATTTCTTTCTTCACCTGCTGTTTGTGAACAAACCTTTCTTCAACCTGGGTTTGTGACAAATAGGACAGATTTTATTTGCTATTGGGAATTTCAGCAATAACAATCTTTGCCATTTGCTACTCTACTCATTAAATATTACAATATCAAGACATCTATTAATAAAACTGCAAAGCAAAGTTGTGGTTTAACTATGGTCATTCTGAGGCTAACATTAGTAATGACTAGTTCCCAGAGGCCAGTTTAGTATAGGACATTAGATTCTGCTGTCTCTCAGTTTAGAATGGCAAACTGAAGTTTCTACATATAAAATAAATAATAAGAAATAAAGTTTTTATTTTTGTGATTATAAACACAATTATAATGTTTCATCTTATTTAACTGAAATTTCATTTATTTTTCATCCTATATCTAGTGAATACACAGTCTGTGTATTAGCTGAATGGCATTGGGGTAATACAGTTTGATCAGCCAAAGATAGTCCCTTATATTAATGTTTTAAAGTGTCTATTAAATTAAAGGTTTTAACAAGGTTGATATTTTCATTTTACAATAATGTTTCCCTATTGTTCATTGTGTTTGAATGTCATCCTGTATATGTTCCCCATAAAATGGGTAAAATATTCCAATTATTTCTGACCTCTGAGATTTCAGTATGTCACTTTTCCTTAGGATAATGATTTGAAATGGCATGAAGAGATAAATTGTTTAGGCATGTTATTGCAGAATAATTCTGTAGACATAGTTATAAACTATTGGAATAGGAATATCTGTGGTATAGAATTCACCAATAACCATTAATGCAAGGGAAGCTAAAAAGTATATTATTTTTCACAGTAGCTAGACTTGTATAACAGATTCCACTTTTGCTTTTTGTGTTGGTACATCTCATTCTTCAGTTAGCAATTAGAGGTTAGATTTACCATTAGAAGGTAACTTCTTGATTCTAATCAACAGTTTGACTCTCAGTATTGTATTTTTAAGGAACTAGGAGTACTTCATTTATTCATATATAACTTATATATGACCTGAAACCTTAATTTAACTCTGTGGATTTGGTGCTTGTGAAAGAAACTAAAATAGCAGCCCTGGTGAATGAAATCCTGTGTTGCAGGATAACAGCAGAGCAAAGTCCACATTCAGACTGCTTGTCAGTCAATCCCAACTGTTATCTGCCAATGGCTTCCTTGGGCATTAGTGTTTCTTGAACTCTCTGCTGTGTCTGTTAATGAAAGAAAACATAATACATTGTTTGCAATGTGGGAAGTGGAAATGACACAAAAATTATACTGGATGGAAGTTATTATATTACCCCTTAACTGGGAACACCCTTTTGCCTCTTTTTTGAACTGGTCTGAATTGAAATGAACAACCTTCTAGAGGTAGTATCTATAGCTGAAAATAGCTAATTTTTTACACTACCAAGAAAAACTCTTATTTTCTTGAAAGATCATGGTACTAACTCAGGTTCTGATCTTTTGGGGGTCCTTTCACAGCTTGGGTTTTCCATTCTGTTTGTTCATGGGCAAACTACCAGATCAAAGTTTACCCGATGTAACTCATTATGATTAATGTTTCATTTTTTTTCTTAAAGATAACTCTCATTAATCAAAATGAAAAAGAATAAAATTGAATTAATAACACTAGTATTAGCATAGTATCCAAGTTCATTTGTAAATTAAATATTTTGCAGTAAATATGAACTCATTTTAAAGTACTAATTGAATAGACAGCCTTCATCATTCAAGGATCTCAATACCTGAATGATACCGTGACTGAGAATCACTGAGACATAAGCTCTATAATCAGAATATTCAGGGGAGAAGGAGCTATAGGAGTATTTTTTTCAGATGGCAGATGATGATAACTCTCCAGGTATTTGCCCTTTTTTTTTGTGGGAAGGAGCTAGGCTGAGCATCTAGCTGGGTTCCTGGGCAGACTGAATGGAAAGATGATTCATTGCTGCTTTTGATGGGATCAAGAAGGAAGGACATGAGAAATCCTTGCTAATCTGCATGTGTTGTATACAAATATAGCAAAACATAATAAGCTATAAGCAGTTTGATACCTCACATTCAGCTTGCTGATTCACCCAAATCAGATCACTGGCCAAGTGCTATTCTGTCCAATGGGAGACAAAGGGTCTTGATGGATGATTCTTATCTCTCTCCAAGAGGTGCTGCTGTCTTTTATAGTTGTAATACTATGTTACCTATCCAATAATTGCCATTAGCTTCTATGTGCACATGATCAATGCATGATAGGCCCAATCAAAATACAGAGATTTGGCAAGACAGTAAAGTCATTGTAGTTTCAGGTTACTCCATCTTGGTTTCATATCAAAGCTTTTTGCAGCAGAAGTTTCATTTCAGTAAGCTGATACCTACTTTAAAATCCTTCATAATAGCAAAAAGATTCCCCATAGGTGCAACTATGAACAAACTATGAGGTGTTTATGCTAGATAGTAGTGAGTGATGAGGAACTCTGTGTTGGCCCATGCTAGGGCATAGGCCTGTGTTAGCCTAAGTAGGCCTATGGCAAGGCTTTGGCAGACATAGTGGATTTCAACAGTGTTGATAAATGGGGTCTCAGAACTAAAATAATTCATTTTCACAATTTGCAAGTCATATGCTATAAAAAATAACTTATTTAAAGATACAACTTGTTATACTACCTGGCTGGTAACAGAATGCCAGGTATAATGTTAGAAATAATATGAAATTTTAGAAGAAAATCCACCATTTTTAGGAGAAAATTTTACAAAAAATAAACCTAAAGCCTCCTTTTAAAGTTCTGTTACTTTCTGATGGTTCAGAGCTTCTTACCTTTCCATTCCATTGTCACTACCCTTCCAGGTTTCACTGCATGATTGGATAAGAAATGAATGAGAAAATGAAATTTGCAAAACTCTTTATCAGGAATATAATATTTGTTCTTGTTACAGCATAGGTAAAACACAACTGTTTTACTAGTAAGACAGTATTTCTGGTTTTATATATTTGAGTGAGTAACAATGAATACATTCCTGGTAATATCAGATAATGATCGGGTCTTTCTGCCATGCGGAACTCATGTTAGGATCCCAAGGTTCAGGAGAAGGTCCAAAACAGCGACTCAAAATATGTGTTTAGAATACTGTATGATACTGTAGTAGAATATTGTATACAATGCATATAGTTATGTGATCTGTTCCTCTAGAACAGTATTTATTTATTTTTTATTGTAGCGAGATGGCTGTTCTTGTTGCATTTAAGAACAAATACAATAAAATCCTTGCATTAAAAACCTTTGTGTTTTATAGACTTAATACAATGGGAAGTAAAGTTAAATGTCAAAAGCTGTTAAAGAAAGGATAAGAGTCATCATAAGAGATAAGAAGAAATTCTTAGGTTGACAACACAATTCATAAGAAATTTCAGACGAGATTTAGATTTTTTCTTGTTATAAAATATGCATATTATGAAAAATATTTATTTTTGCCTTTGTGGAGTTGAGTCAGTATATCTTTTTCTCATGAGATATCCCTGATACAGAAGATTCCCTCTAAAAAAAGAGTAAGCTTTGCTAGAAATAAGGTAAATAGGATTGAAAGAAATGTGAGCTTTCTTAGTCTCCCTCATTCTGTTTAACAAGCTGTAGCATCGTGAGTGCTTGTAATGGAATTATGTTAGGGTTGTTTTTCTTAACTGTAATACCACTTTCTTGTTTACAAATATTAGGAATTTACAAGTACTATTCAGGTAATTTCAATTGAATAACACCTTTTTAGAATAATAAATTACTCACTGCATGAGAGCAAGAGGCTGTCCTTAATTAAGAAATGAAAAATAAGAAATGAGAGTATAGGATATTGAAACTAAGATTAAAATAATATACAACTAATGTTTGAGAAAGCTATTGTGGTGATCAATAAAATCTTACAGCTTTCCTACATGGTATAAATAATATTCTCTGTACTCTCATGGTCCTATTACAATGGAGAATAGTCGAGGAAATATAATTACTTTGTATGGTGAATGTCACAAGTTTAGTGACACCTACTGTTTAAATAACAAGCCTTAAGTTCATAGAATGTGAGTTTGTCTTGTGTTATACAAGATCAATAAAAGCATGTGTTCCAGAATTATTGTCATAGGACATACCTATATACTTTATCCAAGAGCAACTACAGAAAAGAAAATGTTGTACTTTTGACATGTACGTAACACACTAAGTATGCCGCTATAGTCTAGAACATTTAGACATTTCTCCCTCATATCTTCATTTTAATTACACAGAATTCATCTTTAGCTGTTCTATGTACTCTTAGCTTTCATGGTTCTCAACAGGAATTTTAATTTCCCTGAGCTTGCCATTGAATTTTTAAGAGATAGAATATGAAGTTCCAGTATGCCATTAGACGTATTCTTCCAGATTTTGTTATTTTGTGCAAATTGGATTCTTTGAGTAGGAAAAGACATAATTTGCAAATTACTTTCAAATTCCCTAATTTCTTCCAGAGAGAAAAATGTATCCTAATATTGAACAATTTAAACATTTACATGCTCTTTCAGGAATAGCTCCATTATCCACTTTCTTATCTACTCCACTCCTGTTTCTTAAGCAATGCTTTTTGAAAGGTTTTAAAAGTGAAGTTTGGAGAACATCATAGCTTTAATAATAATAATTGGAAGGAAATGGTAAGGTGTGAATCTAAAACTATCAAGACATATCATTAAAAATGGAAATCATTATTCAACCAAGGGTCCTAACCTCCCACTGAAATTGAATACTAAATGAAAAGCTCAGACTTTTTACAGCCAGATGAACTTTCATTCCATGAATTAGAAGTGAATTCATTTGCTTTTAACACCAGCTATATGGTTGTATTTTAAAAAAATAGTGGTTTGCTTGCCATCTTTGTAGTAAGAATTTTACTATTAAATTGTAGCGAAAAATGAACCAATTCCACAGAGCAAAGTCTAATTGCAGAAGACATTGCAAAACTAGTGTTGTGTGTGTACATAAGTGCATTAAATATAACTTGCCATGCTGAAACCAACAGAAAAAATTGTCATTGAATTCAACTGGAAAAGAAGTAGATCCATAGATGGTGATAATTGCTTTTGCTATACTTCAGATATGTTATTTAACAAGTTGCCATGAAGTGACAGTAGTATTACTTATTTTTACCTATTTACAGTATTTTGGAGTTCAAAGTTTCATATTAAATCTGTTCAGAAAGTTGAGAGGCCCTCTTGTATATACCATCAAATGCCAACATTTCATAGCCAGAAGATGTAAGAATGCATGGTTCCAGCTGATTGGTAGTGGTGGTAGTTTCACAGATTTTTTTAAGCTATTTTTTAATAGTTTGTAGCAAAAAGAAAGATGGATTGCCGGATTTCATTTTTACAATGGGTAAAGGAGGCATTAGTGCAGATGATGAACAACCAATTAGATCATAGGATAAGAAAAAAGCAGAAGTAGATGGATTAGGGAGGAGGGGAAGAAGGGCAGCCAAGAAGGTCACCACAGAAATGAGGTATGGAATTCTTCTCTGAGCATAGGTCATTGACCAAAAAGTAAGTATATGCATCAATATTTGCTAAGCAAAGCTAAAACACTCTTTAATGTACACTGTTACTTTTCTTTCCAATGTAGAACTTTTCCTGTTTTTACCTTATAATGGAAATTTCTAGTTATTGTTTCTAGAAAAGAAATATATGCTGCACTGAGATATAACGTATTGGTTCAATAATTTATTGGCTTCCTGATACTGATTCTTGACAGTCCAAAGAGGAGTGTATCGCAGGTGTCTCAGACAGGAAACTAATTTTAATTGAAAATTCTTAGGCTGTATGTCAGTGATGATGAATAATAAATTCCTACATTGCTTTTATGAGGAAAATAAACATATTTCCCTTTTCTACTTGCTTGTACACACACATATATGCATACAAGGTTATAGCTGTTTTGTGAATTTGATAAATATTGTCCACTGCTGTGTTTTTGTTTGTTTGGTTGGTGTGTGTGTGTGTGTCCCGATAATACCAATGATTATATACCTTACTCTAGTGTAGTTATTCCCTGTGTCTTGAGAGGTTTTTCAGAAGTGCTTCAGGGCCTTACATTGCTGTAGTTTTATCAATGAAATATTATATTCAGTGTAGGTGTGTGGCTGTGTACACAGTGAAAAATAGCAAGATGGAGGAAGAACATAAAATGGGTTTTAGTTTGCCTCCATGAAAAATTTGATTTTTAAGTTTATCCAACTGAAAAGCATTATGTTTTAGAGGGTATATTACTTCTGCATGACCATAGATGGCATATAGTTCTACATATCAAATAACTAAGTAATTACTGTTTTCCAACCTATTGTTGATCTTAGAGCATCAAGATATTTTTCTCATAAAGCTGAGAGAAGCTTAGGTGAGGTTATTTATCTTCAGTTCTATTGAAAGTTAGATTCAGTTCAAATAGATATTGGTAAAAAAAGACTTTGAACAAATTTGAGCAAATGCATCCATCAGAAATTTAATCCAGTTGGACCATACATCTTAAAGGAACCACAGTTTCTTAGAATTAATAAAATAAAACATACAGTAAGCTAAGTGAATGTTATTTTCTTTCACTTTTTGTCATTGCTCTGTAGTTTTCAGCCTCTTTCTATCTTTTTTGGCAGAATTATAGAGTGAGGACATACTTTTATGAAACATTTTTATACCATTGTGAGTACTGACTGAAAGAGGGACTTACTCTTTGTCAAAGGATATTTCAAAATCCCTTATGCAAGGCTGCAGTCAGTGAAGAAAGTCTTATCGGCATGTTAACTGATTTGGAAGATTGAGAGAGATCATCAAGGTACATGGAGCTGTAAGAATTGTTGAATCAATGTTACAGTATTTTGTTGTTCACAGATTCAAGATGAGTCACTCAAGTCTGCCAGAAAAAGATCAGAAACCTGGCAAAGTTGGATATCAGATACTTCATCAAATCTCATGGGTTCTGGGAAATAAAAATAAATCAGTGAAACAAGGGCCAAGTCCCAGTTTTGAAAAACTTTACATAGGAATTAAGATGGCAGAATAAGTAACGTTACTTGATTAGAAAGGTTTCCTGCTTTTGGAGTAATTTCTGGGCTGGATTTTGGAGATCAGTATGATGAGTAAGCTTATAAATGTTCAAAAGAGGAGTTTTTAAATTTACCTGCTATGAATATCACCTCTTCATAGTTAGTTAGTTACGAACATCTCCATTCCCATTTACTAATGATTGAATTGACTGTCCTGCCTATTTGGTATCATAGACCTTCCTGACTCCTCATTCACTGCCAGGAAGCTGCCCTTCCTTCCCATTATTGCTTATGTAGACTGTCTTCTCCTGCACATGATTATCTGGACTAGTTTGCCTATCCTGCTTGTAAGGGCATGGATGGAATCATGAACCCTCACTCCCTCCTTATTTTCTTTTACTGGGAGTACCTCTGCTCCCTTTTGTACTTCCAGTAATTCTTATGGGAGCTGAAGTAACTGCTTACATGAAAAACTAGTAATAGATAAGGGTTTAATATCTTTCTAGCTTGAAATGATCAGGAATTATCATGTGCCTGAACAGAAATTCTGAGTCTCATGAAAACAAATGACAAAATTGAGATGACAGGACCTCCCATGCCTGTGATGATTGTCTTATTTTAGTTGAATTAAAGTGTGAAATAATATTACTGTGGTTACAGATATACTTATATTGGTTATTTATTAATTTGTTTAATTTACAAGTGTTTGTTTAACTTCTCAGTGTATATTGTTTTTCTTCTATAAAACAGCTGGACTTGAATTGTAATTGAAATTAGCTGTTTATATGTTTGTAACTAAGTAACTGTCTTTCCTACCACAAGAGAGCATTGTAAGCTTCAGAAAGAGTCAAGCAGAGAGATCCCTCAGAAAAATTTAAAAGTTATGGAAGATTTTCCAATGTAAAATAGAAAGACATATTTTCATCCTTAAACATACAATTCCAGCTTTTTTTTAACCAAGAAGTAGCCACTATATTGAAGTGCTTCAGCTTCCTTTTGGAGTCTTGCTATAAGTAACTGCTATAGTGCCTGGTAATCTTTTATATTTGACAGCGAGCCAGCATTTTTCTTTGATAGTTTTATTCTATGATAGTTTTAATCTATGCTTTAAACTCACACAGTTCACTCCTACTGGTGTTTTGATGCCTTGCAGTAGATGTTGTCCAAACTTGGAGCTGGAGGTAGGGCAGTCATCAGGAACAATGATGTAACTCAAAATGCCATGAGGAGGAACAGAAATAATATGGAGTCTCTTGTGAGCAATGATTGCAAGGGCTCTGATGTGGCACTGATATGCTGGACAAAATGGTGCTCCCTAGAGAAGCCTGCAGTTTAGGAAGGCAAAATTTGTGTGATAGCTTTGCTGCACACAGTTTGGGACCATGTTTGGCACAGGAGACCACACTACATTTAATCCTAAGTAAACCTCTCTAACTTCATATAATGGAAATCTGAGGAGCCTCAGAACCAGCTACTTCAGTCTGTTTATCTGCTTCTCTTGCACTGAATTATTTGATAATGTAAACATACCTGTTGGACACAATTCAGATCCACTTCAGCTAATTTACTAGTTGCAGCTACTGATTTAATATTAAAAACCAAACAAACAAACAAACAAAAACTTGACAATATTGTTCACTTATTTCCCCTAAAATTCTGGGCTATATACACCACTTTCATTTCACTGATGAATTGTATACTTCTTTTATATTCTGATATGCATGTTCATGACAAATTCATTTCATATCTAGCATAGCGTATCATTCATAACCCCTTTTTCAGAGTTAGCATAAAGAATTACAATAGGTATCCACGCACTAGAAATAGACAGCGTGTGAGGCAGCGGTGAGTCATATTGAAGAGAATACTACATGCGGCTCTGGACATTGATATTAAAAAGCAGTAAATAAACTGGTAATTCAGAAAAAAGCAAAAATATAGGCAAAATTCTCATTCAGAGAAAGCTGAATGATAAAATTGCAAAGGAGAAAAAGTACTTGATTTAAATAATCCAATAAATGTAGCAAACTGCACTGTGATTAAAAGTAAGAAAGGAAAAATAGTCTGATTATTGGGCAATCTAATTAAAAAAGTTTGAAAATGGAACCTGAAATTCTATCACTTGTGGCATATATGTATATCATAGAATCATAGAATGGTTTGGGTTGGAAAGGAACTTTAAAGATCGTCTAGTCCAACACCCCTGCCATGGGCAGGAACACCTTTCACTAGATCAAGTTGCTCAAAGGCCCATCCAAGCTGGCCTTGAACACTTCCAAGGATGGGGCATCCAAAACTTCTCTGGACAAGCTGTTCCAGTGTCTCACCACCCTCATCATAAAAAATTTCTTCCTTATGTCCAATCTAAATCTACTGTCTTTCAGTTTAAAACCCTTGCCCCTTGCCCTGTCACTACAGGCTCTGGTAAAAAGTCTCTGTCCGTCTTTCTTATAAGCCCCCTTTATATATTGAAAGGCCGCAATAAGGTCTCCCCAGAGGCTTCTCTTCTCCAGGCTGAACAACCCCCAACTCTCTCAGCCTTTCTTCATAGGCCTTTCTTCATATAGCCTTTCTTCAATGTACCTGTAAAAGCTCTTATTATTCTTCACATCCCTCGCCCAATTCAGCTCCAGCTGGGCCTTAGCTTTCCTGATCCCATCCCTATACTCCTGGGCAGTGTCCCTATATTCTTCCCAGGATACACGTCCCTGGTTCCACTGCCTATGGATTTCCTTCTTACACTTTAGTTTGACCAGGAGGTTCTTACTCATCCATGCCGGTCTCCTGCCTTCCTTGCCCGATTTCTTACACATGGGATCGAGAGCTCTTGCGCTCTAAGAAAAATGTCCTTAAAGAGCTGCCAGCTCTCTTCTGCTCCTTTGTCCCTGAGGGCAGCTTCCCCAAGGAATCCCATCCACTAATTCCTTAAACAACTGAACATTTGCTGTCCTAAAATTCAGGGTCCTGACTCTACTCTTCACCTGGCCCATATCCCTCAAGATTCTGAATTGTGTGTGTGTGTGTGTCTAAAATAAACTTCAGCCAAGTTATATAAAATTAGCATTTAGATTTGGAGAATGTCTTTCTCTTTTTATGATACTAGTTGCCATGGTTGCTTCCCCAAAATACTATGTGCTACCAAAGGAAATTGATATTTTTATTCTTTACTTTAAAAAGGGAATTTAGTTTGTCCTGTCACCAGGTAATTGCTTTGGTTTTGTAAATTCTTTGGCCCCACTTTTCTATGCATGACTCCTCTGTGTTATATCAATTCATTTGCAGAGCAGGTTTGCAGAATGCTTTCCTCTCAAGAAATTATGTGTTCTTTAGAAAAACTAAACAAAGCTGGAAAAAGTATAGTCAAATACTTGAACAAATTGAGTTTTAAAACAATGGTTGAATTCCTGATTCCATTAAGCTATTTAACTTTAGTAGAGCCAGGATTTCACATTGTGGATCATATTTACAGTAAATAGTTAAGAAGCAGGCATTGACTGTTTTTAACTGTATGGAAAATACTTTTTTCCTTTCTTATTTTTATATAGGAAGATTTAGCTCACAATTCCAGCTTCATTAGCAGTTTCATAATGGTCCAGCCTCATCTCTTTCACACTTTCTTCTTTGTAGTGAGTTAGAGACCAGTTTCTACCCTGGGATTTGCTTTCATCTTTAAATCCAACTACTAAGGCTAAGCAGACTTACATTTGACTTGCATTTCAAAATGACACTTACAGAACTTTAGTCCCGTGGAAGTTGTGTCTGTATTGCAATGACTATTCCATGCATTTTACATTAGAGCCATCACAGCTGCTGTTCACCCTTCTTTTCCCTAAATATTCCATATACTCTAGCTTAATGTTTTTCAGAGAAACAGAGGTCCAGGAAAGTAGGCAAATCTATTCACCAATAATGTGATTATAAATTGCAAACAAGGCTAGAAGGGTAAAATTTAAAAAAAAACCCCAGGGACTTCTGTGATTATTATATTCTGGTCAGGGTCAATCTTGGATAATCACTTTTTGGATACTTAATTTTCCTTATAATTCAGCTGGATATCAAATAGATTTTTAATGAATAGTAAAAATGTTATGGTTATCAAATTTATACATATTTGTGCCTGTTATATTCTGCAGCGTTTCAGGCAGTTCAAGAGCATAGGAATGGCTGCATCTCATTTTAATGAAGTTTATCTATAGATCATCTAGCATAGAAATATTGAAATCCAAGAGGCGATCCATCAGTGGTATTATTCCTGTGTGTGGCATTAGGCATTCCTAAGTCTCACAGTTTGCTCAGCACATTACATGCTATCAGATGTGCATGGGAAAAATGTGTTACAAAAATCAACAGAGATATCAATGCAAAGACAACTATATTATAGACTAAAATTACTATGATGCAGTTTTTATCAAAATAATTGTTCAGAAAAATACAAACAATAACTATTAAGTTCTTTAAAAGTTGAAAAACAATGCAGATGAAAAACCTGTAGATGCTGCTGATAGGAACATTTCTGTCCCACATGCAGACATTGTGAAGGTAACCACAGAAATAGGGAAATGGTGGGAGGAATAGATCATATATTGTTTTATTGCTCCATTTCCAGGTTCTCAGTTCTGCTCTTCAGGAACTGCTCATTGTTTACCACCCCCATCTTTTCCTCTTTTAAAATAACTGGTACAGAAATCTTGTTTTACTAGGAAAATGGAGAATACATGGCAACTTACCTGAGTAAAACTCAAAGAAGATAAAAGTTTTACAATGTGTCAATAGATCTGTATACTCACTGAAGCCTTCTCCGGGCTGCAAGCAGTAAGTTTACAGTTGTTTAATTTTCCTCCATTATTACCTCTGTAGGTGAGAGGTGCCATATAATGTGTGGTAGCAACTTGGGTTTCTTCCTAATAAACATGCACCCAGAACAGGAAGGTGAGAAAGCTCCAAGAATCAGGAGCGACCCTATCACTCATCACAGCAGGAGGCTGGATCAGCTCCACTCTCTTCCACATAGAATTACCAGTCTCGTTATTTAAAAAAAAAAAAACTGCATCACTTAAAAATGCAAAACATTCAGAAAATAGGAAGCCTGGGGTTTGTTTTATTTCTCTCTTCTTAACTCTGAAGTAATTTTCAGTCTCTTTTTCAGAGTCATCTAACTTAAACTGTTTCTTTTTTAATTAAAATTGAGATTCATAATTAACACAGTTATTCAACTTGTAAAACTAGAGTCTTCATATCAGATACCAAGTATTAGGAGATTAGAACAAAAAAAAGAGGTGATAACATTATATAAAGCTCGTGCTTTACTTTTGTACTTGTAAAGGGACAGTTTATGCCCTTTGAGATATGAGTGATCTCTATCATGGTCAAGAAGTAAAATAGAAAGTTTGTCTCTGAAACATAATCATATTGGGGAAGGTATTCTTCCTAAAGTCCTACTGCCACCCCTTCTACAAAAATAATTGAATTATATATCTAATTTAGTATGCCCAATATTTTTGTATCTACCTCAAAGTATACCTTATTGTAATTGTGTGTTTTTTCATTAGTAGCTGACCATTTTGAAGACTATAAAAATGAATATAATCTTCTGATTCTCATACTACACTTGTTCATCAGAAATGACCGTACAATAAGTAAACTTTATATCTTAATTTTGTTTCAGATATGTGTATATGAAGGCATTTGCAATAACTACTGTAGAGAAAATATGAATATAGTTTTCTGTACAACAGTTCCTTAAGATTGTTTTTTGCTACTGTGTTTATAGAGTTCAGGACAACTTTCACTTGCTTGAAAAAAATAGCAGTAGAAAAGGAAATAGCATGAAGGTGTGTAGGGTGGGACTGAGGGTGAAGTTCACTGCATGCAGTGGTTTCCTTGTTGAGCTGTACAGTCCTCAGTAGATGAAGCAATTTGCTTTGTCCTAGTGAACCAAATGCATCCCATTCTGCAATTCTGCATGGGATGCAGTAACTTTCCATCATCTACTATCATGACCCATGCCACAATCTATCACATATTTAGCAAAGCACTTAGAAAAAATCAGGTACATAACGGTTATGAAGTAAGTTCTTAGAGGGTGGGGATGATGGCAATAATGTACATAAATTTGCAATTTTGAATTAGGAACTCTATTATACTCAATAGTGTCTGTGTGTGTACATATATATATATATATAAAAGTATTTATCCTTACTTAGAGCATTTTTAAAAACACTTAACACCTCCTTCCAATATCTAGTGAATGCATTTTATATTTCAATATAGTTGTTATTTTCTAGAAATCTGACATTTATGAATAGACTATTTGTTTACCAACTTCAATTTCTAGTTAGACCATATTATAGTGCACTAAAAAGTAATTTAAAGGCTTAAGCTTTATTGGTAGTTTTTATTTTCTCCTGTTTTCTTTGACCTATATTACTTCCAAAGTTTGCCTTTTGATTAATATTATCTTTGTAACCTTAGTTCACAGGGATGTGTTCACCAAGATGCTATAAATAATTTTATATGATAGCTCTCACTATGATTACAGTGAGAGTGAGCAGTGCAATGCAGACTATTCCTGGAATATAGGATACATTTTAGTCTTACAGGTGGAGAAAATAAAGGTTCTGTGGAAGAATGTGGTTTTAGATATAAGTCTGTTTTTTGTGGTTGTGTTCAGTTACTGAAGACAGTTGTTTGGGGCTTTTTTGTTTTGTTTTTCACGAGTGCTGAGGGAGCTGGAAGATGTCATTGCGAGGCCACTTTCGATAATCTTTGATCAATCATGGTGACCAGAAGAAGTGCCCAAAGACTGGAGGAAGGCAAATGTCACTCCTATTTTCAAGAAGGGCAAGAAAGAGGACCCAGGGAACTACAGGCCTGTCAGCCTCATCTCCATCCCTGTGAAGGTGATTGAGCAACTAATCCTGGGAACCATTTCCAGGCACATGAAGGAAAGAAAGTCATCAAGAGTAATCAGCATGGCTTCACCAAGGGGAAGTCATGCTTGACCAATCTGATAAACTTCTATGATGAACTGACTGGCCTGGTAGAAGAGGGGACAGCAGTGGCTATTGTTTACCCAGACTTGAGTAAGGCCTTTGACACCGTCTCCCAGCAGGGGGATTGGACCGGATGACCTCCAGAGGTCCCTCCAACCTCAACCATTCTGTGATGCTTTTGAGTTCTTTTTGCAAAATCTTTAAATACCTTGTCTGAAAAATCTCAAAATGCTTTACAGGGAGTAATTGAATGTCACTTCTGCTCTGAGGTGGGGAAATCTACTCATTTTATAGTTGGGGAAAACTGAACAATATCCAACAACATGGATAGCAAGTAGAATAGTTGAGATGATTATTGAGAAATCATTACTGCATCTAACTCGGATCTTCTCTAGTTTCCTAGTACTATTCATCTGTGATAATGAGGATGACATTAGGAACTGAGAGGAGTGATTAGTATTACAGTTAATATTTTCCATTATTATTCATTATGTGATAACTACAACAAAATGAAAAATAAACAAATAAAAAAAGTATAAAGGAGGAGGCTAACACAGAGCACTTGGAAGGATCTGCTTCTGACCCTCTAATATTTATTTCTCCTATCTGTTATTAGACACAGACTAATTGATATGACACGTACTATTGATATGATCTCCACATATAGCAAAAGTAGCAGCACATGAGTAGCAAGAAACTTCAGAAACAGATATGTTTTGATTTAGTTTGCCAGCCAGCATTGGAAGTTACCTGAAGTGGCTGGAAGAGAGGAAGCATCTGTAGTCCACAAAAAAACGTTTCACTTGTAGACCCGCCACCCCTTCTTTTTTGATCAGATAATAGACTATTTTGGTTGAATTAAATGTGCAGTGGAGGTATACTGATTCTGTTCCCTAATTAATTGCTTGTTTTTATCAACTGAGGGTGTTTTAAGTACCTGACCCAGGGAGAAGGTATAAAATGGCTAATTGCTTCAGTGAGGCAGTCTGTCCTGCTGGTTTAATAACATGGTTGTGGTTTTAACTGATGGAATTCAGTTGAAATACTAGGTATTACCTGCTGTGTGGTTCTTTCCAGGGGTGTTCTTAAAGAAAAGTTTACGAGGTTTAAGTCTTCACTGACAGACAATTCTCGGCATGAAGAAATTGCCTCCACTTCCTCTTTAACTAGCAAAAGTGTTGGGAGCTATTGTCGCGGATGGAGTGAGCGTGCACTTCACTCGTAAGAGAGAAGTAAAAATATAGTTTATTGATACAGAATAGGGAGTTAACAAAGTTCAATGCGACAGTGTTTTAACAAGATTCAATGGCGAGGCACACTTGATTATTTACTGCATAGAGGACAGGGTCAGACAAAACTGTCAGGGAGACCCTCCCGTTGAGTCATGAGGTTCGGAAGGATCCCCTTGCTTTCTAAACTCCTTCTCAGAGAGGAGTCTAGGTGCGGCTAGATCCAGTCCTAGTCCCAGACTTGGTCAACGGTTTATATCTAAAGGATTATATATGCGCAATCAATCCTTTATATCACTTAGCTAAGATTTCAAAGTTTAGCATGCTATTAGTCACTTACCGAGGATCTGTTGCGGCAAGGAATCTCTCAACCTCGAGGAGTAACCTTGAGAGGCGTCCCTGCTCAAGGGGAGATCCTGGCGTGCAGCCCGCTGCCGTGCAGGAGAGCTCAAAGGGCTCTTGGGCTGCTCACTATTTATGGGGATAAGATGATTGACTCATAGTCATATTTGCATGCCGACCACAGGTTTTAATTTCTTCGGTGGGCGCATTGCACAATAGCCCTAGGCTATCGTGTTGTTATCTGTCTCCTGAATTCACTTTGAGCTGATGCAGCCATCGTGACCAGATGCATCCATTACAATCACCGCTGGTGGTTATCACCTAAGCAGGGTTACAGGAGATAAAGGTCAGGGGCAGGGGAAGCACACCGTCACACTCCACCCTGTGACTATAGTCAATTCATCTTATTCTCACAGAGTGGTGGTACGGTCACCTCTTGCCTCTGTGCCATAAATAGTATATTGATAATTTATGCACTTATAGATCCACAGTAAGTAGACAGTGAAGCACTGCTATTTGTTATGTGTTAATTTGTATGTTTTGGGTGGTTGAAGTTGGGTTATTTGTTTTATCATGTGCCAAACCTTTATATACAATATAATTATAAGCAATAGACACACTAATGTTAGAGTTAGTAAAATAACAACTGGGTGAAGCATAAGATTAAACACTCCCGTTGCTGTCGGTGACCATCCAAGAAGAGTCTCCCACCAATGGTGTTCTCCATCCTTCTTTACTCTTTCCAAGACATGGTGTATCTCTTCTGCATCATGGTGAACGGTGATCAGAGTTTTGTGTCCATTGTGTCGTATGCGTTCTAGCAGTTGACACAGGTCATCGTGTTGTAGTAGTTTCTTCACCAATGTAAGATTCATTCCGATGGGGGTAGCCAATAAATCTCGACTCAATGTATAGTTAGATTGTAACAATTGATAAGACGTAACAGGAGCTGAATAATTGAAGTCACATCCCACAATTTTAGTAAAGTTACAAACACAAATATTTGAGCGATTGCTTGTATCTACAGTAACGTTATCTACAAATATAAAATCACAAAGGGTTCTCATACAAACACATCCTTTTCCAGTATACACAAGTACAGTTTCAGGGGCTTCATCAGGTCGTATTTCAAAATGACGAACATTTTGTTCAGTGTCAAGACAGATGTCTTGGGCTTTGAGGGTGTTACTCTCACAAATAAATCCTTGTTGTTCCATTACAACGCATGCATTAACATCAACAGTTTGCCATTTGTTTCCATTTTGGTGGGCCCATACTCTGTGTTCTAATGGATAGAGTACAGTTCCATTGTGATTTAATCCCAACGCAATGATTGGGTATATGGTATATACTGAAGCATTGTGTATTGTTAAGACAAAAGCTGTGGCCTTATTGCTAATGGGGTCATAAGTGAAATTGACTAAATACCACCAGGACTGGAATTCTTTCTCAAATTTAGTTGCATTATCCCAAATTACCTTTCGAATTTCAGTGGGTAAGGTACCCCCTTCACCTTCTCTTATAATTGCTGCTACCATAGATTGCATCCACAGTTGAGCTTGGATACAACTAAGAGCTAGAGAAACATTGGTTTGGGCTACACCAAGTGCATCCACAATCAGTTGGTGGTCCCTTTCATTAATTCTTTTCCACTGAGGTAATATATCAGATAAGAGCCATTGGTTAGTTCCCAATGCTAATAGAGAAGACCGCAATGGGTGTTCTAATTTGTTTAAATCACTTGTTGTTGTGCTCAGTTTGTTCACGAGTACTTCAGCATCGATACTATTTAAGACTCCCAATCCTGTCCCTATGATACCGGTCACATCTCTCCTTGTTCGTCTTGGAGAGGTGAGGGTTCGCCCATGTAACCATGCTAACCATCCTGCATAGGACGTACCTAGGAATGGTGAACAGGTCGGTTTGATTGCAGAGATATTAATTTGCATCAGTAGTTCTACTCGTTTAAGAGACCATGATGGATTAAATAACACTTGTTGTTGGCCTGTATTTTTGATCACATATGGTCCAACTTCAGAAACTTGTGGGAATAGAATTGTCTCATCCTTTACAGTCAGGGCGGATGTTGTGCTAGGCTTAATAATGTCTATTTTAAATTTAAAGGATAATCCCACACGACGGTGAGCCCAGAGGCAGACTACAAAAACAGGTTGTACTAAGGTAAAATTGTACCAACAGTCCAGTTTTTCAAAGGCGCAAAGTTTCGTATCTTTGGCTATTGGCCTTGATGTAATGTTGTACACAGAAATCTGAGATGCCTTCTCATGGGTAGACCCATTGATCATCCGGCATCCTATTTTAATTTCTTTCCCTGCTGTTCCTCGGAGCCGGGGAACTTTATCATCAGCTTCATCTTTATCCCAGCTCCATTCATTTTCTAAGTATGTTTCAGTTCCATGCATGACCACGGTGGAAAGCTTTAAATCCCCCTTACTAGAGTGTATTCCCATACTTCCAGTGTACTTAACACGAGCTTGGGACCATGGCCATTCTAGGGTTCTTTGACCACACGCTAAGAAGAGCAGCATTGTTAGGGTTTGGAATAGTAACATGAACACAGCATTTCCATCTGCCATCTTGTGGGGTGCTGTAAGAGAAAATAGAGACTTGTTTCGGTGGGGAGAGTCCGAACAGGTTACCCCATTAAGAAGAAGGAAAAATCCATCGTGAACTAATTCTGTGTTTTGCACCACTGCTATCAGTAGCTTCCCAGGCAAGTGGGCCACGAGGTTTAGTTAAAGTCATAGGCACAGTACCGATAGATGGTAAATTAACCATCACAGGCTGTCCTGGCTGTAATGTCATTGGATATTCTCTTTTCCTAGTAGGTGGAGCGCTAAGCTCAGTTTTTACAAAGAATGCTCGGCTTACAGGGCTTCCAGTAGGCCCATACCGGTTGTTTAATTGATGGAGTACTTTGGGAAGTCTCGTATCCCATTGAGCTTCCTGTGGTTTGAGACTCCTTTTCAACAAGCCATTAGCTCTTTCTACCATCCCATTTGATTGAGGGTAGTATGGGGTGTGGAAAACCCATCTAATTCCCTCTTGTTTTGCCCAATCTTGCACTTCCTTACACGAAAAGTGTGAGCCATTATCGCTCTGGATAACATCAGGAGTAGGTAGATTTGAGAACCAAAATGATAGCCCTCGCACTGTATTTCGCCCATCGGCTTTCCGACATTTAGTCGCCATAAGCAAGCCGGAGACTACTTCCACTCCTGTAAGGATGTATCGATATCCTGCAGAGGATTTGAATGGTCCGATATAATCAATTTGCCATGTAGACCATAAAGTTTTCCCTTCATTAATATGTAAAGGTGGTGCTTTAGCAGGATGATCTGCTTGTAATTTCAGTCTACACTGAGGACATTCTGTAAGAATAGTTTCACAAGTTTTTCTATTTATAGGCCAGCCTTTACTCTGTGCAGCAAAGTAAAGTGCTTCTTTACCTGTGTGGCCTAGGTTTTGATGTAACCATTCTCCCAGTCGATACCACTCAGGATTTAAGGCGATTTTCCTAATTGTAGTTAGCTCATCTACCTTTTGATTCCACTTTGTGGCTGGTTGATTATCTTTAGCATGAGCTTTTACCCATCCCATCTTGAAAGGTGTTTTCCTGGCTATATCTAGTAATAATTGCCAATCTTTGTTTCTCCAAACTGGGGATCTATTCACTTCCCAATTCAAGGTTTCCCATTGACAGAGCCACTGTGTGGCACCGGCCCACACAGCATAGGAGTCTACATATATGATTTTTGCTCCATTCTGTGCTGCCAAAACAACTGCTCTTATTTCTCCTACTTGTGCACTGCCTTCACCTTCTTCTACTACTTGTTTGCCAGTGGTAATGTCTAATGCAACAGCCTTATATTGCCATTTACCATTTACCCTTTTTGCTGAAGCATCTGTAAACCAAATGTTTTCTGTTGGTGTACCCTCAGTGAGGGGTGGTGCATCCAGAATGGGTGAAGGTTTAAAAGGTTGTTGTAAAGCTAAAGGGTCTGTGTTTATGGGCATCTGCAATTTGGAAACCTTAGTGTGTCCTTCAGTTAGTTGCATATTTTCTGCAACTCCTGTTAGGTAGGCATACCATTTTCGGACAGTGGGTTTTTGTGCAACTCCTTCTGGGGGAGCAGTCCCCTTTAGGATTGCTTCTAGTAAATTAAATGGTCCTCTAGTTTGCACAGGTTGTCCCTGATGTATTTTCTCAACTTGTTTAACTGCTCGGACTAAAGATAAAAGTCCCTTTTCCCATTCAGAGTATCGTTGTTCTGTTTCTTTAAATGCAGTTGAGCTAAACAATAAAGGTCTTTTTGGCCCATCGGGTCCAGTTTGGAACAGGTTACAGTAAGTAGCATGTTCGGCGAAACCCCATTCAGCTATAATAGGGTCATGGGGGTGTACTGGTCCCAGTGACTGATATGTTTTTAACTCTTCAGTTAGAGTTTTGACTGCCTCTTTATGTTCTAATTTCCACTCCCAGGGTTTGCCTTTCCTTAAGAGTGAGTATAAGGGACGGGAAATGATAGAAAATCCAGGCACATGTTTCCTCCAGTATCCTAAAGTTCCCATTAATTGTTGTAACTCCTTCCTTGATTGGGGCATTTGCAGCTCTTCAATTTTTCTTAAGGGATCTGGAGGAATCACTGCACTGCCTGCTATCCACCAAGTACCTAAAAATTTTACTTCTTTGCTTGGTCCCTGACATTTTCCAGGTGGAATCTCAATTTCTGCTTTATTTAGTGCTTGCCATACTGCTGCTGCCGCTTCCCCAACCTTTTCAGGGGAAGTTCCTCCAATCAGAATATCATCTATATATTGGTACAGTTTCACTTCTTGGGGGAGTGAGACTGTCTGTAAAAGTTCAGCAAGCGCAGCATGAGCAATCGTGGGTGAATGTTTATACCCCTGTGGGAGTCTGTGAAAGGTGTATTGTATTCCCTCCCAAGTGAAAGCAAACTTCTCTTTATCCTCCTCCTTTAAGGGAACCATAAAGAACATATCTTTTACATCTAGGGCTGCCATCCATGGGTGTGCAGCTGCTTGCAAAGTAGCTGTTAAGTTGGCAATGTTTGCACAGCAGCTGTGAGCGGGGCTGTATTGGCGTCAGGCGCCGATAATCGACAGTTAAACGCCACCTCCCGTCTGGTTTCCGGACGGGCCAGACAGGTGAGTTATATGGGGAGTGCGTTCTGGAGATAATTTGTCGTTTCTCCAAATCAGCTATGACTTCAGAAATTCCATTTCGTGCCGCAGCAGAAATGGGGTATTGCGGTACGTTAGTGATTTTTGACTCTGGGAGCGCAGGGGCTGCGCGCAGTGCCCGCACTGCAGCCTCCCGGTTTCTGCTGGGGTTGGGATCGATGTTCGAGCCGAAGGACCACACGCTGCCATTCGGCAGGCGCCAGGTTCATCCGTTTAAAACATCGAAACCTAAAATATTTTCATGGTGAGCTTTAATTGCAAAGCGAGTACTCGACATGCGCTTCTCGCCCGGGAGCCATAAATTGACCTTGGCAGTTTGGCACTGCACACTCACTCCGTTCACGCCGGTAATTTTAACTCTTTGCCGTCTGGGTCGTACACCCAGCTTCTCGGCATCTTGTTGTGTTAATAGTGAAATTTGTGCTCCCGTATCTATTAAAAACTTTACCAATTGTCTTTGAGGACCAACTGGAATTAAAATGTATGGGCCGTTATCACTTATCCACTGATAAGCCTCCACTTTCCGGACAGGCAGGCCCAATTGCCTTCCGGACACTACTCGGTTTTTGACTTCATGCCCTGCAATTCCTCCCTAAGGGGGAGGAAGGGGTTGTCTCCCCTTCTGGGGTGTGGCGCAGGAGGAGTTGAGATACGCTCCTTCCTTTCACCGTTATCTCGTTTTTGAAATGCTTCAATTAGACTCAAAATTATGCCAGTAGGCTGACCTTGAATTGCAGCTCTGGGAATGCCTAAAGCTAATGCATTCCTCCACAACTCATTCCTCTGTTCTCGAGATTCCGTTTGGGGGTTTTTAAATTTGTTTCCCTTCGATCTAGTTTCTGTTCCCCGTTTTATGGGTCTTACTTTGTGATCTCCTCCCCGGGGCTTCAGGTTTTGTTTTTCAGCTGGTGCATCGTCCCAGCCCATCTCACGGCTGTAGTTAACAATGCCGTGCATCAATTTTGCCCAGGTAGGGAGCTGCTTGTGGGCATTTTGAGCGTTATCACCTAGTCCCTCATTGTGCTCTGTGTCTTTCTTGATCTCATCTCGTTTTGCAAGTAAATGGGATTTAAGAATTGCCGGGGCTCCTCTAATCAGTGATTTTAACATTGCGAAATCTACTGTAGCAGACAGTGGGACATCATGGGACCCTCGTTTGTGCATGGCTTGTATACAGGCGGCTTTTGTGATGGCTGTAGAGAGCTCACTTAAAGATTTAATGGGAATTATGGAAGGTTCACCTCCCTCCATGCTGTCTATTCCTCCAGCCCAATAAGCTACTCGGCTGGTGATAGAATGAGGTGTATTTGTCGGGTCAGGTCCTAAATTTAAGAAAACTCCCGGACCCCAATAGGCACTTGCTTCATCCTCAGTCAACATTATTCGGTCACCGCCACTGAGGCATACTCGCCACAAGTATTCCGTTTCAGTTTCACCTGGTTTTCTGCTATATCTCTCTTGCAAATTTGTCAATTGCAACGGATCCCAGGGGATGGTTCGCGTAGTATGTCGCGGATGTCCACCCCTGGACCCACAGTTCTTTCTGTTTTAACAATGGGTCTGGCTTCATACTCAGGAGGATTTGTGGGGAACAAAGGGTCGTCATCTTCTGGCTCGCTGTCATCGGGATCACCCCAGATGTCTCCATCCCAATCTTCAGGGGATACTATTAGTTTCCTAATCTGTACGATGTCGGGGCGGGGAGCCTGTATAAGCATCATCTCGACCTTTTCTCCCAACTTTTGTCTTTTTTCCTTTTCCTCCTGTAACTGTTTCTGCAGTTGTTCAATTTTAAAAGATAGTAACAACTCAGTTGCCTTTCTACTTTCTATTTCCTTCTCTAGGTCCTGCTCCTTTTTATTTCTGTTGTCTCTTTCCTGATGTGCAGCTTCTAAACAGGCACCTAGCATCTTGCAGATAATTCCTTTCCCTTTTCCATCTTTTGTGTGGCCTCTAGTTACTTTTAGGTGTTCTTCAATGGCTTCCCAATTATGCCAATTGTCACGAGTCCATTCTGCTGAGAATTTGGGACTCGGATTCACTCCATGCCTCCGTAAATAATCAGTGATACTACTTGCCATCCTGCCGACTACGCCAATTTGTCGCGGATGGAGTGAGCGTGCACTTCACTCGTAAGAGAGAAGTAAAAATATAGTTTATTGATACAGAATAGGGAGTTAACAAAGTTCAATGCGACAGTGTTTTAACAAGATTCAATGGCGAGGCACACTTGATTATTTACTGCATAGAGGACAGGGTCAGACAAAACTGTCAGGGAGACCCTCCCGTTGAGTCATGAGGTTCGGAAGGATCCCTTGCTTTCTAAACTCCTTCTCAGAGAGGAGTCTAGGTGCGGCTAGATCCAGTCCTAGTCCCAGACTTGGTCAACGGTTTATATCTAAAGGATTATATATGCGCAATCAATCCTTTATATCACTTAGCTAGGATTTCAAAGTTTAGCATGCTATTAGTCACTTACCGAGGATCTGTTGCGGCAAGGAATCTCTCAACCTCGAGGAGTAACCTTGAGAGGCGTCCCTGCTCAAGGGGAGATCCTGGCGTGCAGCCCGCTGCCATGCAGGAGAGCTCAAAGGGCTCTTGGGCTGCTCACTATTTATGGGGATAAGATGATTGACCCATAGTCATATTTGCATGCCGACCACAGGTTTTAATTTCTTCGGTGGGCGTGTTGCACAATAGCCCTAGGCTATTGTGTTGTTATCTGTCTCCTGAATTCACTTTGAGCTGATGCAGCCATCGTGACCAGATGCATCCATTACAATCACCGCTGGTGGTTATCACCTAAGCAGGGTTACAGGAGATAAAGGTCAGGGGCAGGGGAAGCACACCGTCATAGCTATCTGCTGTAGTTTCAGCATATTCAACTTGTATTAGCAACATGTGGTCACCGTGCTGTTTTTGTTTATAGAAACTTCAGATTAGTGTTTAAAAATGAAATTTGAAAATGAAATATTAATTTTTACTCTCTGATAGTTGGAGGAAGGGGCTTTTTCATTTGTTCTTAATAATCACTAGGAACTTCCATAATCTTGGTATGAGAAAGTGAAAGTCATGGTTATTCTTTTACTAATTAACTTGTTCTGTAGCAACTCAGTGTAATTTGTGCTCAATTTGTACAGCTTTCACAATGGAAAATAAGGAATATTTGCTGCTTTTCTAAGTTAAATACTGATTTTATGGAATTACTGCAGCAAGTAGTATTTCTGTATTTCTGTAAAAGAAAAACAATTCCCCAGAGAGAGAGGGGCACCTAAATCCATGCAATTATATCTGTACTTCTTTGGGATGTTTGCTTTGGGGAAAGATAAGGAGAAGGAAGAGAAAACAAACAGAACATATTTGTGGGGGTTTTTTAAAGGCCATCTAGATAGTGTGATGAGTTACTACAAATGTTTAACAGCAAAGTTATCTGTAATATTGACTCTTCACAGTGGTTTTCTATCAAAAGCCCTATATATTTATAGTTTCTTGTGGTTGCCCTACATATTTACAGTTTCTTGTTGTTGAAAAGCATGTTTGAGATGGAGGGAGGGAAAAGAAGGATGTTGATTTTTCTGAGCTTCTCATCCAACACTGAACCAAAATACCTTTTCCTGTAATGCTCAGTAGCTTTTGATTTTTGATGGAATCTGTAATGATAATAGAGGTAAGACAGAGCCAATTCTCTGGCTTCTCAGTGTCTTTCACAATTATGAGAACACGTTTCAGGCTGCTTCTTTGAGTTCTGTATCATTTTGCATCAAGTAAAATTTGTTAATTCGCAGGTTTATTTCTGTGACCTCAATGGGCAGAATAGCAACAGCAGCTCTTTGCCTTACGTCTGCTTATTTCATCATTGAAATGAGTATCTCTTTGGTCTCTAGAAACCTAGTCTACATTGTGACATACTCACTCTTACTGATAAATTCAGCTATGATAGAAAAGATATAGGAACCTACTTGTGGTGGATTGACCCTGACCAGCAACTAAACGCCCACCAGCCACTTTATCACTTCCCCTGCAACAAGATGGGGGAAAGAATCAAAAGAGCAAAAATGAGAAAAACTCATGGGTCAAGATAATGACAGTTTAATAAGTGAAAGAAAAAAGAAAAAAAAGTGTTACAAAGGCAGTCAGTCACCACCTCCCACAAGCAGACTAATGCCCAGCCAGTCTCCGAGCAACAGTTACCTTGGAAAAACAACCTCCCCCCTCCAGTTTTATTGCAGAGCATGACATTATATGCCATGGAATATCTCTTTGGTCAATTCAGGTCAGCTGTCCCAGCTGTGTCCCCTCCCAACCTCTTGCCCACCCCTAGCTTACTCATTGACGGGGGCAGAGTGAGAAAGAGAGAAGGCCTTGACACTATGCAAGCACTGCTCAGCAATAGCTAAAACATTGGTGTGTTATCAATATTGTTTTAGTCAAATCCAAAACACAGCACCATATGGGCTGCTATGAAGAAAGTTGACTCCATCCCAGACAGACCCAGTACACTACTTAAGATTTTTCTTCACATTTTAAATGACTTTAAATGACTTTAAATGACTAAGTAGTTTCAAATGTGTGAAAATATGGGGGGTTATTTCTTGTTCTAACTTAGAGACCTGGCTGCAAGGAACTGCTTGGTCGATGAAAACAACATTTTGAAAATAAGCGATTTTGGAATGTCTCGTCAAGAGGATGATGGAGTTTATTCATCATCAGGCTTAAAGCAGATTCCTATCAAGTGGACTGCTCCAGAAGCTCTCAACTATGGTAAGGATATATCTTTATCTTCTTGGTATAAAAAATATACAGTATAAGATGCAAGGGGACTACATCATGGACAGTATTTGAGCATATATATATAATTTTTTTCCTTTTTCCGAGTTCAGATCAACAGATGTTTAAAATATTTTAGTTTTAATATTTCAGCCTCATTTAAGTTATGTAAAAATACTATTTTCCCTTCAAAAAGAACAAGGCAGCAACATCAAAATTGCTACTTATTCAACAGTAAAATAATGCTGTGGTTATGTTGCTAACTCGTTCCAGTGAGTGGGAAGTTCTGCATATTTATGGCATTTTTTTAAAAAAGGCAGAAGATTTTAACATTCTAGAGCACTCTATCAGATAAATGATTAGATAAATCATTGCATTGGAGAAAAAAATGCTTTATTTTTTTAAACTGCAGCTTTTGTTTATATGCACTTTTATATATTGCTATGCTATTATGGGGGGAAAAAATCCATTATTTCTGATTCAGTGAAGTGGTCCATACTATGTGGGTAATAGTTTCAAAACAAAAATAGAAACTGCTGGATTTAGCTTTTTAGCTTGTAGGTAAAACTAGAAAAATTAGTTCTTTTAAGTAAAGTGAGCTGTGAAGAAGCAGCAGCATATTAAATGAATGAGGTCATATTTTGAACGCATTTCTCTCAACCAATTCTTTACTTGAGTTCTTAGAAAAAAAATTGAAACATTTTATATCTTCCTGATAAGTTTCTCTAAATACTTCTCCCACCTTTTAGAGCTTTTGTTTAAAATCATGCATTGGAAATCATAATTTTCTGACTTCTGATTGTTAGAAGAAGAATCCCTTTCATTAGCACTTTTGCAGAAGTTAATGCCATAACACAATAATGCAAATCTTCCCCTTGGAAAGCTAATAATAAATGTAGTTAGAGTGACTGACCCTCTATTATCTATTTTTCTAAGAGGTACTGGTGTTGCTAATGTTCACTGTGGAATACTATTTCTATTTTGGGTGTTTATTCCACTATAAAAGGTGTTTTGAATTTTTATTTTCATTGTTTCAGAAGTACTTGTCATTTATTTGATATATAATGGAAACCCCTTCTCCACAGTCATACCAGTCTAGTCTACTACATTAAGCAGGAAACTGGCTTTTATGACAACACCTTCATTTTGTACTTCTGAGTCTTTGCTGCTTTCCACACCTTGCAGGAGAAGAATGTATAGCTGATTAACATCTTTACTTATTTGCTGTTTCCTATAATGAACCAATACCCATCCAGTTTTAAGTGATTTTCTGCAGTGTTTGGAAAATAACCCATCTCAAACATTTGTTAAAGTATTCAGCAGTCTAATATTCAGCTTTCAAAGTATGATTGAAGCTTTCTGTGGGTTTTTTTTTTTGATGGATCATTTTTTCCATTCCCTTGAAAAGTGCAAGTTAAAATAATTGGTTTGTGTTGTGCCATTCTAATAATATGGTCATAAGTATTGTATTAATTTGCATAGGTAACACTGAAAGTAGTTAAGGATACCAGAGTGAAACAGAACTAAATGTGCAATATTTCAAAACTAGATGACAACCATTGAGCATGTCAGTTCTTAATGGCAAAATTTAATGGTTGGAGGAAAATGAGAAATAGGGTCATTTGGTCATTACATGAATGATACAGTGCTTAAGAAAATAAATAAAAGTGCCTTTTTTTAAACACTTCTGGATTCACTTTATATGACATTAATAGCAGTCACAAAAATATTTTAAATGACAAAATTCAGGTTAGGAAGTCTAGAAACTGGATTAAGGTAAATGGAACTATTAGGGAGTTGTGCATGAAGTCATGAATGAAATCTTGGTGCTACTGGACCTTTAGTTCAGTGGGTACTGTTCAGTGCCATTCCATGCCATTATTTTTACCTGGGACTATATGATTTCCATCACTACCAGCAAATGAAAAATTGCTTTAAACGCACCTAATAAAATTACATATTTAGGCCAAGGTGTAGGGTATTTTTGCTTCCAGTTCTCTCAAAATTAAAATGCACTTTTAATGTATATATTTTTCCAGTACAACTTTTCCAATTCTTTGTAATGTTAATAAATTATTGTATTTGTTTATGAAAGAGCATGCCCTTTTTTTCCCAGATAATATAATAGTTGGAAAGACAATTAACTGTGTAGAAGTTGTACTTTCTTTAAAAAAAAATTAATCACTTGTCTCTACTGAATTACTTTAATGAAAAGTGTTAAATTACTGGATGCCAAACTCTGAAGAGAGTTGATATATAGAGAAGAAAACTAATCTTACCACAAATAGCAAAGTGAATGTCCATAATTACTGCCTACTAAACACACAAGCTAATGTAGATAGAGTTGTCAACTGGAAGTGATATTTAGTTTAAGAGTAAACTGAACTTTCTGACATCAGAACAGTTATCATATCACCAACTGTCACTATAATTTACATGTCTTTTCCTTTTTTCTAGTGTAAGTGTATTTAAAATGTTTAGCTGAAAGCAATGGGATTACAGGGCCTTTCTGGAAATGCAGCAGAAGGAGGGGGAAATAAGAGAAATGAGTTAGTTTGGTTTGTTTAATGCTCAGAGATGAACAAACACATTTGCAAGCATGTGTATGTTTTTAAGAATAAAGACACTCATAGAATTAACAAAGAAATACAGTCATGAAAAATGATGACAGAAATATGATAAATGGATTTTTAAGGTAACATTTTCATAAGCCCTGCTACAAAGGGCTAGGAGCCTACACTTTCTGATATAGCGTGCATCTTGATGTGAATCCATCAGGGACAATAGAAATATCTCCCCCAAGAGCTGTCCTTCTCCCATAATATAAAGCTTTAATTCCACAAAGAGGTTTGGATTTAAATTATCTTAATTTTGCCATCTGTCTGAAGCATAGTTGAAGATAGTAGTAGGCCAGATTATTTTTTTTAACCTGATTGGGTGCATCAGTTCTTCAAGGTCCAAATTAAACAACAGTTGAAGCAACTGTAGATTCATTTCCAGAGAATAGTTTCTCAGAGTAAGAAACCCAGGTCCTCTTTGCAATTAAGAACTACATTGATTTTAGCTCCTCTTGGAGGACTCATTGTCATGCTATATTAGGGAACTGGAAAAGGTAAATTTTTAAAAAGTATCTTCAGAGTTGAAAGTGATTATAAACAAGGAAAAAAAAAAACTGACATTTTTCTGTCCTTTTATATTAAAAGAAAATAAAAAAAAAATATTTTGGGGCAGTAAATGGAAAGAAATTCTTAACATGGAAAATGACCAACATGGTAAGATCTTCTCAGCCATGTGCTTTGTGTAACAAGTCTCTGTCAAATTACAGAACTTTAGGTTAGCTTATATTATTCCTAGGTATTAACTTTAAGATAATTGATGTTTATAATTTGAAATACAGGAGAACATGATATCTGAAGAATGTTCATTAGGAGCTACAGCTTTATTATGCTTAAAGCTTGCCAAAATAACACTTACCTCTGTGGAAAATATGTGGTCATAATTATGTAAAACATGAATTATTCTGTAAGTTAAGCCGCTGGTTTTCTTTCCTTTCCTTAGGGAGATACACATCTGAGAGTGATGTATGGAGCTTTGGAATCCTTTTGTGGGAGACCTTCAGTTTAGGAGTATGCCCGTACCCTGGAATGACGAACCAACAAGCACGAGAACAAGTGGAGAAAGGTAGTTAATTGTAGGGAGCAAAAGAGATGCTGTGTAGATCCATAGGGATGTAGGTACATACAGTATAAAAAATAACAAAGAAATAACATATGGGTTATCTAGCAACTTTAGCAAAAATATGAGATTGTTTAATTGCTGTTTAGCTTTCTGGGAGAAGTAGTGTGATTTATAGGCTTCTTGCAAAAAGGAAGATAATGACTAGTGACTTAAAGGAGGACAGAATTATAGCATGTTGTCTTTCATGGCTACAGAACTAAAAGGTGAAATAGAGAGGAGGGATTGATTGCTGTGCAAATAGAGGCTTGACCAGAATGAATTAGTTAAGATAATGCTAATGCAAGTGGAAATATCCCAAACTGCTAGAAAAAAATTTATATCATTCTATCTTCTCTATTAAAGCATTTCAGACAAAATTTTAAGTTATGGTGGAGATGGGCAAGCTGGTTGAACAGCGAATGCCACATTTTTTTTCTCTTTTACAAAATAATCAAAAGACTTTTAGTTAAAAGTAACAAATAACTGTGAGCAGGGTTTCAGGTCTTTGATTTCTTTTCATCATCTTTAGTGGCATTTCAGGACTCTTCCTGCTCTACATATTTCTACTGCGTAATTCATAAACAGGTTCTTAGCTAGTAAAACTACCAAATGATAAAAAAGCTAGTTTGCTGAGTTATATAGAATGCTATTGTTAATTATAATCACTGTAGATGACCACGGAAGTTTGTCCTTAAAAAGTCAAAGAAAAAAATCTGATGTTTTTCAGAGCAGAGGAGTGTTTATAAAAACAAGTCTTACTACCTTACTGCAATTCTGTATGAACCCACTGAGAAAGATATTATAAGTCATATAAAATTTACCCTCAATATTTTTTTTAATGCAATGATATTGAACTTCGCTCATTTCTTTTTAAATTTGTCAATATGTATCATTTTTCAATGCTATATATTTTTCCCTTTTTTGTGTACCAGGATACCGAATGTCAGCACCGCAAAAATGTCCAGAAGAAATATATAAAATAATGCAGAGGTGCTGGGCCTACAAACCTGAAAGCCGGCCAAAATTCAGTGAGATTCAGAAAGCGCTGTCTTCAATCAAAAAGAAAGTGACATAGTGATAAACTAGTGCCAAACTCAGTCTGCAGGACTTTATTTTCCAGTGAAGTAATATTTTCCCCTTAAACACTGCATTTATACAACATTATTTACAATATTCTTCTAATCACTTTAAAATTAACTGGGTTTTTTTATATACAAGTGTACCAATGATGTCTACACCTGCATTAAAGACATATTCTGCCAAATGCTATATATCCAGTCACAGTAATATTGTCATTTAGGATACACGTAAATAGAAAAGCACATACTATAAATTTAAGTGACTGTGGCTTCTATCTATTTTACAGCAAGTAAATGCTAGTGAATTTTTTTCAGACGTTTTCTATGTTATGCTGTGTTCTTGCTCTCCTATCCCTGTCCCAGATATCAACACTATGGCACTGTAATGTGGTGACTGTCACACATGATGGCCTTAAAAGTGAAGACAGTTTTTGATAAGTATATCAATGAGACACTTTTATATTTTTTAAATTCTTTATGCAACTGATATTTTTAAATGATACCTTGTTTAAGGATGAAGGTCAGATTCTGGATGTAAAGTGAAATCCAGAATTTTCTTTTCTAGAAAATTTAACTAATGTGCATTTCTTACCACATTATAGTAAATACTTCTGACTTTGGATGTGATTTACTTAAGCTACTGCTTTTTTCCTATGACGCCATCAGAATTCAGTAATATGTCTCCTTTGCAATGAACTACATTTATTTAACAAGCAAAAAAGCTAATATCAAGTCTTGACTACATGTATGTTGTTAACAAATACTGCAAATCATCTGCCTTACAAAATATATGTAAAAGCAGTAGGTGCACACGTGTAGAAAAGGTCAACAAGAAATAGATTTGCTAAGGATAGCAGCATGTTATAGATAACAAATAGGATTGGTTTTAGAGGAGTAAAAGAATGTGAATTACTAGATTTGCTTTTGATCCTGACTTTTTCTTTCAATTTGCAGTAATTCTCAGTATGCAGCTAGAGCCTGCAAAAGCTAAACAAAAGTGCATTCCATGCATAGTGTCCAAATAAAAACTCTGTTTCTCTATGCCATAAGGAAATATGTTTTTAGCCTCTAGCAGGCTGAACAAGGCAGAGTAGAAACATTAACCTTTTAACTTTTAAAAATCATTACAATCAGATTTAAAAAGACTTGGGATAGGGGAGCTGTAAGTGTCACCAAGAAGGAAAAAGTTTGTATAAAAAATAACATTCCTCCAGAAAGAATAAAGACTCAACAGTCAGAGGAGGAAAGGCACAAAGTTTGTTACTATGACTCTTGGTTTTCTTTGCAACTTGGACTATAATGTCCCTTTGTCTCTTCTACATAAAAATCTAACTGGAATATATGTCCAGATGTAGAATTTGTGTGTTAATTATGAATTCTTTCATTTTCAGGAAGTTGCATATTACTAGCCATTTTAGAACACTATGTTTTTAGACATCATTTAGGCAGGACTTAAATTAGAATTTTCAGAGTGTTGGGGTTTTTTTTGGAGGTGAAGGACTAATTAGATGGCTAGCTAGTTGCATTATTATTTTGCAGCTCTCAGATTATAACTATAACAGAGTAGCTCATTTATAGATCTCAGATCATCTTTATAAAGGCCTTCTCTAAAACAAAAACTGTTAGCTGTACTTAAAAAAAATGAATTAATAAAATTCTCAAATGCAGTTGACTGAGATCACAGAGTGAAAACATAGAATAGGTGAACTTGATAGTTTTTCCCCTGCCTTCCCAGAATTGAATGCTTTGTAAGTAAAACTTGCAACAACTGGCTTGGTGTTTTATAGGTAAATATGAACTGTTATCCAATAGGACAAGATAGGATGCATACTGCTACTCACAAAGAAGGCTTGGAAAAAAAAGTCTTCCTAAATTGCCACTATTTGTAACTCTCGTCTAGTTTTACAACTACAAAAGTTTATAGAACAGCTACATAGCTGAAATTTTGTGAATGGGTTAAGAGAGACAGCACATGCTTCTCCATTAAAACCCTTCATCAATTTAAGGCAATTATGCTTTTAAAAGAAAAATCGGGTTGATAGAGGTTGCTTCTAGATTGCACATATTGAGGCTATTGAGCAAGACATTTCCACCACTAAAAAAAATTAAAAGATTAACAGTACTGTCTTTATACAGTCAGCTCAGTCATTTCAGTCTTTCTCAACATATAAAAATTTTCACAAATATTAAATGCAATAGCAACACAAAATCCTTGGATTGCTAATATGTAAACTAGTTCTCTCTGAACTTGTGCTTCAACTATTAAAGAATCTTTCTGCTCTTTAAACAGGGCTGCAGTAGGCTAACAGCTCTAGCTGCACTGTACTGCTAAACCAGAAGAATCTGGCCCTTTGCACCTCCCAAACATTTCTTAACTCTGACAGCTCTATCTACCACAGATACTCCCCTTTCAATTACTTCAAGAAAGTTACTCTTGTGAGACAAAAGTTCCAATATATCCCAGGTTTTGTTTGACTCAAAAGTTTCATAGTGATGTTGTACCTTTATACCTGTGGCAATGTGTTTGTATGAAAATTTAAGTAACCATGAGTCCAAGGTGAAACATAGTTCAAATCATGGTTTAAACCCTAAATACATAATGAATTGTCCACATCATAAAAGACATCAGAACAACATTCCCCACTGCTAGTTTACAATACAGAACATCCTTTTCCTATTCTTATGGAACAATATTAAGCCAATTATGTCCCTTTCCAAAGCAATGATCTTGCTGTCAGACCAGATCTAAAACGCTATCTTTAAAATTAATACCAGTGCCTCAATTCCGTTTGAGCTTCACTTTAAACATGCCTTCTACTTATGAGAACTTTCCAAATAATATTAATTCTCATTATTGTCATCCATTTTGCTTTTAGAAATCTGACCTCTTTACCTCATATAACCTTTAATTATGCAGGTAATTGTACATCCCTCCCAAATTCTGAGACTTGCAACTTCAAACAACAAGCATTGCTAAGTCAATAAAAGTCTACAGTGAACCTAATTTTTCATTATGTGACTAAGTTGATATGGCTTAATGCATTGTAAATATATAAAATTTTTAATTGAAACAATTACTTTACTGATATTTTGAACAGCAGTATTGCTTCCACAAAATATCTCTTCAATAGAAGCATTTACATTTCACTTGAATTCTACACAAAGGTAAACCTGTACCTTTGTTCCTCTCCAGTTTTTCAGTGAAAGGAACTGCTGAATGAAAGTAATCAGTTCAGGTGCTTTCAGCCATTCTGATATGTAGCATAGATGCAGCCAGGATGTCATAGAGAAGGTCTTGCACTCTGTATGGCACCTTTTTATAGCATGCTTATGCTTGCTACAAATCACTAAGAAATCCACTGGAGACTGGAAGTTTCCTATATCTCTGAATGTAGCCAATTGCTTACAACACCTGAAGTTGTAGTGCTTAAGGAGAGATAGTGACAACATTATTTTCCTTCCCTCCACCTTCTGCTTGGTCATGCCACAGACTCAGACTCCTCAGTAGACCTACCAACTAGAAGAAAACTATCTGTTTCCACTGTTAATTGTATCATTACCTGTAACTGACAACTTATTTTTTCCACTGAGCTTCCCACCTAATTTTAACTAAAATGCTAAAAACATGTAATAGGAAAAATTCAGTGTTGTGGTTTCACCCCAGCTGACAACTAAGCCCCACACAGCCGCTCGCTCACTCCCCCTTGGTGGGATGGGGGAGAGAATCAGAAGCGTAAAAGTGAGAAAACTCGTGGGTTGAGATAAAGACAGTTTAATAGGGAAAGCAAAAGACGCACACGCAAGCAAAGCAAGGAATTCATTAACTACTTCCCATCAGCAGGCAGGTGTTCAGCCATCTCCAGGAAAGCAGGGCTCCATCATGTGTAACGGTGACTTGGGAAGACAAATTCCATCACTCCTAACGTCCCCCCCTTCCTTCTTCTTCCCCAGCTTTATAAGCTGAGCATGACATCATATGGTATGGAATATCCCTTTGGTCAGTTGGGGTCAGCTGTCCCAGCTGTGTCCCCTCCCAACCTCTTGTGCACTTGGCAGAGCATGGGAAGCTGAAAAGTCCTTCATTTAGTATAAGCACTACTTAGCAACAACTAAAACATCCCTGTGTTATCAAGACTGTTTTCAGCACAAATCCAAAGCATAGCCCCATACAAGCTACTATAAAGAAAATTAACTCTATCCCAGCCAAAACCAGCACATTCAGAATTTAGGCTCATCATGTGGGACACAAAAGACAGGCAGACAAAGACATCAGGAGCGCCGGGAACAGGGCCAGCAAACAGGGCGTGGAGCGTCAGCAAGGGCGTGGCACGTCAGTTTGCATAGAAGGGCATGCAGGAAGGTCACTGAAGCTCTGCCAGCTCGACTAGGGTGCAGTGGTATCCACCTGGCAGAAAGCCATGACCGCTCTAAGCTCTGTGCCCACCACGACTGACGCAGCTTCCCACACAGAGCTCCGGTGGGAACACGCTGCCACCCAGGTGTCAGGCTGCAGGCTGTGCCCTACTCTTATGCCAGTATTGGACGGCAACAGTGAGCACACCTGTGGGAGGTGTGCCCAGGTAGAGGAACTCCTCAGCTTGGTGACAGAACTCTGGGAGGAGGTGAGTAGGTTGAGGAGTATCAGGGAGTCTGAGAGAGAGAGAGAGACCACTGGAATCGCACCCTACCTTCCCTGGGACAGGCCCAACAGGCAGACAGAACGCATGATATGGAAGATTCCCTATCCTCTCTCCGCCTGGCTGAACACAGTGACTTAAGGGATAGGGGGCAATGGCAACAAGTTCCTGCCCGGCACAGCAGGCGCGTCTCCTCTGTGACTACCCCACCTTCCCAGGTGCCCTTGCATAATAGGTACGAGGCTCTGCAAGTGGAACCAAACAATGACAAGGACGATGGTTCATCTAGCTTGGAGGTGTCGCCAAGGTTAAGTCAGCCTATGCCCTTCGTCAAAACTGCTTCCATAAAGAAAAAAAGACTGGTCATTGTCATAGGAGACTCCCTTCTGAAGGGAACAGAAGGCCCAATATACAGACCGGACCCACTTCTTAGGGAAGTCTGCTGCCTCCCTGGGGCCTGGGTTAAAGATGTGAAGAGAAAACTTCCTACCCTGGTACAGCCCTCAGATTATTATCCAGTATTGTTTTTTCAGGTAGGCAGCAATGAAGCTGCAACTAGAAGTCCGAGGGCAATCAAGAGAGACTTCAGGGCCTTGGGACGACTGGTTAAGGGATCAGGAGCATAAGTAGTGTTCTCCTCTATCCTTCCAGTTGCAGGGAACGATGAGGGAAGAAACAGGAAGAGCCAGCAGATCAATACCTGGCTCCGAGCCTGGTGTCACTGGCAGAATTTTGGGTTTTTTGATCATGGGTCGGTCTACACGACACCAGGCCTGCTGGCGACAGATGGGGTATGCCTGTCTCAAAGGGGGAAAAGGATCTTTGCACAAGAGTTAGCAGGGCTCATTGAAAGAGCTTCAAACTAGATTTGAAGGGGGAAAGGGATAAAACCAGGCCTGCTAGAGATAAGCCTGAGGGCGTCATGCCAATGTTTGGGGGACAGTGTGCTAGCGAGGTCCTTCGGTCTGCCATCTCAGTGGAGGTAGGGGATGGAGATCCATGCGGCAGCAAAGACACAAGGGTTATGAATGTGTTAGAAACCACAGAAGCGCCTGAGAATGGTCACGTAGGAATTAGGGCTTCCCCCCCAAAAAAGGTGGCAGGATCAATAGCCCAACTGAAGTGCATCTACACCAAAGCACACAGCATGGGCAACAAACAGGAGGAGCTGGAAGCCATTGTACAGCTGGAAAACTATGATATGGTTGCCATCACAGAAACATGGTGGGATGACTCGCACAACTGGAGTGCTGCAATGGATGGCTATAAGCTCTTCAGAAGGGATAGGCAAGGAAGGAGAGGCGGTGGGGTAGCCCTGTATGTTAGGGAGTGTTTTGACTGTCTAGAGCTTGATGATGGTGACGATAGGGTTGAGTGTCTATGGGTAAGAATCAGGGGGAAGGCCAACAAGGCAGATATCATGGTGGGAGTCTGTTACAGACCACCCAACCAGGATGAAGAGGCAGACGAAATATTCTATAAGCAGCTGGGAGAAGTCTCACAATCGCTAGCCCTTGTTCTCGTGGGGGACTTCAACTTGCCAGATGTCTGCTGGAAATACAACACAGCAGAGAGGAAACAGTCTAGGAGGTTCCTGGAGTGTGTGGCAGATAACTTCCTGACACAGCTGATGAGCGAGCCAACTAGGGAAGGCACCCCGTTGGACCTGTTGTTTGTGAACAGAGAAGAACTTGTGGGTGATGTGATGGTTGGAGGCCATCATGGGCATAGCGATCATGAAATTAGATAGTTTTTGATTCTTGGGGAAGTAAGGAGGGGGGTCAGCAGAACTGCTGTCTTGGACTTCCGGAGGGCAGACTTTGGCCTGTTTAGGGGCCTGGTTGACAGAGTCCCCTGGGAGACAGTCCCGAAGGGCAAAGGAGTCCAGGAAGGCTGGACATTCTTCAGAAGGAAATCTTAAAGGCACAAGAGCAGGCTGTCCCCATGTGCCGAAAGATGAGCCAGCGGGGAAGAAGACTGGCCTGGCTGAACAGAGAGCTTTGGCTAGAACTCAGGAAAAAGAGGAGAGTTTATGACCTTTGGAAGAAGGGGCAGGCAACTCAAGAGGACTACAAAGATGTCATGAGGTTATGCAGGGAGAAAATTAGAGACCAACTAGAACCCAACTAAAAACCCAACTAGAACTTAATCTGGCTACTGCTGTAAAAGACAGTTAAAAATGTTTCTATAAATAGATTAGCAACAAAAGGAGGGCTAAGGAGAATCTCCATCCTTTATAGGAAACATAGTGACAAAGGATGAGGAAAAGGCCGAGGTACTTAATGCCTTCTTTGCCTCAGTCTTTAATAGCAAGACTAGTTGTTCTCGGGGTACCCAATCCCCTGAGCTGGAAGACAGGGACGGGGAGCAGAATGAAGCCCCCATAATCCAAGGGGAAATGGTTAGTGACCTGCTACACCACTTCTTAGACACACAGAAGTCTATGGGGCCGGATGGGATCCACCCAAGAGTACTGAGGGAGCTGGTGGAAGTGCTCACCAAGCCACTTTGCATCCTTTATCAGCAGTCCTGACTAACCGGGGAGGTCCCAGAAGGGCTACAAGAAGGACTGGAAGGAGGATCCGGGGAACTACAGGCCTGTCAGTCTGACCTCAGTGCCAGGAAAGGTTATGGAGCAGATCACCTTGAGCGCCATCACACGGCACGTACAGGACAACCAGGTGATCAGGCCCAGCCAGCATGGGTTTAGGAAAGGCAGGTCCTGCTGGACTAACCTGATCTCCTTCTATGACAAGGTGACCCGCCTAGTGGATGAGGGAAAGGCTGTGGATGTTGTCTATCTAGACTTCAGTAAAGCCTTTGACATGGTTTCCCACAGCATTCTCCTGGAGAAACTGGCTGCTCATGGCTTGGATGGGCGTACACTTCCCTGGGTAAAAAACTGGCTGGATGGCCGGGCCCAGAGAGCTGTGGTGAATGGAGTTTACTCCAGTTGGTGGCCAGTCACAAATGGTGTCCCCCAGGGCTCAGTATTGGGGCCAGTTCTGTTTAATATCTGTATCAATGGGGAGGGGACGAGGGGATTGAGTGCACCCTCAGTAAGTTTGCAGATGACACCAAGTTGTGCGGGAGTGTTGATCTGCTTGAGGGGAGGAAGGCTGTACAGAGGGATCTGGACAGGCTGGATTGATGGTCTGGGGCCAATTATATGAGGTTTAACAAGGCCAAGTGTCAGGTCCTGCACTTGGGTCACAACAACCCCATGAAACGCTACAGGCTTGGGGAAGAGTGGCTGGAAAGCTGACAGGCAGAAAAGGACCTGGGAGTGTTGGTTGACAGATGCCTGAATATGAGCCAGCAGTGTGCCCAGGTGGCCAAGAAGGCCAATAGCATCCTGGCTTGTATCAAAAATAGTGTGGCCAGCAGGACTAGCGAAGTGACTGTCCTCCTTTATTCGGCACTGGTGAGGCTGCACCTCGAATGCTGTGTTCCGTTTTGGGCCCCTCACTACAAGAGAGACATTGAGGTGCTGGAGTGTGTCCAAAGAAGGGCAATGAAGCTGGTGAAGGGTCTAGAGCAGAAGTCTTATGAGGAGCGGCTGAGGGAACTGGGGTTGTTTAGCCTGGAGAAAAGGAGGCTCAGGGGAGACCTTATTGCTCTCTACAACTACCTGAAAGGAGGTTGTAGAGAGGTGGGGGTTGGTCTCTTTTCCCAAGTAAGAAGTGATAGGATGAGAGGAAACGGCCTCAAGTTGAGCCAGGGGAGGTTTAGATTGGATATTAGGAAAAATGTCTTCACTGAAAGGGTTGTCAAGCATTGGAACAGGCTGCCCAGGGAAGTGGTTGAGTCACCATCCCTGGAGGTATTTAAAAGACGTGTAGGTGTAGTGCTTAGGGACATGGTTTAGTGGTGGAGTTGGCAGTGCTAGGTTAATGGTTGGACTTGATGATCTTAAAGGTCTTTTCCAACCTAAACGATTCTATGTTGAGGACTGAAAGCCAAAACCAATCACCTATCCATCCCTTCTGTTAAAGAATTGCGTAGTTATATGCAAATTCAAGACCCTTCCTGTCCTGGTTTTGGCTGGGATAGAGTTAATTTTCTTCCTAGTAGCTGGTATAGTGCGGTGCTTTGGATTTTAGTATGAGAATGATATTGATAACACGCTGATGTTACCGCATCAGCACTATACCAGCTACTAGGAAGAAAATTAACTCTATCCCAGCTGAAACCAGGACACTTCCAGATATAAAAATTTGAACTAATAGTTGTAGGACTGCTGTTCTTTTCAATTGCATGTGTTAATTTTCCTTCGTATAGTTTTAGGCATCTGGAGAAGGAGGAGGGATGTTAAGGAAGTTGGGAATGTTGATTCACTGACCCACTAGCACACACAATAGTTTTGACACTTGTAACCTTGAGTGGGGTACAGATACAGTTTTCAAACATTTTTCAATTTTTTTTCAATTTTATGCCAAAGTATGCATCATCGAGTTTAATATCCAGTAAAGCACCTTTTATACTCTTTGTTGTTTAAAAATTAATATATTTGTGAAACAGATCGATAATGCATAACACTGGAAATGGGTGCTTCTTCCCCAAAGTACACATGTCAAAAACCAAAATGACATTTGTGAGTTCATCTGGCTTTTAAACAAGTCTGAAAATGATAACTATGTAATATAATTGTTAGTTGTCTGTCCTTTATAATTTTAAATAGATATGCATTTAAACTTTATTTATTTGCCCATTTTTTATATGCTTTAAAGTTACACTTTTGAACTTAAGCTAGCTTTTTATTTTCGTAGGCTGTTACATAATTTCAGTATTCTTGTAAACTGCAGACCATTTTTGAATAGTCCTTTGTCTTTTCTGCAGTCCCCTTTTTATTGTGCCCTTCCAATAAATGTAAAATATTTGCATCAAGCTGTCTCAAATTTTATTTCATATTTACAGGATATATTTATTTACTTGCTTCTGTAGTCAAGTGGAAGATCAACTTTAGTAACTCTGCTCTTGGGTATGCTACAATCCAAAATATTCTGTATTTCACAAAGAAAAAAATAATTATGATGTGAATTATGTTGTCAATTTCTGGAATTAATACCTGTGTGATCCCTGCTCAGTTTGGCTGTAACTTGTGGCTACCTTTTGTAATTCATAAGGGATTGAAAGAAAGAGTAACCCAATGGGCACAAGGGAAAGGACATGTCAAAACAGTTTCAGAACTTTGGGGCTAGAACCTTTCAGCTTTGAGGGTGTGAGACCATGTATGCTTTTTCCTCAAACCAGAATTGTGTTAGGAAGCTAACCTCCCCATTTCTGCAAGCATTTCCAGTTAAGTTTCTGAAACTTGGTGGGACAAATCCCATGACTGGAGTGCGGCTATCGATGGCTACAGGCTATTCAGAAGGGACAGGCAAGGAAGGAGAGGCGGAGGGGTTGCCCTCTATATCAAGAAATGGATAGAGTGTGAAGAGCTGTCCCTGAAGAATAGCCACAAGCAGGTTGAAAGCTTATGGGTAAGAATTAGAGACCGAGGCAACAAAGGGAACCTTGTGGTTGCTGTATACTACAGGCCACCCGATCAAGGGGAGCCTACTGACGAAGCCTTCTTCCTCCAGCTACAGGATGCTTCATGCTTGCAAGCTCTTGTCCTACTGGGGGACTTCAACCACCCTAACATCTGCCGGAAAAGTAGCACGGCGAGCTGTAGGCAATCCGGGAGACTCCTGGAGTGCACTGAGGATAACTTCTTAAGCCAGGTAATAGACACCCCTACCCGAGGGGATGTGATACTGGACCTGATGGTCACTAATGCAAGTGAGCTCATCAGTGACGTCAAGATTGGAGGCAGCCTAGGCTGCAGTGATCACGCATTTGTGGAGTTCACAGTCCTGAGGGATATGGGACAGGCGAGGAGTATAGTCAGGACCCTGAATTTTAGGAAAGCAAACTTCCAGCTCTTCAAGGAGTTAGTCAGTAGGACCCCCTGGGAAAAGGTCCTCAGGGACAAGGGAGCAGAACAGAGCTGGCAGATCTTTAAGGATGCTTTCCATAAAGCGCAAGAGCTCTCAGTCCCCAGATGTAGGAAATCAGGCAAGGAAGGGAAGAGACCAGCATGGTTGAGTCGAGACATGCTGGTCAAACTAAAGAGCAAGAGGGAACTGCACAGGCAGTGGAAACAGGGACAGGTAACCTGGGAAGAGTATAGGGACACTGCCCGGTTGTGTAGGGATGAGGTCAGGAAGGCCAAGGCACAGCTGGAGCTGAACTTGGCAAGGGATGCAAAGAATAACAAGAAGGGCTTCTACAGGTATATCAACCAGAAAAGGAAGGTCAAAGAAAGCATACCTCCACTGATGAACAAGAATGGTGACCTAGCATCAACAGACGAGGAGAAGGCTGAGGTACTCAACAACTTTTTTGCTTCAGTCTTCTCTGGCAACTGCTCTCCTCACCCCTCCCGAGTCAATGGACAACATGTTGGGGACCAGGGGGGTAAAGCCCCTACAACTGTAAGGGAAGATCAGGATCAAGTGCCTCCGCGGAAAACTTAGAAATCTCTCTCTATATATAGAGTCGCTTTATTATCTTTTAACGTGTTTGTGTCTGGCCGTGTTACTCATATTCTTGATATACACATTGTGTCCGGCTGTGTTATATACATGTTCGTGTCTGGCCGTGTTATTCATACTCATATTCTTGGTATTTGCATGTGCTTTGCAGACAGTGAATTTATTATCGGTAATCCAAAGAATCTGTGTGTCTGTTGCTCTAATAAACTGCACTCTTCACTGCTCTGGCCGTGACAGTTCCTTCAACACAACCAGACTGGGGGGTGTAAAACTGATGCTGTCGCCTTAGCGAAAGCCCTGAACTAATAAGTGGCTATACACACAGTCCTTAGAAAATAAACCGTTGACCAAGTCTGAGACTAAGACTGGACCTAGCCGCACCTAGACTCCTCTCTGAGAAGGAGTTTAGAAAGCAAGGGGGTCCTGTCTGAACCTCGTGACTCAACGGGAGGGTTTCCCCCCCAGCCACTCCTCAAATTCCTATTTGTATGCGACAGTAACTCTTAATGCAACACACAGCCATAAAGCTTCATATTGCATTGCAGTTTAAGCAAGATTTTCTGCTTGGGACATTTCCTACCTATCTGAATTGTGCAGCCTAACCCAGCAGATACTGTAAAACTGGTGAAACTCCACATAGAAGACATTTGGGTACAAAAGTGTTGACAATGGATAGCAGTGCTTGCATCCATTCAATTTTATTCCAATCCAGTCCAAACCCCACAGTTTGCATGTCAAAGATAGGTTAGTTCTTTTTCTCTGCAAGGGACAGACATACCTCCCTCCCTTTTAGATCCTAATAGTATGCCTGAAAAGATGTTTTGAGATTCAGGTACAAAACCTTCCTCAAAGTTTGGCAGAAATATTGTTTTTGTTAAATGAGGGAGAGGTGTTAATCTTGCTCAGACACCCAGAAAGGGCTCATGGCTGAGGACTCCAAGCAGAAGGATATGCCTGCATTCAGCCTGACATTAGACATTGGGGGGGGGTGGGTTGTTTTAAAGTGTGGATTTCTCCCTTCCAGCTTATTCAACTTACTGGCCCACTCAGTTTGCTGACTTCTTGTGAACCTTGCTCCTGCGTCCCTAACTTTCTAACATCTCCATGCTCAGGGACCTCAGAGGCTTAACTCGGGCCAAGGACCATGGGGTACTCAAAAGCCAAATGTTCTCATATTTAAGATCTTTGGTGGATCTACCCCCAAAACAGTGTAGGTCTAAGGAAAGCTGCAATAAGTCACACAATCAGAATGGAGACAAGATGATCACAGGACAGTGGGTGTGAAGTTTCAGAAGTGTAAGGATTACAAGATACTAATATTAAAAAAGTTTGGAAGGGCTGTGTGGTCCCCATCACACACACTCACCAAGGCTACTCTGCAGCCAGATTTCAGTCCTACTTCAAGTCGTTCTAGTTATAAGAAATGTTAAAACACAACATCACTGATATGATCTGAATTAGAGCTGTACCCTTTTTACCACAAAGGACAAAATACAGATAACCACAGAGAAAATGCAAATCAATGTCACATGCAGACACCGTTAAACCTGCAACCCACAGAGCCCTCCTTTAATGCAGTTTCATCATTAGCCAAGTCTTCCTCCACCTCCCTCAATTCCTTACAAGTCTGTCACACTAAAAGCACTGCTGCTAAAGAGTCTTCAGAAATGCATCCAGACTAAAGAAATAGCTCTGTTGAGAGTACAGAAGAATTAGAAACATTGTGCTGTAGTTTTCTAATAACCTAGCTCTTGCAGCTTGCAATGTTCTAATATTCGGCAAACATAAGTGAGGGAAGAGCAAAATCAAGCTACTAACTAGCTTTGAATCCTCAAAAGAACAGACTAACATTTGACCACACTGTAATGGAAAGAAGCATGCATCTTGAACAGATTTTAGGCTCATGATGTATTAGTTCTCTACCTGTTTGTTCTGGGTCTGGTTGGGATGGAGTTAACTTTCTTCACAGCAGCCTATATGGTGCTGTGCTTTGCATTTGTGGCTAAAATAGTGTTGATAACACACCAATGGTTTGGCTATTGCTGAGCAGTGCTTGCACAGCATCACGGCTTTTCTCTCCAACCCCCTCATCCAAAGGCTGGGGGTAGGCAAAAGGTTGGGAGTGGACATAGCCAGGAAAGCTGACCCAAACTGACCAAAGGGATATTCCATACCATATGATGTTGCACTCAACAATAAAAGCTCAGGGAAAGGAGGAGGAGGCGGGGGACATTTGTGGTTTTGGCATTTGTCTTCTGAAGCAACCATTACATGTGCTGAGGCCCTGCTTTCCAAGAAGTGGCTGGACATCTGCCTGCCAATGGGAAGCAGTGAATGAATTCCTCTTTTTGCTTTGCTTGCGTGCATGCAGCTTTTGTTTTCTCTATTAATCTGTCATTATCTCAATCCATGAGTCTTCTCGCATTCCTTTTATTTTCTGTAGCTGGGATTTGGGTCCCTGTCTCAACCATGGTGTCCTCAGATGTGGTTTGGGTCCCTGTCTCAGCCATGCTCCTCTGATGGTGCTGAATGAAGGCTCAATAGGCACAGAAAAAGCCCCAATACGGTGCTAGGAGCTGCTGGGTTTCATGGGGGTAGGCAAGGCACCCTTCTATCAGGTGGTGTGTCAATTTATCAGGATTAATTGCCTGTTCAGGTGCAAAATCCCAGGCTATATGAGATGATAAATGCCCTAGGCACCTGCCCAAATCCTTCCATACACCCTGCTACCCAGGGACTGAATGCCTTAAGGCATGTTTGTCACCTCAGTGACAAGTTCCCTCCTCTTATGCCAAGATGAAACTAGGTTCCACAAACCTAAGAAAAAGCCAACTGTGTTAGATCATAGGATCATAGAACAGCCCAAGTTGGAAGTGACCTCAAAAGATCATCTCGTCCATCCTTTTGTGGGAAAGGGAGCCTAGATGAGATTATCTAGCACCCTGTCCTATAGTATCTTGAAAACCTCCAGTGATGGGGACTCTACCATGTCCCTGGGGAGGTTGCTCCAGTGATTGATTATTCTCAATGCAAAAAAATTTATTTCTCATATCGAGATGAAACCTCTCCCAGTACAACTTGTACCCGTTGTCCCTTGCTTTCTCCATGTGGCTCCTTGTGAAGAGAGAGCCTCTGTCCTCTTTGTAGCCACCCTTTAAGTAGTGGAATATTGTGATAAGCCCCACCCCAAGCCTTCTCTTCTCCAGGGAGAAAAAACCTAACTCCTTCAGCCTTTCCTCATAGGGCAGGATCTCCAGCCCTTTGATCGTCTTTGTGGCCCTCCTTTGGACCCTCTCCAGTCTATCTGCGTCTTTCATAGAATCCTAGAATCACAGAATAGTTTGGGTTGGAAGGAACTTTTAAAGGTTATCTAGTCTAACCCCCCTGCAATGAGCAGAGACATCTTCAACTAGATCAGGTTGCTCTAGTTGCCCCATCCAACCTGACCTTGAATGTTTCCAGGGATGGGGCATCTACCACCTCTCTGGGCAACCTGTTCCAGTGTTTCACCACCCTCATTGTAAAAAATTTCTTCTTTATATCTAGTCTAAATCTACGCTCTTTTAGTTTAAAACCCTTACCCCTTGTCCTATCGCAACAGGCCCTGCTAAAAAGTTTGTCCCCATCTTTCTTATAAGCCCCCTTTAAGTACTGAAAGGCTGCTATAAGGTCTCCCCAAAGCCTTCTCTTCTCCAGGCTGAACAACCCCAACTCTCTCAGGCTTTCTTCATAGCAGAGGTGTCCCATCCCTCTGATCATCTTCATGGCTCTCCTCTGGACCCGCTCCAACAGCTCCATGTCTTTCCTGTGCTGAGGACCCCAGAGCTGGATGCAGTACTCCAGGTGGGGTCTCACGAGAGCAGAGTAGAGGGGCAGAATCACCTCCCTCGACCTGCTGGCCATGCTTCTTTTGATGCAGCCCAGGATACAATTAGCCTTAAGGGCTGCGAGCGCACATTGTCAGCTCGTGTCCAGTTTTCAATCCACCAGTACCCCCAAGTCCTTCTCTGCAGGGCTGCTCTCAATCCATTCATCTCCCAGTCTGTATTGATACTGATGGTTGCCCTGACCCAGGTGCAGGACCTTGCACTTGGCCTTGTTGAACTTCATGAAGTTCACATGGGCCCACTCCTCAAGCCTGTCCAGGTCCCTCTGGATGGCATCCCTTCCCTCTAGCATATCAACTGCACCACTCAGCTTGGTGTCATCTGCAAACTTTGTGAGGATGCACTCAATCCCACTGTCTATGTCATTGATGAAAATATTAAATAGTACTGATCCCAGTACGGACCCCCGAGGGACACCACTCGTTGCTGGTTTCCACTTGGACATTGAGTCGTTGACTGTAACTCTTTGGACATGGCCATCCAGCCAATTCCTTATCCACCGAACAGTCCATCCATCAAACCCATATCTCTCCAGTTTAGAGGCAAGAATGTTGTGGGGGACCGTATCAAGGGCCTTACAGAAGTCCAGGTAGATGACATCCGTAGCTCTTCCCTTGTCCACTGATGTAGTCACTCCATCATAGAAGGCCACTAGGTTGGTCAGGCAGGACTTGCCCTTGGTGAAGCCATGTTGGCTGTCTCTAATCACCTCCCTGTCCTCTATGTGCCTTAGCATAGCTTCTAGGAGGATCTGCTCCATGATCTTCCCAGGCACAGAGGTGAGGCTGACAGGTCGGTAGTTCCCAGGGTCATCCTTTCTACCCTTTTTAGAAATGGGTGCAATGTTCCCCATTTTCCAGTCACCAGGGACTTCATCCGACTGCCGTGACTTTTCAAAAATTCTGGAGAGTGGCTTGGCAATTACATCAGCCAATTCCCTCAGGACTCTGGGATGCATCTCGTCAGGTGCCATAGATTTATATATGTTCAGGTCCCTCAGGTGGTCACGAACCTGATATTCTCCTACGAAGGGAGGGACTTTGCTCACTCAGTCCCCGTCCTGAGGTCCATCCATTCAAGAGGTGTGGGAAGAGCGGTTGCCACTGAAGACTGAGGCAAAAAAGTTGAGTACCTCAGCCTTCTCGTCTGTTGTTACCAGTTTGCCAGTCTTGCTCGTCAGGGCGGGTATGCTTTCTTTGACCTTCCTCTTCTGGCTGACATGCCTGTAGAAGCCCTTCTTGTTATTCTTTGCATCCCTTGCCAAGTTCAGCTCCAGCCGTGACTTGGCGTTCCTGAACCCATCCCTATAAAACCGGGCAACATCCCTATACTCTTCCCAGGTTACCTGTCCCTGGTTCCAGTGCCACTGCATTTCGTTCTTACGCTTTAGTTTGACCAGGAGGTCCTTAGCCATGCCAGGCCTTCCCCGCCTAATTTTTACACATGGGAATCGAGAGCTCTTGCACTCTAAGAGAAATGTCCTTAAAGAGCTGCCAGCTCTGTTCTGCTCCCTTGACCCTGAGGACCGTTTCCCAGGGGGTCCTACTGAATAACTCCATGAAAAGCTGGAAGTTTGCTTTTCTAAAATTCAGGGTCCTGACTTTACTCTTCGCCTGACCCATATCCCTCAGGACCACGAACTCCACCAGCGCATGATCACTGCAGTCCACGCTGCCTCCAATCTTGACATCACCAATTAGCTCACTTGCATTGGTAAGCAACAGGTCCAGTATCGCAGCCCCTCTGGTAGGACTGTCTATTACGTGGCTTAAGTTATCCTCAATGCATTCAAGTAGTCTCCTGGATTGCCTACAGCTCGCAGTGTGTTGTGGTTTAGTCCCACTTGGCAAATAAGTACCACACAGCCGCTCGCTCACCATCCCCCCCTGGTGGGATGGGGGAGAGAATCGGAAGAGCAAAAGTAAGAAAACTCGTGGGTTGAGATAAGAATAGTTTAATAATTGGAAAAAAAAAAATTATAATAATAATAAATTGCAATGAGAACGAAAACAACAAGAGAGCGAGAGATGAACAAAACCCAGGAAAAAATAAGTGATACAACCGCTCAACACCCACAGACCGATGCCCAGCTAGTCCCCGAGCAGCAACTGCTACCCCCCCGGCCAACTCCCACCAGTTTATATACTGAGCATGACGTCATATGGTATGGAATAGTCCTTTGGCCAGTTTGGATCAGCTGTCTTGGCTGTGCCCCCTCTCAGCTTCTTGTGTACCTGGCAGAGCATGGGAAGCTGAAAAGTCCTTGACTAGTGTAAGCATTACTTAGCAACAACTAAAACATCAGTGTGTTATCAACATTATTCTCATACTAAATCCAAAACACAGCACTATACCAGCTACTAGGAAGAAAATTAACTCTGTCCCAGACAAAACCAGAACAGTATCCACCCCTTATTCTATACCATCTACGTCATGCCCAGGTTCTACCCTTTCCAATACATTCCAATTAATCAACACCACTTTCCCTGTCTTTTGATATATACACACAGATATCATTCCCTTGGTCTATGGGCCATCCCTCTAAAATGTCTGTTGGGTTCATTTAGTCCATGAGTTTGAGCTCCATCTGTCATAACAGTCCTTCTGGGCAGGAGAGATGGTGTGTGGTGTTGGATTGTTGCATGCTGAAGCCAGTTCTGGTTCCATCACTGCTGCACTTTGCTTGGTTTCATCAAAGTTCATTCTTCATTAATCTGGGTGATTCTTACTGTAATACTGTTGATATGCATATATCAACCACAGAAGTGATGACAAACAGTATTATATAGGAATTAACATCATACCATTTAGTTCACTGGCTATTCTCACCCAAAATCAAATCCCCTTGAGGTACACAGCGGACTTCCCCATCCTTTCGCATGACCCACCAAGGGCACCCAGGTCCCTGAGAAAAAGCAATCCCACGAATGGGCTTGCCTTTGCCCAAGGCAGGAGTAACCCAGACTGTCTTCCCCAGCATGTTTTTTATGTGTACTACAGGGACTTTATCCCCTTCTACAGTAGGTAAAAGTTCTGACTGGGCAGGGTCAGCTCGATTGACAGATCCCCTAGTGTTGACTAACCAGGTGGCCTTTGCTAAACGTGTATCCCAATGTTTGAATGTCCCACCACCCATTGCTCTCAGTGTAGTCTTTAACTGTCCATTGTATTGTTCAATTTTCTCATAGGCTGGTGCATGAGAGGGGATGTGATATACCCACTCAATGCCATGAACTTTGGCCCAGGTGTCTATGAGGTTGTCTCGGCAATGAGTCCTGTTGTCTGACTCAATTCTTTCTGGGGTGCCATGTCGCCACAGGACTTGCTTTTCAAGGCCCAGGATAGCGTTCCGGGCAGTGGCATGGCGTACAGGATATGTTTCCAGCCATCCGGTGGTTGCTTCCACCATTGTAAGCACATGGCGCTTGCCTTGGCGGGTTTGTGGGAGTGTGATATAACTGATATGCCAGGCCTCCCCATATTTATATTTCAGCCATCGCCCTCCATACCACAGAGGCTTTAACCACGTGGCTTGCTTGATTGCAGCGCATGTTTCACATTCATGGCTAACCTGTGCAATAGTGTCCATGGTCAAGTCCACCCCTCGATCACGAGCCCATCTATATGTTGCATCTCTTCCTTGATGGCCTGAGGTGTCATGGGCCCACCAAGCTATGAATAATTCACTCTTATGTTGCCAGTCCAGATCCACCTGAGCCACTTCAATCTTAGCAGCCTGATCCACCTGCTGGTTGTTTTGATGTTCCTCAGTGGCCTGACTCTTGGGTATGTGAGCATCTACGTGACGTACTTTTACAGCCAGGTTCTCTACCCGGGCAGCAATATCTTGCCACAATGCTGCAGCCCAGATGGGTTTGCCTCTGCGCTGCCAGATGTTCTGCTTCCATTGCTGCAACCACCCCCACAGGGCATTTGCCACCATCCATGAATCAGTACAGAGACAGAGCACTGGCCACTTTTCTCGTTCAGCAAGGTCTAAGGCCAGCTGAATGGCCTTTACTTCTGCAAATTGGCTCGATTCACCATCTCCTAACAACTTGTCGTATAGGACTCCATACAGCAGCTTTCCATCTCCGATGCTTTACTACAAGACGACAGGACCCATCAGTGAACAGGGCATATTGCTTCTCATTTTCTCGTAGTTTATTGTACAGTGGGGCCTCCTCAGCACGCGTCACCTCCTCCTCCTCTGGTGATATTCTGAAGTCTTTGCCTTCTGGCCAGTCCATAACAACTTCCAAGATTCCTGGGCGATTGGGGTTTCCTATTCGAGCCTGTTGTGTGATCAGTGCCACCCACTTACTCCATGTAGCATCAGTTGCATGATGTGTAGAGGGGACCCTCCCTTTGAACATCCAGCCCAACACCAGCAGTCAGGGTGCCAGGAGGAGCTGTGCTTCAGTACCAACCACTTCCAAAGCAGCTTGAACCCCTTCATATGCTGCCAATATCTCTTTCTCAGTTGGAATATAGCGGGCCTCAGATCCTCTGTATCCCCAACTCCAAAACCCTAGGGGTCGACCTCAAGTCTCCCCTGGTGCTTTCTGCCAGAGGCTCCAGGTAGGGCCATTCTCCCCGGCTGCGGTGTCGAGCACATTCTTTACATCTTGCCCTGCCCGGACTGGCCCAAGGGCTACTGCATGAACTATCTCCCGTTTAGTTTGTTCAAAGGCTTGTCGTTGCTCAGGGCCCCATTTGAAATCGTTCTTCTTCTGGGTCCCTTGAGAGAGAGGGCTTACGATCAGACTGTAATTTGGAATATGCATTCTCCAAAAACCCACAACGCCTAAGAAAGCTTGTGTTTCGTTTTTGCTAGTTGGTGGAGACATGGCTGTTATTTTGTTAATCACATCCATTAGGATATGACGATGTCCATCTTGCCATTTAATTCCTAAAAACTGGACCTCCTGTGCAGGTCCCTTGACCTTATTTTGTTTTATGGCAAAACTGGCTTTCAGCAGGATCTGGACTATTTTCTTCCCTTTCTCAAAAACTTCCTCTGCTGTATTGCCCCACACGATAATGTCATCAATGTATTGCAGATGTTCTGGAGCTTCACCCTGTTCCAGTGCTGTCTGGATCAGTCCATGACAAATGGTAGGGCTGTGTTTCCACCCCTGGGGCAATCGATTCCAAGTGTACTGAACGCCCCTCCAAGTGAAAGCAAACTGTGGCCTGCACTCTGGTGCCAAAGGGATTGAGAAAAACGCAGTAGTGATCTGATTTGTGGCATACCATTTGGCTGCTTTTGACTCCAGTTTGTATTGAAATTCCAGCATGTCCAGCATGGCAGTACTCAGGGGCGGCGTGACTTCATTCAGGCCATGGTAGTCTACTGTTAGTCTCCACTCTCCATTAGACTTTTGCACTGGCCATATAGGACTGTTAAAAGGTGAACGAGTCTTGCTGATCACTCCTTGGCTCTCCAGTCAACGAATCAACTTATGGATGGGAATCAGGGAGTCTCGGTTGGTGCGATATTGCCTCCGGTGCACTGTTGTGGTAGCAATTGGCACCTGTTGTTCTTCGACCCTCAGCAACCCCACAACAGAAGGGTCCTCTGAGAGACCAGGCAAGGTAGAAAGCTGTTTAATTTCCTCCATCTCCAAGGCAGCTCTACCAAAAGCCCACCGGTACCCTTTTGGGTCCTTGAAGTACCCTCTCCTGAGGTAGTCTATGCCAAGGATGCACGGAGCCTCTGGGCCAGTCACAATGGGGTGCTTTTGCCACTCATTCCCAGTTAAGCTCACTTTGTCCCCCAATACAGTCAGCTGTTGGGATCCCCCTGTCTCTCCAGAAATACAGATGGGTACTGCCCCTGTATATCTTGATGGCATTAGGGTACACTGTGCACCCGTGTCTACTAGAGCCTTATACTCCTGTGGGTCTGATGTGCCAGGCCATTGAATCCACACAGTCCAGTAAACTCGGTTGTCCCTTTCCTCCACCGGGCTGGAGGCAGGGCCCCTCTAGTCCTGGTCATAGTATTCGTTACCCACTTCTTGTACATATGGGTCAGGAGTCCCTTCATTAAAATCAGGAGTAAGATCAGCCCTTTTACTCTGTCTGGGGAACTGCCTGCTGGAAACCGGAGCAGCAATTTTCCTGGAAGAACCCCCTTTGATGATTGTTTTTCCTTGCAACTCACGTACCCGTGCCTCTAGGGACGAGGTAGATATTCCATCCCACTTCCTCATGTCCTCTCCATGGTCACGCAGGTAAAACCATAGGGTGCCCCGTGGTGTGTACCCTCTATATCCTCTCTCTTGAGCAGAGGAACACTGACTCCTAATAGCTGAGATACTGGCCCGTACAGGTAGAAAGTAGGACCTATGTTCCTCGAGTTGCTGTACCTTCCCACACAGTTTCTCCACAGCCGAGACAAGGGAGGAAGAGATACTTTCTCCGTAGTCCTGGAGTTGGCTAGCCGCTTCATCCACCGTTGGGCCCTCTCCGTCTTTCCAGGTCAGTATTGCCAAGGAGTTGGCACATGACGATGGTGCATTCCGCACCAACTTCCGCCACATGGGTCTTGTGCACTGGACTTCATCTGGATCTTTGGATAACTGCTCCTTGTCCAGGGCACCATAAATCACCTCCAGCACGCCTAATTCCCTCAGGTACTGGATACCTCTCCCCATGGTGGTCCATTTCCCGGGGCGATATACAACATCTTCCTTGAAGGGATATGTTTCCTTCATAGCTGACAGGAGTCGCCTCCAGAGGCTGAGGACTTGCGCCCCTTGTCGAACTGCTTTGTCAATGCCCCCTTCCCTAGAAAGGGATCCCAGCTGCTTGGCTTCCTTACCCTCTAAATCCAGGCTACTGGCCCCATTATCCCAGCATCGGAGCAGCCAGGTGACAATGTGCTCCCCTGGACGATGGCTGAAATCTTTTTGAATATCTTGCAGCTCATTCAGGGATAGGGGTCAGGTGGTTTCCATCTCATCCACGAGTTCTTCCTCTTCCTCTCTTTGTGATGGTCCTGCTTTTTCATCTTCCCTTTCTGAATGAGCTGACTTTCACTTCCCATATTTCTTCTTGTGTATAGGGGCGAGTGACACTGACATGGGTTTGTTTACTGATTGAACCGCATTATCTGTTGCCAGGGGCCTGGAGTAGCCACAGTGGCTGTCACAGGGGGGGCTGGAGTAGCCGCAGTGCTTGTCATAGCAGGGGCTAGAGTAACTGCAGTGCCTGTTTCAGGGAGGGCTAGAATAGCTGCAGTGCCTGTCACAGCAGGAGCTGGAGCGACCACGGTGCTTGTCGCAGTGGGGGCTGGAGTAGCCGTGTTGTCTGTCATTTTGTCATTAGATCCAGAGACCTTCTCTTCCCCTTGAGGATTCTGAATGGTGTTGAACAGGGCTCGGTAGGCATGGGACAGGCCCCAGCACATTGCAGTGATTTGTGTCTCCCTAGAATTGCCAGGGTGACAGCATACTTTTTCCAAATATTCTGCTAATTTCTCAGGATTGTGCACTTGTTCAGGGATGAAGTTCCAAAACACTGGAGGTGCCCACCGTCCTATGCATTTGCCCATGCTATCCCACACACCCTGCCACTCATAACTATCCAGCCTTGGGGCAGATCTCTGGATGATATTCTTAAATTGCTTACTAACATTAGACAAAACCAAAACAAGATTCCCAAGCAATACCAATATATGGATCTTAACTACCCAAGGATGTTCAAGATACTGAAAAGTTATTGTAACGAAGGAGGAAACACTGTAGAAGAAAGTAGCAAAGGTGCCATTCTGTATTTCCTCCATAAAAAACCTCTCAGAGGAAGAAGTATAATTGCTAATTGTCTCCACGAGGTGGTACCTGACATACAGTAATGGCTTCAGTACAAAACTTAGATACCAAAGTAAACCCAACGTCACTGTTTTAATAAGAAATCTCCCAGGCAAAACATCACTAATCACTGCAGAGCACAGCAAACTGCAAAAACCAACACCGATCTTTAACATGTACAGCAAAAAATGAGCATGATGCAGATCAGGTAAACCAATATCGAGAACAGATGAATCAATATTGTGACCCACAACTATTAACAGATCTAAATTCCTTAATACGCTCTGGTTAATCTGTTATTATCTCAAAGCCTTCGTGCCCCACATTGGGCGCCAAAAAGGACTGTTGTGGTTTAGCCCCAGTTGGCAACTAAGCACCACACAGCCGCTCACTCACCCTCCCCCACCCAGTGGGATGGGGGAGAGAATCAGAAGAGCAAAAATAAGAAAACTCGTGGATTGAGATAAGAACAGCTTAATCATTGGAACACTAAATAATAATAATAATAATAATAATAATAATAATAATAATAATAATAATAGTAATGAGAACGTAAACAACAAGGGAGCAAGAGAGGAACAAAAGCCAGGAAAAAACAAGTGATACAACTGCTCACCACCTGCCCACTGATGCCCAGCAAGGCAGCGATCGCTACCCCCCAGCCAACTCCCCCCAGTTTATATACTGAGCATGATGTCATATGGTATGGAATAGCCCTTTGTCCAGTTTGGGTCAGCTGTCTTGGCTGTGCCCCCTCCCAGCTTATTGTGCACCTGGCAGAGCATGGGAAGCTGAAAAGTCCTTGACTAGTGTAAACATTACTTAGCAGCACCTAAAACATCAGTGTGTTATCAACATTATTCTCATACTAAATCCAAACCACAGCACTATACCAGCTACTAGGAAGAAAATTAACTGAAACCAGGACACCGTGCTACTTATCCAGCAGATGTCGGGGTTGTTGAAGTCCCCCAGCAGGACAAGAGCCTGTGAGTGCAATGCCTCCTGTAGCTGGAGTAAGAAGGCTTCATGAATAGGCTCCCCTTGATTGTGTGGCCTGTAGTAGACACCAACCACAAGGTTCCCTTTGTTGCCTTGGTCTCTAATTCTTACCCATAAGCTTTCAACCTGCTCGTGGCTATTCTTCAGGGACAGCTCTTCACATTCTATCCATTTCTTGATATAGAGGGCAACCCCTCCGCCTCTTCTTCCTCACCTGTCCCTTCTGAACAGCCTGTAGCCATCGATAGCTGCACTCCAGTCATGGGATTCTTCCCACCAAGTTTCAGTAATGGCAACTAGGTCATAGCTTTCTAGCAGCACGGTGGCTTCCATCTCCTCTTGTTTGTTGCCCATGCTGCGTGCATTGGTATAGAGGCACTTCAGCTGGGCTGTCGTCCATGTCTCCTTCATAGAGGAACACCCCTTGTGTACTTTGAGGTGTTTCACTGGTGTTTCCCTCTTGGCTCCTATTACCTCAGGAGCCCCTGGATCATCTCCATAAGACTTCAAGTGTGCTGCAGCCTACCCAGCACATCTCAGAGCAAGAGGCTGAGGGCCCTTGCTAGCACCCCATCCCTCTAACCTTGGCGTGTCATCCCACAGCTTGTCATGGGCAAGCTTGATATTATCCCCCTCCCCCTTCAAGTCTAGTTTAAATCTCTGTCAACGAACCTCCCTAGCTCGTGAGCAAAGATCCTCTTTCCCCTTTGAGAAAAGTGAATCCCATCTGACGCCAGCAAGCCTGGTGCCGTGTAGGCCATCCCATTATCAAAAACCCCAAAACTGTGGCGGTGACACCATCCACGGAGCCATGTATTAATAGACTGGGCCCGTCTGTTTCTTCCAATGTTGCTGCCCGCAATGGGAAGGAGAGAGGAAAAAATAACCTGTGCTCCAGAGTCCCTTACTAGCTGTCCCAAGGCCCTGAAGTCTCTTTTGATCACCCTTGGACTATGCGTTGTGGCTTCATCGCCACCCACATGGAAGAGCAGTAGAGGGTAATAGTCCGAGGGCCGTACCAGGCTAGGAAGTTTCCTAGTGATGTCTTTAACCTGGGCCCCAGGGAGGCAGCAGACTTCCCTAAGAGAAGGGTCTGTCCAGCATATTGGATTATCTGTTACTCTCAGAAGAGAGTTGCCTACAACTATAACCCGTCTTTTCTTCCTCATGGAGGTGGTTGTGATATGGGGGGTAGGCCTTTCTGACCTTGGCAAGACCTCTGGTGTAGATGGACCGTCATCCACATCATCCATTGAGTGATCTTCCGCATCCAGAGCCTCATACCTGTTGTAAAGAGGCACCTGGGAAGGTGAGGTGGGCAAGGAGGGGGTTCGCCTGCTGCCCTGAGCGTGGAATTTTCTTGAATTGTGGGGACTAGAACTGGACGCAGTACTCCAGGTGCAGCCTGACAAGCGCTGAGTAGAGTGGGATGATCACATCTCTGTCTCTGCTAGTAATGTCCCTGCGGATGCAGCCCAGGATCCGATTTGCCTTTGTTGCTGCAGCAGCACACTGCTGACCCATGTTCAGCTTGTTGTCCACCAGGACCCCCAGGTCCCTTTCAGCAAGGCTGCTCCCCAGCCACACAGATCCTAGCCTGTACTGGGCTCTTTGGTTATTCTGACCCAGGTGCAGGACTTTGCACTTGTCCTTGTTAAACTTCATACTGTTCTTGCTAGCCCACTCTTCCAGCCTGTCCAGGTCTCCCTGTAAGATGGCTCTCCCTTCTGGAGTGTCCACCTCACCACCCAGTTTAGTGTCATCAGCAAACTTGGCGAGGGTGCTTTCAGTCCCATCATCCAGATCATTTATGAAGATGTTGAACAGCATGGGGCCCAGTATCAACCCCTGGGGGACCCCACTTGTGACAGGCTGCCAGCCTGAGTAAAAACCATTGAGCACCCTCTGAGTGTGGCCTGTTAGCCAATTTCCTACCCACCTCACAGACCACCCATCCAGTCTGTATCCTACCAGTTTGTCCAGGAGAAAGAAGGCTGTGGGAAACAGTGTTGAATGCTTTGCTGAAGTCCAGGTAAACAACATCCACTGCTCTCCCCATGTCGACAGAAAATGTTATTTTGTTGTAGAAGGTGATCAGGCTAGTCAGGCATGATTTGCCCTTGGTAAATCCGTGCTGGCTTTTCCCAATCACCTGCTTAATTTGGCTTGTGATAGTTTCTAGGAGGAATTCCAGTGGGATTGAGTGCACCTTCAGCAAGTTTGCAGATGACACCAAGCTGAGTGGTGTGGTTGGTACTCTAGAGGGAAGGGATGCCATCCAGAGGGACCTCGATGGGCTAGACAGGTGGGCCTCTATGAACCTCATGAAGTTCAACAAGGCCAAGTGCAAGGTCCTGCACCTGGGTCAGGGCAATCCCAAACATGGATACAGGCTGGAGGATGAAGGGATTGAGAGCAGCCCTGCAGAGAAGGACTTGGGGATACTGGTGGATGAAAAACTCAGTATGAGCCGGCAATGTGCACTAGCAGCCCAGAAAGCCAATCGCATCCTGGGCTGCATCAAAAGAAGTGTGGCTAGCAGGTCGAGGGAGGAGATTCTTTACTCTGCTCTGGTGAGACCCCGCCTGGAGTACTGTGTTCAGCTCTGGGGCCCCCAGCATAAGAAAGACATGGACCTGCTCAAGCGGGTCCAGAGGAGAGCCATGAAGATGATCAGGGGACTGGAACACCTCCCCTATGAGGAGAGGCTGAGACAGTTGGGGTTGTTTAGCCTGGAGAAAAGAAGGGTCCGGGGAGACCTTATAGCGGCCTTCCAGTACTTAAAGAGGGCCTACAGGAAAGATGGGGAGGGACCCTTTATCAGGGAGTGTAGTAATAGGACAAGGGGCAACAGTTTTAAACTGAAAGAGGGTAGATTTAGCTTAGATATTAGGAAGAAATTCTTTACTGTGAGGGTGGTGAGGCACTGGAACAGGTTGCCTGGAGAAGTTGTGGATGCCCCCTCCCTGGAAGTGTTCAAGGCCAGCTTGGATGGGGCTTTGAGCAACCTGATCTAGTGGAAGGTATCCCTGCCCATGGCAGGGGGGTTGGAACTAGATGATCTTTAAGGTACCTTCCAACCCAAACCATTCTATGATTCTATGATTCTACGATTACTTTCCCAGGGACTGAAGTAAGACTAATGGACCTGTAGTTTCCTTGGTCCTCTTTTGGGCCTTCCTTGTAGATGGGTATGACATTTGCCCTCCTCCAGTCATCAGGGATATCCCCTGATGTCCACGACTTTTCAAAGATTATAGACAGTGCCCTCGCAACAATGTCAGCCACTTCCTATAGATTTATGTGGGTTGAGCCCTTGCAAGAGGCCGCAGACCAGCCCTTCCTCCACTACTGGTGGGTCAACACATGCGTTGCCATAGCTACTTGATCCTGTGATCTGGGGTCCAGCTATGCCGGTAAAGACAGAGGCAAAGAAGGTACTGAGAACCTCTGCCTTGTCAGCATTAGTAGTGACTAGCTTCCCTGCCCTGTTTAGCAACAGGCCTCTGTCTTCCCTGTGCTTCTGCTTACAGCTCACGTACCTGACTGAGTGGCTGAGGGAACTGGGGTTGTTTAGCCTGGAGAAAAGAAGGCTCAGGGGAGACCTTATTGCTCTCTACAACTACCTGAAAGGAGGTTGTCGAGAGGTGGGGGTCGGTCTTTTCTCCCAAGTAACAAGCGATAGGATGAGAGGAAACGGCCTCAAGTTGCGCGAGGGGAGGTTTAGATTGGATATTAGGAAAAATGTCTTCACTGAAAGGGTTGTCAAGCATTGGAACAGACTGCCCAGGGAAGTGGTTGAGTCACCATCCCTGGAGGTATTTAAAAGACATGTAGATGTGGTGCTTAGGGACATGTTTTAGTGTTGGACTTGGCAGTGCTAGGTTAATGGTTGGACTTGATGATCTTAAAGGTCTTTTCCAACCTAAACGATTCTACGATTCTACAGCCCACCCAACACAGGAATGGCATCAATGGCAGGGTGATATGCTGCCCATAGCGCATGGCCATTGTTTTTTATCAACATTTTCCTAGGCACAGCAAGGTTACAGAGATAAGCAATGCAGCAAACATCAAGAGCCGAAAGCAGCCACTAACAAGCCCTAGACTCTATTATACAGTAAAGCAAGCAAGCTCTATGACCAGCACAGAAGCCTGCCAATTAACAACTACAACAGCTATAGCAGCTCAGATCAAAGCTGTCCTTATCTCGTTGTGGTAGGTTGACTTTGGCTAGCCTTCAGGTGCCGCCAAGCTTCTCTCACTCCCCCACCTGGTACGGTATGGAATAGCCCTTTGATCCGTTTGGGTCAGCTGTCCCGGCTGTGTCCCCTCCCGACCTCTTGCACACCCCCAGCCTAGTGGCCTTTGGGGGGTGGGGTGTTGGAGAGACAGCCTTGATGCTGTGGGAGCTCTGCTCAGCAATAGCCAAAACATTGGTGTGTTATCAACACCATTCTAGCTACAACTACAAAGCACAGCACTATGAGGGCTGCTGTGGGGAAAGCTAACGCCATCCCAGCCAGACCCAATACACTCATGCCCCACTTTGGGCATCAAAAAGGACTGGTGGGTTGACCCCAGACAGCAGCCTAACAACCACCCAACCTCTTGCCCATTCCCCTCTCCCACAGGACAAGGAGAAAGTAGAAGGAATGCGAGAAGACTCATGGATCGAGATAATGACAGATTAATAGGGAAAGCAATAGCTGCACACACAAGCAAAGCAAAAAGAGGAATTCATTCACTGCTTCCCATCGGCAGGCAGATGTCCAGCCACTTCTTGGAAAGCGGGGCCTCAGCACATGTAATGGTTGCTTCAGAAGACAAACGCCATAACCACAAATGTCCCCCCCCTCCTCCTTTCCTTGAGCTTTTATTGTTGAGTGCAATGTCATATGGTATGTAATATCCCTTTGGTCAGTTTGGGTCACTGTTCAACAGTAGCCAAAACACTGGTGTGTTATCAACAGTGTTTTAGCCACAAGTGCAAAGGTCAGCAGCATATAGACTGCTATAAAGAAAGTTAACTCCATCCCAGTCAGACCCAGTACAATAACCAAGAGTAAAAGAAAGCCTATGTTCTGATTTGTCATGTTTGGCAAATTTTACTTGCCACCAGAAGTTTTAGGGAAATGTTTCTGTCATGTAAACCGTCATTAATCCCACAGCACGAGCACTCCAAGGCATTTTGGAGAGTCAAGGCTAGCTTTATTCTGAAAGACTGTAGTGAATTACGCTGCCTTTAAAAAATTTCCCATGAAATCATCTGCTTAGTTTAAGTAACAAAATATTGGTTCTTAGATTCTGTTGCTTTAATCAGACTTCACCATCAACCCAGTGAAGTGTAAAAAGGAGATGGAAGGGAATGAACATCCACCTTCATCTGTGTAAACTGCTTCCTTTAAGCTGCAAAGTGTATGAGGAAGGGGAAATGTCACAGACTGGAACTCAAAACAGTGGACAGCATCCTGTGCTGCAGCAGGAAACACCAGGCTGCACGTCTCAGGGTGCCAGCAGCTTGTACCGGGTGCAGGGGAGTCCTCCTCCCCAGGCAGCTGTGATCGTGCTTTTTGAGCTGAGACTGCACGTCACCTTTTCTCTGAGGCTGGAAGGAAGATGGGAGAGGTAGGAGAAGGGCTCCTGCCTATGCTTCAGTGCTGGGAGCACCTCTGCTGCAGACCAGACTCTTAGCCCTTATTCCAGTTAATGCTAGGATAAAATGTTGAAATTGGGCTTTAAAGGATTGATAGTATCTTTTCAAATAACCATCAGGGCTTAGATAGGGCTTTGCTCTTAAGCATCTAGTCTTCAGATAGACTTTTTCCAGGCAGGCCTGAAACTTCCTGACTTCAGGCACCAGGTTTTAGTAAAAAAGGCCCTCTGTCTTGGCAGGCTTTGGGAATCACCCAGGCTATGTGGCAGCGTACCTGGCAGCTGGGGAATGACATGTTGCAGTCACTTGTACCTAGACCTTAGTTTAAAACATGGAAATAAATTAGACTTTGATTTTTAAGAAGGCTTTTTTCCTCACAGTCTGATATAATTGTCTGAATTATATGATGGGAATGGGAATTTCTAAACAAGGAAATCTGACTGTGGATTCCACCATGCCCTCTGTATCTGCTGGATGGTGCTCTGGATCCCAGGTGGCTTGCGGAAATACAGTCTTAAGAGACAGTCAATTACATCAATACTGATATCTTCAGTATATTTTTTCATTCATACCTTCTCCCCACTCCTTGCTGGGCAGGAGAGGTTATAACATCTCATGAACTGGTGATGATAATGCTCTACAAAAGGCAATATCCAGTAGTCTGTGTTCCCGCTATAATATCAAATAGCTGGGTATAAAACTGTCTGAACTTCGGCTTTTCTGCAATTGTATGGTACAAGTTTTATTCTGAAACTTGTCCTTAGTGAACTTATTCCCTATCCTCCCTCCACTGTAAACCAGTGTAAATGAACATCAAACTGCAAAGCAGATACTACTTACGAATGGATCATGAATGGCCATCTTGGGCAGAGTGATCATGAAATGATAGAGTTTTTGATACTTGGAGAAGCAGCGAGGGGGGTCAGCAAAACTGCCACCTTAGACTTCCGGAGGGCAGACTTTGGCCTGTTTAGGAGACTGGTTGACAGAGTCCCCCAGGAGGCAGCCCTAAAGGGCAAAGGAGTCCAGGAAGGCTGGACATTCTTTAAGGAGGAAGTCCTAAAGACACAAGAGCAGGCTGTCCCCAGGTGTCGAAAGATGAGCTGGCGGGGAAGAAGACCAGCCTGGCTGAATAGAGAGCTCTGGCTAGAACTCAGGAAAAAGAGGAGAGTCTATGACCTCTGGAAGAAGGGGCAGGCAACTCAGGAGGACTACAAAGGTGTAGCGAGGCTGTGCAGGGAGAAAATTAGAAGGGCCAAAGCCGAGCTAGAGCTCAATCTGGCTACTGCTGTAAAAGACAATAAAAAATACTTCTTCAAATACATTAGCAGCAAAAGGAGGGCTAAGGAGAATCTCCAGCCCCTAGTAGATGGGGGAGGGAACACAGTGACCAAGGATGAGGAAAAGGCTGAGGTACTTAATGCCTTCTTTGCCTCAGTCATTAATAGTAGGGCCAATTGTTCTCTGGGTACCCAGCCCCCCGAGTCAGAAGATAGGGACGGGGACCAGAATGGAGCCCCCATAATCCAGGGGGAAATGGTTAGTGACCTGCTGCACCACTTAGACACTCACAAGTCTATGGGGCCTGAATGAGATCCACCCGAGAGTACTGAAGGAACTGGCAGATGTGCTCACCAAGCCCCTTTCCATCATTTACCAGCAGTCCTGGCTAACTGGGGAGGTCCCAGTTGACTGGAGATTAGCGAATGTGACACCCATCTACAAGAAGGGCCGGAAGGAGGACCCGGGGAACTACAGGCCTGTCAGCCTGACCTCGGTACCGGGGAAGCTGATGGAGCAGATCATCCTGAGTGCCATCACACGGCATGTAGAGGATAACCAAGGCATCAAGCCCAGCCAGCATGGGTTTAGGAAAGGCAGGTCCTGCTGGACTAACCTGATCTCCTTCTATGACAAGGTGACCCACCTAGTGGATGAGGGAAAGGCTGTGGATGTTGTCTACCTAGACTTCAGTAAAGCCTTTGCACGGTTTCCCACAGCATTTTCCTGGAGAAACTGGCTGCTCATGTCTTGGACGGGTGTACTCTTCGCTGGGTAAAGAACTGGCTGGATGGCCGGGCCCAAAGAGTGGTGGTGAATGGAGTTTACTCCAGTTGGCGGCCGGTCACAAGTGGTGTCCCCCAGGGCTCAGTATTGGGGCCAGTTCTGTTTAATATCTTTATCAATGATCTGCACGAAGGGATTGAGTGCACCCTTAGTAAGTTTGCAGATGACACCAAGTTGTGCAGGAGTGTTGATCTGCTTGAGGGGAGGAAGGCTGTACAGAGGGACCTGGACAGGCTGGATCGATGGGCCGAGATAAATTGTATGAGGTTCAACAAGGCTAAGTGCAAGGTCCTGCACTTAGGTCATAACAACCCCATGCAACGCTACAGGCTTGGGGAAGAGTGGCTGGAAAGCTGCCAGGCAGAGAAGGACCTGGGGGTGTTGGTTGACAGCTGGCTGCATATGAGCCAGCAGTGTGCCCAGGTGGCCAAGAAAGCCAATGGCATCCCGGCTTGTATCAGAAATAGTGTGGCCAGCAGGACTAGGGAAGTGATCGTGCCCCTGTACTCGGCACTAGTGAGGCCGCACCTCGAATACTGTGTTCTGTTTTGGGCCCCTCACTACAAGAGAGACATTGAGGTGCTGGAGCATGTCCAGAGAAGGGCAATGGAAGTGGTTGAGTTGCCATCCCTGGAAGCATTTAAAATATGTTTGGATGAGGTGCTTAGGGACATGGATTAGTGGTGGTCTTGGTAGTGTTAGGTTTACGGTTGGACTTGATCTTAAAGGTCTTTTCCAACCTATACGATTCTGTGATTCTGTGATACGATTCTATGAAGAGAGAAACTACAGAAAAATGAAAAGGCTAAATGAATTTTCCCATTTCCTAGTTTTACATTCACTTAAATCTTGTATTACACAGTGATCTTGGAATTAGAGGTGTTCTAGCAATAAACCTAATAATCCCTGAGTGACAGATTGTGGCATATGCTGTTTATGCTTTCCAAGGTTGTCTATAGTCTCTGCTTTACAGGGACTTGCAGGAATTGTTTTCAGGTGGTGTCTTTCAGTTCAGAAGAGAGCATGGGACAGAATTGTGGAAGAATGTAGGTGCTGAAGGTGACTCTCCGCTTGCTGGTAGCCACTGAAGTCCAAGGCTTCAGATCACAGACTCTGCTGACAGCTGTAAGTATTGGCAGGTGAAGTAGCTGTAGCACGTCCAGCTCTGCCTCTGTGTCGACCAAGTGCCTCGCATGCATTTTGGGCCGAAGCCCAGCTGGGATCCTCAAATGGTGTGTGATGCCCTCTGCAATTCAGTAGCCACAGCTGGAATTGTGTCTGCAGGGATTTCAAGATCAGCTACTCATTTAGTACAAAAAAATGTTGGTAATGTTTCCCTTCCAGCCTTCAAGGCTAAGAAAGCCAAGATTGCAACTGTTGGCCAGAAACCTTTTTTTCCCCACCCTCCTGCCCCACTTGTGAAAAGAAAAGATTCACAGGGCCAGACGAGGAGAGTGCCTACAACTGAGCCTCCAAAGAGGCAGTTAGGGCACTCGTGGGAGGACTGGCCCAGGAATGTTTAGCATTTGTGTGTTTTTCTCCTATGACTATTTAATGTAAACACCTAAGTCATTCTTAGACTTGGAGAGCAGCGTTGGATGCTTGTATTGTCCTTTTCTCTTCACTTGTATCTGAGGAAATTTCAGATTCATGGGGCCAGAGTGCAAAAGTGTGATTGCTATTGTGAGCTCCATCCTAAGGCATTTCATGTGTACTGCATCATATTTAAAATTTCTTCATATGCACTGTATTGAAAGCCTGGCAACCTGATCCTGATATACCCTTTTGGAGGGGCCAACTTTCAAAAATAAATAAATAAATAATTGCAACTGCTGTGTTCCTGTGTGGATTAGCTGAGTATGTTTTAGAAGATCAAATGGTTTCAAAGATTCCCTGTTCTGGGTTTTGGTTTTTTTTTAATTGTATCTGTTGAACATTTACGAGATGGAAGTTGCTTTGCCATACCTAGCCCCTGCTCTGCAGGTTCTTTACATACAAGTGCAATTGCTGGAGATGGAAGCTGGTGTGTTCAGGGCTGTCTACGGATAATTCTCCATAGTGCAGCTTCTTCAGGAAACCTCGTAATTGGTTATCATCATAAGTGGAACGCTTGTCAGAAAAATGCATTTGTTGTCTTGGGAGTCTCATATAAATGCCTGCATGAAGGGTGAATCTGATGGGATCAAAAGACAGATGCATAGACACAAGTTCAACAGAATTTATTTTTGGTGTGAGAATGCAAGGCAAATCTATTTTTCTGTAAAGGAAAAGTGGAAATGAAACATGTTAGCTGTTAAGGGATGTTAGGAGCAGCCACTTCCACCTACAGCTCTGGGCCTAGGACTTCCTCCTGCCTGGCTGCTGGAGCCCAACCCAGTGCACCCAGGGACCTGGGGGTTTCTGCCCAAGGCTGAGGGATGCAGCTGCTGCTTTCCCATTTGCAGGTTTGTTGTGGGTTAACTCCGGTGGGCAGCTAAGCACCACACAGCTGCTCACTCACTTCCCCCACCCCCAGTGGGATGGGGGAAGAGGAAAGGAAGAATAAAAGCAAGAAAAATTGGGGGTCAAGATAAAACAAAACAAAACAAAAAATAAGCGAAGGATAAGGGAAACAAAACAAGTGATGCAAAGGCAATCACTCACCATATCCCATGGGTAGACCGTTGCCAAGCCAGTTCCTGAGCAAAAGATGGGTAACCCTCCTAAACCCCCCACTCTTTTCCCTTTTATTGCTGAGCATGACATTATATGGTATGGAATATCTCTTTGGTTAGTTTGGGTCATCTGCCCAGTTGTGTCCCCTCACAGCCTATTGCGCACCCTCCAATCTATTCACTGGGGGGGTAGAGTGAGAAACAGAGAAAGCCTTGATGCTTGTGCAAACACTGTTCAGCAAAAGCTAGAACATTAGTGCGTTATCATTATTGTTTTGGTCAAAAATCTAAAACATAGCACCATATGAGCTGCTATGAAGAAAATTAACTCTAGCCTAGCCAGGCCCAGTACAAGGTTCAACCAGTAGCAAAGCTGAGCATGTATCCTAGATTCACACACACACATACAGACACACAAACACACACAGGACACTGACACAGCTGGTCACACAGACTGCCACAGACAAGGTGCTGCCTTCAACAGCACCCACATACAGGATTCACATAAAACATAAACATAGACAGTCAAGTCCCCTTCCTCCTCTTCAGCTGATAGAGATAGAAGGTCACTAGTGAAGGCACATACATGCGACACTATATTCACAAGCACATGCACATTCATGGATCCATCTGATACCTCTGCCTGGATCCTGAGCCCTCTTACCCGCTCCACAGGTCTCCTACTCACTGTCTAGTCCAGCTTGATGATCGTTAGCAGACACACGCTCACACACTCATCCCACAGGCACACCACATTTGCAAGTCCCCCTGGGTATACCAGCACAGACCTGCTGTCCGACTGATACCCCTGCCCAGACCCAGGGCCTCCTCTCACCAGCTAGTTCAGCTTGGAGTTTGCTAGTGAATTATGCATGAACACCCCCCACACACACACCAGGTTTGGGGAAGATACAGACATTCGGCCCCCACCAGCAGCTGGCAACAGGCACACAGGCCTGTGACCTGCGGTCCCACTCCAGCTAAGCCCCTCACTCACCTCGCTCACGCCAGTCCTTCCCAGTAGCTGGTTTTCGGGACATACACTGTTCCCGCCCCAGTGGCTGGTGGCCGAGACCCCCATCCGCTCCAGTAACTGGCACTGAGACTCCCACTCGCTCTAGTAGCTGACACCACAGGCCCAGGGCACCTACACCCCTGGTCTGACTCCAGTTGTTGGCCCAGTATCCACTCATGCTCATCCCCACAGTAGCTGGCAATCTGGGCACAAAATCTGTAGGAGCCTCCCTAGATCCAGAAAGCTATGGTCCCTCTAAGTACTGACAATGCAACCCTCACTTGCTCCAGTTGCTGGCACCATAGGCCACAGGGCACCTACACACCTGGTCGGACTCCAGTTGCTGACTCCAAATCCACTCACACCAGTCTCACCAATAGCTGGCACTTAGTCCTTGCAGCACACATACACATGGGATAGAGAATGAGATTACGCAGAGAGATAGTTAAGAAAGGATTTAATGAGAAGATAGGATAGACTGTGATGATCAGGTGCAGGGCTCAGTCAGACACGCATACTGACCGGCCCTGTTCTAAACACAACCGGTCCTTTTTATATCCCTTTCTGTTACTCCCCTCTTTGTTCCTCCCTGTTCCCCCATCCCCTGCACATTCCCTTATCAGTTGACATAGTTCCACCGACCCCCCCGCAACATTCTGGACCCTCAGGTTTGCATCCTTATCAGTTGCAAAGTCCCAGTTTGCCCGCAGTTTCTTGATAGCCCAATAATTAGAGTGACTGATGTGGTATGTTTCTTGTCTTTGTCTCCATTATGTTGGTCTGTCTGCTTTGTGTATCTGTGTATTTTGTTTATGGCTTCTCCCTTTTCCTTAGTATCCCATTTGACAAGGTCCTTGGTCAGATAATCTTACTAAAATAAACATTCCCACATTCCACATACCCTTATCAATTAGTGTGACTGACCAGGTTTGGTCAGTCTGCACCATTTGTATCAGTTGTTTAATTTTTTGCACATGATTTTTTTTGTAACTAGCTCTATTTTTGTGCTATGTAGCTGTCCTGGTTTCAGCTGGGATAGAGTTAATTTTCTTCCTAGTAGCTGGTATAGTGCTGTGGTTTGGATTTTAGTATGAGAATAATATTGATAACACGCTGATGTTTTAGGTGTTGCTAAGTAATGCTTACACTAGTCAAGGACTTTTCAGCTTCCCAAGCTCTGCCAGGTGCACAAGAAGCTGGGAGGGGGCACAGCCAGGACAGTTGATCCAAACTGGCCAAAGGGCTATTCCATACCATATGACATCATGCTCAGTATATAAACAGGGGGGAGTTGGCCGGGGGGCCAACTGCTTGGGGACTGGCTGGGCATCAGTCGGCAGGTGGTGAGCGGTTGCATCGCTTGTTTTCTTTTGGTTTTTTTCCTGAGTTTTGTTCCCCTCTCTCTCTCTCTTATTTTCCTTTTCATTACAATTTATTATTATTATTATTATTATTATTATATTTCAGTTATTAAACTGTTCTTATCTCAGCCCATGAGTTTTCTTACTTGTGCTTTTCAGATTCTCTCCCCCATCCCCCTGGGAGGGGGGAGGGTGAGCGCACAGCTGTGTGGTGCTTAGTTGCCGACTTGGGTTAAACCACGACAGCAGCTGATTGAGAGATAACTTGACCTTCTGTCTTTCCTCAGACTTCAGGTGAACCCGAGCCCTGGTCAGGGGGTCAAGTCTGTAATGTCCAGGCCTGACCACCTGGGTCCATAATGGCACTATGTGCATCCAGTTATGAGTGAAATGGAAACCGTCTCCAGCGTATAAAGATGTACTCTACCTATAGCTAGCTAACTCTGGGTCATTATTTTAGTTCTGTCTCAGGCTTATGGATTATTGGAAAGTATTTTTGGACACACGGGGTTGTGACGTTAGGTGAGCAAGGGCCTTTAGGTGTTAAATTTGGATGTAAGGGCTTAATATGTGTGTTGCTCTAACTCTACAGCGGCTTTGACTTATCTGTATTAGTGTTAACAGGATGGGCATTCATAGTTACTGCTGCACAGACTATATTTTAGCACTTGGATTACCCTTCTTGCCCCTCTCTATGCCTTCTCTTTAGTAAATTACACTTAGTAATGCAAGAAATTGAGAGAGGAAGTAGAAAAATATTTCAATATACTTCAGATATAGCTAATGCAATCTCATGTTTGCTTAAACTGTGGTGGGTTGACCTTGCTTGGCTGCCAGACTCATCCTCCTCAACAGGACAGGGGTAGAAAATAATATGAAAAAAATCGTGGGTCAAGATAATGAGAGATTAATAAGAAAAGCAAAAGTTGCACATGCAAAAAAAGCAAAATAAGGGCTTCATTCACTACTTCCCGTCGGCAGGCAGATGTCCAGACACTTCCTGGAAAGGAATTGCCCCAGTCGGCAATTAAGTACCACACAGCTGCTCGCTCACCCTCCCCCCCCGGTGGGATGGGGGAGAGAATCGGAAGAGCAAAAGTAAAAAACCTCGTGGGTTGAGATAAGAACAGTTTAATAATTGGAACACACAAAAAAAATGATGATAATAATAATAAATTGTAATGAGAAGGAAAACAACAAGAGAGAGAGAGAGGAACAAAACCCAAGGGGGAAAAAAAAACAGTGATACAACCGCTCACCACCCGCCGACCAACGCCTAGCCAGTCCCCAAGCAGCGATCGGTACCCCCCCGGCCAACTCCCCCCAGTTTATATACTGAGCATGACGTCCTATGGTATGGAATAGCCCTTTGGCCAGTTTGGATCAGCTATCCTGGCTGTGCCCCCTCCCAGCTTCTTGTGCACCTGGCAGAGCAGGGGAAGCTGAAAAGTCCTTGACCAGTGTAAACACCACTTAGCAAAAGCCAAAACATCAGCGTGTTACCAACATTATTCTCATACTAAAATCCAAACCACAGCACTATACCAGCTACTAGGAAGAAAATTAACTCTATCCCAGCCGAAACCAGGACAGTTGCGCGTGCAAAAAAAGCAAAATAAGGATTTCATTCACTACTTCCCATTGGCAGGCAGATGTCCAGACACTTCCTGGAAAGCAGGGTCTCAGTACGCATAGCGGTTGCTTGGCAAGACAAACACCATAACCATGAACGTCCCCACATCCTCCACCTTTCCTTCAGCTTTTATTGCTGACCACGACATCATATGGCATGGAATATTGCTTTGGTCAGTTTGGGTCAGCTTTCCTGGCTGTGTCTCCTTCCAACTTCTTGCCCACCCCCCAGCCTACTCACTGGCAGGGCAGCATGAGAAACAGAGAAGGCCTTGATGCTGTGTAAGCACTGTTCAGCAATAGCTAAAACATCTGTGTGTTATCAACACTGTTTTGGTCACAAATCCAAACCAGAACACCGTACAGGTTGCCATGAGGAAAGTTAACTCCATCTCAGACAGACCCAATACAATCTCCACCCCTTATTCCATACCATTTGCATCATGTTCAGGTCCCATGTTATCGGATACATCAATGTATCTTCTGACCACCCCATTATATCTAGTTCTCATTCCTGAAATCCTCTCTTACCAACACTTAAAACTTATACTACATACTTAAACCATCTTTACATCCAACATGCAGGTTTATATGTCCTCATTGACTGCTATCCCCTGTCCCTTAACATATAGACAGATATTATTCACCCATTCCATGGACCTCCTCCACAAAATATCAATAAGAAGAGGCAATGACTTGGGCCCCCTTTTGTCAGGGTGGTTGATCAGGACAGGGGAAGCAGCATGTTCGATTGTTGGGTGCCAACACCAGCTTGGTTTGGATCATAGCTGAACTCGTCCGGTTCCTTGCAAAGATCATTCTCCATCAGTTCAGGTGGTTCCTGCTGCATTACTTCCTACAATATACAACTTAAATAATGGATTATTTTCCCCCGAAATTAAATCTCCTTGAGGTATACACTGGATCTCCCCATCTTTATGCATTACCCACCAAGTACACCCAAGTAGCGAAGAAAGTCCCACGAATGGACTTGCTTTTTCCCAAGGGAGGAGTAACCCACACTGCTTTCCCCAGCCACTTCCCTATGTGCACTACAGGGACCTTATCTCCTCACACAGTATGTAGGGGCTTTGTTTGGGCAGGACCAGGACAGTTAGCAGATCCTCTGGTGTTAACCAGCCAAGTGGCTTCTGCTAAATTTCTATCCCAGTGCTTGTATATCCCAGTGCCCAATGCTCTCAGCATAGTCTTTAACAGTCCATTGTATTGTTCAGTCTTTCTGGAGGCTTATGGGTGATAGGGGATGTGATACACCCAATCAATACTCTCTTCCAGGGGGATTTTATTTGCGTGGCTCGCTTGATTGCAGTACATGTTTCACATTCATGAGTGACCTGTGTGATGGCCTCCATGGTCAGGTCCACCGCTCTATCGTGAGCCCATCTGTATGTTGCGTCTGTCCCTAGATGTCCAGATGTTTTGTGGGCCCATTGAGCTACAAATAGCTCACCCTTACACTCCCAGTCCAGGTCCACCTGAGGCACTTCAATTTTGACAGCCTTGTCTACCTGTTTGTTGTTTCAATGTTCTTCGGTGGCGTGGCTCTTGGGCATGTGAGCATCTACATGACCTACCTTTAGAGCGATAGTTTCTACCTGGGCAGCGATGTCTTGCCACAATGCAGCAGCCCAGATGGGTTTACCTCTGTGCTGCCAATTGGTCTTCTTCCATTGCTGTAGCCACCCCCACAGGGTGTTTACCACCATCCAGGAGTCAGTATAGAGATAGAGTACTGACCACTTTTCTCGTTCAGCAATCTCTAGGGTCAGTTGGATGGCTTTCACTTCTGCAAACTGACTCGACTCTCCTTCTCCTTCAACAGCTGCAATGACTTGTCATGTGGGACTCCACACAGCAGCTTTCCACTTCTGATGGTTTCCTACAACACAACCGGATCCATCGGTAAACAGAGCATAGTGCCTTTTACATTCTGATAGCTGGTTATATGGTGGTGCCTCTTGGGCATGAGTCACCTCCTTGGGCGGTGTCCGAAAATCTCTGCCTTCTGGCAAGTCCACAATCTCTTCCAGGATTTCTGGGCAATTGGGGTTCCCCATTGCATGATCAACACTACCCACTTACTCCATGTAGCATCAGTTGCCTCATGTGTGGAGGGGACCCTTCCTTTGAACATCCAGTGTAGCACAGGCAGTCACAGTGCCAAGAGGAGCTGTGCTTCTGTACCAAGAACTTCTGAAGCAGCTGGAACCCCCTCATATGTTTCTAGTATCTCTTTTTCAGTCGGGTTGTGGGTGGCCTCGGATTCTCAATAACCCCAGCTCCAAATCCCTAGAGGTCGATCTCGGGTTTCTGCTGGTGTTTTCTGCCAGAGGCTCCAGGTGAGACCATGCTCCTTAGCTGCAGTGTAGAGCACATTTTGCACAGCTGGTCCTGTACAGACAGGCCCAAGGGCTACTGCATGAGCTATCTCCTGTTTGATCTGTTCAAAGGCCTGCTGCTGCTCAGGGCCTCACTCAAAATAGTTCTTCTTTTGGGTCACTCGATCAAGAGGGCTCACAAGCTGACTATAACCTAGAATGCCTATTTCCAGAAACCCACAATACCTAGGAAAGCTTGTGTTTCTTTTTTGTTAGCTGGTGGGGACATAGTTGCTATCTTATTGATCACATACATAGGGATGTGACGACAACCATCCATCCATTTTATGCCCAAGAAGTGGATTGCTTGTGCAGGTCCTTTGACCTTGCTCTTTTTTATGGCAAAACCAGCTTTCAGAAGAATCTGGATTACTCTTTTTCCCTTCTCAAACACTTCTTCCACTGTGTTACCCCACATGATGATGTCATTGATGTATTGCAGATGTTCTGGAGCTTCACCCTGTTCCAGTGCAGTCTGGATCAGTCCATGGCAAATGGTAGGGCTGTGCTTCCACCCCTGGGGCAGTCGATTCCAGGTGTATTGGACACCTCTCCATGTGAAAGCAAACTGTGGCCTGCATTCTGCTGCCAAAGGGATTGAGAAAAACGCATTGGCAATATCAGTTGTAGCATACCACTTGGATGCTTTTGACTCCAGTTCGTATTGGAGATCCAGCATGTCTGGTATGGCAGCACGCAGTGGTGGCGTGACTTTGTTCATGCCACAATATTCTACTGTTAACCTCCACTCTCCATCAGACTTTTGCACTGGCCATATAGGACTGTTAAAGGGTGAGCGAGTCTTGCTGATCACTCCTTGGCTCTCCAATTGATGAATCAGCTCATGGATGGGAACCAGGGAGTCTTGGTTGGTGCAATATTTCTGCCAGTGCACCATCATGGTAGCAATTGGCACCTGCTGTTCTTTGACCCGCAGTGACCTCACAACAGAGGGATGCTTTGAGAGGCTGGGCAAGGTAGAGAGCTGTTTAATTTCCTCCGTCTCCAAGGCAGCTATACCAAAAGCCCACCGGTACCCTTTTGGGTCCTTGAAATACCCTCTCCTGAGGCAGTCTATGCCAAGGATACACAGACCCTCCAGGCCAGTCACAATTGGATGCTTTTGCTACTCGTTCCATGTTTGGCTCACCTCAGCCTCCAACACAGACAACTGTTGGGATCCCCCTGTCACTCCAGAAATCCATATGGGTTCCTCCCCCTTGTACCCTGATGGCATTAGGGCACACTGTGCACTGGTGTCAAACAGAGCCTTATACTCCCATGGGTCTGATGTGCCAGGCCATCGAATCCGCACAGTCCAATAAGCTGGGTTATCCCTTTCCTCCACCTGGCCAGAGGAAGGGCCACTCTGTTCCTGGTTGGAGTATTCATTACCTGACTCCTGTAATTGCAAACCAGAAGTCCCTATATCAGCATCAGAAGGAGGATCAGCCCTTCTACTGTGTTTGCAACCAGAGCAGTAAACTTCCTGGATGGACCCTTTTTGGATGTTGTTTTTCAATTCAGGTACCCAAGCTTCTAGGTTCGAGGTAGGTGCACTATCCTACTTCCTCATGTCTTCCTCATGTCCTCCTCATGGTCATGCAGACAGAACCACAGGGTGGCACACAGCATAGAACCACAGGGTGGCACACAGCATGCACCCACAGTTCCCTTTTCCTTGAGCAGAGAAAAGTAGACTATCTTGATAGCTGAGATGCCAGCCTGTATGGGTGAGGAGGAAGACATACTCTCTTTGAATTGCTTCTTCAGTCTTCATTCAGCTGTGCTCTCAAACACTTTGTGAAGAGAGGTACACATGAATGCTCCATTTTACCAACAGTGAAGAATGTAGAATGTCCACCCTGAGACATAGCATGAATTTCTGGATAAAACCTGAATCTTGTCCCTTGTCCACTGAGAACCTGCCTCTGCTTTTCCACAGGTTTCAGAGGATTCATAACTGACCTCAGGTCTGCGGCCTGATGAGTTACAGGTTATGATTCCAGGCCACAAAGAGACTAAAGCTGTTTGAGTACAAATAATGTCTTAATATCAGTGAAACTATTTATTTAAGCCTCACTCTCAGAACAGCTGGACTGGTTTTGATGAAATCCCTCAAAAAATAAATCCCTCCACAGGCAGTGGAGGATGCAGTGTGACTGTGGCAGCATTTGAGGAATGAGTCCAAATCATGGAGCCATTGCCAGGCACCTTTGTGCCTTCTCATGCTACGCAGGCAGCAGTTAGGGGAATACTCATGAGAATGGTGGTGGACGGTTACTAGAGCAAAAATGGGAAGAAAAGGGAGGCGTTCCTGGAGAAGCCTGTCCAAAAGCCTCACCTTTGCCCCAGTACTTCCTCAGGGACTGCAGTTCTGGAGACACTTCTCAGATCCCAGCTGCTTTGGCCTGTCACTCATCAGCAGATGTCTCTGGAGCAGCTCTTACCAGTAGCCACTTCCTAGAACATGCATCATTTCCAGGGCAAGAGGCATTTGTAGCCCAGTTTACCAGAAGCTTTTGAGACATAGTGTCGTGGTTTAGCCCCAGCCGGCAGCTAAGCACCACGCAGCCGCTCGCTCACTCCCCCCTGGTGGGATGGGGGAGAGAATCGGAAGAGCAAAAGTAAGAAAACTCATGGGTTGAGATAAGAACAGTTTAATAATTGGAACAAAATAATAATAATAATAATAATGAATTATAATGAGAAGGAATACAATGAGAGAGAGAAAGAGGAACAAAACCCAAGGGAGGGAAAGAAAAGGAAAAAATAAATAAATAATAAAATAAAATAAAATTATACAACCGCTCACCACCCGCCGACCGACGCCCAGCCAGTCCCCAAGCAGCGATCGCAACCCCCCGGCCAACTCCCCCAGTTTATATACTGGGCATGACATCATATGGTATGGAATAGCTCTTTGGCCAGTTTGGATCAACTATCCTGGCTGTGCCCCCTCCCATTTCTTGGGCACCTGGCAGAGCATGGGAAGCTGGGGAGGAAAAAAAAAAGAAAGGTCCTTGACCAATGTAAATACCGCTTAGCGACAACCAAAACATCAGCGTGTTATCAACATCATTCTCATACTAAAATCCAAAGCACCGCACTATACCAGCTACTAGGAAGAAAATTAACTCTATCCCAGCCGAAACCAGGACACATAGACATGCTTTCACATGCCAGAATATACAGGTTGCAGCATTTCCTTCTGACTACCCACGCATTCTGAAGTCACTCAGCTCTCCTACAGCTCCTTATCCCTCCCCTCCTGTTGCTCATTTTACACCAGCTCACAGACCCCGCACATGGCCCTATTCAGTCCTTCTCTGCTGTTTGCCCTCCATCCACTGCTCTTCCTTCATGTTCCCTTTTCTGACAGGCAGCTGCACCACGTCCCAGTATCCATTAGTCCACATCCCTGTAATGTCCAAACACAACCACCACTTTCCTTATCCTTTTTTTCTTCTTTCAGGCTATGCTTTCCCATCAGTGTTTTCACCCTCTCCTTGTCCGATTCCTCTTCACCCATTTTCTCTTTCCCTTCTCTGTTCCTTCTTTTGTGCTGCTTTGGCACCCCTCGCTGGAAAGACCAGGATAGCGCAAGCAGCACCGTATAGAGACCAGTTACAATATCTTAGGGACATCTAAAAGATCAAGCCACTTTCACTGGGGAGCCCAGGGCCCTGGGATTTTAAGCTCTGTAGATATAACTGGTCCCATCAGATTTGTTTGGGCTATAATGTCGATAAAACTACACACTTTAACCATCATTTGGAAACCCAATGTAATGCACTTAGGTTTGAAAACTCAGGCCTTGAATGATTGTAGCTAAAACTCTGCATGATATTAATTGAGGCCACATTCCAAGGAAAAGTGAGCTTTCTATGTGTGCAAGGACTTGTGTGTGGCAGCAATTCCAGCTTGACTCCAAAGATTTAAGCTGTTTGGCATGTTGTGAAAGGGAAACAAAGGCTTTGTGTCGGCACAAAACCAAGCAGCTTCTTAGCATGGCAAGTTGTGCAAGGGCTGATGGGAGCACTTGGTGGAGGCCTACCAAAACTGCACACACCTTTAAGCTGTAGTAGGATAGTTGTAGCCATGAGGCATCCATACAAGACAAGGATTTGCAGGACAGGTAACTTCTTTTATTAAACCAGTTGATATCGTTGGAAAAAAACCCAGAAAAGTACTAAAGGACTTGTGAGCCTGGCAACTTGCCTGGTTTGGGTTGGAAGGGACCTTTAAAAATCACCTAGTCCAACTCCCCTGCTGTGGGCAGGATCATCTTTCACTAGATCAGGTTGCTCAAAGCCCCATCCAACCTGACCTTGAACACTGCCAATGATGGGGCATCCACAACTTCTCTGGGCAACCTGTTCCAGTGTTTCACCATCCTCAGTAAAAAAATTTCTTCCTTATGTCCAATCTAAATCTATCCTCTTTCAGTTTAAAACAGTTGCCCCTTGTTCTGTCACTACAGGCCCTGGCAAAAAGTGTCTCTCTGTCTTTCTTATAAGCCCCCTTTACATATTGAAAGGCTGCAATAAGGTCTCTCCAGAGCCTTCTCTCCAGGCTAGAACAACCCCAACTCTCTCAGCCTTTCTTCAGAGGAGAGGTGTTCCAGCCCTCTGAACATTTTCATGGCCCTCCTCTGCACCCGCTCTAACAGGTCCATGTCTTTCTTGTGCTGAGGACCCCAGAGCTGGATGCAGTACTCCAGGTGGGGTCTCACGAGAGCAGAGTAGAGGGGCAGAATCACCTCCCTCGACCTGCTGGCCACGCTTCTTTTGATGCAGCCCAGGATATGATTGGCTTTCTGGGCTGCGAGCTCACATTGCCAGCTCATGTCCAATTTTTCACCCACCAGTATCCCCAAGTCCTTCTCAGCAGGGCTGCTCTCAATCCATTCATCTCCCAGTCTGTACTGATATTGCAGGTTGCCCTGACCCAGGTGCAGGACCTTGCACTTGGCCTTGTTGAACTTCATGAGGTTCACATGGGCCCACTCCTCAAGGGAACAGCAGAAGGGAACATCTCTGAGATGTAAGAAAGTAAGAGAGGTAAGAAAGTAGAATACTATGCTGCAGATTAACATTCAACATCAGCTTTTACTCCACGGCCTCTGTACAATACAACATAATCAGGCTAAATCATCTTCTCACTTGGGATTTCTGATTCTGAAGGTGCCCACAGTGAGACACTCTCACTGTGAGACATTCACAGCAAAACATTCACAATCTTAAAACACCTTCCCCCCACCCCCCCTTCTTCCCAGGATCAACTTCACTCCCGAATTCTCTACCTCCTTCTCCCCGAGCGGTGCAGGGGGATGGGGAATGGGACTTACGGTCAGTTCATCACAGATTGTCTCTGCCACTCCTTCCTCCTCAGGGAGAGGACTCCTCACACTCTTCCCCTGTTCCAGCATGGGGTCCCTCCCACAGGAGACAGTTCTCCATAAACTTCTCCAACGTGAGTCCTTCCCATGGGCTGCAGTTCTTCATGAACTGCTCCAGCGTGGGTCCTTTCCACGGGGTGCAGTCCTTCAGGAACAGACTGCTCCAGCGTGGGTCCCCCATGGGGGTCACAAGTCCTGCCAGCAAACCTGCTCCAGCGTGGGCTCCTCTCTCCACGGGATCACAGGTCCTGCCAGGAGCCTGATCCTGCGTGGGCTCTCCAAGGGGTCACAGCCTCCTTCAGGCACATCCACCTGCTCCGGCATGGGGTCCTCCACGGGCTGTAGGTGGATATCTGCTCCACCGTGGACCTCCATGGGCTGCAGGGGGACAGCCTGCCTCACCATGGTCTTCACCACAGGCTGCAGGGGAATCTGCTCCGGCACCTGGAGCACCTCCTCTCCCTCCTTCTTCACTGACCTTGGTGTCTGCAGAGTTGTTGCTGTCACATATTCTCACTCCTCTCTTCTGACTGCTGCTGGTATTGCATAGGTTTTTTTCCTCCTTTCTTAAATATGTTATCCCAGAGGCGCTACCACCGTCGCTGATTGGCTCGGCCTTGGCCAGCAGCGGGTCCGTCTTGGAGCTGGCTGGCATTGGTTCTATCAGACATAGGGGAAGCTACTAGCAGCTTCTCACAGAAGCCACCCCTGTAGCCCCCCACTACCAAAACCTTGCCACGCAAACCCAATACATTGAGTTATACAACTTTGTGCTGGTTTTAGCTGAGGTAGAGTTAAATTTCTTTATATTAGCTTGTATGGGGCGTCTGTGGCCGTGGTTATGTCCGTGCCGCAGCAGGTGTACCTCTGAAGGGATTGTGGCCCAAGGATAAGTCCACGCTGGAGACGGTACACCTCGAAGCATCTGTGGCTGTGGATAAGTCCACGACACAGCTGGTACACTCTTGAAGAGAATATGCCTGTTGGTAAGGCCATGCTGGAGCAGGTACATCTCTGAAGGGATAGTGGCCTATGGAGAAGGCCACGCTGGAACAGGTGCATCTCGAAGCAACTGTGGCTGTGGATAGGTCTATGCCACAGCAGGTATACCCCTGAAGAAACTGTGGCTCATAGATAAGGCCACACTGGAGCAGGTACACCCCTAAGGGACTGTGGTCTGTGGATAAGTCCATGCCGGAGCAGGGGCAAGGGGAGGAGTTCATTGCAATGTTAAACCCAATGGTCTGGTCCAAAGGGACCAGGAGTGGAGATTGTAATGGAAATACCTTTAAATTGTTGCAACCCATGATTTGAGTTGCATGTTATAGGAATTACTACAGCCGGAACCACCTGAACCAATGGAGGACAAGCCTCACAAGAAGCAGTGCAAGTGCAGCAGCGACCTGAACTGAGCTGGCTTTGGTGCCCAATAACTCCAAGAAACACACCACCTCTCCTGTCCTGAGTGACCACCATAAGAGATGGAGCCCAAAGTCATGGACTAAATTAACTCACTGGACATTTGTGGACATTTTACGGACACTTTACAAGGGTGGTCCATAGACTAAGGGAATGATATCTGTGTATTATATCAAAGGATGGGAATGGGGGTGGTGGTTAATGAGAATATTGGATAGTGTGGGACCTGAGCATGACATAAATGGTATGGAATAAGGGGTGGAGATTGTACTGGTTTTGGCTGGGATAGAGTTAATTTTCTTCATAGAAGCTAGTATGGAGCTATGTTTTGGATTTGTGATGAAAACAGTGTCCGTAACACAGGGATGTTTTAGTTGCTGCTGAGCAGTGCTTACACAACGTCAAGGTCTTTTCTGCTTCTCACACTGCCCCACCAGCGAGTAGGTTGGGGGTGCACAGGAAGTTGGGACACAGCTGGGACAGCTGACCCCAACTGACCAAAGGGCTATTCCATACCATATGATGTCATGCTCAGCATATAAAGCTGGGGAAGAAGAAGGAAGGGGGGGACATTAGGAGTGATGGCATTTGTCTTCCCAAGTAAATGTTATGCGTGATGGAGCCCTGCTTTCCTGGAAATGGCAGAACACCTGCCTGCCCATGGGAAGTAGTGAATGAATTCCTTATTTTGCTTTGCTTGCTCATGTGGCTCATCTAAAGACAGATAACTGTCTTTATCTCAATCCACAGGTTTTCTTACTTTTACTCTTCCGATTCTCTTCCCCATCCCACCCGGGGGGGAGTGAGCGGGCAGCTGTGTGGTGCTTAGCTGCCTACTGGGGTTAAACCACGACAAACTTTTATAAAGCAGAACCAGCACACTTTTTGATATGTAGCAAACACTTTAAGCAATTTCTCTTTGTAGCCCAGCACATTAATTTCAGAGAAAAGCAATGACGGAAACTAGAAAGTCTCTTGCAAGTTTTGCTGCCAAAAGCAAAGTGGTGATGCTAATTTTGAAAGTAGAAGGGAAGGGGAGTGGGTGTAGGAGGCCACTACATATTGATTCTAGCTGCACTGCACAAGGTGGACACTCCACTGGGGTTATGCTTGCCGAATTTATTATTTCCAGAAAATGACAGTGAGTCACACTTGCCCTGTATCTCATTTTAAGAAACTGAAAGGGTTAACTGGTAAGCTGTTGAGAAAGGCTTGTAATGAGTTACTCTGAGAGTGCCTTAGCGACATGTAGGCACTGTAACAAGCTCACGTAGCTGTTCTCAAACAGCAGCCCATGAGCAAGAGTAGTCTCTACAACATCCAGGGTAAGTGGTTTGTAGGACTTTATCGCTTTTAGAAAGGTCCACAGTTATCCAGGAAGGATTTTGAGGATTGAGACTGGTTCAGTGTTTTAAAGAGATGGTTTGATGCTGTCGTGGTTTAGCCCCAGCTGGCAACTAAGCACCACGCAGCCGCTCGCTCACTCCCCCCCGGTGGGATGGGGGAGAGAATCGGAAGAGCAAAAGTAAGAAAACTCGTGGGTTGAGATAAGAACAGCTTAATCATTGGAACAAAATAATAATAATAATAATAATAATAATAATAATAATAATAAATTACAATGAGAAGGAAAACAACGAGAGAGAGAGAGAGGAACAAAACCCAAGGGAGGGGAAAAAAAAAATAAATTATACAACCGCTCACCACCCGCCAACCGACGCCAAGCCAGTCCCCGAGCAGCGATCACTACCCCCCGGCCAACTCCCCCAGTTTATATACTGGGCATGACATCATATGGTATGGAATAGCCCTTTGGTCAGTTTGGATCAACTATCCTGGCTGTGCCCCCTCCCATTTCTTGGGCACCTGGCAGAGCATGGGGAGCTGAAGAAAAAAAAGTCCTTGACCAATGTAAATACCGCTTAGCGACAGCCAAAACATCAGCGTGTTATCAATATTATTCTCATACTAAAATCCAAAGCACCGCACTATACCAGCTACTAGGAAGAAAATTAACTCTATCCCAGCCGAAACCAGGACAGTATCCACCCCTTATTCTATACCATTTACGTCATGCCCAGGTTCTACCCTTTCTAATACAATTAATCACCACCACTTTTACTGTCTCTTGATATATATATATATATATATGTACACAAAATTATCATTCCCTTGGTCTATGGGCCATCCTTCTAAAATGTTTATTAAGTTCATTTAGTCCATGCCTTTGGGCTCCATCTGTCATAATAGTCCTTCATGGCAGAAGAGATGGTGTATGGTGTTGGATTGTTGCATGCTGAAGCCAGTTCTGGTTCCATCACCACTGCACTTTGCTTGCTTTCATCAAAGTTCATTCTTCACTAATCTGGGTGATCCTTATTGAAATACCATTGATATGGTGTATAGTAACCATAAAAGTGATGACATAGAGTATTATATAGCAGTTAACATCATACCATTTAGTTCATTGGCTATTCTCACCCAAAATCAAATCCCCTTGAGGTACACATCGGACTTCCCCATCCTTTCGCATTACCCACCAAGTGCACCCGGGTCCTTGAGCAAAAGCAATCCCACGAATGGGCTTGCCTTTGCCCGAGGCAGGAGTAACCCAGACTGTCTTCCCCAGCATGTTTTTTATGTGTACTACAGGGACCTTATCCCCTTCTACAGTGTGTAAAAGTTTTGATTGGGCAGGGCCAGCTCGATTGACAGATCCTCTAATGTTGACTAACCAGGTGGCCTTTGCTAAATGTGTATCCCAATGTTTGAATGTCCCACCACCCATTGCTCCCAGTGTAGTCTTTAACAGTCCATTGTATCGTTCAATTTTCCCAGAGGCTGGTGCATGATAGGGGATGTGATATACCCACTCAATGCCATGAACTTTGGCACAGGTGTCTATGAGGCTGTTTCGAAAATGTGTTCTGTTGTCTGACTCAATTCTTTCTGGGGTGCCATGTCACCACAGGACTTGCTTTTCAAGGCCCAGGAGAGTGTGCCGGGAGGTGGCATGGGGCACAGGATATGTTTCCAGCCATCCGGTGGTTGCTTCCACCATTGTAAGCACATAGCGCTTGCCTTGGCGGGTTTGTGGGAGCGTGATATAATCGATCTGCCAGGCCTCCCCATATTGATATTTCAGCCATCGCCCTCCATACCACAGAGGCTTTAACCGCTTGGCTTGTTTAATTGCAGTGCATGTTTCACATTCATGGCTAACCTGTGCAATAGTGTCCATGGTCAAGTCCACCCCTCGATCACGAGCCCATCTATATGTTGCATCTCTTCCTTGATGGCCTGAGGGATCATGGGCCCACCTAGCTATAAATAATTCACACTTATGTTGCCAGTCCAGATCCACCTGAGCCACTTCAATCTTAGCAGCCTGATCCACCTGCTGGTTGTTTTGATGTTCTTCAGTGGCCTGACTCTTGGGTACATGAGCATCTACGTGACGTACTTTTACAACCAGGTTCTCTACCCAGGCAGCAATATCTTGCCACAATGCTACAGCCCAGATGGGTTTGCCTCTGCGCTGCCAATTGTTCTGATTCCATTGCTGCAACCACCACCACAGGGCATTTGCCACCATCCATGAGTCAGTATAGAGATAGAGCACTGGCCACTTTTCTCGTTCAGCAATGTCTAAAGCCAGCTGGATGGCTTTTACTTCTGCAAATTGGCTCGATTCCCCTTCTCCTTCAGCAATTTCTACCACTTGTCGTATAGGACTCCATACAGCAGCCTTCTACCTCCGATGCTTTCCTACAATACGACAGGACCCATCAGTGAACAGGGCATATTGCTTCTCATTTTCTGGTAGTTTATTGTACAGTGGGGCCTCCTCAGCACGCGTCACCTCCTCCTCTGGCGATATTCCGAAATCTTTGCCTTCTGGCCAGTCCATAATTACTTCCAAGATTCCTGGGCGATTGGGGTTTCCTATCCGAGCCCGTTGTGTGATCAGTGCAACCCACTTACTCCACATAGCATCAGTTGCATGATGTGTAGAGAGGACACTCCCTTTGAACATCCAGCCCAGCACCGGCAGTCGAGGTGCCAAGAGGAGTTGTGCTTCAGTACCAACCACTTCTGAAGCAGCTCGAACCCCTTCATATGCTGCCAATATCTCTTTTTCAGTTGGAGTATAGCGGGCCTCGGATCCTCTGTATCCCCGACTCCAAAACCCTAGGGGTCGACCTCGAGTCCCCCCGGTGCTTTCTGCCAGAGGCTCCAGGTAGGGCCATTCTCCCCGCCTGCGGTGTAGAGCACATTTTTACGTCTTGCCCTGCCCAGACTGGCCCAAGGGCTACTGCATGAACTATCTCCCATTTAATTTGTTCAAAGGCTTGTCGTTGCTCAGGGCCCCATTTGAAATCGTTCTTCTTCTGGGTCCCTTGAGAGAGAGGGCTTACGATCAGACTGTAATTTGGAATATGCATTCTCCAAAAACCCACAACGCCTAAGAAAGCTTGTGTTTCCTTTTTGCTAGTTGGTGGGGACATGGCTGTTATTTTGTTAATCACATCCATTGGGATCTGACGACATCCATCTTGCCATTTTATTCCTAAAAACTGGATCTCCTGTGCAGGTCCCTTGACCTTACTTTGTTTTATGGCAAAACCGGCTTTCAGGAGGATCTGGACTATTTTCTTCCCTTTCTCAAAAACTTCTTCTGCTGTATTGCCCCACACGATAATGTCATCAATGTATTGCAGATGTTCTGGAGCTTCACCCTGTTCCAGTGCAGTCTGAATCAGTCCATGGCAAATGGTGGGGCTGTGTTTCCACCCCTGGGGCAATCGATTCCAGGTGTACTGAAAGCTCCTCCAAGTGAAAGCAAACTGTGGCCTGCACTCTGCTGCCAAAGGGATTGAGAAAAACGCATTAGCAATATCACTTGTAGCATACCATTTGGCTGCTTTTGACTCCAGTTCATATTGCAGTTCCAGCATGTCCGGCACGGCAGCACTCAGGGGCGGCGTGACTTCATTCAGGCCATGGTAGTCTACTGTTAGTCTCCACTCTCCATTAGACTTTCTCACTGGCCATATAGGACTGTTAAAGGGTGAACGAGTCTTACTGATCACTCCTTGGCTCTCCAGTCGACGAATCAGCTCATGGATGGGAATCAGGAGTCTCGGTTGGTACGATATTGCCTCCGGTGCACCGTTGTGGTAGCAATTGGCACCTGTTGTTCTTCAACCCTCAGCAACCCCACAACAGAAGGGTCCTCCGAGAGACCAGGCAAGGTAGAAAGCTGTTTAATTTCCTCCATCTCCAAGGCAGCTATACCAAAAGCCCACCGGTACCCTTTTGGGTCCTTGACATACCCTCTCCTGAGGTAGTCTAGGCCAAGGATTCATGGAGCCTCTGGGCCAGTCACAATGGGGTGCTTTTGCCACTTATTCCCAGTTAGGCTCACTTCAGCCTCCAGTACAGTCAGCTGTTGGGATCCCCCTGTCACTCCACAAATACAGATGGGTTCTGCCCGATATAGCTTGATGGCATTAGGGTACACTGTGCACCGGTGTCTACTAGAGCCTTATACTCCTGTGGGTCTGATGTGCCAGGCCATCGAATCCACACAGTCCAGTAAACCCGTTTATCCCTTTCCTCCACCTGGCTGGAGGCAGGGCCCCTAATTCTGGTCATAATATTCATTACCCATTTCTTGTATATACGAGTCAGGAGTTTCTTCATTAAAATCAGGAGTAAGATCAGCCCTTTTACTCTGTCTGGGGAACTGCCTGCTGGAAACCGGAGCAGCAATTTTCCTGGAAGAACCCCCTTTGGTGATTGTTTTTCCTTGCAACTCACGTACCCGTGCCTCTAGGGTCGAGGTAGGTTTTCCATCCCACTTCCTCATGTCCTCTCCGTGGTCACGCAGGTAAAACCATAGGGTGCCCCGTGGTGTGTACCCTCTATATCCTCTCTCTTGAGCAGAGGAACGCTGACTCCTAATAGCTGAGACACTGGTCCGTATAGGTGGGGAGTAGGACATATCTTCTTTGAACCGTTGGAACTCCTGGGACAGTTTCTCCACAGCTGAGACAAGGGAGGAAGAGATACTTTCTTCATATTCCCGGAGGTTACTAGCAGCTTCATTCACTGTTGGACCGTCTCCATCTTTCCAGGTCAGTATTGCCAATGAGTTGGCACACGACGGTGGTGCGTTTCGTACCAACTTCCACCACATAGGTCTTGTGCACTGGACCTCATCTGGATCTGTGGGTGACCGCACGTCGTCCAGGTCACCATAAATCACTTCCAGCACAGATAATTCCCTCAGGTACTGGATACCTTTCTCCATGGTGGTCCATTTCCCAGGGCGATATACAACATCTTCCTTGAAGGGATATCTGTCTTTTATAGCTGACAGGAGTCGCCTCCAGAGGCTGCGGGCTGGTTCCCCTTTTCCAATTGCTTTGTCAATGCCCCCTTCCCTAGAAATAGATCCCAGCTGCTTGGCTTCCTTACCCTCCAATTCCAGGCTACTGGCCCCACTATCCCAGCATCGGAGCAGCCAGGTGACAATGTGCTCCCCTGGACGATGGCTGAAATCTTTTCGCATATCTCGCAGCTCACTCAGGGATAGGGATCGGGTGGTTTCTGTCTCATTTACGAGTTCTTCCTCTTCCTCTCCCTGTGATGGCCCTGCTCTTTCATCTTCCCTTTCTAAACGAGCTGACTTTCGCTTCCAGGATTTCTTTTTATGTATAGGGGCGACTGATACTGACACGGGTTCGTTCCCTGTTTGAACCGCAATGCTTGTAATGGAGTTGTCCAGAGCAGCTGCAGCTGCAGTGCCTGTCGCAGGGGGGGCAGGAGCAGCCGCAGTGCCTGTCGCAGGGGTAATCGGAACAGCCGCAGTGCCTGTCCCAGGGGAGGCTAGAGCAGCCGCAGTGCCTGTCATTTTGTCACCAGATCCTTGAGGGTTTTGAATAGTGTTGAACAGGGCTCGGTAGGCATGGGCCAGACCCCAGCACATTGCAGTGATTTGTGTCTCCCTAGAATTGCCAGGGTGACAGCATACTTTTTCCAAATAGTCTACTAATTTTTCAGGATTCTGCACTTGTTCAGGGGTGAAGTTCCAAAACACTGGAGGTGCCCACCGTCCTAGGCATTTGCCCATGCTATCCCATACACCCTGCCACTCATAACTATCCAGCCTTGGGGCAGATCTCTGGATGATATTCTTAAATTGCTTACTAACCTTGGACAAGATCGAAACAATATTCCCAAGCAATACCAATAGAAGTATCTTAACTACCCAAGGTTGTTCAAAATACTGAAAAGTTATTGTAATGAAGGAGGAAGCATTGCAGAAGAAAGTAGTGAAGGTACAATTCTGCATTTCCTCCATAAAAAACCTCTCAGAGGCAGAGGTATAATTGCGAATTGTCTCCATAAGATGATACCCGACATACAATAACGGTTTCAGTACAGCACTTAGATACCAAAATAAACCCAAGGTCACTGTTTTAATAACAAATCTCACAGGCAAAACATCACCAATTAAAGCAGAGCACAGCAAACTGCAAAAACCAACACCGATCTTTAACATGTACAGCAAAAAAATGAGCATGGTGCAGATCAGGTAAACCAATGCTAGGAACAGATGGATCAATATCACGTCCCACAACTACTAACAGATCTGAATTCCTTAATACGCTCTGGTTAATCTGTTATTATCTCAAACCCTTCGTGCCCCACGTTGGGCGCCAAAAAGGACTGTCGTGGTTTAGCCCCAGCTGGCAACTAAGCACCACGCAGCCGCTCGCTCACTCCCCCCCAGTGGGATGGGGGAGAGAATCGGAAGAGCAAAAGTAAGAAAACTCGTGGGTTGAGATAAGAACAGTTTAATAATTGGAACAAAATAATAATAATAATAATAATGAATTATAATGAGAAGGAAAACAACAAGAGAGAGAGAGAGAGGAACAAAACCCAAGGGAGGGGGAAAAAAAAAATAAATTATACAACCGCTCACCACCCGCCGACCGATGCCCAGCCAGTCCCCAAGCAGCGATCGCTACCCCCCGGCCAACTCCCCCAGTTTATATACTGGGCATGACATCATATGGTATGGAATAGCCCTTTGGTCAGTTTGGATCAACTATCCTGGCTGTGCCCCCTCCCATTTCTTGGGCACCTGGCAGAGCATGGGGAGCTGAAGAAAAAAAAGTCCTTGACCAATGTAAATACCGCTTAGCGACAGCCAAAACATCAGCGTGTTATCAATATTATTCTCATACTAAAATCCAAAGCACCGCACTATACCAGCTACTAGGAAGAAAATTAACTCTATCCCAGCCGAAACCAGGACAGATGCCTATGGTCGCTCATTTGCAGAACTAAGTTTTAGTTCAGTTCTTCCTTATCCTCAGTACACACTCTCAGGCTATCTGGGAAAAGATGTCGCAAGTCAGTAAGAAAGTATTTGTCTACCAGACATTAAAAAAGCTGCACTGTGAAAGAGGGAGGTTATAACTGAAGAGAGGAATGTCCTTAACCTCCTGAGATCATGCCAGCCAGTCAGCACCCGGATTTAAATCTCCATCACTTTCCCCCAAAGAGTATAACGAAGAGAAGAAAGAAATGGAAAGAACAGCACCTGCCCCAACAACTCTTATTTAATCTTTAAGTGCAAACACTGGCATGCTTACCTCTACTGTGTTGCCACAGGGCAAAACTAAGATAATATGGCATCTTTGCTGTAGATTTCTTACTCATTTTAAAGTTTCTGAATTTCTAATGCAATTTTTTGGGGGGAATAGTTCAAGACCCTATTGTTGGTGTTTTACCCCAAAGTGTTTATGCTACTCTGAAGTTTGTGTGGTTTTCTTGCTGGGAGTTTCTTTAGTGGGTCATCCCCGCCCCCAAGCATGCTAAACAAGAACCCTAAAGAAATTGCCATTGCCATCTATAACCTCCTTAGAGCTGAGAGTCAAAACTGCAAGGCCCACCCAAGCTCCCAAGCATTTAGGGGCACGTTCACTCTTAGGCTCCAATAGCTTTAAACCATTCTTAACCAGCACAGAATAGCAAGAGAACGTTGACCCTACAGGCTCACAGGACTAGTATATTAACTAGTGCTTCTGCTCTTCAGCCTGCAAGTCAGTTTACCATTTAACTGCAATGTTTGGTTTTAAATCTACAGATAAAATTGTAGAGGGGAATGCTCCCATCCATACACTCTTTCTCTGTCCTGTATTCAGGAATGTGGATTCAGAGGGCTGCAGAGCAGAGAAACATCCTTCCCCCTCCATCCACCTGGACAATGAAGATGAGAACTGAAACAGGGGAGGGAGTCCTGGAGCTGTGGAGGCTGCCAGCTGCAGCCTGAGGGAGCAGGTGGAGAGGCATTAGGGTTAGAGAAAAGCAGTGAGTGGGAGGCACCGAAGGAGAGGAGGCATAGGGAAGGGATGGAAAAGGGGTGGAGGGGAAAGACAATGAGTTACTCTTTATAACTGTATAAAGATTAAGACAAAATACAAAGCACCAGGTAAATTTTCATCTAGCTCTTTACCTATAAGTACAGCAATGCAGGAATGATGCTATTGCATTATAGATCATAGCTGAGTATAGCAACAAACTTGTTTTTGAGATAGGCTTTATCCAAGGCCCTCATGCAGCCTGATGAAAACAGGCTGCTGAGAAGATGGCATGGTTACAGCTAATAACCTATTTCATTTTCTTTTCAGTTGTGCCCATAAAGCAGCATAGCTCGAGACTGCGTGGAAGACTGAATCTTGTTCTGCCTGATAGCAATCGGGCAGCAATCCCTATGGAAAATTACGAGCAGTGAGACTGCTCTTCTAGCTCTAAAGAGAACAAAACCCCTGCCTATTAAAAACAAAAAGCAAGCAAACAAAAAACCTACACTGAGCAAAGGATGGTGGTTTAGACACTGCCTCACTTGCCACAGATATTTCAGTATTCAGAGCTCTCTTGATTATTTTGCGACTCTGTGACTATAAGTACCCAGGAACTCTCAGATCCAATCAGACTGAGAGTCCGTATAGCACAATAGTATCACTCTGAGTAGCACACTCCAGGTGCATCAGCAGATTAGTAAGAGATGCACTGAAGTAGGAAGAGCTGGTATGATTTTGGCCGCTCTAATTGTCTCCTCCTGCCCTCCTGGTTTGGGTTATTTTACCCCCTGAAAATTGAGCTTTTCGATTTCTTCCAAAACTTTATCATTAAAAGGATATATGCATTAGCCACAAAAGTAAAATTCTGGGATTTCTTTTTTTTTTGAAGAAGAAGGAACTGTATCCAAAGAGCTATAATTGGCATTTGTAACTTAGACTATTAAGAATCAGGGCCTCGGGCCTGCCTGACCTTGCATATAGCAGGTTGATGTTAGGAAACAGCTTCTATTTGACAACCTCTCTGAGCTGAGGTGCTGATCAGTTAGCACCTGCCATTTGAACACTGGCAAGTGGTGCAATTGTCAGATCCACCAGAGGGACTACATCAAAGTAAATAAAACTGAAGGCGGGGGGGAGCTGCAAAAGCACCAAAGGGCCCTTGCTTGATTTAACTTAGCAGATAGGCAGCGCCTAGGAACAAACCTTGTGATGTAGTGAACTACTACGTTAGTGCACTTTAATATTTAAAAGCCCTGCAAGGATAGGTTCATGTCTGTCCCACTCCTGGAAGGGCTGTAGTGACAGCAGAAGGGAACACCTCTGAGATGTAAGAAAGTAAGAGAGGTAAGAAAGTAGAACACTATGCTGCAGATTAACATTCAACATCAGCTTTTACTCCACAGCCTCTGTACAATACAACGTAGTCTAAAACATCTTCTCACTTGGGATTTCTGATTCTGAAGGTGCCCACAGTGAGACACTCTCACTGTGAGACATTCACAGCAAAACATTCACAGCCAGAAGAACCAAAAGTTCAGATACAGAGCACAACTAGATCTGCTCCTATAGCACACATTAGTATCACTGATTTTTCCATGTAACTAGGCTCTGTAGCTCAAATTTGATACCTAAAATTAAAAGCAAAACCCTCAAGCATCTATTAAAACATTAAAATACTCTCATTACCTAGTTATTCTACCTCCCCTCTGTATTAAACTTGGAAAGCACCAATATTATGGCAAAGGTACTACAGAGTCCCCCAGAAAGAAATCCATATTTATTTTATTCAGCAGAGGTCTGACTAGCATGTATAAAATACAGCCTGCAGCCATGTACAACATGGATTAAAAAGCATTAAATACCTCCCCATACACTGAAGAAGGCAGGGTTCCTATTTAGGATTCATAGTAACACCCCTCCGCCCCCAAAATAAAACCCCAACCCAATCCAAAACAGGTGATATAGTCATATACGGAAAGTGCACAAGCCTGAATTACAGCGTGCTCACAGCTTCTGTGGTTTTTTTTGGGGAGGGGGTTGTTATTTTGGGGGGGGCGGGCTGTCACTTTAACTTCATTATTCTTGACCTTTCAGTCTTAATATTCACATTTTAAATCAGGGGAAAAATAAATCAATCTGTCTACCTTTTCTTTAGTATCAGCAAACCTGTGCACCTCTTGAAGAACTAGCCAAGATCCAGCTTTATTATGGGGTGTGAACTAATGTAAGGAAGTCTACGGGTACTTACAGAGGTTACCAGCTTTTGTTTGACCTTAGCATCCTCCCAGCATTCTTCTCAGGGCTGGCATTCAATTATCCTTCCTAACTCAGTAGAAGAATATGTCAGGAAGTCAGGGTTCTCTTACTATAAAAGTAGTTTGCAAATGGAACTTTTGAAGTGTTTTTTAGCATGTGGCAATGTTTTTTATTTATTGAGTAACTCTCCTTTGGGACTATTACGAAATGTGTAGTTATGGGCAGAAGAACGATCACTGTGAGAAAAAATAGAGTTACCTTATTCAACAATTTGTTCCAGATGTGACTTCAGAACAGTTTAAGTGGCAAAATGAGTTTTTAATCATCAGTTATTCTGCTGAAACAAAAAAGCCAAGATACAGACAACTGGAATCCAGTCTAAGTGCTGTCAACTCCAAGCAGATTCTCTTACAAAGAGCCTGAATTCTGATATCACTACAGAAGGATTGGACTTTTTTTCCTTCTTCCTTTTCTTTCTTTACGAAAGGTCACTTTGAGTTGTGACTGCACTAGCAGGTAGGAAAGTTGTTCAAAAGAGTAGCTTTTTTTTCCCCCCTCGGAGAGGATTCTTCTTTCTTTGCACTTCAAAGTGGTGATAAAGTTGAAAGAAACATTAAAAAACTGAAACATCTTAAAACAAGAGCCCAGGACAACTGTATTAGGAATGTCAACAAACTCTACTTACGTTTTCCAACAAAATAACAATGTTTCAATTTAAACCAGATCTTTTCAATTTCTTGTAGAAAAAATGAAAAAAATATGAATATAAAGCAATCGTAATTTTCCTTCAGATATATATATCAAGTAGTACTCATAGCCAAGTACTGTACATGAAATAGATTTCCTTATAAACTCTTCATAGAATCATAGAATATCTCGAGTTGGAAGGGACCCATAAGGATCAGCGAGTCCAACTCCCTGCTACTTGCAGGACTACCTAAAACTAAACCATACGACTAAGAGCGTCGTACAGACCCTCCTTGAACTCTGACAGGCTTGGTGCCGTGACCACTGCCCTGGGGAGCCTGTTCCAGTGACCGACCACCCTCTCAGTGAAGAACCTTTTCCTAATGTCCAATCTGAACTTCCCCGACGCAGCTTCATTCCATTTCCTCGTGTCCTATTGCTGGTCACCAGAGAGAGGAGATCAGCACCTCCCCCTCCACTGCCCCCCTTGAGGAAGTTGTAGACTGCAATGAGGTCACCCCTCAGCCTTCTCTTCTCCAAGCTGAACAAACCAAGTGGCCTCAGACGCTCCTCATAAGTCTTGCCCTCGAGGCCTTTTGCGAACTTGGTCGCCCTCCTCTGGACACACTCTAATAGTTTGATGTCCTTCTTATACTGAGGCACCCAAAACTGCACATAGTACTCGAGGTGGGGCCGCACCAGTGCAGCGTAGAGTGGAACAATCACCTCCCTTGACCGGCTAGCTATGCTGCGCTTGATGCACCCCAGGACACAGTTGGCCCTTTTGGCTGCCAGGGCACACTGTTGACTCATATTCAACTTGCCATCACCCCAGACCCCCAGATCTCTTTCCACAGGGCTGCTCTCCAGCCTTTTGTCCTCCAATTTGTATGTATAATCAGGATTACCCCATCCCGGGTGCAGAATCCGGCACTTGCCCATGTTAAATGTCATACGGTAGACATGGATGACATGGGTAGCTCTTCCCTTGTCCACTGATGCAGTCCCTCCATTGTAGAAAGCCACCAGGCACGATCTGCCCTTGGTGAAGCCGTGTTGGCTGTCTCTAATCATCTCCCTCTTTCCCATATGGTTTGACATGTCCTCCAGGAGGATCTGTTCCATGATCTTACCGGGCATGGAGGTGAGGCTGACTGGTCGGTAGTTCCCAGGGTCCTCCTTTTTACCCTTTTTAAAAATGGGCGTGATGTTTCCCTTTTTCCAGCCACTGGGGACCTCACCTGACTGCCATGACTTTTCAAATATGATGGAGAGTGGCTAGGCAACCACATCAGCCAATTCCCTCAGGACCCTGGGGTGCATCTCATCAGGTCCCATGGACTTGTGTACATTCAGGTTCCTCAGGTGGTCTCGAACCTGATCTTCTCCTACGATGGGAGGGACTTCATTCCCCCAGTCCCTGCCTTGAGGTTCAGGGGCTTGAGGGATGTGGGAAGAAAGATTACCATTGAAAACTGAGGCAAAAAAAAGTGTTGAGTACCTCAGCCTTCTCCGTGTCAGTTGTCACCAGCTCCCCTGTCTTATTTATCAGGGGTGTACATTTTCTTTAATCTTTCTTTTCTGGCCAACGTACCTGTAGAAGCCCTTCTTATTATTCTTTGCATCCCTCACCAAATTCAGCTCCAGCTGGGCCTTAGGTTTCCTGGTCCCATTTCTACACATCCAGGCAGCGTCCCTATATTCTTCCCAGGATACATGTCCCTGGTTCCACTTCCAATGCATTTCCTTCATACACTTTAGTTTGACCAGGAGGTCCTTACTCAGCCATGCCAGTCTCCTGCCTTCCTCACCTGATTTTTACACATGGGAATCAAGAGCTCTTGTGTTCTAAGAGAAATGTCCTTAAAGAGCTGCCAGCTCTCTTCTGCTCCTTTGTCCCTGAGGGCAGTTTCCCAGGAGGTCACATCGACTAGTTCCTTAAACAACTGAAAGTTTGCTCTCCTAAAATTCAGGGTCCCTCAAGCTTCCCTCCACTAGGGCATGATCACTACAGCCCAGGCTGCCACCAGTCTTGACCTCTCTAATTAGTTCATCTGTGTTGGCGAGCAAGAGGTCCAGTAACCCTTCTCCTCTGGTTGGGCTGTCTATCACCTGGGTTAAGAAATTAATTGATTGAAATCCCCCAGCAGGATCAGAGCCTGCAAGCATGATGCTTCCTGCAGTTGAAGTAAGAATGCTTTGTCAACAGGCTCCCCTTGATAGGGCAGCCTGTAGTAAACACCAACCATGATGTTTCCTTTGTTGGCTTGGCCCCTAATTTTTACCCATAAGCTCTCAACCTGTTCATCGCTGTTTTTCAAAGACAGCTCTGCACACTCAATCCATTTTTTACATAAAGGGCGACCCCCACCCCTCCTTCCTTGCCTGTCCCTTCTGGACAGCCTATAGCCATTGATTGCAGTGCTCCAGTCGTGTGATTCACCCCATCACGTTTCAGCAATAGCTATTACATCATAGCTTTCTAGCTGCACAGTGGCTTCCAGCTCCTCCTCTTTGTTACCCATGCTGCATTCATTGGTATAGAGGCACTTCAGCTGGGCTATCAGCCTTGACACCTTTTTAGAGGAACATGCCCTAATTCCTTTGAGGCATTTCACAGGTGTTTCCCTGTTGGTTCCTAACACATCAGCAGCCCCTGGCTCCTGTCTGGTGCTCAAAACTCCACCCCCTTCCCCTGCTAAGTCTAGTTTAAAGCCCTCCTTATAAGTCTGGCCAGCTTGTTGGTGAAGACCCTCTTGCCCCACTTGGTCAGGTGAATCCCATCAGCTCCCAACATCTCAACCTATCAGCAGGTCTAATAATAGACATGAGCTCTCCTAACAAACCTCACTTTGCCAAGCTTTAGTGCATCTCTACAACCAAGAAATGGTTTACCTTGGTAATCATAAGCATTATATGTCATATCATTATGAAAGAATTTGTCAGTTCCCCGGGCACATGAACAGGATCTGCAATCTCTCCTTCTCTCCTAGGGGTTTGGCTACCTGTGCTCAAGACCTGATGTGGTCTAGCCGTGTAACCTGGGATCAGGCTGCTGGGAAAGAGGTCGGTGATAAACTGCTGGGAGAAGCCACAGTGGCGGCATCCCCTCTTCAGTCAGAAGCTGCATTTAAGCTTAGGCCCTCACCCTTGGGCCTTGCCCGAGCTATGCTGTAGGTATGTGGTGCCCAGCAATGTATCATGTTGATCCTGACCTGTTGACTTGGCTTCCAGTCTTGACCTCAGGCCTGCCTCATCACTATGGATTTGTCTGGCACACACTGGATTGTGACTGACCCTGGTTACTATCAGTGGACTTTTTCTGCTCTTCTTGTTTAAGTGCTGTAGGACTTCCCCCTGTTGGTGAGACTGCTGTCAGGGCCCTTGAGTGCACTAAAAGGCCTTAATGGCCCTGACCAGCCTTACCTGGGATGTCTACCCACACCCTCTGCCCATGGGCCCAGTAGCCCCATTTCAGCTCAGTCCTGATCCTTCAGTCCCTGCCTGAGCTATGTTGTAGGTGTGTCTGCCTCCAGCTCTGTCACAGCCGTGCCTGGCCTGTTGATCTGGACCCTGATCTGGACCCTGTTGATCTGGACCCTGACCCATAAACTGACTTTCTGGCTTGACCTTAGCCCTTCCTTGTCACTATGGACCTGCCTAGTGATCACTGGGCTGTGTCTGGACCTGACTCTGACCTGTGGACTGACTTCCTGGCTTGACCTCAGTCCTGCCTCATCACCATGAACTTGCCTGATGATCTGGACTCTTAACTGACCCCAGCTGCCATTCTCTGGCCTGCCCTGATCAGGTATTATGGGACAGGGCCCTGGCTTGTGAGTTCCCTCTCCTGCTAGTTGTGTTACTATGCCCAGCTGCCTATCCCTTAGGGAACAGCTGGACCTTGCTGCTCCTGCCTGCCTTGCTGTCATCCTCAGCTCCTGGCTTGTCTTCTCTTGGGGAGCAGCCACTTTTGCTGCTCCTTGACAGTAAGACTGTATTATAAGGCAAACATTCTCCCTTCCATCCCCCACACAGATCTGAACTTAAAACATACTTTTGGATGAGCCAAATAATGTCTTCTTTTTTTTATTTTTGCTTTGGCCATTAAAGAGTGCACTTCCCCGAAAGCAGGAAAAACTTGAGTTTGCACAGCTCAGCATGTGTCCTGAGATATTCTGTGACATTCAGTCAGACCTTGGTACCCTACCCAAGATTCCCAAGGAATGGAAGAAAGCAAGTTTTTCTCCATCTGCAGCAAGGAGAATCCAAAGAACTACAGGCCGTTCAGCCTCAGGGTGACAAAGAAAGTCCTCCTGGAAACCATTTCCAAACATTAATGACAAGAGGGTGCTTGGGAGTAGTCAATATGGATTTACAAAGGAGAAATCATGCTTAACCCACCTGATAGCCTTCTATGACAAGATGACTGGCTCAGTGAATGATGGGAGAGATGTGGATGTTGTTTATCTCTACTTTAGCAAAGTTTTCAACACTGTCACCTGTAAAATCCTCATAGACAAGCTGATGAAGTACAGACTAAATAAGTGGACTATGAGGTGGATTGAAAAAAGGCTGAACTGCTGACCTCAAAGGGTTGCGATCAGCAACACCAAGTCCAGCTGAAGGCCAGTCACTAGTGGTGTACCCCAGGGGTCTATACCAGGGACAGTACTGTTCAACATCTTCATTAATGACTTGGATGATGGGACAGAGTGCACCCTAAGCAAGTCTGCAGATGATCCAAAACTGGCAGGTGTGGTTGATACACCAGATGGGTATACTGCTATTCAAAGGGACCTTATATCCCTCATGAAATTCTGCATTTTCAGATGATGGTTCTTTGTGTCTTGTTTTTTTGTTTGCATGCATACATCCACACAAAATCTGGAAATAAAAGACAAAAATGTGCAAATTGGTGCTCTTGAGTCTTCTCACTATTGCTCTTATGTACTTAAAGCAAATTTAAGGAATGCTTACATTCAAGAAGTAAGAAGAGAAAGAAATTTTAAAGAACTGTTCTTATGCTGTTGGCATATATCGGTAGAGCAATAGAAACAGTCTGCTGTATGACCACATGTTTTTACTGTTCTGGAATCTAAAACTGATTCCATATAACATGGTGACTCAATATAACAGCACACCACTGCTGAAGGGTTGGTCCTGTGATTCCTTCCTTGACTGGCTATGTACTCCCACCCCTTTAATTTGTACCCACATGAGACAACGCAGCTCAGTAAAACAACAGAATTGGTGGGAAGCATAAGGAGGGTGGGCAACAACAAACAAAACACAAATAGTGCCAGAGTTGATAAAAAAAGGGGTTGGCCTTTAGCTACCCAAAACTTCCAAGCAAAACCTTTCCTACAGCTCCATTCAACTATGTAAACAACTCTTCCTTTGCCCCATGACAAACATTGGTACAGGTTATTCCATAGGAAAAGGCTCATTTACCTACCTCACCAAAGGAATCCTGGAATTAGTTTATGCAGTGCTTTGAAGACATAATAAACTGAGATTACAAAGTTTTAGTCTGAAATACAATCTTGTCTTTGCCTGAAAATGCTACTCTGTACAGACATTCTGTTTTGGCCTAATTCTGTTCCTGCTGCAATTACTTCAAGGGGACAAACTAAGCCAAATGCCAACTAAATGCCTTTGGCGAATGTATTGGGTTTGTGTGGCAAGGTTTTGGTAGCGGGGGAGCTACAGGGGTGGCTTCTGTGAGAAGCTGCTAGAAGCTTCCCCTATGTCCGATAGAGCCCATGCCAGCCGGTTCCAAGACAGACCCGCCACTGGCCAAGGCCAATGTTGTGGTTTAACCTCAGCCGGCAACTAAGCAACACACAGCCGCTTGCTCACTCCCCACCCAGTGGGATGGGGGAGAGAATCAGAAGGGTAAAAGTGAGAAAACTCGTGGGTTGAGATAAAGATAGTTTAATAGGCAAAGCAAAAGCTGCGCATGCAGGCAAAGCAAAGCAAGGAATTCATTCACTACTTCCCATCAGCAGGCAGGTGTTCAGCCATCTCCAGGAAAGCAGGGCTCCATCAGGCGTAACAGTTACTTGGGAAGACAAACACCGTAACTCCAAATGTCCCCCACTTCCTTCCTCTTCCCCAGCTTTATATGCTGAGCATGACATCATACGGTATGGAATAGCCCTTTGGCCAGTTGGGATCAACTATCCTGGCTGTGCCCCCTCCCAGCTTCTTGTGCACCTGGCAGAGCATGGGAAGCTGAAAAGTCCTTGACTAGTATAAGCATTACTTAGCAACAACTAAAACATCAGTGTGCTATCAATATTATTCTCATACTAAAATCCAAAACACAGCACTATACCAGCTACTAGGAAGAAAATTAACTCTATCCCAGCCAAAACCAGCACAGCCAAGCCAATCAGTGATGGTGGTAGCGCCTCTGTGATAACATATTTAAGAAAGGGGGAAAAAAATGCACAGCAGCAGTGAGAAGAGAGGAGTGAGAAAAAAATGTGAGAGAAAAACCTGCAGATGACAAGGTCAGTGAAGAAGGAGGGGGAGGAGGTGCTCCAGGCGCCGGAGCAGAGATTCCCCTGCAGCCTGTGGTGAAGACCATGGTGAGGCAGGCTGTCCCCCTGCAGCCCATGGAGGTCCACGGTGGAGCAGATATCCACACTGCAGCCCATGGAGGACCCCACACCAGAGCAGGTGGATGTGCCCAAAGGAGGCTGTGGCCCTGTGGAGAGCCCACGCTGGAGCAGGCTCCTGGCAGGACCTGTGATCCTGTGGAGAGCAGCCCACGCAGGAGCAGGTTTTCTGGCAGGACTTGTGACCCCCATGGGGGACCCACGCTGGAGCAGTCTGTTCCTGAAGGACTGCACCCCGTGGAAAGGACCCACGCTGAAGAAGTTCATGAAGAACTGCAGCCCGTGGGAAGGACTCACGTTGGAGAAGTTTATGGAGAACTGTCTCCTGTGGGAGAGACCCCATGCTGGAACAGGGGAAGAGTGTGAGGAGTCCTCTCCCTGAGGAGGAAGGAGTGGCAGAGACAACGTGTGATGAACTGACCGCAACTCCCATTCCCTGTCCCCCTGCACCGCTCAGGGGGAGGAGGTAGAGATAATCAGGAGTGAAGTTGAGCCTGGGAAGAAGGGAGGGGTGGGGGAGGGTGTTTTAAAATTTGTTTTTATTTCCCATTATCCTATTCTGATTTGATTGGTAATAAACTACATTATTTTTCCCCAAATCGAGTCTGTTTTGCCTGTGATGGTAATTGCTGAGTGATCTCCCTGTCCTTATCTCGTCCCACAAGCCTTTCGTTATATTTTCTCTCCCCTGTCCTGCTGAGGAGGGGGAGTGATAGAGCGGCTTTGATGGGCACCTAGCATTCAGCCAGGGTCAACCCACCACAGCAAAGCGTTGCCCTGAGTATACTACAATATGAACTTCACTCTCAGCCTGTTGCGTTAAGAGTTACTGTCGCGTAGGAGTCTGAGGAGTGGCTGGGGGGGGAAACCCTCCCGTTGAGTCACGAGGTTCAGACAGGACCCCCTTGCTTTCTAAACTCCTTCTCAGAGAGGAGTCTAGGTGCGGCTAAGTCCAGTCTTAGTCTCAGACTTGGTCAACGGTTTATTTTCTAAGGACTGTATATATGCAGCCACTCATCAGAGTCAACGTTTGCCTGTCAGAGCCCTCTCAGGGCTTTCACTGAAACAGCTTTGCAAAGTCGATTAAGGCGACAGCGTTAATTTGATGTTATAAGTCCGGTCATGTTCAGCGTACTGAACTTCACGATTATGGATTCACAAATAACGCGATGCACCCCCAGTCTAGTCGTGTTCAATGAACTATCACGGCCACACTTAAAGACTCTGGTCGTGTTCAATGAGAACTACCACGGTTAGATTAATGAAGAGTGCAGTTTATTAGAGCAACAGACACACAGGTTCTTTGGATTACCGGTGATAAATTCACTGTCTGCAAAGCACGTGCAAATACCAAGAGTATGAGTAACACTGCTGGCTACAAACACGTTAAAGCAACTCTAGAGAGATTTCTACGTTTCCCAGGGAGGCACTTGGTATAACCAAGTGGTCGACTCTTACCCAAAGGCGTCCCGATGTGGGGAAGAGAGGCTCAGCCTGTCGACTGATCCCAGAGGTCAGAGTGGTACATGATGGTGTCTTCCCTAACATTCTCTCTCTCTTAAGCCATTTTATACTGTCTTTCACCTTTCAGGTGGAGCTTGAGTGACTCTAGTCATACATACCTTTGTTTAGGATTGGTGTAAAGTTTTCTCGCTTCGCTTTTAAAGGTATAGCCTAGGAAAAATTCAAAGCGCAAGCTCAGTGAGGGGTGGTCGCACCTTGGAGGCGGGTAGCTTTTGGGATGGAGGTGTGTTTTGGTATTATAATGATGTTATAATGAGCAAAGTTCATCAAAAGGACAGCATTTTGTCAAAAACATGACAGGCTGTTGGCCCAGGGTAGCAAATATGCAGCTTATCAGTTCCATGATGCCTTTAAGTTCCTATATAATTGCAGAGCCTGGCCGCGGTATCTCCACACCGCTCCACCCTCCGGGCAGTACCTCTTAGAGTCAGCACACCAAGTTCCCCTGGCGTTACCAACATCTAAGGTTGCAGGCCTAGGGAACTTCCATGGAATGGATTCCTTGCATGTCAGGCGCATTCCACCCGGGAAGCTTCTTCAGTGCTGTGCCTTACTTAAAAGTGTGAATATAAGTTCTAATTTTTAAGTCACCTCAGCCATTATCCCACAACTGGTTAGACTGCTCTGAGCTGTTGCTCATTGATTGATGTAGTGAATCTCCAGGCAAATATTCTTGTATAAGTTTAGTTCTGCTATTTCTATCAATTACATGATTTCTTTTTTTCCATAACACCTGCCTAATTGTGCTTTATCTGACAAAGGTTACAACTACACAGCAACATAGTGAAGGACAAACTGAACTGCTGACATTGGTCTAATTACTCAAGTGATGTCAGCTCAGTAGGCCAGGACAGCCCCCCAATACAGAAAATACATCAATAAACTGGAGCAAGTTCAGCAGAGGGTCACCAAGATGGACAAGGAGCTGGAGCATTTGCCCTGTGAGGAGAGGCTGAGAGAACTGGGCTTGTTCAGCCTGGGGAAGAGAAGGCTTATGGGGGACCTAATAGCAGCCTTCCAATACCTGTGAGGAGGTCATTAAGATGACAGAGCCAGCCTCTTCACAGTGGTTCACGGTGGGAGGACGAGAGACAATGGGCATAAGTTGAAAGAGGAGAGGTTCTAACTGGATATAAAGAACAGCTTTTTCACCATGAGGACAGTCAAGCAGTGGAGAGGTTGTTGCAGTCTCCATCCTTGGAGGTTTTCCAGACCAGGCTGGAGAAAGCTCTGAGGAACCTGGTCTGACCCCATAGGTGACCCTGCTCTGAGCTGGAGGTTGGACTAGAGACCCTTCCAACCTGATTTACCCTGTAATCCTCCTTCATGTATTTCAGTGCATCTAACCTAGCTGTCATGAGATGTAACATGGATGTTCTACTAAAAGGGTTTAAACAGACCTCAATAAGGGCTTGTGTGCCTAAAGACTCCCATGTTCTCTCCCCTTCAGCTCCCCACACAACCCCTCTGTAGACCAATTGATAAGAAACTACCACGTCTCTAAGTTTTGTCTCTGAGTTTAACCACAATTATTGCACAGGAGTTAATTAAATTATTAAAACATTTTCAAAAGGTGCTCAAAATAGTTGTGCAAGTAATAAAAAAGCAAGGTAGACCACAGCATTGAGCAATTGATCTAAAGCATCCAAAAAAACCCTGAGGCTACGTAATCAAAGACAATATTCCCTTTTCTGTTCTTTCCTACTAGTAAAGTCTAGACAAAAAAACCCCAAACAAAACCAAATAAAAAAAAACCTCTCCAACCCTTCCTAACCAGGAAGTCATTTCACATTTTAACATTGATTCATTTCCTTTCTGGTACTCTAGAGAAAGTTTCTGTAGAATAAAACAAAAATAACATAGATTTATTCAGAAAAAATAAATCTAGTTCTCAATAACATTTCTATGATTTATTTGAACAGATAACAATGAAATTACCTTATAGCATTAAAAAAATCCACCCTTTTCTGTACAGCACTGTTGCTGTACCCTATAAAGAGCAAGCATAATTGGAATGTACACAGTGAAAGAAAAAGCATAAGTAAAGCTCTTCTGCCAAATAACCACTTCCAAAACTATGTATCGATAAAAATAAGATCCAGGCAATGCCCCCAAAATGTTCAAGTTTCATTAAATAACTGCTGTCTCAAGTTTGCACCAGCATAAGAAATATAAAGCTTAAAGTCTAGAAAAACATTTTCATATGACTGAATCTAAAATAGATTTCTTCCTACTTCAGTATTCCAATAAAATCATTCTCCTCCAAGGCTTGATTTTAAAACTGAAGCCATTCATGTGCTTTACTTACAAAAGCACTCATATATTTGTCTTAACTCTCAATTGCAAATTGAAGCAGTAATGAAAGACAGTATTTTTAAAAAAATCTTTATCAATACTAAGAAAAAAACAATTGCCATGTTATGTTTATATGTATGTATGTATGTATAAACACACATCTCTCTCAAAAGGTGCATGATTCTGGCTTTTGTCAAGCTTTGAAAAGCTTATTCATAGCTATACACTTCAGTAAGTTGTATTAGGAAATATACCATCCCCCTCCACCCCCAGAAAAATAAAAGTTCAATCTTTTTGTAACCAAGAGTTATTTTAGGTCTGTAGGGATTTTGCAATGGAAAGTACTTTGCTTACAAACAACACAACCCACAGAGACCCTTACTGTTAAATGTAGCAAGTTGACTTAAAGCCAGTTTTAAATGTTAAATGCTCAATATAAAATGTCTTTGTACTTAGCACAACATGAATATACCCTATAAGACATTTAATACCCAATTTCTGGAACCTCCTTCTCCAGACTAATATATAAAAAGTGATCTTAAGTCTAAGATACTCAGCATCTTGAACTGTCAGTAATCTCTCCTAGCCCTCTGGACTTTGTCTTCCCTCCTGCACACCCTCCTTTATTGCTTACCCACAATAAAGACAAAAACTGGCCTCTCCCTCCCCAAAAATGCAACCTGGCGGTGCTGCAAGACAGCTCTTCCAGAGGAAATGCTGCAGATCTCTCTTGCTCCCAGCTCAAGCCTGCATCACTTGAGGATGCAATGGTGATTAAAATCAGATATGGGAGATTTCACCAGCACTTTTGGCTTAGGTCCCCTGCTGAAATATGCTGTGCAGGTGTCCGGATGGAGGGCAGGCAGACAAGAAGTGATCAAAGCAGGAGCAAAGGGCCAGTGGGGCCAGCACTCCCTCAGGCCCTCTCCCAACCACAGCCTCTCTGGAAACGGACAAGCACCCCTGGGCCGACCCTCCACAGTAGGCTGTACCTCTTCTGCGCTGCCCCCATACAAGGCCATGGGGTCTCCTTGGTTCATCACTATGGTGCGACTCCTCAGCAGGTGCTCATCTCTGGCACAGCAGCCACCTCAGACAATACATTGTGGGGCTGCATGACAGCAGGGCTAGTGGTGTTAATGTGGCAGCCAGAGGAAAGGTAGCTGTGGACACGTCCCTGGAGCTTCATGACCTGGGTGTGGAGAAGGTTGGCAGTGGTTGCCAACTCAGAATTTTGCCCTTTGAGTGCCTTCACCTTTTCCTCCAGGCAGGCAATGCGCTCCAGCTTCCGCCACCAGCATTTGGAGGCTGCAATCCGGTTCCTCAGCCGCTTCTGTTCCGCTTTCAGCTGTTCCTGGCTCTCTGCATCCAGCGGAGACAGCACTGGCATGCTGCTCCCACCATCACTGCCTGTGGCCATCTGCATGTCAGGCACGGTTTGTGGCTCCTCCAAGGGCTGTGCGGGGCCTGATGCTGGCAGCAGTTGCCTGTTCTCCAGTCCCACAGCTCCAAAGACCAAGCCTGGAGGCGCCATTGCAGCAGGGTATGAGCTGCTTGAGGGGCTGAGCGGCCCAGCAGGATTAAAGCTGGTCAAGGTGGTGTTGACAGCCTGTGGGTCAGTGGTAGCAGGCCCAGAATGGGAAGGGCAGCAGGGCCCTGACGAGGAAAGTGGTGGTGCAGCCAGGAGCTGGTTCTGTTTGTGCAGGTCAGCCAGAGCCTTCACAAAGCCATCAGCAAAGCCCTCCTGCTCCTGTGTCACTGGCTGCCAGTAGAGGAAAGGCCCCCTGGCCATGGTGGCAATGAGCACGCCGGCCTCTGGCGTGGGTGCTGTTGGGCCTGGACTGTCAGGTCCCAAGCCCGAGCTAATCTGGATGAGTAACTGTTCCAGGTCGGTGGCTGGAGGCAGTTTCAGCAGTGATAGCTCCACTGCAAACCCCAAAGGGGCTTCCAGGTCCCCCCGGGTGCCCACTCCTCCTTCCCCACTGCTCACTCCAGAGCCCAGTAGCAGGTCAGCAGCAGGAGCTGGTGGGAGGAGGTGCAGCGCCATCGCGCTGCTTCGGGTGCTGCCGGGCGGACGCAGGGAGAAGGGCCCCGGGAGCAGCGAGGAGGATGCAGCCGCCGCCAAATCCCGCTTCTTTGTGGCGCCGAGCAGCAGCTTCTGCTCTGTCGCCGCTCCGAGGCCGCCAGCAGTGCTGAAGCCCACTAATGGCACCAAGTCGGACAGCAACTCCAGCCCTTCCTCGCGGTAAAATGGGGCCTCCATCTTCACGGCCGCCCGCCCGTTCCTCCCACCGCTCATCCTGCCCCCCCTCGCCGGACGGCTACGGCGACAGCCAGTATGGGCCCCCGTTCCCTTGGCGGGGCAGGAGGAGGTGGAGGGCACGTGCGGGGATGCCCTCCCCCAGCGGGCAGGTGCCGGACGAGAGGAGCGGGGGCTGGGAGGGGGTGTCCTCCTTCGGCTGCGCGCTCGCGCGGGGTATACGATCCCCCTGCCCACCTTAGCTCAGCACCCGGGGCAAAGCAGTCCACAGCAGTATGCTCGGCAGTGCGACACTCTTAAGTCTCTACCACGGAGGACACGAGGGCCAGGCTCACCCCTCACGCAGTGCTGTATCCTAGCAGACAGCTCATTCTCCGTTGCTGCCCAGGACCTACCACCTTCGGTTCGGAGCATTGATTGAGCCTCCTACTGGCGAGATTGATGTCGAACGCCCCGCCCCGCCAGTCCCTAGCCGGCGGTGGCCGCCTCCCTGCAGTTGCTGCGTGTGCTGGTCTGCTCTGCGGCGCGGCTCCTTTCCCCTCAGAGCTCCCGACAGAGGGAGGAGGGAGAGTAGTGTCGAGTTGCGAGGGCAACGAGTGCACAGAGCAGCAGTCCAGCATGATCCAACCATGGACCACTGCCCAGTCTCAAACTTTCCCCTATACCCCCTGGTTCAGGTACCTGCAGTGGAAAAAAAGTCATTTAATGGCTTTCTTTGATGCAGATCTGTGCACTGCAGTTTTCAAACCCGTTGCCTTTGTCTTGGGAGAAGGGGCTATTTTTCTTTTCCAGTGTTTATACAGCACAATCATAGTAATAATTAGCCCACTAGTCTGCTGTTAATTACCTTTTTGCAAATTGCTGCACAGCAACGAAATACTAAGCTTGCATAATGATAGTAAAAAAGTATCAGTACATGACATATGGTTTCTCAGCTCACCATAATTCAGGTAATTTCCCTGTGGTGCTTTAGAAATGCAATACTGGGAAGGTGGGCAATGAAGAGGCAGGGTGTTGCTGCAACCTTTGCCTCCCAAATTCACTGCACAGCTAAGGTGTAGGAAACTTGCCAACTGCCTTGTTTTAATCAATGGGTATCCCATATACAATGACTCACAGATGCTTTAGCTCCAGTATGCTTCCTGCAACAGAAAAATAAAGAATATTATGTGTGTCTAAGACTATAGGGAGGTGGTTATGCATTGGATTTTTGATCTGTAATGAAACAATGCAGGTTAATGTAGAGATCAGGGCTTAATTCTTATGAGAAGCCCTACTAACAATTAGATATCATTGAGAATTTTATTAGGGAAAAAATTTTCCACAACTAAATGCTGATTTGTCAAAACAAAAAAAATGTTCACAAGAAAGGTGGATCTAATGTGTTCTGAAAAAAAATAGAAAACTAGCTGAATTTTCTTTTCCAACATTTTTAAATGTAAAGGTTCTGTTTTTCAAGCTTGTGATTTTGTTTGTTTGTTTGTTTTTGTCCTGGTTTCGGCTGGGATAGAGTTAATTTTCTTCCTAGTAGCTGGTATAGTGCTGTGTTTTGGATTTTAGTATGAGAATAATATTGATAACACACTGATGTTTGGGCTGTTGCTAAGCGGTGTTTACACTAGTCAAGGACTTTTTCAGCTTCCCATGCTCTGCCAGGTGCACAAGAAATGGGAGGGGGCACAGCCAGGATAGTTGATCCAAACTGGCCAAAGGGCTATTCCATACCATATGATGTCATGCCCAGTATATAAACTGGGGGAGTTGGCCGGGGGGTAGTGATTGCTGCTTGGGGACTGGCTGGGCGTCGGTCGGCAGGTGGTGAGCGGTTGTATCAATTTTTTTTTTCTTTTTTTCTTTTTCCCTCCCTTGGGTATTGTTCCTCTCTCTCTCTTGTTGTTTTCCTTCTCATTACAATTCATTATTATTATTACTATTATTTTGTTACAATTATTAAACTGTTCTTATCTCAACCCATGAGTTTTCTTACTTTTGCTCTTCCAATTCTCTCCCCCATCCCACTGGGGGGGAGTGAGCGAGCGGCTGTGTGGTGCTTAGGTGCCAGCTGGGGCTAAACCACAACAGTTTTACTTTTCATCTTTATTTGAGACTATTTCCTCCCCTCCAGTCTCTGAAATTCTTATGGGATGAGAAAATTGTTTCCCACCCAGTCTATTAAAAATCCCCTGTGTCAGGGGATATTTATGTGATCCTGACAGTTGGTGAAAGCTCTTTCTAAGCCACTCCCTTCAGCTTGCTGACTCAATAAACTTGAGGCCTTAGTGGTTAATTCACAAATTTATCAGTTCTCCTCATCACTGTATCATCCACCAGTGTCCCTTCCCTTTCCCTTGACTCCTCAGCAATCTACTGATGCTTTCTTCCAAGACATTTCCTCTCTGTACATCAAGACCAAGTGCCTATTCTCCCAGGGTCTAACAACACTGCTCAGCTCTGCTGCATCACCATTGCTTGTATGTGTCTATGCTGCTGTGCCTCCACTGTTCCCAGATCTGCTCCAAAACCAGGAGGGGGAGATAGAGGGATACAGGGACCCTTCTGTCAAGCCAGGAAGGAGTTCTCCCCAGACAGATGTTTCTCATGTCAGTTAGTATCAGGTAGAACAGCTCTTAAATGGCTACAAGAGACCAAGAGTCCATGGAAGGATTGCTGCTTAGAAAGCTATAAGCAGAGGGGACAGACTCCAGTGAGAAGAAAGCCTTCAGTTAAAAGCAAAAAAAGAGCCATTGGGCATGAATAGGAGAGGAGTGAAGAATTTTCACAAAGAAGATGGTGCTAGGAAAAAGAGTTTGCTTTTGTTTCCTTGACTCTTGGCTGACTTAGCAGCAATGGGTCAGACATGAATAGAGCAGTTCCTGCTGTTGCTAGCTTTACTCAGCCATCACTGCTATATCCTTCACCTGCAAACAGTTAATGTGAGTGGTTTTGTGGAGGTATCACTGCAGCTTCTTGCTATATGGACTTTTCCTGAACTAGAAAATGACAGTGGTTGGGTATCTTCTCTACAGCCAACTCACATTTCTCCTTGCCTCAGTCCTTTTCCTGCCACTTTGAGTGGTCTATGTACAAGGGAAAGGCAGAGAGGACTGCCTGGGCAGAGAAGCCACAACCTTCAAGCTCAAATCAGAGCAGCTTTCCTTCTTCCTCCCTTTATGAAGCAGGCATAGAGAGGACAGGCAGATTGGGAAAGTGATATCTTGGGTAGAGATCGAGAAAAAATTTTGTTGGGGAGCTTTGGATCTGAGGTTATTGTCAGAGAAACCCTAGACAGTACAATACTGGATAAGAATCTGGGTAGTAAATAAGGGGTCCTGAGAAAGGGGCTGGGGGCATTGTAATAGAGGTTCCTTGCAGAGGGGAGCATTTGAAGGGGATAGAGGTGCTTCACAGAAACCTGAGGGAGGTATGAAGAAGGTATAAGTATAGAGGGAACCTGGAAGAGTACAACATATCATGTGAGAAAATCTCTAAGCCTTACAGGACAGAGGGGAAGAGGGCAGGTACAAGAGACTGTAGGGACAAGAGACATGAGAACTAAAGAGAGGTACAAGAAGATCTGAGGGAGTGGAGACAGGGAGATGGGTAGGATCTGATTGAGAGGTATTTAGAAGTCTGGAAGTCCTCAAGAGCTGAGAAAGGAAAAAGGAGATCCTAAAAGGAACAAAGTGAGGAGGCCACTCATAGACATAAGGTTCTGATGAACTTTGAGGGAAGAAGGGTATCAGAAGAGTTACCTGGATGGCTGTAGAGGGGTAGCTAGACAAGAGATTTCTAAGGAGGTAGAAAGCCCGGTGGTTTGGGAAAAAGAGTTTCTCAAATTAAGGAATACAGAATTAGATGTTTGGAGAACTTGGATGAATAAATGAGGGAAGAAATGGTATCCTTCCAAAGAGGGAAGATTTTGTGCAAGAAAGAAGGACACATTAGGGAACAAGAGGGCTGTGAGGGCTGAAGAAAGAGGGAGATTATGAAGGATGTGAGAGGAAAAGCAGGAGTCTGGGGGAGGAAGAAAGAAGAGATATATCAAACAAACCTCTCCTAAAAAAATCAAATTACTGTTGCTGTTCTTGAGAGTATTCCTGTACAAAATACTAATCTTTTGCAGAATTGCTGCCCCCAGGTTTTAAATTATAAACAGCCTGTAGTAGTCTATCTAAGGAAGCAAAAAGGTATCATGCCACATTACCTGTGCCTTAAAAGACCTACAGCTGTGGGAGTTGACCCTGTTCTGCAAGATTTGGTTATTAAATTTTTCTGGCAGGGAATAAAAATATGATCACAGAGAGATAAGAGCTCAGTTCAGTTAATTCCTGCAGTGGGTGATGCTAAAGTTAGGTGCCTGCCATTCATCTAAGAGGAGCTCATTGGTCATTGACATAGGACAGTTCTTCTATACACTGTTCTAATGCAGAATGAGAGTGTGGATCTACAAAATGGAAAAATGCAGAAGCCACCTCAAATTAATAAGTTTACTTTCAACAATGTATTGATCTGTCTTATTTAGTTTATTTCATATTTTCTGATATTATGTGTCTGAGAGTCAAACTTTGGTGAATAAAATTAATTTGATATGCATATCCTTAATGTAATTATGTATTATGGCATTTCAGTCTTACAAAGGTGGGGTTTTATAAGCTTACAAGCTCACAAAGGCAAATTCCTGCTCTTATGAAAACCAAGACTTGCAAAACTGACTGAATTCCCACTAGGTGTACCTGAGAGATGGAGGGAGCATCCTGTCAACAAGGTCTATGGCAATGCCATGGTGGAAAAGCCCATTCATAATCCCTCAATGGCTCTCAGTGTGTTTCAGGTCTCCTAATAGCCTCTGGCTAGCAAACACTGCTGCAAGGTAAGAGAAAGCTTTTTTTCCCTAGCTGTGCAGCTTTTTGTGGGAGTGATATTTCTATAGTAGGGTTTCCCATTCTCAGCCCTCAACTCCAGCACCTATTTCTGCTGCTGCTCACAGTGGTTCACAAGTGATATTGTTGCCTGAGTGGTCGGTCTAAGCATCCCTTTCAGCCTGGGGCTCTGCAGACTTGAGGGAGCAACAGGGTAGCAATTTCCTTCCTCAATAACTATGCATAAAGGTTTCCTTTGTAGACAGAAAGAGCAGTACACACTGTAAAATCTGCTGGCTTTGTGTCCCTGGCTTTCACGTGAACTGGGGGCAGCGCAATCCCTGCTCAGAGCGACAGCTGAGCTCCAATTCCCATGACAGGCTTAGAGGGACCAACACAAGAGGGCTAAGGTTCTGCGACAGGGCAGTTATGCAAATGAAGGAAAAGAGTAACCAACATCATGAAAGGAAGAAAATGATTAAAACTTGCATCGTGTTCCGAAGCTGTGACCTTACTGGTAGGTCAATCGGAAAGGCTCTGCCCCCACGTGGAAAGAGGCCAATCAATGAGCGTGGTGGTGTTATCATGAGAATTGCACTGAAGATGGCACTGTCATCTTGGAGTTGAGAGAGGTTGTCTTGTTTATATTAATCTTGAAGGGTCGCTGAGTGGGAGAGGAATGGAATGGATACTGGGAAGTAAATTAGCAGTGTTTGTGACTTCGTCTTGGTGATTCAGTGTGGGTGCCGCTGGAGGAGAGACAGGCGGGAGGAAGGATGGTGCAGTCATATTCTGCCTACCGTTGCCAGAAATGATATGATAAAAAGAAACCTATATCCTTCCACAAGTGAGTGTGGGCGGGTGGGCAGCTGTGCACTCTGTGAAAGCTGGAGTGCACACCCAAGGGGAGGGGGCACATGGTATAGCAACAAGAGGGGAGTGGGAGGTTAAGAATTGTCAACCGAGTGTGTGCAGAGTGCTTGGGGTACATGTTAGAGGGAGTGCTAAGAGGGATAAGGTCGACTGTGTGAAGGGCGTAACATGGGGGAGAGGAGGAGTAGTGGGTATATGCTCTGTGTGCTGAGGATGTCCTCAGTGCCTTACAGAGGCATTTCACTAGGCTGCTCTTCGCTTGTTATATGCTTGGTGCTGTGTATCTCCCCAGAAGAGAAACAGTCTTTCCTGGCTTTCCTGCATGTGCTGCTATATAGGGTCTTAGTGTGGAACTTTTCTCTGCAGCACTTTGTCTTGTGTGCCTGGTGCTGTGCAAATCCCCAATGAGAAGTACTGTCTCCCTCCCCTAAATCTATGCTTCAACCTGTCTGCCTGCCTGGTGCTATGCAATCTGTGTGTTGGGAGACAACTACCTTTCTTGTCCCAGTTGTTACCAGTCAAGGCTGCCACTGCCTAGCCTTGCTTCTTGTGGGCTCTTGCAAGTGTGTCTGAGCCCTAAGTTTTGAGAGTTTCCCATGAATCTGCTATTGAAAGCTTTGCTATCTAAGCTAATGCCACTGATGCTTGCTCTTTGAGAAGCTTAGTGATGGCACAGTTGATGGGGGTTTTTTTTGAGAATACGAAAACCTGCCTTTTAAGAGAGCCAAAAGAGCTGGTCTGTGCATTTGTGTTTACCATTAAATTTATGTTTACACAAGGGACTGGCTCTGTAGGTTTTTCTATTGATAACTAATCTAAGTAACGGTGCAGTAAGTCACAACATCAAAGGTATTTTGGTGTGTGCTTAGCTACAACACTGAACCATGTTAAAAAACTTTTAAGGAAACCTAAGACCCAATCTTTGCAAGAAATGGTAAGCTGCTATTAAAAGGAAAAACTTCAAGCCTACAAAGTATAGCAGTATTTGTTCAGAACACTTTACTCCTGATTGCTTTAAAAGAAAATGCAACAACAAAGTCCTGAAAGAAAATGCTGTGCCCACAGTATTCTGTTATACTGAGCCCAGTAAAAAGGTAAACCTGAAATTCTCTCAGTCCAAGAAACTTGACTATGTATAAGTTGACTGTATATTTGTATTGCAGGGCTTGAAGGAGAGAAGCAATGTGGAGAAGAGGCAGACTGTAGGTATATCATCTGAATATATGTGCTCAGAAGCATTTGGAGACCTATGGAAGAGAGAGATGAGGTAGCTAAACAGGTTAATCAGCTGTTTTCAGGAGTGTTTTGAGGGGAAGTGAAAGGCTGGTTGCCTCATGCTCGAGAGAACATGAATGCATCTCTGCAATGTTTTAATGTTCTTATGTCTAACCTGTTTTTGCACAAAAAATATGGAAGTGTAACTTCTTGTTGTGGTTTAGCCCCAGTTGGCAATTAAGTACCACACAGCCGCTCGCTCACCCTCCCCCTCTGGTGAAATGGGGGAGAGAATCGAAAGAGCAAAAGTAAGAAAACTCGTGGGTTGACATAAGAAGAGCTTAATAATTGGAAAACAAACAAAAAAAAGATAATAATAATCAAAATTGTAATGAGAAGGAAAACAACAAGAGAGAAAGAGAGGAACAAAACCCAGGAAAAAAACCCCAAGTGATACAACTGCTCACCACCTGTCGACTGACGCCCAGCCAGGCAGCGATCTCTATCCCCGGCCAACTCCCCCCAGTTTATATACTGACAATGACGTCATATGGTATGGAATAGCCCTTTGGTCAGTTTGGATCAACTATCTTGGCTGTGCCCCCTCCCAGATTCTTGTGTGCCCGGCAGAGCATGGGAAGCGGAAAAGTCCTTGACTAGTGTAAACATTACTTAGCAACAACTAAAACATCAGTGTGTTATCAATATTATTCTCATACTAAATCCAAAACACAGCACTATACCAGCTACTAGGAAGAAAATTAACTCTATCCCAGCAGAAACCAGGACAGTATCCACCCCTTATTCTGTACCATCTACGTCATGCCCAGGTCCTACCCTTTCCAATACATTCCAATTAATCACCACCACTTTCCCTGTCTTTTGATGTATACACACAGATATCATTCCCTTGGTCTATGGGCCATACCTCTAAAATGTCCGTTCATTTAGTCCATGACTTTGGATTCCATCTGTCATAACAGTCCTTCAGGACAGAAGAGATGGTGTGTGGTGTTGGATTGTTGCATGCTGAAGCCAGTTCTGGTTCCATCATCACTGCACTTTCCTTGGTTTCATCAAAGTTCATTCTTCATTAATATGGCTAATTCTTACTGTAATACCATTGATATGGCATATAGCAACCATAGAAGTGATGACATACAGTATTGTACAGCAATTAATTAACACCGTATCATTTAGTTCATTGGCTATTCTCACCCAAAATCAAATCCCCTTGAGGTACACAGCGGACTTCCCCATCCTTTCGCATGACCCACCAAGGGCACCCAGGTCCTTGAGAAAAAGCAATCCCACGAATGGGCTTGCCTTTGCCCGAGGCAGGAGTAACCCAGACTGTCTTCCCCAGCATATTTTTTATGTGCAGTACAGGGACTTGATCCCCTTCTACAGTACGTAGAAGTTTTGATTGGGCAGGGCCAGCTCGATTGGCAGATCCCCTAGTGTTGACTAACAAGGTTGCCTTTGCTAAATGTATATCCCAACGTTTGAATGTCCCACCACCCATTGCTCTCAGTGTAGTCTTTAACAGTCCATTGTATCGTTTGATTTTCCCAGAGGCTGGTACATGATAGGGGGCCTGACTCTTGGGTACATGAGCATCTACGTGACGTACTTTTACAACCAGGTTCTCTACCCGGGCAGCAATATCATGCCACAATGCTGCAGCCCAGATGGGTTTGCCTCTGCGCTGCCAATTGTTCTGCTTCCATTGCTGTAACCACCCCCACAGGGCATTTGCCACCATCCATTAATCAGTACAGAGATAGAGCACTGGCCACTTTTCTCATTCAGCAATGTCTAAGGCGACCTGGATGGCTTTTACTTCTGCAAATTGGCTCGATTCCCCTTCTCCTTCAGCAGTTTCTACAACTTGTTGTATAGGACTCCATACAGCAGCTTTCCATCTCCGATGCTTTCCTACAATACGACAGGACCCATCAGTGAACAGGGCATATTGCTTCTCATTTTCTGGTAGTTTATTGTACAGTGGGGCCTCCTCAGCACGCGTCACCTCCTCCTCTGGCGATATTCTGAAATCTTTGCCTTCTGGCCAGTCCATAATTACTTCCAAGATTCCTGGACGATTGGGGTTTCCTATCTGAGCCCGTTGTGTAATCAGTGCAACCCACTTACTCCACGTAGCATCAGTTGCATGATGTGTAGAGGGGACCCTCCCTTTGAACATCCAGCCCAGCACTGGCAGTCGAGGTGCCAGGAGGAGCTGTGCTTCAGTACCAACCACTTCTGAAGCAGCTCGAACCCCTTCATATGCTGCCAATATCTCTTTTTCAGTTGGAGTATAGTGGGCCTCAGATCCTCTGTATCCCCAACTCCAAAACCCTAGGGGTCGACCTTGAGTCTCCCCTGGTGCTTTCTGCCAGAGGCTCCAGGTAGGGCCATTCTCCCCGCCTGCGGTGTCGAGCACATTGTTTACATCTTTCCCTGTCCAGACTGGCCCAAGGGCTACTGCATGAACTATCTCCCGTTTAATTTGTTCAAAGGCTTGTCGTTGCTCAGGGCCCCATTTGAAATCGTTCTTCTTCCGGGTCCCTTGATAGAGAGGGCTTACGATCAGACTGTAATTTGAAATACGCCTTCTCCAAAAACCCACAACGCCTAAGAAAGCTTGTGTTTCCTTTTTGCTAGTTGGTGGAGACATGGCTGTTATTTTGTTGATCACATCCATTGGGCTCTGACGACGTCCATCTTGCCATTTAATTCCTAAAAACTGGATCTCCTGTGCAGGTCCCTTGACCTTACTTTGTTTTATGGCAAAACCAGCTTTCAGGAGGATCTGGACTATTTTCTTCCCTTTCTCAAAAACTTCTTCTGCTGTATTGCCCCACACGATAATGTCATCAATGTATTGCAGATGTTCTGGAGCTTCACCCTGTTCCAGTGCAGTCTGGATCAGTCCATGGCAAATGGTAGGGCTTTGTTTCCAACCCTGGGGCAGCAGATTACAAGTGTACTGAAAGCTCCTCCAAGTGAAAGCAAACTGTGGCCTGCACTCTGCTGCCAAAGGGATTGAGAAAAACGCATTAGCAATATCACTTGTAGCATACCATTTGGCTGCTTTTGACTCCAGTTCGTATTGAAGTTCCAGCATGTCTGGCATGGCAGCACTCAGGGGCGGTGTGACTTCATTCAGGCCACGATAGTCTACTGTTAGTCTCCACTCTCCATTAGACTTTTGCACTGGCCATATAGGACTGTTAAAGGGTGAACGAGTCTTACTGATCACTCCTTGGCTTTCCAGTCAACAAATCAGCTTATGGATGGGAATCAGGGAGTCTCGGTTGGTGCGATATTGCCTCCGGTGCACTGTTGTGGTAGCAATTGGCACCTGTTGTTCTTCGACCCTCAGCAACCCCACAACAGAAGGGTCCTCTAGAAGACCAGGCAAGGTAGATAGCTGTTTAATTTCCTCCATCTCCAAGGCAGCTATACCAAAAGCCCACCGGTACCCTTTTGGGTCCTTGACATACCCTCTCCTGAGGTAGTCTATGCCAAGGATGCACGGAGCCTCTGGGCCAGTCACAATGGAGTGCTTTTGTCATTCATTCCCAGTTAGGCTCAATTTGGCCTCCAATACAGTCAGCTGTTGGGATCCCCCTGTCACTCCAGAAATACAGATGGGTTCTTCCCCTATATAGCTTGATGGCATTAGGGTACACTGTGCACCCATGTCTACCAGAGCCTTATACTCCTGTGGGTCTGATGTTCCAGGCCATCGAATCCACACAGTCCAGTAAACTCGGTTGTCCCTTTCCTCCACCTGGCTGGAGGCAGGGCCCCTCTAGTCCTGGTCATAGTATTCATTACCCACTTCTTGTACATATGTGTCAGGAGTTCCTTCATTAAAATCAGGAGTAAGACCAGCCCTTTTACTCTGTCTGGGGAACTGCCCACTGGAAACCGGAGCAGCAATTTTCCTGGAAGAACCCCCTTTGGTGATTGTTTTTCCTTGCAACTCACGTACCCGTGCCTCTAGGGTCGAGGTAGGTTTTCCATCCCACTTCCTCATGTCGTCTGTGTGATCACGCAAGTAAAACCATAGGGTGCCCCGTGGTGTGTACCCTCTATATCCTCTCTCTTGAGCAGAGGAATGCTGATTCCTAATAGCTGAGATACTGGCCCGTACAGGTAGAAAGTAGGACCTATCCTCTTCGAGTTGCTGGACCTCCTGGGACAGTTTCTCCACAGCTGAGACAAGGGAGGAAGAGATACTTTCTCCATATTCCTGGAATTGGCTAGCTGCTTCATCCACTGTTGGACCCCCTACATCTTTACAGGTCAGTATTGCCAATGAGTTGGCACATGACGATGGTGCGCTCCCCACCAACTTCTGCCACGTGGGTCGTGTGCAGTGGACTTCATGTGGATCTTTGGATGACTGCTCATTGTTCAGGTCACCATAAATCACTTCCAGCACAGATAATTCCCTCAGGTACTGGATACCTCTCTCCATGGTGGTCCATTTGCCTGGGCGATATATAACATCTTCCTTGAAGGGATACCTTTCCTTCATTGCAGACAGGAGTCGCCTCCAGAGGCTGAGGGCTGGTGCCCCTTTTCCAATCACTTTGTCAATGCCCCCTTCCCTAGAAGGGGATCCCAGCTGCTTGGCTTCCTTACCCTTTAATTCTAGGCTACTGGCCCTGTTATCCCAGCATCAGAGCAGCCAGGTGACAATGTGCTCGCCTGGATGACGGCTGAAATATTTTTGCATATCTTGCAGCTCACTCAGGGATAGGGACCGGGTGATTTCCATCTCATCCACGAGTTCTTCCTCTTACTCTCTTTGTGATGGTCCTGCTTTTTCATCCTCCCTTTCTAAATGACTTTAGATTCCAAATTTCTTCTTGTGTATAGGGGCGAGTGACACTAACATGGCTTGGTTCCCTGGTTCAACCACAGTATCTGTCGCCGGGGCAGAAGTAGCTGTAGTACCTGTCGCAGAGAGGGTTGGAGTAGCCGCGGTGCCTGTCACAGGTGGGGCTGGAGTAGCTGCAGTGCTTGTCACAGGCGGGACTCGAGTGGCTGCAGTGTCTGTTGCAAGGGGGGTTGAAATAGCTGCGGTGCCTGTTGCTTTGTCATCACATCTAGAGACCTTCTCTTCCCCTTGAGGGTTCTGAATAGTGTTGAACAGGGCTCGGTAGGCATGGGCCAGACCCCAGCACATTGCAGTTATTTCTATCTGTCTCCTTTATAATTGCCAGGGTGACAACATACTTTTTCCAAATATTCTACTAATTTTTCAGGATTCTGCACTTGTTCAGGGGTGAAGTTCCAAAACACTGGAGGTGCCCACTCTCCTATCTACTTGCTCATGCTATCCCACACACCCTGCCACTCATAACTATCCAGCCTTGAGGCAGATCTCTGGATGATATTCTTAAATTGCTTACTAACCTTGGACAAGATTGAAACAATATTCCCAAGCAATACCAATAGATATATCTTAACTACCCAAGGATGTTCAAGATACTGAAAAGTTATTGTAATGAAGGAGGAAACATTGTAGAAGATGGTAGCGAAGGTGCCATTTTGTATTTATTTCCTCCATAAAAAACCTCTCAGAGGAAGAGGTATAATTGCTAATTGTCTCCACGAGGTGGTACCCGACATACAGTAATGGTTTCAGTACGAAACTTATATACCAAAGTAAACCCAAGGTCACTGTTTCAATAACAAATCTCACAGGCAAAACATCACTAATCACTGTAGAGCACAGCAAACTGCAAAAGCCAACACCGATTTTTAACATGTACAGCCAAAATATGAGCATGGTGCAGATCAGGTAAACTAATATCGAGAACAGATGAATCAATATTGTGGCTGGCAACTATTAACAGATCTAAATTCCTTAATACGCTCTGGTTAATCTGTTATTATCTCAAACCATTCATGCCCCACGTTGGGTGCCAAAAAGGACTGTTGTGGTTTAGCTTCAGTTGGCAACTAAGCATCACACAGCCGTTCGCTCACCCTCCCCTCTGCCGGTGGGATGGGGGAGAGAATCAGAAAGGCAAAAGTAAGAAAACTCGTGGGCTAAGAACAGTTTAATATTTGGGAAAAAATAATAATAATAATAATAATAATAATAATAATAATAATAATAATAATAATGATAAATTGTAATGAAAAGGAAAACAATGAGAGAAAGAGAGAGGAACAAAACCCAGGGAAAAAGAAAAAACAAGTGATGCAATCGCTCACCACCTGTTGACCAATGCCAAGCCAGTCCCCGAGCAGTGATCGCTACCCCCCGGCCAACTCCCCCCTGTTTATATACTGGGCATGACATCATATGGTATGGAATAGCCCTTTGGCCAGTTGGGATCAACTATCCTGGCTGTGCCCCCTCCCAGCTCCTTGTGCACCTGGCAGAGCATGGGAAGCTGAAAGGTCCTTGACTAGTGTAAGCATTACTGAGCAACAACTAAAACATCAGTGTGTTATCAACATTATTCTCATACTAAATCCAAAACACAGCACTATACCAGCTACTAGAAAGAAAATTAACTCTATCCCAGCCAAAACCAGGACAGATATGCAACTAAAAGGAGGAGAGATGGCAGTGGCTTGCTTACTCCTTTCCCCCTATCTTATGGAGCTGCAGCCTCACTTCTTACAGCTAGCCCTTATCATTCATGGGGCATATAAAGGCTTGTTAACAGATTGTATATGTATTTTCGCCTGAGTGTTCTCACAGTAGTCAGAAATTGAGAACCCAGAAATCACTATTACTTTTGCAGTCAAACTTCAGTTTCAGAGAACTTTGAAATCCAGGCTTCTTCAGTATATCTCCAGTTTAGAATCCAGAAAAAGTGATGTCAGATCTCTTTGTCAGTTTTGAAAATGTAGACCTTGTGGTTTGTGTTACTAATTTCACTCCTGCTTGTTTACATCATACTGGAGGCTGCAATTAATCTGTTTATATAATTCTCAAAACAACTACCATAACATGTACTTTTAGCTTGGTATTTTAGCCTGAAGAATTTACAGAACAACTGGCACGGCCCAGTTAAAGCAGTAGTTAAATTTAAAAACCAAATAATCTCTAATTTTGTGTGTAATTAATTGAGGATTTTAAAACAATATACAAACTGTAGTAAAGAGATCACACTTCTTTTGTTCTTTATAATTTCAGTTTGATACTTTAAACAGAATACATTGCAAGCATCTCACAATTAGAATCTGCATTTAATTCATAAAATCTGATTTTATTTTCAGCAGGAAAGCATGCAGATTTTAATGCCTCTAAAATGCATGAAAGTTTTATGTAGTGGCTGTCTCGCGTAGAGAGACAGAATTGAATTTGGCTGTGTGGGATAATGGCTGAGGTGACTTAAAAATTAGAACTTATATTCACACTTTTAAGTAAGGCACAGCACTGAAGAAGCTTCCCGGGTGGAATGCGCCTGACATGCAAGGAATCCATTCCATGGAAGTTCCCTAGGCCTGCAACCTTAGATGTTGGTAACGCCAGGGGAACTTGGTGTGCTGACTCTAAGAGGTACTGCCCGGAGGGTGGAGCGGTGTGGAGATACCGCGGCCAGGCTCTGCAATTATATAGGAACTTAAAGGCATCATGGAACTGATAAGCTGCATATTTGCTACCCTGGGCCAACAGCCTGTCATGTTTTTGACAAAATGCTGTCCTTTTGATGAACTTTGCTCATTATAACATCATTATAATACCAAAACACACCTCCATCCCAAAAGCTACCCGCCTCCAAGGTGCGACCACCCCTCACTGAGCTTGCGCTTTGAATTTTTCCTAGGCTATACCTTTAAAAGCGAAGCGAGAAAACTTTACACCAATCCTAAACAAAGGTATGTATGACTAGAGTCACTCAAGCTCCACCTGAAAGGTGAAAGACAGTATAAAATGGCTTAAGAGAGAGAGAATGTTAGGGAAGACACCATCATGTACCACTCTGACCTCTGGGATCAGTCGACAGGCTGAGCCTCTCTTCCCCCACATCGGGACGCCTTTGGGTAAGAGTCGACCACTTGGTTATACCAAGTGCCTCCCTGGGAAACGTAGAAATCTCTCTAGAGTTGCTTTAACGTGTTTGTAGCCAGCAGTGTTACTCATACTCTTGGTATTTGCACGTGCTTTGCAGACAGTGAATTTATCACCGGTAATCCAAAGAACCTGTGTGTCTGTTGCTCTAATAAACTGCACTCTTCATTAATCTAACCGTGGTAGTTCTCATTGAACACGACCAGAGTCTTTAAGTGTGGCCGTGATAGTTCATTGAACACGACTAGACTGGGGGTGCATCGCGTTATTTGTGAATCCATAATCGTGAAGTTCAGTACGCTGAACATGACCGGACTTATAACATCAAATTAACGCTGTCGCCTTAATCGACTTTGCAAAGCTGTTTCAGTGAAAGCCCTGAGAGGGCTCTGACAGGCAAACGTTGACTCTGATGAGTGGCTGCATATATACAGTCCTTAGAAAATAAACCGTTGACCAAGTCTGAGACTAAGACTGGACTTAGCCGCACCTAGACTCCTCTCTGAGAAGGAGTTTAGAAAGCAAGGGGGTCCTGTCTGAACCTCGTGACTCAACGGGAGGGTTTCCCCCCCCAGCCACTCCTCAGACTCCTACGCGACAGTAACTCTTAACGCAACAGGCTGAGAGTGAAGTTCATATTGTAGTATACTCAGGGCAACGCTTTGCTGTGGTGGGTTGACCCTGGCTGAATGCTAGGTGCCCATCAAAGCCGCTCTATCACTCCCCCTCCTCAGCAGGACAGGGGAGAGAAAATATAACGAAAGGCTTGTGGGACGAGATAAGGACAGGGAGATCACTCAGCAATTACCATCACAGGCAAAACAGACTCGATTTGGGGAAAAATAATGTAGTTTATTACCAATCAAATCAGAATAGGATAATGGGAAATAAAACAAATTTTAAAACACCCTCCCCCACCCCTCCCTTCTTCCCAGGCTCAACTTCACTCCTGATTATCTCTACCTCCTCCCCTGAGCGGTGCAGGGGACAGGGAATGGGAGTTGCGGTCAGTTCATCACACGTTGTCTCTGCCACTCCTTCCTCCTCAGGGAGAGGACTCCTCACACTCTTCCCCTGTTCCAGCATGGGGTCTCTCCCACAGGAGACAGTTCTCCATAAACTTCTCCAACGTGAGTCCTTCCCACGGGCTGCAGTTCTTCATGAACTTCTTCAGCGTGGGTCCTTTCCACGGGGTGCAGTCCTTCAGGAACAGACTGCTCCAGCGTGGGTCCCCCATGGGGGTCACAAGTCCTGCCAGAAAACCTGCTCCTGCGTGGGCTGCTCTCCACAGGATCACAGGTCCTGCCAGGAGCCTGCTCCAGCGTGGGCTCTCCACAGGGCCACAGCCTCCTTTGGGCACATCCACCTGCTCTGGTGTGGGGTCCTCCATGGGCTGCAGTGTGGATATCTGCTCCACCGTGGACCTCCATGGGCTGCAGGGGGACAGCCTGCCTCACCATGGTCTTCACCACAGGCTGCAGGGGAATCTCTGCTCCGGCGCCTGGAGCACCTCCTCCCCCTCCTTCTTCACTGACCTTGTCATCTGCAGGTTTTTCTCTCACATTTTTTTCTCACTCCTCTCTTCTCACTGCTGCTGTGCATTTTTTTTTCCCCCCTTTCTTAAATATGTTATCACAGAGGCGCTACCACCATCACTGATTGGCTTGGCTGTGCTGGTTTTGGCTGGGATAGAGTTAATTTTCTTCCTAGTAGCTGGTATAGTGCTGTGTTTTGGATTTTAGTATGAGAATAATATTGATAGCACACTGATGTTTTAGTTGTTGCTAAGTAATGCTTATACTAGTCAAGGACTTTTCAGCTTCCCATGCTCTGCCAGGTGCACAAGAAGCTGGGAGGGGGCACAGCCAGGATAGTTGATCCCAACTGGCCAAAGGGCTATTCCATACCGTATGATGTCATGCTCAGCATATAAAGCTGGGGAAGAGGAAGGAAGTGGGGGACATTTGGAGTTACGGTGTTTGTCTTCCCAAGTAACTGTTACGCCTGATGGAGCCCTGCTTTCCTGGAGATGGCTGAACACCTGCCTGCTGATGGGAAGTAGTGAATGAATTCCTTGCTTTGCTTTGCCTGCATGCGCAGCTTTTGCTTTGCCTATTAAACTATCTTTATCTCAACCCACGAGTTTTCTCACTTTTACCCTTCTGATTCTCTCCCCCATCCCACTGGGTGGGGAGTGAGCAAGCGGCTGTGTGTTGCTTAGTTGCCGGCTGAGGTTAAACCACAACATTGGCCTTGGCCAGTGGCGGGTCTGTCTTGGAACCGGCTGGCATGGGCTCTATCGGACATAGGGGAAGCTTCTAGCAGCTTCTCACAGAAGCCACCCCTGTAGCTCCCCCGCTACCAAAACCTTGCCACACAAACCCAATACATTCGCCAAAGGCATTTAGTTGGCATTTGGCTTAGTTTGTCCCCTTGAAGTAATTGCAGCAGGAACAGAATTAGGCCAAAACAGAATGTCTGTACAGAGTAGCATTTTCAGGCAAAGACAAGATTGTATTTCAGACTAAAACTTTGTAATCTCAGTTTATTATGTCTTCAAAGCACTGCATAAACTAATTCCAGGATTCCTTTGGTGAGGTAGGTAAATGAGCCTTTTCCTATGGAATAACCTGTACCAATGTTTGTCATGGGGCAAAGGAAGAGTTGTTTACATAGTTGAATGGAGCTGTAGGAAAGGTTTTGCTTGGAAGTTTTGGGTAGCTAAAGGCCAACCCCTTTTTTTATCAACTCTGGCACTATTTGTGTTTTGTTTGTTGTTGCCCACCCTCCTTATGCTTCCCACCAATTCTGTTGTTTTACTGAGCTGCGTTGTCTCATGTGGGTACAAATTAAAGGGGTGGGAGTACATAGCCAGTCAAGGAAGGAATCACAGGACCAACCCTTCAGCAGTGGTGTGCTGTTATATTGAGTCACCATGTTATATGGAATCAGTTTTAGATTCCAGAACAGTAAAAACATGTGGTCATACAGCAGACTGTTTCTATTGCTCTACCGATATATGCCAACAGCATAAGAACAGTTCTTTAAAATTTCTTTCTCTTCTTACTTCTTGAATGTAAGCATTCCTTAAATTTGCTTTAAGTACATAAGAGCAATAGTGAGAAGACTCAAGAGCACCAATTTGCACATTTTTGTCTTTTATTTCCAGATTTTGTGTGGATGTATGCATGCAAACAAAAAACAAGACACAAAGAACCATCATCTGAAAATGCAGAATTTCATGAGGGATATAAGGTCCCTTTGAATAGCAGTATACCCATCTGGTGTATCAACCACACCTGCCAGTTTTGGATCATCTGCAGACTTGCTTAGGGTGCACTCTGTCCCATCATCCAAGTCATTAATGAAGATGTTGAACAGTACTGTCCCTGGTATAGACCCCTGGGGTACACCACTAGTGACTGGCCTTCAGCTGGACTTGGTGTTGCTGATCGCAACCCTTTGAGGTCAGCAGTTCAGCCTTTTTCAATCCACCTCATAGTCCACTTATTTAGTCTGTACTTCATCAGCTTGTCTATGAGGATTTTACAGGTGACAGTGTTGAAAACTTTGCTAAAGTAGAGATAAACAACATCCACATCTCTCCCATCATTCACTGAGCCAGTCATCTTGTCATAGAAGGCTATCAGGTGGGTTAAGCATGATTTCTCCTTTGTAAATCCATATTGACTACTCCCAAGCACCCTCTTGTCATTAATGTTTGGAAATGGTTTCCAGGAGGACTTTCTTTGTCACCCTGAGGCTGAACGGCCTGTAGTTCTTTGGATTCTCCTTGCTGCAGATGGAGAAAAACTTGCTTTCTTCCATTCCTTGGGAATCTTGGGTAGGGTACCAAGGTCTGACTGAATGTCACAGAATATCTCAGGACACATGCTGAGCTGTGCAAACTCAAGTTTTTCCTGCTTTCGGGGAAGTGCACTCTTTAATGGCCAAAGCAAAAATAAAAAAAAGAAGACATTATTTGGCTCATCCAAAAGTATGTTTTAAGTTCAGATCTGTGTGGGGGATGGAAGGGAGAATGTTTGCCTTATAATACAGTCTTACTGTCAAGGAGCAGCAAAAGTGGCTGCTCCCCAAGAGAAGACAAGCCAGGAGCTGAGGATGACAGCAAGGCAGGCAGGAGCAGCAAGGTCCAGCTGTTCCCTAAGGGATAGGCAGCTGGGCATAGTAACACAACTAGCAGGAGAGGGAACTCACAAGCCAGGGCCCTGTCCCATAATACCTGGATCAGGGCAGGCCAGAGAATGGCAGCTGGGGTCAGTTAAGAGTCCAGATCATCAGGCAAGTTCATGGTGATGAGGCAGGACTGAGGTCAAGCCAGGAAGTCAGTCCACAGGTCAGAGTCAGGTCCAGACACAGCCCAGTGATCACTAGGCAGGTCCATAGTGACAAGGAAGGGCTAAGGTCAAGCCAGAAAGTCAGTTTATGGGTCAGGGTCCAGATCAACAGGGTCCAGATCAGGGTCCAGATCAACAGGCCAGGCACGGCTGTGACAGAGCTGGAGGCAGACACACCTACAACATAGCTCAGGCAGGGACTGAAGGATCAGGACTGAGCTGAAATGGGGCTACTGGGCCCATGGGCAGAGGGTGTGGGTAGACATCCCAGGTAAGGCTGGTCAGGGCCATTAAGGCCTTTTAGTGCACTCAAGGGCCCTGACAGCAGTCTCACCAACAGGGGAAGTCCTACAGCACTTAAACAAGAAGAGCAGAAAAAGTCCACTGATAGTAACCAGGGTCAGTCACAATCCAGTGTGTGCCAGACAAATCCATAGTGATGAGGCAGGCCTGAGGTCAAGACTGGAAGCCAAGTCAACAGGTCAGGATCAACATGATACATTGCTGGGCACCACATACCTACAGCATAGCTCGGGCAAGGCCCAAGGGTGAGGGCCTAAGCTTAAATGCAGCTTCTGACTGAAGAGGGGATGCCGCCACTGTGGCTTCTCCCAGCAGTTTATCACCGACCTCTTTCCCAGCAGCCTGATCCCAGGTTACACGGCTAGACCACATCAGGTCTTGAGCACAGGTAGCCAAACCCCTAGGAGAGAAGGAGAGATTGCAGATCCTGTTCATGTGCCCGGGGAACTGACAAATTCTTTCATAATGATATGACATATAATGCTTATGATTACCAAGGTAAACCATTTCTTGGTTGTAGAGATGCACTAAAGCTTGGCAAAGTGAGGTTTGTTAGGAGAGCTCATGTCTATTATTAGACCTGCTGATAGGTTGAGATGTTGGGAGCTGATGGGATTCACCTGACCAAGTGGGGCAAGAGGGTCTTCACCAACAAGCTGGCCAGACTTATAAGGAGGGCTTTAAACTAGACTTAGCAGGGGAAGGGGGTGGAGTTTTGAGCACCAGACAGGAGCCAGGGGCTGCTGATGTGTTAGGAACCAACAGGGAAACACCTGTGAAATGCCTCAAAGGAATTAGGGCATGTTCCTCTAAAAAGGTGTCAAGGCTGATAGCCCAGCTGAAGTGCCTCTATACCAATGAATGCAGCATGGGTAACAAAGAGGAGGAGCTGGAAGCCACTGTGCAGCTAGAAAGCTATGATGTAATAGCTATTGCTGAAACGTGATGGGGTGAATCACACGACTGGAGCACTGCAATCAATGGCTATAGGCTGTCCAGAAGGGACAGGCAAGGAAGGAGGGGTGGGGGGGTCGCCCTTTATGTAAAAAAAATGGATTGAGTGTGCAGAGCTGTCTTTGAAAAACAGCGATGAACAGGTTGAGAGCTTATGGGTAAAAATTAGGGGCCAAGCCAACAAAGGAAACATCATGGTTGGTGTTTACTACAGGCTGCCCTATCAAGGGGAGCCTGTTGACAAAGCATTCTTACTTCAACTGCAGGAAGCATCATGCTTGCAGGCTCTGATCCTGCTGGGGGATTTCAATCAATTAATTTCTTAACCCAGGTGATAGACAGCCCAACCAGAGGAGAAGGGTTACTGGACCTCTTGCTCGCCAACACAGATGAACTAATTAGAGAGGTCAAGACTGGTGGCAGCCTGGGCTGTAGTGATCATGCCCTAGTGGAGGGAAGCTTGAGGGACCCTGAATTTTAGGAGAGCAAACTTTCAGTTGTTTAAGGAACTAGTCGATGTGACCTCCTGGGAAACTGCCCTCAGGGACAAAGGAGCAGAAGAGAGCTGGCAGCTCTTTAAGGACATTTCTCTTAGAACACAAGAGCTCTTGATTCCCATGTGTAAAAATCAGGTGAGGAAGGCAGGAGACTGGCATGGCTGAGTAAGGACCTCCTGGTCAAACTAAAGTGTATGAAGGAAATGCATTGGAAGTGGAACCAGGGACATGTATCCTGGGAAGAATATAGGGACGCTGCCTGGATGTGTAGAAATGGGACCAGGAAACCTAAGGCCCAGCTGGAGCTGAATTTGGTGAGGGATGCAAAGAATAATAAGAAGGGCTTCTACAGGTACGTTGGCCAGAAAAGAAAGATTAAAGAAAATGTACACCCCTGATAAATAAGACAGGGGAGCTGGTGACAACTGACACGGAGAAGGCTGAGGTACTCAACACTTTTTTTTGCCTCAGTTTTCAATGGTAATCTTTCTTCCCACATCCCTCAAGCCCCTGAACCTCAAGGCAGGGACTGGGGGAATGAAGTCCCTCCCATCGTAGGAGAAGATCAGGTTCGAGACCACCTGAGGAACCTGAATGTACACAAGTCCATGGGACCTGATGAGATGCACCCCAGGGTCCTGAGGGAATTGGCTGATGTGGTTGCCTAGCCACTCTCCATCATATTTGAAAAGTCATGGCAGTCAGGTGAGGTCCCCAGTGGCTGGAAAAAGGGAAACATCACGCCCATTTTTAAAAAGGGTAAAAAGGAGGACCCTGGGAACTACCGACCAGTCAGCCTCACCTCCATGCCCGGTAAGATCATGGAACAGATCCTCCTGGAGGACATGTCAAACCATATGGGAAAGAGGGAGATGATTAGAGACAGCCAACACGGCTTCACCAAGGGCAGATCGTGCCTGGTGGCTTTCTACAATGGAGGGACTGCATCAGTGGACAAGGGAAGAGCTACCCATGTCATCCATGTCTACCGTATGACATTTAACATGGGCAAGTGCCGGATTCTGCACCCGGGATGGGGTAATCCTGATTATACATACAAATTGGAGGACAAAAGGCTGGAGAGCAGCCCTGTGGAAAGAGATCTGGGGGTCTGGGGTGATGGCAAGTTGAATATGAGTCAACAGTGTGCCCTGGCAGCCAAAAGGGCCAACTGTGTCCTGGGGTGCATCAAGCGCAGCATAGCTAGCCGGTCAAGGGAGGTGATTGTTCCACTCTACGCTGCACTGGTGCGGCCCCACCTCGAGTACTATGTGCAGTTTTGGGTGCCTCAGTATAAGAAGGACATCAAACTATTAGAGTGTGTCCAGAGGAGGGCGACCAAGTTCGCAAAAGGCCTCGAGGGCAAGACTTATGAGGAGCGTCTGAGGCCACTTGGTTTGTTCAGCTTGGAGAAGAGAAGGCTGAGGGGTGACCTCATTGCAGTCTACAACTTCCTCAAGGGGGGCAGTGGAGGGGGAGGTGCTGATCTCCTCTCTCTGGTGACCAGCAATAGGACACGAGGAAATGGAATGAAGCTGCGTCGGGGGAAGTTCAGATTGGACATTAGGAAAAGGTTCTTCACTGAGAGGGTGGTCGGTCACTGGAACAGGCTCCCCAGGGCAGTGGTCACGGCACCAAGCCTGTCAGAGTTCAAGGAGGGTCTGTACGACGCTCTTAGTCGTATGGTTTAGTTTTAGGTAGTCCTGCAAGTAGCAGGGAGTTGGACTCGCTGATCCTTATGGGTCCCTTCCAACTCGAGATATTCTATGATTCTATGAAGAGTTTATAAGGAAATCTATTTCATGTACAGTACTTGGCTATGAGTACTACTTGATATATATATCTGAAGGAAAATTACGATTGCTTTATATTCATATTTTTTTCATTTTTTCTACAAGAAATTGAAAAGATCTGGTTTAAATTGAAACATTGTTATTTTGTTGGAAAACGTAAGTAGAGTTTGTTGACATTCCTAATACAGTTGTCCTGGGCTCTTGTTTTAAGATGTTTCAGTTTTTTAATGTTTCTTTCAACTTTATCACCACTTTGAAGTGCAAAGAAAGAAGAATCCTCTCCGAGGGGGGAAAAAAAAGCTACTCTTTTGAACAACTTTCCTACCTGCTAGTGCAGTCACAACTCAAAGTGACCTTTCGTAAAGAAAGAAAAGGAAGAAGGAAAAAAAGTCCAATCCTTCTGTAGTGATATCAGAATTCAGGCTCTTTGTAAGAGAATCTGCTTGGAGTTGACAGCACTTAGACTGGATTCCAGTTGTCTGTATCTTGGCTTTTTTTTGTTTCAGCAGAATAACTGATGATTAAAAACTCATTTTGCCACTTAAACTGTTCTGAAGTCACATCTGGAACAAATTGTTGAATAAGGTAACTCTATTTTTTCTCACAGTGATCGTTCTTCTGCCCATAACTACACATTTCGTAATAGTCCCAAAGGAGAGTTACTCAATAAATAAAAAACATTGCCACATGCTAAAAAACACTTCAAAAGTTCCATTTGCAAACTACTTTTATAGTAAGAGAACCCTGACTTCCTGACATATTCTTCTACTGAGTTAGGAAGGATAATTGAATGCCAGCCCTGAGAAGAATGCTGGGAGGATGCTAAGGTCAAACAAAAGCTGGTAACCTCTGTAAGTACCCGTAGACTTCCTTACATTAGTTCACACCCCATAATAAAGCTGGATCTTGGCTAGTTCTTCAAGAGGTGCACAGGTTTGCTGATACTAAAGAAAAGGTAGACAGATTGATTTATTTTTCCCCTGATTTAAAATGTGAATATTAAGACTGAAAGGTCAAGAATAATGAAGTTAAAGTGACAGCCCGCCCCCCCCCCCCCCAAAATAACAACCCCCCTCCCCCAAAAAAAACCACAGAAGCTGTGAGCACGCTGTAATTCAGGCTTGTGCACTTTCCGTATATGACTATATCACCTGTTTTGGATTGGGTTGGGGTTTTATTTTGGGGGGGCGGAGGGGGTGTTACTATGAATCCTAAATAGGAACCCTGCCTTCTTCAGTGTATGGGGAGGTATTTAATGCTTTTTAATCCATGTTGTACATGGCTGCAGGCTGTATTTTATACATGCTAGTCAGACCTCTGCTGAATAAAATAAATATGGATTTCTTTCTGGGGGACTCTGTAGTACCTTTGCCATAATATTGGTGCTTTCCAAGTTTAATACAGAGGGGAGGTAGAATAACTAGGTAATGAGAGTATTTTAATGTTTTAATAGATGCTTGAGGGTTTTGCTTTTAATTTTAGGTATCAAATTTGAGCTACAGAGCCTAGTTACATGGAAAAATCAGTGATACTAATGTGTGCTATAGGAGCAGATCTAGTTGTGCTCTGTATCTGAACTTTTGGTTCTTCTGGCTGTGAATGTTTTGCTGTGAATGTCTCACAGTGAGAGTGTCTCACTGTGGGCACCTTCAGAATCAGAAATCCCAAGTGAGAAGATGTTTTAGACTACGTTGTATTGTACAGAGGCTGTGGAGTAAAAGCTGATGTTGAATGTTAATCTGCAGCATAGTGTTCTACTTTCTTACCTCTCTTACTTTCTTACATCTCAGAGGTGTTCCCTTCTGCTGTCACTACAGCCCTTCCAGGAGTGGGACAGACATGAACCTATCCTTGCAGGGCTTTTAAATATTAAAGTGCACTAACGTAGTAGTTCACTACATCACAAGGTTTGTTCCTAGGCGCTGCCTATCTGCTAAGTTAAATCAAGCAAGGGCCCTTTGGTGCTTTTGCAGCTCCCCCCCGCCTTCAGTTTTATTTACTTTGATGTAGTCCCTCTGGTGGATCTGACAATTGCACCACTTGCCAGTGTTCAAATGGCAGGTGCTAACTGATCAGCACCTCAGCTCAGAGAGGTTGTCAAATAGAAGCTGTTTCCTAACATCAACCTGCTATATGCAAGGTCAGGCAGGCCCGAGGCCCTGATTCTTAATAGTCTAAGTTACAAATGCCAATTATAGCTCTTTGGATACAGTTCCTTCTTCTTCAAAAAAAAAAGAAATCCCAGAATTTTACTTTTGTGGCTAATGCATATATCCTTTTAATGATAAAGTTTTGGAAGAAATCGAAAAGCTCAATTTTCAGGGGGTAAAATAACCCAAACCAGGAGGGCAGGAGGAGACAATTAGAGCGGCCAAAATCATACCAGCTCTTCCTACTTCAGTGCATCTCTTACTAATCTGCTGATGCACCTGGAGTGTGCTACTCAGAGTGATACTATTGTGCTATACGGACTCTCAGTCTGATTGGATCTGAGAGTTCCTGGGTACTTATAGTCACAGAGTCGCAAAATAATCAAGAGAGCTCTGAATACTGAAATATCTGTGGCAAGTGAGGCAGTGTCTAAACCACCATCCTTTGCTCAGTGTAGGTTTTTTGTTTGCTTGCTTTTTGTTTTTAATAGGCAGGGGTTTTGTTCTCTTTAGAGCTAGAAGAGCAGTCTCACTGCTCGTAATTTTCCATAGGGATTGCTGCCCGATTGCTATCAGGCAGAACAAGATTCAGTCTTCCACGCAGTCTCGAGCTATGCTGCTTTATGGGCACAACTGAAAAGAAAATGAAATAGGTTATTAGCTGTAACCATGCCATCTTCTCAGCAGCCTGTTTTCATCAGGCTGCATGAGGGGCCTTGGATAAAGCCTATCTCAAAAACAAGTTTGTTGCTATACTCAGCTATGATCTATAATGCAATAGCATCATTCCTGCATTGCTGTACTTATAGGTAAAGAGCTAGATGAAAATTTACCTGGTGCTTTGTATTTTGTCTTAATCTTTATACAGTTATAAAGAGTAACTCATTGTCTTTCCCCTCCACCCCTTTTCCATCCCTTCCCTATGCCTCCTCTCCTTCGGTGCCTCCCACTCACTGCTTTTCTCTAACCCTAATGCCTCTCCACCTGCTCCCTCAGGCTGCAGCTGGCAGCCTCCACAGCTCCAGGACTCCCTCCCCTGTTTCAGTTCTCATCTTCATTGTCCAGGTGGATGGAGGGGGAAGGATGTTTCTCTGCTCTGCAGCCCTCTGAATCCACATTCCTGAATACAGGACAGAGAAAGAGTGTATGGATGGGAGCATTCCCTCTACAATTTTATCTGTAGATTTAAAACCAAACATTGCAGTTAAATGGTAAACTGACTTGCAGGCTGAAGAGCAGAAGCACTAGTTAATATACTAGTCCTGTGAGCCTGTAGGGTCAACGTTCTCTTGCTATTCTGTGCTGGTTAAGAATGGTTTAAAGCTATTGGAGCCTAAGAGTGAACGTGCCCCTAAATGCTTGGGAGCTTGGGTGGGCCTTGCAGTTTTGACTCTCAGCTCTAAGGAGGTTATAGATGGCAATGGCAATTTCTTTAGGGTTCTTGTTTAGCATGCTTGGGGGCGGGGATGACCCACTAAAGAAACTCCCAGCAAGAAAACCACACAAACTTCAGAGTAGCATAAACACTTTGGGGTAAAACACCAACAATAGGGTCTTGAACTATTCCCCCCAAAAAATTGCATTAGAAATTCAGAAACTTTAAAATGAGTAAGAAATCTACAGCAAAGATGCCATATTATCTTAGTTTTGCCCTGTGGCAACACAGTAGAGGTAAGCATGCCAGTGTTTGCACTTAAAGATTAAATAAGAGTTGTTGGGGCAGGTGCTGTTCTTTCCATTTCTTTCTTCTCTTCGTTATACTCTTTGGGGGAAAGTGATGGAGATTTAAATCCGGGTGCTGACTGGCTGGCATGATCTCAGGAGGTTAAGGACATTCCTCTCTTCAGTTATAACCTCCCTCTTTCACAGTGCAGCTTTTTTTTAATGTCTGGTAGACAAATACTTTCTTACTGACTTGCGACATCTTTTCCCAGATAGCCTGAGAGTGTGTACTGAGGATAAGGAAGAACTGAACTAAAACTTAGTTCTGCAAATGAGCGACCATAGGCATCTGTCCTGGTTTCGGCTGGGATAGAGTTAATTTTCTTCCTAGTAGCTGGTATAGTGCGGTGCTTTGGATTTTAGTATGAGAATAATATTGATAACACGCTGATGTTTTGGCTGTCGCTAAGCGGTATTTACATTGGTCAAGGACTTTTTTTTCTTCAGCTCCCCATGCTCTGCCAGGTGCCCAAGAAATGGGAGGGGGCACAGCCAGGATAGTTGATCCAAACTGACCAAAGGGCTATTCCATACCATATGATGTCATGCCCAGTATATAAACTGGGGAGTTGGCCGGGGGGTAGGGATCACTGCTTGGGGACTGGCTGGGCATCGGTCGGCGGGTGGTGAGCGGTTGTATAATTTATTTTTTTTTTCCCCCTCCCTTGGGTTTTGTTCCTCTCTCTCTCTCTCTTGTTGTTTTCCTTCTCATTATAATTCATTATTATTATTATTATTATTTTGTTCCAATTATTAAACTGTTCTTATCTCAACCCACGAGTTTTCTTACTTTTGCTCTTCCGATTCTCTCCCCCATCCCACTGGGGGGGAGTGAGCGAGCGGCTGCGTGGTGCTTAGTTGCCAGCTGGGGCTAAACCACGACAGTCCTTTTTGGCGCCCAACGTGGGGCACGAAGGGTTTGAGATAATAACAGATTAACCAGAGCGTATTAAGGAATTCAGATCTGTTAGTAGTTGTGGGACGTGATATTGATCCATCTGTTCCTAGCATTGGTTTACCTGATCTGCACCATGCTCATTTTTTTGCTGTACATGTTAAAGATCGGTGTTGGTTTTTGCAGTTTGCTGTGCTCTGCTTTAATTGGTGATGTTTTGCCTGTGAGATTTGTTATTAAAACAGTGACCTTGGGTTTATTTTGGTATCTAAGTGCTGTACTGAAACCGTTATTGTATGTCGGGTATCATCTTATGGAGACAATTCGCAATTATACCTCTGCCTCTGAGAGGTTTTTTATGGAGGAAATGCAGAATTGTACCTTCACTACTTTCTTCTGCAATGCTTCCTCCTTCATTACAATAACTTTTCAGTATTTTGAACAACCTTGGGTAGTTAAGATACTTCTATTGGTATTGCTTGGGAATATTGTTTCGATCTTGTCCAAGGTTAGTAAGCAATTTAAGAATATCATCCAGAGATCTGCCCCAAGGCTGGATAGTTATGAGTGGCAGGGTGTATGGGATAGCATGGGCAAATGCCTAGGACGGTGGGCACCTCCAGTGTTTTGGAACTTCACCCCTGAACAAGTGCAGAATCCTGAAAAATTAGTAGACTATTTGGAAAAAGTATGCTGTCACCCTGGCAATTCTAGGGAGACACAAATCACTGCAATGTGCTGGGGTCTGGCCCATGCCTACCGAGCCCTGTTCAACACTATTCAAAACCCTCAAGGATCTGGTGACAAAATGACAGGCACTGCGGCTGCTCTAGCCTCCCCTGGGACAGGCACTGCGGCTGTTCCGATTACCCCTGCGACAGGCACTGCGGCTGCTCCTGCCCCCTGCGACAGGCACTGCAGCTGCAGCTGCTCTGGACAACTCCATTACAAGCATTGCGGTTCAAACAGGGAACGAACCCGTGTCAGTATCAGTCGCCCCTATACATAAAAAGAAATCCTGGAAGCGAAAGTCAGCTCGTTTAGAAAGGGAAGATGAAAGAGCAGGGCCATCACAGGGAGAGGAAGAGGAAGAACTCGTAAATGAGACAGAAACCACCCGATCCCTATCCCTGAGTGAGCTGCGAGATATGCGAAAAGATTTCAGCCATCGTCCAGGGGAGCACATTGTCACCTGGCTGCTCCGATGCTGGGATAGTGGGGCCAGTAGCCTGGAATTGGAGGGTAAGGAAGCCAAGCAGCTGGGATCTATTTCTAGGGAAGGGGGCATTGACAAAGCAATTGGAAAAGGGGAACCAGCCCGCAGCCTCTGGAGGCGACTCCTGTCAGCTATAAAAGACAGATATCCCTTCAAGGAAGATGTTGTATATCGCCCTGGGAAATGGACCACCATGGAGAAAGGTATCCAGTACCTGAGGGAATTATCTGTGCTGGAAGTGATTTATGGTGACCTGGACGACGTGCGGTCACCCACAGATCCAGATGAGGTCCAGTGCACAAGACCTATGTGGTGGAAGTTGGTACGAAACGCACCACCGTCGTGTGCCAACTCATTGGCAATACTGACCTGGAAAGATGGAGACGGTCCAACAGTGAATGAAGCTGCTAGTAACCTCCGGGAATATGAAGAAAGTATCTCTTCCTCCCTTGTCTCAGCTGTGGAGAAACTGTCCCAGGAGTTCCAACGGTTCAAAGAAGATATGTCCTACTCCCCACCTATACGGACCAGTGTCTCAGCTATTAGGAGTCAGCGTTCCTCTGCTCAAGAGAGAGGATATAGAGGGTACACACCACGGGGCACCCTATGGTTTTACCTGCGTGACCACGGAGAGGACATGAGGAAGTGGGATGGAAAACCTACCTCGACCCTAGAGGCACGGGTACGTGAGTTGCAAGGAAAAACAATCACCAAAGGGGGTTCTTCCAGGAAAATTGCTGCTCCGGTTTCCAGCAGGCAGTTCCCCAGACAGAGTAAAAGGGCTGATCTTACTCCTGATTTTAATGAAGAAACTCCTGACTCGTATATACAAGAAATGGGTAATGAATATTATGACCAGAATTAGGGGGGCCCTGCCTCCAGCCAGGTGGAGGAAAGGGATAAACGGGTTTACTGGACTGTGTGGATTCGATGGCCTGGCACATCAGACCCACAGGAGTATAAGGCTCTAGTAGACACCGGTGCACAGTGTACCCTAATGCCATCAAGCTATATCGGGGCAGAACCCATCTGTATTTGTGGAGTGACAGGGGGATCCCAACAGCTGACTGTACTGGAGGCTGAAGTGAGCCTAACTGGGAATAAGTGGCAAAAGCACCCCATTGTGACTGGCCCAGAGGCTCCATGAATCCTTGGCCTAGACTACCTCAGGAGAGGGTATGTCAAGGACCCAAAAGGGTACCGGTGGGCTTTTGGTATAGCTGCCTTGGAGATGGAGGAAATTAAACAGCTTTCTACCTTGCCTGGTCTCTCGGAGGACCCTTCTGTTGTGGGGTTGCTGAGGGTTGAAGAACAACAGGTGCCAATTGCTACCACAACGGTGCACCGGAGGCAATATCGTACCAACCGAGACTCCCTGATTCCCATCCATGAGCTGATTCGTCGACTGGAGAGCCAAGGAGTGATCAGTAAGACTCGTTCACCCTTTAACAGTCCTATATGGCCAGTGAGAAAGTCTAATGGAGAGTGGAGACTAACAGTAGACTACCATGGCCTGAATGAAGTCACGCCGCCCCTGAGTGCTGCCGTGCCGGACATGCTGGAACTGCAATATGAACTGGAGTCAAAAGCAGCCAAATGGTATGCTACAAGTGATATTGCTAATGCGTTTTTCTCAATCCCTTTGGCAGCAGAGTGCAGGCCACAGTTTGCTTTCACTTGGAGGAGCTTTCAGTACACCTGGAATCGATTGCCCCAGGGGTGGAAACACAGCCCCACCATTTGCCATGGACTGATTCAGACTGCACTGGAACAGGGTGAAGCTCCAGAACATCTGCAATACATTGATGACATTATCGTGTGGGGCAATACAGCAGAAGAAGTTTTTGAGAAAGGGAAGAAAATAGTCCAGATCCTCCTGAAAGCCGGTTTTGCCATAAAACAAAGTAAGGTCAAGGGACCTGCACAGGAGATCCAGTTTTTAGGAATAAAATGGCAAGATGGATGTCGTCAGATCCCAATGGATGTGATTAACAAAATAACAGCCATGTCCCCACCAACTAGCAAAAAGGAAACACAAGCTTTCTTAGGCGTTGTGGGTTTTTGGAGAATGCATATTCCAAATTACAGTCTGATCGTAAGCCCTCTCTCTCAAGGGACCCAGAAGAAGAACGATTTCAAATGGGGCCCTGAGCAACGACAAGCCTTTGAACAAATTAAATGGGAGATAGTTCATGCAGTAGCCCTTGGGCCAGTCTGGGCAGGGCAAGACGTAAAAAATGTGCTCTACACCGCAGGCGGGGAGAATGGCCCTACCTGGAGCCTCTGGCAGAAAGCACCAGGGGAGACTCGAGGTCGACCCCTAGGGTTTTGGAGTCGGGGATACAGAGGATCCGAGGCCCGCTATACTCCAACTGAAAAAGAGATATTGGCAGCATATGAAGGGGTTCGAGCTGCTTCAGAAGTGGTTGGTACTGAAGCACAACTCCTCTTGGCACCTCGACTGCCGGTGCTGGGCTGGATGTTCAAAGGGAGTGTCCTCTCTACACATCATGCAACTGATGCTATGTGGAGTAAGTGGGTTGCACTGATCACACAACGGGCTCGGATAGGAAACCCCAATCGCCCAGGAATCTTGGAAGTAATTATGGACTGGCCAGAAGGCAAAGATTTCGGAATATCGCCAGAGGAGGAGGTGACGCGTGCTGAGGAGGCCCCACTGTACAATAAACTACCAGAAAATGAGAAGCAATATGCCCTGTTCACTGATGGGTCCTGTCGTATTGTAGGAAAGCATCGGAGGTAGAAGGCTGCTGTATGGAGTCCTATACGACAAGTGGTAGAAATTGCTGAAGGATAGTTGTGCTCTGTATCTGAACTTTTGGTTCTTCTGGCTGTGAATGTTTTGCTGTGAATGTCTCACAGTGAGAGTGTCTCACTGTGGGCACCTTCAGAATCAGAAATCCCAAGTGAGAAGATGATTTGGAAATGGGCCGTTGGGTATTTTTCTAAGCAATTGGGTAATGTCAGCAAGGGATGGCCTGGATGTTTGCAAGCTGTGGCAACAACTGTACTCTTAATCCAAGAAGCAAGGAAATTAACCATGGGGCAGAAAATTACGGTTTATGTCCCACATATGGTAATTTCTGTCTTGGAGCAAAAAGGGGGGCATTGGCTGTCCCCGAGCCGCATGCTCAAATACCAGGTCACTCTCTTGGAACAGGACGATGTGGAACTTAAAACTACAACAGCAGTGAACCCAGCAATGTTTTTGAGCTCGGAAATGGGTGAGTCTTTACACCATGATTGTTTGCACACTATTGAACAGGTATATTCTAGCAGACAGGACCTGAAGTACGAACCACTGCCTAATCTTGATTTGGAGCTGTTTACAGATGGAAGCAGTTTTGTCCGAGATGGAAAATGAATGGCGGGGTATGCAGTGGTTACCACCACCCAAGTGATGAAAGCCGAAGCTCTCCCTGTGAATACATCAGCACAGAAAGCAGATTCACACACATGGAGCTATCTGGAAGGAAAGAGGACTGTTGTCAGCTCAAGGATCGCCCATTAAATATAAGGAAGAAATTCTTCAACTCCTCCAGGACATCCAGCAGCCCAAGGAAGTAGTGGTAATGCACTGTAAAGCACATCAATTTGGACAAACCGTGGTAAATGTGGGCAACCGATTGGCTGATAAAACTGCTAGAGAGGCAGCGGAGCAAAGCATCCTTGCCCTGGTACCAGTAAAACAGGTAAAACTTCCAACCCCAAAACCAAATTATGGTAAATTGGATAGATTATTGGCAGAACAGTTGAGAGCAGTAGAAAATGAGGTGGGTAACACCCACCTGACAAGTCATAGTTACCCCACAAATAATGATAAAATAGTAGAGGAAAAAAAGAGAGAAACACATGGGGGAATTGAAGCGATGATTGTGGATTTACAGAAATCAAGATTGCTGTGTGCACATCCCAAATGTTACAGCTGCTTTGAATGAACAAATAGATGACATGAAGAGGGTGGCACAGCAGACTCAAGGTTTAAGGAGTGAAATGCAAACAAATTGGTTACGCCAAATTTTGGGACATTTTGGATTTCCTCTTAAAGGATGGATAACTGAGTTGTTACAGACACTAATCATTTTGATTACAGTTGTTTTGGTGATTTGTTTGGTTTAAAGAAAATGTTGACACAGAAATCAGTGATGAAGCATTGTACACCAATGCCGGGAGAGAAGCCACCTGCTTATGTTGAGTTATGAAAGATTAAGAGTGGAAGTATTGAAAAGATGATTATTTCAAAACTTCCAAAGGGGGGAAATGTAACCAGATGTAACCAAAATGATTAGTTTGTTCTTTTGTAACTAAGCAACATAGAGATAGGAGCAGGTTAGACAATGCTTTAATATTGTGTTTGTACACCTATGGCTATGGATATGCTACTATGCCCAAAGACAATTGGACGAGGAGTAGTACGGACATGCTGCTATGTTCCCAGTACAGCCCCAGCCCATCTTGACAAAGAGTCGAGGGTGGTTAGAATAATTGGTTTGTGTTAAGGGTGCCAAATCATTGTTAGGGACCATGCACCATGAAGAAGGGAAGCAAGTTACATAAGCAAGGTGATATTGCGCATGTCCAGAAGAAGGGGTCAACTAAAGGACACACCTGTACGACCACCAGAGACCCCCATGGAAGCCCCTCGGAGCTCAAGGACACATGCATAATGACCACGCAAATATGATAATTAGTTCCAGGAAATAGAATGAATATGTATGATCATTCTGGGAAATTTGATGCATATGTATGTGATCAGACAATATAAGTTTCGGCTGATGTAACCTGCGGTATGCACGCTAGGTGGAACGATCCCCTGTGCATCCGGCGCCGTAATAAAGAATGCCTGCTTCTTAATACTACATTGGTGTTAAGGAGTTTGATTCCCAGTTTCGGTGACATCTTGACCCCAGAAGCAGGTGTCTGATGTGAATGTTTTTCTCCTTCTCTTCCCCCTCCTGCCCTCAGGAACCCACTGGTGCAAAGCAAGGCTGGCTCTCTGCCAGGCAGGGAGCACAAAGCCCTTGTTCCATTTCTAATTGCTCCTTTTCCAAAAGATTTCAGGTGGCCTCCTCTCAGTTCCCTGTCTATCATTATTTCACTGTGAAAATACACATTTAATTAGATGCTGCCGAGTGAGGATTCACATTTGGGAGAAAAAGGCTATATATAATCTACTGTGGTGGGTTGACCTTGGCTTGCTGCCAGACACCAATCCATCTGCTATCTCATTCCCCTTCCTCAACAGGACAGGGAAAGAAAACAAGATTTAAAAGTTCATCGGTTGAGATAAAGACAGGAAGGTCTCTTACCAATTACTGTCATGGGCAAAGCAGACATGACTTGAGAAAAATTAATTTAATTTATTGCCAATTAAAAATAGAGTAGGATGGTGAGAAACAAAGACAAAACCTAAAACACCTTCCCCTCACCCGCCCCCACCCCCTTTTTCCCAGGCTCAACTTCACTCCTTCATTCCTAACTCTTCTACCTCCTCTCCTTCCCTCAAGCGGTGCAGGGGAGATGAGGAATGGAGGGTTGTGGTCAGTTCATAACACTTCATCTCTGCCGCTCCTTCCTCCTCACACTTTTCCCCTGCTCCAGCATTAGTCCTTCCCATGGGCTACAGTTCTTCAGGAAAAGACCACTCCAGCATGAGTCGTAGTTCCTGCCAGAAAACCTGCTCCTGCGTGGGCTCCTTTCCATGGGCCACAGTTCCTGCCAGGAGCCTGCTCCAGCATGGGCACTCCACAGGCTGCAGCTTCCCTCAGGGCACATCCACCTGCTCTGGTGTGGGGTCCTCCACAGGCTGCAGTGTGGATATCTGCTTTGATGTGGTCCTCTCCACAGGCTGCAGGGAATACCTGCTTCACCATGGTCCTCTCCATGGTTTGCAGGGGAATCTCTGCTCCAGTGACTGGAGCACCTCCTCCCCCTCTTTCACTTACCTTGGTGTCTGCAGGATTGTTTCTCACACTTTTTTTCCTTACTCCTCTCTCTCTCACAGCTGCTGCACAGGGTTTTTTTTACCCTTTCTTAAATATGTTATCACAGAGGTGCCACCAGCTTCACTGATTGGTCCAGCGGTGGGTCCATTTTGGAGCTGTCTGGAACTAGCTCTGTCCGGCACAGGGGCAGCCCCTGGTCTCTTCTCACAGAAGTCACCCCTGCAGCCCTCCCCCCCCAACCTTGCCATGTAAACCCAATACACCTACTGCTATACCCTATGGAAAAACCCGCCTGGCCCCTCTGGAAATGGGGGTGGGTGGTGGGGGGCAGGATCACACACTCCAGCACCTGAACAGTAAGAGTACCACTCACTTATGTCCCTGAGCAATGGTCCACCCTCTGTCTCAGAACTCAGTACTGTTTCCTCTATGCAGTAACTGCTGGGGGTAGGAAGAGACTGGAGTGGGAAGTCCCTGTGGCAAAGCCAATGACCTGCCAGTGTAATGGTCGGGCTAGTAAGTCCTGCCTTGAGCCATTTCCTTCTGCTACTTCAAGCTGCATTTAGGCTTGCTTCCTCCAGCCACAGCTGTACATGCTCTAACCTCAACCAAGAAGCTTCTCCTTGGCATCCATAACTGAGCATCTCAGTGCAGCTGTCTGCCTCAAAGCAGTGCACCTCTTCTCTGAATCAATGTTCTTTGCCACCAGTAGGACATGAAATGTTCTGGTCTCCAACCATACTCAGCTCCCAGACCCAATCCCTGCCCCTGCTTAGCCCAAATGTAAATGACCATATGTTTGGGGGAAGAAGGGTTGTTACTGTTACGGGAAAATATATCATGCTGGATCCAACAGCCGGAGAGAAGTGAGGCTGCTGCTGCTCCGTGTCTCCAGGTCCAACCAGTAGCAAGGCTGAAGATGTATTCCCAGCAGACACACACACACAGAGCACACATATACACTACATATATACATGGTTGGCCACAGAGATCAGACAGACACTCAGAGCACTCACATGAACACAGACAGCACCAACAGCCTCATCCTGCTCCCCTCTCTGGCTGAGTAGGATGAAAGTCCACTAGTGAGAATATATATACATATGTACAAGGCGGATCCCTCCAGCAACTGGGCTCAGACACTCAGTCTGCCCAGTAGCTGGCCCCTGGATCCCAGTCTCCCTAGTTGCTGGCATCTGGACATACGAGTCCCCAAGGCCGCAGCCCCACTCCACTTGCTGGTACAGACCGTCACACATACACACACACACAGAGAGCTGGCCAGGACTTTCCAGCTTCCAATAGCTGACCCCCACCTGTGCTCTCACCCTTAGAGATACACAGGCACTCTCACACCCAGAGTCAACCGGAACTCCCTGGTCCCATAGCCTGTTAAGGGATGTTAAGAGCAGCTGTCACCTCCAGCAGCTACAGGCCCAGGACTTTCCCTTGCCTGGCTGCCGGAGCCCAGCCTGGTGTGCTCAGGAACCTGGGGTCTCTGGACCAGGCTGAGGGATGCAGCTGCCACTTTCCCATTTGCAGGTTCAACCAGTAGTGAAGCTGACTGTAGCGGATTGATGCACGGACTCCGATAGAGAGTAAATCGAAGACCCCTTATTGAAATATTCCACGGCTTATATACTTTCTAATTGTTTACACATGTACTACTGAGAGAACTCTTATTGGTTTATATGTCTTGTTCATGCGTCCCTTCAGCTATCTTCTTACCACCTTGCAGTTCCTTCCTTCACAACAAAAGTCACACGCTCGCCTACCTCCCTCCAATCCCATCCACCCCTGCTCCAGATGCACAGCCTCCTTCCCTCGGACATGACCCGGACCCTCCGTACTTTAATCTTGTTAACCCTTTCACTCCCGCAATGCCTAACTCCTCCTCAGCTGACCACATATCCCAGAGACACACACACACAGACACATACAGGACACTGACACAGCTGGTCACACAGACTGCCGCAGACAAGGTGCTACCTTCAACAGCACCTGCATATGGGACTCTCATAAAACATAACTATAGACAGCCAAGTCCCCTTCCTCCTCCTCTTTGGCTGATAGAGATAGAAGGTCACTAGTGAAGGCACACACATGACACTCTCTAGATTCACAAGCACATGCACATTCACAGATCCCCCGAGTACCAGCACAGCCCCCTTTGTCCGTCTGGTACCACTGCCCGGATCCCAGGCCCTCTTACCTGCTTCATGGGTCCCCTACTCGCTGGATAGTCCAGCTTCATGCTTGCTAGCAAACATGCACACACTCCTACACTCATCTCACAGGCACTCCACACTCGCTAGTCCCTCCGAATACCAACACAGACCCTCCGCCCGCCTGATACCCCTGCCCAGATCCAGGGCCTCCTACTCACTGGCTAGTCCAGCTTGAAGTTTTCTAGCAAATTACACGCGCACACCCCCCCACACTCACCAGGTTTGGGGAAGATACAGACACTCCCCAGCAGCCAGCACCAGGCACACAGGCTGTGACCTGCAGTTCTGCTCCAGTGGCTGGCGCTGAGCCCCTCGCTTGTCTTACTCACGACAGTCCCTCACAGTAGCTGCTTGTCAGGACACACACCTTTCCCACCCCAGTAGCTGGCAGCCAAGACCCTCACCCACTCCAGTAGCTAGCACTGAGACTCCCACTCACTCCAGTAGCTGACACCACAGGCCACAGTGCACCTACAGCCCCAGTCTGACTCCACTACCTGGCACCAAATCCACTCACGCAGGTCTTCCCAGTAGTTGGCACTTAGTCCCTGCAGCACACATACACATGGGACAGAAAGTGAGATTATGCAGAGAGATAGTTAAGAAAATATTTACTAAGAAGATAGGATAGACTGCCATGTTCAGGCACAGGGCTCAGACAATTGTCAGAAGTTGACATATGTGAGGGATAGGTCCAGACTGTAGTGAACAGATACAGCAGTTTTTTGTAAAGAAGCCAGTAACTTTGCTCATACCAGCATACACATTGTCAGCTATGGCGGTGATGTGCCACAGGGCATGGTCCTCAGCAGCTACTGGAGCATCTGTCCCTGCAGCACTGTAGGTTTTGACCCAGCTAGAACTTCAGAAGGAGAACACAACTCTGCAAGTCACAGGCTGCAGGGAGTGCCTAGGGTCTCTCACTGAGGCTGGGGCAGATGGTCTTCCAGCCTGCAAGAGGTGTGTGGTTGCTGAGGAGCTGTGCTGCTAGGTAAAGGAGCTGTGGGATGAGGTCAGCAGACTATGCAGCATCAAAGAGGATGAAAAAGATCAACTGGATCTTCTCTGAGACACTCTAGCTTCAAGAGTCTGAATCTCTAACTGTAGCAGAGGGACAGGTAGAGTCTGTGTCTATCAGGTTGGAAAGTGGAAACTCCCATGATGGTTAAGGCTGGAAGATGGTGACTTCTGGCACCAGAAGGAAGGCTCTTCCACCTGAAGACTTGCAACTACAGAATAGGTTCACCACATTGGTAGTGGGTGAGAAGCTGGGAGCACTGTCAAATGGAGCACCTATGTCAGCTGAGTCTGAGTCACACAGGGTAAGTGGCAAGTGACAGTAGCAGAAGATTCCCTGCTGCTGGGGGCAGAGGTCCCTATCTGCTGACCCGACCTGTCATCTAGGGAGGTTTGCTGCTTGCTGGGGACTTGCATTTGGGATATTGTGGAGAGGCTGCCAAGGCTTGTCCAGCCGTATTACCTCCTGCTGCTCTTCCACATAGGCCCCAATGATACTGCCAGGGATGACCCGGAAAGCATCAAATGTGACTACATGGCTCTAGGGGCAATTGTCAAGAACTTGGGGGCCCAGGTGGTGTTCCCCTTGATCCTGCTGGTGAAGGGGAAGGGCTTAAGGAGGACTAGATAGATCCTGCAGGCCAACAATTGGCTGCACAGCTGGTGTTGGCAGTAGGGTTTTGGTTTCTGTGACCATGGGACCCTCTCTGAGGATCAACAGCTGCTTGGAAGAGGCAGGATCTAAAGTATCTTTGCCAACAGGCTGGCCAACCTGGTAAGAAGAACTTGAAACTAGGAACGATGGGGTAGGGAAACAATGACCAACAACCAAGTGAGGAAGTGGTGAATGGGGTTGGCAAGCAAATGGTCTGGGGTGACGTGAACAGAAAGGTCATTGTAATCAACAAAACAGGGCTGAAATGGGTCACCCCAAGTATACGCACGTAAATAAGGAAGTGCCTACAGGACAGCATTATGGGGAAAGCTATCATACCCTTTCTGGGGAACCATCACGCTTGGGTGCCTCTCTGAAGTGCCTGTACTGTACTGCATGCACGTGGCATGGGGAACAAATGGCAAGAATTAGAAGTCTTGGTGCAATTGCAGTGCTATGATCTCATAGGAATCATGGAGACATAAGCAATTAACAGAGGCAGCTAACAGGCACGGCAGTCTCTGGGTTCTGCTTTGGGAGCTTCTGGACCTTCTGGGGACAGGGTCCAGGATCATTGGGGAATGCCTGGGAACCCTCTGAGAAACTTGAGGGGCCTACTGCTGCCAGGTAAGGACAAGGTAATGGTAGCCACAGGGGTGTGAGCTTGAGGAAACTCTAACAGCTTCTAATGAGCATGATCAGCTGCACTTGACCCAGGGTGCCTGCAGCCTTTATTGCACCTGATTACAGAGGGTCAAGCACCCTTTTAGCTGGTGCTAGGGAGAGGCCTATATAACAGCTAGGTCCAGAGTACAGCTCTTAGAGACAGCAGTTTATGCAGAAAGGTAGAAAGGAAGGGCTTTTATCTCTGTTAAGACCAACCTAAATGTTCTCAGGTATGGTAGTGATATGCTGCAGGACATAGTCTCCAGCAGGTAGTGGAGTAGCTGTCCCTTCCAGGACAGAGGCTTTGACCCAGATGGCACTTCAGGTAGTGGAAGTAGCCTTACAAGTCTCAGGCTGTAGGGAGTGCCTGGGGCCTCTCTGATACTAGAAGAGATGGTCTTATGTTCTGCAGGAGGTGTGCTGTCTTTGAAAAGCTGTGTTGCCAAGTAGAGGAGTTAGGGAAGAAAGTCAGCAGGCTGTGTAGTATCAGAGGATGAGAGACTGACAGACAGAGTGGATCTTCTCAGAGATGCAACATCTTCAAGAGCCCCAAACCCCAACTGCAGTGGAGACACAGGCAGAGTCTGTCCTTAGCAGAATGGTAAGTGCAAGCTCTGGGGAAGGCAAGGGCTGGAAGCTGGTGACCTCTTGGCCCCAAGAGGAAGGCTCCTGTTCCACCTAAAGGTTTGCAGCTATGAAACAGGTTCACTGCCCTCAGGGCTGGGGAGGAGCTGGGTGTACTTTCAAGCAAAGCATCTAGATCAATTGACCCTGAACCATGCAAGATCACAAGGAGGAAGCAGTGAATGATAGTAGTGGGTGACTCCCTGCTGCGGGGGGGGGGGGGGGGGAATAGAGGCACCCATCTGCCTACCTGACCTATCATCTAGAGAGGCTTGCTGCCTGCTGGGGCCAGGATCCAGGATGTTGTGGAGAAACTGCCAAAGCATGTCTGACCCTCTGACTGTTACCCCTTGCTGTTCTTCCCTGTGGGCACTGATGATACTGCCAGGAGAAACCTGGAGAGTATCAAAAGTGACTACAGAGTTCTGGGGGCAATAGTCAGGAGTATAGGGGCCTGGGTGGTGTTCTCCTCAAACCTGCTGCTTTGAGGAGGGTGCTGATACTGTATGTCAAAAATTAGTTGCACAGCTAACAGTGGCAGTGGGGTTTTGGTTTTTATGACCATGGGACCCTGTTTGAGGATCAAGGTATGCTTGGGAGATATGAGATCCACCTCACTGAGCAGGGAAAAGGATGCCAGTAGGATGGCTGACTTGGTAAGAAGGGCTTTAAACTATGAATGACAAGGGAGGAAGAGAGTAACCATCAGTCCTGTGAGTGACAGACAGGATTGCTGAGCAAAGGGCGTGGGGTGATGTGACAGGAAGGGATCACAAAAGCAGCAAAACAGAGCTTAAGCTTGCATGTAAGCAAGGAAGTACCTACAATGGTACCATTTTGGAGAAATCCCCCAAATGCTCTTCAGGAACTCAACATGCTGGGATGCCTCTCTGAAGTGCCTGTACACTAATGCATGCAGTATGGGGAATAAACATGAGGAGTTAGAAGTCTATGTGCAGTTGCAGGGCTACAGTCTTGTTGGGATCATGGAGACATGGTGGGATGGCTCCCATGACTGGAGTGCTGCAACAGAGGGATACAGGCTCTTCAGGAAGGACAGACTGGGGAGATGAGGACAGGAAGTTGCCCTTTATGTGAAAGAGCAGCTGGAATACAAGGAGCTCTGTCTGGGGATGGATGAGGGGCCAAATCAGAGCTTCTGGGTAAGGGTGACACTGTGGTGGGTGTCTACTATAGGCCACCTGACCAGGAAGAACAAGCAGATGAGGCCCTCTACAGACAGCTAGGAGCAGCCTCACGTTCGCAGGCCCTGGCCCTCGTGGGGGACTTGAGCCACCCTGATATCTGCTGGAGGGACAACACAGCAGGGCATAAGCAATCAATCAATCCAGGAGGCTCCTAGACTGTGTTGATGACAACTTCCTGACACGAGAGAGGAGTCAATGAGGAGAGGTGTTCTCCTGGACCTCATACTCTCCAACAAGGAGGGGCTTGTTGGGGATGTGAAGGTCAAAGGCAGCCTTGGCTGCAGTGACCATGAGATGCTAGAGTTCAGGATCCTGAGGGGAGGGAAGAGGGTGAAAAGCAAGCTCACAACCCTGGACTTCAGGAGAGCAGACTTTGGCCTTTTCAAAGATCTGCTTGGAAGAGTCCCATGTGATAAGGCCCTAGAAGGAAGAGGGGCCTGAGAAAGCTGGTTAATATTAAAGGACCACCTCCTCCAAGCTCAGGAGAGCTCCATCCCAAAGAATAGGAAGCCAGGCAAAAGTGCCATAAGACCTGCATGGATGAACAAGGAGCTGCTGGCCAAATTCAAACACAAAAAGGAAGCATACAGAGGGCGGAAGCAAGGACAGTGTTGTGGTTTTAACCCCAGCCAGCAACTAAGCACCACACACCTGCTCACTCACTCCCTCCCCCCTGGTAGGATGGGGGAGAGAATCGGAAGGGTAAAAGTGAGAAAACTCGTGGGTTGAGATAAAGACAGTTTAATAGGTAAAGCAAAAGCTGTGCAAAGCAAGGAATTCATTCACTCCTTCCCATGGGCAGGCAGGTGTTCAGCCATCTCCAGGAAAGCAGGGCTCCATCATGCATAATGGTTACTTGGGAAGACAAACGCCATCACTCCTAATGTCCCCCCCTTCCTTCCTTCCCCCAGCTTTATATGCTGAGCATGACATCATATGGTATGGAATAGCCCTTTGGTCAGTTGGGGTCAGCTGTCCCAGCTGTGTCCCCTCCCAACTTGTTGTGCACCCCCAGCCTACTCACTGCTGGGGTGCTGTGAGGAGCAGAAAAGGCCTTGACTCTGTGTAAGCACTGCTCAGCAGTAACTAAAACATCCCTGTGTTATGGACACTGTTTTCAGCACAAATCCAAAACATAGCCTCATACTAGCTATTATGAAGAAAATTAACTCTATCCCAGCCAAAACCAGCACAGGCAGGTAACCTGGGAGGAATACAGAGATGATGTCTGAGCATCCAGGGATGAAGGTAGGAAAGTACATAGGTGACAAAAAGAAGACTAGAGAAAATGTGGGCCTGCTGCTGAATGAGGCAGGGGACCAAGTGACACAGGACATGGAAAAGGCTCAGGTACTAAATACCTTCTTTGACTCAGTCTTTACCAGCAATACCATCCTTCAGGAATTCCAGGTCCCAGAAACCAGGGGAAAACCTGGAGCAAGGAAGATGCATCCTGATGGGATGCACCCACAAGTGCTGAGGGAGTGCAAGGCCACTCAATCTTTGATTGATCATGGTGTTGCAGGAATTATGCAGCTGCCACCTAGTCCATGTTAGGAATTATGCGGATGTCACCTCAACAGGGCTCGGCTGTAGGTTCCTCCTCAAAGAGGATGAGTCGCCAATCTGCTGAGTAAATAAGTGGTTTATTTATCTGACATACAGAGCAGATCAAGCTGGGTGCCTCCAAGGAGGGACCCCTACTGCAGATTGTGCACCCCAATTATACCCGTACCACCCATCACCCAATCCCCAAGTCCAATCACTTAATTCTGGTTGGTGGTCTCTTGATTTCTTATTGGTTTTCTTGGTTGCTGGGCTGGCCTTCTGAAGTTATCTCATTTTATTTGAATTGTTTCCTTGGTCCTTTTCTTCTCCATTCCGCTTGCATCTGCTGGTTTCAGCTATTTCTGTGTTTGCAACATTAGCTTTATCTAAAAGTTTATTCTTGGTCAGCACTTGTGGCCTAAAGCTTCAACTACCTTAGCTTCTAGTGCTAAGCAAGGCTATTAATCCTAACAATTCTCAACACATGGTGACTGGGAGAAGTGCCTGAAGACTGCAGGAAAACAAATGTCCCTCCTATCTTCAAGAAGGGCAAGAAGGAGGACCCAGGGAACTACAGGTCAGTCAGCTGCACCTCCATCCCTGGGAAGGCGATGGAGAAACTAATCTTGGAAACCATTTCCAGGCACATGAAGGACAAGAAAAATCATTGGGAGTAGTCAGCATGGATTCACCAATGGGAAGTCATGCTTGATCAACTTGATAACCTTCTATGATGACATGACTGGCCTGGTAGAAGAGAGGAGAGAAGTGGATATTGTCTACCTTGAATTCATTAAAGCCTTTGACAGTCTCCCATAAGATCCTCTTAGAGAAGCTGTATGAGCTGGAAAAAGCAGGCACTGAGGTGGATTGAAACCTGGCTGAATGGCTGGGCCCAGAGGGTGGTGATCAGTGGCACAAAGTGCAGTTGGACACCAGTGACTAGCAGTATACCCCAGGGGTCTGTACTGGGTCCAGTCCTGTTCAACATCTTCATTAATGACCTGCAAATCAGCAAGTTTGCTGGTGACACAAAAGTGGGAGGAGTGGCTGATATGCCAGAGGATCGTGCTGCCATCCAGAGGGACCTGAACAGGCTGGAGAAATGGGCTGACAGGAACCTCATGCAGTTCAACAAGGGGAAGGGCAAAGTCCTGCCCCTGGGGAGGAACAACCCCAGGTACCAGTACATGCTGGGGGCCACCCAGCTGGAAAGCAGCTTGGCAGAAAAGGACCTGGGGGTCCTGGTGGACACCAGGTTGAACATGAGCCAGCAATGTGCCCTTGCTGCAAAGAGGGCAAATGGCATCCTTGGCTGCATTAGGCAAAGTATTGCCAGCAGGTTGAGGGAGATGATCCTTCCCCTCTGCTCAGCACTGGTGAGGCCACACCTGGAGTCCTGTGTCTAGTTCTGGGCTCCTTAGTACAAGAAGAGAGATGAGGACATACTGAAGAGAGTCCAATGAAGGGCCACAAAGATGATCAAGGGACTGGAGCATCTTTCCTATGAGGAAAGGATTAGAGAGCTGGGATTGTTTATTCTAGAGAAGAGAAGGCTCGGGTGGGATCTCATCAATGTATATAAATACCTGAAGGGAGGGTCCATAGAAGAGGGAGCCAGGCTCTTTTCAGTGGTGCCCAGTGACAGGACAAGAGGCAATGGGCACAAATGGAAACACAGGAAGTTCCATCTGAACATCAGGAAACACTTTTTTACTGCGGGAGTGACTGAGCACTGGAACAGGTTGCCCAGAGAGGTTGTGGAGTCTTCCTCCTTACAGATATTCAAAAGTTGTCTGGACATGGTCCTGGGCAACTGGCTCTAGGTGGCTGTTGTGGTTTAAGCCCAGCAGGCAGCTAAACACCACACAGTTGCTTGTTCATTCCCTGCCAGGGGGTTGGGGAGAGAATTGGAAGGGTAAAAGTGAGAACTCATGGGTTGAGATAAAGACAGCTTAATAGGTAAAGCAAAAGCTCTGTGTATAAGCAAAGCAAAATAAGGAATTCTTTCACTAATTCACATCAGCAGGCAGATGTTTAGGCATTTCCAGGAAAGCAGGGCTCCATCACACGTAATGGTTACTTGGGAAGACAAATGATATAACTACGAATGTTCCCCATTCCTCCTCTTTCCTCACAGTTTTTATTGCTGAGCACAATGTCATATGATATGGAGTATCCCTTGGTCAGTTGGGGTCAACTGTCCCAGCTGTGTCTCCTCCCAACTTCTTGTGCACCCCCAGCCTACTCGCTGGGGGGCAGTGTGAGGGGCAGAAATGCCTTGACATTGTGTAAGCACTGCTCAGCAGTAACTAAAACATGGGTGCCTTATCAACACTGTTTTGGTCATAAATCCAAAACATAGCACTATATGAACTACTATGAAGAAAATTAACTGTATCCCAGCCAAAATCAGTACAACATTTAATACTTGGATACAGCCTTCAAGTATTAACAAATAAATAGTTTGAGAGTGTTAAAAGAATATAGTTTTAAATAAAGTGTTATAAGCAAACTAATAGAAGGAACAGCTTTCTGAGGGGAGTTTATAAAAAAAAAAAATTCAAAATGCCTAAATAGCTTATGTCTAGAAAGCAGGGCAGATAATTAGGATAAGAGTTATTTCATCAGTTTGGTTTTGATTCTCAAAATCAAATAAATGCTTCTAATCAGGCTATTCTTCTACCATTTTTGGGATGATATTGCATTTCAGTCTGCAAGGAGCAAAACTCAGACCTTTGTATATGAACATCTCATACTAAGATCAAGGATTCTCCAGGCATATCATTCAGTACAGTATCATTCAGTACAGTTTGTTTTGTATTTCATTTCACTCTGTGTTGTTTGGCCAGTGGTTATGCATGGTATAAATGGATAGATTTTTAATTCCAAAGGTTTCAGGGGATAAAATTCCCAGAGTACAACACCATTTAGAGTATAAAGCCTTATAAGCATTAGGGCCACATAATCAATAGTATTCAGGATTAAAGAGGGTGGGGATTGATTTTTAGCAAGTGAGTACAAGAGCTCTTTCAGTCTTATGATATAGATTGCTAGAATCACTGGAACTGTGATTCCAGAAGTATTGACATTGGTCGGCTTCTCTTATTGCCCATAAAGGGTGCCTAGGTATTTCTCTGCTAGAGTTTAACAGGGTGATTTGTCCTCGGACATCTATTTTTATCATTTTATTTTCAATGTCTAGTTCCCAATAATTCAGAGTATTGTTAGACTGGATGCAATTTTTCCCATATCCTGCACAAGTGACATTATGTTGACCTGTGCAATTTTGATCAAGGAAAAAATATTGTCTTATAGTACAATTTTAATATATAGCTGCATTACAGATAGCTTGATTCCCTGTAAATTGAGACCCACAATTTGAGTTTGGATCTGTTATTTTATAGATACATAGTCTAACTGTGGTTTGTTGATGAACAGGGATAGCTTGTGCCTGATAGGCATGTTAAATCAGCCTTGAATGCTAGTAGTATTCTCTCGCAGCCATAGAGCATCAAGGGAAAAACCTTTCTAATTAAAGCTGCCTTCTGCCTGCTGGGGACCATGAACACAGTACCAGCAGTTGGACTCTTTGCCAGCAGTGGTGATAGCCTGCAGCCATTGAATAGCTGTATTGTTTTTCCAACTATCAACTTGTACTAGTTCAAGGAGAAAACAAAATATTTTCCACTGCATGATTAAATTTTAGGGTGCCAACAAATAACTAACACAAAAAAGATAATACAAACTATAATGATATGATATTCCCTTTAGGGACTTCTAAGTCCCAATAGTTCTCTATTATTGCCCATGGGCGAGTATCATTCATTCCCTAAGATCTTATTATATAGTAATTCTTATAAGTTAGTATATGATCAGTAATATAAACCCAAATGCAAAATCCCAGAGCAAACAAAGCTACGATTTCCAAAACCAAAGTGAATAAAACAATAAAAGTTTAGGCAATAACTATAGGGTTATCAAAGCCTATTTGCAAGGCTATAGATTGTATTTCTGTTGACCTTTGGTCAAAGGAAGTTTGTTCAGATCATTTAGCTCTGCTGTGACAGTTGATATACTCTGCGTTGTGTCTGAAGGTGGTGTGACCCTTTTACGCTGGGAAGCGCAGATCCAGTTGAACAGGCCCTTGCGCTTTACTGCAGTATTAGTAATTAACAGTACCTGATAAAGGTCCCTTCCAGCACAGCTGAAGTGCCTGTTTTCACTGGTATACCTTAGTGTAGACCCAGTCTCCTGGTTTCAAGGAGTGACAGACATCAGCAGTGGGTTCAGGTAAGGCTTCTTTCAGCTCTGTGTGGAAAGTCCTTACACATTTCATTAATGCCTGACAATATTTTAGAAGAGGATTATCTGTCAATTTTAAGTTTGCCTGTATGGGAGTTCAGGGTGCTGTGTAAGGCAGTCACATGGGTCTGTCCATTAAATCTCATGAGGTGACAGCCAGTGTTTTCTATTCACAATATTACTTATATACATCAATGGGAGAGGTAACACATCTAGACATTTCAGGCCAGTCTCTGCACAAATCTTTGCTGATTTGGTGTTCCAAATAGGAGGTTGTTTTCTTTCTACAGCCCCACTGGATTGGGGATGATAGGCACAATGGAATAGGTTCTATTTGTAGGACTGCACACATTTTCTGCATTACTTGTCCAGTAAAATGGGTCCCCCTATTTCTATCTAGTTTTAGGGGAATACTAAACTGAGGAATTAATTCCTTTAACAGCTTTTTCACGACTGTTTGCATCTGCATGTTTACAAGGATAACCTTCTACCCATCCTGAGAACATATCTAAAACACATTCAGAATTACAACATTTAGGCATTTGAATAAAGTCAATTTGTAAATTGACAAGTGGTCCCCATGGTTTAGGGGCTGCAGCTATACTTTTCTTCTCCTGCTGTCCTATATTATTTTGTTGAAAAGGTGTCCTAACAATATGAAGATTCAAGAATTAGAACAATACTTTACTAACAAGCTTCAATCCTTTACACCTTAATTTCTGACAAAATGAAAGCCCCTTCCTGGTCATTCAAGCTATAGAATTATTTGATTAAATAAAAATGTGTATGAATTATTATACAAACCCTAAATTTATGTGGACTGTCAAAAAAAGGGGGAAATGACATATTAAAGTGCTTCAACTTTCCTTTTTCAGTAATAGCTGTATCTTTAGATATACCAACATTTTAATGATGTAGTCCTTAGCTCAGTGACTTCACTAAAGCATTCCATTGCTCTCATCCCATCCAAAACCATGTTGAGAATAGACAACTAACTGAAAAATACGTGCACAAGAAAAATTTGGAGCAAACTAATCCTGTCATATAGCTGCAATCGTCCCCCCATTTGCTGGTGTGGGCCACTGAATGGGTCACACAAGCAAGGGCAGGTATATCTCTTATTCTTCTTTATGTACTCCCAAAGCCATTTTGCCAGCAATTTGCAGGGAGCTGAGTAAATTCCTCTGGCCAGGTTCACTGCAGGTTGCTTCCTGCCTCCTGGGTAGTTGTATAATTAGCGTGAAGTGATCAAGTGAACTATAGCCTGAAACCGGCGTAAAAGAGAGGGCTATTGAAAACCCGGGTGGGAGAGAAATTTTTGAGCAATAGGAGAGTTTCCCTACCTCTCCTTTACTGTCTTCTCAGGAATATCTCTTAGAGAGAAATCCCTGGGCACATCACAGGAGCTTGAGCAACCCCACCTCCCCAGCAGCTATATGGGGCTGGGGGGGTGTCTCAGTTTTTGTTGATTGACCCCACCTTCTTCATCCTTAAATATCTAATCTCAATCAGTGGTGGTTGAGTAGTTAATTTAGAGCGTATTCACTATGAACTAAACTATTTAAAGCAGAGTTCCTGCTGCTTTGGTGAATGAGCTTGATATCTCTGTCTCTCTGATGGGGGAGGGTCTGAACGTTATCTCAGCCCCTTCCCCCGTGCTGACCGCCCCCCTTCACCACTGAGTGCTGCTGCCGCTGCTGCCTTTAGCGCTTAAATTCTATGGGGGGAATCACGCAGGACGGCACTGAAACTGTCACCTCCCCCATCCCCTGTGCCCGAATTGTCATTCTTAAGGGCAGACTCTTCTAAAGACCCCTAGAAGGGTTCCAGCTCCTTAGGGGAGGAAAAAATAAATCTCCTTGGATCAGGGACTTATCCGAGCATCCTTGGACACAAGGACCTCTTGTGCCACTGACAACTATATTGGCTGACCCTGGGTTGTCCTGTCCAGCCACCTCTTGTTTACAAGCAGGATGGTATGCGTTTGTCTAATGACAGGAGAGAGATTTACGTTCCCACTAGGTACATTATTCATAGAGTTAAGCGATGTTTGTTCCCCCACAGTTAACAGATTTCCTCTGTAATACTCAGTTCTACTACTTGGCTCCACCAGGTTTAAATTTATATAACTTGAGGCTATTTCTTTGCAACTGTGCATTTCCCTTTTCTACCTGATTCTTCACAAATTTCAAAGTTCAAATTGTAGAGAGCTCAGCTTTAGCCTGATTCTCTCAGGTTTCCTCCTGCTTGATAGTGGATATCATTTATTGATTTCATAGTTGGAAGTAATCTGTTACTTACAGGAGGTCTTGCACATACTCTGGTAAGCGACTCTCTTCATCCCCCAAACTACAAATTCGTGTCACTAGGCCTGCGGTTTGAGGCATTTACACCTTTTAATGTTCTGTAAACATCTTTCTTTCCAATCCAATTGTTCCAATTAACCCATGAATTTACTAGCACAGGTCCTTTTAGGTGCCTGTGTTGCCTGTTTTATAAAATAACTCCCGAAACACACGAAGTATGTTTAGAGGGGAGACATCGTTTTATTCTGCGCAGGGTGCAAGGTGGAATATTTCCACAAATCAAGCACACCTACTGTAATTCTTGTCAATATTTATACATGAAAGTTAACACACCACACCTATCTAATACATAATCATTAGACTGACTAAGCATCCTCTTCTTCCATTGGTCTGTAGTTTCTCCGCTTCGATTTAAGGTCACAGTGTGATTTTAATTCACTGCGCATGCTCACAAGGGGTGTGGGGGGGTAGTCCTTTTGTCCTTCAGTTGGGTCGGTGGTCACAATCTCCCCTTGCTGTCTTTACTTTTCCCCTAGTTACTGTTATTCCTGTTGTTTTCATGGTTGTTGTGGCGTCCCTTCATCTTTACGACTTTCCCTGTAGGAGGATGTTCTTGTTATTGGTCCTTGAAGTGTTACAGCTTTGCATTCTTTGAGGAGAAACATATGCTTGTTAGTGAAGTATGCAGTGCCCGTACCCTCTTATCCGGCCTGAGCATTATCTATTACCTTGAAGATTCTACAATTCTTTCTCATATGCTAGTTTCTACTCCTAACTGTGATCCCTTCTTAACTACTACTAACTCCTATAGTATTTCTATTTTATTCCAAAATATATACATATATATATGGTTTAAGCTGACACCTGGATAATGCTCTAGAAGGTTGGTTACAAATTTATCACTGTAGGCGCATTAGCAAAGGATCAATTCTCCCCTCACATACAAATAATATACACACAATCTTGGGAATACTCACAACTCGACCAGATCCTGCTGGCTACTAAACTGTTAAAGAATGTTAGGAGTGGCTGCCTCTTCCAGCAGCTCTGGCCCAGGACTCCTTCTGCCCAGCCTCTGGAGCCCAGCCCAGCCCCTGGGGACCCGGGGTCAACGCCCAGGCTGAGGGATGCAGCTGCCACTTTCCGGTTTGCAGGTTCAACCAGTAGCAAAGCTGAACGCGTGTCCCAGAGACACACACACACAGACACAGGACGAACACAGGACATACTGTAGCAGTCACAGTCATGACCTATGAGGGTTACCCAACCTGCGGGTGTGTACAGATCATGACCATGGGGTTCTCAGGATTCCGCAATACACAAGGACACAGAGGTCTGGGTTTCTGAGAATTTCTTTATTACAAATTACTATAAAACTACTACTAGTAAAAATATATATATATATATACACACACTACAAGTTACTACAAAATTACCACTAGGAAAGAAAGTGTATATATATTACAAGAGTAAAGTAAATATATGTATATTAGAAGATATTACCGAATTCCAACTAGTGAAGCAAGTATATACTTATGAACCTTTACCTGTGCACACACCTATAAATATATTAAGTGAAGTGTTACTGGTACGACACTCACCAAACCGCTCCCAGAAGTGGGCTAATCAACAATGGAAAAAGTCTCACTTCAAAGATGATTGACGTCACAGAGTCCGGAATCAGCCAGGCATCCCTGGTGAGGGTCCAGCCTGTCCGGGCAATCTCGTGCAGAGAAGCTCATTTTGGGTAGGTGCAGGCAGCAGCACAGGGGGAAATGGGGAATGGGGGGTTGCAGTCTGTTCATAACAGTTGGTCTCTGCCACTTCTTCCTCCTCACACTTTTCCCCTGCTCCAGCGTGGGTCCTTCCCATGGGCTGCAGTCCTTCAAGAACTGCTCCAGCATGGGTCCATTCCATGGGGTACAGTCCTTCAGGAACAAACTGCTCCAGCGTCAGTCCTCCATGAGCCGCGGTTTCTGCCAGAAAACCTGCTCCTGCTTCGGCTCCTCTCCATGGGCTCCAGTTCCTGCCAGGAGCCTGCTCCTGCATTGTCTCTCAGTGGTCTGCAGCTTCCTTCAGGGCATATCCACCTGCTCCAGTGTGGGGTCCTCTACAGGTTGCAGGGAATATATGCTTCACTGTGGCTTCCCACAGGCTCCAGGGGAATCTCTGCTCCAGCGTCTGGAGCACCTCCTTCCTCTCCTCCTTCACTGACCTTGGTGTCTGCAGGATTGTTTCCTCTCACTTTTTTTCCTCACTCCTCTCTATCACAAATGCTGCACAGTGTTTTTTACCCTTTCTTAAATATGTTTTCACGGAGGCACCACCAGCTTTGCTAATTGGTTCAGCTTTGTCCAGTGATGGGTCCATTTTGGAGCCAACTGGAACTGGCTCTGTCCAGCATGGGGGCAGCCCCTGGTCTCTTCTCACAGGGGCCACTCCTGCAACCCCTCTGCTACCAAAACCTTGCCACATAAACCCAATACAAAACAGTATGCTTGTCTGGCCATACCCTGTGCCTGATCAGTGCAGTCTGTCCTGTCTTCTCATTAATTTCTATTTCTAACTCTTTGCCTGTGTCAAGGGAATTCCAGTGGGAGTTCAACCCACTTCCCTTCTAGTGGGACTTGAACACACTAACACGCCAGGAGTTCTGGTGGGACTTGAGCCCACTAGCGCGCCTCTTTCTGGTGGGACTCGAACCCACACTTTGTCCCTCATGAGTCCACCGCTGACCGAGGAGAGAGTCAAAGGACAGTCAAAGTATAGAATTACAAAGGATTTTTTTCTTAAGCAATGCTCATGCAGTGCCCCAGCCTAATGGCTGGGGGACGCCAATATTGAGGAAGGCAGGGTTTATATATGTTACAATAAAGTTGTATAGACCAATCAAATCACCCATGTTAAGGTGTGGGCTAATCAGTTACTATTGTTCGTGTAATCAGTACGTGCTTGTCCTGTGCAGGTGGTGTGGACGTATCGTCAGTGGCATGTGTTAATCTTCATTGTTCTAAACTGATGTCCCATGCAGGTGGAGTGGTTTTATACTGAATTCTGGCCAGTTGCTGTTCTGAGAACCTTGAGTTCATCGCTAGGTCAACATTCCCTTGGGTCACAATACTTTTCCATTGTCAGAGAGTCTTTCTTTGTGATCTGCTGATGTTGGTTCTTAACAAGGGGGAGGCTCTCTATTCTGTGTGCATGTGTGTGTATGGAGGTCTAAGTGGCAGCAACTTAGACTGCATCTGACCATGGATCACGTGTCTGTGTGTTTCTGGTGCCCACAACTGGAGTGAGTGAGGGTGTGTATGTCAGTGTGTCATCACTAGTGAATATCAAGCTGGACTAGCTGGTGAGTAGGTGAAGTGTCCTTGGAGCCGGGGGGTGTGTGTGTGTGTGTGTCTCTGAGGGTAAAATGGGTAGAAACAGGTGCTGGGTATGGATAGAGGAAAGAAGACTTGAGAGATTGTGTAGGGTTGCAGGAATTGTATAAAAAGGAATAGGAAATGGAAAGCAGGCAGCAGAGTCAGTATTCTGTTTAAGTAGCTCTTTGGGGACAGAAACGGTCACTGTACTTGTTTTTTAGCAGAGAGAACTGCTAAATCAATCAGCCACTTTTATCCCCTTTTCCCTCTATTTTCCCATGCTTGTGTTTTGCACCGGGAGGTGCTGATCTGTTACGATCCCAGTAAGAAAGGCACTCAGACTCTGTAAGGTATAATTTAAAATGCTATTTATCAGAGCTAACACTATAAGGAGAGAATAGTATAGATCATCTTATGTCCCTTTAGAAGGTAGAAACCCTGAGCGGTATAGCATCAAACAAGACCCCAATTCATGGGCAGCATGCTGGGCAGACCCTGTCCACAGAAGAGATTTTCCCCTTTTGGTCATTCGAGCTATTATAGGATTTTCTTGCAAGAAAACATTTCTTTTTATCATTTCTACTGTCAAACAGAAAGGATATTCTCATGAGAACTTCTTGCTGCATTTGTAGATAAAGGCAAGGCCATGCAGATGGCATAATCACTAGTACTGAGTGGGAGCTGCCTGCACCCCTTCTTTGAACATCCAGTGCAGTACCAGCAATCAGGACATTAATGTAAGTGGTTGTTCTGTTCCTAATATTTCAGGTGCTGCTCGGTGCTTCCACATTCATAGGTGGCAAGGATCTCTTTCTCTTGGGGTGTGTAGTTAGCTTCTGATCCTTGGTAGCTGTGGCTCCAAATTCCCAGTGGTCAGCCTTGAATTTTATCAGGGCTCCTTTGCCACACATGCCAGGAGATTCCCACATCTCCTGAGGTAATATATAGGATATTTTGTACTCTGTCACCAGTTTAGCTAGGGCCCAGAGCTACTGCCCGTGGTACTTCTTGCTTCACTTGTTGGAAAGTTTGCTGTTGCTTGGGTCCCCACTCAAACTGATTTCACTGGGTCAGGACATACAGTGATTTCACAAGCTGACTGTATCCAGGAATGTGCATCAACCAGAATCTGACTATTCCAAGGAAAGTTTGAGTTTCCTTTTAGTTGGTGGGTTCAGCAAACATACTAATCTTTTCTATTGCTTCCCTAGGTGTTTGCAGTCTTCCATCCACCCACCTAGGAATTGTGTTTCTGTAGAGGGTCCTTTGACTTTAGACTTCTTGATGGTTGTATTGGTTGTACATGGCAAGGTGGGGGGGGGGGGGAGGCTGCAGGGGTGGCCTCTGTGAGAAGAGGTAAGGGCCTGCCCTGTGCTGGACACAACTGGTTCCAGCCAGCTCCGCAACAGACCCACCACAGGCCAAAGCTGAACCGATCAGCAAAGCTGGTGGTACCTCTGTGAAAACATATTTAAGAAAAGGAAAAAACACCAGACAGGCAGAGGAGTGAAGAAAAAAATGTGAGGAGTATTACAAACACCAAGGTCAGAAAAAAAGGAGGAGGAGGAGGTGCTCCAGGTGCTGGAGCAGGTATTTCCCTGCAGCCTGTGGAAGAGGCCATGCTGAAACAGATATTCACACTGCAGCCCATGAAGGACCCCATGCCAGAGCAGATGGATATTTCCTGAAGGAATTGCAGTCCATGGAGAACCCATACTGGAGCAGATTTTTCCTGAAGGACTGCAGCCCTGTGCTGATTTTGGCTGGGATAGAGTTAATTTTCTTCATAGTAGCTAGTATGGGGCTATGTTTTGGATTTGTGCTGAAAACAGTGTCCATAACACAGGGATGTTTTAGTTACTGCTGAGCAGTGCTTACACAGAGTCAAGGCCTTTTCTGCTCCTCACAGCACCCCAGCAGCGAGCAGGCTGGGGGTGCACAGGAAGTTGGGAGGGGACACAGCTGGGACAGCTGACCCCAACTGACCAAAGGGATATTCCATACCATATGACATCATGCTCAGTATATAAAGCTGGGGGAAAGAAGAAAGAAGAGGAGGATGTTCGGAGTGATGGCGTTTGTCTTCCCAAGTAACCATTACGCATGATGGAGCCCTGCTTTCCTGGAGATGGCTGAACACCTGCCTGCCGATGGGAAGTAGTGAATGAATTCCTTATTTTGCTTTTTGTGCGTGGCTTTTGCTTTCCCTATTAAACTGTCTTTATCTCAACCCACGAGTTTTCTCACTTTTACAGTTCCAGTTCTCTCCCCCATCCCACCAGGGGGGAGTGAGCAAGTGGCTGTGTGGTGCTTAGTTGCCGGCTGGGGTTAAACTACGACAAGCCTGTGGAGAGGACCTATGCTGGAGCAGGGGAAAAGTGTGAGGAAGGAGCAGCAGGGAGGAACTGTTATGTACTGACCGTCACCACCCCCCACCCCCCCTGTGCTGGTGGGGGGGGTGGAAGAGTTGGGAATGAAGGAGTGAAGTTGAGCCTGAGAAAAAAGGCAGATGGGGGGAGGGTGGTTTTGTGGTTTTTTAATCTTTGTTTATCACTATGTAAATCTATTTTAATTGGCAATAAATTAAATTAATTTTCCTCAAGTCTAGTCTGTTTTGCCCATGACGGTAATTGACAAGTGACCTCCCTGTCTTTATCTTGAGCCATGAGCCTTTTCATTCAATTTTATCCCACTGTCCTGTTGAGGAAGGGGAGTGAGAAAGCAGCTGGATGTGTGCCTAGCAGCTGGCCAAGTTCAACCCACCACAATTGCACACCCTGCTTCCAGCAGGATTTCAATAACAGCTAGACCTTTTTCAAATGCTTCTTCATTTGTTTGTCCCCAGAGAATGATGTCACTGATGTACTGTAGGTGTTCTGAGGCACTGCCCTTCTCTAGGGTCTCTTGAATCAGTCCATGGCAAATCGTGGGACTATGCTTCCATCCCTGGGGTAATTGAATCCAGGTGTACTGGATTCCTTCCCAGGTGGAAAGAAACTGTGGTCTACATTCTTCCACTATGGGAATAGAAAAGAAGACATTGGCTATGTCAATGGTGGTTTACCATTTTGCTTGTTTTGTCTCCAGTTCCAACTGCAACTGGAACACATCTGGGACAGCAGCAGCTAAAGGTGGGGTCACTTCATTTAGGGCTCTATAATCTATCATTCACTCCCCATTGGTTTTTTTTGCAGGCCATATCAGTCTATTGTAGAGGGAATGAGTTTGTGTTACAATCTCTTGCTTCTCTCAGTGTTCAAACGGGGGTTCAAACATCCCAATTGGTTTGATGCTGGTTTTAGTTGACAACCTCCATTGCTATTGGTACATGTTGTTTGGGGACATGCAAAAGGCCCACCGCCTCCAATTTAGTTAGTCTACAGAGTTTAGATAAGACAAGGGCTCCCTCTACAGCAGCAATGCCAAAGGCCCATTGATGTCCCTATGAGTCTTTGTGGTATCTGCCCCTCAGGTAATCTATTCCTAAAATTCTTGGGACTTCTGGGCCTGCCACAATGGGCACATGTTCCTACCAGTCACCATTAAGACTAATTTGTCCATACATCACAACTAGTTTGGTCGCATCCCCAGTCAATCCAGCGATGACAACAGATATCCCTTCTATTTGGGTTGAGGGTAATAGGATGCATTGGGCACCGGTGTTAATGAGAGCTTCATGCTTGATGGGATTGCATGTACCAGGCCACTATACCCAATCTGTCCAATAAATATGGTTGTCCCCTTCCTTCTCCTGGGTGGAGGTGGGGCACCCTCATTGCAGGGAGTCGATTTCACACATCTCACTAAGCACCTGTTTGCAAGATTCCCTTCAAGGAGGGGTTGGCCTGTGTCCTGGTTTCAGCTGAGGTAGAGTTAATTTTTTTTATAGTGGCTGGTATGGGGCTATGTTTTGGATTTGTGCTGAAAACAGTGTTGATAATACAGAGATGTTTTAGTTGTTGCTGCACTAGTCAAGGACTTTTCAGCTTCCCATGCTCTGCCAGGTGCACAAGAAGCTGGGAGGGGACGCAGCCAGGATAGTTGATCCAAACTGGCCAAAGGCCTATTCCATACCATACGACGTCATGCTCAGTATATAAAGCTGGGGAAGAAGAAGGAAGGGGGGTATGTTCGGAGTGATGGCATTTGTCTTCCCAAGTAACCATTACGCGTGATGGAGCCCTGCTTTCCTGGAGATGGCTGAACACCTGCCTGCTGATGGGAAGTAGTGAATGAATTCCTTGCTTTGCTTGCGTGTGCGTCTTTTGCTTTCCCTATTAAACTATCTTTATCTCAACCCACGAGTTTTCTCACTTTAACTCTTCTGATTCTTTCCCCCATTCCACTGGAGTGGGAGTGAGCGAGTGGCTGTGTGGTGCTTAGTTGCTAGCTGGGGTTAAACCATGACAGCCTGTAGCTTCCTTTGGTGTCTGCTTCTGTTTTCTGCTGTTCCTTGATCTGTTCATCTAACTCCTCGGCTTGGGCTGCTACCTCGGCAGTCAGGCATTTGTGACACTTCTCCATTTCTTCCCCATGATCTTTGAGTCATCTCAAAAATTTCCTTCTGATGAGGTGACACCATGCCTCCTGACACCCTGCCCCTTGACCAATATCAGCAGCATTGTAGACAGACTGCTGACCCCCCCGCTCTCTGCCCCCTGACACCCTGCCCCTTGACCAACATCATCAGTGTAGGCAGGATGCCACCCGCATTCCATGTAAGGTATGATTCTCTCAAATCACACTGCCATTGGTGAAGCCAAGGGGCAGCATGACTCTTGCCCACATTCAAAAGACATTTGCATGATTGGCTGTTGCTGTCAGATGATCTGGACACCAAGTGTCCCTGGCAGTCCACCAGAGCCGTGGCATCGCTTATGATCCTGTGTTTGCTATCAGTGATTGGGTGAGTCACCGTATGGGCATGTCATTGCTCTTCTTTCTTACTGCCTCAATAAAGCTTTGTTTTATAACGTGTTGTCAGACTCCATTACTCTTCAGACCACGTGAAGTCAATTTTTTGTCCATCTTTTGTTTCCTTTCCCATCCTTTGTTGGGTTAATGCTGCAATTTTTTTTGATCCTCCCTTTGCCATCAGGTAAGGCTTTGCTTGTGCAGTGGATCACTTGAACAGCCTCTTCTACCCTCATCCTGGGGACTTGGGCACTGTAAAGAACAGCTCCCAACCATGGGGGTCCCTTTTTCACTACTTTCCTCTGCATTTCTTCCATAATTTGTTGGTGGTCTGGACTGGGGTCGGGGTTGAGTCCATATACCACTTGCATTACTGCTCTTTCTCTCAGTAAGCATATATACCCTCTTCAGGGTTCTGCCATTGGCTCTGGTCCTGCTGTCCTAGCAAATCTTCCTTTTGTGGGTACTGGGCCCCCACTCACAGCATCAGTGCCTCCCACAAGTTTCCCCCACAATGAATTACCCCATCCATAGTGGCATCCCCTGCCAGGGGGATCTAAGTTTCACCCCTCTGGCTCTGCTGTCCCAGCACCACAACAACCATGCGATCACTCCTTCATATTTGCCACCTGTGGTCCCCTGCCCAGATTGCACAATTCTGGCAGGGTGTAGGGATAAGTGGTGATGTGTTGCTGGGGCTGCCTGAGCTCTGCAGCAGCAGCCAGATTGCCTTGTCCCACCCTACCCAGTTGCACGCCTTGGTCAACCACTGGTGTGGCCCCATCTGACCCCTCTGCCTTTTGTTCTTCTTAATAACTGTGACATGGGCTGTTCCCCTCATCCTCGGAGGGAGAGGAGGAAGACCAGATGTCCCGATCCCAGTGCTCCAGCCCTTTGGTGAGCCAGCTCCACCACTGCACTCTTTGCATTTTGCTGCACTATATCCTGATCTTGCTGGGCAGTTCTCAGAACTTCTCTTGACAACCCATTACTATGTTCTAATACACTTGCTTTGTTTTCCAAATCATATGTCTCTTTCTCCAGTTTCCATACTTTTTCCACTACAACCCATCATGCAAATGTACAACCCTACATTCAAGCAGTGTGTTTCTCCCTTCTCCCCTTATATGTGCTCAACCCTTTCTGTAATTGGTCTCCCAATACCCTAGGATTCTCTGCCCTCACCTTCTCATAATCCCTGCAATAGGATAATGCATTCAGGTCAAACATCATGCTAAGGGGACCCATTCATCCTCCCATCTGGGGGTTCTTCTTTCTCATTCTCTAATGAGAGCTAATGCAATTTGATTGCATTTTGATTTAATATGCAATTTGCAATATGCAAATATGCAATAAATGCAATTTGATTTAATAGAACAAATTTAAATTTGACAAACTGAGCTATAGTCATATTGATAATTCCTATCAATATTATATTCTCACCTTAAAAGTGCATATACCAGAGCAGCAATGAAAGTGAAACTCAGCACAACTACCATCAACACTTGGTAATTTATTCCTTCTATAACTGAATCATTATGTAACTTCAAACTGTTAACTTCTGCTTGGTGACTAGCCATTCCACGCCTAAAATGTAATAATACTGTGTTGGGTTGACCTTGGCTAGTCTCCAGGTGCCCACCAAGCTGCTCTATCACTCCCCCTCCATCAACAGGACAGGGGAAAAAAATGCAATGAAAAGCTCGTGGGTTGAGATGAGGACAGGGAGATTACTTACCAATTACCGTCATGGACAAAACAGACTCAACTTGGGGAAATTAATTTCATTTATTGCCAATTAAACAGAGTAGGACAGTGAGAAATAAGAACAAATCTAAAAACACCTTCCCCCCACCTCTCCCTTCTTCCTAGGCTCAACTTCACTCCCAACTCTTCTACCTCCTTCCCCCAAGTGGCACAGGGGGATGGGGAATGGGGGTTGCGGTCAGGTCATAATGCTTCATCTCTGCCACTCCTTCCTCCTCGCACTCTTCCCCTGCTCCAGCATGGGGTCCCACCCATGGGACACAGTCCTTCACAAACTTCTCCAACGTGGGTCCTTCCCACAGGCTGCAGTTCTTCAAGAACTGCTCCAGCATGGGTCCTTTCCATGGGGTGCAGTCCTACAAGAACAGACTGCTTCAGTGTGGGTCCCCCATGGGGTCACAGGTCCTGTCAGGAGCCCGCTCCTGTGTGGGCTCTCCATGGGCTGCAGCTTCCTTCAGGCACATCCACCTGCTCTGGTGTGGGGTCCTCCATAGGCTGCAGGGTGGATATCTGCTCCACCATGGTCTTACATGGGCTGCAGGGGGACAACATGAGTCACCAGGGTCTTCACCACAGACTGCAGGGGAATCTCCGCTCTGGCTCCTGGAGCACCTCCTCCCCCCCTTCTTCACTGACCTTGGTGTCTGCATGGTTGCTTCTCTCACATTTTCTCACTCCTCTTTCCCAGCTGCTGCACAGTGTTTTTTACCCTTTCTTAAATATGTTATCACAGCTACCAACATTACTGATTGGCTCAGCTTTGGCCAGCGGTGGGTCTGTCTTGGAGCCGGCTGGAACTGGCTCTGTTGGAAATGGGGGCAGCTTTTGGTGTCTTCTCACTGAAGCCACCCCTGCAGCCCACCTTGCTACCAAAACCTTGCCATGTAAACCCAATACAGATATACACAGAAATATATATGCATATTTCATATTTAGACACACTAAATATTGAGACTACAGATTAATCACTGCTTGGGGGAAAAGGGGGGGTCAAAGCAAGTGTAATCATCTGAATTTTATTAAATAGAGAGCTTGCTGCAGAGGACTGCACATTATTTTCACACAACAGCAATTCTTTAGATCATAGCCCAGTCATTTAAGACCTTTTAAATCAGTCAGATACCTTAATCTGGGGATTGTAAACATATATCTTACTTGGGCATGAGAGCCTTATCAATTTGATGTGTTTTAAGTGCAGTCTGTTTATATGGAGTGTAATAAAACCATTTTATCAGGAGTATTAGCTAGTACAGACCCCCTCATTGCAGTTAGGCTGAGAGCATACTTTTGAGAAACCTAATTTACATCACTTACACAGAAAAAACCCCCACCAGTATTTGCATTTCAGTTACCCTTAGAGCAATAAGAAGCCAGTTGGATAAATAGGAGCTATGTCATGCATTTTATCTGCCTGTTCTATACATTTTATATCCTTCAGCTGGAAAAATGGGCAAAGCTTCAAAGGAAGAACACACACCCACAAACACCAGCTTTGGGGAAGATACAGACACTCCAGCCTCCCCCCAGCAGCTGGCACCAGGCACATGGGCTTGTGACAGGTGTTGCACAGACAAGGGCAGGACTTGGGATGGCCTAGCCCATCAAGAAGGAACTACCTTTGGGGTGCTCTTGAAGGGTAGAATTCCTGGGTATTTCACGGCTCGAGTCATTGCACTGTGTAGGTTGACTGCCGTGACAGGCTGTGGCCTGGCAGTTCACCCCCCCCCCCCCCCCCATTCTGTTGAGCAAGCTGACACCACAGACTCACACAAACAGAGATAAGTGAAAAATGCAAGTCTGTACAAGCTCAAGGATTACAATAGGTGATAAGAACTAACGGAATAGCCAAAAAAGGGAAGGACCTTGAATATTCGATTGTAATTGGAACATGAGCTGAGCAGGAGCTCATCAGTACTAGATTCACGCCTGATTGGTTTGAAAGGGCCAAGCATGGGGCGTAAGAAAGGAATAAAGAAAAAAGCTACATACTCTCTGTGTGGACTTGGACTCACTGTCAGCTGGCCTGCGGACCAACAACCCACCCATCAGCAGGGATGCCCCTGATGCCAACTGCTAGGGAAGATGCGATTCGACCTGGCGCAGTTCCCATTCCGGGGGAAACTAATACCAGAGGGGTGGCTCATAGGACATGGGCGATAGCGATAATTCATGCACCCTTGTTATTTGAAATAAGGCCTTAAAGCATTGATCAACTGTAAATATATATCTAGTTGCAGTAGAGAAGAACTAAATAAACTTTTTACTTTTTTTTACTTTTTCACTTGGCATACATTTCTTCTGAGTGATTTCTTGGTTAGTCCTGGAATCGGAAAGAAATCCCGGATGCTCCTCTGTTGGGGCATCACAGCTTGTGACCCATGGCCCCACTCCAGCTGCTGGCACCAAGACCCTCACTTGCTTCACTCACCCTGGCCCCCTAGGAGCTGCACCTGGGACACACACTGGTCTCGTTCCAGTGGCTGGAGTCGAGACCCTCACCTGCTCCAGTTGCCAGCTCCATCACCCCCAGTCTGAATTCAATTGCTGGCCCTGAATGCACTTGCGCCAGTCCCGCCCCCTCCAGTAGCTGGCATCCCAGACACACACTCCTAAGACCCAAGGACACACACACCTAAGACCCATGGCCCCTCAAATTACTGATGCTGAGACCCCCATCCGCTCCAGTTGCTGGCCCTAAGACTCCCACTCACTCCAGCTGCTGACACCACAGGCCACGGGGCACCTACACCCCCAGTCTGACTCCAGTTGCTGGCACCAAATCCACTCACGCCCATCTCACCAGTAGCTGGCACTTAGTCTTTGCAGCATACATACACATGGGGTAGACAGAGAGATAGCTAAGAAAGGGCTTAATAAGAAAATAGTACAGACTGCAGTGATCAGGCACAGGGCTCGTCAGACAAGTGCACTGACCAGCCATAGTTTACATGCGACTGGCGCTTTTATATCCCCTCGTCTCTATTTCCCCCCTTTGTTCCTCCCCTACCCCCTTCCCCTAAAAATTCCTTAATGTTTTGCATAGTCCCACAGGACCCCCTTGAATATCCCATCAATCAGTGATTGAAGACTTTTGGTTTTTGGCATTGTGTCTGTTATCCCTTGTCTATCAGGTTTGTGTCTCTGTGTGATCTTTATTGCTTCCCCCTTTACTTATTATCTGCTTTGGCATTGAAAAGGTCCTTGTTTGGATAACCTCAATAAAACAGATGCTCTCATCTTCCACATACCCTTACACCCCCCCCCCCCTTTTGAAAAGCAAACATGATCTAATGGTGGATAAGCAGGATCTTACTAGGAGAAAGTTAATGTCCTTTTTCAGATGAGAAAAAAAAAATCTCCTTTTAAGGGCTACTCCTTCCACATGTCAAACTATATTACTTACTAGTAAGTGAATTTTTTTGGGTGCAGTATCCTCACAAAACCACATTATTGAAGTTGGAGATTACTGGAAGTTAGATTATAGCACAGATTCCCTCCTAACCCTATGAGCAACCTGTCAGAGACCCACTAAATCAGTTCCTACTTATGCATTCAGACTGTAGGACTACAGCAAAGGTGAGATATAAGGCAAGTGAAGTCAACCTGTGGAAGACTTCTTCAGAGGACTTCTAGCCCTCTTAAGGAACTTACTTTTTAATCAACAAAAATTGCCATTGCAAACTCTAAAAGAAAAAGTAACCATAGCATCATCTTTGCTAAGGCATGTGCTCCAATATCAGTTAAATATCACTAGTGACCTCCTAAGGTCTCTTATGCAGAATATATGCATGCAATAAGATAAGCGTCTCAGCTGAAATGCGCATACAGACACAAGCAGCGCACCTTTCGCACTTGTCAACACAAGGGTGCCCAGGCCATACCGGCACAGTGTGGCGAGTAGAGTGCTCTATGCGATCCACCTTTAGGGGCCTCCCTGAGGAGCCTAGACCCCTTGCATTTCCCCGCAGAGCTGAAGTCCACCAGCGCTCAGAGACTGCCTGGGGACAGGATGTTGGTGCTCCGGGACACCAATCCCACAAGGGCCCCCTCAGAGCAATGCGAGTGCCCCCACAGTAGCAGGGCTTGCCCGGAACGGCAGACAAACCTACCCCCGAAACCGGAAAAAAAAGAAACGGCGCATGCCCAAGGAAAGAGTTTCCTAGTAAACGGAGAAAAAGACAGATTTACCCTCCGAACGAACGAGCGAACAATACCACATCCCGAGCCACCAACTCCCCTTTTCCTAAGTACCAAAAGGAAAGTAACCCTCTCTCTGTGGAGTACTGCAATAACTGCATTGCTAGTTTTAGCCCCGCCCTCGTTAGCGTGACGTATAGCAGTGACGGAGGCGGAACCAGCGGGCAGATTTTGGTAGGTCGTAGTGACGTATCTGCACTGCAGCCTGACTTGAGACGAGGTGAAAAGGCGACGAGTACCACTTTGGCTACTGATCTAGCCTATAACAGTTACCTTAGTGGCTGCAGGATCACTGTGCTCCACTATGTTCAACGTGGAAAGCCTAGAACGGGCCGAGCTTGGGGAGAGCCTCCTTACATGGGTGAGTACCTGGGCCCAGTAGGCCGCCTCGCCTGGAGCAAGGTAGTCTGGCTGGAAGCATCCGTTGCGTTGCGCGTCTGTCCGCCCTCTCCGGTCTTCCTCTCCGCGGTTCTACGGGTGGCTCCGGGGTCTCTGTCCGTCACCGCAGTCCCTGCGTCCCAGGACACACCCTCGCTCTCGGATGGGTTTGAGTCCTTCTGGGGTCGGCGGAGCCCCGGTGGACCTGCCCCGCCTGACCAAAGCCCCGGGGCGGGATGGGGAGTCGTAACCTCCGTACGTAGAGGTCTCCATAGCCTTAACTCTGCTTCTGCCGGGAAAAACAAAGGAGCTTGCTCCCCGCGCGCGCCTGCACAGGAGTAAGCAGGTTTCAGTGTGTCGGAGAGTCTGGTGTGTATTTCCTTCCTGTCGCGTGCCTGGACTTGGTGGGCAAGTTGTTATCCATTGCTTTGATTGTGTGTCCCCAGCCTCTCATGTCTTGTGCCTGCCCTGTTCGTGGCTGCAAAGTTCTTGTGCTGTGTTTCCTAACCTTTGCCTGCATTCGACCTGGACTGCATGCATCAGCAGCTTCGTGGTGTGCTTTTACTCACAGAACAGCCAGAACTTACCGGACATTAAACCTGTGTTTGCAGCTACTCTGCATTTTGAGACATGGAACATACCTGTGTAACTGTAACATAATTGTGAAACTGCCATTTCATTAGCAGTTGACTTGCTGGTTTAGCTGACTAGAATCATTGGCTTCCCAAACACACATTAAGAAAATTGCTAAGTAAATATCTACTATATGAAATTGTGGAACATTTCTGTTTATTCTCAATAATAAATCATTTGGCTTTTAGAAATTTAGCCTGTAAAAGGTGGGAGCTGGAGTAAGCTGTGAAGTTCATGAAAATTATTGGGGGTATGAAAATGATGATTTAGGTTTCTCTGTGAAAATCGAAGTGGATAAGGAAGGGACATCCAATACCTGTTAAAAGGGAGTGGGTAGCTTGGAATGTACACAAGACTGAATTTTATGGGAAGAGATGTTTATATTATGCCCTAGCTGCACCAGGGTCTCTCTTTCCTTTGCATTCCTGCTAATTCTTGTGTCTTAACCAAGGTTGTTATTTGTCCTCCTTTTTGCTCTCTATGATTTTTTTCCCTCTCCTCCCCCGCAGATGTTGGAGAAGACATGAGTACTGCTTAGCTTCATGAGGAAGCATACACGTGTGTATGAACTCTGGGAAAGAAAAGCCAAGTGAGAGGCTTGTTTTAAGACTGGTGCAAGGAAGGAAGGTTTACAAGAGGGTGATAGAAAGAGATCTGTTGCTATGTGTTGCTAGCATCCCTGTGCTCCTGCTTTAGTTGTTTTATGTATGCTTCCCCCCACCTCCCCCTCCAGTCCCAAATTGCTTCTTGGCTCTTTTCAAATAACCTACAAATTAACTCTTGCTGTGCTTCCCATCATCTGCATGCAACCGATATCCTTGTGAGCTATTGCAATTATTTATTTTTCTCTTGTATCATAGTGGTCTGTTAAGAGTGATCTGATCTCTTGATCCTACTTCTTATCCAATTTTAAGTTTAATTAAAATATCTTTGTATTGTTAGAGCAAAGCTGCTATATGAAAGTCTGTGTCAATAATTCTTAAAGAGATTTTAGGACTAGAAATAGTCTGACAGTTATTTAAAATATGCTGTTCAAATTTGGTTTTAAACTCATTTAAATAAAGTTTCAGAGATGCTAAAAATATTTAATAACATTAAAGTATTTGCTAACTAGCTAGAGGACTAACAAAATGCATAGTTAGAGGCAAAGGCCTCTTTGGGGGAGGGGAGGCTTCTTTCTACAGCTAAATATTATAAGAAACAATGCTCTATATATTCTAAAGGACTGTTGTCTTGCTCAACTTCTGTGTGTGCTCAGGTCCAGTAGAAGTTGGGATAGTGCTGATAAAATATGAAGTAAAATAAAATAATGGTTCTTGTTTGTGGAGGGGATGAGGACCAGTATATCTAGATGAAATCTGCTTGTGAACTGTTAGGAAAAAATTTTTTTTCCTTTTTTTTTTTCCTTGCATGACACTGAAAAGTATTGGAACCAACTAGTGATTGTCCCTGCCATGTTTCAAATTTGAAGATGAGGCAATCAATTTGTTCAGTGGTAAACTTTATTGTTACTTTTGAACTTTTTTTACAAATCTGAACCATTTAAAAAATCACCTTGGGACAAGGAACAGGAAACAACGGGAAAGTTTGTGAAAGGGTTAAATCCCTGACAATCCCTGACTAAGACCTTACTGTGAGTTTCACTCGCATCCTTGTTCTCTTTTGTTCTCTTCCCCTGCAAAGATAGTTTTAGTTACCTGCTGAGCAGAGTTGATGATAGGACATTTCCTGTAACTTCTTACCTGATAAGACTAAACAGGCCTTGAGCAAGCTCGTTAGGCTTCCTAATTAAATCACTGATAACAGGAACTCAGGACGATTGTGCCGAAGATAAGCACCAAAGAACTAGCTTAAATCGACCCCCTTGTAACATTCGGAGGCCGAAGGACTGATGAGCTAACTCAATGACTATATATGGACAAAGGAAGTCCAAAGTTCAATTAGCGGACAACGTGAGGAAGACTATGGAAGACCACCGGGAGGGTGAAAAGACCCTAACCCTAATTTTACTGCGCATGCTTGGACTATGTAAATGAATTCCGGGAACTCATCACCATAAAACTTCCCTTTTCAGGAAATCTGATGAATATGTATGATTTTTCTGTATATGAACTGATGTGTTGTGCTAACCTGGCAGAGCACTTGTGGCGGAGTGATCCCCAGTGCTGCCCAGCACTGCAATAAAGAATACCTGCTTAGTAGTCATCCCGACTATTGAGTCCTGATTTCGGCTTTTCACAGCAACATTTGAAATGTTAATTCTGCTCTATGGCATTGTCCATCTGTAGGAATTATGTACTTGGGCATGTGATCATTCTTAAGCAATAGTAAGTATTTACACTCCTTGATCATGAAATTGAATCTGTGCAGACGGATTCTTGTCCATCTCTGTAGGAGCGGTCCATAGAGATGGACCAAGCAGTATCCCTGAAGTCTAGCATCCCATAGACCATTTATTTAAATATTCCAACTAATCTATGCCCTTTTTTTCCCCATTCTTTGCATGCTGACCTAGCTTCTTCTGGTTTTGGTTAGCAGAAATATTTTAAAATAATTCTTAAATGGCATTAGAATTGGGGTTTTTTTGCTACTTTGGCCATTTCAATATTTTTGTGTGAATGTGGCTTTGAAAATGGCTCAGTTCGATTTAAAAAAAAAAAAAAAAAAGGTGATTCAGAATTGGCTTTTGTTCTGGCCCTACCTGGATTTAAAAACTGTTTTGGCTGAGCTGGTTTTACACTTGATTGGCTGGGATGCATCTCCCCTTAAATTGCAAGACATGAAACTTGCAAAAAAGACCTTGAGGTTTTTTTAGTCTCAAGTGAAATGGGTAATATATACTAATATATAATAAAGAAAACTTTTCTTTGTCTGGCTCTTCCCTCAAGTCCCATAATGATTCTTGGGAAACTGCTCATTTAGATGGCAAAAGAGCTGTTACAATTTAGAAAAGACTGGTCATCTGAGATCCATTGTGCTGGAAAAATTGTTTGTTCTTAAGAACTGGTTTAACCTCCTGGATTGCTTGTAAAAGCAATTCACATCCATAATGAAGTACTTGACAACTGTTTTGTCAATGGTTTGAAGAGATGAGGCTTTGCAAAGAGGACTGAGAAACTATTCAACCTAAACTGTGTTGCTGGCATCGATGTAGGTGACCTGAAATTGCTCCTCTCTGACAACCTGTGCTTTTGATGGATGAGAATATCCCTCAAGTCTCATATATTGCATGTCTGAGATTACTATATTTGATATCTTTAAACCAGATCAAGCCACTTTACCTATAAATGTTTTTGTTTTATTTTTTAATACTCCCATCACCATTTTTGGTTATGTTAAAGTTTATTATTTGAGTTCTGTTATAGTCTCAACCATTCTGTGATTCTATTAACATCTTCATTAATAATCTGGCTGATAGGGCAGAGTGTACCCTCAGCAAGTTTGCTGGTGACACAAAAGTGGGAGGAATGGCTGATATGCCAGAGGGTCGTGCGGCCATCCAGAGGGACCTGAACAGGCTGGAGAAATGGGCTGACAGGAACTTCATGAAGTTCAACAAGGGGAAGGGCAAAGTCCTGCCCCTGGGGAGGAACAACCCCAGGCACCAGTACATGCTGGGGGCCACCCACCTGGAAAGCAGCTCTGCAGAAAAGGACCTGGGGGTCCTGGTGGACACCAGGTTGAACATGAGCCAGCAATGTGCCCTTGCTGCAAAGAGGGCAAACGGTATCCTGGGGAGCATTAGGAGGAGTGTTGCCAGCAGGTGGAGGGAGGTGATCCTTCCCCTCTACTCAGCACTGGTGTCCTGTGTCTAGTTCTGGGCTCCCTAGTAAAAGAGAGACATAGAGCTACTGGAGAGAGTCCAATGAAGGGCCACGAAGATGATCAAGGGACTGGAGCAATCTCTCCTATGAGGAAAGGCTGAGATTGCTGGGACTGTTTATCCTGGAGAAGAGAAGGCTCAGGGGGGATCTTACTGATATATATGAATACCTGAAGGGAGGGTGCAGAAAGGACAGAGCCAGGCTCTTTTCAGTGGTGCCCAGTGACACGACAAGAGGCAATGGGCACAAGCGGAAAAACAGGAGGTTCCATCTGAACAACAGGAAAAGCTTTTTTACTTTGGGGATGACCGAGCACTGGAAGGGGTTGCCCAGAGTGGTTGTGGAGTCTCCCTCCTTGGAGATATTCAAAAGACGTCTGGACATGGTCCTGGGCAGCCAGCCCTAGGTGACCCTGCTTGAGAAGGGGAGTTGGACAAGATGACCTCCAGAGGTCCCTTCCAACCTCAACCATTCTATGATTGTATTATGGCATTGCTTGATTTCATTCATCTCTTGGATTTAGAGCATTGTTGTATATGTTCCTGAATAACTTTTTTTCAGGGTTTTAAACACCTGAGAGGGCTTTATTTCCTGCTGTTTCAGAAGATTGCCATGATGGTTCTTGAGGCAGCCAGGGCAGCAGGAAATGAAGTGAAACTGAGCAAGGGATTGGAGCCGAACTACTAACATATCAGATTTCATTGTTCTAAGCCTTAGCAGTTCTCCTGATTTCGGCTGGGATAGAGTTAGTTTTCTTCCTAGTAGCTGGTATAGTGCTGTGTTTTGGATTTTAGTATGAGAATAATATTGATAACACACTGATGTTTTAGTTGTTGCTAAGTAGTGCTTACACTAGTCAAGGACTTTTCAGCTTCCCATGCTCTGCCAGGTGCACAAGAAGCTGGGAGGGGACACAGCCAGGATAGTTGATCCAAACTGGCCAAAGGGCTATTCCATACCGTATGATGTCATGCTCAGTATATAAACGGAGGGGGGGAGTTGGCTGGGGGGTAGCGATTACTGCTCATGGACTGGCTGGGTGTCGGTTGGCAGGTGGTGAGCGATTGCATCACTTGTTTTTTTTCCCCTTGGGTTTTGTTCCTCTCTCGCTCTCTTGTTGTTTTCCTTCTCATTACAATTTATTATTAAATTTTTGTTCTAATTATTAAACTGTTCTTATCTCAACCCATGCATTTTCTTACTTTTGCTCTTCAGATTCTCTCCCCCATCCCACCGGGTGCGGGAGGGTGAGCGAGCGGCTGTGTGGTGCTTACATGCTGAACTGAAGCTAAACCATGACATCCTTTTTGGCACCCAACGTGGGGCATGAAGGCTTTGAGATAATAACAGATTAACCAGAGCATATTAAGAAATTTAGATCTGCTAATAGTTGCGGGTCACAATATTGATTCATCTGTTCTCGATATTGGTTTACCTGATCTGCACCATACTCTTTTTTTTGCTGTACATGTTAAAGATCGGTGTTGGTTTTTGCAGTTTGCTGTGCTCTGCAGTGATTAGTGATGTTTTGCCTGGGATATTTGTTATTAAAACAGTGACCTTGATCTTAATTTGGTATCTGAGTTTCGTACTGAAGCCATTACTGTATGCCGGGTACCACCTGGTGGAGACAATTAACAATTATACTTCTTCCTCTGACAGGTTTTTAATGGAGGAAATACAGAATGGCACCTTCTCTACCTTCTTCTATGATGTTTCCTCCTTCATTACCATAACTTTTCAGTATCTTCAACATCCTTGGGTAGTTAAGATCCTTCTATTGCTATTTCTTGGGAATATTGTTTCAGTTTTGTCTAAGGTTAGTAAATAATTTAAGAATATCATCCAGAGATCTGCCCCGAGGCTGGATAGTTATGAGTGGCACGGTGTGTGGGATAGCATGGGCAAGTAGACAGGACAGTGGGCACCTCCAATGTTTTGGAACTTCACCCCTGAACAAGTGCAGAATCCTGAAAAATTAGTAGACTATTTGGAAAAAGTATGCTGTCACCCTGGCAATTCCAAAGAGACACAAATCACTGCAATGTGCTGGGGCCTGGCCCATGCCTACCAAGCCCTGTTCAACACTATTCAGAATCCTCAAGGGGAAGAGAAGGTCTCTGGATCTGACGACAAAAGTAACAGGCACTGCGGCTACTCCAACCCTCACGACAGGCACCGCAGCTACTCCAACCCCCCCTGCGACAGATACTGCAGTTGCTCCATTCCCCACGACAGGCACTGCGGCTGAAAGAGGGAACCAACTCGTGCCTGTATCAGTTGCCCCTACACACAAGAAGAAATCTTGGAAGAGAAAGTCAGCTCCTTTAGAAAGGGAGGATGAAAAAGCAGGACCATCACAAAGAGAGGAGGAGGAAGAGGAAGAACTCGTAAACGAGATGAAAACCACCCGATCCCTATCCCTGAGCAAGCTGCAAGATATGCAAAAAGATTTCAGCCGTCATCCAGGCGAGCATATTGTCACCTGGCTGCTCTGATGCTGGGATACTGGGGCCAGTAGCCTGGAATTAGAGGGTAAGGAAGCCAAGCAGCTGGGATCCCTTTCTAGGGAAGGGGGCATTGACAAAGCGATTGGAAAAGGGGCACCAGCCCTCAGCCTCTGGAGGCGACTCCTGTCTGCAATGAAGGAAAGGTATCCCTTCAAGGAAGATGTTATATATCGCCCAGGCAAATGGACCACCATGGAGAGAGGTATCCAGTACCTGAGGGAATTAGGCATGCTGGAGGTGATTCATGGTGACCTGAACAATGAGCATTTATCCAAAGATCCACATGAAGTCCACTGCACATGACCCATGTGGTGGAAGTTGGTGCAGAGTACACCATCGTCGTGTGCCAACTCATTGGCAATACTGACCTGGAAAGAAGGAGAGGGTCCAACGGTGGATGAAGCGGCTAGCCAACTCCAGGAATACGGAGAAAATATCTCTTCCTCCCTTGTCTCAGCTGTGGAGAAACTGTCCGGGAAGGTCCAGCAACTCAAAGAGGATATGTCCTACTTTCCACCTGTATGGACCAGTATCTCAGCTATTAGGAATCAGCGTTCCTCTGCTCAAGAGAGAGGATATAGAGGGTACACACCACGGGGCACCCTATGGTTTTACTTGCGTGATCACACAGACGACATGAGGAAGTGGGATGGAAAACCTACCTCGACCCTAGAGGCGTGGGTACGTGAGTTGCAAGGAAAAACAATCACCAAAGTGTTGCAGATTGATGCACGGACTCCGATCGAGGGGTAAATCGAAGACCCTTTATTGAAATCTTCCATGGCCTATATACTTTCTATTTGTTTACACACGCGCTACTGAGAGAACTCCTATTGGTCTACATGTCTTGTCCATGCGCCCCCCATGCACCCCCCATGCGTCCCTTCAGCTAATACAATTGGCTATCTCCCTGCAACCCTGCAGTTCCTTCCCCCACAACAAAGGTGTTCCAGACGCACTGTCTCCTTTTTTTGGACATGACCCGAACCCTCAGTACTTCAATCTTGTTAACCCTTTCACTCCCACAATGCCTAATTCCTCCTCAATTCCCCCTTTTTGTTTTTCAACAACATATATTTTTTGCACCATTTTCTGCAACATTCCTTGAACACATGACAGCAAACAAGGTACAAACAGCAAGATACAAAAAAATATACCAATAACCAATAACCCAGTTTTTAACAATGATTCAGCGTTCGCACTAAAGACACCCATATGTTGCTACTGTTCCAGGTTATCATTGACATGGGGTTCGCTGCTGTTATGGTCGTCAGCGTCAGCAGTCCCCATGTCATTAGCAAGGGCAGGCTTGTCGGTGTCTTCATGATTCGCTTTTTCAAGGGCCGGTCTTACACATCGAGCAGGGATCCAGCGTGGTCCTTGCTCTGTGGAGACACAAGCGTATCCTCGACCCCATGTTATTAATGTATAAGGTCCTTCCCATTGTCCCGATTATAGAGACCTTACCCACACTTTAACATCCTTGCTAGATACATCTATCCTATCGGTCGAACCAAAAGTTAAAAAATGTCGAACAATTGGTGGTCGCTGTTCCAATGCGGCCTCCCTAATATCTAAATAATTTAAGGTATAAACTGTTTTCCATAACCGTACTTGGGGGCTTTCTCCCACCATTCCCCCTTTTTGTTTTTCAAGTATGTTTTAGGGTTTGGTGACTGCGTTCAACAATAGCCTGGCCTTGTGGGGAATGTGGAATGCCTGTTAGATGTACTACACCCCATAGCTGTAAAAAGCGTTGGGTTTTCTGGCTAATGTACCCAGGGCCCGTTATCTGTTTTGATAGTAGATGGCACCCCCAGGGCTGCGAAAGCTGCAGTCCAGTGTCGAATGACATCTTTTGCTTTTTCTCCAGATTCTGCAGTTGCCCATAAAGCACCCGAATAAGTATCGATAGAAACATGCACCCATTTTTGTCTCCCAAATTCAGCTGTATGAGTGACATCTGTCTGCCATAATTGTAATGCGTAGAGACCTCGCGGATTTACCCCCGTTTTGCGGACGGCAGCAAAAGGTTGACAATCCGGGCACGCACGTACAATGGCGCGGGCTGTATCCCAAGAGAGGCCGAATTGTTTTCTTAGTGCTTTAGCTGACTGGTGAAAAAACTCATGGGATAGCTGGGCTTGTTTTATAGTTTGTGGTACTGGGGTTGCCCAAACTGGAGCGGTCAAGCGATCTGCTCTACGGTTACCTTCCGCAATAAAACCTGGTAGATTTGTATGGCTCCTGGTGTGTAGTACATAAAAATCATTTTGCCTACGATTTAGCTCATACCATAATTGTTTAAATAAAGAGAACAGCTGTTCGTTATTAACATGTTTGAACCATGCTTTCTCTAATCGTTGGACTACCCCGCATACGTATTGTGAATCAGTCACTATATTCAATGGTTCACTCCATTTTTGGAATGCTTTTATGACTACTACTAATTCCACTATTTGAGGAGTGCCTTGAACCACATGGATCTCTTCCTTCCAATGTTCCTCTTCTTTCCAAACTATGACTGCTCGGCCCGTTTTTCCTGACCCATCGGTAAACACAGTAATTCCAGAGACTGGTACAGGGCTGCATCTGGGTCGAGCAACTATTTCAATGTCTTTAAATTCCATAAATAATTTATGAGCTGGCATGTGGATGCTAAGTGTTCCCGCATAGTCTAGCAAAGCAGTTTGTAACGGTATGCTATTAGCTAAGCTCCAGTCCAAATGTTCTTTCGTCAATGGAATGTAAATTGTATGCATTTCCTCACCTCGTAACTGTACAGCACGTTTCCGCCCTTTACGAATTAACGTCGCAAACATTTCCACTCTGGTAGTAATAGTTTTCACAGGCTGATATGGCAAAAACACCCATTCTATCAAAAGCAAAGGATCATTATTGGTTGCTACCCATTGCCCCAGTAGAGCTAACGGCTGGGTAATAGTGTTAATGATATAGAGCTGGAGGCCGTATCCGTCATGGACGCGATGGGCTTGTCGTGACTGTATTGCTTGTTCGATGTGAGCCAAGGCCTCCTTCGCTTCGGGAGTCAGTATACATTTGGAATCTAGTGCGGGATCACCTCTTAATAAATCAAAGAGAGGTTGTAGTGTATCATTTGTGATTCCCAGCAAGGGTCGAATCCAATTAATGGCACCAAGTGTTCTTTGTACATCGTTTAGAGTGCTGACTTCCCACTTCAAGGCCACTCTCTGAGGTTCAACAGCGCATTCCAAGATTTTCCACCCTAAGTAACACCAGGGAAGTTCCTTTTGAACCTTCTCAGGTGCCACTTGTAATCCAAATTTCTGTAATGCTTGAACTGTGTCTTTTACTGCTAACTGTATATTGTCTACAGAAGCCCCAGAGATGAGTATATCATCCATATAATGATATATTAGTATTTGTGGGTATTGTTCTCGAACCCCAGAGAGTGCTCTTGCGACATATTTGACATATTGTGGGACTATTTTTCATGCCTTAAGGCAAGACCGTCCAGTGATATCGTTGCATGGGTTTGCTGTTGTTAATTGAGGGAACCGAAAAAGCAAATCGAGGGCAGTCTTGGGCCGCTAAAGGAATTGTAAAAAAGCAATCCTTCAAGTCCATCACTATTATTGGCCAATTCGCAGGAATCATAGTAGGAGAAGGGAGTCCCGGTTGCAAAGCCCCCATGCTTTTGATCACTGCATTGATTTGCCTCAAGTCATGTAACAATAGCCATTTACCGCTTTTTTTCTTTATAACAAACACAGGGGTATTCCATGGACTTGTAGTTGGAACAATGTGACCTTGCTGTAACTGTTCTTGCACTAAATCATTCAGAGCGCGGATCTTTTTGTTTGTGAGGGGCCACTGATCCACCCAGACAGGCTTCATGTCTCCTGTTCACAGACTTCAAGTCCCTGTTCGCAGACTTCAAGTCCCCTGTTCGGGCGCCATTTGTTGCGGATTGATGCACGGACTCCGATCGAGGGGTAAATCGAAGACCCTTTATTGAAATCTTCCATGGCATATATACTTTCTATTTGTTTACACACGCGCTACTGAGAGAACTCCTATTGGTCTACATGTCTTGTCCACGCGCCCCCCATGCACCCCCCATGCGTCCCTTCAGCTAATACAATTGGCTATCTCCCTGCAACCCTGCAGTTCCTTCCCCCACAACAAAGGTGTTCCAGACGCACTGTCTCCTTTTTTTGGACATGACCCGAACCCTCAGTACTTCAATCTTGTTAACCCTTTCACTCCCACAATGCCTAATTCCTCCTCACCAAAGGGGGTTCGTCTAGGAAAATTGCTGCTCCGGTTTCCAGTGGATAGTTCCCCAGACAGAGTAAAAGGGCTGATCTTACTCCTGATTTTAATGAAGGGACTCCTGACTCGTATGTACAAGAAATGGGTAATGAATAAAAATGTGCTCCACACCGCAGCTGGAGAGAATGGCCCTACCTGGAGTGTCTGGCAGAAAGCACCAGGGGAGACTCGAGGTCGACCCCTAGGGTTTTTGAGTCAGGGATACAGAGGATCCGAGGCCTGCTATACTCCAACTGAAAAAGAGGTATTGGCAGCATATGAAGGGGTTCAAGCTACTTCAGAAGTGGTTGGTACTGAAGCACAGCTCCTCCTGGCACCCCGACTGCTGGTGCTGGGCTGGATGTTCAAAGGGAGGGTCCCCTCTAGACATCATGCAACTGATGCTATGTGGAGTAAGTGGGTCACACTGATCACACAATGGGCTCGAATAGGAAACCCCAATCGCCCAGGAATCTTGGAAGTGATCATGGACCAGCCAGAAGGCAAAGATTTCGGAATATCGCCAGAGGAGGAGGTGACACGTGCTGAGGAGGCCCCACTGTACAATAAACTACCAGAAAATGAGAAGCAATATGCCCTGTTCACTGATGGGTCCTGTCATCTTCTAGGAAAACATCGGAGATGGAAAGCTGCTGTATGGAGTCCTATACAACAAGTTGTAGAAACTGCTGAAGGAGAAGGAGAATCGAGCCAATTTGCAGAAGTAAAGGCCATCCAGTTGGCTTTAGACCTTGCTGAATGAGAAAAGTGGCCAGCACTTTATCTCTATACTGACTCATGGATGGTGGCAAATGCCCTGTGGTGGTGGTTGCAGCAATGGAAGCAGAACATCTGGCAGTGCAGAGGCAAACCCATCTGGGCTGTAGCATTGTGGCAAAATATTGCTGCCCGGGTTGAGATCTTGGTTGTAAAAGTACGTCACGTAGATGCTCATGTACCCAAGAGTCAGGCCACTGAGGAACATCAAAACAACCAGCAGGTGGATCAGGCTGCTAAGATTGAAGTGGCTCAGGTGGATCTGGACTGGCAACATAAGTGTGAATTATTCATAGCTTGGTGGGCCCATGACACCTCAGGCCATCAAGGAAGAGATGCAACATATAGATGGGCTCGTGATCGAGGGTTGCACAGGTTATCCATGAATGTGAAACATGCGCTGCAATCAAGCAAGCCAAGCGGTTAAAGCCTCTGTGGTATGGAGAGTGATGGCTGAAATATAAATATGGGGAGGCCTGGCAGATCGATTATATCACGCTCCCACAAACCCGCCAAGGCAAGCGCCATGTGCTTACAATGGTGGAAGCAACCACCGGATGGCTGGAAACATATCCTGTACGCCATGCCACCGCCCGGAACGCTATCCTGGGCCTTGAAAAGCAAGTCCTGTGGCGACATGGCACCCCAGAAAGAATTGAGTCAGACAACGGGACTCATTTCCGAAACAACCTCATAGACACCTGGGCCAAAGTTCATGGCATTGAGTGGGTATATCACATCCCCTATCATGCACCAGCCTCCGGGACAATTGAACAATACAATGGACTGTTAAAGACTACACTGAGAGCAATGGGTGGTGGGACATTCCAACATTGGGATACACATTTAGCACAGACCATCTGGTTAGTCAACACTAGGGGATCTGCCAATCGAGCTGGCCCTGCCCAATCAAAACTTCTACGTACTGTAGAAGGGGATAAAGTCCCTGTACTACACATAAAAAATATGCTGGGGAAGACAGTCTGGGTTACTCCTGCCTTGGGCAAAGGCAAGCCCATTCGTGGGATTGCTTTTTCTCAAGGACCTGGGTGCCCTTGGTGGGTCATGCGAAAGGATGGGGAAGTCCGCTGTGTGCCTCAAGGGGATTTGATTTTGGGTGAGAATTGCCAATGAACTATATGATACGGTGTTAATTCCTATATAATACTGTATGTCATCACTTTTATGGTTGCTATATGCCATATCAAGGGTATTTCAGTAAGAATCACCCAGATTAATGAAGAATGAACTTTGATGAAACCAAGGAAAGTGCAGCAGTGATGGAACCAGAAATTATTTCAGCATGCAACAATCCAACACCACACACCATCTCTCCTGTCCTGAAGGACTGTTATGACAGATGGAATCCAAACTCATGAACTAAATGAACCCAACGGATATTTTAGAGGGATGGCCCATAGACCAAGGGAATGATATCTGTGTGTATATTTCAAAAGACAGGAAAAGTGGTGGTGCTTAATTGGAATGTATTGGAAAGGGTAGAACCTGGGCATGACGTAGATGGTATAGAATAAGGAGTGGATACTGTCCTGGTTTCGGCTGGGATAGAGTTAATTTTCTTCCTAGTAGCTGGTATAGTGCTGTGTTTTGGATTTAGTATGAGAATAATATTGATAACACACTGATGTTTTAGTTGTTGCTAAGTAATGTTTACACTAGTCAAGGCCTTTTCAGCTTCCCATGCTCTGCCAGGTGCACAAGAAGCTGGGAGGGGGCACAGCCAGGACAGCTGATCCAAACTGGCCAAAGGGCTATTCCATACCATATGACATCATGCTCAGTATATAAACTGGGGAGAGTTGGCCAGGGGGTAGCGATTGCTGCTCAGGGACTGGCTGGGCATCAGTTGGCAGGTGGTGAGCGGTTGCATCACTGTTTTTTTTTTCCCTGGGTTTTGTTCCTCTCTTTCTCTCTTGTTGTTTTCCTTTTCATTACAAATTATTATCATTACTACTACTACTATTATTATTATTATTTTCAATTATTAAGCTTTTCTTATCTCAACCCACAATTTTTCTTACTTTTGCTCTTCTGAGTCTCTTCCCCATCCCACCAGGGTGGGAGGGTGAGTGAGCAGCTGTGTGGTCCTCTAGTTGCTGACTGAAGCTAAACCACGACAGCAGTGTTTGCAGCCCACTGTCATTGCAGAATTAGTATCCTACCAAACAAAATTTCCCAGAAACCTCTTCTGAGACTACTCTAGGCAATGCAGTATAGGTACCGAAACAGCATTGCAACCAAAGAATCTAGAACAGTGTGGCTGTGGAGTAAAGGTGCTGTGTTTTTATAATTCTTTCATCATATCTAATAGAGGTATACAGCATCTTTTCTGTTTAAAACTTATGACTGATCAGGGTACAGACACTGATGTTCTTTGCTCTGGGTGTTGCATCAGGAGTGTTTTGAACTCATTTATATCTTCTGGCCGTGTCTGAAGACCTTGGATAGTTTTCATACATGCATGTGGCAGTTGCACTGTAATATGCCCATATCTGAAATAAGAATGACTGCAGCCTTTTCAGTGTGTTGTTTTTACCGTGTGTTGTTTTTTAGTATTTTTATCAGACATAGAGCTAAGGTCTCATACTGGGGAAGGTTGCTCAGTGCTTGCTATTTAACCAGCAGGTTTCCTCAAAGAGTTCAGTGTTGGCTGGTCTTCTGTAGCAGATTGCACTGGAGATGTCAGCAACTGTCCCTCCCCTGTCATGGTAACTGTTGTATGTTTTTCTGTTGTATGTTGCCTCCATTGAGTTGTACCTTACCTACTTTCCTTTTCTTCTTGTCTTGAAGGCCAAATAAAAATACTTTCTGTGGGTAGAGGAATTTAGATACTTATTTCCTTGGTAGAGGTGTTAAAACTCTCTATGAAGTGGGCATTTTGTAAATACTGTTCAAGGCCTCTCTTTTGGCTATTTCCATTTTGAAAGTATTTCTAGCTCTTTATGTGGTATCCGTCCTTACTGTTCTATTTGACTTTCTCCCTTTTGGCTGAAAAACTTCCTCAGTGTGGTGTTTGTGTCTTCTGTGCAGTACCCATTCCAAACTGGAAGGATCTGCCTGCATTCATATGAGATCTAGAGGCCATCTGAGCAACTCCTGACAGAGACTTTGATCCTTCAGGAAGGGTACTTGTGAATTTTTTTTGTAAGTTCCCTTTGTGAAGTAAGTCAAAGTTGCTGGTATTCACTAGTTAAGCTATGTTTTTCCTTTCCTTTTCAGTTACTTCCTTACTTTTTATGCTATAGTACTTTTAGTCTTTGTGTCTCTCCTGTGTAGCCTATACTTTAAGCACCTGTTTTGATTTCTTGTGAATGACAGGATTGCAGGAGACTAGCTAAGCCTCTTTGTTCTAGTCATTGATCACCAACTACAAAGTTGTAGGCTTTCATTTTTTCTTTGGAGGGTGATATCATATCTGCACCAAGGAGCTCATGGGTATTTGTACCATCTAACTAAGCTTCTGACTAGTACTGTATATTCTTTGTGGAGGTCTCATTGACTGTTGGGAGCTAAGACTGTCTGGGAACTGAATTTAGATATCTAAGTTGGACAGCAAGTGTGTATTCACACTGTTTATGTTTCTGGTGTATTAGAAGATCTGGGAAATTAAAGTTTGTATTTTGCATATTTCAGAGTTGCAGAGCATTTAATGGGGCATAGCCTTTCCTCTGTTCTAGGGTTACATAAGATAAAGCTTTGAGGAAGATTGTTTGCCACAGGCAAGAAGGTATTCTTAGCTTTATTATGGGGAAAAGTGTGAGAGGGAAGGAGCGGCAAAGAGAAACTGTTATATACTGTGCTGCTTGGGTGGGGGAGGAGGAGTCTGGAGTGAAGAAGTAAAGCTGGGTATGAGAAATATTTGTTTTGATGTTTGTCTTTGTTTCTCACGACCTGAATCTATTTTAATTGGCAATAAATTAAATTAAATTAATTTTCCCCAATTTTAGTCTGTTTTGCCTGTGACCATAATTGGTAATCAATCTCCCTGTCTTTATCTCAGCCCGTGAGCTTTCTCATCCTAGTTTCTCCCCCTGTCCTGCTGAGGAGGGGGAGCAAGTGAGTGGCTGGGTGGGCATTTGGCCCTTAGCCAAGGTTAACCCACCACAATACCTTTGGGGGAAGAGTTTTTTATTCCATCTGTCAATAAAGATGGTGCTTTTCATCTAAGCTATACCTGCAAGAAGGTAGAGTTCTGGGCGTCAAATGACTTATTTATTCTGCAGGGGCACAACTGTTATCTGTGTTCATCTATGCTTTTTAACATAATGTTTGAAATTTGTTTAAATCTGAACTACTCGTCTTCTAAGCTTTCTTCTCCAAACCCTATCCAAGAAGTTAAAGGACTTTGTTTTGCCTTATGCTGTCAAATAAAAACTATACACCTTTGCATGTCAAACATTGTTTAAATAGGGGTTAAATGGGGTGTACTTTTCTGGTGCTTTTCAGTTTTCCAGTAATCTGGCAGTCTTCATCTGTGATAACAATGGTTTTCTTAATGGGTTTGAATGCTATTCTGCCACATAAACCAATGTCTGTTTTTAGAGAATAGTTGCATTATTTTTGATAGATTAAACTTTGTGGATTGTTGCAGGGAAAAACTTTTCATCTCACATGATTTAAATCAAATGAGGATCAAAGTGTTTTATTGATTTATTAACAATATATGATTAAACAGCAATAATTGAACTATACATTCAGAATCCATATCAATAATACAACAGATAAACCACAATACTAAACACCTACAAAATGTTCATAAACACCTACATATTTCTAAATATGCTTCTGTTGCTACTCCTAAACTAATCACACATGCACACGCACACACAGAGTTAACACCCACCCCTCCCCCCGCAAGGCAGTGTAGAGTAACAAGCACACCTCCCCTTCTGGTAGTGTGTGTTACCCTACTCGCACACCCCTCATGTGGAACATGCGGGTGCTGCAGCTTTAGGTGTGCCCGTGCTGCTCCGTACAATCTGCTAATGCACATGCCAGTGAGAAAGCGCCCCAAGAGGTCACCTTTGCACCCCGAGGGGTGGACCCCTACTTGGTGCACCCTGTACTGCCAGCCCAGTAGCTGGATGCAGGCTACTCATGAGGGAGGAGGCTGCTTTGCTAGGCCTAGGTGGAGGTTGCGATGCCAGTTTCACTGTTTCTCTGTTGCCATTTCTTTTTCCACATTTGCAAAATTTTACTGCTTCTTTTTTAAGCTGACACAACACCAACACACACACACACACACACACACACACACGCTTCCTGCCAAGTCTCTTTTGTAATTCCCTGGTTACTGTTTAATCCAGTTGATGGTCATCATCCTCTTCATTGTTATCAGTTTGGGGCAAATGCCCTCTCAGACAGTTGTGGGTGTCCCATTCACACCCACTGTTACACTCACATCCCTATCTTATCAGTGGTTGTTATCCAGGCCTTGTTGCCAGGAAGAGGCCTCACAGACTGCCCCACAGTCGTGTTATTCTTTGGGTTATGTTGTTATCTGGATTTCCTCAAGAGCCTTGTAGAAGACTAACACTGGTTGTAGGGGTTTTTTGAGAATGTGTTTATACGATTATATTATTTGACATATATATTATTTTGACACTGGCCAAGTAGAGATATAGGTTTTTAGAATTTGATGCTCCAAAGGGTAAACTAGTGGTTCACCTCTTGTAAACTCTGTTCTCAATATTTTGTTTTATGATATGTTTCTGGTTTTAAAAGACAGTTTTTTTCTGTGGTGTTTCTGAAATTCATCACTGCTTGGTGAGGTGTGTATGTATATGTCCTAAAAAACGTGAATGTGCATAAAGAAAGTTGTAGTATATTTGCAATTGACAATATTGCCCATGATCTTTTTTAAAGAGAATAAGAAAAGGAATTTGGACAAATTATTTCAAAGTATGATTAAGTAGATGAAAGCTCAGAAAGAAGTGTTTATTTAGGCTCAGGCTATTCAAAAATTACCTATTGTATACTGTATTTTCATTTTATCATCACAATTGCTCTATTGTTTTTTTGTTATATAAATACCCTGAAGCCATGCTGACTACTCTTGATGATTTTTATGCCTTTAATGTGCCTGGAAATGGTTTCCAGGATTAGCTGCTCCATCACCTTCCCAGGGATGGAGGTGCGGCTGACCAGCCCGTAGTTTCCTGGCTCCTCCTTCCTGCCCTTCTTGAAGATAGGAGTGACATTTGCTTTCCTCCAGTCCTCAGGCATCTCTCCCAGTCACCATGATTGATCAAAGATTTTTGAGAGTGGCCTTGCAATGATATCTGCCAGCTCCCTCAGCACTTGTGGGTGCATCCCATCAGGCCCCAGGTCATCATATATATATATGATCCTTGACATTCCCTTTCCATGCTTCGGAATTAGCAGTGCTCGCATCTTGTATCTTAACCTCCATCTACAGACCAGAAACTCTTCTGTATACAGCCCTTAATGTCTGTTACTGTAATAACTGAGTGCTTCAAAATATTTGGAAAACTAGCAGCATAAAGACCTCCTAGTACTCAAAGAATTATGCTCTTTTCCATCTCATATTATAGAGGAGTTAGGTTTGGAGTACGTCTCTCTGGAACATGTAGGAGCTCTTAGTGATCAGTGTTGTGTTGTTTTGTTTTTATTTTGTTTTGTTTTTAACCAGTTCTCTTATGTACATTACATTGAGAAAGTGGGATTTTCATAATGCTTAAATGGGAGAACACAAGTCTCATTGACTTCCAACTTTTTTCAGTGTGTTAAAAAATGCTTTCAGAAATCCCTTTGTTAGAAATATGCTATAGTTGAGTGTAGTTGAGTTTGCAATGTTCTTGGTTGCAAAAATAAAGCTAATAAGCAATGTCTCCAGTTTGTTTTACTGATTGCCATTCAATCTAAAACTTTCTACATCTCTACTTATACAATAAATGTGTACTTTTTTATTCCAAGTAACAACAGCAAATAAAATAAGCACCAAAAGGTTTTCAAAAGTAAAAGAAGAAAATAACTTCTTTTTTTCCCCTTCCTCTTCAGATCCAGACATTTAACATTGAAACACCATGCCAGACTGTGGAAGACTTAACGAATGGGGTTGTGATGGCTCAGGTGCTCCAAAAGATGTAAGAACAAATTTGTTTCATGATTTTTGGTGCACAAGTTTATCACTTGTACATTTGTCTGAATTTGAGTATATTTTCTTATTTCAAATTTGGCCAGTATTCAGTAAGTACTCAACTAAACTATGTTTAGCCAGTGCTTTTAATCTGGAATATGGGCACTACTTTTTTCTCCAACTTTCAGATAGTTATCTTAACAGCACTTAATATAAGCCTAAAAAAATAGTACTTGGACAAGGTGCTTATCTAGTGCTAATCTTATTGAAAAGTAAATTGGGTTAAAACTGAGCTTATATGTTCACAAAATTTAAATTTCATCTTAAACATTTGAAGCCAGTGCAAGGTAAATTATTAGCTTGGGGCAGTGTTTGAAGTTATAGTACACTGTATCACATGTTAGAATTGCAGTAGATAGAAAAGATGAAGCTGTTAAAATTGTCTGTGTTACTGCTCACACTTTTGCTATCATTTTTATGAGTGATAGAGGGGAGTGCAAATACTGAACAGGCATCAAAAATAACTCTGAAACTGGAGTTAGTCTTTCCAGGTCATGTCTTAGTTGTATTAGCAGGGCAGCATGGGGAATCTGGATCAAACAATAAAACTTCTGTGAGAAGGGAGCAAGGCAAAAAGCAGGATCACAGCCCTGGACTTTGGAAGAGCAGATTTTGACCTCTTCAGGGATCTGCTTGGAAGAATCCCATGGAATAAGACCCTGGAGAGAAGAGGGGTCTAGGAGAGCTCGTTGATTTTTTTTCAAGAATCACCTCCTCTAAGCTCAAGAATGGTCCATCCCAACGAGAAGGAAATCAAGGAAAGGTGGCAGGAGGCCTGCATGGATGAACGAGGAGCTCCTGACTAAACTCAAGCATAAGAAGTGGTAGCAGGGAAAGGAGACCCAGGAGGAATACAGAGTCACTGTTTGAGTGTTCAGGGATGGGGTTAGGAAAGCCAAAGCCCGCCTGGAGTTGAATCTGGCAAGAAACATGAAGTGTAACAAGAAAGGATTCTACAAGTACACGAACAGCAAAAGGGAGTCTAGGGAAAACATGGGCCCACTGCTGAATGGGACAGGGCACTTGATGACAAATGGCATGGAAAAGGCCGAGGTACTCAATGCCGCCTTCACTTCAGTCTTTCCTGGCAAGACCAGCCTTCAGGAATCACGGCTACTGAAACCAGAGGGAAAGTGAAGCAAAGAAGACTTGTCCTCGGTGTAGGAGGATTAGGTTAGAGAAAATTTAAACAAGTTGAACGCACACAAGTCCATGTGACCTGATGGGATGCACCCATAAATGCTAATGGAGCTGGCCAATGTCATTGCGAGGCTACTCTCAATTGGTCTTTGAAAGGTCGTGGTGATTGGGAGAGGTTCCTGAGGACTGGAGGAAAGCAAATGTCACCCCTGCCTTCAAGAAGGGAGACACAGGGAACTACAGGCCAATCATCCTCACCTCGATCCCTGGGAAGGTGCTGGAGCAGCTAATCCTGGAAACCATTTCCAGACACAGACAAGAAGGAGTGAAGAAGAGGGAGCCAGACTGTTCTCGGTGATGCCCACTGATGGGAGAGGAGGCAATGGGCACAAATTGAAATACAGAAATTGGAATACAGGAAATTCCATTTAAATATTAGAAATTACTTTTCTACTGTGAGGGTGATTTGAGCATTGGAACTGGTTGCCTATAGAGAGCTTCCCTTGCTGTAGCTGCCCCTGTTTTGAGCATGATTTTGAGGGGCCTCTTCCAACCTTAACTATTCTATGATTCTATAAGCTGAATGGCTTTGTTTTAATAATGTAATGTTAGTGGTATGCAAGGACATTACATTCTTAGATTAAAGCAAAGGGAAAAAATCACTATTATGCTGGATAATAATAATTTTTTATTAAAAACTTTGAAGTTAATTAGGATTAAAATAGCATATACATTAGTTAAGCATGCCAGTATATAGTCTAGGATGTTTCTGTATACAATCTGAATTTGAGAATGAAATGTTTTGAAATGCTTATGTTCAAGTGTATTAGCTGTCTAACCTTGACACCATGCACAGTGTTTTGGCTCCTGGGGGACTATAGATAAGCATAGTAATTAATATATTGTAGTTAATATGGTAGTTAATAAGTAGTTAATATATATCTAGAACTACCTGTTTTCAGAGAGAGTTTTTTTTAACCTTTCATTAGAAGTTGTTTCAGGTAAGAGAAACATATCTGTTGTGGGAAACCCAAATAAGTCCAATAGCTTTAGTAGTGGAAAAAACATGGATTTTCTTAATGGAAGTTCTGAAGAAACAGTTATTTTACTGAGAGAACAAATACAGTCATCTGGAGATTTCTCACATAACTTCTCCTGTGAAGAAAGTGAAGCATCAATTATTTATAAAAATAATAAATGCTGTCCTCTGTATACTTTGCTTTAAAGGAATCTTTGCAATTGCAAATAATGTCAGCAGTCCTGGCTGCTTTAGAATAAGTGAAAAATCTTTAAGTATTTTGTGTTGACATAAAAGAAGACAAAAGATAGAAATAGTAGTTATAATCCAACATTAAAAATAGCATATTCTTAAGTTTTCTGAAATGTGAATATCAGTGTTACAAGTCTAATAAGAAATTGGATGCTGTTTCTTTCTTCAAGATTGTAATATTCTTCTTCTCTTACCTGCTAAAGTAGAAGAGAAGTTTATCACATAGATGGTAAGCAAGCTTAGTAAATTCTGTAAGAAGTCAAGATTTTTATCAAAATTGTCTGTAAATTCTTTGTTGGAGCATTTGGTAGAGAAAAATATGATTGTTGCATATTGAGTTTGGATGTTCATCAGTCATCAACTTGTGCAGTTTTCCTCATAGAGTGCAATTCCCATTTACTTCATGACATGTCAGCAATTGATAAGTGTCATTGTTCTTTTGTCAGCTTTTTTAAATTGACTAGTTCAAGGACTGGTCAGAATTGGGATCTAAAAAAAAATACTATGCCTTGATTGTATATCAAAATAAAGCTTGAATAACAGACCTCAATAATCTTACTGATAGTATTTTTAACTTTTAACCTATTACTGGTGACTTGGGATGCTGTGCTCCCCCCCACAAGTAAGCAAGGAAATCTACTCTGAGATACTGTTTTCAACTGTGATTTCAAGTGATTTCTTAAAAAGAAAAGTATGTACCATGTGAATATTGTGTTTCTGTAGCAGCACTTGAATTTTTTTCCCTTAGCAATAGTCACATTGATACTGAATGTTAGCTGGACTTTGTCAGTGTATCCAGAGAAGTTTAAGTAAAGATCAGCTAAGCAATTGCAAGTCTTGTGCTGTCTCATGCAATAATTTGAGCCTAACAAAATTACTCTTTGGCTATCTTAACTCATGTCAACTCTAATTCAGATTTACCACTTTGCATGCTTGTGTAATGAAGATATTGATTCTCATACATGGGTTTAACAATAACCTGGACTGTATTTCTCTTGAGAAAAGCTTTGGAGCAAAGGAATTGCAGCAACGAGTTGATCTTAGAATTCTAAGACAATAATAAGGTATGCATGACTTCTAAGGAAAAATGATTGCTTCTCTTTTTGTAGTAGTAGTGGATACCTCCAGTGGATCCTTGATGTAGCTATCAAGGGTAGCAAACACAATAGACAGCTGTGTCTCTGAATGTGAAAGGTGGGCACATAGATGTGGTCACTGTTTGGTCTAAATAGTTGGTTTAAAAACCTGATAGGGAGCCAATAGACAAAGCCATTGTAGAGAATACAAAGAGAAAGCATTCATTGCTGTTAACAATTTGAAAAACAAATTTGAAACTAGTCAAGTTCTCCATTTTGCTACTTCAATTCAAACAGGTACTACAGAAAGGATACTTATTTAAGTAAGGTGGGAGTGTTCAGACAAATAAAAGGAGTTAGAATAGAACAGAGGAGTCAGTCTTTTCTTCTGTATCAGCAGCACTGGTTCCCTCCCCGTCCCAAGAAGGAGCACTAAGTAGAAGAAAGTTGACACATAAGTAGAAATGCATAACAGCAAGGCAGGTGGGTGCTAGAAGTTATACAGAAGTCATGCATTAAAGTTTAATAGGGAAGAATAAATTAGGCCTAAAAGCAATAGATTACTATAAATAAGGGAATGGAGCCTGGATCATAGGCATATAGTCTGTGACTTACAGTTGTCATCTTCAATGAAGAAGTGAGTTTTTTCACCTCGCTCTTCCAACCCTTCAGCAAGTGCATCTTAAAGACAAATTTAGAATGGACACTGGAGTCAAAATCAACTTAAAAATTGTTTCTCTTATTCCATTGAGAAAGGTAATATGCTACTTCTGTAAATGATGTTTCCTGAAGTTTCGGGGGGAGGGTGAGTTGTCACTCAGTACAGCTGCCTCCAATTTAAGGTCCTCCACCAATGTGTGTTCATTGAGGCTGATAACATTAATTGCATTGGGGAGGGGAAGAGATTTCTGATGACTTTTCAGTGCATCAGGAATTTCATCATAATTGTACTGGGTCTGGCTGGGATGGAGTTAGCTTTCTTCATAGCAGCCCATATGGTGCTGTGCTTTGGATTTGTGACTAAAACAGTGCTGATGACACATCAATGTTTTGGATATGGTTGAACAGTGTTTGCACAGCATCAAGGCTTTCCCTTTTTCCCACTCTGCCCTAGCCCAGTGAGTAGGCTGGGGGTGGGCAAGAGGTGGGGAGGGGACACAGCTGGAACAGCTGACCTGAATTGACCAAAGAGATATTCCATGCCATATAACATTATGCTCAGCAATAAAAAAATGGGAGTTTGGTCTTTCCAAAGTAGCTGTTGCTCAGAGACTGGCTGGGCATCGGTCTGTTTGTGGGAGCTGTGGTCCGAACAGTAATGGAGTCTTATAACATGTTATAAAATAAAGCTTTATTGAGGCAGTAAGAAAAAGGAGCAATGAGGCGCCCATACGGCGACTCACCCGATCACTGATAGCAAACACAAGATCATAAGTGATGCCATGGCTCCGGTGGACTGCCAGGGACACTTGGTGTCCGGGTCATCTGGCAGCAACAGCCAATCATGCAAATGTCTTTTCAATGCGGGCAAAAGTCATGCTGCCCCTTGGCTTCACCAATGGCAGTGTGATTTGAGAGAATCATACCTTACATGGAATGCGGGTGGCATCCTACCTACACCGATGATGTTGGTCAAGGGGCAGGGTGTCAGGGGGCAGGGGGTCAGCAGTCTGTCTATGCTGCCAATGTTGGTCAAGGGGCAGGGTATCAGGAGGTGTGTTGTGGTTTAGCCCCAGTTGGCAACTAAGCACCACACAGCTGCTCGATCAGCCTCCCCCATCACCCGGTGGGATGGGGGAGAGAATCTGAAGGGCAAAAGTAAGAAAACTCATGGGTTGAGATAAGAACAGTTTAATAATTGAAATAAAATAAAATAATAATAAATTGTAATGAAAAGGAAAACAATGAGAGAGAGGAACAAAACCCAAGAAAAAAACAAGTGATGCAACTGCTCACCACCTGCCGACCGACACCCAGCCAGTCCCCGAGCAGCAATCGCTACCCCCCGGCCAACTCCCCCCACTTTATGTACTGAGCATGATGTCATATGGTATGGAATAGCCCTTTGGCCAGTTTGGCTGTGCCCCCTCCCAGATTCTTTGCACCTGGCAGAGCATGGGAAGCTGAAAAGTCCTTGACTAGTGTAAACATTACTTAGCAACAACTAAAACATCAGTGTGTTATCAACATTATTCTCATCCTAAATCCAAAACACAGCACTATACCAGCTACTAGGAAGAAAATTAACTCTATCCCAGCAGAAACCAGGACAGTATCCACTCCTTATTCTATACCATCTACGTCATGCCCAGGTTCTACCCTTTCCAATACATTCCAATTAAGCACCACCACTTTTCCTGTCTTTTGAAATATACACACAGATATCATTCCCTTGGTCTATGGGCCATCCCTCTAAAATGTCTGTTGAGTTCATTTAGTTCATGAGTTTGGATTCCATCTGTCATAACAGTCCTTCAGGACAGGAGAGATGGTGTGTGGTGTTGGATTGTTGCATGCTGAAATAATTTCTGGTTCCATCACTGCTGCACTTTCCTTGGTTTCATCAAAGTTCATTCTTCATTAATCTGGGTGATTCTTACTGTAATACCCTTGATATGGCATATAGCAACCATAAAAGTGATGACATACAGTATTATATAGGAATTAACATCATACCATTTAGTTCATTGGCTATTCTCACCCAAAATCAAATCCCCTTGAGGCACACAGCGGACTTCCCCATCCTTTCGCATGACCCACCAAGGGCACCCAGGTCCCTGAGAAAAAGCAATCCCACGAATGGGCTTGCCTTTGCCCGAGGCAGGAGTAACCCAGACTGTCTTCCCCAGCATATTTTTTATGTGCATTACATGGACTTTATCCCCTTCTACAGTACGTAGAAGTTTTGATTGGGCAGGGCCAGCTCGATTGGCAGATCCCCTAGTGTTGACTAACCAGATGGTCTGTGCTAAATGTGTATCCCAATGTTGGAATGTCCCACCACCCATTGCTCGCAGTGTAGTCTTTAACAGTCCATTGTATTGTTCAATTATCCCGGAGGCTGGTGCATGATAGGGGATGTGATATACCCACTCAATGCCATGAACTTTGGCCCAGGTGTCTATGAGCTTGTTTCGGAAATGAGTCCCGTTGTCTGACTCAATTCTTTCTGGGGTGCCATGTCGCCACAGGACTTGCTTTTCAAGGCCCAGGATAGCGTTCCGGGCGGTGGCATGGCGTACAGGATATGTTTCCAGCCATCCGGTGGTTGCTTCCACCATTGTAAGCACATGGCGCTTGCCTTGGCGGGTTTGTGGGAGCGTGATATAATCGATCTGCCAGGCCTCCCCATATTGATATTTCAGCCATCGTCCTCCATACCACAGAGGCTTTAACCGCTTGGCTTGCTTGATTGCAGCGCATGTTTCACATTCATGGCTACCCTGTGCAATAGTGTCCATGGTCAAGTCCACCCTTCGATCACGAGCCCATCTATATGTTGCATCTCTTCCTTGATGGCCTGAGGTGTCATGGGCCCACCAAGCTATGAATAATTCACACTTATGTTGCCAGTCCAGATCCACCTGAGCCACTTCAATCTTAGCAGCCTGATCCACCTGCTGGTTGTTTTGATGTTCCTCAGTGGCCTGACTCTTGGGTACATGAGCATCTACGTGACGTACTTTTACAACCAGGTTCTCTTCCCGGGCAGCAATATCTTGCCACAATGCTGCAGCCCAGATGGGTTTGCCTCTGCGCTGCCAATTGTTCTGATTCCATTGCTGCAACCACCACCACAGGGCATTTGCCACCATCCATGAGTCAGTATAGAGATAGAGCACTGGCCACTTTTCTCGTTCAGCAATGTCTAAAGCCAGCTGAATGGCTTTTACTTCTGCAAATTGGCTCGATTCACCATCTCCTTCAGCAGTTTCTACAACTTGTTGTATAGGACTCCATACAGCAGCTTTCCATCTCCGATGTTTTCCTAGAAGATGACAGGACCCATCAGTGAACAGGGCATATTGCTTCTCATTTTCTGGTAGTTTATTGTACAGTGGGGCCTCCTCAGCACGTGTCACCTCCTCCTCTGGCGATATTCCGAAATCTTTGCCTTCTGGCTGGTCCATGATCACTTCCAAGATTCCTGGGCGATTGGGGTTTCCTATTCGAGCCCATTGTGTGATCAGTGTGACCCACTTACTCCACATAGCATCAGTTGCATGATGTCTAGAGGGGACCCTCCCTTTGAACATCCAGCCCAGCACCAGCAGTCGGGGTGCCAGGAGGAGCTGTGCTTCAGTACCAACCACTTCTGAAGCAGCTCGAACCCCTTCATATGCTGCCAATATCTCTTTTTCAGTTGGGGTATAGCGGGCCTCGGATCCTCTGTATCCCCGACTCCAAAACCCTAGGGGTCGACCTCGAGTATCCCCTGGTGCTTTCTGCCAGAGGCTCCAGGTAGGGCCATTCTCCCTGGCTGCGGTGTCGAGCACATTTTTTACATCTTGCCCTGCCCGGACGGGCCGAAGGGCATCAATATATTGCAGATGTTCTGGAGCTTCACCCTGTTCCAGTGCTGTCTGGATCAGTCCATGGCAAATGGTAGGGCTGTGTTTCCACCCCCGGGGCAGCCGATTCCAAGTGTACTTAATGCCCCCCCTCCAAGTGAAAGCAAACTGTGGCCTGCACTCTGCTGCCAAAGGGATTGAGAAAAACGCATTAGCAATATCACTTGTAGCATACCATTTAGCTGCTTTTGACTCCAGTTCATAATGAAGTTCCAGCTTGTCCAGCATGGCAGCACTCAGTGGTGGCGTGACTTCATTCAGGCCACGATAGTCTACTGTCAGTCTCCACTCTCCATTAGACTTTCTCACTGGCCATATAGGACTGTTAAAAGGTGAACGAGTCTTACTGATCACTCCTTGGCTCTCCAGTCGACGAATCAGCTTATGGATGGGAATCAGGGAGTCTCGGTTGGTGCGATATTACCTGCAGTGCACCGTTGTGGTAGCAATTGGCACCTGTTGTTCTTCGACCCTCAGCAACCCCACAACAGAAGGGTCCTCCGAGAGACCGGACAGGGTGGACAGCTGTGTAATTTCCTCCATCTCCAAGGCAGCTATACCAAAAGCCTACCAGTACCCTTTTGGGTCCTTGACATACCCTCTCCTGAGGTAGTCTAGGCCAAGGATGCACAGAGCCTCTGTGCCAGTCACAATGGGGTGCTTTTGCCACTCATTCCCAGTTAGGCTCACCTTGGCCTCCAATACAGTTAGCTGTTGGGATCCCCCTGTCACTCCAAAAATACAAATGGATTCTGCCCTATATAGCTTGATGGCATTAGGGTGCACTGTGCACCAGTGTCCACCAGAGCCTTATACTCCTGTGGGTCTGATGTTCCAGGCCATCGAATCCACACAGTCCAGTAAACCCGGTTGTCCCTTTCCTCCACCTGGCTGGAGGCAGGGCCCCTCTAGTCCTGGTCATAGTATTCATTACCCACTTCTTGTACATATGAGTCAGGAGTCCCTTCATTAAAATCAGAAGTAAGATCAGCCCTTTTACTCTGCCTGGGGAACTGCCCACTGGAAACCAGAGAACCAATTTTCCTGGAAGAACCCCCTTTGGTGATTGTTTTTCCTTGCAACTCACGTACCCGTGCCTCTAGGGTCGAGGTAGGTTTTCCATCCCACTTCCTCATGTCCTCTCCGTGGTCACTCAGGTAAAACCACAGGGTGGCCCATGGTGTGTACCCTCTATATCCTCTCTCTTGAGCAGAGGAACGCTGACTCCTAATAGCTGAGATACTGGTCCGTACAGGTGGAAAGTAGGACATATCGTCTTTGAGTCGCTGGACCTTCCGGGACAGTTTCTCCACAGCTGAGACAAGGGAGGAAGAGATACTTTCTCCGTATTCCTGGAGTTGGCTAGCCGCTTCATCCACCGTTGGTTCCTCTCCGTCTTTCCAGGTCAGTATTGCCAATGAGTTGGCACACGACGATGGTGCGCTCCGCACCAACTTCCGCTACATGGGTCGTGTGCACTGGACTTCATGTGGATCTTTGGATAAATGCTCATTGTTCAGGTCACCATAAATCACCTCCAGCACAGCTAATTCCCTCAGGTACTGGATACCTCTCTCCATGGTGGTCCATTTGCCTGGGCGATATATAACATCTTCCTTGAAGGGATACCTTTCCTTCATTGCAGACAGGAGTCGCCTCCAGAGGCTGAGGGCTGGTGCCCCTTTTCCAATCGCTTTGTCAATGCCCCCTTCCCTAGAAAGGGATCCCAGCTGCTTGGCTTCCTTACCCTCTAATTCCAGGCTACTGGCCCTGTTATCCTAGCATCGGAGCAGCCAGGTGACAATATGCTTGCCTGGACGATGGCTGAAATCTTTTTGCATATCTCGCAGCTCGCTCAGGGATAGGGATCGGGTGGTTTCCGTCTCATCCATGAGTTCTTCCTCTTCCTCTCTTTGTGATGGCCCTTCTTTTTCATCCTCCCTTTCTAAAGGAGCTGACTTTCTCTTCCAAGATTTCTTCTTGTGTGTAGGGATGACTGATATAGGCACGAGTTGGTTCCCTGGTTCAACCGCAGTGCCTGTCGCAGGGGGGGCTGGAATAGCCGTACTGCCTGTTGCAAGGAGGGCTGGTGTATCCGTGGTGCCTGTCGTTTTGTCACCAGATCTTTGAGGCTACTGAATAGTGTTGAACAGGGCTTGGTAGGCATGGGCCAGGCCCCAGCACATTGCAGTGATTTGTGTCTCTCTGGAATTGCCAGGGTGACAGCATACTTTTTCCAAATATTCTACTAATTTTTCAGGATTCTGCACTTGTTCAGGGGTGAAGTTCCAAAACATTGGAGGTGCCCACTGTCCTAGGTATTTGCCCATACTATCCCACACACTGTGCCACTCATGACTATCCGGCCTTGGGGTGGATCTCTGGATGATATTCTTAAATTGCTTACTAACCTTAGACAAAAAACAAAACAATGTTCCCAAGCAATACCAATAGATGGATCTTAACTACCCAAGGATGTTCAAGATACTGAAAAGTTATTGTAATGAAGGAGGAAACATTGTAGAAGAAAGTAGCGAATGTGCCATTCTGTATTTCCTCCATTAAAAATCTGTCAGAGGAAGAGGTATAATTGCTAATTGTCTCCACGAGGTGGTACCCGAAGTACAGTAATGGTTTCAGTACAAAACTTAAATACCAAATTAAGCTCAAGGTCACTGTTTTAATAACAAATCTCCCAGGCAAAACATCACTAATCACTGCAGAGCACAGCAAACTGCAAAAACCAAAACCAATCTTTAACATGAACAGCAAAAAACTGAGCATGGTGCAGATCAGATAAACCAATATCGAGAACAGATGAATTAATATCGTGACCTGCAACTTTTAACAGAACTAAATTCCTTAATATGCTCTGGTTAATCTGTTATTATCTCAAACCCTTCGAGCCCCACGTTGGGTGCCAAAAAGGACTGTTGTGGTTTAGCTTCAGTCGGGGACTAAGCACCACACAGCTGCTCGCTCACCCTCCCCCCTGTTGTGTTGGGGGTGAGAATCAGAAGAGCAAAAGTAAGAAAACTCATGGGTTGAGATAAGAACAGTTTAATAAATGGAACACACAAAAGAAAATACTAATAATAAATTGTAATGAGAAGGAAAACAACAAAAGAGTGAGAGAAGAACAAAACCTAGGAAAAAAGCAAGTGATACAACCGCTCACCACCTGCCGAGTGACGCCCAGCCAGTCCCCAAGCAGTAATCGCTACCCCCCGGCCAACTCGCCCCAGTTTATATACTGGGCATGACATCATATGGTATGGAATAGCCCTTTGGCCAGTTTGGATCAGCTGTCCTGGCTGTGCCCCCTCCCAGCTTCTTGTGCACCTGGCAGAGCAGGGGAAGCTGAAAAGTCCTTGACTAGTATAAGCATTACTTAGCAACAACTAAAACATCAGTGTGCTATCAATATTATTCTCATACTAAAATCCAAAACCAGCTACTAGGAAGAAAATTAACTCTATCCCAGCTGAAACCAGGACGAGGTGGCAGGTGACTCCTTTTACATTGTTATTTCTTTTCTTTTTTATTTCTTATCCCCTTTTTCCTTCTCCTATTAAACTGTCATTATCTTGATCCACAAGTTTTCTCATTTTTGTTCTTCCTTTACTCTCCCCTTTCCTGCTAGGAGAGCAGGGGATTGAGCAAGTGGCTGTGTGGGTGCAGTTTAAAACCGAGTGAACCCGCCATTTCAGCGAAGCCAGCGAGGCGAAGGGCTCCGGAGCGGAGCATCGCGCCGGGGGACCCTTCCTAAGGCGGCAAAACCGCGAGAGCATAAGCGCAGGGAGAGAGAGGGTACCCCAGCCCCCCCCTCTCCAGAGCAGGAAAGAGTGAGCTCCTGATGAGCGGCAGCTCTGACTCAGCGTGGGCGGGGACTAGATTGACGGCAGCCAAACCCCCTCACATACAAGAGCCTCCCCCAACGAGCGCGGTGCGTCAGAAGCGCGTGGCGCGGCAGTTCGCGCGGCAGTTCGCGCGGGCAGGGCGCAGTTCCCCTCCTGGCTCTAAAGGGTAACTCAACTAGTGGTCATTGTTCTCCCAGGAGAGGACCTAGCTATGGTTTCCACTCGCCCGAAAGCCGTCGCCAGAAGGAATGTGGCGACCCAGACGGTGCTCCCACGCAAACATACAGCTGTCCAGGTCTCCGGCTGCAGGGAGTGCCTGAGCCTGTCACTCATACCGGAGGGCAGCAGAGACAACAACTGTTTTCAGTGTGACCAAGTGGATGATCTGCTCAGCCTGGTGGCAGAGGTGAAAGAGGAAGTGGAAAGGTTAAGGAGTATCAGGGAGTGTGAGAGGGAGATAGACTGGTGGAGCCACACCCTACCATCCCTGAGGCCAAGGCAGCAGATGGAGGTTCCACAACAAGCAGAAGATCCCCTACCCTCTTGCCACCAAGCAGAAAGAGAGGACCTAGGAGACGGGGGGGGGACGGAAACAGGTCCCTGCTTGGGGTAGCAGGCAGACCCCCTGGCCTTCCTCACCTTCCCACTTGCCCTTACACAACAAATATGGGGCTCTGGAACTTGAGGGCCAGGCAAATGAGGATGTAGGTGAAGGTCCATTCAGGGGGTTGCCTAGGGTAAGCCAGCCAGCCCCACGTATTACGACTGCCTGTTAAGAAAAAAAGGAGGGTAATTGTAGGCGATTCCCTTCTGAGGGGAACAGAGGGCCCAATATGCCGACCAGACCCAGCCCACAGGGAAGTCTGCTGCCTCCCTGGGGCCCGGGTTAGAGATGTTACTAGGAAACTCCCTGGTCTGGTATGGTCCTCTGATTATTACCCGCTATTGGTTATGCACGTTGGCTATGATGAGGTTGCGGAGAGAAGTCCAAAAGCGATCAAAAGGGACTTCAGGGCACTGGGGCGATTGGTTGAGGGATCAGGAGCACAGGTAGTGTTTTCCTCAATCCCATCAGTGGCAGGGAAGAATACTGAAAGGAACAGGGAAGCTCAGCTGCTCAACATGTGGCTCAGAGGCTGGTGCCATTGGTGGAACTTTGGTTTTTCTGATCATGGGGACGTTTACATGGCACCGGGCCTGCTGGCGACAGATGGAGTTCAGCTGTCTCAAAGGGGGAAAAGGATTCTCGCTCATGAGTTGGCGGGGCTCATCGAGAGGGCTTTAAACGAGGTTCGAAGGGGGAAGGGGATGTAACCAGGCTCACCAGAGAGGAGCCTAAGGGTGGCATGTCAATGTTGGGAGTGAAATCGATAGCCCAGCTCAAGTGCATCTACACCAATGCACGCAGCATAGGCAACAAACAGGAGGAGCTGGAAGCCACTGTGCAGCAGGATAGCTATGACTTAGTCACCATCACAGAAACGTGGTGGGATGACTCTCATGACTAGAGTGCTGCAATGGATGGCCATAAGCTCTTCAGAAGGGATAGGCAAGGAAGGAGAGGCGGTGGGGTGGCTCTGTATGTTAGGGAGTGTTTCGATTGTGTAGAACTCAGCGATTATGATGATAAGGTCGAGTGCTTATGGGTAAGGATGAGGGGGAAGGTCAACAAGGCAGATATCCTGCTGGGTGTCTGTTATAGACCACCCAACCAGGATGAAGAGGCAGATGAAGCATTCTATAAGCAGCTGGCAGAAGTCTCACAATCGCTAGCCCTTGTTCTCACGGGGGACTTCAACTTGCCAGATGTCTGCTGGAAATACAACACAGCAGAGAGGAAACAGTCTAGGAGGTTCCTGGAATGTGTGGAAAGTAACTTCCTGACACAGCTGGTAAGTGAGCCTACCAGGGGAGGTGCCTCGCTTGACCTGCTGTTTACAACCAGAGAAGGACTGGTGGGAGATGTGGTGGTTGGAAGCTGTCTTGGGCTTAGTGACCATGATATTACAGAGTTCTCGATTTGTGGCGAAGTAAGGAGGGGGGTGAGCAAAACCACGACCATGGACTTCCGGAGGGCAGACTTTGACCTGTTTAGGAGCCTGGTTGAGAGTCCCTTGGGAGACAGTCCTGAAGGGCAAAGGGGTCCAGGAAGGCTGGGCATTCTTCAAGAAGGAAGTCTTAAAGGTGCAGGAGCAGGCTGTCCCCATGTGCTGTAAGACGAACTGGCGGGGAAGACGACCGGCCTGGCTGAACAAGGAGCTTTTGCTGGGATTCAGGAGAGAAAGGAGAGTTTACCACTTTTGGAAGAAGGGGCAGGCAACTCAAGAAGAGTACAGGGATCTCGTCAAGTCATGCAGAGAGAAAATTAGAAAGGCAAAAGCCCAGCTAGAACTCAATCTGGCCACTGTTGTAAGAGATAATAAAAAATGTTTTTACAAATACATTAACAACAAAAAGAGAGCCAAGGAGAATCTCCCTCCTTCATTGCAGGGGGGATGCAGGGGGGAACATTGCCACCAAGGATGAGGAAAAGGCTGAGGTAGTTAATGCCTTTTTTGCCTCAGTCTTTAATAGTCGGACCAGTCATCCCCAGGGTATTCAGCCCCCTGAGCTGGAAGACAGGGACGGGGAGCAGAATAAACCCCCCATAATCCAGGAGAAAGCAGTTAACGACCTGCTACACCACCTGGGCACTCACAAGTCTATGGGGCTGGATGGGATCCACCCGAGAGTACTGAGGGAGCTGGTAGAGGAGCTTGCCAAGCCACTCTCCATCATTTATCAGCAGTCCTGGTTAACAGGGGAGGTCCCAGATGACTGGAGGTTAGCAAATGTGACACCCATCTTCAAGAAGGGCCGGAAGGAGGATCCGGGGAACTACAGGCCTGTCAGCCTGACTTCGGTACCGGGGAAAATTATGGAGCGGTTCATCTTGAGTGTGCTCAACAGGCATGTGCAGGCCAACCAGGAGATCAGGCCCAGCCAGCATGGGTTTAGGAAAGGCAGGTCCTGCTTGACCAACCTGATCTCCTTCTAAGACCAGATGACCCGCCTAGTGGATGAGGGAAAGGCTGTAGATGTTATCTACCTGGACTTTAGTAAAGCCTTTGACACTGTCTCCCACAGCATTCTCCTGGAGAAGCTGGCAGCTCATGGCTTGGACGGGTGTACTCTTTGCTGGGTAAAGAACTGGCTGGATGGCCGAGCCCAGAGAGCTGTGGTGAACGGAGTTAAATCCATTTGGTGGCCGGTCACAAGTGGTGTTCCCCAGGGCTCTGTGTTGGGGCCAGTTCTGTTTAATATCTTTATCAATGATCTGGATGAGGGGATTGAGTGCGCCCTCACTAAGTTTGCAGATGACACCAATTTGGGCGGGAGTGTTGATCTGCTTGAGCATAGGAAGACTGTACAGAGGGATCTGGACAGGCTGGATCGATGGGCCGAGATCAATTGTATGAGGTTTAACAAGGCCAAGTGCTGGGTCCTGCACTTGGGCCACAACAACCCCATGCAATGCTACAGGCTTGGGGAAGAGTGGCTGGAAAGCTGCCTGGCAGAGAAGGACCTGGGGGTGTTGGTTGACAGCTGGCTGAACATGAGCCAGCAGTGTGCCCAGGTGGCCAAGAAAGGCAATGGCATCCTGGCTTGTATCAGGAATAGTGTGGCCAGCAGGACTAGGGAAGTGATTGTGCCCCTGTACTCGGCACTGGTGAGGCCGCACTTCAAATACTGTATTCATTTTTGGGCCCCTCACTACAAGAAGGACATTGAGGAGCTGGAGCGTGTCCAGAGAAGGGCAACGAAGCTGGTGAAGGGTCTGGAGAGCAAGTCTTATGAGGAGTGGCTGAGGGAACTGGGATTGTTTAGTCTGGAGAAGCGGAGACTCAAGGGAGACCTTATTGCTCTCTACAACTACCTGAAAGGAGGTTGTAGAGAGGTGGGTGTCAGTCTCTTCTCCCAAGTAACTAGCAATAGGACGAGAGGAAATGGCCTCAAGTTGCATCAGGAGACGTTTAGATTGGATATTAGGAAAAATTTCTTTACTGAAAGGGTTATCAAGCATTGGAACAGGCTGCCCAGAGAGGTGGTGGAGTCACCGTCCCTGGAGGAGTTCAAAAAATGTGTAGACGTGGCACTTTGGGACATGGTTTAGTAGGCATGGAGGTGTTGGGTTGACGGTTGGACTCGATGATAGAGGTCTTTTCCAACCTTAATGATTCTATGATTTCTATGATTTGACTGGCTGGGGTCAGTCTACTACAATAATAAATCCATTTTTGTAAAAGTCAGAAAAGCAGATTAATCTCTCCAGTGAGAATTCCAAAAAAGGGATGAGTGTAGTTATTAATGAATATGAATCAGGCAAAGCATTGGATAGAAGTCTGAGGATGTTGGGCTTGTTAATTTCTTGCACTGATTCTGTGATCTGGGCATATTTCTGTAGAACATGGCTAGTATTACAAGCAAATTGTCAGTTGAGAAGTATAAACTTCCTGTTCTTTCAATTTCTTTACTTCCACCATCATGGAAAGGGTCTACTAGGTGCTTATCAAGGCAGGTTACTGTAGAAACAAAGACAAAACTAGGACAGTAGTTTATGGTGAGGGGCAGTTTCAGAGGGATTCTTAGTTCAGAGAAAGAACCATAAGATTTGTTGGCAATGAAAGAAGAAGTGGAAGAAAATCACTTGCTCATCAGATGATAGAACAGCCATCCCTTGTGTTAAGTGGCTAGGAAGGATCAGGAGCTCCTTTGATCTTGAAAGTATGTTGGTTTTGCTATTTTTTTTTCTAGGATAAGATGTTATCCCAAGTGTATGAGGACCATCTGTATGAAAACATGTAGCAGAACTTCTCTGTAATAAAGCTACTGAATGAGACTGTGGAAAAGGGTACTTAGAGAGAGTTATTGACACCTTCAGAAGCTTTTCACCAATGTAGAACATGATAAAATATGGTATAAACATGATGCAAGCAAGCAAGAGCATTTTTACCTACAGATACAGGTGTCACTAAATAAAAATCCTGAAGGATACTTTTTTCCTTTTATCTTAAAACCATCATCTTTGAAATTCAGGTTAAAGTACTAATTAATTGGATTCTCCAGTGCTAAGTTTATTTTGTCTGAAAATATCAGCCTTCATTTTGGAGCTGAATTTTTTTTTTATTCCTAATGATGTAGACTTCACTTGAACCTTCAAATGTGAATGCTACCATTCACTTTGATTAAAACAGGGAAGAAATGCAGTAAAATTAATATGCTTGTATACCATCAAAACTGTTGATTCTTGTAGGGAATGCAGTACTTTAAAAGTAAAGAGTAAAGATTGGAGACAAAGCATAATGCTTATGGATTGCATATGAGTGGGCTGTCTGGCTAAAAATGTGCAGCTTGTGATGTTTCTAGCAGAAGTGCCATAGATTATTACCTGGATAAGTTATATTTTTCTTCATGGTGTGGTGGGTTTTTTTCTTTACTGTAATGTTATTCATCAGTGTCAGTATTTCTTACTCATCTATTGGTGTCAGTGGAAAATAATAATTCTCTGTTATACAGTAGAGTACTAACTTTTCTCCTTTCTTCCATCTCTAGAGACTGTTTAGTATCTAGATATCTTTGGGTACTTTTTGCTTTATCAACTCCACTGGAATTGATAGATATACAAGATGGCATATATTTTCATTTGTGTCATCTACTTATCTTGCCCCACTCAATTAATGACTAAGTGTTATACAGTGTAGCATAGCTTGTGTGTGTTAATATGTGCAGAATATAAAAACAGGACTCTTATATCCCTAGTGGAGGGATATATTTTGGGGGTTTGGGGGGATTGTTTGGGTAACTTCCCTTTTTTTTTGCCATGTATTACACTCAGTCCCTCCCAATCCCTTCGGCGAGGCAACAGGCAGCACAGGAAGTTGGGGTCAGTGCATACTGGTTTGGTTTTGCTGCTCATTTCTTCTTACTTACTCATTTCCTTTGCTCCAGAGTGAGTATTCTACAGGCCACAGTCCCTTTTGGGGTGTCCCTGCTCTGGTGTGACTTATCCATGGGCTGCAATCCTCTCAGAGGTACCTCCTTTGGCATGGAGCACCTCCTTCCAAGAGTGCATCTCCCGCCATGTCCTAAACAATGTCCCCTTCCATGCGTCTCCTCTGTTTCATTTCTCCAAATGCATCTCTTCACGTTTCTCCTCATGTGTCCCCTTATGGGTGTCCTCCTGTGTCTCCTCTCATGTCTCCTTTTTGTGCCTCCTCACATCTACATCTTTTCCTTTTGTGTCTCCTTTAGTGCATCTTCACATGCCATCTCCTGCCTCTAGTAGCTGCTGCTCTTTCTTAAATATGTTTGAGCAGAGGTGCCATGTGCTCCTTTGACTGGTTGAAGTTTTGGCACAAGGTAGGTTGTTCACATCCGTTTCAGAGCTGGCTGGAACTAGCTGTGATTGGCACAGGGCAGTTCATGGCTTCTTCCCACACAGAGCACCCCTGCAGTCCCCTGCTACCCAAACCCTGCCAATTATGCCCAATACACCATTTTTTAATGCTTCTATTCTAAGTTTTTGATTGTTGATTTGGCCCATCGGTTTGATTATAAAGAAAAAGCATTGTTGTTGGTGTTAATTCTCATGATCTGAACTTTAGAACTTTTGAGAAGAGAACAGAAATTTTGACAGTTGCATTAGGAACAATACTGAGGTGACTTCTCAACAGTGGAAGAAAGTATGATTGTTTTAGACTTGCTTGGTGATTATCCTCTTACAGCTCTTTCAGAGATTTGCTGGCATCGTACTTTCTCTAGATGTTTCTAGCTATTATTTAATCTGGCATTGAGGTGCTGTAAAGAGGATTGTTGTTGGCACTTTTCTGACTACTGTTATGTGTGAATTACTTTGAATGGATTGTTTATCAGCTGTTAGTCCTTCTGTCCTTCATGAAGACCAGATGGGACACTCACCTTTAACTTAATTGCATTCCAAAGAGCCTTCCAAAAATGAATGTCCAGAGAGCTAAATAAAAGTGTAGGCAATCCATGACTTCTGTCAAGAAGAAAGTGAAGGTAGACTAATGATCTCTGTATCAGTCATTGCTGCTGTAGCTAAGAAAAGCTTTTTAATCACTGTTGAAATATAGGACTCCAAGGGTGAACTGAATTGGTGCTGAACCCTAAATTTTACATTTTTTCCTCAACTGATGCCTTCCTTGTTGAATATTGCATATACAGTGTTAGCCATCTAGTTCCTCCAAGTAAATGTCTCCTTGTGGGTATTTCCGTGTTGTTTTCCATCTTGCTTTTCAGACTAGTTTTTTTTATAATGAAAATATAAGGCCAAGAATTGACATAATCATGGCATTGCAGCCTTGAAGCAGCTGAAAATGTTTGTGACCTACCATGGCCTTTAAGGATGATAAGATGAGGCCACTAAGAAAGTCCTCTTGGTCTTCTTTGCCAGTGAAGCACAGATAATTATGTCCACTTGGTGTCTCTCTGGAGAATATGTTGCCTCGCTGTAAAATAACTCCCGAAACACACAGAGTATGTTTAGAGAGGAGACATTGCTTTATTCTGCGCAGGGTGCAAGGTGGAAAATTTCCACAAATCGAGCACACCTATTGCAATTCTTTTTCAGTATTTATACATAAAAGTTAACACACCATGCCTATCTAATACATAATCATTAGACTAACTAAGCATCCTCTTCTTCCATTGGTCCATATTTTCTCTGCTTCGATTTAAGGTCACAGTATGATTTTAATTCACTGCGCATGCTCACAAGGAGTGGGGGGGTAGTCCTTTCGTCCCCCAATTGGGTCAGTGGTCACAATCTCCCCCTGCCAGCTTTACCTTTCCCCTAGTTACTGTTATTCCTGTTGTTTTCATGGTTGTTGTGGTGTCCTTTTATCTTTACGGCTCTCCCGGTAAGAGGATGTTCCCATTATTGGTCTTTGAAGGGTTACAGCTTTGCATTCTTTTAGGACAAACATAGTCTTGTTAGTAAAATATGCAGTGCCCGTACCCTCTTATCTAGCTTAGGCATTATCTATTACCTTGAAGATTCTACAATTCTCACAGTCTCGTATGCTAGTTTCTATTTCTAACTGTCTATGATTCTCACACTCTAGTATGCTAATTTCTATTCTAACTGTGATCCCTTCTTAACTACTAATAACTCTTATACTATTTATTTTATACTATTTCTATTACTATTTCTATTTTATTCTAAAATATTCTAAAATACATACTCATATACTAAAATATTCTAAAATGCATACTCATATATACACGATTCAAGGTGACAAATACAGCAGTAAATTTAATAGTGTTTGGCAGCAACGTGATAGTTTAAGTTCAGAAATTAGGATTACTTTTTGTGAAACTGAAGTCTGGAGATTAACTACTACATTGACTCTCAAGAGCCTTACCCTTTCAAAAAATGCCATTCTTTTTTGGACTGTAGTGACTATTTTTCATCTGAAATATGAGTCTTTCCTTATGTTGGCATATTTCTTTAATACCACTTATTTTTAATGCCTTATCTCTCTTTAGTTCTGATCATAACACTGTCCTAAATCTGTGTTGTAGAATAGAAAATATTACTTCAGTGAACATTAGGAAATGTTACCCTTTTAGATAATCTTGTCTCTGAATTGGGGGGCAAGAGGGAGGGAGTGTTAGTTGTCATGAATAAGTAGCTCACGGAAGATGTGCAAGAGAGGAAGGAGGTTTATAGAAATAGCAGCATGCTATACAAGCAATAGGTGTTCTCTTTTTCTGTGTCTATCTTGATTGCTTCATCAGAGTGCAGAAGATGGAAAATCCTTTAAAGAAAGGTAATGGCAAATCTTTCTGTGAAGAATTGCCATGAAGAAATATTTGGAAAAACTGTGATGTTTGCTAGAAAGTATAACAGATAAGTATGTTCTCAGTAGCAAATACTTAATTCCAGTGCTGCTTTTAACATTTTTGAGTGTATGAAGGCAGAATATTTTGTTCACTCTCAAGCTTTCCTGTTTTGAGTGTTGCAGCCAGCATCTAGCAATGGTAATTCTTGATGTGTGGAAAAAAACCCTTAATTTTACTAATGTTTTCAAGTGTTGCAAACATGGTAGTTTCCCCTGAGAGTTTAAGCCCCAGCATTAGGTGATAATCTGTAACATTAAGAAAGGAACACTTTCAACTTGCAGACATGGAAGAAATTTGCAAGATGCTTTCCAAGTGTTGCAGTTTCTTCAAAAGGAAGGAGGAAACTGTCCTTAACTACCATAGCATGCAGATAAAGTTGGGATATGAGCAGGGTGTAAATACTTAGATAAATGAATAATAGCAGGATTCTGAACTTCTGTATACTGACCATGTCTATATAGGTAGTCACTTAAATCTGCCTAAAATAGATGTTGAGTCACTAAGGTATCAGTACTTGAAATTTGTGTTCTTAACAAATGTTCTAACTTTTTATGTATTTTCAGAGATCCAACTTACTTTGATGAAAACTGGTTAAACAGAATCAAAACAGAAGTAGGAGATAATTGGAGGCTAAAGGTATTTGGTTTGTTGTGCTTGCCTGCAAATTTGTTTATCAGTTATTAGTACAATATTGTTTGTGCTTAAATAATAATGTATTTTTAAATTACCACTTTGCTTTATAATAATATATAGAGTATAGTGAATGTAAGATAATTTTAGTTGTTTGTTACATTATTATTATTATCCTGTATTTTAATGAAGAAAAAACAAACAAAAGTTGAGTTTGTAAATAAGTTTCAATAACTTAAGATAAAATAAAATCTTAAAATAAATTGTATGTTTAAATTAACATTTGAGCAACTGAGAAGTGTGAATAAAGGGATTTACTCTTTATTGCAAAGTGTGAACATAATTACTCTTTCAAAAAAAGTTTGTGCTCTGAGAAATGACTGCATAAAAATAGCAAAGTAATAAGTAATTTATATGCATAAAAAAGCAAAATGATGTTTCTTTTTACTTTGACAGCTCTGCAAAATTATTGAGCTGTAGAGGAGAAAGTGGTGCTCTTCTGTTTTGTGTGTAATCAGCATGTATGTTAACAACACTGTATTTGCTAGATCATTTCTGCCACCTGGTATGCTAGTACTTTTTCTTGATTCTTTCTTATGCAAACCTTCAAGGCAGTAGAAGTTTTGCTGGTGTAATTAAGGAACATTTGGGCTTAAAACCTGAAAGAACACAGTTAGCCATTTATATGTCAGTGTAGCTTTAGGTAAAAAGTAAATTCAAATGTACACTGACCACATTTGATGGGAAAATCAGGATATATGTGACTTCCTAAAATGCCATTTCCAACCTAGTTTCCTGGGGAGACAATACTGGCATGGTTTGTCTGTCAGTTCATGCATTCCATAAATTTACCTTGTTCTGGTGTGCAAAAGCCTTTCTGAACCTGTTTCAGCCATGTTTGGCAAAGGGCTTAGAATTCTGAGATATTTTAGTTCTTACAGGCTTATGAACACCAGTGGCTTAATAGAGAAGATGCACAAATAAGTGCCTTATGATGAAAAGGTAGGGAGAACTTCTGTTGTACATGTTTTGGTTTGGCCAACAGACCTGTCAGTATTGTGTGCACTGCCTGGCCAGTCACGTGTAACTGAACTTATGTATAGCATGTACTGTCTCTTCACTAATGGGGTTGCCAGCAGAAGTGAGGGGAAACTGATGAGGCAGTATGGGTGGACTGGGGGACAAGGGACATTCCTCCCAACACCAGCTCTGTTGGTTCTGCTGCTCATAGAGCAGTATATTTCAAGTAACTGACAGCTTGTTGAGGCATATTCTTGTTGCTAGACAGAGTCACTCTCTGTATCTAACACCACATGGTGTAATAGTCAACCACTTGTATGAGCTGTCAGTATTACAAACCAAATAAAGGATCCAGCAATCCAGCCTAGAATAGAAAATGGGTGAAAAGGCAGAATGTGCAGGGGTTGTTGTCCCACTTTTCTGATACCTGCCCTTTGACCAGTAATCTTGGCACCATTGACACAACTATTTAGAAAAATACTCGATTGTAAACTTTGATTGAATGTTCTTGTGTATAGAGAATTATGGAAGAATACATGTATATATGGCTCACTTCTCTCCCCCCCGTGCCCCCCCACCACCATTGTAAGTTATCTTTCTATTCAGTTAGTTACTTGTTTTACTTGCTGATAACTGCAAGGACACTGTCTTATTAAAAGTATTGTTCAGTAACTATACTGTATTGGGTTTACATGGCAAGGTTTTGGTAGTGGGGGGGATTGCAGGAGTGGCTTCTGTGAGAAGACACCAGAAACTGCCCCCATGTTGGACAGAGCCAGTTCCAGATGGCTCCAAGATGGACTCGCCGCTGGCCAAAGCTGAACCAATTAGCGATGGTAGTAGCACCTCTGTGATAACATATTTAAGAAGGGGGAAAATAATGCTGCGCAGCACCAGCTGAGAGAGAGGAATGAGAATATATGAGAGAAACAACCCTGCAGACACCAAGGTCAGTGAAGAGGGAGGGGGAGGAGGTGCTCCAGGTGCCAGAGCAGAGATTTCCCCTGCAGCCCATGGAGGACCACGCCAGAGCAGGTAGATGTGCCCTGAAGGAAAATGCAGCCTGTGGAGAGCCCATGCAGGAGCAGGCTCCTGGCAGGACCAGTGGCCCGTGGACAGGAGCCCACGCAGGAGAAGGTTTTCTGGCAGGACCTGTGGCCCATGGGGGACCCAGCTGGAGCAGTCCATTCCTGAAGGACAGCACCCTGTGGAACGGACCCATGCTGGAGCAGTTCCTGAAGAACTGCATCCTGTGGGAAGGACCCATGTTGGAGAAGTTCGTGAAGGACTGTCTCCCATGGGTGGCACCCCACGCTGGAGCAGGGGAAGAGTGTGAGGAGGAAGGCGCGGCAGAGATGAAGTGTTATGACATGACTGCAACCCTTATTCCCCATCCCCCTATGCTGCTCAGGCAGAGGAGGAGGTAGAGAAGTTGGGAGTGAAGTTGAGCTTGGGAAGAAGGGAGGGGTGGGGGGAAGGTGTGTTTAGATTTGTTCTTATTTCTCTCTCATTATCCTACTCTGTTACAATTAACTAGCAATAAATGAAATTCATTTCCCCAAGTCGAATCTGTTTTGCCCGTTATGGTAATTGGTGGGTGATCTCCCTGTCCTTATCTTCACCCATGAGCTTTTGCATTGTATTTTCTCCCCCTGTCCTGTTGAGGAGGAGGAGTGATACAGCAGCGTGGTGACTACCTGGCAGCCAGCTAGTTTCAAATAAATCTGTACAATCACAGGTCATTATAAGCTTGGTTTCATAGCAGACTTTGGCTTCAGAGACCTGAGTAATGGATAGGATGGGACAGAATAAGGGAAATGTTAGAACTCTAGGGACTGGCAGATGTCGTGGTTTAGCCCCAGTTGGCAACTAAGCACCACACAGCTGCTCGATCAGCCTCCCCCATCACCCGGTGGGATGGGGGAGAGAATCTGAAGGGCAAAAGTAAGAAAACTCATGGGTTGAGATAAGAACAGTTTAATAACTGAAATAAAATAAAATAATACTAATAATAATTTGTAATGAAAAGGAAAACAACGAGAGAGAGAGAGAGGGAGAGGAACAAAACCCAAGAAAAAAACAAGTGATGCAACCGCTCACCACCCGCCGACTGACACACAGCCAGTCCCCGAGCAGCAATCGCTACCCCCCGGCCAACTCCCCCCACTTTATGTACTGAGCATGATGTCATATGGTATGGAATAGCCCTTTGGCCAGTTTGGCTGTGCCCCCTCCCAGCTTCTTGTGCACCTGGCAGAGCATGGGAAGCTGAAAAGTCCTTGACTAGTGTAAACATTACTTAGCAACAACTAAAACATCAGTGTGTTATCAACATTATTCTCATCCTAAATCCAAAACACAGCACTATACCAGCTACTAGGAAGAAAATTAACTCTATCCCAGCAGAAACCAGGACAGTATCCACCCCTTATTCTATACCATCTACGTCATGCCCAGGTTCCACCCTTTCCAATACATTCCAATTAAGCACCACCACTTTCCCTGTCTTTTGAAATATACACACAGGTATCATTCCCTTGGTCTATGGGCCATCCCTCTAAAATGTCTGTTGAGTTCATTTAGTTCATGAGTTTGGATTCCATCTGTCCACCAAGGGCCCACCAAGGGCACCCAGGTCCTTGAGCAAAAGCAATCCCACGAATGGGCTTGCCTTTGCCCGAGGCAGGAGTAACCCAGACTGTCTTCCCCAGCATATTTTTTATGTGCACTACAGGGACTTTATCCCCTTCTACAGTACGTAGAAGTTTTGATTGGGCAGGGCCAGCTCGACTGACAGATCCCCTAGTGTTGACTAACCAGGTGGCCTTTGCTAAATGTGTATCCCAATGTTGGAATGTCCCACCACCCATTGCTCGCAGTGTAGTCTTTAACAGTCCATTGTATCGTTTGATTTTCCCAGAGGCTGGTGCATGATAGGGGATGTGATATACCCACTCAATGCTGTACTCTTTGGCCCAGGTGTCTATGAGGTTGTTTCGGAAATGAGTCCCGTTGTCTGACTCAATTCTTTCTGGGGTTCCATGTCGCCACAGGACTTGCTTTTCAAGGCCCAGGAGAGTGTTCTGGGCAGTGGCATGGCGTACAGGGTATGTTTCCAGCCATCCGGTGGTTGCTTCCACTATTGTAAGCACATAGCGCTTGCCTTGGCGGGTTTGTGGGAGCGTGATATAATCCATCTGCCAGGCCTCCCCATATTGATATTTCAGCCATCGTCCTCCATACCACAGAGGCTTTAACCGCTTGGCTTGCTTGATTGCAGCACATGTGTCACATTCATGGATAACCTGTGCAATACTGTCCATGGTCAAGTCCACCCCTCGATCACGAGCCCATCTATATGTTGCATCTCTTCCTTGATGGCCTGAGGTGTCATGGGCCCACCTAGCTATAAATAATTCACCCTTATGTTGCCAGTCCAGATCCACCTGAGCCACTTCAATCTTAGCAGCCTGATCCACCTGCTGGTTGTTTTGATGTTTCTCAGTGGCCTGACTCTTGGGTACATGAGCATCTACGTGATGTACTTTTACAACCAGGTTCTCTTCCCGGGCAGCAATATCTTGCCACAATGCTACAGCCCAGATGGGTTTGCCTCTGCGCTGCCAAATGTTCTGCTTCCATTGCTGCAACCACCCCCACAGGGCATTTGCCACCATCCATGAGTCAGTACAGAGATAGAGCACTGTCCACTTTTCTCATTCAGCAATGTCTAAAGCCAACTGGATGGCTTTTACTTCTGCAAATTGGCTCGATTCTCCTTCTCCTTCAGCAGTTTCTGTGACTCATTGTATAGGACTCCATACAGCAGCTTTCCATCTCCGATGCTTTCCTACAATACAACAGGACCCATCAGTGAACAGGGCATATTGCTTCTCATTTTCTGGTAGTTTATTGTACAGTGGGGCCTCCTCAGCACGCGTCACCTCCTCCTCTGGCGATATTCCGAAATGTTTGCCTTCTGGCTGGTCCATGATCATTTCCAAGATGTCCATGTCCAGCATGGCAGCACTCAGTGGTGGCGTGACTTCATTCAGGCCACGATAGTCTACTGTTAGTCTCCACTCTATATTAGACTTTTGCACTGGCCATATAGGACTGTTAAAAGGTGAACGAGTCTTACTGATCACTCCTTGGCTCTCCAGTCAACAAATCAGCTTATGGATGGGAATCAGGGAGTCTCGGTTGGTGCGATATTGCCTCCGGTGCACCGTTGTGGTAGCAATTGGCACCTGTTGTTCTTCGACCCTCAGCAACCCCACAACAGAAGGGTGCTCCAAAATACCGGGCAGGGCAGACAGCTGTTTAATTTCCTCCATCTCCAAGGCAGCTCTACCAAAAGCCCACTCGTACCCTTTTGGGTCCTTGACATACCCTCTCCTGAGGTAGTCTATGCCAAGGATGCACGGAGCCTCTGGGCCAGTCACAATGGAGTGCTTTTGCCACTCATTCCCTGTTAGGCTCACTTTGTCCCCCAATACAGTTAGCTGTTGGGATCCCCCTGTCACTCCACAAATACAAATGGATTCTGCCCTATATAGCTTGATGGCATTAGGGTACACTGTGCACTGGTGTCTCCTAGAGCCTTATACTCCTGTGGGTCTGATGTGCCAGGCCATCGAATCCACACAGTCCAGTAAACCCAGTTGTCCCTTTCCTCCACCTGGTTGGAGGCAGGGCCCCTCTAGTCCTGGTCATAGTATTCATTACCCACTTCTTGTACATATGAGTCAGGAGTCCCTTCATTAAAATCAAGAGTAAGATCAGCCCTTTTACTCTGCCTGGGGAACTGCCCACTAGAAACCGGAGCAGCAATTTTCCTGGAAGAACCCCCTTTGGTGATTGTTTTTCCTTGCAACTCACGTACCCGTGCCTCTAGGGTCGAGGTAGGTTTTCCATCCCACTTCCTCATGTCCTCTGCGTGATCACGCAAGTAAAACCATAGGGTGCCCCGTGGTGTGTACCCTCTATATCCTCTCTCTTGAGCAGAGGAACGCTGATTCCTAATAGCTGAGATACTGGTCCATACAGGTGGAAAATAGGACATATCTTCTTTGAGTTGCTGGACCTTCCGGGACAGTTTCTCCACAGCTGAGACAAGGGAGGAAGAGATACTTTCTCCATATTCCTGGAATTGGCTAGCTGCTTCATCCACTGTTGGTCCCTCTCCTTCTTTCCAGGTCAGTATTGCCAATGAGTTGGCATACGACGATGGTGCATTCCGCACCAACTTCTGTCACATGGGTCATGTGCAGTGGACTTCATGTGGATCTTTGGATAAATGCTCATTGTTCAGGTCACCATAAATCACTTCCAGCATGCCTAATTCCCTCAGGTACTGGATACCTCTCTCCATGGTGGTCCATTTGCCTGGGCGATATATAACATCTTCCTTGAAGGGATACCTTTCCTTCATTGCAGACAGGAGTCGCCTCCAGAGGCTGAGGGCTGGTGCCCCTTTTCCAATCACTTTGTCAATGCCCCCTTCCCTAGAAAGGGATCCCAGCTGCTTGGCTTCCTTACCCTCTAATTCCAGGCTACTGGCCCTGTTATCCCAGCATCAGAGCAGCCAGGTGACAATATGCTCGCCTGGATGACGGCTGAAATCTTTTTGCATATCTCGCAGCTCGCTCAGGGATAGGGATCGGGTGGTTTCCGTCTCGTTTACGAGTTCTTCCTCTTCCTCCTCCTCTCTTTGTGATGGTCCTGCTTTTTCATCCTCCCTTTCTAAAGGAGCTGACTTTCTCTTCCAAGATTTCTTCTTGTGTGTAGGGATGACTGATACAGGCACGAGTTGGTTCCCTCTTTCAGCCACAGTGCCTGTCGTGGGGAATGGAGCAACTGCAGTATCTGTCGCAGGGGGGGTTGGAGTAGCTGCGGTGCCTGTCGTGAGGGTTGGAGTAGCCGCAGTGCCTGTTACTTTTGTCGTCAGATCCAGAGACCTTCTCTTCCCCTTGAGGATTCTGAATAGTGTTGAACAGGGCTTGGTAGGCATGGGCCAGGCCCCAGCACATTGCAGTGATTTGTGTCTCTCTGGAATTGCCAGGGTGACAGCATACTTTTTCCAAATATTCTACTAATTTTTCAGGATTCTGCACTTGTTCAGGGGTGAGGTTCCAAAACTTTGGAGGTGCCCAATAACTTAGGCTTTTGCCCATGCTATCCCACACACCCTGCCACTCATAACTATCCGGCCTTGGGGCAGATCTCTAGGTAGTATTCTTAAATAGTTGTTTAACCTTAAACAAGGCCTGACACACATTTAGGAGACATAGCAATAGGAACATGCTGGTTTGAACATCCTAAGGACATTCAAAATTCTCAAGAGCTATTGTAATTAGCCTGGAGGAGAAGGGGAAGGAAGTTGTCTCCCCTGTAGATTGGCTCTCTGAGGAGAAGAGGTAAAAGTGTAATTATTAATAGTTTCCGTGAGATGGCTCCCGAACTACGGGGATGACAGCAGTGCTGAGTACAATCACACGACCAAGAATTTTATAATACCATAAACCGGTGTTACACAGTACAGTAAAGTGATAACTTTAATCCAGCTCCCAGAGGTGATAAACAGCACCACAGGGAGTGTATACGGCAAGTAAGGTGTTACATAACACAACTCTGAGAACAAACACAACAACTCTGAGAGCAAATGAATCAACATTGTGACCAGCGGCTATTAAACTAGTATAATAAATGCTTATCGTAAATTTGTTTTAACATGCTCTGATCAGATCTGTCGTTATCTCAGCCCTTCAAGCCCTGCACTGGGCGTCAAAAAGGACTTGTGATTTCACCCCAGCCAGCAACTAAGCACCACACAGCTGCTCACTCACCCTCACCCCTCCCGGTGGGATGGGGGAGAGAATCAGAAGAGCAAAATTAAGAAAACTCGTGGGTTGAGATAAGAACAGTTTAATAATTGAAATAAAATAATAATAATAATAATAATAATAATAATAATAATAATAATAAAAATTGTAATGAAAAGGAAAACAATGAGAGAGGGAGAGGGAGAGGAACAAAATGCAGGGAAAAAACAAGTGATGCAACCACTCACCACCCGCCGACCGACACCCAGCCAGTCCCCAAGCAGTAATCGCTGCCCCCTTGCCAACTCCCCCCAGTTTATATACTGAGCATGACGTCCTATGGTATGGAATAGCCCTTTGGCCAGTTTGGATCAACTGTCTTGGCTGTGCCCCCTCCCAGCTTCTTGTGCACCTGGCAGAGCATGGGAAGCTGAAAAGTCCTTGACAAGTGTAAGCATTACTTAGCAACAACTAAAACATCAGTGTGTTATCAACATTATTCTCATCCTAAATCCAAAACACAGCACTATACCAGCTACTAGGAAGAAAACTAACTCTATCCCAGCAGAAACCAGGACAGCAGAGTAGAAAGCGTCCAGCCATTTTGTATATTGTATATTAAAATCGACCCATTCTATTTAAATACTGAGTTCTAATACAGCTATAGTTTGCTTCCTATAAGATAGAATTTCAGAGGCAAAATTTATGTAATCACTAAGCTTAGCAGTTCATTTTTTCTCCCCATTTGGGAGTGATAACCCTACTTTTCATTACTGGCTTAAATATAATTTTATGTTGTGGCTAACAAAAAGAAATCTATGAACATGGAGAGAACTCTTTCCTGATTAAGAACTAAATACTTCCTATAATCACTTTTCAACTGTATGCAAACCAATATTTCCTACTGTCACATTTTAAAAACAAAACAAAACAGCCTTCACTGAAACTAGGATATAGCACCAAAAAGTAACTTAATTGTCTTGCTAAAATTTCACAAGAATTAAATTCCTTAAACAAAAATAGTTTGGTGGTCAAGGAATGCTGATATGTTAGAACAGAAATTTTAAACAATTAATGACTTGTGATTGACATTTGTGCCTATCTCTGCTTAATTTTATCATGCTATGTTAGAGAGCAGCAGAAGTGGGTGCTCTGCAAGGGCAGGTGAGCTTGGAACCAAGGGTGACAGCAAGGCAGGCAGGAGCAGTGACCTCACTGATAGGGCACAGTCCCACAGCAAGGAGAGCAGGGCAGGTGTGGTGACAGCAGCCAGGTTCAGCCAATAGTCCAGTGATGGCCAGGCAAGTCCATAGTGACAAGGCAGGTCTGAGGTCAAGTCAGGAAGTCAAGTCAGAGGGTCAAGTCCAGATTAGTGAGGGACATGGCTGGCCACAGCATATCTACAGTGTAGCTCAGGCCCAGGGGCAAGGCATCTGCTGCACCTGAGCAAAGTGGGGAGGCCTCTGATGAGTCTTCTCCCAGCTCTTTCTCACCCAACTCTTTCCCAGCAGTCTGATCCCAGGTTGCATAGTTGCACCATATCAGAGCTGGCCTTGAACACAGGCAGCCAAACCCCTGGGAAGGGAAGGGAAGGGAAGGGAAGGGAAGGGAAGGGAAGGGAAGGGAAGGGAAGGGAAGGGAAGGGAAGGGAAGGGAGGAGAGGAGAGGTTGCAGAGACTGTTTGCGTGCTACTCTGGCGTGGGTCCTCCATGGGCTGCAGTGAATATCTGCTCTGGCACCATGGAGCTCCTCCTCCTCCACTTCTGACATTCAGGTTCCCTCTGTTGCTTATCACTCTTTTTGTTCCCTCCTTCTCTCTCTACCTGGAGTTTTCTGCCCTTTCTTAAATATGTTTTCACAAAGGTGCCACCATCTTCATTGATTGACTCAGCTTTGGCCTGCAGTGGGTCTGTTGCAGAGCCAGCTGTGTCCAGCACAGGGCAGCCCCTGATGTCCTTTCACAGAGGCCACCCCTGCAGCTTCCCCTGCTACCAAAACCTTGCCACATACACCCAATACAGACATCCTGTCTGGGCCCCTCTCAGGGCTGTCCCAGGAGAATGTCAGACCGGTGCTCCAAGCATGGAATCCATCAAAATAAGTCAATGCTGGAGCACCTTTCGGACTGAGGGGGGGTTGCTGCCTAGGGGTATAGGACACATTATGGGATGCAGGGGAAGACCATTTTGGGATTGCACAGGACTTATTATGGGATGTTTAGGGGAGGAACCAAAGGCAGGAAAAGGGAGGAGTTTAAGTGATTTGGGGAGGAACAAGTGTGGGGAAAAAAGAGGGGTAAGGGGATAAAAAGGGCCGGTCGCATGTAAATGAGTGCCTGGTCAGTAAACTTGTCTGGCCATGCTCTGTACCTGATCAGTGCAGTCTGTCCTATCTTCTTATTAAATTCCTTTCTAATTCTCCATGGGTGAGGGGCTCTCTAGTGTGTGTGTATGCGTGTGTGTAAGGGTGTCTGAGTGCCAGCAACTGGAGTCACTCCACGGGTTGGAGGGCTTGTGTGCCTTGGTACCAGCAACTGGAGAAAGCTGAGTGAGAAAAATCAAGTGCCAGCCACTGGAGTGGGACATGGGGCCTGAGCACCTGTGTGTCTGTAGTGCCAGCAACTGGACCGAATGCTGCCAGGGTGTGAGTGAGTGTATGATCACTAGCGAATATCAAGGCAGACTAGCCAGTGACTAGATTAAGTGACCTGGCAGTCAGGGGTGTGTGTGTGTCTCTGAGAGTGAGCCCACAGTAGGAGCTGGCTATCAGAGGGACCAGGGGAGTCCCAGCCAGCTGCCAGAGAGACCGTAGGGTCTGGGGGTCTCTAAGGGTGAAACCCACTTGTGTATGCGTGTGTCTCTAAGGATGAGACAATGGGGTGTTGGCTACTAGGGATCCAGGAGAGTTCCAGACAGCTCTGTGCATGTGTGCACGCATGTGTGTGTGAGATGATCTCTACCAGTAACTTGAGTGGGGCTGCAGCCTCAGGGGCTCATATGTCCAGGTGCCAGCAACTGGGGAGACTGAGATCCAGGGGCAGCTACTGGGCAGACTGAATATCTGAGCCCTGCTGCTGGAGGGATCCACATTATACATATGTACATAAATTCCCACTAATGGACCTCCATCCTGCTCAGCCAGAGGGGAACAGCATGAGGCCATTGGTGCTCTTTGTATTTGTGTGAGTGCTGAGTGTGTCTATCTGTGTATATACATATATATGTGTGTCGTGGTTTAGCCCCAGCCAGCAGCTAAGCACCACGCAGCCACTCGCTCACTCCCCCCTGGTGGGATGGGGGAGAGAATCGGAAGAGCAAAAGTAAGAAAACTCGAGGGTTGAGATGAAGACAGTTTAATAGGTAAAACAAAAGCTGCGCACACAAGCAAAGCAAAGCAAGGAATTCATTCACTACTTCCCATGGGCAGGCAGGTGTTCAGCCATCTCCAGGAAAGCAGGGCTCCATGACGCATAATGGTTACTTGGGAAGACAAACGCCATCACTCCAAATGTCCCCCCTTCCTTCTTCTTCCCCAGCTTTATATACTGAGCATGACGTCATGTGGTATGGAATAGCCCTTTGGTCAGTTTGGGTCAACTATCCTGGCTGTGTCCCCTCCCAGCTTCTTGTGCACCTGGCAGAGCACGGGAAGCTGAAAAGTCCTTGACTAGTGCAGCAACAACTAAAACATCTCTGTATTATCAACACTGTTTTCAGCACAAATCCAAAACATAGCCCCATACCAGCTACTATAAAGAAAATTAACTCTATCTCAGCTGAAACCAGGACAGTATCCACCCCTTATTCTATACCATTTACGTCATGCTCAGGTCTCACATTATCCAATACATTCTCATTAACCACCATCACCCTTCCCATCCTTTGATATAATACGCACATATCATTCCCTTAGTCTATGGACCACCCCAACAAAATATTTGTAAAATGTCCGTAAATGTCCACAAAATGTCCACTGAGTTCATTTAGTCCATGACTTTGGGCTTCATCTCTTATGGTTGTTACTCAGGACAGGAGAGGTGGTGTGTTTCTTGGAGTTATTGGGCATCAAAGCCAGGTCAGATCAGGTCACTGCTGCACTTGCACTGCTTCTTGTAAGGCTTCTCCTCCATTGGTTCAGGTGGTTCTGGCTGTAGTAATTCCTATAACATGCAACTCAAATCATGGGTTACAACAATTTAAAGGTATATCCATTACACTGTCTACCCCTGGTCCTTTTGGGCCAGGTTATAGGGTTTAACATTGCAATAAACTCCTCCCCTTGCTCCTAGCCTGGCTAGCAACAAGGGGTTCCTGCTATAGTAATTCCCACAACATGCAACTCAAATCACGGGATACAACAATTTAAAGGTATTTCCATTACAATCTCCACCCCTGGTCCCTTTGGACCAGACCATCAGGTTTAACATTGCAATGAAGTCCTCCCCTTGCCCCTGCTCCAGCTTGGACTTATCCACAGAATGTAGTACCTTCAGAAGTAAACTTGCTCCAACATGGCCTCATGCACAGCCACTGATGCTTCAAGGTGTACCTGCTGCAGCATGGACTTCATCCACAGCCACAGATGCTTCGAGGTGCACCTTATCCAGCATGGACTTATCCTTGGGCCACAATCCCTTCAGAGGTATACCTGCTGTGGCACAGACATAACCATGGCCACAGACATTTCAAGATATACCTGCTCTGGCATGGGCTTATCCATGGGCACAGACGCTTCGGGGTGTCCTGCTCCCACATGGATTCATCCACAGGTCACAGTCCCTTTGACTCGAGTTCACACCGGAGTTCCAGCCTGTCCAGTACAGCAGCACAGAAACAGCAGCGATGTCCTGGCCATCTGCCAGCCCAGGCGCAAGGCCATTGCTGTTATCAAAATGTTCCCAGGCACAGCACAGTAAGATGATCAGCAGTACAGCAGCACGGCAAGCAGTGAAAGCAAAAAGCAGCCACTAACGAGCCCTAGACTCTAACATACAGTAAGGCAAGCAAGCCTATGGCAAGCACAGAAGCCTGCTGACTAATAGCTAAACAGCAATAACAGCTATAAATTCTATCTGGCACATTCCAATCAAATCTGTCATTATCTCAAACCCTTCAAGCCCCACGTTGGGCACCAAAAAGGACCGTCGTGGTTTAGCCCCAGCCAGCAGCTAAGCACCACGCAGCCGCTCGCTCACTCCCCCCTGGTGGGATGGGGGAGAGAATCGGAAGAGCAAAAGTAAGAAAACTTGTGGGTTGAGATAAAGACAGTTTAATAGGTAAAACAAAAGCTGCGCACACAAGCAAAGCAAAGCAAGGAATTCCTTCACTACTTCCCATGGGCAGGCAGGTGTTCAGCCATCTCCAGGAAAGCAGGGCTCCATCATGCGTAATGGTTACTTGGGAAGACAAACGCCATCACTCCAAATGTCCCCCCTTCCTTCTTCTTCCCCAGCTTTATATACTGAGCATGACGTCATGTGGTATGGAATAGCCCTTTGGTCAGTTTGGGTCAACTATCCTGGCTGTGTCCCCTCCCAGCTTCTTGTGCACCTGGCAGAGCACGGGAAGCTGAAAAGTCCTTGACTAGTGCAGCAACAACTAAAACATCTCTGTATTATCAACACTGTTTTCAGCACAAATCCAAAACATAGCCCCATACCAGCTACTATAAAGAAAATTAACTCTATCATCTCAGCTGAAACCAGGACAATGTGGTGTATATATGTGCTTTGTGTGCGTGTGCCTACTGGGAATACATCTTCAGCCTCGCTACTGATTGGACCTGGGGGCATGGAGCTGGGGCAGCCTCGCATCTCTTGGGCTGTCGAACCTGGACTGATATTCACCTGACATCAAGAAGATAATTAGTAACTAACATAGTTATTTCTGTTTCTGTGTCTTTAACTTCTGAGGCACTCTATGTCCCCACATAAGTATAATCTGGAAATGTGTTCAGAGCTACCTCCTTTAAAATTATATCTTGGTTCCAGTTAAACTCAAGTGCCCGTACCTGCCCATGCCAAGCAAAGATACAGGCATGTTCTTAGGATTTCTTTTCATGAAAGACAGTTGTTTGTGTGGTCAGGGTGGGGTGGGCCCCAAAGCTAATAGGTTGGTGTCTTTCTTGGCTCCCTATATTTTAAGTGGAGAGACAAAGATTCCTGCAGAATGCAGTTCAGAGCAGAAACCCTAATGTAGGCCATTGGAATTGTGGAGACAGATGACTTGGGACCAGTCAGGAGCCATTTGGGAGCTTATGGGTCAGGATTAGAGGGCAGAACAACATGGGTGATGTTGTGATGGGTATCTGCTACAGACTGCCTAATCAGGAAGAAGAAATAGATGAGGCCTTCTTCAGACAACTGGAAGAAGCCTCATGTTCACAAGCCCTAGTCCTCATGGGGGACTTCACCCTGATATCTGCTGAAAGGGCAACTCAGCAGGGCACAAGAATTCTAGGAGATTTCTAGAGTGCATTGATGACAACTTCCTGACACAGGTGATTGAAGGAAAAGTGCTCTGCTGGACTTCATACCTACAAGCAATGTAGAACTGGTTGGGGTTGTAAAAGTTGGAGGTAGCCTTGACTGCAGTGACCATGAGATGTTGGAGTGAACTCCTAAGAGGATCCTAAGAGGAGGGAGCAGAGTAAAAAGCAGGACCACAAACTTGGACTTCAGGACAGCAGACTTTGGCTTCTTCAGGTATTTACTTGGAAGAATACCATGGGATATGGGTTGTACCCATGAGTGCTGAGGGAGCTGGTTGATATCATTGTGAGGACACTCTCAATTGTCTTTGAAAGGTTGTGGTGACTGGGAGAGGTTCCTGAGGACTGGAAGAGAGCAAATATCACTCCTATCTTCAAGAAGGGCAAGAAAGAGGACTCGGGGAACTACAGGCCAGTCAGCCTCACATTGATCCCTGGGAAGGTGATGGAGCAGCTAATCCTGGAAACAAGTTACAGGCACATAAAGGACAAGAAGGTGATCGGGAGTAGTCAGCATGGATTTATGAAGGACAATCATGCCTGACCAACCTGATAGCCTTCTACAGTGAGGTGACTAGCTTGGTGGATGAGGGGAGAGCAGTAAGTGTTGTTTTCCTTGACTTTAGTAAAGCCTTTGACATTGTCTCCCTTAACATCCTCATAGAGAAGTTGACAAAGTACAAGTTAGATAAATGGACAGTGAGGTGGACTGAGAATTAGCTGAAAGACCAGGCCCAGAGGGTTGTGATCAGTGGCACAAAGTGCAGTTGGAGGCAAGTTACTAGACGTGTACCCCAGGGGTCGATACTGGGGCCAATAGTGTTTAACCTCTTCATTAATGATCTGGATGATGGGGCAGAGTGTACCCTCAGCAAGTTTGCTGGTGACACAAAAGTGGGAGGAATGGCTGATATGCCAGAGGGTCGTGCTGTCATCTAGAGGGACCTGGACAGGCTGGAGAAATGGGTTGACAGGAACCTCATGCAGTTCAACAAGGGGAAGGGCAAAGTCCTGCCCCTGGGGAGGAACAACCCCAGGCACCAGTACATGCTGGGGGCCACCCAGCTGGAAAGCAGCTCTGCAGAAAAGGACCTGGGGGTCCTGGTGGACACCAGGTTGAACATGAGCCAGCAATGTGCCCTTGCTGCAAAGAGGGCAAATGGTATCCTGGGCTGCATTAGGCAAAGTATTGCCAGCAGGTCGAGGGAGGTGAACCTTCCTCTCTACTCAGAAGTGTTGAGGCTGCATCTGGATTATTGTGTCTAGTTTGGGGCTCCCCAGTACAAGAAGGATATGGAGCTACTGGAGTGAGTCCAGCACAGGGCCACAAAGGTGATCAAGGGACTGGAGCAATCTCTCCTATGAGCTGTGACTGTTCAGCCTGGAGAAGAGAAGGCTCGGGGTGGGGGTGGGGGGGGCAGACAACCATGACTTATAAATGTATATAATGATGGGAGGGAGTGAAGAAGAGGGAGCCAGACTCTTCTTGTGATGCCCACTGACAGGACAGGAGGCAATGGGCACAAATTAAAACATAGGGATAGAGAGGGAGAGAAAGGAAGTAGAAACTCTCCCCAGTGACCAGCCAGGAAGAGAAGTGGCAGAGGTCCACATGTGAACATCCTTTAGAGTGCAGCACAGGGGTCACAGTTGCATTGTGGAGGAGGGGGGATGGGACAACAACCCCCAACCTTTTCCCCCCAGTATAATTATATATTTCATCAATGCCCATTCAAGTTTCCTGTTGGTGGTCTTTGTTTAACGCTATTGGCATTGATTGGAATATGCCTAATTAGGTGCAGATTTTATGCACTAATTGGGTACTAAGCCTTGTACACATCTGTTACTGGGTAATATTTATCAGATATTAAAATGACTGTTATTTGCTTATTATCTATCATGTTTGTTCTAATATGGAGTCAACAGTCTAGAAGCTACCAGGTGGATGCGGGGGAGGGAATGGCAAACTAAACAGAGCAGGAAACTAAAACTGCAAAGCAGTGCAGTGAGAAGATAAGGGAGAAACATGGCCCATTGTTTTCTGTGGTGCTTTCTGCAGCAGCCTGAGGCAAATTACAAACTGGAAGGTTTTTAATGAATCAAGTTTGAAACTGATATTCCAATCAGTATAGTATTCTTTGCAATGATATGAAAATCAATTGATATAATTCTTAAATTTGCTGTAGACTTTGGTTATGACAGTGCATGATCACTGAGAGAGGTTGTGGGGCCTGGACCATTTGGCAATCATCTAGGAAATTTTTGAAGTTCTTAGACCAAAAATGGTGTGTTTGATGGCAGGAGAGGGGGGGTAAACCTGGAGATAAACTAATGATTTGTGTACATCCAATTAAAAGAGATACAGGAACAGCTGTTGTCTGCAGATTGTCATGTAGCATCTCTATTTCTTACCTTAGGTTGCCAGAGTGTTTGGTATGTCTTTTTAGATGTTTAGGTGAATGTTTCAGTATAACTTTAGGTTCAATGATTATGAAGGCAATGATGAACATTTCCCAGGGATATTTTATATATGCTTGTAGTTGGTCAGGTTTTGACTCCTGCTTCTGTAAGGGATGGGTTTAGTAGGAATGAAATGGTCAGACCATCACCATTTTTAAGTTCAGGGCTCTCCTTTATCTTTTGGGATGAATAGCCTGTTGTATTCTTGAACTTTTCTTTGGAGAGAAACTGAGTTTAGCTTTCAGCAGCTCTTATTTTGGCGATGCTGGAGTTAATAATTTGTCCTTGAATATCAGTATAGTGCTTCATAATTTATTTTCTGCTGTGTGTTCTCATATCTTTTTGGAAGATAGATAACTTAAAGAGACTGTCCAATGTCAAAAGTTTATTATATATATCAATATCTCTTGTTTTAAAGAAAGTAAAAATTTGGGTGTTCTGTTTCATTTCCCCTCCCCCTCCCTCTGGTATAGTTTTGCATTTCATGTCACAACTTGTATGATGTTGTCAGTAGTACGCATCTTGTGAAGTGTAATCACCTGTGGTGTAAAACTTTGTCATAGGACAGTATGCTATTTAGGTCTGAGATAAGATGAATTGAACTGGGACATGATTATCCAGGAAAATTCAACTTTCTAACCATTCTTTCCATCCCTCTTCAGGAAGTCTTTACAGAAGTTATTTATTTAAATTTCCTGTCAAATGAGATAACACATTGCTTCCATTGTTTAAATTCTTTGCTAAGTACTTTATGACACTAAGAGGCTGAGAATCTGTAGAAGTTATTTTCAATTAGAAGATTTGTTTATTCTAAATATAACCTATGAGATCCATACAGTATCTTCATAACTTTTAATACATGCTCTATTTGATACTTGTTCTAAATGAATTTTCAGCAGAAAGTGAGCTGAAACCCTTCAGTACTAGAGAAATCTGGCATAAATACAAGCCGTGCAGCTGCTCCGATTACCCCTGCGACAGGCACTGCGGCTGCTCCAGCCCCGCCTGCGACAGGCACTGCAGCTGCAGCTGCTCTGGACAACTCCGTTACAAGCACTGCGGTTCAAACAGGGAACGAACCTGTGTCAGTATCAGTCGCCCCTATTCATAAAAAGAAATCCTGGAAGCGAAAGTCAGCTCGTTTAGAAAGGGAAGATGAAAGAGTAGGGCCATCACAAAGAGAGGAAGAGGAAGAGGAAGAACTCGTAAATGAGACAGAAACCACCCGATCCCTATCCCTGAGCGAGCTGCGAGATATGCGAAAAGATTTCAGCCGTCGTCCAGGGGAGCACATTGTCACCTGGCTGCTCCGATGCTGGGATAGTGGGGCCAGTAGTCTGGAATTGGAGGGTAAGGAAGCCAAGCAGCTGGGATCTATTTCTAGGGAAGGGGGCATTGACAAAGCGATTGGAAAAGGGGAACCAGCCTGCAGCCTCTGGAGGCGACTCCTGTCAGCTATAAAAGAAAGATATCCCTTCAAGGAAGATGTTGTATATCACCCCGGGAAACGGACCACCATGGAGAAAGGTATCCAGTACCTGAGGGAATTATCTGTGCTGGAAGTGATTTATGGTGACCTGGACGACGTGCGGTCACCCACAGATCCAGATGAGGTCCAGTGCACAAGACCTATGTGGTGGAAGTTGGTACGGAATGCACCACCGTCGTGTGCCAACTCATTGGCAATACTGACCTGGAAAGACGGAGAAGGTCCAACAGTGGATGAAGCTGCTAGTAACCTCCGGGAATATGAAGGAAGTATCACTTCCTCCCTTGTCTCAGCTGTGGAGAAACTGTCCCGGAAGGTCCAGCAACTCAAAGAGGATAGGTCCTACTCCACACCTATATGGACCAGTGTCTCAGCTATTAGGAGTCAGCGTTCTTCTGCTCAAGAGAGAGGATATAGAGGGTACATACCACGGGGCACCCTATGGTTTTACTTGCGTGACCGCGGAGAGGACATGAGGAAGTGGGATGGAAAACCTACCTCGTCCCTAGAGGCGTGGGTACGTGAGTTGCAAGGAAAAACAATCACCAAAGGGGGTTCTTCCAGGAAAATTGCTGCTCCAGTTTCCAGTGGACAGTTCCCCAGGCAGAGTAAAAGGGCTGATCTTACTTCTGATTTTAATGAAGAAACTCCTGACTCGTATATACAAGAAATGGGTAATGAATACTATGACCAGGACTAGGGGGGCCCTGCCTCCAGCCAGGTGGAGGAAAGGGATAAACGGGTTTACTGGACTGTGTGGATTCAATGGCCTGGCACATCAGACCCACAGGAGTATAAGGCTCTAGGAGACACCAGTGCACAGTGTACCCTAATGCCATCAAGCTATACAGGGGCAGAACCCATCTGTATTTCTGGAGTGACAGGGGGATCCCAACAGCTAACTGTATTGGAAGCCAAAGTGAGCCTAACAGGGAATGAGTGGCAAAAGCACTCCATTGTGACTGGCCCAGAGGCTCCATGAATCCTTGGCCTAGACTACCTCAGGAGAGGGTATGTCAAGGACCCAAAAGGGTACGAGTGGGCTTTTGGTATAGCTGCCTTGGAGATGGAGGAAATTAAACAGCTGTCCACCTTGCCTGGTCTCTCAGAGGACCCTTCTGTTGTGGGGTTGCTGAGGGTCGAAGAACAACAGGTGCCAATTGCTACCACAATGGTGCACCGGAGGCAAAATTGTACCAACTGAGACTCCCTGATTCCTATGCATAAGCTGATTTGTTGACTGGAGAGCCAAGGAGTGATCAGTAAGACTCGTTCACCTTTTAACAGTGCTATATAGCCAGTGCAAAAGTCTAATGGAGAGTGGAGACTGACAGTAGACTATCGTGGCCTGAATGAAGTCACGCCGCCGCTGAGTGCTGCAGTGCTGGACATGCTAGAACTTCAATACGAACTGGAGTCAAAAGCAGCCAAATGGTATGCTACAAGTGATATTGCTAATGCGTTTTTCTCAATCCCTTTGGCAGCAGAGTGCAGGCCACAGTTTGCTTTCACTTGGAGGGGTGTTCAGTACACCTGGAATCGGCTGCCCCAGGGGTGGAAACACAGCCCTACCATTTGCCATGGACTGATTCAGATGGCACTGGAACAGGGTGAAGCTCCAGAACATCTGCAATACATTGATGACATCATCGTGTGGGGCAATACAGCAGAAGAAGTTTTTGAGAAAGGGAAGAAAATAATCCAGATCCTCCTGAAAGCTGGTTTTGCCATAAAACAAAGTAAGGTCAAGGGACCTGCACAGGAGATCCAGTTTTTAGGAATTAAATGGCAAAATGGACGTCGTCAGATCCCAATGGATGTGATCAACAAAATAACAGCCATGTCTCCACCAACTAGCAAAAAGGAAACACAAGCTTTCTTAGGCGTTGTGGGTTTTTGGAGAATGCATATTCCAAATTACAGTCTGATCGTAAGCCCTCTCTACCAAGGGACCCGGAAGAAGAACAATTTCAAATGGGGCCCTGAGCAACGACAAGCCTTTGAACAAATTAAATGGGACATAGTTCATGCAGTAGCCCTTGGGCCACTCCGGGCAGGGCAAGACGTAAAAAATGTGCTCGACACCGCAGCCGGGGAGAATGGCCCTACCTGGAGCCTCTGGCAGAAAGCACCAGGGGAAACTCGAGGTCGACCCCTAGGGTTTTGGAGTTGGGGATACAGAGGATCTGAGGCCTGCTATACTCCAACTGAAAAAGAGATATTGGCAGCATATGAAGGGGTTCGAGCTGCTTTGGAAGTGGTTGGTACCAAAAGCTCTTCCTGGCACCTCGACTGCCGGTGCTGGGCTGGATGTTCAAAGGGAGGGTCCCCTCTACACATCATGCAACTGATGCTACGTGGAGTAAGTGGGTGGCACTGATCACACAATGGGCTCGAATAGGAAACCCCAATCGCCCAGGAATCTTGGAAGTCATTATGGACTGGCCAGAAGGCAAAGGTTTCGGAATATCGCCAGAGGAGGAGGTGACGCGTGCTGAGGAGGCCCCACTGTACAATAAAATGCCAGAAAATGAGAAGCAATATGCCCTGTTCACTGATGGGTCCTGTCGTCTTGTGGGAAAGCATCGGAGGTGGAAGGCTGCTGTATGGAGTCCTATACAACAAGTGGTAGAAACTGCTGAAGGAGATGGTGAATCGAGCCAATTTGCAGAAGTAAAAGCCATTCAGCTGGCTTTAGACATTGCTGAATGAGAAAAGTGGCCAGCACTTTATCTCTATACTGACTCATGGATGGTGGCAAATGCCCTGTGGTGGTGGTTGCAGCAATGGAAGCAGAACAATTGGCAGTGCAGAGGTAAACCCATCTGGGCTGTAGCATTGTGGCAAGACATTGCTGCCCGGGAAGAGAACCTGGTTGTAAAAGTACGTCACGTAGATGCTCATGTACCCAAGAGTCAGGCCACTGAAGAACATCAAAACAACCAGCAGGTGGATCAGGCTGCTAAGATTGAAGTGGCTCAGGTGGATCTGGACTGGCAACATAAGGGTGAATTATTTATAGCTAGGTGGGCCCATGACACCTCAGGCCATCAAGGAAGAGATGCAACATATAGATGGGCTCGTGATCGAGGGGTGGACTTGACCATGGACAGTATTGCACAGGTTATCCATGAATGTGACACATGTGCTGCAATCAAGCAAGCCAAGCGGTTAAAGCCTCTGTGGTATGGAGGACGATAGCTGAAATATCAATATGGGGAGGCCTGGCAGATGGATTTTATCACACTCCCACAAACCTGCCAAGGCAAGCGCTATGTGCTTACAATAGTGGAAGCAACCACCGGATGGCTGGAAACATATCCTGTACGCCATGCCACTGCCCAGAACACTCTCCTGGGCCTTGAAAAGCAAGTCCTGTGGCGACATGGAACCCCAGAAAGAATTGAGTCAGACAACGGGACTCATTTCCGAAACAACCTCATAGACACCTGGGCCAAAGAGCATGGCATTGAGTGGGTATATCACATCCCCTGTCATGTACCAGCCTCTGGGAAAATCAAACGATACAATGGACTGTTAAAGACTACACTGAGAGCAATGGGTGGTGGGACATTCCAACATTGGGATACACATTTAGCACAGACCATCTGGTTAGTCAACACTAGGGGATCTGTCAGTCGAGCTGGCCCTGCCCAATCAAAACTTCTACGTACTGTAGAAGGGGGTAAAGTCCCTGTAGTACACATAAAAACATGCTGGGGCAGACAGTCTGGGTTACTGCTGCCTCAGGCAAAGGCAAGCCCATTCATGGGATTGCTTTTGCTCAAGGACCTGGGTGCCCTTGGTGGGTAATTCGAAAGGATGGGGAAGTCCGCTGTGTACCTCAAGGGGATTTGATTTTGGGTGAGAATAGCCAATGAACCAAATGGTATGATGTTAACTGCTATATAATACTCTATGTCATCACTTTTATGGTTACTATACACCATATCAATGGTATTTCAATAAGGATCACCCAGATTAGTGAAGAATGAACTTCGATGAAAGCAAGCAAAGTGCAGTGGTGATGGAACCAGAACTGGCTTCAGCATGCAACAATCCAACACCACACACCATCTCTTCTGCCCTGAAGGACTGTTATGACAGATGGAGCCCAAAGTCATGCACTAAATGAACTTAATAAACGTTTTAGAGGGATGGCCCATAGACCAAGGGAATGATAACTGTGTGTACATATATATATATTTATATATCTCAAGAGACAGGAAAAGTGGTGGTGATTAATTGTATTAGAAAGGGTAGAACCTGGGCATGACATAAATGGTATAGAATAAGGGGTGGATACTGTCCTGGTTTCAGCTGGGATAGAGTTAATTTTCTTCCTAGTAGCTGGTATAGTGCTGTGTTTTGGATTTAGTATGAGAATAATATTGATAACACGCTGATGTTTTGGCTGTCGCTAAGCGGTGTTTACACTGGTCAAGGACTTTTTTCAGCTCCCCATGCTCTGCCAGGTGCCCAAGAAATGGGAGGAGGCACAGCCAGGATAGTTGATCCAAACTGGCCAAAGGGCTATTCCATACCATATGATGTCATGCCCAGTATATAAACTGGGGGAGTTGGCCGGGGGTAGCGATCGCTGCTTGGGGACTGGCTGGGCGTCGGTCGGCGGGTGGTGAGCGGTTGTATCTTTTTTTTTTATTATTTTTTTTTCCTTTTTTCCCTCCCTTGGGTTTTTTTCCTCTCTCTCTCTTGTTGTTTTCCTTCTCATTACAATTCATTATTATTAGTACTATTATTTTATTCCAATTATTAAACTGTTCTTATCTCAACCCACAAGTTTTCTTACTTTTGCTCTTCCGATTCTCTCCCCCATCCCACCAGGGGGGAGTGAGCGAGCGGCTGCGTGGTGCTTAGCTGCCGGCTGGGGCTAAACCACGACATGACACTAAGAGGCTGAGAATCTATGGAAGTTATTTTCAATTAGAAGATTTGTTTATTCTAAATATAACTTATGAGATCCATACAGTATCTTCATAATTTTTAATACATGCTCTATTTGATACTTGTTCTAAATGAATTTTCATCAGAAAGTGAGCTGAAACCCTTCAGTACTAGAGAAATCTGGCATAAATACAAGCCTCCTGCTTATATGGAATTTAACTTTGATGTTGGTTGTGCAAGTGTTACAGTAGTTATCTTTGCATGGGATTGAAGACGCTGCCAAGAAATGTGGAATTTTGTCTTGATTATTGTAAGGAAGGCATTGAATTGTAAAGAAGTGTGCTGGTTTTGGCTGGGATAGAGTTAATTTTCTTCCTAGTAGCTGGTATAGTACTGTGTTTTGGATTTAGGATGAGAATAATGTTAATAACACACTGATGTTTTAGTTGTTGCTGGGCAGTGCTTACACTAGTCAAGGACTTTTCAGCTTCTCATAACTTACTCCATAACTTTATGCTAATTTAAACTGTTCAGACAGAAATTCTCATGGGGACTTAAATAGATGTATATTGTGTGATTCTTGATGGTGGGGTGTGGGAGGTTTTTTGTGTGTGATTATCTACTCTTCAGCCATATAGTATTTGTGTAACTTATTGTCTTTTTAGGTGTTCCCTGCATTTTTAACATATTTCCTTCCTCTTCCTGTCATAGGTAAGCAACTTGAAGAAAATTTTAAAAGGGATACTGGATTATAACCATGAGGTAAGAGCCATCTTAAGTAATCTACATTCACTTTTCTTTTGTTATTCTCTTCAATGTACAATATAGTCTGCTGATATATTAGGTCTGGACTTTTTCAGTGTTGGGCACTCAAGGAATCTTGCAGCCTGTTCTCATGTGTTAGCCCTCTCAAAATTGGTTGCCCACATTACCATACAATCACGTATGTTGGAAAGTACCTCCAGAGGTCATGTAATCCAACCTTCTGCTCAAAGCAGGGCCAACAAGAGATGGTTGCGCAGGGCCTTGTCCAGTTGAGGTTTGAATACCTCCAAGGATGGAGATTCCACAGCCTCTCTGGGCTGGAGTTCCAGCATTTAACCACCCTCATGGGGAAAAAGGTTTTTCCTTATATGAAATCACAATTTCCTCTGTTGCAACTTGTGTCTGTTGCCTCTCGTCCTATGTGCATCCTTGAGAAGAGGCTGGCTCCATCTTCTCTACACCCTCTCATTAGGTAGTTTTAGACAGCAATAAAAATCTGACCTGAGCCTTCTCTTCTCAAGGCTGAACAAACCCAGATCTCTCAGCTTTTCCTTGTACGTCATATGCTCCAGCCCCCCTGATCATCTTGGTGGCCCCCACTGGACTCATTACAGTATGTCCATATCTATCTTTTACTGAGGAGCCCAGAACTAGACACAGGACTCCAGGTGTGCTCTCACAAATGCTGAATAGAGGGGAAGAATCACTTCCCATGATGCGTTTGCTATGCTCTTGTTAATACGTGGTTGGCCTTCTTGGCTGCAAGGACACACTGCTGCTTCCTGTTCAACTTGTCCACCAGGACCCCCAGGTCCTTTTCTGCAATGTTGCTTTCTAGTCAGTTGGCCCCAGCCTGTACTGGTGCAGAGTGTTATTCCTCCCCAGGTGCAGGACTTGGCATTTATCATTGTATTTCATGAAGTTCCTGCCAGCCCATTTCTCCAGCCTGTCAAGGTCCCTCTGAATAGAAGCCCTGCCTTACAGCATATTGATCGTTTCCCCCAATTTGGTATTGTCTGTGAACTTACTGAGAGTGTATTCCATCCCATCATCCAGGTTGTTAGTAAAGATATTAAACAGTACTGGCCCCAGTATCCATCCCTTAGGGATGCTGCTAGTAACCATCTGTCAGTTGGTTATACCACTGATCACAACCCTCTTAGCCCAACAGTCTAGCCAATTTTCCATCCACCCTATTGTCCACTCATCCAGTCCATATCTCACCAATCTGGCTAAAAGGATACCATGGGAGACCCTGTCAAAGGCCTCGTTACAGTCAAGGTAAACAACATCCACTGCTTTCCCTTTAGTCACAAGTTCCCTGTTCATCCATAGTGGCCTTCCACACTTGCTCAACTTCTTGCACGTTGGAATGGACATTTGCTGTGCTTTGAGAAGGTTGTCCTTGAAGACCAACCAGCTGTCCCAGGCCCCTTTGCCTTCCAGGGCAGTCTCCCTGGAAGCAGATACCTGAACAAGCTGAAATCTGTTCTCCTGAAGTCCAGGGCTGTGATTCTTCTATTTCTCTTTTTCATTTCTGTCAGGATTTTTAGCTCCACCATTTTTTGGTCACTGCAGCCAAGTCTGCCCTTGACTTTCACATCCCTTAACAGTTTTTCCTTGTTTGTAAGCAGCAAGTCCAGGAGAACATCTCCCCTAGTTGGTTCATCAGTCATCTGAATCAAGAAAATTGTTTTCACTACACTCTAAAAATCTTCTGGATTGCTTGCATCTAGACATGTTGCCCTTCCAGCAGATATCTGGGTGTTTTAAGTCTCACAGTACCAGGGCCTGTGATTATGAGGCTGCTTTTTGCTTTCTAAAAGAGGCTTCATATACTTCCTCTTCTTAATCAGGCTGTCTGTAGCAGACACTTACCACAATGTCATCTGTGTTGGTCTGTCTGCTCATCTTGACCAACAGGTGCCTGACTGGCTCATCACTCATTCCAAAGCAAAGCTCCATGCATTCAAGCTGCTCCTTTGCATAGAGCATCCATGGCAGCACTCCAGTCATATGAGCTAGCCCCCCACTTCTCTGTGCCTTTCCCATCATACTGTCCCCCATGCTGTGACTTCAGGTTATGGTAATCCTTCCCTGACATGCCTAACTTAAAGTCCTCTTCACTATCTTAGTGAGCAAAGACTCTTTTTCCCCGCTTTGTCAGATGGATCCTGTACCTCTTCAGCAGTCGTCATTCCTCAAAGTGGGTCTCATGGTCATAAAAATGAAAGCCCTGCCTGCAACATCAGCTTTTGACCTTCTGTGTGCATCCGCTCATACCTGAGCCTTCTTCCCTCACTGGAGGGACTGAGGAGAACACCTCTGTTCCCCTCAGAGACCTGAGTCTCTGGCAAGCAACAAACCTGCCAAGACATCAAGTCAGGTCTGCAGATGGACACTTCCATCCCCTGCAGGAGAGAGCCTCCAGTAACTATCACCCTTCTTATTTTCTTCGTGTGGACAGTTGGTTGAGGCTCAGCTGGCTCTGATGCCTTCCCTGAAGGGAGGTCATCTTCCTCACTTGTTCCTGGTGCAAATATTCTGTCAGAGCTTCCACGTTAGTCTGATATTTAAATTTTGGAATACAAACAGGAGACATTTTTGATACTGACTCTGTTTTGGTGATGGCCTTAAACAGTGCGTCTGAGTTTTCTCCTCTGTTCCAACCAAAGACTGCTTCTTTCTCCCCCCCTTCCCTGGGAAGAGAAGAGGAGGAGGAAAGAGCACTTTTACCATCTTCCCATTGCAATTTTTCATTAAAATGTTTTAATTCTTGAGTGTTAGAGACTGCCCACTCTGTTATGTAGGAGGGTGTTATGCAAATTTAAAGATGAATCACTCCAAACAACAAAGTATTTTTCAATGGTGAATCTTCAGCCCTAAAATTTGCGTCTAGTTTGAGTGATGTTTTGTAGTAAATTGGTTAGCACAGTGTGATGAATAGTCTGTTCATTCATGTTCATTGCATGGGGATATTGCTTGTCCCAAGAAACAATATTCACTTCTTATAAATACTATGAGGAAGATGACTGCAAATACAGTGAAGTGCTTTAGAATGAACTGATTTTTCTAAAAAACTGAGTACCTGAAGTTAGATTCATAAGTCCATATTTAGTAAATGGTCACCCCTCCAAGTGCTGAATATCCATGCTGAAGTCACCATTTTGAGAATTGATGTTTGAGCAAATGTTTTACGTCCTGACTTATCTGATCATAGCTGACCTTATTAGAAGGCCATAAGTACATTTTAGAATTAGATTTTTGTGGTTTTTGACATAAGTTTTTCAGTATGTGTCCTTATACTTGCACCAGTTCACAGTCTGTAACTACTTTGACTTTTCATTTAAAGTTTAAAAGGATCTTTCATTATAGTCTTTTGGCAGGTATCTTTTTCTTTGAAGAATACTAAAGAACAATTTCTTTATAGCTTCTGAATTAATGAGTACTGATACATTATAATAAAATCATTCTGTAATAGAATGTTAGTATGGCTATGACAAAATGATGGCAACTCCTTTTCAGCTAGTTGGTATATATGATTGTTAGGAGTCTGATATGACAACTTTATTACCTTACTAAGTCAGCAAGCGACAGGCAATAATGATTGATTTACTAAATTTTACAAATATAAATTACATCTATAAGTGTGCTAAGCGTGACAAACACATGCGCCCCCTGCTGAAGTGATGATTTTAGCAACAGCGGAGACGTACTTGATTCTGCTACTAGCCCTATTTATACTTTTGTTACCAGGGTCTTCCCCCCTGCATCTGGCAAAGCCCTTTTACACAGTATAGGTGAGAAAAATGCTTGGATTTTACCTGGTGCAGCTAAAAACCTTTGAAAAGTTTTTATGACTATTTCATTTTAGAGAAACATCATAATTTGTTTCTTTCAAGAGAACAGTCTCTCGGTAGCTGTCCTACACTGGTTGTCTTGTCTATTATAATATGGAAGAACAACAAGCTAAAGGAGGCCCCTGGAATCTTGCTGCTTTGGAATCCAAACTTTTATTCTTTTTGTAAAATGTTCTACTATTTATTTTCCTCAAATAAATGAAAGGTGTCTGTTTTCATCACAAGACATTTATTCTGGAGCCTAACCTTCCTTTTGTTGTATATCTCATTGAGTTTTGTTGCAGTATTAAAATTGTCTGTTACATTTATTTCATAATCCTAAATTTTCTTCTTTGCTTTCCCCACTTCTTTATGGTACAAGCTAATATACCTCTTCAGCTTCTCCCAACAACTTTTACAAAGCAACTGTATTATCGTTAATAGAAAAACCAGCATTGCATTAAAAATACAGGCAATACAAGTTGAAATGTAAATGTGAATCAAACTTAGACCATTCAAAAATGCTATGTTTGATTTCATTGTTTCATTTTATATAATAGTAACATTTTCTGTTGTACTTGATGCTTCCATAGAATTCTTATTTTCTTATCAGTGACCAAAAAGGAGTCATTTTAATAGAGACGTGGACCTGAAATCTTTAAAATACTCAGATTTTTAGTAGTGTCTGTGTTCATTCTTTGAGCAAGTCCTTAAAAAACAAACAAATCCAAACAAACAAACAAAAAAAAACCCCAACCACCTCATGATTCTTCCAAAGCCCAATCCTGGAAACTTTTCAACAACTTGATTTCTACATCTATTCAACAATTTTCATATGAATACCTTGACCTGCTCTGCATATTAAGCAAAAACAACATTCAGCAAATAAATGAGTGATTCCTTCTGTAGTCATTGTTTCTCTATTAAACCTTCTTTAGAATTGGCAGTTTCTTTTTGTCTACAATTAAAGTTTCAGAATTGTGTTTAATTGTGCATTATATATTCATATTTTCAGCTCCCTGAAAGCTTGCAGAACAGTCTAGCAGAAATGTTTAATTACTTCTACAGATAATCATTAATGTAAATTCTTCCTAATTGCAAAGCATTTTCCAATAATTCTCATATGTTTTTCCTCTTTTTCTTAGAGACAACTTATATTCTTGTTTGCTTTCTTGTTCATGGGCTTTCTTGCACTTGCTTGCACTAATGTTATCTGGCTCACACTTTTTCTCATTCTCTCTTGCACTCTCATGTGCTCTCTCTTGCTCATGCACATCCTTCCGCCTCCACTTTCACTATCTCTTCTCCCCTTCCCTCCACCTCTCACTTCCCCTCCTCTTCACTCATTTCCCCTCTTCTAGCTTCACCTCCTCTCTCACTTCCTACACCTCATTCCCCCCCCCTTGCTTCTCCTGTTGCACCCCCTCCCGTGTCCCATGCCCCTGCTCACGTCCCCCCTCCTTTTCCCCTCTCCCTTCCCCCTCTCTCTCCCTTCCTCTCTCCCCCTCTCCCTCTTCCTTCACCCCCTCTCCCTTCCCCTATCTCCCTTCCCCCTTTTTCTCTTCCCCCCTCTTGCTCCCCCTTCTCTTGCCGTATATTTCTCTTGCTCACCCTCTACATCTCTCTCGCCTTCTCTCTTCCCCTCTCACCATCTTGCTCACTCACCTTCTCGCTTGTTCACCTCCTGTCTCTCGCCTTCTCTCTGACTCACTCACCTTCTCGATCACTCTCATTCTGCTACTTGCACACTTGCTCACCCCCTCTCTCTCACCTCTCTCCTGCCTATCCACCTCCTCTCTCGCTCACCCTCTCTCACTTCCACGTGCCCTCTCTCTCACCACATATCGCCCTCTCTCCCTCTCACTCGCTTGCGCTCTCTCTCTCTAGCCCACCTTCTCTCTCCCGCCCACCTTATCTTCCTAACTCTCCCTCCCTCACTCCCTTTCTCTCTCTTGTCTTCTCTCTCTTGCCTTCTCTCTCTTGCCTTCTCTCTTGCCTTCCCTCTCTCACTCCTTCTTGCCTTCTCTTAGTCTCCTTCTCATCCCCTCTCTCACCTTTTTGCCCTCTCTCTTGCCTTCTCTCCCTCACCTTCTCTTTTGCTCTGGCTCTCTTGCCCTCACCACCTCTCTCACTCTCACAGTTTCTCCTCCCCGCATTGTGCAGGTGCCTTCTCTCTCTCACCCTCTCATGCTTTCTTTCTCTTAATTCTTTTTGTATTTACATTTGCTCTCTTTAATTGCATGTTGTACCACTAGGTCAGGTCCTTTTCTCATGGATGAGTAATTAGTTGTTTTGGCTCTGGACATGCTAAGTATCCTTAGATTAGACCTACAAAACTGTTAGACCAAGTGTTTTACAAACTGAGATTTGTTATCCATTCATGCTAGATGTTTTTTATTGAAGTAAAACATTTAATTTCTGATTTTGAAATGGTATGATTTAGAAATTCAGACTTAATTTATTCCAGATGGAAAGCTTTTAGGCATTAGATTTTATTAATGAAAAAATTAATAAAAATAATTAATTCATCGAGTGCCGTTGGTCAGCTGTTTTAGGCCTACCTACATTACCTTTCCTTACCTGGAAGAACAAATCTTGTTCTTGATAAGTTTGAAACTAATACTTTGTTATTAGTTGAGACAGCTTTCCAAAATGTCATTTGTGTCAAGTGATATGGATGGTTTTATATTTTGAAATATGTATATGAGCTGGTGCAATTTTTTTAGTTTGTTTTAAAGATGGATTTGAAAACTATGCCAAATTAGAGTAAGTGCTTCCTATTGCATCTGAATCATCTTTGTATTTTGTAATATATGTGTGTGTATATATAGTGATGTACATATGTATGCAGATTCTAGGGCAACAGATTAACGACTTCACTCTTCCTGATGTTAACCTGATTGGTGAGCACTCTGATGCTGCAGAGCTTGGGAGAATGCTTCAACTTATTTTGGGATGTGCTGTGAATTGTGAACAGAAGCAAGGTATTAAATTTTGAAAGTATATTTTGCTTCCAGGGCAGTTAATGGAAATCAAACTTGCTTTTTAAATAACTGAGGGAAAATGACAGGTTGCTATGAAAGACAAATTTACTTTTTCTAAATCATAACACTACTTTATTTTACAGAAAATAAGTGCTGTTATATTATGAGCTTTACTAAGTTTGCAGGCTGGAAATCTGGATTTGGTTTTGCTTTCAACATGCATATTTTTAGTTTGGGTTCCCTGAGCTGAAAAGGGACTTTGCAAATGAAAAGTCTTGTCCCCAACCTTTAACTATTCATGCGTGAGGTAGCTCTGTGAAGTGAAGAATCAACAAATGTGATTTACAAATCCTTCACTGTGACCCTTGGGTTCAGGAATGTATCCCAATATCTTACTGCATGTCAGAGAGCCTTCGTTGTGACCAGGTGCCATCCACTGCCAACTGAGACACTAGGGTTTCTGAGACTTCCGCACAGGGTTAGCACTGGAGTATGGGAGATTGTGCCCTTCTGCACCAGTAGCTGGAGGCCAGGCAGGATATCCCAAGGACATCTGAAGTGTCACTAGAGGCTTATATTTAAGCTACTGAATCCCACCCCAGCAGTTACTGGAAAACACTTCTATCTCCTCTGGCTTCTGTGGTGCCAGTTCTTTATCTGACCTACACAAGTAAAATGGGGACCCATTCTGTTTCTCTCCATATATGGCAGAGGATTTGCTGGACAGTTAAAGCATTTCTCAAGTTGTTCCAGGGCCCTTGTTGCATCCTTGGGTATGTGGTGTCTTATTGTTACCTAGTTCCCTTCAATTATGTTTAACTCAAGTCAGATTAAGGTAAAAATGCAAACAGTTATTCATAACACTTAAAATCACAGAATCACAGAATGGTTGAGGTTAGAAGGGACCTCTGGAGGTCATCTGGTCCAATGCCCCTGATCAAGCAGGGCCACTTAGAGCCGGTTACCTAGGACCACGTCCAGACAGCTTTTGAACATCTCCAAGTATGGAAATTACACAACCTGTTCCAGTGCTCAGTCACTCCCGCAGTAAAAAAGTGTTTCCTGATGTTCAGACGGAACCTCCTGTGTTTCAGGTTGTGCCCATTGCCTCTTGTCCTGTCACTAGGCACCACTGAAAGGAGCCTGGCTCTATCCTCTTTGCACCCTCCAGTAGCTCCATATCTCTCTTGTACTGAGGAACTCAGAACTGGACACAGGACTCCAGGTGTGGCCTCACCAGTGCTGAATAAAGAGGAAGGATCACCTCCCTTGACCTGCTAGCAACACTCCTCCTAATGCATCCCAGGATACCATTTACCATTTTTGCTGCTGCCAGGTGCCCACCAAGCCACTCTCTCACTCCCCTCCTCAGCGAGACAGGGGAGAAAATAAGATTAAAAAGTCATGGGTTGAGATAAAGGCAGTTTAATAAGAAAAGCAAAGGCTGTGCACGGAAGCAAAGGAAACAAACAAACAAAAATTATTCTCTACTTCCCATCAGCAGGCAATGTCCAGTCACTTCCTGGGAAGTAGGGCCTCAGTACACGTAGTGGTTGCTTCAGAAGACAAACGCCTTAATAACGAATGCCCCCTCCTCCTCCTCCTTTCCCTTAGTTTTTATTGCTGAACAGGACATCATATAGTATGGAATATCTCTTTGGTCAGTTTGGGTCAGCTGTCCTGCCTATGTCCCCTCCCAACCTCTTGCCCACCCCCAGCCTACTGGCCTTTGTGGGGGGAGTTTGGAGAGACAGCCTTGATGCTGTGGGAGCTCTGCTCAGCAGTAGCCAAAACATTGGTGTGTTATCATCAACACTGTTCTAGCTACCAATACAAAGCACAGCACTATGAGGGCTGCGATGGAGAAAGTTAAGTCTATCCCAGCCAGACCCAATACAGGCACGTTGCTGGCTCATGTTCAACCTGGTGTCCACCAGGACCCCCAGGTCCTTTTCTGCCAAGCTGCTTTCCAGCTGGGTGGCCCCCAGCATGTACTGGTGCCTGGGGTTGTTCCTCCCCAGGGGCAGGACTTTGCCCTTCCCCTTGTTGAACTGCATGAGGTTCCTGTCAGCCCATTTCTCCAGCCTGTTCAGGTCCCTCTGGATGACAGCATGACCCTCTGGCATATCAGCCACTCCTCCCACTTTTGTGTCACCAGCAAACTTGCTGAGGGTACACTCTGCCCCATCATCCAGATCATTAATGAAGATGTTGAACAGGACTGGACCCAGTATTGACCCCTGGGGTACACGTCTAGTGACTTGCCTCCAACTGCACTTTGTGCCACTGATCACCACCCTCTGGGCCCAGCCATTCAGCCAATTTTCAATCCACCTCACTGTCTGCTCATCCAGCCCATACGGCTTCTCTAAGAGGATCTTATGGGAGACAGTGTCAAAGGCCTTCCTGAAGTCAAGGTAGTCAATATCCACTGCTCTCCCCTCATCCACCAGGCCAGTCACTTCATCGCAGAAGTTTATCAAGTTGGTCAAGGATGACTTCCCCTTGGTGAAGCCATGCTGACTACTCTTGATGATTTTTCTTGTCCTTCATGTGCCTGGAAATGGTTTCCAGGATTAGCTGCTCCATCACCTTCACAGACATGGAGGTGAGGCTGACCAGCCTGTAGTTCCCTGAGTCCTCCTTCTTGCCCTACTTGAAGGTAGCAGTGACATTTGTTTTCCTCCAGTCCTCAGGCACTTCTCCCAGTCACCATGATTGATCAAAGATTATCAAGAGTGGTCTCGTAAAGACGTTAGCCAGGTCCCTCAGCCCTCGTGGGTGCATCCCATCGCTGCCCATGGATATACGTATGTCCAGGTTGCTTAAGTAGTCCCTGACCTGATCCTTTCCACCAAGGGTACTTCTTCATTGCTCCAGATTTTCCCCCTGGTCTCTGGGAAATGGGATTCCTGAAGGCTGGTCTTGCTGTTAATGACTGAGGCAAAGAAGGCATTCAGTATCTCTGCCTTTCCCATGTCCTTTGTCACTAGGTCCCCTGCCCCATTCCGCAGTGGGCCCACATTTTCTCTATTCTTCCTTTTGCCACTTAGGTTCTTCGAGAAGCCCTTCTTGTTGCCTTTGACATCCCTGGCCAGATTCAGTTCCATTTGGTCTTTGGCTTTCCTAATCTCATCCCTGGATGCTCAGACAATGTCTCTGTATTCCTCCCAAGGTACTTGTCTCTGCTTCCACCTTCTGTATACTTTGTTTTTGTGTTTGAGTTCTTTGTTCATCCATACAGGACTCCTGCCACTTTTGCCTGACTTCATATTCATTGGGATGGAGCTCTCTTGAGCTTGTAGGAAGCGATCCTTCAGTATCAGCCAACTTTCTTGGCACCGTTTCCCTCCAGATCCTGGGATAATGCCATGGGACTCTACCAAGCAGATCCCTGAAGAGGCCAAAGTCTGCTCTCCAGAAGTCCAGTCTTGTGATCTTGTTTTTTACCCTCCTCTCAGTGTCCTGGACTCCACCATCTCATGATCACTGCAGCTAAGGCTGCCTTTGACCTTCACATCCCCCATGAGTCCCTCCTTGTTTTTGAGTATGAGGTATAGCAGAGCACCTCTCCTCGTTGTTTCCTCTATCATTGGAGTCAGGAAGTTGTCATCGATGCACTCCAGAAACCTCCTGGATTGCTTATGCCCTGTTGTGTTGTCCCTCCAGCAGATATCGGGGTAAGTTGCAAGAGTCTTCATAAAAGATATAGGTGGATAAATGAAAGAAAAAGCTATGCTTACTGTATTTAGGCTAGGGGTCTATCAAAGGCTGTCTCTCTCTAATACACCTCACTTCTGTTTCCTTTCTGGCAAAATGGCAGCTTGGTTTTCAAGACTGTTGTCTTCCTCTTGTATTGTGTATCTTAGCTTTTAAGCTAACTTCCCCTTTCCAGTTTTCTCAGGGTTCTAAATTGCTTTAATGTCTCGTCCAGAAACTACTTACATTCTTCCCTTAAGCAGGAGAAAGTCTGGCCATCCTCTTATTTAGAATACAAGTGTTTTCCCTTCTGTAAGTACATAAATAACTATTAATTTAAGCCACCTCTCTTCCACTTGACTGCTTAGTTAACATCTCTGAAGTTGTCAGAGTCAAATACTCTCTGACCAAGTTCTTTTAGATATTCCACACGAGGAGGGTTTAATGTTTAATATAAAATTTACTTATTTGAAGATATTTGATGTTACATGGGATTTTGATTTAGCAGAGTGATACAGCAATATACTGAAATCACAATACAAGCATAATATAGCAATTACAACATACAGTTGAATCACAATACAAATGTGATTCCCATTACCGATCTCTCTATGCTCACCGTCACAACACTGGGTGTCCCCAATTGCCTGGAAGGAATACATGTGTTGAAGTTAGCTCAAGCCCATTGCTCTCCTCAAAGTTCTTTTTCTCAGTTGTCCAGTTTTTCTACTTTATGTTGGGCTGAGGCACATATACACTCCCCTCCCATGCTAGTCTGGCTAGCTCAGGAAGCCTCTCTACTAATTATCTCAGGGAAGGCTGTTTATACAACCTGATGACCCACTGGTACAGCCCTATAGTTAAAACAAAGGCTACCCTCCAGTCCCCCTTGTGTTGAGATAAGTTCAGCTCTCTTTACAATAATTGGCGATCATTCCTTACGTTCTTCCCTGAACTCAGCATTCTTGCAGTGTTAGGTTTACAGTTGGACTCGATGATCTTAAAGGTCTTTTCCAACCTAAATGATTCTATGATTCTATGATTCCTCTGATCCTTCTTCCACTATGGGGGTGTGTTGGTTGGTCACAGAAGTGTAAATTTCTCATTCTTTGTTTTGGTAGCTGCTTGGCATTTATTAACGATGAATGTATCTTTCCCTGAACTTTACATATTCTGTCAGTTTAAACATTAAAAACATATGAGATACAGACATCTAAACAGTCTAGTTATATGTAGTTTGATTATTTACTGTTGTGCCTCTTCTAAATTACTTTGAGGTGGCTGATTCCCAACATCTTCCTCTTAGACAAATCATAACAATGATATGCATGGCATTTGGAAAAAAAAAAGGTCATGATACCTGTCTGGGATGCATATGATATTGGACAAGTCACAAACTCTGACTCAGTCTAAACATCAGAATTTGACATTCTAACCACTCAATCCTCTTACAGCATGCTTCCAATACAGGTCACATCTATATATAGAAAAGGAAGAGAAAATGTGGAGAGGATTTATTTTATTCTTAGTTCTGTGCTTTCTCAAGGCCTCATATGGAAAATCTATGAAATGAGGGTGCTGTAGAAAGGCAGGACAAAGAGTCAAAGTCATGGAAAAAGACAACCCATCCTTGGATCCTGTTCTTCTATTGCCTGAATAATTCAGGAACAAAGGGAGAAAAGCACTTGGAGAGCAGACAGTTCTTTTGGGAGGTAGTGGGGAAGAAAAAAATGGCAATCATAGGCAAAAAGACCCCAAACATGTTGCAGTGTTCCAGTGAGCCTTGATTTATGTCTGAATAGACTTTTTTTTCTGTAATGTGTTCTTGAGTTTGCTAGCCTGAAACTTGAAAGGTAATTACAAATTCCAGTCTCATCTGTAGCACCTGCTCAGCTTGTAGGAAAGATATGACTACTGATCTCATGTTCTGTGTGACTTTCTTGAGCTTAAATAGTAACACACCTGAATGCTCTTATTTTCAGAGTACATACAGACCATAATGATGATGGAAGAATCGGTTCAACATGTTGTCATGACAGCCATTCAGGAGGTATGTCAGAGTGTCCATAGTGTGTAAGCCTTTCAATATTAAGCCTTTCAATATTGCAAAAAAACATACTTTTTTCTACTGTGATGAAAAAGGGGCACAGAGTTTGCAATTTTAGAAGAAACACTTTCCTCTTTTGAGTTACAAAAACAAATCAAGTAAGCCTTCTTCATGTCAAAGAACTTTGGTTGCATACCCCACTTCTCTGGAAGTTTAAATCTTCTCAGCTGTGGTGGGTTGAGCTTGGCTAGCCTCCAGGTACCCACCAAGCCGCTCTATCACTCCTCCTCCTCAATAGGACAGGGGGAGAAAATACAATGGAAAAGCTCAAGGGTCAAGATAAGGAAAGGGAGATCACTTACGAATTACTGTCATAGGCAAAACAAACTCGACTTGGGGAAATAAATTTAATTTATTGCCAATTAAAAAGAGAGTAGGGTAATGAGAAATAAGAACAAATCTTATAACACCTTCCCCCCACCCCTCCCTTCTTCCTAGGCTCAATTTGACTCCTGATTTTCTATACCTCCTTCCCCCCGAGCAGCACAGGGGGATGGGCAATAGGGGGTTGCAGTCAGGTCATAACACTTCATCTCTGCCGCTCCGTCCTCCTCGCACTCTTCCCCTGCTCTAGCGTGGGGTCCCACCGACAGGAGACAGTCCTTCACGAACTTCCCCAACATGGGTCCTTCCCACAATATGCAGTTCCTCAAGAGCTCCTCCAGCATGGGTCCGTTCCACAGGGTGCAGTCCTTCAGGATTGGACTGCTCCAGCATGGGTCCCCAGTGGGGTCACAGGTCCTGCCAGAAAACCTGCTCCCGCGTGGGCTCCTCTCTCCACAGGCCGCACTTCCTGCCAGGAGCCTGCACCAGTGTGGGCTCTCCACAGGGTCACAGCTTCCTTCAGGGCACATCCACCTGCTCTGGTGTGGGGTCCTCCATTGGCTGCAGCGTGGATATCTGCTCCACTGTGGACCTCCATGGGCTGCAGGGGGACAACCTGCCTCACCATGGTCTTTACCACAGGCTGCAGGGGAATGAATGCTTTGGTGCTTGGAGTACCTCCTCTCCTTCCTTCTTCACTGACCTTGGTGACTGCATAGTTGTTTCTCTCACATATTCTCACTCCTCTCCCTCAGCTGCTGTTGCACATCATTTTTTTACCCTTTCTTAAATGTGTTATCACAGAGGTGCTACCACCGTCTTTGATTGGCTCAGCCTTGGCCAGAGGTGGGTCTGTCTTGTAGCCAGCTGGAACTGGCTCTGTCCGACGTGGGGACAGCTTCTGGTGTCTTCTCACAGAAGCCACCCCTAAAGCCCCCCCGCTACCAAAACCTTGCCACGCAAACCCAATACATTGACTTAAAGAATGTTTTGCTAATGGACTCCCCTTCCTTTACCTTTCCTACTATGTAGCTCCTGAAGTGTATTATACTGCTTTTATATAAGCAACGAAATACTGTAGAATTTTTTAATAAAATCATAAAAACATAGAATATCTCGAGTTGAAAGGGACCCATAAGGATCATCGAGTCCAACTCCCTGCTCCTCACAGGACTACCTAAAACTAAACCATATGACTAAGAGCGTCCTCCAGATGCTCCTTGAACTCTGACAGGCTTGGTGCCGTGACCACTGCCCTGGGGAGCCTGTTCCAGTGACCAACCACCCTCTCAGTGAAGAACCTTTTCCTAACGTCTAATCTGAACTTCCCCCGACGCAGCTTCATTCCATTTCCTCGTGTCCTATCGCTGGTCACCAGAGAGAGAGAGAGAGGAGATCAGCACCTCCCCCTCCACTGCCCCCCTTGAGGAAGTTGTAGACTGCAATGAGGTCACCCCTCAGCCTTCTCTTCTCCAAGCTGAACAAACCAAGTGACCTCCGCCGCTCCTCATAAGTCTTGCCCTCGAGGCCTTTCGCGATATTGGTCGCCCTCCTCTGGACACACTCTAATAGTTTGATGTCCTTCTTATACTGAGGCACCCAAAACTGCACACAGTACTCGAGGTGGGGCTGCACCAGTGCAGTGTAGAGCGGGACAATCATCTCCCTTGACCAGCTAGCTATGCTGTGCTTGATGCACCCCAGGACACAGTTGGCCCTTTTGGCTGCCAGGGCACACTGTTGACTCATATTCAACTTGCCATCAACCTAGACCCCCAGATCTCTTTCCGCAGGGCTGCTCTCCAGCCTCTTGTCCTCCAATTTGTATGTATAATCAGGATCACCTCATCCCAGGCGATCCCATCCCAGTTCAGAATCTGGCACTTGCTCTTGTTAAATTTCATATGGTTGTTGATTACCCAGCTCTCTAGTCTATCCAGATCTCTCTGTAAGGCCTCTCTACCCTCGAGGGAGTCCACAGCTCCTCCTAGTTTAGTATCATCATCAAACTTACTTAATGTACATTCGACTCCTGCAACCAGATCATTTATAAAGACATTGAAAGAGCACTGGCCCTAAAATTGAGCCCTGGGGAACCCCACTAGTGACTGGCTGCCAGCCTGATGTAACCCCATTTACTATAACTCTTTGAGCCCGACCCCGTCAGCCAATTGTTCACCCAATGTATTATGGACTTGTCTAGCTGTATGCTGGACATTTTGTCCAGAAGGATACTGTGAGAGACAGTATCAAAAGCTTTGCTAAAATCAAAAAAACCCACATCTCCTGGCTTCCCTTGGTCAACTAGATGGGTGACTTTGTCATAAAAGGAAATTAAGTTGTTTAAGAGATAGTACCAAAAGCTTTTAAAAAATTCTATCTAATAATTGGAAAAAAAAATCTGAACAACTAAATGTTGTAACTGGACAAATGAAAAGAAATAGAGAAACATGCAGCAAAATATTATTTTGTCAGTTATTAGCAAGATTAATAGACTAGTTAAGGTATTCCTGATAATACTTTGTAGCATGTTAATAAATGCACTGCAATGTATTTTGTAAAAATGTTGTTTTAAGGATAGTAATAGGAAACCTGATTTATTTTTAAGACTGTGGTGATGGGAAAGACCATTCTTCTGCTGTGCTTAGCAGTTGTTAGTCTGGAGAGTTGCTGTATGCAGTAAAGGTTTTCTTGATCTTCTTTGATAAATTACACTAACAATGCAGATGGAAGCATAAAAGATGAAAACTTCAGAATAATGTTAGTGACCACTCTGTTGCCATGAGTAACTTCTCATGTGCTCAGTCAGGCTTCACGATGGAGGTTTACTGCAGGGGAATAGTTAAAAGGAATAGTTTCCTGTACTTTCTGACAAGAAAGTGTGGCAAGTGTTCAGAAGAAAATAACAGTTCTTAAGTCTTTGTCAATATGCCTTTCCTTCCTAGGCATTCACTGGTAATCAAATTGCTTCTGAATGTGAGTAAGAAATGATGAATTCCATGTTGAACACTAGAGTAATTTCACTATTTCTGTTACATCTCTGAAAGATGTCACTAAAGAGATGTCGCATGAGCCTGAGGGCTCTGCTACCTGTTATCTCTTTGACTCATGCTGCATTCTAACAGTCTTGGATCCTATTGGATTACTATGGAGTCATTTCAAGGACTAAAATTGCAGATCGAGAGTTCTTAAAATTAGGATTAAAAAAAAAAATCCCCAAACTTCCTGCTAGATCAGCTTCTTTTTTCTATCTCTTTAAGTCAGTGCTGTCAGGAACAGGCAAGTGCCAGATTTCCTGTCTAAGTTTTGGGATATTTTACTATTTTCCTTTTGTTTTGTGGGTTTTTTTTTTCAGGGAGCGAAAACATTTCTTTTTGAGTTATTTGCAACAGATCTGTAATATATATATATTTAAAATTTCTTATGGTACTGCTTTCAACCTTAACTTCACCTTAACTGGTGTCAGGGTTACTTGGCTATCCATTCCAAGGAGATCATGTTTTGTAAATATTGTGTCTACAGCTGCCCTTGGTGTGTTATCAGGGGAGCTAATAAAACTGGCTGGCTTTCAGAGCTCAGCCTCTTTGAACTATTGCTTGCTAGAACCTTCAAATCTTATGTCTTTGTCTCTTGTTTTGAGCCTGCCCTGACAATTTGTTTGCTGGGGGTAGGGGGTTCTTTGGTCTTAAAATATTTGTAATATTTACATTTATTTCTAGCCATTTATCTGTTGTAGTTGATCAGTGGGTGAGGTTACTGAAAGAAAACTTTTTTCCCCCCAATAAGTATGCGAGTCAATCTGGGGCTTTCTAAGAAAGTAATGACTTGACAATCATTTTTTCCTCACTAAAACCATTACAAACCACTCTTCTAGTCAGATAGATTAGTCAGATTACAAAGAATTGTAATGCTTGTTTCAAAAATACTCATTCTAGAGTATAAATTTTTAATCTGCAAATTCCAGACAAATCAGGAGCAGTAAGCTTGGTCCTTTTTCATTTCTTTATAATTAGTTGATACAGATGTTTCAAAACCAAAAATAAGAATGTAGGCTCTCAAAATGGGAAAAGATGAAAACAACTGCCAGAGAACAATTTGAGACCTATATCTTGCCTGCCACATAATAGCTGCCACCAGTCTAATGCTGCTTCAATACAGTGCTCTGCAAAGGATAGTGTAGCTTTCGTGATAATGAATGTGCTTTTTCAGAAGAGAGAATGACTAGTAAGGTAATGTTTTTCATACTTTAGATATTATAAGTCCTGAATATGTCTTTCTGTAATTCTTTTTTAATATACCTCATAAAAATGAAGTAAAAAATGTTACTGTTGTCAGAAAAAAGAGCTTTCCTAAAGGTTAAGATGAACCTAATTTTTCATTGAAACTTACCTTTAATATGCAAATAAATCCTATGTTTTTTCTAATCCAATGTAATCTAATTGCAGTTGATGAGTAAAGAGTCTCCAATCTCTTTTGGAAATGATGCTTACATTGACCTTGAATGTCAGGTATCTAAGATGAGATGTTTCTTTTCCTTTAATCACAAGAAATCAGTGCCTAATCATTATGGTTCATTGTTAAGCAGTCTACCTTTTCTATTGTGGGAGAGTTTTGTGGAAAATTTGAATAATGGATACAAAATAAAACTTGACTGTTTTTTACAGTTATCTGTGTAGAAGTACATAAATTCTGTTAGATGGAATTACTTTTTATGTCACCTGTCCCTTGTAAACTTAAAAAATGAAAGATTATGATCCTGTCTGTGAAAAGTAGAAGGCCCATCTAAAATTTATTATGCATAATAAAATATATACATATGCATTAACTATGTGCATATTTTATCAGACCAATTTTCTTGTAGGTATTTCTTTATTTCCATGACTACATTCATACAGAAACTTGGAAGATATAAGTCTTTTAATTATTATATTGTCCCTTAAAGAGATGTAACTGAATGTTTCCACACTGCTTATAAGATTCGGTGTCTTTTTTTCAGATGGGTAGGTTTTTCCATCACAATGTTGATTGTTTCCCCTTTTGTACAGTAAGAGTAGTTCCCAGTGACAAGACAGGTTTTACCTTAACTGTTTATTCCTTGTATTGTACCTCCCAATCTTTTGTGTATTTGAAAAGTAGATTAAAAACTGAAATCATGTATTCTTTGCATCCATAAAGAAAAGTGGTATTGATGCTTTTTTTTTCAGTGTACAGAGGCAATAGATTCTTCAGAGCTAAGCTGTTTGGTTTTGGGGGAGCCTCAGTTTACAGAATAAATGTCATAACTTCAATGTTTTGTTTCAAGACCAAATATCACCTTCAGCTATATTTACCTTTGTTAGACAAATTAAACAATGATTACAGTTGCTACTTTGTTTCATTGTAGAAGCAGAATTGCTTTTCTTTTTTCCCAAACTTCAATATTACATAAATGTAAAAAAAGACTTTACAATCATATAATTCATAATTTTGCTATATCATGTATAGAGGTATATAATTATGAAACTAAAAATGATTGTTGTTTATGATAGCTGAAGAAAATAACAGAAGAATTAAATGAAGCCCTAGCAACAAAAGAAGAAATTTCCCAGAGATGTCATGAGTTAGATATGCAGGTAGGACATCTTCAAATCAAGAAAAAATATGTTAGTTCTTGGACAGCTGAAGAAAGGGATTATTGTGGAAATCTACCTTTTATATTTAAAAAAAAAATTCCTCAATTACTGTATTTCTTTACCCATGTTAGCAGAGCAAAAAGTGCGTGCCCACCTGTATTGATTCAGTGATGTCAGCATTAAGGTGATTGGTACTGACAAAGCTTTTTTGCATTCAAGCAAGAAATGAGCTGCATTGCTCAACTCATGAGTTACAGAAATCCTAGGAGGAGTTCTGCTGGTATAATGATTTCAGTGAAAAGTTACAACCAAATCAAAGTTACTCTAGACTATCACCTATGCATAAACTAAGTTTTACTGTAAACTGAGCATATCTGATCTGGAAGGCATCAACAGACTAAACCTGGAACCCAGAAGAGCCATTTCAATTAATTCCCATTTTGGTGTATAATTTGGCTTTTAGCCAAGCAGTAATGACTGGAATTAATGAAGCCTTATGCCTTATTGATTTGTGTTTGATGGTTGGTTGATTTTGTTGTGTCGGATGCAAGTTCTGATCAAAACTGTCCTTTCTCTTGGGATATTTATATTCTTTCTTTTCCCCTCCTACCTGCATTTTGATTGTATAGTGTCTAATAATATGAGCTTATGCTTCAGACGTTCTTTGAGTCACAGCACTTTGGCTTCTCTGCCCCACTGCCTGTTTTCACAAAGCTAGCAGAAATTTAATCAGCTTTGGGACCTCTGTTCCTGTTTCAAGTCTGTTTGCAATTGGCCTTTGGATTAAAAAAATTTCTAGGAGAGGCATGGCCATGAGAGACTTGAATATTCTGTGTGATTGTATAAACATTGTTCCCTTTGGAAAACGTGTTAAAAAACCTTACTATGGGGTGCTAGGGTGTGCGCATGGGGTGGTGGTGCTTGAAAAGTAGGCAGACTTTAATACAGTGACATAATCTTCTTTGATAACTAAGATTTTTCTTTAGATATTTCTGAGAAATAAAGGTAAGAACGCTGTTTTCTTTATGGTAAATCCTGTCCCTAATGCTGTAGTACATTGGTTACATACATCACATATCAAATGAAAAAGTATTAAAGTTACAATGTGTTCCTGTGAAATACAGTTTTGTGAACTTTGATGTTTCCAGTTATGAGTTGTGTTAATGTTTTTCTGTGTGCACCAAAAAAATTGCTCTTTATAGCTGACAGCTCCATTATTCCAGTCTTTTCTTTTATTACAACAGGTTGCAGCACTTCAAGAGGAGAAGAGCATTTTACTTGCTGAGAACCAGATTCTGATGGAACGTTTGAATCAATCTGATTCTATAGAAGATCCCAACAGCCCTGCAGGTCGTAGGCACTTGCAGCTGCAGACCCAATTAGAGCACCTCCAAGAGGAAACATTCAGGTAAAGCCACAAGTGGATAAACTGTAGTTGGCAGCCAGTATGACTTGTATGCTTTTGGTTCTACTGGAATTTATGCTAAATTATTATAATGGGTGGCATAATAACCATATTGAAGTTTCTGTTATGATCTACCTGTTTATAAGCTCAGACTTTGAAAAATGTGGATTTAAAAACAAAATACTGAAATGCTGCATCCACTCCCCTTCCTCTCCCCTGGAAGCTGTAGCAATTTCTAGCTGAAAGTTTGATATGGAGTGTACGACAGACAGTATTTTTAATAGCAAAGTATTTCCTTTTATAAGTTTGAAAAGAAATTATTTGCTATCTGAAAGATAAAAACAGTCCTTAATGTAAGGGTATGTGGAAGGAGAGTGTCTGCTCCTTTAAGGTTATCTGGTCGAGGACCTTTTCACTGCAAAAAAGGGATAATAAGAAAAAGAGGAAACCATAAACAAGAACATACAGGGACACAAACCTAACCGAGAAATGATAAGGGAGGCAGTGATGAGAACCAAACCTGGTCAGTCACACCAAACGATAAGCATATGTGAGAGTGTGAGAATGCTTATTCCAACAAAGTTATCTGATCGAAGAACTTCTAAATTGGGATGATAAGAAAAGGAGAAGACAAAAAAACAAACATACAGCGACACAGACCTGACAAAAAAACCATGGAGACAACGACAAGAAGCAAAGCATGCCAGTCATACTAATTGATGGGCTATCAAGAAACTACAGGTGCCACTTCTAGGAAGACCAACCAAGACTTTGCTATTGATAAGACTGTAAACCAGGGGAGATCCTGGACATTGGACTGGGAGGGGTGAAGGAATCGATAGAACTATACAAATCGATGAAGGAACGTGCAGGGGGAAGGAACAAAGAAGGGGTTAGATAGAAAGGGGTATAAAATGGGGCTGGTCAGTATGCCCTGTGCCTGATCACTGCAGTCTGTTCTATCTTCTTAGTAAATCTTTTCTTACCTATCTCTCTGTGTAATCTCACTATCCCTTGTGTATGTGTGCTGCAAGGACTAAATGACAGCTATTGGTGAGACTGGTGTGAGTGGATTTGGGGCCAGCAACTGGAGTCAGACTGGGGCTGTAGGCACCCCACAGCCTGTGGTGTCAGCTACTGGAGTGAGTGAGGGTCCTAGAGTCAGTAGTTGGAGAGGCCATAGCTGTCTGGATCTAGGGAGGGTTCTACAGACTTTGTGCTTGGAGTGTGAGCTACTGGGGGAACCAGCATGCATGGATTTGGTGCCAGCTACTCAAGTCAGACTGAGGGTGTAGGCGCCCCTGGTCAATGGTGTCAGCAACTGGAGTGAGTGGGAGCCTCAGTGCCAGCTACTGGAGCAGGTGGGGGTCTTGGCCACCAGCCACTGGGGCTGGAACAATGCGTGTCCCAAAAATCAGCTACTGGGAGGGACCAGTGTGAGTGAGGTGAGTGAGGGGTTTGGTGCCGACAGCTGGAATGGGACTGCAGGTCATAGCCCACATGCCTGGTGCCGGCTGCTGGGGGGGGGCTGAGTGTCTGTATCTTCCCCAAACTTGGTGTGTGTGGGAGTATGCGTGTGTATTCACTAGCAAACTTCAAGGTGGACTAGCTGGTGAATAGAAGACCCTGGGTCTTGGCAGGGGTATCAGGTGGATGGAGGGTCCATGAATGTGCATGTGCTTGTGAGTCTAGAGAGTGTTGTGTGTGTGCCTTCACTAGCGACCTTCTATCTCTACCTGCCAAAGAGGAGGAAGGGGACTTGGCTGCCTATAGTTATGTTTTATGAGTCCTATATGTAGGTGCTGTTGAAGGCAATACCTTGTCTGTGGCAGTCTGTGTAGCTGGCTGTGTCAGTGTTCTGTGTGTTGGTGTGTGTCAGTGTGTGTCTTCTGGGATACGTGCTCAGCTTCACTACTGGTTAAGCCTGCAAATGGGAAAGCGGCAGCTGTGTCCCTCAGCCTGGACAGAGGCCCCAGGTCCCCCAGCGCACCCAACTGGCCTACAGTGGCCAGGCAGGAAGAAATCCTGGGCTGGAGCTGCTGGAGGTGGTGGCCACTCTTTACATCACTTAATACTCAAGTGACCTCTATTCCCCCTCTGTATTTCCTCCACTAACACATGGAAATATTTTTCCACATTTAACTCTAAGTACTCCCTATTCACCCTCACTTTCAGCCTGCATAAGTTAACACTGATGCTGAGAGAATGGGTCCCTTTCACCCTCACCTTCTCATTCTTGTTCCTCTATTTTCCCTCTCCTTTGATTGAAACTAGAGTGTGTCCTGTGGTGGGTCAACCTTGGCCGGCTGCCAGATGCCCACCCAGCTGCTTTCTCACTCCCTCTCTTCAACAGGACAGGTGGAGAACATAAGATGAAAAAGCTCATGGATCAAGATAAAGACAGGGAGATCACATCATTTACCATCATGAGCAAAACAGATTTGACTTGGGGAAAATTAATTTAATGATGCCAATTAAAAAAGATTCGGATGGTGAGAAACAAAACCAAAAATTAAAACACCTTCCCCCCCCTTTTTCCCAGGCTCAACTTCACTCCTTCATTCCCGCCTTCTCTTACCTCCCCCCACACCCTGAGTGGTGCAAGGGGGATGGGGAATGGGGGATTGTTGTCAGTCCATAACAGTTCCTATCTGCCGCTCCTTCCTCCTCACACTCTTCCTCTGCTCCAGCGTGGGTTCTCCACAGGCCGCAGTTCTTGTCAGGAGAAACTACTCCAGTATGGGCTCTCCACAGGCTGTGGTTCCTTCAGGAAATACCCACCTGCTTCCAGCATGGGGCCCTCCATGGGCTGCAGCGTGGATATCTGCTCCACCATGGTCTCTCCCATGGGCTACAGGGGAATATCTGCTCTGGTGCCTGGAGCACCTCCTCCCCTCCTTCTTCTCTAACCTTGGTGTTCGCGCTGTTGTTTCTCACACTTTCCCCCTCACTCCTCTTTGCCTCTGTGGCATTTTGCCCTTTCTTAAATATGTTTTCACAAAGCCATCACCAGCTTCTCTAATTGACTCAGCTTTGGCCTGTGGTGGGTCTGTTGATGGAGCCAGCTGGAACCGGCTTTGTCTGGCACAGGGCAGCCCCTTACCTCTTCTCACAGAGGCCACCCCTGCCCCCCCCCAATGCTACCAAAACCTTGCCATGTACACCCAATACATCTCCCTACACTTTTGTTTTTTCTTCTTTCTGCCCTCTTTCCTACACCCTTCTGTAATTCTGATGTCAACTTTCCTGTAACCTTTTATTACCTTTTGTGCATGTGTTTTCGCATCCTTCTACTTTCTCTTGCCAAGCTTCCTTCATCTCTCTTAGTTCTTCTCACTTTGTGTTCACATATGACCCCCTCCCTTTTGTTTCTTGAAAAACAGTCTGTGCTTCTCCATCTTTCACTCCAGCTAATGCACATTTTCCTTGTCTCTATATAGCTACACTGTAAAGAAATAGTATATTCATGTTTCTCTAAATTGCCCTTATAACTCATTTTAGGATATTTTTCTTAATTATCTGAAACAATTCCTACCACAATCTGATTGTCACTTCCTGTTTATACTAAACAGGTTTTCTCTCTCTCTTCTTCTCTCCCCCCCCCCCGCTTTAATTTCTGCACTGCCTGTAACACTGGTCGTTCCACCTTCTATGCTCTTTACATCAAGGTTTTGGAGACTTTTTGAAACCTTTCTTATCTGTCCACTGGATCTCTGTATTTCAGTGCTCCTTTATCTCCTTTCTCTGCATTCTCCCTGTGTGATTTCTAATGACAACTTGTCTGTCTTTTTATTCTTCCAGCTCTAGTAGACCAAACACGTCTACTAGGTACAGCTTTGTTGATATGCAGTGTTTTATCAACCTTCTGTGTCCTTTGACTGTTCTAGTCTATCATTGAAACCTTTGTAATTTTTGGCTTAAGGCTCCCATTGACCATCTTGTCTCCATTCTCCTTGGATTAACTGGACTCCTTGAATTAACTGCTGCTATACCTCTTTCTTGGCTGCATCCCCTTTTATGGGTTTCTTTATTAATTTTTTATTTTAATTTTGGATCAAATTCACAATGGCACTTCGCACTCTGTGCTACCAAGTTGTCTTCTCCACTCATTCACCATGTTTTGACAAAGTTTCTCTTGATTATTCCCTTCACTCACTGCCAACTTCATGCAACTTTTCCTACATGTATTGATGAGAGTTTGTCATACCAGAGACTTTGTTCTGTGCTCTTCGCATGCTAGTCAAAATACTTGGTTCTTCAGAGGCACTGAACAAGCATAGCATCTAAAAATAAAAATTGAGAGCTACAGCATTCAGAACATCTGAAGATCAGGTCTGGCTGCCAACACTGATGACAGTATAAGGGAGTTGGACATCTGGACAAATTCCTGGGATAAACCCTAGGATAAAGTTTTCATGTTCAAACTTTCTGTGCCCCAAAAGGGGGGGAGGGAAGTGAAAACTTCTGCAAGAACTTCCAATGTTATCATAGAGAAATCTCAGATTTTTTTCTTTCCAGCACAATTGACACACACATTTACTTGTGATATTTCAAAGTAGAAGCATTGTAATTGAATTGGAAGCATCAGAAAAGTGATCTGCTTCTATGTTTTTGAATAAGCAAGGCATTTGAGAGCAAAACTCCATTCTGTGTGGTGTTGTGCATTGGACTGTTGTTTCCTTTTCACTGAGCATCAGAAGGCTTTGTTTCTGGTGTTTCTAGAGAGGATGATGATCATGAAGAAAGGTAATAATGGCTCAAGGTGAGAATCATAGAATATCCTGAGTTAGAAGGGACCCACGAGGATCATCGAGTCCAACTCCTGACTCCACACAGGGCAACCTAAAAGTTAAACCATCTATCTAACAGGGATGTCCAAACACTTCTTGAACACCAACAGGCTTGGGGCCATGACCACTTTCCTAGGGAGCCTGTTCCAGTGACCAACCACCCTCTCAGTGAAGAACTTTTTCCTAATATCTAATCTGAACTTCCCCTGATGTAGCTTTAAGCCATTCCCTCATGTCCTATCACTGGACACCAGAGAGAAGAGATCAGCACCTCCCTCTCCGCTCCCCCTCACAAGGAACTTGTAGATAGCAATGAGATCACCCTTCAGTCTCTTCTTCTCTAAGCTGAACAAACCTAGTATCCTCAGCCACTCCTCATAAGTCATGCCCTCGAGGCCTTTCACCATCTTTGGTGCCCTCCTTTGGATGCATTGTAATATTTTTATATCCTTCTTATATTGTGGAGCCCAAAACTGCACACAGTAGTCAAGGTGAGGCCGCACCAATGCTGAGTATAGTGGAACAATCACTTCTTTCAACCAGTTAGCTATACTGTGCTTAATACATCCCAGGATACGGTTGGTCCTTTTGGCTGCCAGGGCACATTGTTGACTCATATTGAGTTTGCCATCAACCCAAACCCCCCGATCCCTTTCTGCAGGGCTGCACACCAGCCTCTTGTTCTCTAATCTATACATACATCCAGGATTACACTGTCCCAGGTGCAGAATCCAGCATTTGTCCTTGTTAAATTTCATATGGTTGGTGATTGCCCAGCACTCTAATCTATCACGATCTCTCTGTAAGGCCTCTCTACCCTCGAGGCAATCAACAGATCCTCCTAATTTAGTATCATTGGCAAACTTACTTAGTCTACACTCAACTCCTGTGTCCAGGTCATTGATAAAAACATTGAAGAGAACTGCCCCTAAAATTGAGCCCTGGGGAATACCACTAGTGGCTGGCCACCAACCAGATGTTACCCCATTTACTACAACTCTTTGAGCCTGACCCTTCAGCCAATTGTTCACCCATTGTATTGTGTACATATCTAGCTGTATGCTGGACATTTTGTCCAGAAAGATACTGTGAGAGACAGTATCAAAAGCTTTGCTAAAATAAGTTAAAAAACCCCACATCCACTGCCTTCCCTTCATCCACTAGGCGGGTAACCTTGTCATAAAAGGATTTTAAGTTAGTAAGGCATGACTTTCCCCCTTCATGAACCCATGTTTGCTCTGACCGATGACTGCATTGTCTTTCAAGTGTTTTTCAATAACTCCCAGAATAATCTTCTCCATAATTTTACCAGGCACTGAAGTGAAACTGACAGGCCTATAATTAGCAGGGTCTTCTTTCTTGCCATTCTTGAAAATTGGAATAACATTTGTTAGCTTCCAGTCGACTGGGACCTCTCCAGATTCCCAAGACCATTGATAAATAACTGAGAGAGGTCTCGCAATAACATTGGCCAACTCTTTCAGTACCCTGGGATGAATCCCATCAGGCCCTATAGACTTATGTGGATTCAGTTGCAGCAGCAAATCCCATACAAGTTCAAAGTCAACTGGGAGCTTCACTCCCCGAGTCGCAGTCCTCCAACCCAGGGCTCCGGGGGTCCCAGGGCCCATCATCGGTGTTATAGACAGAGGTGAACAAGGCATTACACGTCTCTGCTTTGTCTACATCCCTATTTGTGAGGTGATCAACCTCATCAAGTAACAGGCCAATATTTTCTTCAGTCCTCCTTTTGCTGTTAACATACTTTAAAAAGCCTGTTTTTGTTATCCACCACAGTACTGGCCAGCTTCAACTCCAATTGAGCTTTGGCTGTACAAATTTTCTCCCCACAGTGGTGAACAGCATCTCTGTAGTCCTTCTGTGTAGCCTGACCTTGCTTCCAAAGTCCATACACTATCTTTTTCCTCCTGAGTTCCAGAAGGAGATCCCTGCTCATCCAAGCCAGCCTTCTGCCCCACTTGCTTGACTTCCAACACATTGGAATTGCCTGCTCCTGTGCTTCTAAAAGATGACTCTTAAAAAGTGACCAGCATTTATGGACCCCAATACCCTCAAAAGCGGACTCCCAGGGGACCTTACTAACTAGTTCCTTGAGCAGCCTAAAGTCTGATCTCCCAAAATCCAGGGTAGTAGCTCTGCTATCAGTTTTTCTCATATCACCAAAGATTTTAAACTCAACCATTTCATGATCACTGTGGCCAAGACAGCCACGAATCATCACATCACCCACAAGACCATCTCTATTTACAAACAACAGATCTAGGAGGGCATCTTTCCTAGTTAGCTCTCTTAGTACCTGTATCAAAAAGTTATCTTCAACGTGCTTCAGGAATTTCCTGGATCTGTTCGTGTCTGCTGAATCATAGTCCCAGTTAACATCTGGGAAGTTGAAGTCACCCATAAGAACAAGGGCAACGGATCTAGAGATTTCCCTTAATTCCTTATAGAATAATACATCAGTGTCATCGGCCTGGCTGGGTGATCTATAGTAGACTCCCACAACAACATCCACTTTATTAGTTTTTTCCCCTAATCCTTACCCAGAGGCTCTCAACCATGTCGTCCTGTTTTACTTCAATTGTACAGGTTAGAAGCTGCGAAAGATGACTATCGCATACGTTGTGAAGAACTAGAAAAGGAAATTGCAGAACTGAGACAACAGACTGAAGAGCTTAGTACATTAGCAGAAGAGGCTCAGTCTTTGAAGGATGAAATAGATATACTCAGGTAAACTACGTTCCATTAGCTTTGGGTTGTTTTTTCTTTTTTAGAATATATAAATAGTTTTAATCCACAGTAAAATCCAAATAATTAAATTTAGTCTTCATTAGCTTTTGTTGTAATAGTTTTAAGGATGGATATGTATTAAAACACTTCTTAAGCAAGTAAGTAAAAGCCACTCTGTGGCCATCAAAATGATGGTTCTAACTTGTGTGTCAAGCAGTCTGACATCAGATTACTAAGTACCAAAAAGTTCAGTTCAGCTGAATTCATTCTAGTTTCACACTGTTGAGTATGGCTATGGGGATTCATTTGTTATTGTTAGCTTACAGGTTTTGGGTGTTTGAAATTTTTGTGAAAACTTTCAAATTAGAGGATATTTTCCTAATGTTGTTTGTTTTCAATCAAGCTGTGAATTACTTAGGAGTTGGTTACAATTTAAAGTAATGATCCAATATAGAGAAAACTCTGTTTGAATGTATTATAAACTGAGCTCTGTCTTGCATTTTTGTTAAAAAGGATTCAGACTCCAAAACTATTATGGTAATCCTGTATGACTGCTTGGGAAATGGATATAATAGCTGTTAGCATAAATTTGCCATTTCCTTTTTCAGAACACGTTTATCCCTGGTTATCTTAAAAAAAAAAAAAAGTGAAGGGCAGAAAATATTATTTTTACTCTGGTAAAGCAGTGGCTTCTGAGGATGAATTTAGAGTTGGAAGGAAATAGGTTGGAATTGTAGGAGTGTTAATTTATTTTTATTTAATATTGGAAGCAGATAAGGAAATTATAGGAAGAATTATGCCATTCGAAAGCACTTCTGATAACAGCACTTTGTATCAACTAATGGAGGGGAGCAGAAGACAACGTGAAAACCAGGACATTTAGTAGTGTGAGAGGATGTTTCTGTTCTTGTGCTCCCTTGATGTCTGGGAATGTTTTCTACATTGATTTTTAATCTTCCAAGTACAGATTTGATACAAATGTTCAATCTCTTGTCTTCCCAGGCATTCTTCTGATAAAGTGGCCAAGTTAGAAAGCCAGGTAGAGTCATACAAAAAGAAACTGGAAGACCTGGGTGATTTGCGGCGGCAAGTGAAACTATTAGAAGAGAAGAATACGGTGTACATGCAAAACACTGTGAGCCTGGAGGAAGAACTAAGGAAAGCCAATGCAGCACGTAGCCAGCTGGAGACATACAAGAGACAGGTGAGAACATCATCAGTGCAATAATTCTCTGCATTTCTCAACATTTCTTCTTTGCAACATGGCTTATACCTCAAAGTAAAAAACCAAATAAAAACAGCTCCTTGTGTTTGCTTCTTTTGTAAATACTTCTTTCTTCCTCCCTCCCTACATTGCTTATTGGTCATTATGTCAAGTTTGTGTTACTTTTGTCAATGAACAGTCTTACCTCTCAAAAAGTAACAGGTTTATCAAATTATTCCTTATTCAAGTTCAGTAGTGGGGCTAGAATTAGAGCTTCTTTCTCAGAAAAAGCGTCCACTCTTCACTTGAACATTTCCAGCAGCGGGGAATCCACCATAGCCTTGATAAGTTATTCTAGTGGTTAAGTAAGATTTTTTTCTTTAAGTTTCTAACCTGAATTTGTCCATCTGTGGCTAGAAAGTATACATCCTCCTTCCTTTGTATCATCCTTGTTGCGTATATGCATCAATAAAAGTACCTTGTGTATCACCAGAGCCCTCAGGAGTGGAGAACATCTGTTTATTTTCCTGTTCCACTGAGAGGGATGTGACTATTTCTATAAAGGTGGAAGACACGTGCATATCTCCTTTTTGCATCTACAGTACATTGTACATCATTCTGAGATCCTTTTTGCAGGGCCAGCTTGAGCTCGATTTATGTGAACAGTGCCTTGTCTTTTTTCTGACTTCCCTTAACCTTGAATGGTCACACTACAGGTGTCCCTACATGTCAATCCACAGCAGAATTTTAAAAGATACAAAAACAGGCACCAAGAGCATTGCAAGCCCTGGAGTGATGTGCATCCCTCAAACTTGAAAGCTGTTTCCCTGCATTTGGCCATCTTGATAAGTAGGGCAATTAGCTTGCACCTCCCTGGGCTGATTGTTATTATAGTCCAATTGATTCCACCAGAAAAAAAACCAGAACTTGGATAAGAAAAAGGCTGAAGTAACATACAATCAAAGGGAAAAGGAAATATAGAAGGAGACACTCTTTCACTCACCGTTAATATCTCATTTGCTCATAAAAGGAATAATTCCTCTGAATAACAGAGCACCCATTACAGTTGTGTTATCCCTGATGTTTGCATCTAATCATGCTTATTTCAATGATGATGCAGATTTTGAAAGGGGAAACTTTGTTCTTTATGTCTAAGCTGTGCATCTGCAAAGAATATCTCTTCTTCTCCCTCATTCCCAATGTTTTATGGATGAGATTTTCCAACTGAGGAGCTGATGTGTTGTACGGAACTTTACTACTGGCTGAGACTGGAATAAAGCCCAGGTCTCTAATCTGGCAGACCTGAGTTTCTTTCACTTTAACCACACTGTCTCAGAACAAACACACAGTCTGTTTGCCTTCAATGTCTATAAAGTTGGGCTCCTCTTGAATATACCTTTGAGACCAAAACATGAATGAAGAAAGTATAAATATGAAATGTCACAAACAAATTAGTTTCCAGGAGTCCTAACTCTGTGTCCTGCTATAAGAATTAATTATATGTCTTCAGCTGAATCTTCATTCAGCTTATGTGTTTGCCAGTCAGTCTTTACTCTGTTTACTGCTTTCACACTCTGTGTTATGTTATTAACATTCTGGGATTGAGTCTACACTAGTAAAGGCTGAGAACTTTGCTGAGTTGTCTTGTGCTTACTGATCTTTTCTGCTAAGCTTTTATACTTCTCCTTTTTTAGTTTTAAAAGCTCTTTGCTAACTTACAGCTTGAAAAATATCTACTAGATTTTGTTAGGAACATATTGCCCCTTGAAATAAAGAAAACTGATAATGAGCCTGCAGCTGAATGTTCATGTTTGTGTATTAATAAACAATAACAAATGTCTAAGCACAAGAAAATTTACCTAATTGCATGAACTGGTGCCTGACTTCTGAGTGAGGTTTGTAGAAAAAGAGATGACAAAAGGTTTCTTGAGAGTTTTTTCTTTTCCTTGGCTTCTCTGAAAGTAGGAGGATTATTCTACTATTCCTAAGCTCTTTGGTTCATAGGATTATACAGCTTTTCCTGTAAATCTCATTTGTATGTAAATTTTTAAAGATACTTTACATCTTTTTGGTGTTTCTTTTATTTGTGCTAAGGCCTAGTATTTGAATTCTTTTGGCTATACTGAAACATATAACAATTGATGAAAAATAATTTTAGACTGTCCTGTAGGTAAATATTTCACTTATTTGCCTCATGGCGCATGGTCATTAACTACTTTCTTTCATGTGTTTTCTTTTAATGTTAATAATTGCAGACAAATTACTGCTTCTTGCTCTCACAGGCAGTGGAATTACAAAACAGATTATCTGAAGAATCCAAGCAAGCTGATAAACTAGATTATGAATGCAAACGGTTGAAAGAAAAAGTAGACAGCCTCCAAAAAGAAAAAGATGTAAGTTTCATTATATTATTTTTCTAGTAGTAGTGAAAGCAACCATTTTTCCTTTATTACACAGAGCTATGGTTATCAAAAAAAGCTTTTACGTTGATCTTTTTGAATTCATAAGTTCTATTTTCCACTTAAAATTTTCTAATGTTTGTGTACAAATACATTTTTAAACTTAATGTTTATATTGCATGGGGTAAAGTGACTGTATTAAAATATATGCAACAGATTTTCAAGAGGAAAAGCCCTCTCATATAGTGTCTGAAGTTGTTTCTTGACCATTCACCATGAAAAGGATAATAAATGCCAAAGATAGTTGTAATGTATTCTGAAAAACTATTTAAAGTAGGTTTTTTGCAGTATCTCCCTAGAACTAAACTCAGAAGTGTTTTTTTTTTCCAAAGTAATGTTCCTTGAGGTAGCATCTGCATGTTTCTCTTTGCAAAATCAAGGCCTCTGTAGCAAGAGGTTTAGGAATCTTGTAGAAGGATGTGTCCTCTATTGTGATTTCCCCTTTCTCTTGTGATCACTAATCAGTGGATTTAGTTTCTGGTGTCATCATGGATGTGCAGTATAGATACCAGTTTATTATCTTCCTCTCTAAGCCACCAACAGACTGAGGTTGATTGCTCTTGCCCTCTCTTGCCAAGAATGATCCTCCATGTTTCTCTGGCATACTCTAGTTTCTTTGCCAGTTGGTTTCTGTTTGTGGATATTTTTGGAGTCTGTATATTGGCACTTTAAAGTACCACATGAAACATGGCCAACACTTTCAGTTAGCAATTGCTCAGGCTAATTTGAAGTGTAAGTCTGTCTTTCCTTCAAGCAGAATCTTTGTAGACACTTTCCTGAAGATATCCTATTTCCTGTCTAATCTTTTAATAAATTTCCAGGTCTTGCACTTTGGTAGCACTTGAGCTGAAAATTCTCAGTTATATTCTGCTCATAGGTCTTAGATTTCTGTACATTGCCAAATTTACTAAATACTATGGATACCTGTCCTTGTCATCACTTTCTTCTGCTCCTCACTCTCAAATTGGAATGGCTCACAGTAGTCTTGTTCATTTCTTGCTTTGCTTTTCTTTCCTGTTTTTTACCAGGTTGTGTTGTGTTTTCTCCCCTCCACCCCCATCCCAGATTTCAGGGGAAGTTTGTATTTTTAGCTTACCTATTTCTTGGTGGAAACCCTTTCATCTTGTATGAAGGACCTGCATTTCAAGTCATTGCAGATATGGTTTTCTGTTTTGCCACCTGGCAAGAAGTGTTGTTTTGGGGTTGCTTGTTTTTAATGCATTCTTTTGAGTGAATAGGTGCCTGTAAAAACTATATCATAGCTAAAGTAGTCTCTCAGTGTTTCGGTTAGTGATTCTTAACCTATTATTCTTTCTCAATCCCATTATTCTTTCTGTTTCTTGATTGTCACATCTTAATGTGGCATCAATGACATAGATACTGGGATTGAGTGCACCCTCAGGTTTGCAGATGACACCAAGCTAAGTGGTGCAGTTGATTCACTAGAGGGAAGGGATGCCATCCAGAGGGACCTTGACAGGCTTGAGGAGTGGGCCCATGTGAACCTCATGAAGTTCCACAAGGCCAAGTGCAAGGTCCTGCACCTGGGCTGGGGCAATCCCCAGTATCAATACAGGCTGGGGGATGAAGGGATTGAGAGAAGCCCTGCAGAGAAGGACTTGGGGATATACTGGTGGATGAAAAATTGGACATGAGCCGGCAATGTGCGCTTGCAGCCCAGAAAGCCAGTCATATCCTGGGCTGCATCAAAAGAAGCATGGCCAGCAGGGCGAGGGAGGTGATTCTGCCCCTCTACTCTGCTCTTGTGAGACCCCACCTGGAGTACTGCATCCAGCTCTGGGGTCCTCAGTACAAGAAAGACATGGACCTGTTGGAGCAGGTGCAGAGGAGGGCCATGAAAATGTTCAGAGGGCTGGAACACCTCTCCTCTGAAGAAAGGCTGAGAGAGTTGGGGTTGTTCCAGCCTGGAGAAGAGAAGGCTCCGGGGAGACCTTATTGTGGCCTTTCAATATATAAAGGGGGCTTATAAGAAAGACAGAGAAAGAGTTTTTACCAAGACCTGTAGTGACAGGGCAAGGGGCAAGGGTTTTAAACTGAAAGAGGGTAGATTTAGATTGGACATAAGGAAGAATTTTTTTTACGATGAGGGTGGTGAGACACTGGAACAGCTTGCCCAGAGAAGTTGTGGATGCCCCATCACTGGAAGTGTTCAAGTTCAGGTTGGATGGGGCTTTGAGCAATCTGATCTAGTGAAAGATGTCCCTGCCCATTGCAGAGGGGTTGGACTAGATGATCTTTAAAGGTCCCTTCCAACCCAAACCATTCTATGCTTCTATGACTAAAATTGCCCATCACAGAAAACAAGTTATGTTGTGATATCTTGTCAATTATACTTTAGAGTTATCTGTTGAACTTGTTTTTGTCCTTGTGTCTGTTCTGTCAGAGTATGATAGTATGTGATTGATATCTTTAATAATATTCTGTCTTGGAGTTTTCTATATATGTTGTGTTGGCTGATAGATACCCATGCAATTTGATGAGTTAACTTTTTCTTCAGTATCTGCCACAAGCACTTCTACCACTGATTGCAGCCCTAGTGCTTTTTCTGTTCCTCAAAGTACTTCTTTTCTGTGCCTGTAACTCTTGTCTTTCTGCTACCTGACATTTCAACTTCTCAGCTGCCTGTTTCTCTTGTGATCTTTCAGGTTTAAAATATTCTTGCTTTCCAGTAATCAACTTCAAGGTATTTTCTGGCTGCCAGTATCAAATGCTGCAGTGTTCCCTGCTGAGTGGCTCTTTTTACTGCAATGGTAAAACCAATCCAAGCTTTATAATCTAAGGGTTTTGTGAAATGGCTGTTCATACAATCAGCATGCCCACTATATTCAGGTTGAACCAACAGTTAAACCAGAATTAACGATGCAAGGTTCAGACAACACAAGCCTCTGATGCACCTCACCAAAGTGCTGTTTGCCAAAGGGATCACAAGTCCTGAATCCATTTGGGTTGACTTGTGTCTGGTGTGAGCAGCTACCAGCCAACACAACTCTGTACTTACTTACACAGAGCTAAGGGCTGTCCTAGAACTCTTAGTGACATGGGACACATCCTAGTTCTAGAGCAGACTACCACTTTGATTTTTATATAAATTGTCACCCTCTTCTCTTATGTTGGAGTCCTGGGATCCTTTTGGGCTACTAACCTGGTGCTACATGTAGCTTCTTTTCCTTTGCCTTACTGGCAAATGGGAGCATACAGGCCTGACACTACAAGAGTCAACGTATCTACACTCCAGGATGGTCCAGTACTGTTCTTCAGTTGTCTTTGGACTGAGCCTGAGACAACAAGTTTCCTTCCATGTCTGAAGTGCTCAGATGATGGCAAAGCCAGTGACACAGATCAGGAGGAGGAAGTGGAACTGCTGTCTAACCTCCCACTGTTGGAAAAGCGACAGTGTCAAGTTACTGTAGTTCATCTGTTGTGTTGACTCTGTATATCCCCCAGCTACCTTACATTTCCCTCCTCTTGTCTAGTGAATCTTACTTTCCTTGATAAGGGAAAAGTAGCCTATGGTATTTTAGCTCACTTGCTTTTCCCTTGGAGCCAACTATGTGTGAGGGGAAAAGGAAGACAGGTGAGTGGTCTGAATGGATGCTGTTTTCTATCTGGTACCTGAAGTTTGCGTCATGAATATCTTGATTTGTGACAGGAACAGAACACAAAATCAACAAAATGGAGCTTAAGCGGGGTCACCTCCAGCACTTGTATGTAGCAAGGAAGTGCCTACAAGGCACCATTATGGAGAAATCCCTCAAACACTTTCTAGGATGTCAATATGCTGGGATGCCTCTCTGAAGTGCCTGTACACTAATGCACACAGTATGGGGAATAAACATGAGGAGTTAGAGATCTGTGTGTAGTTGCATGGCTACAATCTTGTTGAGATCATGGAGACATGGTGGAACGGCTCCCATGACTGGAGTGTTGCAATGGAGGGACACAGGCTCTTCAGGAAGGACAGGCTGGGAAGAGAGAGCAGCTGGAGTGCTTGGAGCTCTGCCTGGTGATGGATGAGGAGCCACCTGAGAGCTTATGGGTAAGGATTATAGAGAAGGTAGATAAGGGTGACACTGTAGTGGGTGTCTGCTATAGGCCACCTGACCAGGAAGAACAAGTGGATGAGGCCTTCTACAGACTACTTGAAGTAGCCCCACATTTGCAGGCCCTGGTCCTTATGAGGGACTTCAGCCACCCCAATATCTGCTGGAGTGACAACACAACAGGGCATAAGCAATCCAGGCAGATCCTGGAGAGCCTCAACGACAACGTCCTCATCCAAGTGGTAGAGGAGCCAAGGAGGAGAGGTGCTCTGCTGGACCCCATACTCACCAACAAGGAGGGGCTTGTTAGAAATGTGAAGGTCAAAGGCAGCCTTGGCTGCAGTGACCATGAGATGCTAGAGTTCAGGATCCTGAGGGGAGGGAGCAGGGCAAAAAGCAAGATCAGAAGCCTGGACTTCAGGAGAGCAGACTTTGGCCTCTTCAAAGATCTGCTTGAAAGAGTCTGATGGGATAAGGCCCTGAAGGGAAGAGAGGCCCAAGAAAGCTGGTTACTATTAAAGGATCACTTCCTCCAAGCTCTAGAGAGCTCCATTCCAACGAGTAGAAAATGTGGACCCACTGCTGAATGAGACAGGGGACCTGGTGACACATGACATGAAAAAAGGCTGAGGTACTGAATGCCTTCTTTGACTCAGTCTTTCCTGGCAAGACCAGCCTTCAGGAATCCCAGGTCCCAGAGACCAGGGGGAAAGTCTGGAGCAAGGAAGATGTACCCTTGGTGGAAGAGGATCAGGTCAGGGAATACTTAAGCAACATGGACATACGTATATCCATGGGCCCTGATGGGATGCACCCATGAGTGCTGAGGGAGCTGGCAGATGTCATTGTGACCCACTCTCGATAATCTTTGATTGATCATGGTGACTGGGAGAGGTGCTGAGGGCTAGAGGAAAACAAATGTCACTCTGTTGTGAGTTAACCCTGCTAGGCAGCTAAGAACCACACACCTGCTTGTTTACTCCCCCTGCAGTGGGATGGGGAAGAGAATCAGAAGGGTAAAAGTGAGAAAGCGTGTGGGTCGAGATAAAGACAGTTTAATAAGGAAAGCAAAAGCCACACAAACAAGCAAAGCAAAATAAGGAATTCATTCACACCTTCCCATCAGCAAGCAGATGTTCAGCTGTTTCCAGGAAAGCAGGGGTTCATCACGCATAATGGTTACTTGGGAAGACAAACACCATAACTCCGAACATATCCCCTTCCTCCTCCTTCCCCACAGCTTTTATTGCTGAGCATGATGTCATATGGTAGGGAATATCCTTTTGGTCAGTTGGGGTCAGCTGTCCCAGCTGTGTCACCTCCCAACTTCTTGTGCACCCTCAGCCTACACGCTGGTGGGGCAGTGTGAGAAACAGAAAAGGTATTGACGCTGTGTAAGCACTGTTCAGCAATACCTAAAACATGGGGAATTTATCAAAACTGTTTTGGTCATAAATCCAAAACACAGCACTATACCAGCTACTATGAAGAAAATTAATGGTAGCCCAGCCAAAACCAGTACACACTCCTACCTTCAAGTAGGGCAAGAAGGAGGACTCAGGGAACTACAGGCTGGTCAGCCTCACCTCCATGTCTGTGAAGGTGATGGAGCAGCTAATCCTGGAAACCATTTCCAGGCACATGAAGGACAAGAAAAATCATCAAGAGTAGTCAGCATGGCTTCACCAAGGGGAAGTCATCCTTGACCAACTTGATAAACTTCTGCGATGAAGTGACTGGCCTGGTGGATGAGGGGAGAGCAGTGGATATTGACTACCTTGACTTCAGGAAGGCCTTTGACACTGTCTCCCATAAGATCCTCTTAGAGAAGCCGTATGGGCTGGATGAGCAGACAGTGAGGTGGATTGAAAATTGGCTGAATGGCTGGGCCCAGAGGGTGGTGATCAGTGGCACAAAGTGCAGTTGGAGGCAAGTCACTAGACGTGTACCCCAGGGGTCAATACTGGGTCCAGTCCTGTTCAACATCTTCATTAATGATCTGGATGATGGGGCAGAGTGTACCCTCAGCAAGTTTGCTGGTGACACAAAAGTGGGAGGAGTGGCTGATATGCCAGAGGGTCATGCTGTCATCCAGAGGGACCTGAACAGGCTGGAGAAATGGGCTGACAGGAACCTCATGCAGTTCAACAAGGGGAAGGGCAAAGTCCTGCCCCTGGGGAGGAACAACCCCAGGCACCAGTACATGCTGGGGGCCACCCAGCTGGAAAGCAGCTTGGCAGAAAAGGACCTGGGGGTCCTGGTGGACACCAGGTTGAACATGAGCCAGCAACGTGCCTGTATTGGGTCTGGCTGGGATAGACTTAACTTTCTCCATCGCAGCCCTCATAGTGCTGTGCTTTGTATTGGTAGCTAGAACAGTGTTGATGATAACACACCAATGTTTTGGCTACTGCTGAGCAGAGCTCCCACAGCATCAAGGCTGTCTCTCCAAACTCCCCCCACAAAGGCCAGTAGGCTGGGGGTGGGCAAGAGGTTGGGAGGGGACATAGGCAGGACAGCTGACCCAAACTGACCAAAGAGATATTCCATACTATATGATGTCCTGTTCAGCAATAAAAACTAAGGGAAAGGAGGAGGAGGAGGGGGCATTCGTTATTAAGGCGTTTGTCTTCTGAAGCAACCACTACGTGTACTGAGGCCCTACTTCCCAGGAAGTGACTGGACATTGCCTGCTGATGGGAAGTAGAGAATAATTTTTGTTTGTTTGTTTCCTTTGCTTCCGTGCACAGCCTTTGCTTTTCTTATTAAACTGCCTTTATCTCAACCCATGACTTTTTAATCTTATTTTCTCCCCTGTCTCGCTGAGGAGGGGAGTGAGAGAGTGGCTTGGTGGGCACCTGGCAGCAGCAAAAATGGTAAATGGTATCCTGGGATGCATTAGGAGGAGTGTTGCTAGCAGGTCAAGGGAGGTGATCCTTCCTCTTTATTCAGCACTGGTGAGGCCACACCTGGAGTCCTGTGTCCAGTTCTGAGTTCCTCAGTACAAGAGAGATATGGAGCTACTGGAGGGTGCAAAGAGGATAGAGCCAGGCTCCTTTCAGTGGTGCCTAGTGACAGGACAAGAGGCAATGGGCACAACCTGAAACACAGGAGGTTCCGTCTGAACATCAGGAAACACTTTTTTACTGCGGGAGTGACTGAGCACTGGAACAGGTTGTGTAATTTCCATACTTGGAGATGTTCAAAAGCTGTCTGGACGTGGTCCTAGGTAACCGGCTCTAAGTGGCCCTGCTTGATCAGGGGCATTGGACCAGATGACCTCCAGAGGTCCCTTCTAACCTCAACCATTCTGTGATTCTGTGATTTTTGTAAGCTTATATTCTGATATCTTTAGCCCAACAAGTGTAATATGCAGCAGCAAACCTTCTTAAAGAACTGCTGTTTCCAGGAAGTAGTTGGTCTTTATTCTATTCTGAAATAAGTTGAAATGCCTTGACATGAAAATCATCTCTTGAGTTGCATGTAAATTCTTTTTTAAGTGTTGATGCTATGCCTTGTGGCAATCTGCTTAGTGTTAAGGATGTATTTGTAGTGCCAAGACTAATATTATTGTTGTTCCTATTATTCAGAGATTAAGAGCAGAAAGAGATTCTTTAAAAGAAACTATTGAAGAGCTCCGATGTGTACAAGCACAGGAGGGTCAACTCACCACTACAGGTAAGAGACAAAAAAGGAGATTAAATATATCTTTTCTAAAGTGCACAGAGGTCTTCCAGAGAATACTGAATATGTTTTTATTTAGCAGATAATAAACCTAAAATTCAGCTAAACTCAAAAACCACTTTTGGTATTACTTTGTTTTCAAATGCATATGAACTCATGAAACTTTCAGTTTGACTGAAATTTTTCATGTTTAGTCTCTTCCCAAATATGGTGGGTTTAGAAAATGTTTCTCCCTACCCCAGGAATTTGATTTCTTAATAGTCATGCTCAACATCTCTCTCATCTCCAAAGAATATTATGTAACAATTTCCTGATGCCTACATGATTGTTCATATGCTGCAATTTATTTCCATGTGTTACGTTGCACAGCTTTGTAATTCTTATATAAACCAATCAGTAAACCATCCACCACAAAATCACTTCTCCAGAATGGGTGAAAATAGGAACAGTGATTGTTCTCCAAATTGTGTTGTGCTTGTCTTTCCTTCTTGCTAGAGGCCTAACATTTGTATTATTTCCCAGTTACTCAAGAGCATTACTCTAAATCTATCAACTTGTAGAACAAAGTTTATTCCTGGTCTTTTAAAAGAAAGTTACTGTTCTTCCTGGTAAACTTTATATCTCTTTCTTTTCCTGACACAGCACTGATGCCCCTGGGAAGCCATGAACCTTCAGACAGTCTAGCAGTGGAAATTGTTACTCCTGAAATCAAGTAAGTTAACTAACTCATATTTTTATTCTGCCTAAGCCTTAGAATGTGCACATAAATGACCATTCCCATCTGGTTTTCAGTGTTTGAAAAATTCTAAGATTCGTATTTGTTCTTCTCCTTCCCTTTGGATTTCCATACAACAGCACCCTTTATGATTATAGACAAGATTCACTTGACCTCTCTCAAGTTTGTCTTGTTTCAAAAGGAGAAACAAAGAAACCCTTCATCCTCAAGTTGGGTTTCTCTTCCTGCAAAGAATTCATACAATTGCAACTTCTTATGTGCTTTAACAGACAAAAATATTTGTAACAATGGGATATATTGTTATTGTATTGGGAAAAAACATTAAAATTGTCAAAATGAAGAATAGATTTTAAAATGCATTTGCATCATGGCATTAGAACAGCCATGCACTATTAGAAAGAAAGTGAAGGGACAGGACTGAAAATCACTATGGTTTAAGATAATGCAGTCTGCGTTTAGCCTTGCCAGAGTGCCTGGTATCACTGTAACTTGAAGTCATTAAGGGCCACTCACATCTCAGAAGTCTGCAAGCTCTTTAGGAGCTCATTGTTTCCTCTGCAAATGTTGGTACAACTATTTCAACATTTGGAAAGCTGCATATGGGTTCGAGAAACTTTTTAGAGTAGTTAAATGATATCTTGCTAGGTAAGTAATAACAGAAAGAAGTTGTTTCTCTTCCAGCTGCATTGCTGTGCATTGCTACAAGAGTAGTTCCTTTTAGTATTGTTCTCTAGCAGCAGAGAAGGAGAGTAATGCTTTGAGGCAGTATTACAAAAGTAGGGGGTTATTGCATGAACATTCAAATGATTTGCATAGGAAAGAACAGGATCCTAAATGCTGTAAATACCCAGGCCATATAGAGTTCACTGCCTCTTTACCTTCAGCAGCTCCAGAAGCTGGATTTCAGACTAACATACATCTATGCTGGCTGCCTGGAGGTGCTAAACTTGGCCTCCTTGCTTACTTCAGAAAGATGGACAGTAGCAGTGGTTGAACTGGGAAGACTGCTTCTTCCTGATCTACAGAGCTGGGCTGCTGCCACTGCTTTCAATGAAGTGTGAAGGTTGCAGGAGGCCTCTGTCGCTGGTGGGAGGGGGCTCCCACCCATAGGAACAGCTACTGCTGCTCTCCTATCTTCTCCATGACAACAGAGTTTGGGTCTCTCCACTGTAAGCTAGCAAAAAGATTATCTGGCCATTCAGACAAAATTTTCTGTTCAACCATCTTTTCTCATCCCATAGAGAAAAATTGCAGACTGGGCGAAAGTGTTTCTTTCACAAGGTGGATTCAGTCTATGGGCTGTTGGTTGGACTTGTTCTAAATAAACAAGTTAAGTGACTGTTGTGGGTTGACCCTGGGCAGCAGCTAAGCATCCACACAGCTGCTCTCTCACTCTCCCCTGACCTGCCCCAAAGGGACAGGGGAAAGTATAGGAAGAGCAAACCCAAGAAAACTCATGGGTCAAGACAGTTTAACAGGTGAAGGAAAGAGGGAAAAAAACACCAAGTGGAGCAAAGGCAATCACTCACCACCTCCCACAAGCAGACCGATGCCCAACCAGTCTCCGAACAATGGCCACCTTGGAAGCCAAAAAAAACCCCCACCGCCTTCTTCCTCTACCCCAGTTTTTATTGCTGATCATGACGTTATATGGTATGGAATATCCCTTTGTCCAATTCAGGTCAACTGTCCCAGCTGTGTCCTCTCCCAACCTCTTGCTCACCCCCAGCTTACTCACTGGGCTGGAGCAGAGTGGGAAAAAAAGAAAACCTTGACTCCGTGCAAGCACTGTCCAGCAATAGCCAAAATATTAGTGTGTTATCAACACTGTTTTAGCCACAAATCCAAAACACAGCACTATATGGGCTTGTATGAAGAAAGTTAACTCCATCCCAGCCAGACTCAATACAGTGACATTCATGGGGGCTGCGGGGGGGAAGACCAAGAGGAGGGAAGTGACTTGCCCAGGTTCATGCAGTAGTTTATTGATAGCTAAGTTTACAACCTGTATCCTTTGATACCCTGATACCCGGCTCTGATTACTACCCATCAGTCTGTCTGACCTTGTTCTCAGATCTAATCTGGGCCCTCAGGCAATGTTCCTCTTCTGTGTTTTGTACAATTGCAGCTTCTTTAATCAAGTTTGAATTTGGAGATCAAGAGTCAATTGTAGTTTCATCTATTTCTAAAACTGGTAAAGATCTTTATGTTATCTTTACACATCCTGTGGTAAACTGTTTTATTCTTTATAGAGAATGGCAAGCTTCTTCTAGTAGATTTTATTTGTTTAGGGAGAAACTCATTCGCCTTCAGCATGAGAACAAGATGTTAAAGCTGAACCAAGAAGGTTCTGACAATGAAAAGATCACCTTGTTGCAGAGCTTGCTCGATGGTACAAATTTACGGAAGAATGAATTGGAGACAGAGAACAGGTAAGGAAGTATTGTTCTCTGTTCCAGTGACTTTCCTAACAATGCCATACACTTCTGTCTTAGCAGACTGTTGTCAGGGCCAAGTTCGTCATGTAAAAAAATGTGGTTAGCCCTATCAAAAAGTATCTCAACCAGCCTGTGAGTCTACTCAGTCATTCAATGTTGTTCCAGTATCTGGAGCCTGCAGTGTGGGCTGAATAATTCTGTAATAGATTGCAATTGGAATGATGCAAAGGCTCACAAAAGGAACCATGTATTACTTCAGCTTCTCCTTCTGTAAAGCAAGTGTAACAAAAAGAATCCCTTATCTTCCCTGCTACGCATTCATTCCCTGTACATTTTCCATCTTCCCTTCTGTTTCCTATTTTTTTCTTTAAAAGTATGTTCACAGGTGTTAGAGCTGCTGTCAAGATGATCTAGATTTTGTAAAACTGAGTATTTTATGAAAGTTTAGGGTGATAAAAACTTTTCCATGATTTTATATACTGAATTTTCTCTTACTGTAGTATGCAGTAGGTTTTAGCTGTCTTGCTTCATCCACAGAATACTGTGATCAGTGAGGACAAAGTCAGCAGAAAGAATCTTAGACCAGTCACAGCCAGTTCCAGCTGGCTCTGCAGCAGACCCACTGCAGGCCAAAGCTGAGCCAATCAGCAAAGTTGGTGGTACCTCTGTGAAAACATATTTAAGAAAGGGCAAAAACGCCGGACATGCAAAGGAAGAGAAAAAAGAGTGAGAAACAGCAGTGCGAACACCAAGGTCAGAGAAAGAGGAGGTGCTCCAGGCATCAGAGCAGTGATTCCCCTGCAGCCCATGGAGGACCTCATGCTGGAGCAGTTGGATATTTCCTGAAGGAATTGCAGCCCATGGAGAACCCATGCTGGAGCAGATTTTTCCTGAAGGACTGCAGCCTGTGGAAGGACTCACGCTGGAGCAGGGAAAAAGTGTCAGGAGGAAGGAGCAGCAGAGAGGAACTGTTATGGACTGACTGCAACCCTGCATTCTCCATGTCTCCTGTGCCGCAGGTCCTTCAGGGAATATCCACCTGCTCCAGCATGGGGTCCTCCATGAGGCTGCAGTGTGGATATCTGCTCTGGCATGGTCCTCTCCACAGGCTTCAGGGAATACCTGGTCCACTGTGGTCCTTTCCACTAGCTGCAGGGGAATATCTGCTCTGACACCTGGAGCACCTCCTCTCCCTCCTTCTTCTCTGACCTTGGTGTCTGCAGGATTGTTTCTCACACTTTTTTTCCTCACTCCCAGGCAGCGTTTTGCCCTTTCTTAAATATGTTTTCTCAGAGGTGCCACCAGCTTCTCTGATTGGCTCAGCTTTGACCAGTGATGGGTCCGTTGCAGAGCCAGCTGGAACCAGCTGTGTCCAGCACAGGACAGCCCCTGGCTTCTTCTCACAGATGCCACCCCTGCAGCCCCCCTCCCCCCGCTACCAAAACCTTGTCACATAAACCCAATGCAATTTTGAATAAAGAAATAGTGTTGTATCTCTTGCACAGATGTCCTGATAATGCTGAACACTAAACATCTTGGATTTCATCATGCTGTAATTCATTGTTTCTGAAAAATAAAGTTTTATCTATTTCCTAGGCTGGTAAATCAGAGACTGCTAGAAGTACAGTCCCAGGTTGAAGAACTACAGAAGTCTTTTCAGGAGCAAGGTTCAAAAGCTGAAGATGTAAGTAGAAATGTATGTAAAACTTGTGTTCAAGTAATTGCTATTATCCTACCTTTCAGCTTTACATAATATCTCCGGCTTGTTACATCATGAAGAAATAATGCAGATGGAGATTTCTGGTAGCTTTCCATATGTGCTGTTATGGCCTTACATTTAAACTGTATTTTTCTCAATGAGAAATGTAAAATGAAATGTTTGTCTAGAATAAAAAAAAACCCTTTCTTTGTAGAAAAGGAATTAAATAATTTTTTCCCCTTCAGTGTGTCCATTCCAGTAGTAAACTCAGCATTATTTAAAAATCTGTAATTAGAATAGAGACATTTATAGGAAATTAAGGATACATTGATTTTCCATTTCTTAGTAAAATATCCCAAAGTATTTTTGTTTAACGGTTCTTCATGGTAGTAAATACCTTTCTTGCCAGTGGAAACCCAGTAATTGCTGATATAAATGTGTAACTCTAATGCAAGATGTCATGCAAGCCAAAACTAAAAAAGTCAAATGAGCAGTCCTTTGACACAGTGCAATATTTTCTATTTCTGTATACCTAGATACTGTACATTTTAATATTTAAAATAAAGACATTGTCACAGGGTTAGTGTGGGAACACAAATTCTAATCTTCCACTGAAAATTTTATTTGCCACCTCTCTTATTTGAGAGTAGAAGCTATAGAACTGTCCTGAAAGCAGTGATTTCCTATTTAGAAAAATGCTCTTAAGAAATAACTTATAATTCATTTTAAAATGGGTCTATACTATTATGTCATTCCATGATATTCTTTGCTATCTTGGTTACAGGTCAAAACCAAATTTTTCAGGGTCATTAAAATCTGGATATACTCCTTGCATGTTTTGTGGTAAACAGACTCAACAGAATCGTTGATCTTTGGCACCCTTAACAGGAGCACCATTTAATAGTGTCCAGTTGAGTGGAACCCTTATTACTAACACTATCACTATCATTTTGGCGTAGGAAGTCTCAAAAAGCCCAACCCAACTGATATTGATTCTGTTATCCGTGTACGAAAGGCTGAGAAATCTTAGGGCTTCCTCAGCAGTGCAACAGCCTAAGTAATTCAGTCAGCTAAGTCTCCACCTTTCTCATGCTCTCATAAACATTCCTGCCTTGTTAGCCCAGTGAGATCAGAGCACTGATATTTTGGTATTGACATGAAGAATAACACAACTTTACTGACATGCTGTTAATCTCTCAGAAAAAGGATCTTTGTTGGTCTCAGCTCCACTCTGGCAAGAAGAGTTGTGGGAGCTGAAGGCAAATCATGGTCCCACTGAAAATCAAGAGGAAAACCTCTGTTTACTTCAGTGGAGTCAGGATTTCACCCTGTCTTGTCAAGGAATGCATTTAAATATGCTTGAAATTAAGGATTGGTGAATACAGACAGAGGAATTTTTAGCAGTTCCATTTGACAAGTTTGATTGTAATATTGCTAAATTTAACATTCGCCTGAAAACTTATGATGATATTTCTTAAAACACACCTAGCCTATTATATTTATGTACCAGAAAATGAAACTTCACTTTTACAGTTTAGAAACCCAGAGAAAGCATTTATTGAAAAGACACATAATTTTTTTTCTCATGAGTTTTGTTATTTTCAGCAGTTGACATATAAAGCTTTGTTTTGTGATTTACTTTTTGAGCAATGTGTTTATGAAAGCTATTCTCAGATGTGGAGAGTATTGTAAATAATCTCAGTCTAATCAAATATACCTTTATTTATTGTAATTTTAAATCTGGCCCTGTTTGAGGCTTTGGTTTAGACAGTGATTTAAGATATGTCTACAGTGTGCTTAAAGGACTGACTACAGCCCATGTAGGTATAATCTGAGCTGGTTTGGGTTCTGCTAGTAGCAAGACCATGCCAGCACAGGTTTTCACATGGAACTGTACAGCCTGCTGTGGGTACCAGGCAGAGCTGAAGCTCATGATGCACCAGCTGCATTCCTAGCTTCAGTATAAATTTGACCACACCAGCAGTGATATATAGGCACTACCCCCATGGACCTATCTTGTTGGATTCTGAATATTTGCCTACATGTACTCTTAAATGAGAAGAAAAGGAAATGTAGAATCATAAAATACTTTAAGTTGGAAGGTACCTTTAGGGGTCTGGATGTCTGGTCCATCTTCCTACTCAAAGCAGGGGCTAACCTGTTAAACCTGTTAGGGGACATCAGGCCAGATCCATCAGCCCGAGAGACATGAAGCTGCCATAGCTCCATGTCTCCAGGTCCAACCAATAGTGAGGCTAAAGATGTATTACCAGTAAGCACAAGCACACAGAGCACACATATATACCACATATACACATATACACATGGCTGGCCACACAGATCACAGACAGACACACAGAGCACTCACATGAACACAGACAGCACCAATGGCCTCATCCTGCTCCCCTCTCTGGCTGAGCAGGATAGAGGTCCACTAGTGCAAATATATGTATATATATATAATGTAGATGCCTTCAGCAGCAGGGCTCAGACATTCAGTCTGACCAGTAGCTGGCCCCTGGATCCCAGTCTCCCCAGTTGCTGGCACCCAGATGTAAGAGCCCTTGAAGCTGCAGGCCCACTCCAGTTGCTGGTGCAGGGGCCAGGACTCCTCTGGTCCCCCAATAGCCAGTCTCACCCTTAGAGAAAAACAAACACATACGTTCCTGGCTCCCAGGTCATTTCATCTACATGCTGGCTAGTCCAGCTTGATATTCGCTAGCAATCACACACTCACTCACACAGCCACCATACTTGGCTCCAGTTGCTGACGCTATGGGCACGCAGGTGCTCTGGCTCCTGGTCCCACTCTGGTGGCTGGCATTGGATTTCACTCACTCTGGTCACTCTAGTTGCTGGCACCCAGGCACACGAGCCCCTGTGACCTGTGGTCTCACTCCAGTCACTGGCACTCAGATCCCCATACGCACACATGCACACAGAATAAAGTTCCTCACCCAGGGAAAGAGTTAGAAATGGAATTTAATAAGATAACACAGACTGCGCTGATCAGGTACAGGGCATGGCCAGACAAGTGTACTGACCAGACACTGTTTTCATGCGACAGGCCCATTTTATCTCTGTACCTGCTATTTTCCCACATTTGTTCCTCCCCAAATCACCTAAACCCCTTCCTTTTCCTGCCTTTGGTTCATCCCCTGAACATCCCGTAATAAGTCCTGTGCAATCCCAAAATGTTTTTTCCCCATAATGTGTCCCATACCCCTAGGCAGAAACTCCCCCTCAGTCCGAAAGGTGCTCCAGCATTGACTCATCTTGATGGATTCCATGCCTGGACCATGGGGCTGATGCTCTCCTGGGACAGCCCTAGGAGAGGCCAACAGGGTGTCCCTTCCTCTGAGTGTGTAATTTGTTGTTATATTTCTTAGAAAAACTGGAAAAGGAAAAAAGCAAACGACCAAAACCTGCAGCTCCATAGCTACTGTAAAGTTCTATAGCTCTGTTTGAACTCTGGAGTCACCGAGTTATGTTACCTCCTTGGTCACTTGTGTTATTTTACCTCTGTCGTGGTTTAGCTTCAGCAGACAACTAAACACCACACAGCCGCTTGCTCACCCTCCCTGGTCCCGGTGGGAAGGGGAAGAGAATGAGAAGAGCAAAAGTAAGAAAACTTGTGGGTTGAGATAAAAACAGTTTAATAATTGGAACAAAAAATAATAATAAACTGTAATGAAAAGGAAAACAAGGAGAGGAACAAAACCCAGGAAAAAAAAAAAACAAGTGATGCAATCGCTCACCACCTGCCGACCGATGCCCAGCCAGTCCCCGAGCAGCGATCGCTGCCCCCCTGGCCAACTCCCCCCAGTTTATATACTGAGCATGACGTCATACGGTATGGAATAGCCCTTTGGCCAGTTGGGATCAACTATCCTGGCTGTGCCCCCTCCCAGCTTCTTCTGCACCTGGCAGAGCATGGGAAGCTGAAAAGGCCTTTACTAGTGTAAGCACTACTTAGCAACAACTGAAACATCAGTGTGTTATCAATATTATTCTCATACTAAATCCAAAACACAGCACTATACCAGCTACTAGGAAGACAATTAACTCTATCCCAGACAAAACTAGGACAGTATCCGCCCCTTATTCTATACCATCTATGTCATGCCCAGGTTCTACCCTTTCCAATACATTCCAATTAATCACCACCACTTTCCCTGTCTTTTGAAATATACACACAGGTATCATTCCCTTGGTCTATGGGCCATCCCTCTAAAATGTCTGTTGGGTTCATTTAGTCCATGAGTTTGGGTTCCATCTGTCATAACAGTCCTTCTGGGCAGGAGAGATGGTGTGTGGTGTTGGAATGTTGCATGCTGAAGCCAGTTCTGGTTCCATCACTGCTGCACTTTGCTTGGTTTCATGAGAGTTCATTCTTCATTAATCTGGGTGATTCTTACTGTAATACCATTGATAAGGCATGTAGCAACCATAAAAGTGATGACATACAGTATTATATAGGAATTAACATCGTATCATTTAGTTCATTGGCTATTCTCACCCAAAATCAAATCCCCTTGAGGTACACAGCGGACTTCCCCATCCTTTCGAATTACCCACCAAGGGCACCCAGGTCCTTGAGCAAAAGCAATCCCACGAATGGGCTTGCCTTTGCCCGAGGCAGGAGTAACCCAGACTGTCTTCCCCAGCATGTTTTTTATGTGCATTACAGGGACTTTATCCCCTTCTACAGTACGTAGAAGTTTTGATTGGGCAGGGCCAGCTCGATTGGCAGATCCCCTAGTGTTGACTAACCAGATGGTCTGTGCTAAATGTGTATCCCAATGTTTGAATGTCCCACCACCCATTGCTCTCAGTGTAGTCTTTAACAGTCCATTGTATCGTTTGATTTTCCCAGAGGCTGGTGCATGATAGGGGATGTGATATACCCACTCAATGCCATGAACTTTGGCCCAGGTGTCTATGAGCTTGTTTCGGAAATGAGTCTCGTTGTCTGACTCAATTCTTTCTGGGGTGCCATGTCGCCACAGGACTTGCTTTTCAAGGCCCAGGAGAGTGTTCCCGGTGGTGGCATGGGACACAGGATATGTTTCCAGCCATCCGGTGGTTGCTTCCACCATTGTAAGCACATGGCGCTTGCCTTGGCGGGTTTGTGGGAGTGTGATATAATCCATCTGCCAGGCCTCCCCATATTGATATTTCAGCCATCGCCCTCCATACCACAGAGGCTTTAACCACGTGGCTTGCTTGATTGCAGCGCATGTTTCACATTCATGGCTACCCTGTGCAATAGTGTCCATGGTCAAGTCCACCCCTCGATCACGAGCCCATCTATATGTTGCATCTCTTCCTTGATGGCCTGAGGTGTCATGGGCCCACCTAGCTATAAATAATTCACCCTTATGTTGCCAGTCCAGATCCACCTGAGCCACTTCAATCTTAGCAGCCTGATCCACCTGCTGGTTGTTTTGATGTTCCTCAGTGGCCTGACTCTTGGGTACATGAGCATCTACGTGATGTACTTTTACAACCAGGTTCTCTTCCTGGGCAGCAATATCTTGCCACAATGCTACAGCCCAGATGGGTTTGCCTCTGCGCTGCCAAATGTTCTGCTTCCATTGCTGTAACCATCCCCACAGGGCATTTGCCACCATCCATGAATCAGTACAGAGATAGAGCACTGGCCACTTTTCTCATTCAGCAATGTCTAAAGCCAACTGGATGGCCTTTACTTCTGCAAATTGGCTCGATTCACCATCTCCTTCAGCAGTTTCTAAAACTTGTTGTATAGGACTCCATACAGCAGCTTTCTATCTCCGATGCTTTCCTACAAGATGACAGGACCCATCAGTGAACAGGGCATATTGCTTCTCATTTTCTGGCATTTTATTGTACAGTGGGGCCTCCTCAGCACATGTAACCTCCTCCTCTGGCGATATTCCAAAATCTTTGCCTTCTGGCTGGTCCATGATCACTTCCAAGATTCCTGGGCCACTGGGGTTTCCTATCCAAGCCCGTTGTGTGATCAGTGCCACCCACTTACTCCACGTAGCATCAGTTGCATGATGTCTAGAGGGGACCCTCCCTTTGAACATCCAGCCCAGCACCGGCAGTCGGGGTGCCAGGAGGAGCTGTGCTTCAGTACCAACCACTTCCAAAGCAGCTTGAACCCCTTCATATGCTGCCAATATCTCTTTTTCAGTTGGAGTATAGCAGGCCTCGGATCGTCTGTATCCCTGACTCCAAAACCCTAGGGGTCGACCTCGTGTCTCCCCTGGTGCTTTCTGCCAGAGGCTCCAGGTAGGGCCATTCTCCCTGGCTGCGGTGTCAAGCACATTTTTTACATCTTTCCCTGCCCGGACTGGCCCAAGGGCTACGGCATGAACTATCTCTTAATTTGTTCAAAGGCTTGTCGTTGCTCAGGGCACCATTTGAAATTGTTCTTCTTCTGGGTCCCTTGGTAGAGAGGGCTTACGATCAGACTGTAATTTGGAATATGCATTCTCCAAAAACCCACAACGCCTAAGAAAGCTTGTGTTTCCTTTTTGCTAGTTGGTGGGGACATGGCTGTTATTTTGTTGATCACATCCATTGGGATCTGACGACATCCATCTTGCCATTTAATTCCTAAAAACTGGATCTCCTGTGCAGGTCCCTTGACCTTACTTTGTTTTATGGCAAAACCAGCTTTCAGCAGGATTTGGACTATTTTCTTCCCTTTCTCAAAAACCTCTTCTGCTGTATTGCCCCACACAATGATGTCATCAATGTATTGCAGATGTTCTGGAGCTTCGCCCTGTTCCAGTGCTGTCTGGATCAGTCCATGGCAAATGGTAGGGCTGTGTTTCCACCCCTGGGGCAGCCGATTCCAGGTGTACTTAACGCCCCTCCAAGTGAAAGCAAACTGTGGCCTGCACTCTGCTGCCAAAGGGATTGAGAAGAACGCATTAGCGATATCACTTGTAGCATACCACTTGGCTGCCTTTGATTCCAGTTCATATTGAAGTTCCAGCATGTCCGGCACAGCAGCACTCAGTGGCAGCGTGACTTCGTTCAGGCCATGGTAGTCTACTGTTAATCTCCACTCTCCATTAGACTTTTGCACTGTCCATATAGGACTGTTAAAAGATGAGCGGGTCTTTCTGATCACTCCTTGGCTCTCCAGTCAACAAATCAGCTTATGGATGGGAATCAGGGAGTCTCGGTTGGTACGATATTACCTCCGGTGCACCGTTGTGGTAGCAATTGGCACCTGTTGTTCTTCGACCCTCAGCAACCCCACAACAGAAGGGTCCTCCGAGAGACCGGGCAGGGTGGACAGCTGTGTAATTTCCTCCATCTCCAAGGCAGCTATACCAAAAGCCTACCAGTATCCTTTTGGGTCCTTGAAATGCCCTCTCCTGAGGTAGTCTATGCCAAGGATGCACAGAGCCTCTGTGCCAGTCACAATGGAGTGCTTTTGCCATTCATTCCCAGTTAGGCTCACTTCAGCCTCCAATACAGTTAGCTGTTGGGATCCCCCTGTCACTCCAGAAATACAGATGGATTCTGCCCTATATAGCTTGATGGCATTAGGGTGCACTGTGCACCAGTGTCCACCAGAGCCTTATACTCCTGTGGGTCTGATGTTCCAGGCCATCGAATCCACACAGTCCAGTAAACCCGGTTGTCCCTTTCCTCCACCTGGCTGGAGGCAGGGCCCCTCTAGTCCTGGTCATAGTATTCATTACCCACTTCTTGTACATACGAGTCACGAGTTTCTTCATTAAAATCAGAAGTAAGATCAGCCCTTTTACTCTGCCTGGGGAACTGTCCACTGGAAACCGGAGCAGCAATTTTCCTGGAAGAACCCCCTTTGGTGATTGTTTTCCTTGCAACTCACGTACCCGTGCCTCTAGGGTCGAGGTAGGTTTTCCATCCCACTTCCTCATGTCCTCTCCGTGGTCACTCAGGTAAAACCACAGGGTGGCCCATGGTGTGTACCCTCTATATCCTCTCTCTTGAGCAGAGGAACGCAGACTCCTAATAGCTGAGATACTGGTCCGTACAGGTAGAAAGTAGGACATATCCTCTTTGAGTTGCTGGACCTTCCGGGACAGTTTCTCCACAGCTGAGACAAGGGAGGAAGAGATACTTTCTCCGTATTCCTGGAGTTGGCTAGCCGCTTCATCCACCGTTGGTTCCTCTCCATCTTTCCAGGTCAGTATTGCCAATGAGTTGGCACACGACGATGGTGCGCTCCGCACCAACTTCCGCCACATGGGTCATGTGCACTGGACTTCATGTGGATCTTTGGATAAATGCTCATTGTTCAGGTCACCATAAATCACCTCCAGCACGCCTAATTCCCTCAGGTACTGGATACCTCTCTCCATGGTGGTCCATTTGCCTGGGCGGTATACAACATCTTCCTTGAAGGGATATCTTTCCTTAATACCTGACAGGAGTCACCTCCAGAGGCCGAGGGCTTGTGCCCCTTTTCCAATCGCTTTGTCAATGCCCCCTTCCCTAGAAAGGGATCCCAGCTGTTTGGCTTCCTTACCCTCTAATTCGAGGCTGCTGGCCCTGTTATCCTAGCATCGGAGCAGCCAGGTGACAACGTGCTTGCCTGGACGATGGCTGAAATCTTTTTGCATATCTTGCAGCTCGCTCAGGGATAGGGATCGGGTGGTTTCCGTCTCGTTTATGAGTTCTTCCTCTTCCTCTGCCTCTCTTTGTGATGGCCCTTCTTTTTCATCCTCCCTTTCTAAAGGAGCTGACTTTCACTTCCAAGATTTCTTCTTGTGTATAGGGGCAACTGATACAGGCACGGGTTGGTTCCCTGTTTCAGCCGCAGTGCCTGTCATGGGGAATGGAGCAACCGCAGTATCTGTCGCAGCGGGGGTTGGAGTAGCTGTGGTGCCTCTCACTTTGTCGTCAGATCCAGAGACCTTCTCTTCCCCTTGAGGGAGGGTACTGAATAGTGTTGAACAGGGCTTGGTAGGCATGGGCCAGGCCCCAGCACATTGCAGTGATTTGTGTCTCTTTGGAATTGCCAGGGTGACAGCATACTTTTTCCAAATATTCTACTAATTTTTCAGGATTCTGCACTTGTTCAGGGGTGAGGTTCCAAAACACTGGAGGTGCCCACTGTCCTAGGCGTTTGCCCATGCTATCCCACACACCCTGCCACTCATAACTATCCAGCCTTGGGGCAGATCTCTGGATGATATTCTTAAATTGCTTACTAATCTTGGACAAAACCGAAACAAGATTCCCAAGCAATACCAATAAAAGGATCTTAACTACCCAAGGATGTTCAAGATACTGAAAAGTTATTGTAATGAAGGAGGAAACATTGTAGAAGAAAATAGAGAAGGTGCCATTCTGTATTTCCTCCATTAAAAACCTCTCAGAGGAAGAAGTATAATTGCTAAATGTCTCCACGACGTGGTACCCGGCGTACAGTAATGGCTTCAGTACAAAACTCAGATACCAAATTAAGCTCAAGGTCACTGTTTTAATAACAAATCTCGCAGGCAAAACATCACTAATTACTGCAGAGCACAGCAAACTGCAAAAACGAACACCAGTCTTTAACATGAACAGCAAAAAAATGAGCATGGTGCAGATCAGGTAAACCAATATCGAGAACAGATGAATCAATATCGTGACCCACAACTATTAACAGATCCAAATTCTTTAATATGCTCTGGTTAATCTGTTATTATCTCAAAGCCTTCGTGCCCCACATTGGGCGCCAAAAAGGACTGTTGTGGTTTAGCTTCAGTCGGGGACTAAGCACCACACAGCAGCTCGCTCACCCTCCCTGCTCCCAGTGGGATGGGGGAGAGAATCGGAAGAGTAAAAGTAAGAAAACTCATGGATTGAGATAAGAACAGTTTAATGATTGGGAAATGTATATATAGAAATGTAATAATAATAATAATAATAATAATTTGAAATGAAAAGGAAAACAACAAGACAGAGAGGGAGGAACAAAACAAAGGAAAAAAAAAACAAGTGATGCAATCACTCACCGCCTGCTGACCGATGCCCAGCTAGTCCCTGAGCAGCGATCGCTACCCCCCGGCCAACTCCCCCCAGTTTATATACTGAGCATGACGTCATATGGTATGGAATAGCCCTTTGGCCAGTTTGGATCAACTGTCTTGGCTGTGCCCCCTCCCAGCTTCTTGTGCACCTGGCAGAGCATGGGAAGCTGAAAAGTCCTTGACGAGTGTAAGCATTACTTAGCAACAACTAAAACATCACTGTGTTATCACATTATTCTTATCCTAAATCCAAAACACAGCGCTATACCAGCTACTAGGAAGAAAATTAGCTCTATCCCATCTCGAACCAGGACACCTCCTACCCTCTTTATTCATAGTGTAAAAGACAATCCAACTTTGAACTAATCAAACAGCACAACCCAGGAATGTGGTTTAAAATTAAATTTTGAAGTCGTTAAACTCCAACTAAAAATTTTCTTGGATTGCATACAAATTTTCTGTATTTACTTTGTGTTTAAACTTTTCTTGAAAAAATATGTAAAGGAAGAACAATGAATTAATTTTGTTGATGATTTTATTTTATATTGTGATAGCACTTTGGAGTATCAGTCACAGACTAGGACTCCACTATAACAGGTACTGGACAAATGCAAACTAAAAAGGCAGTCTCTGAGTTAAATATCCAATATTTTAAGTCTTTTATTTAAACCGTGTTAAAATAACACCAATTCAGAATCTCTCAAGCAGAATACATCTATCTCTACATGTTGATTGCAGCCCAACAGACTACCTATTTTCTGCTGCTTTTTACTCTTGTGGTTTAACCCGGAGAGGCAGCTAAGCACCACACAGCTGGTTGCTCACTCCCCCCACAATGGGATGGGGGAGAGAATCAGAAGGGTAAAAGTGAGAAAACTCATGGGTTGAGATAAAGACAGTTTAATAGGGAAAGCAAAAGCTGCACGTATAAGCAAAGCAAAATAAGGAGTTCATTCTCTCCTTCCCATTGGCAGGCAGGTGTTCAGCCATCTCCAGGAAAGCAGGGCTTCATCACACGTAACAGTTACTTGGGAAGACAAACACCATCACTCCGAACGTCCCCCCTTCCTTCTTCTTCCCCCAGTTTTTATATTGCTGAGCATGACATCATATGGTATGGAATATCCTTTTGGTCAGTTGGGGTCAGCTGTCCCAGCTGTGTCCCCTCCCAACTTCTTGTGCACCCCCAGCCTACTTGCTGGTGGGGTGGTGTGAGAAGCAGAAAAGGCCTTGACTCTGTGTAAGCACTGCTCAACAATAACGAAAACATCCCTGTATTATCATCACTGTTTTCAGCACAAATCCAAAACATAGCCCCATACTAGCTACTATGAGGAAAATTACCTCTATCCCAGCCAAAACCAGTACAGCTACTAATGGGACTTCAATGTTAAAATTGCTTTTCATAACAGCAATTGCTTTCCTTTGAAATTCTGGTTTGAGTATGATGTTTGCATATGCGTGAAAGTGGAAAAGCATTCATATACTTGAACACAGTATGGATAATTTTTACTAGCTTTCCTAAACTCTCCAGAATATGTGACAGGATGAAACTGTTAATGAGAACAGAGAAGTAAGAAAAATGTGCATGTCTGGAAAAAAATGCATAGCTTTAAGCTTTTCTGTTCATGAGTTACTAAATAGTTTCTTCTGTTGGTTGCTGTTTTTGTTTTATGCTAATATGTCATCTCTGTTTCCTGGCATGGGTTTCTGCTCAAGGCTATTGTGAGTATGGCTTTCTGTTTACTTAACACTACTTTTTCTTTATAGGCATTTATGGTTTTGATTTTAAAAGATGCTCACTGTATATAAAGTGAGTTTATGATTAAACCAAAATTTACTTTGAAGCTCCCCACCACCATCACCCCTGCCAAGAGCTTATTCAAATGTGACTTAGCCAGAAATCAGAACACCATAAGGTGTATTATATTTATGTATTTGTAGGCAAAGATGTGAAAACAGAGAAAAGCAGAGCAATTGAGGATAAAATTTCTGCTGTGCTCTGGTCAGTGGCACTCCATCTAATTTTTGTGGGGACAGAATTTTACCTCAAGTCTTTATGTGAATTTGCTTTGATGCATTGGACTGCTCTTCAAGCAAATTTTCCACTATTTAATTTTAAATAATTTTGTTGAGTCTAATCTACAAAAGTACTGAATCAAAAAGCAATGAAAACAACTGAAATAATATAATTTTGTCATTAATGGATCTCTCATATATTGATCCAATTCCAAGAAAATATTTGTGAAGTTATAAGGCATTCTGATTTTGGTAAAGTCCACAGCTATCAAGGAAAGGACAACTACAGAAAACTGCTATACAATTATGACCTAAAAATGGGTGACATTAAATGGCTGTGTTCTGGTTATAATTGTGAAATTATATATTTTAATATAACTGCAATTATACTAAGCACCATAACGTATTAAAATAACTGACACATTTAACTTTCTATTTTAGTCGCTGCTTCTGCAAAAGAAACTTGAAGAGCATCTGTAAGTAATAAAACTTTCCATATTTTGCTTGCCATATGAAATTATCTGCTTTCCATATGCTTAGCAGGTGCTTAGCCATTAACAGCAGTGGGAAGGCAGTAGTGCATTTGAGAGAGATCTAAAAGAAGAGAAATGCAGATAGCTCAGGAATATGTAGAGAATCTGTTACTGAGGCATTATTTTCATTTCTTATGGAAAGCCTTTGCCAAATTAAAAGGAGTTATGAAAGAGCCACCATTTTCTGGTGCTTAGAAAACTTGATTTAAAATTGTGTAAAGCTTAAGTTAAGAGGAATAATTAATGTTGTTCTGAGGAAAACAATTTAATATAAACAATATTTACATTTTTACATTTTAGTATACATTATGGACTGAAAGATAACATTTTATTGAGTGTGATCTTTCTGTTCTACTATTTCTGCACTGCTCTTAATTTTACACTTTTTTTAAACTGCAAGTTTTACTTAAAGAATTGTTTGCTTGTTAACTGGCTTACTAGAAAGTATAGTCTCTCTAGAACTTGGGGGGGGTGTAAGCCATTCTTCCCAAATCTTATCACAGCTATTGATATTATACACTTCAAACATGCTTTGTACAATTTCTTATAAATTCTAAAGTAAGTATATAAGTCTGGGCTGAGAATGGAGCTATCTGGTTTTATAACTCTGCATAGGGTTAGGGTTAGGGTTAAGGTTAGGGTTAAATACCCTAGAGGTATTTAAAAGACATGTAGATGTGGTGCTTAGGGACATGGTTTAGTGGTGGACTTGGCAGTGCTAGGTTAACGATTGGACTCGATGATCTTAAAGGTCTTTTCCAACCTAAACAATTCTATGATTCTATGATACATGGTAGTGCTTTTTAGTATATTTTATAAACATTCCCATAGACATTGACCCACTTGTCATTTGTCCTCATGCCTCACAGCCAAGTCAACTATACTCCCAGAAATATACCATACTCTGAGGGTTTGGGTTTTTTTATCACTTAATGTTCATTCAGGAGGATAAGAGTATTGGAAAAATAATATGTGCTTTTATGGTTTGTAACAGTGAGAAGCTCCATGAAGCTAACAATGAGCTACAGAAGAAACGAGCTATTATTGAGGATTTGGAACCAAGATGTAATAACAGTTGTGAGTTTTCTGATATGCACTCCATTTCTTTTAACTGTAAAATGTTTTGCATGCAGGGAATGATCTTTAATTAATATTTCATTTAATATCTATAAAAGCTGTAAGAAAAACAAAACGTGTTTCAAGTGGTAGTGGTATGTGCGGTGTTAATTACTCTGAAAGCTATAATGACCAAAAACATGCTACTAATTCTTGAGATGCAGCAGATCACATTTTAGAGCCCACCGTGGCAAAGAATGATCATCTGTCATTTAAACTCAGTTGTTCACAACTGTTGTTTTCTGAAAATAGTATTATGTCTTCTAACATCTTATGTTTAAAGGTCCTTGTTGCCACCTCCATGTTATTTTAACTCCCAATATGTTACATCAATATGTTTTCAGATTACAGAGTGGAATTGTGCTATAACTTGAGAAAGTTTTTGGACACTGGTCAATGAGAATGTAGCTTTTGGGCCATTTTGATCATATCACAGCAAGACCTCAGCACCCAGTTGTAAACAACTGAAGGGTACATCACTGATGGCTACAGCATTTGCCTTTTTTATACTGTCTAGTCTTGGTAAATAATACATTGTCTCTTACTTTTGTCAAGTAGCAATGTCAGCTTCTCTTGGAAGCACCAAAGCAATTCTATTCATTAAATGGTCTGGGAAGACTGAAATATCATTTCGGTATTCATTAGAAGAATCATAGAATCATTTAGGTTGGAAAAGGCCCTTAAGATCATTGAGTCCTAACACTGCCAAGTCCACCACTAAACCATGTCCCTAAGCACCACATCTACATGTCTTTTAAATACCTCCAGGGATTGTGACTCAACCACTTCCCTGGGCAGCCTGTTCCAATGCTTGATAACCCTTTCAGTGAAGACATTTTTCCTAATATCCAATCTAAACCTCCCCTAGTGCAACTTGAGGCCATTTCCTCTTGTCCTATCGCTAGTTACTTGGGAAAAGAGACCGACCCCCACCTCACTACAACCTCCTTTCAGGTAGTTGTAGAGAGCAATAAGGTCTCCCCTCAGCCTCCTTTTCTCCAGGCTAAACAACCCCAGTTCCCTCAGCTGGGCCTCATAAGACTTCTGCTCTAGACCCTTCACCAGCTTCGTTGCCATTCTTTGGACACGCCCCAGCACCTCAATGTCTTTCTTGTAGTGAGGGGCCCAAAACTGAACACAGTATTCGAGGTGCGGCCTCACCAGGGCCGAGTACCCAGGGACAATCACTTCCCTAGTCCTGCTGGCCACACTATTTCTGATACAAGCCAGGATGCTATTGGCCTTCTTGGCCACCTGGGCACGCTGCCGGCTCATATTCAGCCGCCTGCCGACCAACACCCCCAGGTCCTTTTCAGCTGGGCAGCTTTCCAGCTACCTAATGATTACATAATCATTAGGTAAATTTTAGATCCAATAAATTTTCATTAGTTTCCAGTTAAAACCACAGAACACTATTACATGTTACAAAATTCCACATTTTAGAAATTTATAAGACAACTGGAGATGAAGTTCAGGAGCTGAGTAGTTGATGAGTATGTAATACGTCTATACTGAACATGCCTCAGTTGTGGGGGACAGGGCAGAAAGGGGACTGGTTTTCTGAGTCCCTAACCTCTAAAATTTAGAGCATATTCAGACTTCTCTGATTGGCTTACTTGAATTGCAAGTTGTTTGTGAAAAACCTTGGGCTGAGCTTCTATCTTGATATGACAAAAACAGTTAAAGTAGTTATACTTCTTCCTTTCTTTCCATGAATAGGATAAATGGTGTGTGGGTTGTTTCTTTGGATTCTTTTAACTGGACTGAATTATGGCCAAGAAGTTTGTGCCAGAATTATACAAAATTTTGAAAAACAGATTCTATAGTCTTGATGAATACCTGCAATTGGTTCTGTAACAGATCAGTGGAAGAAATCTTACCCAGTCATCATCTTAGTGTTTTCCTTATGTTTAGAGAGAAAATTGTAAATAAGACAAACATAAATGAAAATTGAAAAATTAGGTTAAAAAACAGATAGATTAAGAGTTGTCAAATATTTATCTTTGTCTGAGAACCAGATTCCAATGTTATATACTATTTGATCAATGGTGACAAATTTGATCTTTCTCTGAGATGCAAGTAGGATGTATAGCTTGCACAAGTAGTAGTGGTTGGCACATTCTTAAATCAACACAGGAAATTGGATGTACAGTGAAACTGTCCTGTTGGTCTGCATCACTTCTTGACGATGATGTGAAGAAAACATAACTGGAGTGTTTTCATGTCACAATTTTGAAGAATTTTGTTCATTATTACCTTTGGGCAGATATGAGCAAGAATCTTGTTGACACTTAGGACTGTTAAACTTCTGTTCATTTGACCTACAATATACCATTTTTCATATGTGTTTCTGAGGTTTTGAATTAAACTTATTGTTTCCACTGCATCAATAAGCATTTTTCATTCCTTATGTAAGCTTTTCTTAACTGAAATAAAGTCCTAGCTGTGGGTTTAATGTCTGTTTAAATGCATGTAAATAAATTTAATGTAATTATTTTATCCTCTAATCCTGACATAAAGCACTCAAAATTGAAGAATTACAAGAAGCTTTGCGGAAAAAAGATGAAGAAATGAAGCAAATGGAAGAACGATACAAAAAGTATTTGGAAAAGGCCAAAAGTGTAAGTGTCTGGGTTCCAAGTTAACAATCCTTCCCTAACAGGCTGTACCACATTTTCACTCTGTAGGAATAAAACTAAATTAAGTATCTATACTTGTGACTACTATCTAACCAAAACCCTTTGTACTACTTCTGTACACATATGTACCCCACTGATACAGATTTATATTAGAGTTACCAGACAAAGCTCCTTAAGAGTCACAAGTGCCAATGAATAACACAGAGATGGTGTTAACCCCTTCCTGATGTTATGATAACCTGTTTCTTGGTGGAAGTTCTTCCAGGCTCATCAGTGAGTGATGCAGTTTGGCTGAAGTCATGTCCATGCTAGGGCTCACATGTTTTTAAAAGTTTTTTCAGCTATTTTCTAGGACAAACTTAAAAACCTCGGCCTTTACCGGAATTGTTCTTGAGTATTTGTTAGCACTCAAATGCTGCCTCTGATGGGTGCCGCATAAGAATGTAGTTAGTTGTTCCCCTCATCTTACTTAGTGGCAGAAACTTCATCACACATGCACTGCCATGGATTCTTCTTGGCTGTAGCAGAACTTTCTAAAATTTGCATTACTGGTACTCCAGATCCCTGAATCACAGCCTCTTTCCAGATAGAAGTAGTCCTTGAGTTCACAGTGAGGAGTGAGTTGAGGGGTAGCAGGTAATCCTTAGCTATAAAGAGAAAAAGGCTTCAAGGAAAGGTTTCACATGCTCTGGCCCCATGGCAGTGCAGAATGGGGGTAGGAACTGCTTCCTTGTGTCCAAGATATTGAACCTCCGAGGTCTTGCTTCCTCCTATCAACACTTTTGTTTGACAGTCCTGTTAGAGCACATTTCAAATAATGTGTGACACTTCATGATTGTTGTTTAGAGATAGTCTCCATCATCCTGGTTGACAATTTAGAGCCTCTGTCTTATTAGAGGAGAGATGTGTTTGTATTATATGTCAGCCTTTTAAAATTAAGCATTCTTTTGTTTGACATTTTAAAATGTCATTTTACTTTATTATATTGACATGTTTTAAGTTACTTCTATGTCTCTTAATCTGCCTTATGTGGTTATAATACCTTGATGCCTTTTCCAACATTGAATTAAAAACAAACTGTGGTTTTCCTCTCACAGGTTATCCGCACCTTAGATCCTAAACAAAACCAGGGTGCAGCTCCTGAGATTCAGGCACTGAAAAATCAGTTGCAGGAACGTGACAGAATGTTCCATTCATTGGAGGTAATAATCTCCATGTTTCACAGTAGATCTTTTGTGTTTCCTCATTTTGGGGTATAGACTGTGCTTCTCTAATATTTACTGTTCTCTGCAGTTAAACAATTTTAAATATATGGGGTTTGTTTTGTTTTAGAAAGAATATGAAAAAACAAAGAGTCAAAGAGAAATGGAAGAGAAGTTTATTGTTAGTGCCTGGTATAATATGGTAAGAATCTCCAAACTTAAAAACGATAAAAAGGTTAATCTTAGTTGTTTCTGTGGTGTCTATCAAGGTCTTCATTTATTTATATTTTTGTGTATAAAGTATTTTCAAATATATATACAGATGAAAGCATTCTCTTTTAGTTATCATTATATAACAGTTAACCCCTAGTGGAAAACAATAAACTTGTAAAGGCTTGACAGAGTTCATACTGAAAAACAGCAAAGTAAGCCTCAGTTCAGAATACAGAAAACCAAGGTGGTTGTTATTTTCAAGTTTCAAAACCTGAAGCATCACTTTGGGGGGGGGGGAAGGAAGCCTCAGTTTTCTTTTTTGTAATTTCAGACATTTAGTTACACTGTCTTCTAATACTCAAATTAATTCTCTTTGTTGCCCCCTCTCCAATCTTCTGCTTGTTTCTATTTCATTAGAGTGACAATGCAGGTAGTTTTGTGGACACCTGATACTCTTCTTGTGGCATTTACCAAGCTATACATATTTGGTTCTTTCATTCTGTTCACTACATATGAAAATGGGTGAGTGCAGGGTCAAGCCTCACTTACACTATTCAAAGCATATGGGAATTGTATATCAATCACACAGTGTTGGACCTTTTTGCAGCAAATTGTTCACCTTCAGCAAATGTGTTCAAGACTTACCTTTGATAGGGTGTGGCTGAGTACTGGGTTTGCGTGGCAAGGTTTTGGTAGCGAGGGACTACAGGGGTGGCTTCTGTGAGAAGCTGCTAGAAGCTTCCCCTATGTCTGATAGAGCCAATGCCAGCTGGCTCCAAGACAGACCTGCCGCTGGCCAAGGCTGAACCAATCAGCGACAGTGGTAGTGCCTCTGTGATAACATATTTAAGAAGGGGCAAAAAACCCCTGCACAACTGCAGCCAAAGAGAGGAGTGAGAATATGTGAGAGAAACAACTCTGCAGACACCAAGGTCAGTGAAGAAGGATGGGGAGGAGGTGCTCCAGGCGCCGGAGCAGAGATTCCCCTGCAGCCTGTGGTGAAGACCATGGTGAGGCAGGCTGTCCCCCTGCAGCCCATGGAGGTCCATGGTGGAGCAGATATCCACCTGCAGCCTGTGGAGGACCCCACACCAGAGCAGGTGGATGCGCCCAAAGGAGGCTGTGACCCCGTGGAGACCCCACGCTGGAGCAGGGTCCTGGCAGGACCTGTGACCCCATGGAGAGGAGTCCATGCTGGAGCAGGTTTTCTGGCAGGACTTGTGACCCCCATGGGGGACCCACGCTGGAGCAGTTCATGAAGAACTGCAGCCTGTGGGAAGGACTCACATTGGAGAAGTTTGTGGAGGACTGTCTCCTGTGGGAGGGACCCCACGGTGGAGCAGGGGAAGAGTGTGAGGAGTCCTCCCCCTGAGGAGGAAGGAGTGGCAGAGACAACGTGTGATGAACTGACTGCAACCCCCATTCCCCGTCCCGCTGCGCCGCTGGGGGGAAGGAGGTAGAGAATTTGGGAGTGAAGTTAAGCCGGGGAAGAAGGGAGGGGTGAGGGGAAGGTGTTTTAAGATTTAGTTTTTATTTCTCATTATCCTACTCTGATTTTGACTGGTAATAAATTAAACTAATTTCCCCAAGTCAAGTCTGTTTTGCCCGTGACGGTAATTGCTGAGTGATCTCCCTGTCCTTATCTCGACCCACAAGCCTTTCGTTATATTTTCTCTCCCCTGTCCAGCTAAGGAGGGGGATTGATAAAGAGGGTTTGGTGGGCACCTGGCATCCAGCCAGGGACAACCCACCACAGGCTGCTTTGAAACTGTTCTTCTGATAGGAGTCCCTGACCCCCCCTGTAACATGCATCTGTTTCATCATAGAGGTTAAATAATTTCACTCTGTCTTCCCTTGGAAGAGTTTCCTTCTTGCTGTTTTATGTTCCTGCTATGTTCATGAGTAGGAAAGTAAAATGGTGTTTAAACAGAGCATTTGAATCTTTTTGGTATTGAAGGCACTTTCAGGTGACCTGGTGCCCTTGTCCAACTACATAATGTTGGTCCCACTGGTAAGCAGAAGACAAGGCTGAGCTGAGATATAGTTCAGTAGCCTGACTCTCATGTGGATGAAGATGATTAGTGATAGCTTCACCTGCTTCTTCCTTTTAGTTAGTTTCTGATTTTATCCACAGCCCACCATAGCTTCTATCAGCTCATACTGGTCAGGGTCTTCCAGTCAGCATGCAATTTTCTTCTTTTCCCTGCCATTCAACAGTGGGAATATTTCATAGCTCATAGCTTCTGCTAAAGACACAGATTCTCTCAAAAACAGACAATCACAGAATAGCTAAGGTTGGAAAGGCCTTTGGAGATCATCTGGTCCAACCCCCCTGCTCAAGCGGGGCCACCTAGAGCCAGTTGCCCAGGATCATGTCCAGACAGGTTTTGAGTAGCTCCAAGGAGGGAGATTCCACAACCTCTCTGGGCAACCTGTTCCAGTCTTCAACCACCATCACAGTCAAGAAGAGTTTTCTTATGTTCAGAGGGAACCTCCTGTGTTTCAGGTTGTGCCCAGTGCCTCTTGTCCTGTCACTGGGCACCACTGAAAAGAGCCTGGCTCTGTCTTCTTTGCACCCTCCCTTCAGGTATTTATATACATTGATGAGATCCCCCCTGAGCCTTCTCTTCTCTAGGCTAAACAATCCCAGCTCTCTCAGCCTCTCCTTGTATGAAAGATGCTCCAGTCCCTTAATCATCTTTGTGGGCCCTTTCTGGACTGTCTCCAGCATGTTCATGTCTCTCTTGTACTGTGGAGCCCATAACTGGACACAGGACTCCAGATGTGGACTCACCAGTGCTGAGTAGAGGGGAAGGATCACCTCCCTCGACCTGCTGGCAACACTCTTTCTTATGCAACCCAGGATGCTGTCGGCGTTCTTTAGCACAAGGATGCATTGCTGGCTCATGTTCAGCTTGGTATCCACCAGCACCAAAATATGCTTCCACCACTTCTATTAAGTTAGTATTTTCACAGAGGGTGAATACAATTGAGAAGTACTCTTCTAGCTCAACTTCCGAGGGGGGGGTGGGGGTGGGGGTGGCTTTCCAAAAGGTTTGTCATAGCACCATGTGTTCATGTGTGGAAATACACATTCAAGACCTGGCACACTGGGAGTCCTTTTCCTCAAGATTTACTACAAACTTGCATGATGATAAAAAGTGAACTCATTGAAAAGGCTCAGGAAGAATGTCTTAACCCCATTCTTGAAAATATAATGCTTGAAATTCATATCAGGTTAGCTCGTATTTGTGAAGAAGAAATAATAAATTGTAAATTAGTTGTTCATCATTATTTATTGGTATTCACTGATAAGTTTCTCTTTATAGGGAATGACTCTGCATAAAAAAGCAGCAGAAGACAGACTGGCTAGTACAGGCTCAGGACAGTCCTTCCTGGCTAGACAAAGGCAAGCCACAAGCACAAGGAGATCTTACCCTGGTTATGTCCAGCCAGCAACAGCAAGGTAAAGAAGCCTTGCCTTTAGAAAGAAAATTGCCCTGTGATCCAGGCCACTTCTGTTGCACATGACATTTCTGGAAACTCAACCAGTATCCTATCTCTTTGTCCCTTGTAACCACTGTTATTTCTCAGTTCAAAAAGGGGTTTTATCATGGTTTCTCATTGTTCTAATGTATTTTGTTCATGTTTTTTGGAGTCTCTGTCACTTACTCTCTCTGCCTTTTTGATTGTGCAAAAGTTTTGAAAAAAATCTAGAAAAATGTTGTATAATAATGGGATCTTTAAAATTTCTATGAAGCCTTTTCTCATATGAAAAGCCTGACATAGGCTGTATAGCAAACAAATTTGTCACAGTTGATATATTTGTGCCTACATGTATTATTATCCTATAATGTTATTGTGAAATGTATTTGCAGCCAAAAAACTTAATATTGGCAATGAAAGTAGCCTAGCCGCATCCTTTGCTATCTCATTTAGGATGTTTATGAGTTAAAAAAAGCAGAAAGCAAACAACACCCCCCCCAACAAAACCCTAAAACAAACAAAAAAAACCTTAACCCCCCACCCATCTTCTCCTACATACAGAAGTTGCTCCTATTCTTGATGCTTGGCATTTAGTAGGGAAGTGGAATTTTTGCAGGCTTTCTTTTATTCTTCCCTAAAAATGGTTCCTATCTGCTTTTGTTTATCAGCTGCTGTTATGTTTGCTGACAGGAGAATGTTTTCAAATGGTTTCTTCCACTCATGTTGAAGTTTGTGTGTGTGTGTGTGTGTGTGTGTGTGTATATGCACATATAAATAAATATAAAAGAAAGTTTTAAAATATTCAAAATGCTTTAGTATGCTACAGCATCATTCATTTAAAAGAAGGCATTTATTTTAAACTTTTGTAATTATGGACTAACAGTACATAATAGATCAATCCATTGAGGTCCAAATGTGTAGTGTGGAGGTTAATGTAGTCAAATTGTTATCCCCTACTAAAAGATCTATTTTTAACATATTAATTCAGAGGATGATTATATCAGTTACCTTACTAATGGTACTAGCTTCTTGAGGCAAGTTTCTTTGTTGCTAACTGTTGAAAATTGACTGTTGTTTATTGTACTAACTTTTAAATATGTAACTGTCTAGTAATGTCTCACCCTTGTAGCACCTTTTTGTTGGTCAGTGGAATGGATGAGGGTGCCTATTATTAATTTAGGCCCTGGTCCTACAAAGTTCTGAGCATCCCCTGAGTAATTCTTAACTCTCCCTATCATTTATTTCAAGTAATTGATGGTGCTGGACACAAAGCACATCTGATCATTGGTTGTAATACATTTGCTCAGGGAAGAGATTCACAAGCATGCATTTTGTGGCAATTTCATCTTAAAGAACTTTTTATTTAATCTGTTTTGCTCCTAATATGCATAGTCTAGTTTATACATTTATCTTTTTTACATTATTTTAATACTTTCTCCAGTGAAAGCTTTTACTTTTAATATATCCTTTCAGATAAAACACACAATAGCTTTTACTTTAACCATCCCAAGATATATTTTAATCTACACATATCATGGAAAAGGCAAAGGATCATTTAAAACCAGCATGCTTGAATTAAAGGATAGGTATAGATGAGTGGCTGTCGTGGTTTAGCCCCAGCTGGCAACTAAGCATCACACACCCGCTCACTCACTCCCCCCTTGGTGGGATGGGGGAGAGAATCGGAAGAGCAAAAGTAAGAAAACTTGAGGGTTGAGATAAAGATAGTTTAATAGGGAAAGCAAAAGCCGCGCACCCAAGCAAAGCAAAGCAAGGAATTCATTCACTCCTTCCCATGGGCAGACAGGTGTTCAGACATCTCCAGGAAAGCAGGGCTCCATCGTGCGTAGTGGTTACTTGGGAAGACAAACGCCATCACTCCGAATGTCCCCCCCTTCCTTCTTCTTCCCCAGCTTTATATACTGAGCATGATGTCATGTGGTATGGAATAGCCCTTTGGTCAGTTTGGATCAACTATCCTGGCTGTGTCCCCTCCCAGCTTCTTGTGCACCTGGCAGAGCATGGGAAGCTGAAAAGTCCTTGACTAGTGCAGCAACAACTAAAACATCTCTGTATTATCAACACTGTTTTCAGCACAAATCCAAAACATAGCCCCACACCAGCCACTATAAAGAAAATTAACTCTATCTCAGCTGAAACCAGGACAGTGGCATTTATAGAAACTGTTTTAAAGCATCAGCTGTTCATATCAAATCCAGGCTAAAAACCTGCATTCAATATGTGTTTGAAGAACTTTTACCCTTTTTCATTTGCATTTTTTTTCCAGCAATGCAAACAATGTCTTCTGAAGTCTTAGCGCTGATGTATATGTTTGTCTACCACAATTGTTCTTTGTGCAAAGGAGCAAATATAATAATTTTTCTGAATGAATTTAACATTCATGATTGACAACACAGCATTTATATATCATCCAAAGGAAAAAACCCAGGAATATTTAAAATGATCTTTTTACTTTTGGCTGGCTGGCTCTTCTTGTCTGTTACCAAACTGCCAAAATCTATTTGTGAAAGAAAGGGATACCAAGACTTTAATAGGAGGTTTTATCTCCTTGATTTGTCTACTAATTCAGTTTACTATTGCCATTAATTTAATGTGTCTAAAAGAAACTCAAATACAGTCTCCACACTAGAATAAAACCACTTGCTCTTATTATTTTATCATTTGTGTTACCGTTTTGCTAAGGCTTCAGTCACAAAGGCTCTTACAGGTTATACACTGAACATTCATTAGAAACCTTCCTTCTGGCTTTTACTTTTCTGTCTCTTGGGTCTCTGTTGTTTTGTCTTGTTTTGAGGAGTTTTCCCCTCCTCCTTTTCCCACAAGATTAGATACCATAGTGCTTTCCTGGGTTCTCTCCAAGAAAAAAAATCCTAATCAGCTTTGCAATACTGTATATGTAGGAGCAAAAAAGAGCAATATTGAATCTATGCTTCACTGCTGCTCATAATAATTGTCAGGTAAGACCAAATAAATATTTTGTTCTCTGAGAACTTCCAAATTTGTAGAAATTCTGTATTCCCCAGAATTTGTGTTACATTTAAACCTCTAAAAGTATGCTAGGACCTTGTAGAAAATTCTCTAAATACAGTCTGGTTACTTCCAGGAGGTCATTTATTCTATGTTTTAATGGTAACCTATAGGATTTCATTCTTTGTTCTTAAGCATTCACTCTTAATATTTGTTGCACACATCAGTTACTGTGTGGATGGTTCTCTTCAATGCAGGTGGCAAGCATCAGTGAACCTTCCCTGTAACATTTCTTTATTGGAAGGATTCAACTTCATTACTTTTCTGTTAAGGAATCTTACTAGTTATGTAGCTTTGGAAATAATTTTGGTATTAGAAACAGAGTTTAGAGTGTGACTTCAAGGAGTAAGCAGCTGTATGGATGAACTACCAGTGAGTACTCTCTCTTTTTCATATCTTCAGTAATAAAAGAATATAAGCAAAAAAGCTGAAAAACAGATTTTCCCAATACAATAACTACTTATACATTTTTGGGAGGGTTTCTTATGGGGCACCAAAGACTAATTACATCAAAACTGTAATGATTAGTTATTAAATCAACATTATGTGCTGTCCTGATAAACTTAGAAAAAGAAGAGAGAAAAAAAAAGAAAGAAAGAAAAAGAAAAAAACCCTGCAGGGAGATGTTAGAGAGAAATGGTGAATAGTTCATAAGAGCACATACTGCCATTCCTAAGTACTGTTCCTGGGATCTGTCTGGCTGAATCTTTCCCAGAGATTGGAATTAAATACCAATTAAGGCTAACAGTTAAACACACAAATGTGTTTACTGTCCAGCAGCTGGAGCTTAGTTTCTGATCTTCAAGAATGTATACAGTCCAGCTTGTATACTACCATGAGGAGTTGAGGTACTATTGTATATATAATTAGGCATCATAAAAATTAATATTAATGATCCCTGTTTTCCTGATAGCAACGCTTACCACTTGTATCATTCCATATATTTTCCAAGTGCTCTATAAACTATAATAATCTAATGTAAAGGTAATATGTATCCCACTTATAGTGCAAAGGAAAATATCAGAGCACACAGCTATAAATATTTTAAAATTAAATAAGTACATATCAGCTCTCAGGTACTTTTATCTCCTTAGAGTTAAGCAATTGGGAATCCTTTGCAATTCTGTTGTCACCTGGAGATGGTAATAATACTTGTTCTGAAAGTTGTCTAAAGCTTTCTATTCAAGTAAGGAACACTAGTAATTTTATATTCATTAGAGTATGAAATAATTAATGTTGACTTTTTCTGTTGCTGTTTTATGAACATCTTAGCTTGCACATACCACAGCATTGTCAAGAAAATTCAAGAGGTTTTCAGCAATTTTAACGGTCCCTTTATTTTGATGTGTGCCAATAGCTTTTGCATTTTCTCAGTCCTCTTGTATATGATACTGTCCACTTAGCAACTTCCTGAAAGATTTTTGACGGGTTTGATTAACTTCATGTTTTCTTTGTAGATATGGTAATTGGAAAATATTATCTTACCACTTGATTTTCCTTTAGTTAGACATTCTGAAGAAGAATATCCTGAATGTGTCTTACAATTTTTTTCCTACAAAGCAAACAATACCTGGATTTCACCCCTCTTATGGAAATTTTTTTCCCCAAACTTAACTTTCCTTTCCTCTCCTCTCCTCTCCCTTCCCTTCCCCTCCCCTCCCCATGGATTGAGGAGGAAGGTTTTTTTGCACTCAGTCAGATATTTAACTCTGACTTCTAGGGTTTGTGCACATGTGTCTTAGGTAGCATGCAGACCCTGTATTTAGCAATAATTTTGTATTGACAAACTTTGACGCCTCCAAACCAAGCTTAGGTAATTCTGCAAGCTTTTCCCTCACTTGTACTGTGTAATAAAGAGTGGAAAGAGGTTCCTCCATCACGACATACTTATATAACCATGTATTTTTTCTGCAAGTCTTAGGCATTCATACTGCAGGGATGTCACTGCAGAGAAGTTTTGAGAGAAGAATTCTGACTGAAGTGTGATCTCAGAAAATCAAGCACTTAAGAAGAAACTTTTTCAGAAACCATTCCTTAGAATGATTGTATCAGCTAAAGCTGGAAATGTGACACATAGGGGTTTTTTTTCTGTTAAAAAGAAAAGTTAAAACATAACATAAACAAAGGTAAGCAAGGAATTTGAGTGGGGATTTGAACCAGGCAGATTGCACACAGCCAAGGTGCACTCTCCCTTCCAGACCTGAGCAGTCCAGCTCCCTTCTGGACTAGAAATGATATTGCTTTCCAACTTTGTGGCTTTTGTGAGAAACCAGAAGTGAAATTCTGCTTGTTCTTATAAGGTGGAGGTAGGAGTCCTTCTTATAGCGAGGGACAAATCACCCTTGCACTCAGAAAATCTCCATGAGCTACATTCATGTCATCTGGAGGGGGGGGTAGGGTGAAGAGAGAGGTGTCAGATTATACATAGGATCCAGCAATATCTGGTTGCCACTCTCAAGGAATTTGAGAGCTTTCTAGCATATTTGATTCTGTTGCCTTGCACCTATGACATGTCTTCCCTCTCTGGAAGTCCAGAAAAGCAGCAGGAGCTTGTGAGTGACCTCTGCATGCAATAAGTAAAAATAAGTGATGATTTCCTCAGTTTGGAGGGAAAGGAGGCGGAAGATGAAAGAACCTGTTCCAGGAAGCTTGGAAGCTTGTTGAGTACAAAAATCTGAAGAGTAGTATGTCTACCTGCATGCTGCTTTTTTGCTGTAGTTTGAAAAAGAATCATGAGCTCTTGGAATGGGTCTCTTTTTTTTTTTTTTAATTAACTTTGAGTTGCAGTTGACTATTTGAGGTTTCACCCTATATGAATAAGACTGAAGTTGTTTTATCAGCCATGTCAACCTCAGACTTCATGCATCTGGTACAGCGACTTCCTGGAGATCTTGTCTTTGCTGCAAGCTTCATTGCAGTGTTTGGAGAATTTGCAGACTTCTCTAGTTTTGTCCTTTTTTCTTTTCTTTTTTTTTTTTTTGCCCCCTTTACTTTCATGGGTTCACTGAAAAATGAGACACAAAGGTCCTTTTAAAAATGTATCAACTGATTAAATTAGTGAATGAATGAATACAGATTGAGAAGATTGTTGAACCTCAGCAAGTTTGTAGATGAAAAAACTGGGAGGAGTGGCTGATATGCCAGAGGGTCATGCTGCCATCCAGAGGGACCTGAACAGGCTGGGGAAATGGGCTGACAGGAACCTCATGCAGTTCAATAAGGGGAAGGGCAAGGTCCTGCCCCTGGGGAGGAACAACCCCAGGTACCAGTACATGCTGGGGGCCACCTAGCTGGAAAGCAGCTCTGCAGAAAAGGACCTGGGGGTCCTGGTGGACACCAGGTTGAACATGAGCCAGCAACATGCCCTTGCTGCAAAGAGGGCAAATGGTATCCTGGGCTGCATTAGGAGGAATGTTGCCAGCAGGTCGAGGGAGGTGATCCTTCCCCTCTACTCAGCACTGGTGAGTCCACATCTGGAGTCCTGTGTCCAGTTATGGGCTCCACAGTACAAGAGAAACATGCTGTACTGGAGACAGTCCAACAAAGGGCCATGAAAATGATTAAGGGACTAGAGCATCTCTCCTATGAGGAAAGGCTGAGAGAGCTGGGACTGTTTAGCCTAGAGAAGAGAAGGCTCAGGGGGGATCTCATCAATGTATATAAATACCTGAAGGGAGGGTGCAAAGAAGACAGAGCCAGGCTCTTTTCAGTGGTGCCCAGTGACAGGACAAGAGGCACTGGGCACAACCTGAAACACAGGAGGTTCCCTCTGAACATAAGAAAACTCTTCTTGACTGTGATGGTGGTTGAAGACTGGAACAGGTTGCCCAGAGAGGTTGTGGAATCTCCCTCCTTGGAGCTACTCAAAACCTGTCTGGACATGATCCTGGGCAACTGGCTCTAGGTGGCCCCGCTTGAGCAGGGGGGTTGGACAAGATGAACCCCAGAGATCCCTTCCAACCTCAACGTTCTATGATTCTGTACAGCCCTAGAAAACTTGGCAAAGCACACAATCCCACAGGACATCAAAGGAACACATGGCAGTAGAAACAAGGCAGCTTCACAAACAAATTATGGTATCAAACCACAGCGGATGACTTGGCAGGAACTCTTGGTAAATTCTGCAGTGAAACATTCATCTGTGGAGGCCAGTGGATGCTTTTCTTCTTAGGGCCCAGATTTCACACTCTATTTGTAGGGCCTTGCTAATGCAATGGGATTCACAGAATCATAGAATAGCCCAGGTTGGAAGGGACCTTGAAAGATCATCTCGTCCAACCTTTCAGGGGAAAGGGAGCCTAGATGAGATTACCTGGCACCCTGTCCAGTCATGTCTTGAAAACCTCCAGTGATGGGGACTCTACCACGTCCCTGGGGAGGTTGTTCCAGTGAATTATTGTTCTCACTGTAAAAAATTTCTTTCTTATGTTGAGAAGAAACCTATCCCGTTACAACTTGTACCCATTGTCCCTTGTCTTCTCCATGTGACTGTGAAGAGAGAGCCTCCGTCCTCTTTGTGGCCACACTTTAAGTACTGGAATACCGTGATGAGTTTCCATTCTGAGCCTTTTCTTCCCCAGGAAGAAAAGACCTAACTCCTTCAGTCTTTCCTCATAAGGCAGGTTCTCCAGCCCTTTGATCATCTTCACGGCCCTCCTTTGGACCCTCTCCAGTCTGTCCACGTCTTTCTTAAATTGTGGGGATCAGAACTGGACACAGTACTCCAGGTGCAGCCTGACAAGCGCTGAGTGGGATGATCACATCTCTATCTCTGCTAGTAACGCCCCTGCGGATGCAGCCCAGGATCCGATTTGCCTTTGTTGCTGCAGTGGTGCACTGCTGACCCATGTTCAGCTTGTTGTCCACCAGGACCCCCAGGTCCCTTTCAGCAAGGCTGCTCCCCAGCCACACAGATCCTAGCCTGTACTGGGCTCTTTGGTTATTCTGACCCAGGTGCAGGACTTTGCACTTGTCCTTGTTAAACTTCATACTGTTCTTGCTAGCCCACTCTTCCAGCCTGTCCAGGTCTCTCTGTAAGATGGCTCACCCTTCTGACGTGTCCACCTCACCACCCAGTTTAGTATCATCAGCAAACTTGGTGAGGGTGCTTTAAATCCCATCATCCAGATCATTTATGAAGATGTTGAACAGCATGGGGCCCAGTATCAACCCCTGGGGGACCCCACTTGTGACAGGCTGCCAGCCTGAGTAAAAACCATTGACCACCACCCTCTGAGTGTGGCCTGTTAGCCAATTTCCTACCCACCTCGCAGACCACCCATCCAGTCTGTATCCTACCAGTTTGTCCAGGAGAAGGCTGTGGGAAAGTGTCGAACGCTTTGCTGAAGTCCAGGTAAACAACATCCACTGCTCTCCCCATGTCGACAGAAAACATTATTTTGTTGTAGAAGGTGATCAGGCTAGTCAGGCATGGTTTGCCCTTGGTAAATCCGGGCTGGCTTTTCCCAATCACCTGCTTCATTTGGCTTGTGATAGTTTCTAGGAAGACTTGTTCCGTTACTTTCTCAGGGACTGAAGTAAGACTAATAGGCCTGTAGTTTCCTGGGTCCTCTTTTGGGCCTTTCTTGTAGATGGGTATGACATTTGCCCTCTTCCAGTCATCAGGGATATCCCCTGATCTCCACAACTTTTCAAAGATTATAGACAGTGGCCTCGCAACAATGTCAGCCACTTCTCCTAACACCCTGGGGTGGATTCCATCCTGGCCCATAGATTTATGTGGGTCGAGCCCTTGCAAGAGGCCACAGACCAGCCCTTCCTCCTCTACTGGTGGGTCAACACATGCGTTGTCGTAGCTACTTGAGCCTGTGATCTGGGGTCCGGCTATGCTGGTAAAGACAGAGGCAAAGAAGGTATTGAGAATCTCTGCCTTGTCAGCATTATTAGTGACTAGTTTCCCTGCCCTGTTTAGCAATGGGCCTCTGTCTTCCCTGTGCTTCTGCTTACTGCTCACGTACCTGAAGAACCCTTTCTTGTTGTTCTTGACATCTTTGGCCAATTTCAGTTCTAGCTGAACCTTAGCCTTCCTGACTGCATCTCTGCATGCCCTAGCAAGGTTCTTGTAGTCCTCAATGGCTATTTGGCCACCTTTCCATAGCTGGTATGCTTCTTTTTTGCTTTTAAGCACAGCCAAAAGATCTTTGTTAGGCCAGGGTGGCCTCTTGTTCTGCCTTCTTCCTTTCCCTTTGTAGGGGATGTACTGTTCTTGTGCTTCCAGGACGCTATTCTTGAATAACTCCCAGCACTCACAAGCTCCTTTGCCCTCCATGGATGCTTCCCATGGAATCCCTCGCAGCCAGGCTCTGAGCATCTTGAAGCTGGCTCTTCTAAAATCCAGGGTCTTTGTCCTACTACTGGTCTTCAGCATGCTCGGCAGGATCTTAAACTCCACAATGTTGTGGTCGCTGTATCCAAGGCTACCATTGGTAGTTATGTTGTCAAGTAAGTCTTCTCAGTTTGTGAGCAGTAAATCCAGCAATGCGCCATTCCTGGTCAGCATGTCCAGCATCTGTAGCAGGAAGCAGTCCTCAATGCATTCCAGGAACCCGATGGATGACTTGTGTTGCTTTCCCAACAAATGTCTGGGTAATTTAAGTCACCCATGAGGACCAGGTTCTGTTGGCCTGAGACTTCCTCGAGCAGCCGAAGTAAGGTTTCGTCAGTCTCGTCATCCTCATTGGGAGATCGGTAACAGATACCTAATATAAGATCCCCCTTGGTGACGATCCCTCCAATCTCAATCCAAAGGCATTCGAACATTCATGGTCTCCATAGCTCACCTCCATACATTCAAATTTCTCTTTTACATAAAGTGCAACTCCACCTCCTCTTCTTCTCTTCCTATCTTTCTGAAAGAGTTTGTAGCCATCCATTGCGGTCTTCCAGTCATGTGAGTTTTCCCACCGAGTATCTGTGATTCCTATGACATCATAACTCTCAGACTGGGCATGGAGCTCCAGTTCCTCCTGTTTGTTGCCCAGACTACATGCATTGGTATACATGCACTTGAGGTGGCAAGACTTAGGGTTCTTGCCTTTGGAGAGAGTTGGGGAGCGTTCCTCACTACTGTGGTAGTAGTGGCTCATCCACCCTGTTGCTTGTGAATATGAAGCATGTCACAGATTTAGACTCTACCTCCCAAGTTTGTTAGTTTAAAGTACAATTCACTAAGCAAGTCAGCCAATCTGCTGGTGAAGATTCTCCTGCCTCTTCTAGATAGGTGGATTCCATCTCTTCCCAATAGGCTGTATTAATCGAAGAACATCCTGTGACCATAGAAACCAAAGCCCTGGTGACGACACCAGCCACGAAGCCAGGTATTGATCTGCATGATGCATCGACTTCTGCCTGCACCCCTATCTCTGACTGGCAAGACAGAAGAGAAGATCACTTGGGCACCTGTCCCTTTCACTTGGGCCCCCAGGTTTGAGGGGTCTGAAGTCCTGCTTGATCTTGCCCAGGTTTTGCTTTACCATGTCATTGGTTCCCACATGGAAGAGAAGTAGGTGTTGCGTTAAGAGTTACTGTCGCGTAGGAGTCTGAGGAGTGGCTGGGGGGGGAAACCCTCCCGTTGAGTCACGAGGTTCAGACAGGACCCCCTTGCTTTCTAAACTCCTTCTCAGAGAGGAGTCTAGGTGTGGCTAAGTCCAGTCTTAGTCTCAGACTTGGTCAACGGTTTATTTTCTAAGGACTGTATATGCAGCCATTCATCAGAGTTAAGGCGACAGCGTTAATTTAAACGTGCTGCACCCCCAGTCTAGTCGTGTTGCATGAATTATCACAGCCACACTTAAAGACTCTGGTTGTGTTCAATAACTACCACGGCTAGATTAATAAAGAGTGCAGTTTATTAGAGCAACAGATACACAGATTCTTTGGATTACCAGTGATAAATTCACTGTCTGCAAAGCACATGCAAATACCAAGAGTATGAGTAACACTGCCGGCTATAAACGTGTTTAAAAAGATAATAAAGCAACTCTAGAGAGATTTCTAAGTTTTCCGCGGAGGCACTTGATATAACCAAGTGTTCGACTCTTACCCAAAGGCGTCCCGATGTGGGGGAAGAGAGGCTCAGCCCGTCGACTGATCCCAGAGGTCAGAGTGGTACACGATGGTGTCTTCCCTAACATTCTCTCTCTCTTAAGCCATTTTATACTATCTTTCACCTTTCAGGTGGAGCTTGAGTGAATCTAGTCATACATACCTTTGTTTAGGTTTGGTGTAAAGTTTTCTCGCTTCGCGTTTAAAGGTATAAGCTAGGAAAAATTCAAAGCGCAAGCTCAGTGAGGGGTGGTCACACCTTAGAGGCGGGTAGCTTTTGGGATGGAGGTGTGTTTTGTTATTATAATGATGTTATAATGAGCAAAGTTCATCAAAGGACAGCATTTTGTCAGAAATATGACAGACTGTTGGCCCAGGGTAGCAAATGTGCAGCTTACTGGTCACACACAATACCTTTGAGTTCCCATTTAATTGCAGAGCCTGGCCACGGCGTCTCCACACCGCTCCACCCTCTGAACAGTACCTTCTTAGAGTCAGTACACCAAGTTCCCCTGGCGTTACCGACATCTAAGGTTGCAGGCCTAGGGAAATTCCATGGAATGGATTCCTTGCATGTCAGCCACATTCCACCCGGGAATCTTCTTCAATGCTGTACCTTACCTAAAGGTGTGAATATAAGTTTAATTTCTAAGTCACCTCCAGCAATTATCCCACAGTAGGGGATAGTAGTCTGTACTTTTAACCAGTTGTGGTGGTCTCTCTGGGACATCCCGGATCTTGGCTCCTGGCAAGCAGCAAACTTCCCTTAACTGTATATCAGGCTGGCAGATGGGTGCCTCAGTGCCTCTCAGCAGAGTCACACACTACTAGCACTCACCACTTCCTTTTGCAGCTTTTAGTATGTGCTGCTGGTGTGGTTTCTCCCTGTGAATCTTGCTCATTGGTTTTGTCCACTGCCAAGGCTTCATATCTGTTGCTGGTTGGCACAAATGAGGAAGCGGAGTGAAATGATATCCTGTTCCCATGGGTCACCAGAGACCCTGGTGCCTCCTTCACCAAGGTGCTGTCTGTTCACTGTGGACACTCTTTGTCTGGTAGTCCTTAGAAGACAGTGTCACGGGGACCTAGTATTTCTTCTTGCAACACCTTGAATAATACTCTGTTTCTTGTTCCCCCTCCCTAATACAGCATAGCCTGCTGACTTCCTCCTGCAGCTCCTCCACTTCCTGCCTGAGTGACTCCACCTGAGCACACCTTGCACAGGTGGAGCTTCCACCCTCCTCCACCCAGGAGTGTGGGGTGCAGTCTTTGCAGCCCTCCACCTGGACAGCAGCTTCCCTGACAGGAAGCTCTGTCTGGGTGGCTGCCTCCACTCATCCCAGGCAAGCATGGCTAGTTAGCAGATTCCTGTCTGCTGCAGAGTGCAGCCCTTGCCTGGTCTCTGCCACCATGCTTCTGACAACCTCAAAGCACTGTCTAATAAGCCCTTCTAATTCCCTAGAGATCTCAAGCTGCTGGGTAGGCTTGCACAGCCACCAGTTAGTTGGGGTGACCATCAGGGCTGCAGCCTAAGCCTGCAAGTGAGCAGAGCAGGCAGCAGCCCGACAGCTGGTAGAGTGAGCTACCTTTCTCACACAAATTGCAAACTACCACGCCGCTCCCTGTTTGCATGCCAGTTATATGCGGCTTCCCGCAGTTTGAACTAGCTGCAGGGACAGCTGGCACTGCTCAACTCTTGCCCGCCCTTCTCATGAGACCTGTCGCCTGCCGGCTGGTCCATTCCCTACACAGCCCGAGGGTGCCAGGGGCCCAGAACCCCCCTCAGACACCCCCCAGGGACCTCACAAGCCTCACAGTCTTCTCAGCATGCAGCAACAACTGCTGCTGCCTCCACTGGCGGTGGCTTCCCACGGTTTGAACATTGTTTCTCTGAAATAGTTCTCTCTATTAGTTAGCCATGATAGCAAATCAAGAAATTCCTCTACTGCCATTTACTGTGTATATGCAAAATTATTTGGGAAACTGATAGCATAGCCTTCAATCTCCTTAGCACTATCGTGTTGATCCCAGACTGAAAGTGGATTCTATCTGACAGTCATAGAAAAATCTCTTGGTGCTGTTCTGTTGCCTCTGATCTCAGAGCATGATCCAGATAAAGTGAAAAGTGTGGCTAATAGAGAGGAAATGCAGGGTGGTCAGGAAACCTTTCCTGTTTGGTGGCAGCATTATTCATTGTTTGGCCTTGGAGTGGTTCTTGACTGTCAGATAAAGGTAGACTATCCAACATGGTTACTTTAATCTTTACAGAAGTGGAATTTCCAACTTCTGGTTCCAGCTGTGAGCTCTCCAGTTGTGTCCAGCTCTGTTTTTGTTGTGTCATTTCTATGTTTGTTCTTAAAAACTTTCTTATAGATTGCATCTGTTTCAAAATTCATAACACAACAACATTTCTAGGTGAGAAAATGTGCTGTCTCCAGTTCAGAAACAACATTGGTTACCTGTTACTCAACCACGGTGCACACTCAGCACATCATGCTAATTTATTGTCACTGTGAAGAGCTGTTAACTATTGTAGCATGGCACAAATTTGAACTGTTGCAACAGCAGATATTTCCACAGGTAGGGAGTAATGTATGAGACAGGGAAACTAGAAATGGCTTTTCTGTTACAAAAAGAAAGAGCTTTTCTGGCAGTGGTTATTTTGTAAGTGGAAATTGAATCCCTAATAATGAAGTCAACTTTTTAAAGAGAAAATTAACATGAAGACTGATTGTTAGTATGATCATTAAATGAGCAGAATTTTCATTATCAAGTTTTGATAATGGCAAGTCCAAATATTGGAATAGTAATGAACATGTCATAGTGTCGTGGTTTAACCCGGCAGGCAGCTAAACACCACACAGCTGTTCGCTCACTCCCCCTCCCCAAGTGGGATGGGGAAGAGAATCGGAAAAAAGGTAAAACTCGTGGGTTGAGATAAAGACAATTTAATAGGACAGAAAAGGAAGGGAAAATAATAATAATGATAAAAGAATATACAAAACAAGTGATGCACAATGCTCACCACCTGCTGACCAATGCCCAGCCACTTCCTGAGCAGTGGCCGCACCCCCCTGGCCAACTCCCCCCAGTTTTTTTGTTCAGCATGATGTCATATGGTATGGAATATCCCTTTGGTCAGTTTGGGTCAGCTGTCCCAGCTGTGTCCCCTCCCAGCTTCTTGTGCACCTCCAGCCTCCTCACTGGCAGGGCAGTATGAGAAGCTGAAAAGTCCTTGACTAGTGTAAGCACTGCTCAGCAACAACTAAAACATCAGTGTGTAATCAACATTATTCTCATCCTAAATCCAAAACAAAGTACTATATCAGTACTAGGAATAAAATTAACTCTATCCCAGCTGAAACCAGGACACATAGGAAAGCCAAATTTTTTTTAATTTGTGCTCTCAGATTGAAAGAGCTATAAAAATGCAAAGTGGTGTTAATACAGCTATAGAGGATATTATGTTGTGAGGCTCTTTTAAAAAGTCAAAATAAAATACCATGGTAGATGGAGGGGAGGGGAGACTTAACAGTAGAAGCCAGGAAGTAATGAAGTTAGGAAATCTGCAAGCAAATAAATCCGGAGACAGTTAATTCAGAGCAGAGACTTGGTAGAAATACTTAGGAAATTAATGTATATAGTGCTGGACTTAAAGTAAACAGATTGCATTGCTCTGATTGCTTTAGTGATTGTGTGGCAGTGGCACTTAGGGACAGCAAATTATTGGCTACACAAATCCTGGTCCATCTTAGGACCAAAACTACATTAAATTGAGGGAGGTTAAAAAAACAAGCAAACAGGAAGTTCAGTGTTCTTTGCATTTGATTTGGTTTGAAAGACTACTATAAGCATGTTTTATAGTGCACATGTGGATACGTACCTCCAGAGCTGGTGAGGGTGGTGAAAAGGAGAAGTTGCCATCTTTTCTGCAGCTGAGACAGCCTGGAGATGTCTGTATCACTTCTGTGCATTCAAAAACCACAAGAGCAGAGAGAAGTTGAGATTTTTAAAGGAATGATAGCCACATGTGATGAAATAGAGCTAATGAGGTTTGACACTGAATATCAAAGGGGGATTCCTTACTAAGGAATAATCCCCCAGGCTAGCAATGATAGCAGCATTACATCAGTTATTTACAGTCAGAATATTCTGTGCTGGCAAGGGAAGCAAATAAGAGAAAATCCCTCTTTTCTATAGACAGAGTCTCTGCTGAAGAATTGTCATATTCTGATGAAACCACAGAAGTAATGACAGGTTATGCCAGCTGTGGATCTACCCTCACATTTTGCATTTCTCTTCTCTGAAATGTTGCTGCTGCAACAGGTTCCTTTTGAAGTTAATGATTGATTTCAGGTGTTTCCTGAAAGGAAAAAATGAAACAAAACAGTCTGTTCTCATTTCTAAATGAAAGAAAATCTCTTGTCAGAAGAGAACTAATATCTTCTTGGATGAATCAGGGTATTTTGTAATATCCTTCAAAGAGAATATACTGTCCAGTGTTTACAAGATATTAACTTATTTTTTCTCAAAAGAACTAACATCTGAAAGACAAAATTGTAATATCAGTTCTGTTAATGTGCAACAGGACTAATGAGATGCTACCACACAGCAGAACTGAACTGGGTCATATCCAAGTGAGACTAGAGGACAGGCTGTGATTATTTATATGTAGTAGAATAGATGCACTCTTATATAGAATCATAGAATATCTCAAGTTGGAAGGGACCCATAAGGATCATCGAGTCCAACTCCCTGCTACTCGCAGGACTACCTAAAACTAAATCATATGACTAAGAGCGTCATCCAGACACTCCTTGAACTCTGACAGGCTTGGTGCCATGATCGCTGCCCTAGGGAGCCTGTTCCAGTGACCGACCACCCTCTCAGTGAAGAACCTTTTCCTAATGTCCAGTCTGAACTTCCCCTGATGCAGCTTCATTCCATTTCCTCGTGTCCTATTGCTGGTCACCAGAGAGAGGAGATCAGCACCTCCCCCTCCACTGCCCCCCTTGAGGAAGTTGTAGACTGCAATGAGGTCACCCCTCAGCCTTCTCTTCTCCAAGCTGAACAAACCAAGTGACCTCCGCCGCTCCTCATAAGTCTTGCCCTCGAGGCCTTTCGTGATCTTGGTCGCCCTCCTCTGGACACACTCTAATAGTTTGATGTCCTTATACTGAGGCACCCAAAACTGCACATAGTACTCGAGGTGGGGCCGCACCAGTGCAGTGTAGAGTGGGACAATCACCTCCCTCGACCGGCTAGCTATGCTGTGCTATAGCTTGAACAATTTTTAATGGACTTTACAATAATATTCGTCCTGAACACTGTAACTTTATGCTTACTTAGCAGTGTTTATGTGCATAACAACACACTTCAAACAGACATTATGCAAAATATACTCTCAAGTTCTGCTTTGAATGTGTTCATTTTATGCATTCTTTATTTTTATTTCATTTGATCTGTTATGCCTGGGCTTCCTGTGTGCTTTCTGACTACTGTTAGCCTTCTAGGTTGGAGGACAAGGAGGAAAAGGGAGGGATACACAAGCTTAGAATAGTTTCCTGATCAGTGCAACAGTTAGAGGGGGGACAATAACAGAATATGTTATTCTCTGTGAATAACTCATATTCACAGAATATGAGTTCAGTCCAATGAAAGCATTTTATTCTTTGCAGTACAGTGAGACAAGAGAAAATCGGGATTAGCAGATAATGCTGTGCTGTGTAGAGAGATTTGTGTTTGTAGGTGGAGCTGAAAGCACCATAGCTGTGGTAGTAAAGCATTTCACCTGGCCAATTTCATGCGCTGAGAAAGAGAGTATAATAGCCAGGATGGAGTAGTATGCTAACATCTTCTATGCTGATCTGTACCTAGACTGGCTTAAGTATTGATATATAGCACCATGATGTGATGTGCAGACTATTCAGTGGCTCCTATCCTGCATATTTTATTAGGAATACTTATAACTTGCATCTGCTGAAAAAAATTTAATTTGTATGAAATGAATAGAGCTTGCCAGTGTAATATGACACTGCATTTTTAACATCAAACACAGGGTTGGCTTTGATCAAAGATGATAAGCACTTAATCTTTAAGAGTTTTCTCTTGTACTCAAAGCTTGAAGTCTCATATAGGGGAGTTACAACCCCTATTGTCTTTCCATAGATAGCCATACATTGTATTGGACCTTTCACTTCATATTGTGTCTTGGTTTTGATTTTTATTTTTTAACTGATTACACTCAGCAAGAAAGCATGAGGTGTTTTCATAGCTGTGTGGACTAATTTCATAGCCGTGTTAGTCGAGAGTGATGCCCTTTAGGCTCTTAGCAGAAAAATATTAAAATTTATCTGAGTTTAGCCATTGTTAAAGGCTCACTTTTGTTGCTTCTATTTTTGGCATGTAATCTTCCTGTGAATCAGAAGAATTACCCTAACAAAGAAGTTTTCCCTGTGAATTTGCACAACTCTAACTAGCAACAGCCTTACTAAACTGCTTTGAAACTATCTGTTCTAACAGTAATATGTTTGTTGATTTTTTTACTTTCTTGATTTTTTTTTTAATAATTTGCAGTGATGTGGTTGCATGACCTGCAGCATTATTATAACAGAGACTGTTCAGTGCATGACTTACTTTTCTGTCCAGACTGCATAACCAAAACATAACCAGTTCTACAACTAAGACTCATGGGCATATGATTTCAAAGAGGTCTACTTGCAGAGAAGCTTACCATCTTGGGGAGTCGCTTTCCCATTTCCCTCTTCCATTTCTTTGCCTTCACAAAAAGTATCCTATGAGGCTAGAAAGAGAGGAAACCCACTATTCAGAAGTTCAGAGAAGGCATTCTGCAAACTGACAGAGCACAGTCAGCTCTCCATTTTACTTCTTTCTGTCAATTTCTAATTAATAGCATTAACACACAGACTTCCTGAAAGATTTTATTAAAAAATATAGTCTTAATGGGTTCATAAAAAAGCACCTTTGGTTACTGTTACAATTTTTTAAGCACCTGCACCCTTAAAGGATTCACTTGGAGTCTTTAAATAATTAAAAGTAAAGCCAAGAAGGTGTGTTCTCCCAGGAGAAATGAGTTAGGTTCATCTAACAAGCTCTGAGCCAGGCAAACTATCATGCCTTATTTTGTTTACAGACAGTGCCTGCTTCCTTATTATGTATATACCCTGTAGTTTGTGGCTGTTGTCAGTTTCTTTCAAAAACTTTTTTTAAAAAAAAATCTGTGTACAATTGTTAAACAGTCTGAGGAAAGAACATGAATATTGATAATGAGAATAAAAGCAGTCTACGTTTTCAGGATTATGCAGAGTGTCCTTGCTAGTTTATAATTTGGATTATCTTTTACCAGTACTATTTTTCTCTGTTTCCCCCCTTATTTTAGCTATTTAATTTCCAATTGCACTAACGTGGCTGTTTCTTTGTATTATGAAGTTTTGCTATAAGATTTTCCTGTATTTAAGCGGTATAACTCAATGTTTTGTGCCGCCTGTATTAATTTAAAAAAAAAACCAACTTATTTAATATTCTTAAATATCTGCACATTTGTACTACTGTATATTCATTTTGTACTTGGGCAACCTGTTTAACTAATTTGATATCCTTCTATGATAAGGTCACCCACCTAGTAGATGAAGGGAAGGTGGTGGATGTAGTTTTTCTGGATTTGAGTAAGGCTTTCGATACTGTCCCTCACAGCATCCTTCTGGACAAGTTGTCCAACTGTGAGATGAACAGGTTCACGGTGCGCTGGGTGAAGAACTGGCTGAACAGCAGGGCTCAAAGGGTTGTAGTGAATGGGGCTACATCTGGCTGGCAACCAGTCACCAGCAGTGTTCCTCAGGGCTCAATTCTAGGGCCAGTCCTGTCAATATTTTTATCAACGATCTGGATGCAGGAGTTAAATGCACCCTTAGCAAGTTTGCTGATGATACCAAACTGGGAGGTGCTGTTGACTCTCTTGAGGGACAGGAGGCCTTGCCAGAGGGATCTAGACAGATTGGAGCATTGGGCTATGATTAATGGGATGAAATTTAACAAGTCCAAGTGCCGGATTCTGCACCTGGGACAGAGTAATGCTGGGCACAAGTATAAATTGGGAGAGGAGTGGCTGGAGAGCAGCCCTGCAGAAAGGCATCTGGGGGTGCTGGTTGACAGCAGGCTCAATATGAGTCAGCAGTGTGCCCTGGCAGCCAAGAGGGCAAACCGCATCCTGGGGTGCATCAAACACAGCATAACCAGCCGGTCAAGAGAGGTGATTATCCCACTGTGTTTAGCGTTGGTGTGGCCTCACCTTGAGTATTGTGTGCAGTTCTGAGCCCCACAATTTAAGAAGGATGTGAAGGTCCTTGAATGCATCCAGAGGAGGGCAACAAAGCTGGTGAAAGGACTGGAAGGAATGTCCTGTGAGAAGCAGCTAAGGACTCTGGGATTGTCTAGTTTGGAGAAAAGGAGGCTGAGGGGTGACCTCATTGCTCTCTACGGCTTCCTGAGGAGGGGAAGTGGAGAGGGAGGTGCTGATCTCTTCTCCCTGGTATCCAGTAACAGGACACGTGGGAATGGCTCAAAGCTGTGCCAGGGGAGGTTTAGACTGGACATTAGGAAGCATTTCTTTACCGAGAGTGTGGTCAAACACTGGAACAGGCTTCCTAGAGAGGTGGTGGATGCCCCATGCTTGTCAGTGTTTAAGAGGCATTTGGACAATGCCCTTAATAACATGCTTTAACTTTTGGTCAGCCCTGGAGTGGTCAGGCAGTTGGACTAGATGATCATTGTAGGTCCCTTCCAACTGAACTATCCTATCCTATCCTATCCTATCCTATCCTATCCTATCCTATCCTATCCTAACCAGTATTGATAAGTGTCCACTAGTCTCTGCAGTCACTTCCAGTCACAAAACACAGCATGAGCCTAGTCCCTGGCCCATCAAGTGAGGCTCTAGGCAACCTCATGCTGAGATACCTGCATTTTTTTAGTCTTCAGGGACCTTAATACCTGTGTAGGTACTGATATGCAGAGTGATTTGGAGGTACAGCTTGTCCTTACCTCCTTTTGCACGGGAAGGTCTCTGCCATACTATGAGGGGAAGTGCAGGTAAGGACTGAGTTCCAGGCAGACTGTAGGAGAAGAGAAGGCTCAGGGTAAGTTACCAGACCATTCTCTCTCCCTACCCCTGCCTTGGAAGAAAGAGAAGTATAGTCTGGGCCTATGTTCTCTCTTCTGAATTTGGGAGATTTGAGAGTTCCATGGCTGCCAGATGCTCTCTGGCTGACAGCAGTCTGGGATGGCTCCTCACTGTTTAGGAGACAGAGGCATGTCCTTCCTGATCCCCCAGCATCCGGGGGCAGTGGAGTGTGACTTGGCCTCCAAGGAGTAATTGAGTTCTGGACAGTAACATGTCACTTATTCACCCAGCAGAGATAGGGGGTGTTCTGATCAGCCTGAATCCTGAGGCCAGTGGGTCTCTAAAACTGTATGCCAAGCCTGGGATTTGGTTCGAGTCCTAGATCTCTTGTTAAGTATCAGAGCAAGCTGTATGAAAATGTGTTCTCTTCCTTCTTGGGAGTTTGATGTGTGATGCATTTCCCATTTGCAAATACTGCTGCCATTAGGATCTCGCCCCTTCCCCAAGCCACATTGGATGTGGGAATCCTGATGCTGATAGTTCTGTGTTGGGTGGCAGGGGTTGGCTGTGCTTTGTTTGTAGCCATCTTGATGGGTGTTCCAAGACATAGTAGAGCTGTACCTCATTTTTCCAAGTGGTCTCTGGCATTAGTGACCAACTAGCAGTTGTTTTTGAGCCTGAAGGCATTTATATGGAAGTGAGTTTAGCTTGACAAAAGCTGTTTGAGTCCACTTAATGCAGCAGAGAAACATCGGGTGGCACTAGTAACTTCCAGCAACTGTGCTGGCTATTTTAATTAGATTAGATTAGCATTTCTGTCATTAAGTGACTGCAAATTTCAGTCACAACTCAGCAGTGATCTCCACCACGTCTATGATATGCTAACTTCATTTGTGCTGCATAGAAAACTGTTTTACTTTCTTAATAACAACTTGTTTGATAGTCCTGAATTAGGTGTTGACCAGTTACCAAAATACCTGTTTATGAAATTGCCAGTGATATATTTTCTGTAAGAGACTGGATTCCTACAGTGTCAAAAAATTAATTTCCCATTTCAGTTCACCTATGACTTCTGTAACTACCAGGTTGTCATGGTAGTGGTGGCAATATACATATTTGTATATAGACAAAAAATACTTGGTAATGGTCATTAGAATTAAAACATTTAATATTTTTCCCAAATAAACTAATGCTTCCAAGACAACTGAAAAGTGTACAGTTGTTAAACAAGTTGTAAATAAAGGCTTCTATAAAAATTTTAATGCTTGTTTTCTCTCTGTTTCTTACTCTGTTATAAGGAGCAGTTAAAACACAGTTCATGTTAAAAATATAGTTTTGAATGTGAAGTGCTCTTTGCTGTATAAGACATTAGCTGGTGGTGCCTTCTGCATCCAGCAGGTGATTATCCAGGATCACACAGATAATGTAAAGCAGATGTAAACTATGTAATAAGAAATTTAGTCAATCATCTGCAATGGGAAAGAGAACAATCATTGATGCTGTTGCCTATAGTGCATGGAGATCTGTAGGTTACTACTGACTTGAGCCATAAGGCCAGGTGAAAGTGACTGTGCTGCTTCCAGGCTTGAAAAGAGTCAGCTCAGGGGTCTCTGCACTCACATCTGGGGATATTAATCATGCCATGAGCTTATTCTGCTGTGCTTTTAAGTTTAGGATTGATGCTGCATGCAGTCCAATTAAATCTTAAAAGCAAGTATGTTTGCTTGCTGCATTTCAGATAGACCAAAGGAGGAAGCAGGAGGACAAGGTTAAAACAGATCTTCCCTCCCCAAAAAGGGAGGGACAGGAGAAAGGGGGGAGGGGGAGAGAGGAGGGGAAAGAGAGGGGGGTACATGGGCACAAGAGTGCAGGACAGAGAGAGGTAGAGAGAGGAAGAGAGACAGCTATAAAGATAAATAGGGGGTGTGTGAGAGAGGGAGACGTGAGAAGGCAGACAGTGAGAGAGACAGAGGGGCAGAGAGACCAAGAGGGAGAAATACAGAGGGGTAGAGAAAGAATTAGAGAGGCAGAGAGAGAATGAGAGGGGAGGGAGATGGAGAGGGAGAGAGGCAGATTGAGAGGGAAAGAGGCAGAGAAAGGATTAGAGAGAAAGCAAGATGGGGAGAGAGACAGAGAATGAGTGAGGAGACAGGGAAACAGAGAGGTAGAGACGCCAAGGGAGAGAGAGCACAAGAGCATGCAAGAGCATACAAGAGCGCATGTGGGGGGGGAGAGCATGGGAGAGGAATGGATCTATGAGAGGAGATGATAAACCTTTAAAACCTAAAGAGAGGGAGGTTGTGAGGCAGAGGGGGAGATGCTGGGGGGAACGGGGGGGCAGAGAGAGAGAGGCAGAGAGAGAGGCGGAGACAGAAAGAAGCCGTGGCCAAGAAAGAAAGAGAAGTAGAGCATCTTGCTCTGCAGGGGGCTGCAGTAACTGGGAAGTCCCACAACCTCTCTGGGCAACCTGTTCCAGTGCTCAGTCACCCTCGCAGTGAAAAAGTGTTTCCGTTTGTTCAGATGGAACCTCCTGTGTTTCAGCTTGTGCCCATTGCCTCTTGTCACTGGGCACCACTGAAAAGAGCTTGGCTCCACCTTGTTTTCACCCTCCCTTCAGGTATTTATATACATTTATGAGATCCCCCCCCCGAGCCTTCTCTTCTCTAGGCTAAACAGTCCCAGCTCTCTCAGCCTTGCCTCATAGGAGAGATGCTCCAAACCCTTAATCGTCTTTGTGGCTCTTCGCTGGACTCTCTCCAGCATGTCCATGTCTCTCTTGTACTGAAGAGCCTAGAACTGGACAAAATACTCCAGGTGTGGCCTCACCAGTGCTGAAAAAAGAGGAAGGATCATCTTCCTTGACCTGCTGGCAACAGTTCCCCTAATGCAGCCCAGGATACCAATTGCTGGCTCATGTTCAACTTGGTGTCGGTATTGGCTTTACATGGCAAGATTATGGTAGTGGGAGGGGCTGTCGGGGTGACTTCTGTGAGAAGACACCAGGAACTTCCCCCTTTTCGGACAGAGCCAGTTCCAGCCGGCTACAAGATGAACCAACTGCTGGCCAAAGCTGAGCCAATCGGCGATGTTGGTAGTGCCTCTGTGATAACATGTTTAAGAAAGGGTAAATAAATGCTCTGCAGCATCTGTGAGAGAAACAACTCTGCAGACACCAAGGTCAGTGAAGAAGGAGGGGGAGGAGGTGCTCTAGGCACCAGAGCAGAGATTCCCCTGCAGCCTGCGGAGAAGACCATGGTGACGCAGGTTGTCCCCCCTGCAGCCCACAGAGCACCACATCAGAGCAGATATCCACACTGCAGCCCTTGGAGGACCACACTGGAGGTGGATGTGCCCTGAAGGAAGCTGCAGCCCGTGCAGAGCCCATGCCGGAGCAGGCTCCTGGCAGGAACTGTGGCCTGTGGAGAAGAGCCCACACAGGAGCAGGTTTTCTGGCAGGAACTGTGACCCTGCTGGAGCAGTCCGTTACTGAAGGACTGTACCCTGTGGAACGGACCGATGCTGGAGCAGTTCTTGGAAGAACTGCAGCCCGTGGGAAGGACCCATGTTGGAGCAGTTCGTGAAGGACTGTATCCTGTGGGAGGGACCCCACACTGGAGCAGGGGAAGAGTGTGAGGAGGAAGGAGCAGCAGACATGAAGTGTTATGAACTGACCGCAACCCGCATTCCCCATCCCCCTGTGCCACTCAGGGAGGGAAAAGGAGGTAGAAGAGTTGGGAGTGAAGTTGAGCCTTGGAAGAAGGGAGGGGTGGGGAGAAGGTGTTTTTAGATTTGTTCTTATTTCTCATTGTCCTACTCTGTTTAATTGGCAATAAATTAAACTAATTTCCCCAAGTTGAGTCTGTTTTTGTCCATTATGGTAATTGCTGAGTGATCTCCCTGTCCTTATCCCGACCCATGAGCTTTTCATCGTACTTTCTCCCTCTGTCCTGTTGAGGAGGGGGAGTGATAGAATGGCTTGGTGGGCACCTGGCAACCAGTCAAGGTCATCTCACCACCCTGTCCACCAGGACCTCCAGGTCCTTCTCTGCCAAGCTGCTTTCCAGCTCGGTGTCCCCTAGCATATATTGGTGCACGGATTTCTTTGTCCCCAGTTGCAGGACTTGGCACTTCCCCTTGATGAACTTAATGAGACTTAGAGAGAGGGCAAGACTGAGATAAAGAGGGACTGTGACTGAGAGAGATGAGAGAGAGAGAGGCGGGGGGGGGGGGGGCAAGGGTGAGAGAGTGAGATAGGCTAAGACCAAGAGGGAGATATTCACACATCCCAAGGGACACTTAAGAGAGAGGGGGATAAGAGAGTTCAAGAGAGGCCGATGCCTAAAAGGAGAGAGAGAGAGAGAGATAGCCGAAGGGTGAGGGGTGCGAGGCAGAGAGAGGGACAGAGAGGGGGAGATCAAGAAAGAAACCAAGATGGGGGAGAGAGAAGTTGAGGGCAAAAGACAGAGAGGGAGTGTAGATGAGACACAGAGAGAGGGCGAAAGAGAGAGAGAGGCAGAGGCTGAGACCATGGGCGGGGAGAGGGGGAGTTAGAGAGAATGACAGAGAAAGAAAGAGAGGAAGAGACTGAGAACGAGGGTCCAAGACCAGGAGAGAGTGGCTGAGACCAAGAGCGGGGGGGTGGGGGTGGGTGTGGTGCTGAGAGAGACAGGCTGGGGGCGAGGGGGGAGAGAGACGGGGGGGCAAGAGAGAGAGGTGTAGGGAGCGAGACTGAGAGAGTGGTCAAGAATGACACGGAGAGAGGGAGCGGCCAAGACCGGGAGAGAGAGGCTGAGAATGAGGGCAGGGGGAGGGAGAGTGACTTCATCCAAGGGTGAGAGAGGGAGATGCCGAGACTGAGAGGAGGGGCAGCAGAGTGTGTGTGACACAGCACGTGAGAGACAGAGGAAGGGGGGGAGGGAGAGATGGGGTCAGACAAAGAGAGAGGCCCAATAGTGCACGAGCATGAGAGTGAAACTTCCTGACAGTTCCTCTTGCTACATTCCGCTGAGAACGGTGAAAGCCAGCTGAGTGGAACAGCTAGGTTTCTGTTTATTGCTGCCTTTAGCTATTAATTACATCAAAGAAACAAAAAGCAATTATTGCATCAAAAATTCTGTGTACTTGTGATGGACTGAATTCTGCTCCTCAGCAAATTTCTGTTTCTTTTCTAATCATGAATACTCAACAGTGTTGCTTAACATCAGGGGCCTGATTTCCCCCTTCTTATCCAGGATCACTTGGGGTGGGGTGAGGAAAGGGAGAGTTACCAGTAATGACATGGGACTGGGGGGGCAGGTCCCTTGTGTGATATCTCAAGGTATCCAGTTGCCTTTGTTTCCCAAAGCATAATAAAGTAAGAAAGAGTGACATGGGACAGAGCACGGTCACCTAATTCACAGTGCAAGGGTCTGTTCAACCTTTCATGGTAGGGTCCCCTACAGGATTAGAAACCCTGCCTGGTCCTGCCAAGACCAAAATGATGAACTTCTATCCAAGGGATGAAATTATTTCTGCTGAGGCATCCAGTTGAAAATGCCAAGGAACCTTTGCTGCAAATGGTTCCAAATAGAAGCAGGGTGGCAGCCTGGAACTGCTGAAGAGAGGGTACATGGCCACATGCACTTCACTATTGAGAGCCACCCCACAACTGTCAGCTGCAGTCATCACATGCACCTGGGTGAACCTCTACAACAAAATCAAAGCAGAGGGGGCAGGCCAGATGATACAATCAGCACCATAAAACACAATTCAGGGACAGGGAGTGCCTTCAGAAGATGGTGGGACCATAGAACAGATGTGAGGGGAAGTAAGCAGAGAGGATGGATTTCTGTCATCTGTTAGAGACAGGACATAGGGAGTTCTGTTGCCATGTGCTTTACTAGCAACATTGCTCTGTTGGTGACAGCCTCCAAGGAATAGAGACTTGAAGGTGGCATTATCATTTCTTGGCACATAAGAACCAACCCAAGTGTGCACAAGAAAAGTTAGATGGGCAGAAGACACCATCTTACAGGCACAAAGCTAACCCAAGGAAAATAAAGCTATATCTTACCTCCTGAGGTGCAGTTAAAAATTTCAGCACAAAAAAGAAAAAGAGCTGAGAACATGGACTTATATAAAGAACAGCTACTCACAGACTTTTTTGATGCCTGCTGATCTGACAGTACAGTTATGGCTTGAGCTTCCTCACAGGATCCGGTTCCCAGAGACACAAAGAGCAACTTGTCTTGTTCCCCAAGGACTGTGCAAAGCAGAAGAATACTATTTGTGTATCAGGAATACTCAAGGAAACAAAGACCTCCCAAGCTTTCCCTGGAGAGTCTGAACTGGCTAGTCCATCACAGCAAGAATTACCTAGAAGCAAGAATTTGCTTCAAGAAGGACCAAGTATAAACTTCCAAATAGTCATACAGTTCTTCTGCTGACTGCAGTTTAGCTACAGAGGTAGTCAAAAGTGCCCCCTGCCCCCCCCCCAATACACTGCTAATATGGGCAGAAACATTTTCCTTTCTTTCTCTAGAGCGAATCAGCTTCTTTTTTCTTTTGGGGATGGGGGCAGGCAGGTGTTGTCAAACAGAAGAAGCAGGACATTGTCCATATTTTGGTGATAGGAAATGCAACAGCTAGGAGCAGTTACTGAGCCCACAAGCATGGTGTATGATGCTGATGCTGAAAAGGCACGAGCAAACAGCCCAAAACAACTTTTCAAGGGCTGTCTTGAGAGCAAAAAGGAGGGCAATCTCCTGTTCCTCTGCAAGCACAAAGACCATGGCTGCATCCCACCCCCCCATGAAGCAGTGACTGCAGCAAAGACATATGTAAAACACACCATATATAGTAAATTCATGTGTAAGGTGGACTTCCAGACTACTGAAGAAAGAGCAAGGTGTAGAGCATGTTACCAAACCTAGAAGTAACCCCAAGGGAATCCTAAAGCAAGGAGGAAGAAGCCATTAGTATCAACATCATACTTCTCCCAGGGAAGAAATGTCAGTTACACAGATATCTGTTCAAAGGAGATGATGCTTTGTAAATATTGACTTCAGCTGCCATTACTGTGTTATCAGGAAAGCTAATAACACTGGCTAGCAGGCAGAACTCAGCCTCTTTGAGCTATTGCCTGCTAGAGCCTTCAAATCCTAAGGTTTTGTCTCTTGTCTTGGGCCTGCCCTGACAACTACCTCGAATAGACCCTCCCTGCTGAGAATACTGGGTAAAGATGTCTGGTCCCCAAGCCCCTGCAGGCGCATCTGCAGAGGATGCTGCTAAAGTTCTGCAGTGTACAGAATGGATAAAACAGCTCTAGTAGCAGTATTCACAGGAACTGGGATTATTACTGGGTGAGATATGGAAGAAGACTTGAACCTTGATAGAGCACCTTTGTCATCATGTGGCAGCTGAAGAAAGGGTAGGCTCTGCTTGACCTCCCCATTCTCCCCCTATTGCTATTCTTTTACGTGGTGGGGGTTTTTCCCTCATGTCTGCTTGTTCTCTCCCTCCCCATTTTACTGGGGATACAGATCCCCTCTTTTTGCATTTCTTATGGAAGTTTATTGGAGGGTTGGGATAGCGCTTTTCCCAGTGACTGTGCAAAGGTTAGCTTTCTTTTGTCCCATTTAGGGGGCAAGGCCTTGTAGTGGGCTCAATCTTTGCACGCTCAAGGAGGTGGGGTTTTGGATGATTCTACCTCTTTGCTTGCAATGTCAGTGGATTTCTTTGGGCTTGTGCCTCAACCATGTTTTTTAACCCACTGCGCCAGAGGGGGCAGAGTGTGGCAGAGTACACTGAAGGATTTCCTGAGCATGTCCTCAAAGCTGAACTGGGAGAATGACTTTTTGTTACCTCTCTATATTCATGGCCTGGCTGGTGATGTCTGTAGAGAAGTAGCCCGGGGGTTGGCGCCGGCAGATTTGCAGGCTGCCATTAAACGTGTGTCTGAAGCAGAGCAGCTCCTGTGCTTGCCTGGTTCTGCTCTGGCTTCACCCCCTGCCCCCGCAGCCCCCCCTCCTTGGCAAGGGGGCAGGTGCCATGCTGGCAGTGCCGGGGGTGGGGATCGTGTGGCCAGGACCAGGGTGGCGCGTCCCTGCCCCAGCCCTGCTGTGGGAGAACCAGATCCTAGAGCAGTATCTCCATTGTTATATTAATTACCATCAGGATGACTGGGGCTCTGTGCTACCATTGGCAGAATTTGCCTATAACAGGAGTGTCCGCTCTTCCACACAGCAGCCTATTGTGACTGGCCCAGAGGCTCCGTGCATCCTTGGCATAGACTACCTCAGGAGAGGGTACTTCAAGGAACCCAAAGGTACCAGTGGGCTTTTGGTATAGCTGCCTTGAGCATGGAGAAGATTAAAAAGCTGTCTACCTTGCCTGATCTCTCAGAGGACCCTTCTGTTGTGGGGTTGCTGAGGGTTAAAGAACAACAGGTGCCAATTGCTACCACAGTGGTGCACCGGCGACAATATTGCACCAACCGAGACTCCCTGATTCCCATCCATAAGCTGATCCGGCGACTGGAGACTCAAGGAGTGATCAGTAAGACTCGTTCACCCTTTAATAGTCCCATATGGCCAGTGCAAAAGTCTAATGGAGAGTGGAGACTGACAGTAGACTATCGTGGCTTGAATGAAGTCATGCTGCCGCTGAGTGCTGCTGTACCAGACGTACTAGAACTCCAATATGAACTGGAGTCAAAGGCAGCCAAATGGTATGCCACAATAGATATCGCTAATGCGTTCTTCTCAATCCCTTTGGCAGCAGAGTGCAGGCCACAGTTTGCTTTCACTTGGAGGGGCATTAAGTACACCTGGAATCGGCTGCCCCAGGGGTGGAAACACAGCCCTACCATTTGCCATGGGCTGATCCAGACAGCACTGGAACAGGGTGAAGCTCCAGAACATCTGCAATACATTGATGACATCATCGTGTGGGGCAATAGAGCAGAAGAGGTTTTTGAGAAAGGGAAGAAAATAGTCCAAATCCTGCTGAAAGCTGGTTTTGCCATAAAACAAAGTAAGGTCAAGGGACCTGCACAGGAGATCCAGTTTTTAGGAATTAAATGGCAAGATGGATGTCATCAGATCCCAATGGATGTGATCAACAAAATAACAGCCATGTCCCCACCAACTAGCAAAAAGGAAACACAAGCTTTCTTAGGCGTTGTGGGTTTTTGGAGAATGCATATTCCAAATTACAGTCTGATCGTAAGCCCTCTCTATCAAGGGACCCAGAAGAAGAACGATTTCAAATGGGGCCCTGAGCAACGACAAGCCTTTGACCAAATTAAACGGGAGATAGTTCATGCAGTAGCCCTTGGGCCAGTCCGGACAGGGCAAGATGTAAAAAATGTGCTCTACGCCGCAGCCAGGGATAACGGCCCCACCTGGAGCCTCTGGCAGAAAGCGCCTGGAGAGACTCGAGGTCAATCTCTAGGGTTTTGGAGCCAGGGATATAGAGGATCTGAAGCCTGTTACACTCCTACTGAATATGCCCTACTGAATATGCCCTGTTCACTGATGGGTCCTGTCGAATTGTAGGAAAGCATCAGAGGTGGAAAGCTGCTGTATGGAGTCCTATATGAGAAGTTGTAGAAACTGATGAAGAAGAAGGTGATTTGAGTCAGTTGTCAGAAGTGAAAGCCATCCAGCTGGCTTTGGATATTGCTGAATGACAAAAGTAGCCAGTGCTCTATTTCTATGCTGACTCATGGATGGTGGCAAATGCCCTGTGGGGGTGGTTACAGCAATGGAAGCAGACCAACTGGCAGCACAGAGGTAAATCCATCTGGGCTGCTGCACTGTGGCAAGATATTGCTGCCCAGGTAGAGAACCTGGTTGTAAAAGTACGTCACGTAGATGCTCACATACCTAAGAGTCAGGCCACTGAAGAGCATCATCTCCCTGCCCCAGCCCTGCTGTGGGAGAACCAGATCCTAGAGCAGTATCTCCATTGTTATATTAATTACCATCAGGATGACTGGGGCTCTGTGCTACCGTTGGCAGAATTTGCCTATAACAGGAGTGTCCGCTCTTCCACACAGCAGACCCCTTTTTACGCGCAATATGGTTTTCATCCCTGTGACCACCCAGCTACTCTGGTGGCTGTCCAGGAGTTTTCCCCTGAGGACTCCCTTGAGCGGTTGTGGCATATTCATTTCTTCGAGAGCAGCTGGAAAAAGCAAAGGCTGCTTACAAACATTATACAGATAGATGTCAGCAACCAGCACTGAACTTTGTGGTCGAAGACTACGTTTGACTGGACAGCGAACATGATTGTTCAGTGTGTCCTTCTAAGTTGGACCACCGTTCCCTGGGCCTGTATAAAATCTTGGCCCGGTGTTGTGGGTTAATCCCAGTAGGCAGCTAAGCACCACACAGCCACTCGCTCACTTCCACCCCACTCCCAGTGGGATGGGGAAAGAGGAAAGGAAGAGTAAAAGCATAACTTGTGGGTTGAGATAAAAATTGTTCAATAAGCAAAGGAGAAGTGGAAGAAGAGAGAAAGAAAACAAAACAAAACGAGTGATGCAATCACTCACCACCTCCCATGGGTAGACTGATGCCCAGCCAGTTCCCAAGCAAAAGATGGCTAACCTCCCTAAAACCCCCTCTTTTCCCTTTTTATTGCTGAGCATGACGTTATATAGCATAGAATATCCCTTTGGTTAGTTCAAGTCATCTGCCTGGTTGTGTCCTCTCCCAACCTCTTGCACACCCTCCAATCTACTCATTGGGGGGGCAGAGTGAGAAACAGAAGGCCTTGATGCTGTGCAAACACTGTTCAGCAATACCTAAAACATCAGTGTGTTATCAGTATTGCTTTGGTCACAAATCTAAAACACAGCACCATGCGGGCTGCTATGAAGAAAATTAACTCTATCCCAGCCAGACTCAGTACACCCAGGTTAATCCTGTCGCGTTTTGTCCGCAGCTTCCATATGCTCTCAAGATTCACCTTGTTCACATCTCCCTGTTAAATCTTGTTCACCCAGATCCCTTCCAGCAGCAACCTCCACTTCTGCCTCCAGTTATGGTCCAGGGCCAGAAGGATTATTGCATCCCAGCAACTTTTAGATTCCAGGATATCCCAGGGTACCTGCTAGAGCCTTTGAATGTTATGTTTTTGCCTCTCGTCTTGGGGCTGCCCTGACAAGAACTTGGGATGCTGAAGACTCACTGTACAGCCCCCTCCATCAGACTGAAGCCACTGACCTTAGGAAGGTGAGCATAATGCCAGAGAAAGGGGTAGATACTAGAAAGTCTGGGGGTTTATCATTTTAACTGCATATCATTTGAATTGTCTTAGTATCACTGTAACTGGACTAATAATAATTCTTTGGTTAGACTGTTAAGACTTTACTTCAACTAAGAATAAGTTCTTCGCTTTACATATAAGGTGTTCTCCTTTTGCCCATACCAGAATAAGATTTTGAGTGAAACAAACTGTAATGTGGCCCATGTCTAGGCGTATGTGGGAGAATGAAATGGCCGCCCCCCCATCACACACCCTGCTTCTCCAGAGATGTTTGTCCAGCAGAGAGGACCCAACCCTGCTAGGCAAGCACTGAGCTTGGCAAGCACAACATACTTCAGCTCAACAAGCCCCATCTAAGGATCACACAGGTGGCACTAAGGATAGAGCAGCCCTACCCTACCCACGAGGGAATGCATCTATGTCGGAGTCCCACTGTGCAGTGATTAAGAGGACTGAAGACTGCTTAGCATCTGTCCAGTGCCCTTCTCTGACAGCTGAGCCCAACACCTTTGTACCTTCTGTGCTCTCTACAACCAGGAGCCAGCACGCTTGCTAAGAAGTTGGATGAACAAGATGAACAGTTGGATGAAGAAGTTGGATGAACTTTGGAAGAAGGATGAACAAGCATGGCTGTTAGGACTTCAGTACCACCAAGACTGAGGGGGCCCTAGATGGTAGTGATGTTCTGCTCTATAAAACAGAACATTGCAGAAGAGATAAGGGGGAGAGTTGCCCTCAGACATACACAGACACACATACTTTTTCCCTCTTCCTCACCTCTCAAGAGGTGAGGGTGTCGTGGTTTAACCCCAGCCGGCAACTAAGCATCACACACCCGCTCACTCACTCCCCCCGCAGTGGGATGGGGGAGAGAATCGGAAGGGTAAAAGTGAGAAAACTCGTGGGTTGAGATAAAGACAGTTCAATAGGGAAAGCAAAAGCCACGCATGCAAGCAAAGCAAAACAAGGAATTCATTCACTCCTTCCCACGGGCAGGCAGGTGTTCAGCCATCTCCAGGAAAGCAGGGCTCCATCATGCGTAATGGTTACTTGGGAAGACAAACACCATCACTCCAGACATCCCCCCACTTCCTTCTTCTTCCCCCAGCTTTATATGCTGAGCATGACGTCATATGGTGTGGAATATCCCTTTGGTCAGTTGGGGTCAGCTGTCCCAGCTGTGTCCCCTCCCAACTTCTTGTGCACCCCCAACCTACTCGCTGGTGGGGTGCTGTGAGAAGCAGAAAAACCCTTGACGCTGTGTAAGCACTGCTCAGCAATAATGAAAACATCCCTGTATTATCATCACTGTTTTCAGCACAAATCCAAAACACAGCCCCATACTAGCTACTATGAGGAAAATTACCTCTATCCCAGCCAAAACCAGCACAGAGGGAATAAAATTAACTCATCACAACAAGCTATTCCCTTTTGTTTTGGTAAACAAAGCACAGCCAGCAGTAAAGCTGAGGTTGCCAGAGAGGAGGAAAGGAAATGATGCCAGAGAGGAGAAAGGAAATGATGCCAGAGAGGAGGAAAGGAGAGAAGGAAAGGAAAAGAAGAGAGTTAGCAAACACCAAACACTTAGCACCCTCTGACAGGACTGAGGCTTCTCTGTGTAATAGCAAAGAATCACCTTTATTCCCTCCCAAAAGTGCAGCCAACAGAGGCAGCAGCTTGTACAGCAGTCTCTTGGTTCTGCTTTGGGAGCTTCTGGATCTTCTGGGGACAAAATCCAGGATCATCAAGGAACGCCTAGGAACCCTCTGAGAAACGTGAGGGTGCCTGCTGCTGCCAGGTAAGGATGAGGTAGGGGAGCCACAAGGATGTGGGTCTGAGGAAGCTCTAGCAGCTTCTAATAAGCATGATCAGCTGCCCTTGACCCAAGGGTGTCTGGAGCCTTTGTTACAACTGCCCCCTGATTAGGGAGGGTCAAGCATCCTTTTAGCTGGTGCTAGGAAGAGGCCTCTATAAGAGACAGGCCCAGAGTACAGCTGACAGACAGCAGTTTGCACAAAAGGGCACAAAGAAGGATGCCTCAGCTGAATTTGTACCAGCATAACAGTCTCAGGTATGGTGGTGACATGCCACAGGGCAGTTTCCCCAGCAGGTGCTGGAGCAGCTGCCCCTGCCAGGGCAGAGGCTTCGTTGCAGACAGAGCTTGGGATGGTAGATGCAGCCCTCCAAGTCCCAGGCTGCAGGGAGTGCCTGGGGCCTCTCTCTGATGCCAGGAGAGACAACCTTCTTTCCTACAGAAAATGTGCTGTTTTGGAGGAGCTGTGTTGCCAAGTGGAGGATTTGCGGGAGGAAGTGAGCAGGCTGCGCGGCATCAGAGAAGATGAAAGGGAGATAGACAATATGTTCTCCGAGATGCAATAGCTTGAAGAGGCCTGGACCCCAACTGCAGCAGAGACGCAGGCAGTGTCCACCCCTAGTACTAAGTGCAAACTCTGGAGAAGGCGAAGGATGGAAGCTGGTGACTTCTGGCACCCAGAGGAAGGCTCCTGACCCACCTAAGGGTTTACAACTACAAACTAGGCTCACCACCCTCAAAGTTGAAGAGGAGCCAGATGTGCCCACAAGCAAAGAACCTGGTCCACCTGACCCTAAACCATGCAAGACTACCAGGAAGAAGCAGCAAGTGATCATAATGGATGACTCCCTGCTGCAGGGGTCAGAGGCACCCATCTGCCTACCTGACCTATCATCTAGAGAGGCTTGCTGCCTGCTGGGGGCCAGGATCTGGGATGTTGTGGAGGGACTGCCGAAGCTCGTCCAACCCTCCGACTACTAACCCCTGCTGTTCTTCCATGTGGGCACCAATGATACTGCTAGGGGAAACCTGGACAGTATCAAAAGTGACTACAGAGCTCTGGGGGTGGTAGTCAAGGGCATGGGGGCCCAGGTGGTGTTCTCCTCCCTCCTGCCGGTGAGGGGAAAGGGTGTGAGGAGGAGGGCGCTGATAATGCAGGTCAATAATTGGCTGCGGAACTGGTGTTGGCGCCAGGGTTTTGGGTTCTACGACCATGGGACCCTGTTGGCAGATCAGCATCTGCTTGGGAGAGATGGGACCCACCTCACTAAGCAGGGCAAAGGTATCTTTGCCAGCAGGATGGCTGATCTCATAAGAAGGGCTTTAAACCAAGAATGAGAGAGGAGGGAGAGAGTAACCAGCAGCCCTGTGAGGGAGTGACAGACAGGGTTGACATGCAAAGGACCTGGAGTGATGTGACTGAAAGGGATCACAAAATCAACAAAAGAGGGCCCACGTTCACAGGCCCTGGTCCTCATGGGGGACTTCAGCCACCCCAATATCTGCTGGAGGGACAACACAACAGGGCATAAGCAATCCAGGCAGATCCTGGAGAGCCTCAACAACAACGTCCTCATCCAAGTGGTAGAGGAGCCAAGGAGGAGAGGTGCTCTGCTGGACCCCATACTCACCAACAAGGAGGGGCTTGTTAGAAATGTGAAGGTCAAAGGCAGCCTTGGCTGCAGTGACCATGAGATGCTAGAGTTCAGGATCCTGAGGGGAGGGAGCAGGGCAAAAAGCAAGATCAGAAGCCTGGACTTCAGGAGAGCAGACTTTGGCCTCTTCAAAGATCTGCTTGAAAGAGTCTGATGGGTAAGGCCCTGGCAGCCAAGAAAGCTGGTTGATTCTGAAGGATCACCTAATCCAAGCTCAAGAGCGGTCCATCCCAATGAGCAGGAAGTCAGGCAAAAATGCCAGGAGGCCTGTGTTGATGAACAAGGAGCTCCTGGCCAAACTCAAACACAAAAAGGAAGCATACAGAAGGTACAAGCAAGGATGGTGTACTGGGTTTACATGGCAAGGTGGGGGGGGCTGTAGGGGCGGCTTCTGTGAGAAGACACCAGAAGCTGCCCCCATGTCCGACAGAGCCAGTTCCAGCCCGCTCCAAGATGGCCAAAGCTGAGCCAATTAGTGATGTTGGTAACACGTTTAAGAAAGGGTAAAAAACGCTGGAGCAGTCCGTTACTGAAGGACTGTACCCTGTGGAACGGACCGATGCTGGAGCAGTTCCTGAAGAACTGCAGCCCGTGGGAAGGACCCATGTTGGAGCAGTTCATGAAGGACTGTATCCCATGGGAGGGACTCCACGCTGGAGCAGGGGAAGAGTGTGAGGAGGAAGGAGTGGCAGAGGTGAAGCGTTATGAACTGACCGCAACCCCCATTCCCCATCCCCCTGTGCCGCTCAGGGAGGGAAAAGGAGGTAGAAGAGTTGGGAGTGAAGTTGAGCCTTGGAAGAAGGGAGGGGTGGGGAGAAGGTGTTTTTAGATTTGTTCTTATTTCTCATTGTCCTACTCTGTTTAATTGGCAATAAATTAAATTAGTTTCCCTAAGTCGAGTCTGGTTTTGCCCGTGACGGTAATTGCTGAGTGATCTCCCTGTCCTTATCTCGACCCATGAGCTTTTTGACGTATTTTCTCCCCCTGTCCTGTAGATGGAGGAGGAGTGATAGGGCAGCTTGGTGGGCACCTGGCAGCCAGCCCAGGTCAACCCACCACAGATGGGTAACCTGGGAGGAATACAGAGACACTGTCTGAGCATGCAGGGATGAGGTTAGGAAAGCCAAAGCCCAAATGGAATTGAATCTGGCCACGGATATCAAAGACAAATAGAAGGGCTTTTCGAAGTACATCGGTGACAAAAGGAAGACTAGGGAAAACGTGGGCCTGCTGCTGAATGAGGCAGGGGACCTGGTGACACAGGACATGGAAAAGGCTCAGGTACCGAATGTCTTCTTCACCTCAGTCTTTCCTGGCAAGACCAGCCTTCAGGAATCCCAGGTCCCAGAGACCAGGGGGAAAGTCTGGAGCAAGGAAGATGTACCCTTGGTGGAAGAGGATCAGGTCAGGGAATACTTAAGCAACCTGGACTTACATAAGTCCATGGGCCCTGATGGGATGCATCCAAGAGTGCTGAGGGAGCTGTATCTTCAAGAAGGGCAGGAAGGAGGACCCAGGGAACTACAAACCGGTCAGCCTCACCTCCATTCCTGGGAAGGTGATGGAGCAGCTAATCCTGGAAACCATTTCCAGGCACACGAAGGACCAGAAGGTGAGGGGTGGCAGCCAGCGTGGATGCACCAAGGGGAAGTCATGCCTGACCAAAACTGATAAACTTCTATGATGAAATGACCGGCCTGGTGGTTGAGGGGAGAGCAGTGGATATTGTCTACCTAGACTTGAGTAAGGTCTTTTGACACTGTCTCCCATAAAATACTCATACAGAAGCTGATGAAGTATGGGCTGGATGAGCAGACAGTGAGGTGGATTGAAAATTGGCTGAATGGCCGGGCCCAGACTGTGGCGATCAGTGGCACGAAGTCTAGTTGGATACCAGTGACTAGCAGTGTAGCCCAGGGGTCAATACTGGGTCCAGTCCTGTTCAACATCTTCATTAATGATCTGGATGATGGGGCAGAGTGTACCCTCAGCAAGTTTGCTGGTGACACAAAAGTGGGAGGAATGGCTGATATGCCAGAGGATCGTGCTGCCATCCAGAGGGACCTGAACAGGCTGGAGAAATGGGCTGACAGGAACCTCATGCAGTTCAACAAGGGGAAGGGCAAAGTCCTGCCCCTGGGGAGGAACAACCCCAGGCACCAGTACATGCTGGGGGCCACCCAGCTGGAAAGCAGCTCTGCAGAAAAGGACCTGGGGGGTCCTGATGGACACCAAGTTGAACATGAGCCAGCAACGTGCCCTTGCCACAAAGAGGGCAAACGGTATCCTGGGCTTCATTAGGAGGAGTGTTGCCAGCAGGTCGAGGAAGACGATCCTTCCCCTCTACTCAGCACTGGTGAGGTCACACCTGGAGTATTGTGTCCAGTTCCAGGCTCCTCAGTACAAGAGAGACATGGACATACTGAAGAGAGTCCAACGAAGGGCCATGAAGATGATTAAGGGACTAGGGCATCTCTCCTATGAGGAAAGGCTGAGAGAGCTGGGACTGTTTAGCCTAGAGAAGAGAAGGCTCGGGGAGGGGGGGTGTGTGTGGTGTGCGTGGGGTGTGTCTTATCAATGTATATAAATACCTGAAGGGAGGGTGAAAACAAGGTGGAGCCAGGCTCCTTTCAGTGGTGCCCAGTGACAGGACAAGAGGCAATGGGCACAAACGGAAACACAGGAGGTTCCGTCTGAGAATCAGGAAACACTTTTTCACTGTGAGGGTGCCTGAGCACTGGAACACGTTGCCCAGTGGGGTTGCCCAGTCTCCCTCCTTGGAGATATTCAAAAGCCGTCTGGACATGATCCTGGGTAACCAGTTCTAGGTGGACCTGCTTAAGCAGGGGGGTTGGACCAGATGACCTCCAGAGGTCCCTTCCAACCTCAACCATTCCACGATTCTATGAACAGACAGGGGCCCCAATACAGAAATGCATGCACATGTAGACACTTGGCTTTTGAGGCAAGCTACAGTGTCCTTAAGTAATCTGTGAGTAAGAGTCCACACCCCTAAATAACACACCCAAGATAGGTTAAAAAAGGCTCTCATTTCTTTCAAAGACAGAGGGAGATATACAAGTTAGAGCTACTGCCAAAGCTCACAGTTCCACTTCCAGCCTCACTGCATGTCAGATGAGCAATCATGCTGGTCCCTTCTGTGTAGAATCATAGTATGAAAACATTACCTTCATGTGCTGAGCCCAGACTGCTGAGCACATCCCATGCTTATTTTGCAACCCATCACGTTTCCATCCAAGACCCAAATCTCATCCAGACCAAATGTCATGTTTCTTCCCCACTCATTTCCCAGACAAAGTCTTTGCTAAGGGACAGACTGTCCTTTCCCTGCTACAGCAGTAATAACTTTGTCCCTCTCAATAAACAGGAACAATGACCTGATCGGAGCCAGTACTCTTAACTCCCACAAAACAGAAAAGCTTCCAGTAGGTGAAGCTGGCAAAGGCTAACAACAACATTATAGAAGTGAGAGAACCAAGAAGCTCCTATGGGAAGAACAAAGCCTCATTTCCAAAAGAAACTACCCAGTGGAAGTAGTGACAGCCATAAAGGCTTTCTACTGAGAGGTTTAGCAGGTCTGACAGTCTCCAGAACCAGCTATAATACTAGTAAGATGTAGCTAACCATTTCCTCCTGGCCATCTCATTTGACTGATTACCTCCAAGTCCCCAGAGATGTTTAAGTTAAAATGCAATTTCATTCTGTTCCGTGTTCCACCCACCTCATGCAAATGTCTGGTTCTAGCACAGTACCAAACAGATGAAAAACCTGGTTAAAGCAGATTAGAAGAGTTGCAAATAGTCTGAATTGCACCATACATACTAAACATAAGCACCCACAGGCACCTAAAGCGGGACTTGTTCCCCAACAGCTTCAAAAAAGTTCACATCTCTTCCCATTTCTATATATGAATATGCCCTTATCTCCCCAAAAGGGATCATTTTTGCAGCACTCGTAAGCTCAATATCAGCATCACACTAAGGACAGCTACAGTGCTTTCAGTCAGCACAGAATACAGGTAAAAGACCAAGCTGACCTAACAGTCTCACTGGTCTCCAGAGCTAACATACACACACAAAGGTCAACATCCTCACACAGGTAGAGTCTCATTTGCCATCTTGCAAGACTCAGTCTAAGGGCACATGGGCACCCTACCCTCCCCTGCAAAATTCAGCACAACTTCCATACTCCATAAGGCAACATACAGATTCTTGGCTGATTAAACAGAGGAAGCAGAAGCAAGCCACGTCTGAGCTCTGAGGTGCAAATTCATAGGAGAGCACACCAAATTCCAGATGTGCTCTCTATTCATAGATGTAGCCTCTCTGCAAAGATTGTCACAGGCTGTGCCACGTTTTTGGGAAAACAAAAGTCTCTCACACAAATGCACAGTATTCAACAGACCTCGTGCGAATGTCAGGTATGCCGAATGCTAGGGTTCTCTTTTCTGAAGCAGTGGTCTTAAGGTAGGAAATTATGCGATATCCTCCAGGCTCCCCTTGAAAAGTTCTCAAAGGCTATTTTCACTATAGCCCACAGCATTATGAAAATAAACACCAGTATTTTGAAAGTAACAAAAATATAATTCTGGGAAACATTCTTTCAATGAAGAACGCTTCCCTGCAAATACTCATCAGCAGAGTGCTAGAACAACACTCTCCCAGTCGCTGTTTGGCATTATTTCTAAGCTAACAAAATCTAACACACTTATGATTCTTAGAGGAGTTAATGCAGTAACTAAATTTAATTTTAAATGTAAGCCAGCAGATACTCAGATTCTAATAATAAACATGGACAGTAAGAGTTCGCAGGCTTTCCAAGTGGTTTATGTAAAAGCAGAATGGAGTTTGCAAACCCTGCAATGTAAACATCCTCAATAGACCAGCTATATATAGATTTTTTAAAAAAAATTAATATTCATTAAGATACTGTTTTTAAACAAGTCTTTTCTAGAAATTCAATGCACTTACCTATGAAGCTATAAGATTACATGCTTAATCATTGCTACATGCACTGCACAGAATATGCACTTTTAAAAAAGTGTTTATGTAAATCACCCAGGGTTTCGCCATGAAATGCCTTTGCATACAGTTGTGAAGGACAGTTTAATTCCAGAATTTCTTCTACAGCTATCTGGATAATACATCATCACCAAAGAATTGACTGAACAACAGCCCTTAAAATGCTTTATTGAACTGAGTCTTTTTGTAATGTGCAGAAGATGTGTCCGAAAAGACTGCAGTTTATTTTTTTTTAACATCCTCAACAATCAATTAAAAATGAATCTTTATTGAGGGTAACTCCTGAGATAACCAGAAGACTAGTGTAAAAAGTTCCCTTAAAACATTTTCTGTTGCAGAGACTAAAAGAAAAACAACGCTAATACAGTACTAAATGGAAACAATCAGAATTTGAGAATTGAGAAAATGTCAACCTATGGGGTAGCTTCTTTTGTTGCTGTTATCTTAGATTAATATACATATCACAGTTCTCTTAGGAACATCATCAGGTTTTCAAGTCTAATTTTCAGAAGTTGTGTGCATTTTTATCTTTATAAGCTAACTTTACATTCCAAATAATTAAAGCCTTGCTGTCCCTTGCTTTGGGGCTATTATAATAATCCATACAAAAAAACCTTATAGGATTAACAGTATAGGCAAATAGGTAGCATGACTCAATTAAAAAGGCTTTATTTTTTATGTCAGAAATATAACCCAAAACCCCAATAAATAAAGGTTGATAGGAAGTTAGCATTAAGAATTCAATTGTAACATATGGAGATATCTGGGAAGTCAAATCCTCAAGCTCTCCTGATACTAAGGAGTCTCTGCAAACTATGAAGCAAATACATAAATAACTCAAAATGATAAGGACTGTGAAGGCTTAGAACTAAGACACCATAATCCAGGTTAACTTCCCCCCTCCCCCCCCCAACAGTGAATATATGAATCATTTACACCTAAATAAAGTATATTTAACACAAAAAGGAAAACTTTAAAGAAAGGTGAACAAAATTTGGGTTTAGGGCACACAGAAGCCCTTTGTGGTAGATTCCAGTAGTGGCCCTTGATTTTTGTCTCCTACAGATGAATACAAAGTTCAATTCCACATGGATATGATGTCTAACAGGGCAACGTAGTGGTCACGATATAGCAAAATGTCACACTCTGGAAGCAAAAATATAGCCCGCTGCAGAGTTTGCATTAATACGCAGGAGAGCACATAAAAAGGTCATTGGTCATGTGTTACTCAAAGGCTACTTCACGGCCACAAGCTGCTAGTGAGCATTAATCTTTTTGTCACGTTACCTTTGAATAATGGGAAAGCTTTGGGGTTTTATGGTTTTACTCCTTGTACTTACATTCTTTAAATGACAAGGTCACTAAAACTCATGCACGCTGCAAAAAATCATGCAGTAGCTAAGGTAAACCATCCAAGCAATTTTTATTCATTAATATTCATAAATACACACAGCAGCTTCATTAGAGATTTTTCATTTTTTCCTCTTCAGTTTGAATGTGGAGTATTAGGAGAGCTTTTTGCACGTCAAGCTACAGGATGCAGAGCTTTTTCTCCACACTGCAACCTATATTTACCTGCTAAAAGTAAAAATTGGTTAAGTGGAAATGATTATCGTATATATCTTTTCTCTCTTCCTTTGAATGTACACAATGTAACAAGAGTGACAGACCTGAAATTACAATCACCAAAACAAACCCAAGATAGTTGTTGTCCACTTTCATTGGCAAATACAGCACAGAGGACATTGTCTGCAAAGTGGGATGCCATCAAAGAGGAGGCTCATTTCCTTTATTCTTCTCTTTTAAATTTAGGTTTTCTAAAGCAACATCTAGAGGCATAATATCTACACAGCCCATAGCACCAAAATCAGCAATCTCTCCCCGTTCATCCTCATCTGAGGAGGAACTTTCTTCCTGCATCAAAGTGGACAGTAGAAGCTCTTGAACAAACAAGCTGCGGTCTGCCCGTTCGCTTTCCTTTGACTGACGCTCTGCTTCTGACATCTTAGGATCGTTCAACCTGCATAGCGTCACAGAAAGAGAGAAGACAGGCTTAGCAGTATCATCAACAAAATGGGCTTTCACTAATTGCCTAAACAGCTGGACTGACGCATGCTGAATAACATCTGAAAGCCATTCCTTTGAGAAACAACCTAGGTACTGCTGCACTTCTTTTGACATGTACAGATCTGACAACGCCTGGCACTCCTGATGCAAGAATACAGACATTTAACAAACTTGTTCCTAGATGCTTCAAGAAACTTCATAGAAGTGGATTCTAAGGCTGAAGGAAAAAAATAGCTATTTCTGAAGTTTCTTTCCCTTCAGAGGGGTTTTGTTTTAAGGGGTGTTAAAATTCTCTAGTCATCCCTTAAGTGCTCATTTTGTCCCCAGGACAAATTCTAAATGCGAGCATGACACAAAATACATTACTACACACATAATGCCCAGAGATTCCCAAAGCACAGTACATCATTCACTTCACTTATCAGTGCATGCACCATCACCTAATAGAAGCAAGGAAATTGCTTGCTCCAGTTCTATCCTAGCTTCCTAGCTCACAAGGATCAGTGACTGACATTTGCAGATACTTTAATGAAAGTTATTATTTTCAAAAAGTTTTGGATTGAGATATTATCACAAGTTTTGATAAAAATCAGCATGACAGCAATAACTTGTCCCAACCCAGGTTTCTAGACACAGAAACTGTTTAAATGCCTGTGCTCTTTCTCAACATCTAATTGAAAAACACCCCCCACCCCCCTTGAATCCAGAAAATCAATATTCTAAACCTCCTAAAAGAGCTGGAATGAGAGCGGGCAACTCTTCTATAGCAGAATGGACTAGACAATCATTGTAGCTCCCTTCCAACTGAACTATTCTATTCTATAGAACTCTAGGATCTAACTATACTTTCTGAAACAGATATGTATTCTGCTTATTAATAGCACATTCCTTATTTGCTTTTTTCATCCAAAATACTTTATATAAAAACCTCTATTCAACCTTTAGCCTTCATTAAAGATTCATTTCCTATTAAATAAAACTACCTTTTAAGTTCTCTCCCCTCACATTATCAGCATAAAAGTTTGAAACATATTATTGTAAAGGCTCTTGTTTTATCAGAAGTAGTAGGGTAAACAAGCACAGTTTACCAAAGTAATATCCCTTATGTTTCTCTTCAAATTGAGAAACAGCAAGTAATATTTATTCATTGCCTAGGACCAAACACACAGCAGGGTTGAAAAGGAGATGTTACAAATGCAAACAAAAGCATAGTATCTCAACTGCAAACTTCACCTGGCAGAAGAAATTCCATGGCTAGAACTGTAAGCAGCTCATGGAGCCATAGCTCAAATTATAAGACTAACCTCCTTTCCAAGGTCTGCAGAAAACAACTAATCCATATTCCAGTCTAAAGCTTTAAATACATTCCTAGGCACATAGAAGAAATGCATCATGCCTGTGAGACTGCCTCTCACTTTTACCAACCCTGAGACTCCATGGGCTATTTCTGCAGCCAACTCTTTGAGTTGGTTTTCTGAAAACAGAAGAATCCCCTTCAGGCCAGCTGAAACACAGAAGGTTCCATCTGAACATCCGGAAACACTTTTTCACTGTGAGGATGTCTGAGCACTGGGGATGCCCAGAGGAGCTGTGGAGTCTCCCTCTTTGGAGATATTCAAAAGCTGTCTGGAGATGGTCCTGGGCAACTGGCCCTAGGTGGCCCTGCTTGAGCAGGGGGGTTGGACTAGATGACCTTCAGAGGTCCCTTCCAACTTCAACCATTCTGTGATTCTGTGATTCTGTGATATTTGAGCACCTCCTGGTCCAAAGGATGCAGGCAGCCTATCAGAGGGAGATCTGAGAACACATAGGTATGACATTGTCAAAAATGGCAACTCCCTGCCATAAAATGGCATCTTAAACAAAATGGCAGCCCCTTTTGTGTGTAGGGGAAGGCACTTTCTGGTCTGATGTACTTCTGGGTAAACTGGAAGGGATGGCTGGTCCTGTCAGCCAATCACAACAGAGCATATGACCAGAAGAGGGGATTGCCTTCTGGGGCAAATGGTACACGTGGATGCCTGCAGGGAGGCAGGGCACCTGTCACTTCTTATCTTGGATAAAAGTTGTCCCTATATTACTGCCTTATATGGTAATTCTCCACATTATGACCCTGCACCTTATATGGCTATAGCTCCATATGGTGATTGCGCAACTTTTAAGGTAGCATCTGAGCATCATGCACACAATGGAAAGAACCAGCACAGAGGGGGAGCAGAGTTGGAATGCGATGATTGGTTATCAAGCCCAAATAGTGCTTCCGTGACTCCATAATAAAAAAGGACAGTCTGATCAGGGAATTTGGAATTCCCAAGCCTGTCAGCTGGTCCAAGTCACTCGTAACAGAAACTATACCCTGCTTCCTGCCAGCCTGCCTGATAACTTTGGTTATGTAAGTCTTTGCATGCCTGGATATTAAGTTTAGCCCAGTGAATTACTGGATTTACTGTTGTTTCGGCCTCGTTAATTGTACTACTGATTTGTATTTGCTACTGTACTGTTATTTTGAGATAAATTGTTTAGCCCTAAAGCTGCTGGTCTGGTGTCTTGTTACTGTATTGGGTGTACATGTGTGAGAGTCAAATACTCTCTGACCAGGTTCTTTTAGATACTCCATACAAGAAGGCTTTAATGTTTTAATACCAAATTTACTTAGTTGAAGATATTTGATGATACATGGGATTTTGATTTAGAAGAGTGATACAGCAATATACTGAAATCACAACACAAGCATAATATAGCAATTGCAATATACAATTGAATCACAAAACAAACATGATTCCCATTACCAGTCTCTTTATGCTCATCGTCACAATGCTGGGCGTCCCCAATTGCTGGGAAGGAATACATGGGTTGAAGCCAGCTCAAGCCAGTTGCTCTCTTCAAAGTTCATTTTGCTGGTTGTTCAATTTTTATACTCTGTGTTGGGCTGAGACACATATACCCTTCCCCCATGTTGGCCTGGCTGGCTCAGGAAGATAATACTTTCTATTGATTATTTTAGGGAAGGCCATTTACATAACCAGTTGACCCACTCAACTGATACAGCCATTTTTCTAGAGCAAAGGTGACCCTCTGGTCCCCTTGGTCTTGAGATAAGTTCGGATAAGTTCAGCTTCCTTTACAATAGCTGTGGTTATTTCCTGCATTCTTTTCTGAGCTTTATGAGCGCATCATCCTTGCCTATCTTCTCTCAGTCTTCTTCTTTTGTAGGGGTTCCTTGATTGGTCACAACATGGCAATGTTTTGGTAGTGGGGGTTCTGCAGGGGTGGCCTCTGTGGGAAGAGGTCAGGGGCTGCTCTGTGCCAGGCACAGCCAGTTCCAGCTGAGGGGAGAAAAAAAAATAAAACAAAAAGAGAAACAGCAGGGGGAACACCAAGGTCAGAGAAAGAGGAGAAGGAAGTGCTCCGCAGTGCTGAAGCAGATATTCCCTGCAGCCCATAGAGGACCAATACCTGAGAAGATGGATATTTCCTGAAGGAACTGCAGCCCAAGGAGAACCCACATTGGAGCAGATTTTTTTCCTGAAGGACTGCACCCTATGGGAGAGCCCACGCCAGAGCAGGGGAAAAGCGTGAGAGGGAAGGAGCAGCAGAGAGAAACTGCTATGTACTGACTGTAACCCCCCAATATCCCCCTGCACCACTCAGCAGGGTGGGGCAGGGTAGAGGATATCAGAGTGAAGGAGTCGAGTCTAGGAGAGGGAGAAGAGGAAAGGTGGTGTTTTAATGTTTGTCTTTGTTTATCACTACCCAAATCTATTTTAATTGGCAATAAATTGTGTTTTCCCCCAAGTCAAGTCTGTTTTGCCCATGACAGTAACTGGTAAACAATCTCCCTGTCTTTATCTCAACCTACAAACTTTCTCATCCTATTTTCTCCCCCGTCCTGCTGAGGAGGGGGAATGAATGTGCAGCTGGGTAGACATTTGGCTGTTAGCCAAGGCTAACCCACCACATTAACCATATCCTAAACCTATAACTCGGCAGGACTGCCTTAAGCCCCTTACACAGGCAAAGTATGAAAGCCTCCCCTGTCATGCTGTCCCCTAGACACATCTGCTCTGCCTCTTGCACCTTCATTTCTCTTCAGGTTGTAGTAACCCTCCAGCAACATACCTAGCTTACAGTACTCCTCAGTATGTTAGCAAGCCTTTTTCCAAAGACACTCTTGCCCCACTTTGTCAAATGTATCCCATCCCTGCTCAGCAGCCTTCACTCCTCAAATAGGGTCCCATAGTTATAGAAGCCAAAGCCCTATCTGTGTGACACCAGCCCCACAGCCACATGTTGATCTGCTGAATGAGTCCGGTTCTACATGAGCCTTTCCCCTTCACTGACAGGTCTGAGGAGACACCATCTGAGCCCCCATGCCCTTTACCCTCATCCCCAGAGCTCTGTAGTCACTCTTGATACACTTTGGGATACCCTTGACAGTACTGTTCCTGCCTACATGGAAGAACAGGAAAGGGGTAATAGTCAGAGGGCCGGACAAACCCTGGCAGTCCCTCTGCAACATCCTGGATCCTAGCTCCTGGCAAGCAACAAACCTCCTGAGACATCAGGTCAGGTTAGCAGACTGATGCCTCCATCCCCTGCAGGAAGGAGTCTCCAGTAACTATCATATGCCTTTTCTCCTTCGTGCAGACACAAGGCTTTGGCTCACCTAGCTCTGATGAATCCCCTGAAGGATCTTGTTTGTCCTCACCAGTGCCCAGAGCATTATTCCTATTCTGAAGTGCTTGGTTCCTCTGTGCCCCTGCTCTGTTATTCTCTGTGTTCTCTGTGAGGAGGACTTTAAGAGAATGGGGTGTGCCAAAAGGATCAGAGAGACACAAAGAAGTTTGAACATGCACAAGGGCTATGGACCCCTCCTAGGAGGCTACTCAAGGGGCATCCATGTAACCCCTGCCCCAGGGCAAAGAAGAGACCAATCTTGTGAGCTGAAACAAGAGGCTCTCACAGCCAGACCCAAACCACCAGGATGGCCATTGTGCTGGTTTTGGCTGGGATAGAGGTAATTTTCTTCACAGTAGCTGGTGAGGGGCTATGTTTTGGATTTGTGCTGAAAACAGTGTTGATAATACAGGGGTTTTAGTTGTTGCTGAGCAGTGCTTCCACAGCGTCAAGGCCTTTTCTGCTTCTCACACTGCCCAGCCAGCGAGTAGGCTGGGGGTGCACAAGAAGTTGGGAGGGGACACAGCCGGGACAGCTGACCCCAACTGACCAAAGGGATATTCCATACCATATGACATCAGGCTCAGCAATAAAACTAGGGGGGAGGTTGGTGGGGGGGCCGCTGCTCGGGGACTGGCTGGGTATCAGTCAGTTGGTGGTGAGCAATTGTTTTCATTTGCATCACTTGTCTTTCTTAGGTTTTATTTCTCTCTCTTTGTTATTTTCCTTTTAATTACAATTTATTATTATTTTATTTCAATTATTAAACTGTCTTTATCTCAACCCACGAGTTTTCTCACTTTTACCCTTCTGATTCTCTCCCCCCATCCTGCTGGTGGGGGGAGTGAGCGAGCGGCTGTGTGGTGCTTAGTTGCCGGCTGGGGTTAAACCACGACAGCCATGCAGTATTACTGGGGCAGCCTTTGGGCTTTGTGCTGTGCTGCAAGACACAGGCAACACTGTCCACTAAAATGGAAATCTAAAACAAAATGCCAACTTCAAAAGAACGTGTGCATGGTGATGTAGTGATCCTAACTAGAAGACAATTGTACGATGTACGAAGAGTTAGTGATTCACACAACAATTAACCTAAGTAAGCCCAGGCCTGCATTGTGCTGCACATATCCGTTAGCCACAAGATAAACTTAGCCAGCTCATTGTAACAGAGGAGCCTGCAGGAAGCTCCCACCTGGTATCGGTGATTACACCCCCTGCATTTCCTTGCCTTGATCTAAAAGTGAAGCAGTGAGTTCTCATGTAAACATCCGTTCTGTTTGACAGTAGAAATGAACAGAGTTGTTTTCTTGTAAGAAAACCCTATAAGAGCTCAAATGACCAAAATGGGGTAACCCTTTCTACAGACAGGGTTTGCATGGTGTGCTGCACCCTCATCAGAGGCCCATTCAACGCTGCACAACTCGGGGTTCCCAGCGTCTGAAGGGACGTAACATTATCTATACTATCCTCTCCTTTATAGTGTTAGCTCTAATAAATAGCATTTTAAATGATACGTTACAGAGTCTAAGCGCCTTTCTTACCGTGATCATCATGAACCAGCACCTCCGGGTGCAAAACACCCTCCTCCCTCTCTACTCCCGAATCCCTCTCCCCCACCCCTCCCTCTTTCCATCTCCCCACACTCCCTCCCCCTTACCCCCAACCCTCTAATCCTTTTCCCCTCCCCCCTTCCTACTTTCCCCTCTTCCCCTTCCCTTCAACCCCACGCCCCTGTGCCTCCTCCTCTCTCCCTCCCTCCCTTCTTCCCCTCTCCCCATACCTCCCTCTCACTTCCTGCCCCCTCCCCCTTTCCCTTCTCCTCTCCCCTCCCCTTTCCCTCCTCCTCTCCCTACCCCCTCCTTCCTTCCCCTACCACCCCTCCCTCATCCGATCCATTCTTCCCCCTCCCCCACCTCCCTCTCCCCTCCATGATAGGTGTTTTACCTTTACAATTTCTTCTCTAGACTAATGTCTTTTCGCAAAAGACAAAAAGTTGCAGGGAAAGCAAATAAAATTCTGCAAGTCACAAACTTTTTGCTTTTTCATCATTCTTTATGAGGTTCTGCCTCCTCCCTTCCCAACTATGTGGCTCTCACTTCTCGGACACGTCTGTCACAGTAATCAGGCATGCTGCTGCTATCTTAAACCTCCTATGGGAAAGCTCCTGCAGCAGTCAGGAGCTGTACAAGGTTTGGAGCTCCCCCTCCCCATTCTGAAACACACATCCCTATCCTTTGGAGCCTAACACTAGTAAGAGGCAGAATGAAAAAAAAAAAAACGCACAGAAAAGTATGGGAACATCCCACTAAGATGGCTTAGTTCACCTATGACAAATCAGTATGTTACTGTGGCCACAAGGTCGCCCTCTCTTCACCTCTCAGCACTTCACAGCCTAAGCAGAAACACTGAGAATTATCAAGACTAGGTAAAAACCCACGCGTGTGCAATATGTCACCTGTTGCAGGCAGGCTGGCATTTACCTTTCTCGACTGATTAAGTTACCCGAGTACCCTCAGCATTGCAGGAGTCAGGCAGCCAGGACGGGGCAGGAAGCATCAGGGCATGTGTCAGATTCATCACTGCTCGCTACACCTCCCCGAATTACAGAGAGGGTTTTGCAAGCCACAGTGGAAAGGAGAGGGAATGGGAAGTACCATGAACCACCTCGCTGAATTTGTCTCCCTCCTCAAGGCTGCTGTCGGGCTGCTGCCATTCCTCGCTCTCTGGCGTCCTTACTAGGGGACGAGGTGAGAGATCTCCGTGTACCCGCAAAGTCGCAGCCCCACTGCTACAGCAGTGCGTTCTACAACAGGGGCGAGCGGGGGGACTCTTCTCCCTGCCTCCCACAGCACGCGGGCAGTTGTCAGGGGCCGAAATGGTGGAGGAGGCTGTGTCTCTGATGAATGCCTGGAGACAGCAGTCTTTCCTAGTTTGGAGGAAGAAGGGGAGAGCCCTATCCAGTACATGTAAACTACGCTCAATCCCGCGGCTTTTCCTGCGTTGGGTGGTGCCGATCCTCCTTTCCATTGGCTGTGTATTTCCTCTTCCTTCCTGTGTGCAGTAGCAGCGGCTATTGGACAGAGAAGGAATGAAGAAAAAAAGAGAGAAAGAATTAAAAAAAACCAAAACAGGTGGAGAAGGAAAGAAACTGGGAGACCTTGAGCCTAAGACGGGAAAGAGCTGAGGGGTGCAAGGAGTCAGTGTTCTTACAGTAACAATAGAAGAGGGAACAGAGGTGGGGACTCAGGAAGAGGGGTGTAGATTAAAGCGGCGGAAGAGGAAGAGGGGCCTAAGATTCACTGTATCGCGGCGCTTGGGAAGTCACTGCTGGTGGATCCGCCCCCCTGAGGGAGGCAGGCAGGCCGGCCGGCCGGCCGGGGCCGTTGGAACAGATACCTCTTTGCTTCACCCTCCCATTTCTTTCCCCTTTTTGTTGCTTGTTCGCTTCGCGCTTGGGGGTCAGTGCGTAAGGTGGGAGGGACCTAGGCTAAAGCGACGCCCGAGCAGCCCAGCAGGAGCCTAGGGACAGGCCTGGGCTACAGCCTCAAAATTAGGATGTCCCGACATGAAGGTGAGAGACCCAAGGCCGCGGAGGGGGGGGGGGGGGGGCGAGCGAGATGTCCTTGAGCCCTGTACGGCATTAGGGCCTCGCATGCTGCCGTGTGAGGTGGGTCAACATGGCGGCGCTGCCGCCGCTGAGAGCGGGGCCTGTGGAGTCGGTCGCGGAAAGTGGCCATGGTGGGAGGAGGAAGGCGGCGGCCAGGCCTCGCTTTGCAGTGTCGCGGGAAGGGAGGTGGCGGCCGTGTCCGTTACGGGTAGGCCCCGAGTCCCTTTTCTGTCGCCAGTAAGCACGTAAGCCAGGCCCGTGCTCGCTGAGGTTGAAGGGCCTGCTACAGCTTGAAGTAGGTCTGGTCTCTGCCACCTCTCACTAGCCTGCGACTCGGGCCTTGCCTCGCCCCGGGCAAGGAGTGTGTCCGAGGCAGATAATAGAGGGGAGGAGACAGGTGAGCTGTTTATTTTCACTCCTCTTACTTCACTGTTTGAAGGATGGGCCTGAGAGGTGGGCCTGGAGGAATCTGTTTTGCGGGAAAGGAGGAAGGTGTAAGGGGTGTGAGAGGTGTGTGTCAGGGTGGCTTGCTGATGTATCCTGGGAGTTGTGAATGGCATGATGTGAAGGGAGAAGGGGTGCAGGAGGGGAAGGAGAGGCAGGCTTGGCATGATATGCTCCCTGTGAGGGGAAGCACCCCCAGGTTTGTTAGGGTAGGGAGGAGGAGAAGAAGGGACTGTGGGGCTTGAGGCACTAGGAAAGTAGTGCTTGAGGGGAGGTGATGCAAGGAGGGTAGCCTGGCATCCAGGGGAAGTGGATTGGGGTGTGGTCTGCTTTAGTATAACGAAGGTGAGGGGGGGTTGTGTGTCAGGTGTAGAAGGAACTTATGCACATAATTGGCTGTGGTGTTTGGATTGGGAGAAAGAGTTTATGCAGTCTTCATGGCCTTGTTTAGGTGTAGTTTGTATTCTGGTAGCTTTGGCAGGTTGAGAAGTAATATATATATATTTAGTTTTGTATTTTCAAAGAGGAAACATGCTGATGTAGTAGCAGCTTCTTTAGAGAGGTCATCATACAATTATTTTGTGTGTTTGTCCTTGTTCTGTTTTTTTTTTTTTTTTCTATGGGTAAGTGAAGTGGCTAGTTAATAAAAAAAGTGAGAAGAATGGAGAGAAAAATGAAAGGAGGGAATTTATGTAGAGAGAAGTTGTGTGATATTTGTGAAGAAACTTGCTTGGTTTTCTACCTCTTCTTACTGGTAGTTGCACTAGTATAAAATATTTTGTAGAAGTTCTGCCTTGTATCTTGAAAGGATAATTTTTTGGTCTGTTAGGAACTAAATTTAGCACTTGTCTCCATAATAATTTTGATTCTCCTAGAGCTGTGAGAATAAACTTTTTAAAAGGAACGGAGATATTTTTGCTTTCAAAACATTAAGATTAAATAATGTGCTAGAAGACTTCAATGTTTGGGAGTAATAATACTGACTTCTAGATGGAGGGTTGGTAGCTTGATGCTGAACTAGAGTAAGTATGATGGCTATTCAGTGTATAGCTACAGCATTTTGTTAGTGTGTGTGCTTGCCTATCTAAGACCAGTCTTGCCTGAATCTACTAAAACTTTTTTTTCTAGTAAAGGTACCAAATCCTCTTGGTTCTTTTCTGATTAAGATGTGGTGTTGTGTGTGTGTGTGTTGGTGGTGTGTGGGTTTTTTGTGGTGGTTTTTTTTTGTTTTTGGGGTCATCTCCCCCCAAAGAGGGTGGGTGGGGTTGTTGGATTATCTGCATCCTATGCAGATAATGAGGCAAATGCTAACAACAGTGAGTAAAATAAGGGTTAATAAAAAGTTTTTGTTTGTGGCTTTGTTGGAGAAAGTACTCTGTAAACTGCTGCTGTGATAGATACCCATGGTATGCAATTTAAAGCATGGTAGTAGGATGCGGACTTGTTAGATTGCACTGGTTAAAGCTACAAAAGTGGTATGATGTGTTGTTCAGTGTTGTGATGTTTTAATAGAGAAGAATTATCAAAACAGTTTTTTTTAAATGTGTTTCTGATTGATAGAGGTTATGTTTTGAGGTTTTTCTAGTGGATGTTAGGTTTTTTTTGTAGCACGGGGAATAATGTTTTTCTCGGTCTTTCTATTCACCAGCAGAAATCAAAGTATGGAAATAATATTAAGTGTGGTTTTCTTAAAAATTGGAAACAGGTATATCAGTGTTCTTGGAAATTGCATGTTCTTAAAAATGAAAACAGTTATCTTCTAATAAACTGTTGATGGTAATGTTACATTGTTGTCATAAATGTCTTTATATAAAAAGAAGGAAAAACCCCATCAAAACTGAAAAGATATATAAAGCTGCAGCAACAGTTGTACTTTGTGATAGATTTTTATAGGAACCTGGTTTGTCTTGAGTTTTCTTAATGTTTTTCTTCCCCATTTAACATGTTTTAAGTGTTAATTTTATATTAGTTATAAGGTTAGAATAAGTTGCCTTGATGTAGGGTCTGTGGTTGGCTGAGAGTTCTCAGTCTGTAAGTTGATGGAAGTTGGTTTTGCAAGGATAAGGTATAGAAGAAAAGTGAGTTTCAGTCATGTTAATAAACTGTATCTCTGCTGTGTGTTTTTGTCAAAATGGCTTGTTCTTGCTAGAATCAGTTTTGTGATGGGGAAGGATGTATGTGAGAAAATAAATGCTGGAGAACTTGGAATTCCAGTGTCTCAGGGCTCTATATAAGTATCTGATGGAGGTATAAGCTTACTTTTCATCAGGGTCTCTGGGCAATTTTCTTTGCTTTGTGGCAAGAAATTAAGTCATGTTGTGGATCAGAAGTTGGTTGGGAGACAGGAAAAGAGAGAGTAGAATTCAACCATTGACCTTTTGCCATTGACTGTTTAATACCTTCAGAAATGGAACTGGTATAGAACTTCAAAAATTATCCATAGTGGAGGATGTGGGGGAAGGGAATAGTGGGATAGAAACATGTGCAAATAAGACAGTTATTTGAGCTAGGGGTGACTAGAAGGTCTTCTAAGGAACTTTAGAAAGAGCTAAGTAAGCTCAATGCATGAGCAGCACAAGATGAGTGAAATTAACTTGTGTTAAAAGGAAAAGCAATAGGGAGAAATAAACTCTTCGGATACCTTAAAGTGTCTACTTCCATGGTATCAACTTGGGAAAGGTGGTGGGGTATCACTGTAGATAATCATGCTTCTGTTTTTTACTGCTACTGTGTTTGTTGGTAAGATGTGAAAAATGTTACTGCATTCAAGCTGCTCAGAATAGCAAGGTTGTCAAGTTGAGCACTCAGGAGTTGGGACATGCCAGAACTAGCTTGCACAGAGAAACCTAATTCAGCCCTCTTTGAGTACATGCACTGTGAAATTACATAGCCACATATTATCTTCTCTGTTGTACCCTGCCTTGTCAAGGGTGTATAGGGAAGGAGGCTGTTGTATGTAGGGGAGGACTCCTGTTCTTTTTTTGGAGGTGGACAGTAAACAAGGAGATGAGGCATTATAGGAAGAAAGTATTTTTGTGGTGTTCATAGTTGAATTTCGTTGTGGAAAGCTGGATTCATTCCTGTCTCTTCTATGGAGTTCTTAAATGCCAGGCAAATCACTTGGACAAGAGTTTACAGGTGGCTGCTATCTGTGTGTTTCTTGTTTCATGCAGGCCCAACTAAAAATTTTGGGCATTCACAGCTGCAACTCTAATACCTGCAAATTAGTGGCTTTTCTCCTATTTTAGTTCTTGGAAATGTTTTGGCTGAAACTTCCAAACAAAATGCATTCTTGGCCTACGGAGCTTTAACTAGGTGGACAAATGTGATAGTTAAAGGCTGTGAAAATGAGTCATAAGGAGAAGACGAACAAGCAGTTAAATTCAGGCAGCACTGTCAGATTTCAGTATAACAGTGTTATAAACTATTGTATGCAGCTTTAATCCCCTCCAAAGAACTCAAGAAGTGATGTGACTGGGGGGGGGGGGGGGGGGGGGGAGAGAGACAAAGGACTATTGCATGAATAGAGACTGAAAAAATCTTGATATTCAAGGTTGACAAAGAGAATCTAAAAAGAATGAATAGCTTAATATAGATGAGAGTGCCTATAACTTTTTTTCATAATGCAAGAACAGGAGGTTATAAAATTAAAGAGGCTGATGATTTAAAACTGATAAACAGAAGTGCTTTTTCACACGATGTGTAACTAGACTGTGCAATACTTCTTTGGAGAAAAAGTTATACCACCTGATTTCCAGTTTGAAGGATAAAAACTTTGGATTCTGTCTCAAACTTTGTACTTTGTGTCTCTACCCTTAGAGACAAACACATACATTCCTGGCTCCCAGGTCGTTTCACCTACATGCTGGCTAGTCCAGCTTGATATTCGCTAGCAATCACACACTCACTCACACAGCCACCATACTTGGCTCCAGTTGCTGACGCTATGGGCACGCAGGTGCTCTGGCTCCTGGTTCCACTCTGGTGGCTGGCATTGGATTTCACTCACTCTGGTCACTCTAGTTGCTGGCACCCAGGCACACGAGCCCCTGTGACCTGTGGTCTCACTCCAGTCACTGGCACTCAGATCCCCATACGCACACATGCACACAGAATAAAGTTCCTCACCCAGGGAAAGAGTTAGAAATGGAATTTAATAAGATAACACAGACTGCGCTGATCAGGTACAGGGCATGGCCAGACAAGTGTACTGACCAGACACTGTTTTCATGCGACAGGCCCATTTTATCTCTGTACCTGCTATTTTCCCACATTTGTTCCTCCCCAAATCACCTAAACCCCTTCCTTTTCCTGCCTTTGGTTCATCCCCTGAACATCCCGTAATAAGTCCTGTGCAATCCCAAAATGTTTTTTCCCCATAATGTGTCCCATACCCCTAGGCAGAAACTCCCCCTCAGTCCGAAAGGTGCTCCAGCATTGACTCATCTTGATGGATTCCATGCCTGGACCATGGGGCTGATGCTCTCCTGGGACAGCCCTAGGAGAGGCCAACAGGGTGTCCCTTCCTCTGAGTGTGTAATTTGTTGTTATATTTCTTAGAAAAACTGGAAAAGGAAAAAAGCAAACGACCAAAACCTGCAGCTCCATAGCTACTGTAAAGTTCTACAGCTCTGTTTGAACTCTGGAGTCACCGAGTTATGTTACCTCCTTGGTCACTTGTGTTATTTTACCTCTGTCGTGGTTTAGCTTCAGCAGACAACTAAACACCACACAGCCGCTTGCTCACCCTCCCTGGTCCCGGTGGGAAGGGGAAGAGAATGAGAAGAGCAAAAGTAAGAAAACTTGTGGGTTGAGATAAAAACAGTTTAATAATTGGAACAAAAAATAATAATAAACTGTAATGAAAAGGAAAACAAGGAGAGGAACAAAACCCAGGAAAAAAAACCAAACAAGTGATGCAATCACTCACCACCTGCCGACCGATGCCCAGCCAGTCCCCGAGCAGCGATCGCTGCCCCCCTGGCCAACTCCCCCCAGTTTATATACTGAGCATGACGTCATACGGTATGGAATAGCCCTTTGGTCAGTTTGGATCAACTATCCTGGCTGTGCCCCCTCCCAGCTTCTTCTGCACCTGGCAGAGCATGGGAAGCTGAAAAGGCCTTTACTAGTGTAAGCACTACTTAGCAACAACTGAAACATCAGTGTGTTATCAATATTATTCTCATACTAAATCCAAAACACAGCACTATACCAGCTACTAGGAAGACAATTAACTCTATCCCAGCCAAAACTAGGACAGTATCTGCCCCTTATTCTATACCATCTATGTCATGCCCAGGTTCTACCCTTTCCAATACATTCCAATTAATCACCACCACTTTCCCTGTCTTTTGATATGTACACACAGATATCGTTCCCTTGGTCTATGGGCCATCCCTCTAAAATGTCTGTTGGGTTCATTTAGTCCATGAGTTTGGGTTCCATCTGTCATAACAGTCCTTCTGGGCAGGAGAGATGGTGTGTGGTGTTGGAATGTTGCATGCTGAAGCCAGTTCTGGTTCCATCACTGCTGCACTTTGCTTGGTTTCATGAGAGTTCATTCTTCATTAATCTGGGTGATTCTTACTGTAATACCATTGATAAGGCATGTAGCAACCATAAAAGTGATGACATACAGTATTATATAGCAATTAACATCGTATCATTTAGTTCATTGGCTATTCTCACCCAAAATCAAATCCCCTTGAGGTACACAGTGGACTTCCCCATCCTTTCACATGACCCACCAAGTGTACCCGGGTCCTTGAGCAAAAGCAATCCCATGAATGGGCTTGCCTTTGCCCGAGGCAGGAGTAACCCAGACTGTCTTCCCCAGCATGTTTTTTATGTGCATTATAGGGACTTTATCCCCTTCTACAGTAGGTAAAAGTTTTGATTGGGCAGGGCCAGCTCGATTGACAGATCCCCTAGTGTTGACTAACCAGATGGTCTGTGCTAAATGTGTATCCCAATGTTTGAATGTCCCACCACCCATTGCTCTCAGTGTATTCTTTAACTGTCCATTGTATTGTTCAATTTTCCCAGAGGCTGGTGCATGACAGGGGATGTGATATACCCACTCAATGCCATGCTCTTTGGCCCAGGTGTCTATGAGCTTGTTTTGGAAATGAGTCCTGTTGTCTGACTCAATTCTTTCTGGGGTGCCATGTCGCCATAGGACTTGCTTTTCAAGGCCCAGGATAGCGTTCCGGGCAGTGGCATGGGGTACGGGACATGTTTCCAGACATCCGATAGTTGCTTCCACCATTGTAAGCACATGGCGCTTGCCTTGGCAGGTTTGTGGGAGTGTGATATAATTCATCTGCCAGGCCTCCCCATATTTATATTTCAGCCATCGCCCTCCATACCACAGAGGCTTTAACCGCTTGGCTTGCTTGATTGCAGCGCATGTTTCACATTCATGGCTACCCTGTGCAATAGTGTCCATGGTCAAGTCCACCCCTCGATCACGAGCCCATCTATATGTTGCATCTCTTCCTTGATGGCCTGAGGTGTCATGGGCCCACCTAGCTATGAATAATTCACCCTTATGTTGCCAGTCCAGATCCACCTGAGGCACTTCAGTCTTAGCAGCCTGATCCACCTGCTGGTTGTTTTGATGTTCCTCAGTGGCCTGACTCTTGGGTATATGAGCACCTATGTGAGGTACTTTTACAACCAGTTTCTCTACCTGGGCAGCAATATTTTGCCACAGTGCTGCAGCCCAGATGGGTTTACCTCTGTGCTGCCAGTTGCTCTGCTTCCATTGCTGTAACGGCCCCCACAGGGCATTTGCCACCATCCATGAGTCAGTATAGAGATAGAGCACTGGCCACTTTTCTCATTCAGCAATGTCTAAAGCCAGCTGGATGGCCTTTACTTCTGCAAATTGGCTCGACTCACCATCTCCTTCAGCAGTTTCTACAACTTGTCATATAAGACTCAGCTGCTTATACAGCAGCTTTCCATCTCTGATGCTTTCCTACAAGATGGGACCCATCAGTGAACAGGGCATATTGCTTCTCATTATCTGGTAATTTATTGTACAGTGGGGCCTCCTCAGCACGCGTCACCTCCTCCTCTGGTGATATTCCAAAATCTTTGCCTTCTGGCCAGTCCATAATTACTTCCAAGATTCCTGGGAAACTGGGGTTTCCTATCCGAGCCCGTTGTGTGGTCAGTGCGACCCACTTACTCCACGTAGCATCAGTTGCATGATGTGTAGAGGGGACCCTCCCTTTGAACATCCAGCCCAGCACCGGCAGTTGGGGTGCCAAGAGGAGCTGTGCTTCAGTACCAACCACTTCCGAAGCAGCTCGAACCCCTTCATATGCTGCCAATAATATCTCTTTTTCAGTTGGAGTTTAGCAGGCCTCGGATCCTCTGTATCCCTGACTCCAAAACCCTAGGGGTCGACCTCGTGTCTCCCCTGGTGCTTTCTGCCAGACACTCCAGGTAGGGCTATTCTCCCCAGCTGTGGTGGCGAGCACATTTTTTACATCTTGCCCTGCCCAGACTGGCCCAAGGGCTACTGCATGAACCATCTCCCGTTTAATTTGTTCAGAGGCTTGTTGTTGCTCAGGGCCCCATTGGAAATCATTCCTCTTCCGGGTCCCTTGGTAGAGAGGGCTTACGATCAGACTGTAATTTGGAATATGCATTCTCCAAAAACCCACAATGCCTGGGAAAGCTTGTTTTTCCTTTTTGCTAGTTGGTGGGGACATGGCTGTTGTTTTGTTGATCACATCCATTGGGATCTGACGACGTCCATCTTGCCATTTTATTCCTAAGAACTGGATCTCCTGTGCAGGTCCCTTGACCTTACTTTGTTTTATGGCAAAACCAGCTTTCAGGAGGATCTGGACTATTTTCTTCCCTTTCTCAAAAACTTCTTCTGCTGTATTGCCCCACACGATGATGTCATCAATGTATTGCAGATGTTCTGGAGCTTCACCCTGTTCCAGTGCTGTCTGGATCAGTCCATGGCAAATGGTAGGGCTGTGTTTCCACCCCTGGGGCAATCGATTCCAAGTGTACTTAACGCCCCTCCAAGTGAAAGCAAACTGTGGCCTGCACTCTGCTGCCAAAGGGATTGAGAAGAATGCATTAGCGATATTAATTGTGGCATACCACTTGGCTGCTTTTGACTCCAGTTCATATTGAAGTTCCAGCATTTCTGGCGCAGCAGCGTGACTTCATTCAGGCCACGATAGTCTACTGTTAGTCTCCACTCTCCATTAGACTTTTGCACTGGCCATATGGGGCTATTAAAGGGTGAATGAGTCCTACTGATCACTCCTTGAGTCTCCAGTCGCCGGATCAGCTTATGGATAGGAATCAGGGAGTCTTGGTTGGTGCAATATTGCCTCCGGTGCACTGTTGTGGTAGTAATTGGCACCTGTTGTTCTTTGACCCTAAGCAACCCCACAACAGAAGGGTGCTCTGAGAGACCAGGCAAGGTAGACAGTTTCTTAATTTCCTCCATCTCCAAGGCAGCTATACCAAAAGCCCACCGGTACCCTTTTGGGTCCTTGAAGTACCCTCTCCTGAGGTAGTCTATGCCAAGGATGCACGGAGCCTCTGGGCCAGTCACAATGGGGTGCTTTTGCCACTCATTCCCAGTTAGGCTCACTTCTGTCTCCAGTACAGTTAGCTGTTGGGATCCCCCTGTCACTGCGGAAATACAGATGGGTTCTGCCCCTGTATAGTTTGATGGCATTAGGATACTCTGTGCACCGGTGTCTCCTAGAGCCTTATACTCCTGTGGGTCTGATGTGCCAGGCCATCGAATCCACGCAGTCCAGTAAATCCAGTTGTCCCTTTTCTCCACCTGGCTGGAGGCAGGGCCCCTCTAGTCCTGGTCATAGTATTCATTACCCACTTCTTGTACATATGAGTCAGGTGCTCCTTCATTAAAATCAGGAGTAAGATCAGCCCTATTACTCTGTCTGGGGAACTGCCCACTGGAAACTGGAGCACCAATTTTCCTGGAAGAACCCCCTTTGGTGATTGTTTTTCCTTGCAACTCATGTACCTGCGCCTCTAGTGTCGAGGTAGGTTTTCCATCCCACTTTCTCATGTCCTCTTATGTCCGCCACATGGGTCGTGTGCAGTGGACTTCATGTGGATCTTTGGATAAATGTTCGTTGTTCAGGTCACCATAAACCACCTCCATCGTGGCTAATTCCCTCAGGTACTGGATACTTTTCTCCATGGTGGTCCATTTGCCTAGGCGATATATAACATCTTCCTTGAAGGGATATCTTTCCTTCATAGCTGACAGGAGTTGCCTCCAGAGGCTGAGGGCTGGTGCCCCTTTTCCAATCACTTTGTCAATGCCCCCTTCCCTAGAAAGGGATCCCAGCTGCTTGGCTTCCTTACCCTCTAATTCCAGGCTACTGGCCCTGTTATCCCAGCATTGGAGCAGCCAGGTGACAACGTGGTCACCTGGATGACGGCTGAACTCTTTTTGCATATCTTGCAGCTCAGTCGGGGATAGGGATCGGGTGGTTTCCGTCTCGTTTACGAGTTCTTCCTCTTCCTCCTCCTCTCTTTGTGATGGTCCTGCTTTTTCATCCTCCCTTTCTAAACGAGCTGACTTTCTCTTCCAAGATTTCTTCTTGTGTGTAGGGGCAACTGATACAGGCATGAGTTGGTTCCCTGGTTCAACCGCAGTATTTGTCGCCGGGGCGGATGTAGCCACAGTGCCTGTCGCTTTGTCGTCAGATCTGGAGACCTTCTCTTCCCTTTGAGGGTACTGAATAGTGTTGAACAGGGCTCGGTAGGCATGGGCTAGGTCAGCCTGCCTCACTACCCTCATAGTGCAGAATTTCTTCCATATATCTAATCTACATCTACCCTCTTTCAGTTTAATGCCATTACCCCTTGTCCTATCACTACATGGCCTTGTAAAAAGTCCCTCTCTAGCTTTTTTGTAGGCCCCCTTCAGGTACTGGAAGGCTGCTGTAAGGTCTCCCCAGAGCTTTCTCTTCTCCAGGGTTAACAACCCCAACTGTGTCAGCCTGTCTTCAGAGGAGAGGTGCTCCAGCCTTCTGATCGTCTTCGTGGCTCTCCTCTGGACTTGCTTCACCAGCTCCATGTCCTTCTTGTGCTGGGTGCAGCAGAGCTGAACGTAGTACTCCAGGTGGGGTCTTACAAGAGCAGAGTAGAGGGGCAGAATCACATCCCTCGACCTGCTGGCCATGCTTTTTTTCATGCAGCCCAGGATACGGTTGGCGTTCTGGGCTGCAAGCACACATTGCCGCATCATGTTGAGCTTCTCATCAACCACCACCCCCAAGTCTTTCTCTTAATGGCTGCTCTGAATCCATTCTTCGCCCTGTCTGTAGTGATGCTGGGGATTGCTCCAACCAATGTGCAGGACCTTGCACTTGGCCTTGTTCAACTTCATGAGGTTCGCACGGGCCCACCTCTCAGTCCTGTCAGCGTCCCTCTGCATGGCATCCCTTCCCTCCAGTGTGTCGACCGCACCACACGGCTTGGTATTGTCTGCAAACTTGCTGAGGGTGCACTCAATCCCACTGTCCATATCGCTGACAAAGATGTTAAATAGTGCCAGTCCCAATACGGACCCCTGAGGAACGCCACTCATCACTGGTCTCCACTTGGACATTGAGCCGTTGACCGCAGCTTTTTGAGTGCAACCATCCAACCAATTCCTTATCCACCAACTGGTCCATCCGTCAAATCCATATCTCTCCAATTTAGAGAGAAGGATGTTGTGTGGGACAGTATTAAACGCTTTGCACAAGTCCGGGTAGATGACCTCAGTTGTTCTTCCCTTATCCACCAACGCTGTAATCCCGTTGTAGAAGGCCACCAAATTTGTTCAGGCATGATTTGCCCTTGGTGAAGCCATGCTGGCTGTCACCAGTTTCCTCCTTATTTTCCATGTGCCTTAGCATAGGTTCCAGGAGGATCTGCTCCATGATCTTGCTGGGCACGGAGGTGAGACTGGCTGGCCTGTAGTTCCTTGTGTCTTTCTTTTTTCCCCTTTTCCAGTCAGTGGGAACTTCACCGGACTGCCACGACTTCTCAAATATGATGGGTAGTGGCTTAGCAACTTTATCTGCCAGTTCCCTCGGGACCCACGTATGCATCTCATCAGGTCCCATGGACTTGTGCACATTCAGGTTCCTTAGATGGTCTCGAACCTGATCTTCTCCTACAGTGGGCAGTTCTTCATTCTCCTAGTCCCTGCTTTTGGATTCTGCGACTTGGGCAGTCATGTTCTCCCCGTGATCATGCAGGTAAAACCATAGGGTGGCCCGTGGTGTGTACCCTCTATATCCTCTCTTTTGAGTAAAGGAACGCTTACTCCTAATAGCTGAGATACCGGTCCGTACAGGTGGGGAGTAGGGCATATCCTCTTTGAGTTGCTGGAACTCCCAGGAGAGTTTCTCCACAGCTGAGACGGAGGCCCATAGGGAGAAAGAGAGGCTTTCTTCGTATTGTTGGAGTTGGCCAGCCATTTAATCCGCTGTTGGACCTCCTACGTCTTTCCAGGTCATTACTGCCAATGAGCTGGCATACGATGTTGGTGTGCTCCCCACCAACTTCTGCCACATGGGTCGTGTGCACTGGACTTCATCTGGATCTTTGGATACATGCTCATTGTCCAGGTCATCATAAACCACCTCCAGCACGCCTAATTCCCTCAGGTACTGGATACCTCTCTCCATGGTGGTCCATTTCCCGGGGCGATATACATCATCTTCCTTGAAGGGATATCTTTCCTTCATAGCTGACAGGAATCGCCTCCAGAGGCTGAGGGCTTGTGCCCCTTTTCCAATCACTTTGTCAATGCCCCCTTCCCTAGAAAGGGATCCCAGCTGTTTGGCTTCCTAACCATCTAAATCCAGGCTACTGGCCCCATTATCCCAGCATCAGAGCAGCCAGGTGAGAATGTGCTCGCCTGGACGATGGCTGAAATCTTTTTGCATATCTTGCAGCTCACTCAGGGATAGGGATCGGGTGGTTACCGCCTCATTTACAAGTTCTGCCTGTTCCTCCTCGCCTTCTTGTGATGGCCCTGCTTCGGAGTAGTTCGCCTCATCCACTTCTTCCTCCTTCCCCTTCTTAGTAGGAATTTCTTCCCTTACTAAATGAGCTCACTTTCACTTCCACTATTTCTTCTTGTGTATAGGGGTGACTGATACTGGCATGGGTTGGTTCTCTGGTTCAGCTGCAGTGCCTGTTGTTTTGTCGTCAGATCCAGAGACCTTCTCTTCCCCTTGAGGGTTCTGAATAGTGTTGGACAGGGCTCGGTAGGCATGGGCCAGGCCCCAGCACATTGCAGTGATTTGTGTCTCTCTGGAATTGCCAGGGTGACAGCATACTTTTTCCAAATACTCTACTAATTTTTCAGGATTCTGCACTTGTTCAGGGGTCCAAGTTCAAAAACACTGGAGGTGCCCACTGTCCTAGGTACTTGCTCATGCTATCCCACACACTCTGCCTCTCATAACTATCCAGCCTTGAGCCAGATCTCTGGATGGTAGTCTTAAATAGTTGTCTAAACTTAAACAAGGCCTGATACACATTCAGGAGACATAGCAATAGGAGCATGCTGGTTTGAACATCCCAAGGATATTTGAAATTCTCAAGAGCTATTTTAACTAGCCTGGAGGAGAAGGGGAAGGTGAAGGAGTGGGGAAAAGTGTTCCCCCCCTTGTTTCCCCCGTAAATTGGGTCTCCGAGGAGAAAAGGTAAAGAGTGTAATTATTAATAGGTTCCGAGAGATGGTTCCTGCAGTACCGAGATGACAGCGATGCTGAGTACAAATACCAGATTAATCTCACGGCCAGTAATTTTATCATATCATAAGCCAGTGTTACCCAGTACAGCAAAATGATAACCTTAATCCACCCCCCAGAGATGATAAACAGCACATTTGGGAACAGATACAGCAAGCGAGTTGTTACACAACACTGAGAACAAGCACAACAACTCTGTGAGCAAATGAATCAACATTGTGACCAGCGACTATTAAACTAATATAATGAATGCTTAAAACAAATTTGTTTTAACATGCTCTGGTCAGATCTGTCGTTATCTCAACCCTTCGAGCCCCGTGTTGGGTGCCAAAACGGACTGTTGTGGTTTAACCCAGCAGGCAGCTAAACACTACACAGCCATTTACTCACTCCCCTTGAGTGGGATGGGGGAGAGAATCGGGGGGAAAAAAAGGTAAAACTCGTGGGTTGAGATAAAGACAATTTAATAGGACAGAAAAGGAAGGGAAAATAATAATAATGATAAAAGAATATACAAAACAAGTGATGCACAATGCAGTTGCTCACCACCCGCTGACCCATGCCCAGCCACTTCCCGAGCAGTGGCTGCACCCCCCTGGCCAACTCCCCCCAGTTTTTTTGTTCAGCATGATGTCATATGGTATGGAATATCCCTTTGGTCAGTTTGGGCCAGCTGTCCCAGCTGTGTCCCCTCCCAGCTTCTTGTGCACCTCCAGCCTCCTCACTGGCAGGGCAGTATGAGAAGCTGAAAAGTCCTTGACTAGTGTAAGCACTGCTCAGCAACAACTAAAACATCAGTGTGTAATCAACATTATTCTCATCCTAAATCCAAAACACAGTACTATACTAGCTACTAGGAAGAAAATTAACTCTATCCCAGCCGAAACTAGTGGGAGATGGAGTGGCAGAGACAAACTGTTATGAACTGACTGCAACCCCCAATTCCACATCTCTCCTGTGCGCCTTGGTTTCAGGGGGAGGAAGTAGAAGAGTTGGGAATGAAGGAGTGAAGTTGAGCCTGGGAAGAAGCAGCGGTGGGTGGGGGGGAGGGAAGGTGTTTTAGTGTTTTGGGTTTGTTTCTCTCCATCCTACTTTTATTTTTAATTGGCAATAAATTAAATTAATTTTCCCCAAGTTGAGTCTTTTGCCTGTGACATTAATTAATAGGTGATCTCCCTATCTTTATCTCTACCCACGAGCTTTTCCATCTTATTCCACCCCCTACCCCCTGTCCTCTTGAGGAGGGTGAGTGTCTGGGTGGCTATCTGGTAGCCAGCTGAGGTTAACCCACCACCACATGTTTGTTTTAAAGTTAATTATGATAACACTGTGATAAAGTAACAATGAAATAAGGTCATTTTGAATTTCTTTCAGTGCAGAGTATAGTGACATGCTCAGTAGTTTCACTGGGTTTCCAATATGTATAAATGAATTTTTTGGTTTTGAGCTATTTCATGAAGCTTTATTTTGCGTAAGCTCGACAACTGTCTAGAGCCTAAAAGTGAGTGAGGTTTCTGCAAAGTTAAAATATTGTTTTTTTCCCCTCATAGAAGTGTCTTCAACTTTTGTTATCACTTGCATAACTGCTTTTCATTCATAGAGTTCAGAACTGAATCTCAGAAGTGAGTACAAGCAGTTGTTTGACTTGTACCTTTTGCAGTCTTTGGTTCAAGGTTGGAGCCCTTTTTGAACATGAATAAAATCCTCAAGGTACTTTGAAAAGTGACTAGGTTTGTCATTTAAACTAAAGCTGTCTTCTCTGTGTCTGCAAAATATTTGACTTTCTCTACAGATTCATGGTAGTGTGGCAGGAAATTGGTGGTAGCCTCTGTGAATAAATATATGGGCACGTGCAAGTGTGCTAGAAAGCCTTCAGTATTATTTGGGGTCTGGACATAAGTGTCTTGAAGGTATCCAGCTGGATAGTCATGCTCTAAGCTGTTTTATTAGTGATGTTGTCTGGATACCTATCTCAAGTATCCCAGCCCCAGAAGCAGTGGATCATAGGAGTTTCTCAAGGTTGGAAATGTTTTGGGAGATATTAGTAGAAGGGCTCATTGTGTACCTGTTAGTAATTTCAATCTTTGCTGGGGAAAAAAATTATTAAAAATAGTGTTCAGATTTATTGGCTACACATTTATTGCATAATTTATATATTTCTGTGTACGCTGGTTGTATTTTAGAAAAGTTTTTGCTTGGGTGGATCTTGAAATTGCTGGGAGTCTCAATATAGATAAGCCTTTGTCAGCTGGACTTCTATGATTATTAGAAAGTTCTTGTAGCCAGACAACAGATTCATTTACAGCAGATTTCATTCTAAATTTGACTATGGAAAGGTAGGTGTCTGAAAGAAAAATTCAGGATGCCCTTTAAGAAGGGCACCAAAGCTTTGCCAAAGCCATAGAGAACACAACTCTTTGCAGTTTAAGCTTTTAACACCACCACCCCCCCCCCCCCAACTCTTAAGATTGTGTGAACTACCTTGTATACATCTTAATTCTGTCCCTGTCCCCTGCTATTGTATGTATTGCCCATGTAAGATGAAAATATCAACAAATGTAAGTTGACTTGATTGCCTTACAGTAGAAGGCTCATCCCCAGACTCTTACTCCTGCTGTAAACCATGACCATCTTTCATCTTATAGACTTGTAACTGTGTTACAAGTGTAACTGTGTAACTTGTAACTATTAGACTTGTAACTGCAATTAAATCAATTGCAGATTTATTAAGTTGAATTGGAAGCTGGGTGGTATCAGTTGACTCCTAAAAACTTTAGATATGCTTCCCAGCACTCTTCTCCCTTGGTTGTCTTCAACTTCAGAGAACTCTAAGGGTGAAAAGCTTTTTGCCCTGCATTTTTGGATGCTGAAAGCAGAATAGATGCAATGATCTGCAAAATATTCTCTTTCAGGTCTCTTGGTATAAGGCCTACAAATTGCCAGACTATTTGGTAGGCAGGACCCGACAGTATAAAAAAAACTTCCAGGATAAGGAAGACTTGGTGTGAGGAGCTGAAAAAGCAATATGGAACCTTCTTATAGAACAGTGCTTTATAAGTAGAGGATGTTCTTAGAGTAGTTCTGTGACCCTCGTGGCTCAAACTACTAGTGGTAGGTGGTGCTATAGATGTTATTCCAGATAGCTGTCTGAAGGAACAGGGGATCTGCAGAGCACAAGTTATTAGGCTTAACGTATGGCAGCATATTAAAGAAATTGTATTTAAATGGTGTTTTCACATATATGGGCATGTTTTATAGTCTGTAATGGTGTGAGAAAAGTAAATTATTCAGTCTCTTATGTAATGGAGAATTATGGCTTTCCAGTAACTGGTTCCTTGTAATATAGAGCTTAGTTACTCTTTTGTTTCTTGTATCCTGGAAGCAGGAATGATTTAAGTAGTGTGACCAGAAAGCTGAATAAGGAGTTCATCTCTGATAGGATTGTTGAGAAGCATATGTAAAAATACAACAGTCTATTCAGGATTTAAAAAAACACAACTTTGAAATAATAATTGGTTGCGGGTACAGAACTCTGAATTCTGGCTTGGAGGGATGCCATGATGGATGTTTTCTGAGCAACTGCATCAGATCAGCAGCTAATGGCTTTTGTTTGTGATGCTTGCTTTGAATTTCATGTTAAACTTGCTCCAAATGCATTTTCCCTTTCCTCAAATGTTCTTTTTGTTAATTAATGCTTTTGAAGACAATGGATTTTTTTTTTAACTATGTAGAATAATGTGTTAAACCTCTCTAGACTGCAAGAAGTTGCCTGCATTCTTTTTCGTGGCACTAAGGACTTGGATCTCAGCTGTATGATGCAGTTGTAGTCTATGCTGCTTTAGTTTCTTTTGGTTAAAATGAGGCAATACCTTTTGAATTATTAGATTTATGTAGTTCAAGCAAAAAAAAAAAACCAACCTAGAAGTTCAGGAGGCTAGAGAAGTTGCATATAAACAATAGGGTTGAGAATACTTTTGTTTTTTACCTGTGGTGGTTCTGAGGCCTCTGCAAATGGTGTAGAAGAAAAGCAGACCTGTTCATAGTCTCTAAATTGAAAAAGCTCGAGCTATTTTTGTAAAATATATTCTGTGGTCAATATTACAGCTGCTACGCTAGGGCCTTTGCTGTATCATACCTCTCTTTTCTTTGACAGGCTAATGCAGGATTAAAAAAGTTTTGGACATCTGTTGGTATTGTCAGGAGGCTGGTATGAGGTGCTGAGCTGCTTCTGAATTAGTGTTCTGCAAAGCAACATTGCCAGTGCTGTACGGTAGTGACTGCTATGGTGTGTGTGGCAGAATGTAGGAGGAGAGCAATTCATCCTTAGGATCTCCTTCAGGAGCCGGGGTGGGCTAACTCTCTATATAGAGAGCTCATAAAAGATGTGAAAATAAGTTTGTTTAAAGTAGTACTAGGAATATGGAAGTTCTGTGCTACAGGTAGACTTACTCTATAGGCTAGAGCGCCCCCCAAATGCCACCTTCTTAAAAATAGCTCTGAAATGAATTGATGAACTATCAAGCTCATGTATGTGTGTATATGATTTCCTAGACTAGAGAACTGTGCTGTCTTGATGTGGTAAAAAAATAGGGTGATAGAGTTGTACATTTGTGATGTGCATTCTTAAAAAGAAACTTGAGAATACAGCACGTGGGTGAGACCATCTTATGTGCAGCATCAAATCAAATAATGGTTTGGGTTGGAAGGGACCTTTAAAGATCATCTAGTCCAACCCCCCAGCCATGGGCAGGGACATCTTTCACTAGATCAGGTTGCTCAAAGCCCCATCCAGCCTGACCTTGAACACTTCCAGGGATGGGGCAACCTTCCAACTTCTCTGGGCAACCTGTTCCAGTGTTTCACCATCCTCATTGTAAAAAAAATTTCTTCCTTATGTCCATTCTAAATCTACCCTCTTTCAGTTTAAAACTGTTGCCCCTTGTCCTGTCACTACAGGTCTCGGTAAAAAGTCTTTCTCTATCTTTCTTATAAGCCCCCTTTAATTACTGAAAGGCTGCAATAAGGTCTCCCCGGAGCCTTCTCTTCTCCAGGCTGGAACAACCCCAACTCTCTCAGCCTTTCTTCAGAGGAGGTGTTCCATCCCTCTGACCACTTTTGTGGCCCTCCTCTGGACCCACTCTAACAGGTCCATGTCTTTCCTGTACTGAGGACCCCAGAGCTGGATGCAGTACTCCAGGTGGGGTCTCACCAGAGCAGAGTAGAGGGGCAGAATCAACTCCCTCGCCCTGCTGGCCACACTTCTTTTGATACAGCCCAGGATACGATTGGCTTTCTGGGATGCAAGTGCACATTGCCAGCTCATGTCCAGTTTTTCATCCACCAGTATATCCCTAAGTCCTTCTCTGCAGGGCTGCTCTCAATCCCTTCATCCCCCAGTCTGTATTGATATTGGGGATTGCCCCAACCCAGGTGCAGGACCTTGCACTTGGCCTTGTTGAACTTCATGAGGTTCACATGGGCCCACTCAAGCCTGTCCAGGTTCCTCTGAATGGCATCCCTTCCCTCTAGGGAATCAACTGCATCACTCAGCTTGGTGTCATCTGCAAAGTTTGTGAGGATGCACTCGATCCTACTGTCTGTGTCATTGATGAAGATCTTAAACGGTATTGGTTCCGGTACAGACCCCAGAGGGACACCACTCTTGTTACTGGTTTCCACTTGGACATTGAGCCACTGACATCTTATGTGCGTCTTATGTTTTTAAAGAAGGTGCTAACTACTGGAGGTGCATTTCATGTGAGGGTGAGCATTTCCTCACAGGTGTCTGACTATTTCAGATTGCTCATAAATGTACTGAGCAAAAATGACCCTTTTGAATGGCATTTGAGTGAAGCTCAATAGAAAACAAGTTAGGGCTTAGAGACTAGTTCTTCGAAATTTAAAGTTGGAGTTGTTTGCTCTTCAGTGTTTCAGCTGTCATATTTTTCTTTCCCTGAGATACTTCTTATATTGTTACCTCATGTTTTTTTCTGTATTTTCAGTGTGTCCCCTCCCTTTATTGTCTAGGTTTTCTTCCTGAGTATCTGATTTCCTTTCTACTTCTAGTGGTCAATACATGTAAAAACATACTATGCTTGCAGCAAGAGAGCACTGGATCTTTCTTTTGAACTAACTTACAGCATTGTCTTTCCTCTTACCTTTTATATGCAGATCAGAGACTCATGCTTTTCCTGTTTCATGACATTAACATAGTCCAGAGATCACAATATTTTCATATCCTAGCTTCTACAGGCATTTTTTATCATACTGCTATTTATTGTTCAGTTGTGAGCCTTAATCAAATCTATATTCTCTCCTGTTGTTTATCAGAACTACTGGGTCTGATTTTGCCACCTAGCAGACTTTTTAAGTCCAAAATGCTGACTGTATCTCAGTTGTTATCCAATTCCTTTAGCTAAATATTAGATCAGAAAACTTGCTTTTCTGAATAAGTGAACAAGACTAAAATATACTGACTTAAAGATCAAGGGGAATCTTAGATAATCAATTGTGATTTTTCTGAATGTGACTGCATCATATAAAAGGTATAATTGACAGAGCTGCTTCTAGATTTCTAGCTTTATTTAAAATCTCCTAATTCTCAAGCATTTTGTAAGCTTTTCTAATAGACAGGTCACTGAAATAATAATTGTCGTGGTGAAGATTTGTTAAACTTGTGTTAATATAGTTGACACCCCCTCCCCAGCCTGTTAAAATACTATTAAATAATATTATACTATTTTGTGCCTTTTCTTTTTGTAGTTGCACCTTGGGGTCTGAGTATATAATTAGGAATCATGAGACCTGGATTTTGATGCTCTCTCTGCTTGTGTCTCAATCTATGGAGTGGGATACATGTGTGTTGATGCAATGATTTATTAAATACAATGTTGCATCATATATTTCAACATAATAGTATAAAAAAGTTTGTATTTTCAGAAAGCTAGTTCAGCAAATAAAGGAAAATATCTCTGTAGCATAGACTCACTTTAAATTTAGGAAAAAGCTTTTTGGCTTCAAGTTTAATGTTCTAATTTTTTAAAACTTGGTATGTATGTGTCTTGTTCAGTAAGTCAATTAGTAAATTTGGGATTCTGTACTAAGCCTTTTGAAAGGGGTTTATGTTGAGCATAAACCCACAGTGACTATTTTAAGGGAACTACTTTGGAGTCATTGTCCCCAAATAAAAATAAATGCTCTAAGTAATGGTCTTAATGTGTTTTCAGTTTCTAGACATGCAGAAATAGATGACTTTTTTTAAAAAAAATTGCATGTGATTCTTCTGTTTTGTAGAAATAAAAGTGAATTCTCTCTTCTTGTCATGAAATTTCCTAATATGATTTGGATTGTATGGCACTGTAATAGTGAGGCTGATAAACTTATATTTCTTATTTGTTCTCTACAGTATGTTGATCTGTTGCTATCTGGTGTTGACAGAATTATGAATTTGCTTTTTCCCAACTGTAGTCAGTGATGTCTCTTCTTCTAGCTGCATTAGACTAAAAGTGAAGCTGCAAAATGTTTTTGTTGTGGATCAGATTTTTATTTTCAGAGGATGGGTTTTCACACATACTCTAATTTAAAAAGCATAGCAGTTTCACTTAAGTGTTAATTTATAGTGAAAAACTGAATTATGAAAGATTCCTCACCAAGAGGAAGTGGTGGGTGATAATAGTTGGAGGCCTCCTGTAGGGGATTGAGGCATCCATCTGCCAGCCTGACTTGCAGTCTTGGGAGGCTTGTTGCTTATCAGGGGCTTGGATTTGGGCAGTTGCAGAAAGAGCAAAGACTCATCTGGCCCTTGGAATATTACCCCTTTTTGCTCATGCATGTGGGCACCAATGATAATGCTAGGGTGATCTTGAGTGTATCAAGAGTTTTTATAGAGCTGTGGGGAGCCCAGGACATTGTCTGAGCATGCAGGGATAGAGTTAGGAAAGTCTGAGATCAGCTGGAGTCGCAACTAGAGAGGGATGTGGAGGACAGCAGGAAGGGTTACATTGGCAGCAAGAGGCCCAGTTTTCTCCTCAATGAACATGGAAAAGGCTGAGGTACTTAGGTACTAGATGCCACTTTGCCTTGGTTTTCACTGGTAAGGTCTGCCTTCTGGCCTCTCAGGTCCCAGAGCCTAGTGACGGTTTGTGGGAGTGAAGTATTGCCCACAGTAGACAAAGATTAAGTTAGGGACCACTTAAGCCAATTGCAGATTCACAAGTCCATGGGACCACATGGGATGCATCTGAGGGTGCTGAGGGAACTGGCTCATGTTATTGTGAGCCCACTCTGTCATCTTTGAAAGGCCATGGTGATTGGGAGAGGTTCCTGATGATGTGGGGGTGGGGGGGAACAAACATTACTCCCATTTTCAAGAAGGAGGATCTGGGAAACTACAGGCTGGTTAGCCTTGCCTCAGTCCTTGGAAAAGTTAAGGAACAAATCCTTCTGGAAGTCATGTCTGAGAACATGAAGTGCAAGAAGGTGATTGCAAGTAGCCAGCATGGGTTTACCAAGGGTAAATTGTGCCCGATTGCCCTCTCTGCGATGACTGGCTTTGTGGACAAGGGGGAAAACAGTGGATGTTGACTTTAGAAAGGCTTTTGATGTGGTCTCCATACCTCACAAATTTGGTGAAGTGGATGATAAGGTGGGTGGAAAATTAGCTGGACTTGGAGGGTTGTGATCAGCAGTGCAAAGTCCAACTGGTGGCCAATTACTAGTGGTATCTTTTAGAGATGGATATTGGGGCCAATACTGTTTAATGTCTGTTAACAACTGGATAATGCAACTTTGTCCCCTCTCTGCAAGTTTGCAGATAAGACCAAATTGTGGGGAGCAGTCAATATGTTATAAGGCTGGGCTGTTATTCAGAGGGACCTCAACAGGCTGGAGAAATGGGCTGGCAGGTACCTCGTGCAGTTCAACAAGGACAAATGCCAAATCCTGCACCTGGGGAGGTATAACACCCCACATCAGTTCAGGCTGAGTACCAACTGGCTAGAAAGCAGCTTTGTAGAAAAGGACATGAGGGTCCTGGTGGACAAGTTGAATATGAGACAGCAGTATGCCCTTGTAGTGAAGGCTAACCAAATACTGGGCTGTGTTAGCAAGAGTGTAATAGCAGGTCGAAGGAAGAGATTCTTTCCTTCTATTCAGCACTTGGGACTCCAGGTGTGATCTCATGTGTCCAGTTCTGGGCTCCCTAGTACAAGATCGACATGGATGTGTGGTGCGGTTGACATGCCTGAGGGATGGGATGCCATTCATAGAGACCTGGACAAGCTCGAGAAGTGGGCCTGTATGAACCTCATGAGGTTCAACAAGGCCAAGTGCAAGGTCCTGCACCTGGGTCGGGGCAACCCCCAGTATCAATACAGGCTGGGGGATGAAGGGATTGAGAGCAGCCCTGCAGAGAAGGACTTGGGGATATACTGGTAGATGAAAAATTGGACATGAGCTGGCAATGTGCGCTTGCAGCCCAGAAAACCAATCGTATCCTGGGCTGCATCAAAAGAATCATGGCCAGCAGGTTGAGGGAGGTGATTCCGCCCCTCTATTCTGCTCTGGTGAGACCCCACCTGGAGTACTGCATCCAGCTCTGGAGCCCTCAGTACAGGAAAGACATGGGCCTGTTAGAGTGGGTCCAGAGGAGGGCCACAAAAGTGGTCAGAGGGATGGAACACCTCCTCTGAAGAAAGGCTGAGAGAGTTGGGGTTGTTCCAGCCTGGAGAAGAGAAGGTTCTGGGGAGACCTTATTGTGGCCTTTCAGTACTTAGAGGGCTTATAAGAAAGAGAGAGACTTTTTGCCAGGGCCTGTAGTGACAGGACAAGGGGCAATGGTTTTAAACTAAAAGAGGGTAGATTCAGACTAGATATAAGGAATAAATTGTTTACGATTAGGGTGGTGAGACACTGGAACAGGTTGCCCAGAGAGGTTGTAGATGCCCCATCCCTGGAAACGTTCACGGTCAGGTTGGAGGGGGCTCTGAGCAGCCTGATCTAGTTGAAGATGTCCCTGCCCATGGCAGGGGGATTGGACTAGATGATCTTTAAATGTCCCTTCCAACCCAAACCATTCTATGATTCTATGACGTATTGGAGTGAGTCTAGCAGGGGCTACCAAGATAGTTGGGGACTGGAGCATGTGATATGTGAAGAGAGGCTGAACAAACCCCGATCTCTTGAAGCTAAGGCTCGGGGAGATCTCATTGCTGTCTAAAACTACCTAATGGGAGGGAGTAGAGAAGATGGAGCCAGCCTCTTCTCAGAGGCATGCAAGGATAGGACAAGAGGAAACGGGCAACAAGTTGGAACATGAGAAATCCTGATTAAATATAAGGAAAAACCTTTGTCCCCCATGAGGGTGGTTAAACGCTGGAACAGGGTCCCAGAGAGGTTGTGATATCTTCATCCTTGGAGGTATTCAAACCTCAACTGGACAAGGCCCTGCGCAATTTGCTCTCATTGGCCCTACTTTAAGTAGGGGGTTAGACCAGAAACCTTCAGAAGTCCCTTCCCACATAAGTTATTCTGTGATTGCATTAACTGTGATCCGTAGGTCAGTGATGGCTCTTTATTGGTATATGTAAAGTCTTTATTGGTATTGGTATATGTAAAGTCTTTATTGGTATATGTAAAGTTGTTTTGTCATTTGTTTTTACTACTTTCCTTGTGTTCACATACTGTTAGGGAGGAATGTTTAGGCACTTTATGTTGAGAAATAGATCTGAGGCATGTAAAAATGATGCAAGACTGTAAGGGGATCATATTTTGGATACTTCCTGTGTATGCCAACAGGAGAGAAATTAGAAACTTTGAATCATGAAGCCAACGGGGTTGACCCTTGCTTATGAGACCAAGAGAAAGCAAGATGGATGTGTGGTATGGCAGGCAGATGTTTGGGTGGTGTATTTGGGGAAAATACAAGCCAATAGCTAAGAAGCATGTGCAGTAGTGAGTGAAAGAAGGTGGGGAGAGGAACAGAACAAGTTTAAAGCTTGACTGAAGTAGGCATGAAAGTTCTTGAGGCTTTTTATTATAAAGACTGTACAATTCCCATATTAAAGACAGTACTTTCCTAGTATTGCTTTTCCTTGTAAGCAATTGTAGTTTCCGTGGGTGTGTTATCTGACTGAAAAGAGAGATTCTCTGTGACGTGAGTGGGAGTGGTTGTGAAGCCATTCTCTTTGTTATGTTTCCATTTGTAAGAAAATGTTTGAGAATTCCTTAAGGTAGAACACGGGTAATATTTAAATGATCTAGCGTAGGTGGTTGTTTTTTATGTTCTACTATAATTTTTTTCAGTACACTTGTATTATTTTGGGTTCAAAGAAACCCTTATTTTTGCAAGTCAGCCCATTGTCTGGGTGTGAGACCTGCTGAGAGGAGTCAACAAGAGAGGCTCTCCTTATATTACTGTGCAGGCTCTGGGGGATGGGTACATGTGTGTGTTCTGCCTTCAGGGATATAGGACTCATAGGATGCAGGGGAAGAGCATTTTGGGATTGTGCAAGACTTAGTATGGGGTATTTAGGGGAAGGCCCAAAGGCAAGGGAAGGGAGGTATCGAGGTGGATTGGAGAGGAATAAGCATGGGAAAATAGAGGGATAAGGGGATAAAAGGCCCAGTCACATGTAAACAGGTTGCTGATCAGTACGCTTGTCTGGCCATGCCCTGTGCCTGATCAGCGCAGTCTGTCCTGTCTTATTAAACTCCCTAACTATTTTTTCTAGGTGAGGAGGTTCTCTGTTTTGTGTGCATGTGTGTGTATGGAGGTCTAGATGTCAGCAACTGGAGAAGGGGCCATGGAATTATAGGGGCTCATGAGCCTGAGGTCCCAGCAACTGGAGTGCCTTCCAGTTGTGTGGGTGCGTGTAATAGCTAGTAAACTTCAAGCTGGACTAGCTGGAAAGTAGGATGAGAGGCTTGGGAGCCAGGTATCAGAGAGGCTGTAAGTCTGGATCAGTTACTAGAGAGACCAGAGGGTCTGAGACACAGCTACTGGAAAGGCCATAAGTCCGGATGAGCTACTGGAGAGACCTCTGTGTGTGTGTGTCTTTGTGTGAGGCAAATGGAAGACCAGGGGATCCAGGGGCCAGCTACTGGATAGACTGAGTATCTAAGGCCAGTTACTGGAGGAATCCACAGTATATGTGTGTGTATGCACGCATACATGAGGTCTGAGTACCAGCAGCTGGAGTGGGGCTTGCAGGCCTTGGGAGTTCACATGCCCAGTTACTAGGAATGGGGGAGACTAGGGATCAGTTACTGGAGGGATTCATATTGTACATATGTATATGTTTTCCATTAACAGGCTTTCATCCTGATCAACCAGAGAGAGGAACAGGCCATTGGTGTTGTTTGTGAGAGTGCTGCTGTATTTTTCTGTCAGTGTTGATCTGTGTGGTTGGCTTTGTGTGTATGTATTGTGTGCATGTGTGCTTATTGGAAATACATGCTCAACTCAGTCTTGCTACTCTTTGGACCTGGGGGTATGGCACTGTGGTAGCCTTGCCTTTATTGAGCTACCAGCTTCAGCACCTCCTAACAGACTGTACCTTTTAAATAGAATAGGCAATTTCCACCTAGCCTTGTGTAAAGGTAAGAGTTTACAAGGAAAATTGAGTTGTACTATTGCCAGATACGTTAAGTAACCAGTGGCTGAAAGAAAAAGCTTGGTTAAGTCTATAATAGTATGAGTTAAGATGAAGGCAGTTTGTCTGCTCAACTGAGCCATACTACTTAGTTCTCTGAAGCCTAATCAGGTATATCACTTGTTCCTATTGTTTGCTTTCTCCTTTTTTGTCACTCTTCTGTGTGTGTTTTGTTGTGTGTCAAATGCTGTCTAGAGAGCAGGTCCAGTTTTCAAAAGTGTCTAATTAGAGGAGTCTCTGATTCATGTACTTGGTGTCCCAGAGGTATACTTGAAGAGCTGAAAGCATCTGCAGATTTGCATGTAAATCCTTAGAACTGATTTATCTTCTTGGCATATTGAGAGAGAGTATATGTTTAATATTGGCAGAAACTGATCCAAGTTATACCTAGAGTGTTCTGATATAGAACCCATTCTAATCTACTTCAGTATAAATGGGTAATGTTTATATTTTATCCCATAGAAGTATTTGTATTGTATCCTCTCAGTGGCTTGGTTCTTGTGATAATCAACTTAATAGCATCAGTAGTTTAGTGATTTTTGGGGGTGGGGGGGGTGGGGCAAAGTTCAGTGAACTTGATCACTTGTTTGAATGTAACCTTGTATTGAATACATTTAAAAATAAACTGCATTCCCTGGGTCTACTAGTAATCTATGTTATGACATCCAGCTAGGATTGTAAGAAAACAGCTTTGGCCAACAGACTGTTCCACCTAGGGTGGTAGTGAAACTGTTTCAGTGATATAATATAAAAGGGAAAAATTAAGCACTTGGTGTTTATACTTGGGTTGCAAGATTATTCTTAGGCCTGTAGCATTGGTGTTAGCTGTGGCATGCCCTCTCCTGGTATGATAGATGTACTCAAGAGGTACTCAACAATTTTTTTGCCTCAGTTTTCACTGGCAATCTCTCTTCCTACATCTCTTGAGCCCCTGAACCTCAAAGCAGGGACGGGGAACAAAGTCCCTCCCATCGCAAGAAAAGATCAAGTTTGAGACCACCTGAGGAACCTGAACGTACACAGGTCCATAGGACCTGATGAGATTTATCCCAAGGTCATGAGAGAATTGGCTGATGTAGTTGCCAAGCCACTCCATCATATTTGAAAAGTCATGGTAGTCAGGCGAAGTCCCCAGTGACTGGAGAAAAGGGAAACATCATGCCCATTTTTAAAAAGGGTACAAAGGAGGACCCTAGGAACTACCGACCAGTCAGCCTCACCTCCGTGCCCGGTAAGATCACAGAACAGATCCTCCTGGAAGACATGTCAAGGCATATGGAAGGCAGGGAGGTGATTAGAGGCAGCCAACATGGCTTCAGCAAGGGCAAATTGTTCCTGACTAATCTAGAGGCCTTCTACGATGGAGGGACTGCATCAGTGGACAAGGGAAGAGCTACGGATGTCATCTACCTGGACTTCTGTAAGGCCTTTGATACGGTCCCCCACAACATTCCTGCCTCTAAACTGGAGAGAGGTGGGTTTGACTGATGGGCTGTTATAAATAGATAAGGAATTGGCTGGATGGCCACGTCCAAAGAGTTCTAGTCAATGGCTCAATGTCCAAGTGGAAACCAGTAACAAGTGATGTCCCTCAAGGATCCGTACTGGGACCAGTACTGTTTAATATCTTCATCAATGACACAGACAGTGGGATTGAGTGCATCCTCAGCAAGTTTGCAGATGACACCAAGCTGAGTGGTGCAGTTGATTCACTAGAGGGAAGGGCTGCCATCCAGAGGGACCTTGACAGGCTTGAGGAGTGGGCCTATGTAAACCTCATGAAGTTCAACAAGGCCAAGTGCAAGGTCCCGCACCTGGGTTGAGGCAATCCCCAATATCAGTATAGACTGGGAGATGAATGGATTGAGAGCAGCCCTACAGAGAAGGACTTAAGGATATACTGGTGGATGAAAAATTGGATGTGAGCCAGCATTGTGTGCTTGCATCCCAGAAAGCCAGTTGTATCCTGGGCTGTATCAAAAGAAGTGTGGCCAGCAGGTTGAGGGAGGTGATTCTGCCTCCCCCCCCAAAAAAAAAAAATCATTGCTGCTTTTCTTGAAAGAGCTGATATGTGTGTCGGGAAGTTCAGGAAGGAAAATGATAGATTCATGTTTAATATATTGCTGTGGAGAACTGACTGTACCTCTGCCATGTGTCTATTGTAGAGTGTTGGGCAAGTCAAACTTTATTGGGTGCTTATTAATCACTTGCTATTTGCTTTCTAGATGACTTGCACTTTTTACGTGTAACTTCTAGAATCTGGGGTGTGAAAGCAAAGTGAAACAACTCCTTTTAACATCTTGTTTACACCCATATGTGTTATGAGCAGAGCTGAAACTCACTGGCTTGGCAGTACTGGATGGTGCTCATATCTTTAGAATAGGGTCAGACAAGTATCAGATGCTGTAGCAGTGGACTCCACAAGTTTGTTGATAACAGAGAGAACAAGATCTGGGGATCTGCTTCTACTTCAGGTTGGGGGAGAGAGGAAGAGTCTCATTTGGAGAACAATAACTCTTCTGCCATTCTGGCCTAATATAGGCCTGGTTTTCTTCCTCCTTTCTATTCAACTACAAATCTACCTTGCCTTTGGCTGCAGCCTCAGTCCTACCAATTAATTTTGGAAACACTTTAGTCTGGTTGCTTCCTTTTCTATGCTGCTGTAGGATGATGTTGCATGCTGAAATTGTGGTATTCTTGCATGTAATTCCATTAGTCTGAGAAGGATCAACTTTCTTAGCACTCCGTATAAGTTAGGAAGAAAAGTTTAGATAACTGGCACTTTTCTTCTGGAGAAGAGATAATTGTTAGGCTAGTTTTGTACGTACGTAGGATACCAAAAGGATTTGGTAATCCTTACTTTCTGTATTAATGAAGGAAGGACTGTAATCAAGTTACAGGCCAGAGGGCTAGTTCTTGAACGCTTAACTGGAATGTTACATTACTGGAACTAGCCACAAACACTGCATTGCTTCAGTGTCCTGCTAAAACTAAAGGGTTTTAGTCTAAATGGTTTTTCTAACATTGAGATACTGTTCTGTAATCCACAGCTAAATCTTGCTGACCTCATTAAGCTTTCTTAGCCAGGAACATTTTCTACTTGAATACCTCAGATGCAGGTTTCATGTCCATTTTAAGTACGTTTCATAGTGATTAGGGGATCATATTTTCTCCCTTTGGTATTTATAAAAATTAAATATGCATCCCAAAATATTGCTAAATGTGCAATGCTTCATAATGTTTGAGGCAGAGAGCAAGAAACAACTGAATACTTCAGTTTCACTGTATGATTCCCCTTGACCATGCATTCTTCATAAGAAAACTAGCTACTGAGTTCTAGTCCTGACTTAGTCTACTGATGAGTGAAGTTTGCACTGCTTTATAGTTTGGGCAGCTTAGATCTTGAGCTTTTCACTTCAGATGACAATTCATCTTCGAGACATCTTTCATGTGGTTTGAAAATATCCTTCACATGGCCGCTTTGTCATGCCAATTGAAATAGAATCATAGAATCATTTAGGTTGGAAAAGACCTTACGATCAAGTCCAACCGTTAACCTAGCACTGCCAAGTCCACCACTAAACCATGTCCCTAAGCGCCACATCTACATGTCTTTTAAATACCTTCAGGGATGGTGACTCAACCACCTCTCTGGGCAGCCTGTTACAATGCTTGACAACCCTTTCAGTGAAGTAAAATTTCCTAATATCCAGTCTAAACCTCCCCTGGTGCAACTTGAGGCCATTTCCTCTTGTCCTATCGCTAGTTACTTGGGAAAAGAGACTGACACCCACCTCACTACAACCTCCTTTCAGGTAGTTGTAGAGAGCAATAAGGTCTCCCCTCAGCCTCCTTTTCTCCAGGCTAAACAACCCCAGTTCCCTCAGCCTATCCTCATAAGACTTCTGCTCTAGACCCTTCACCAGCTTCGTTGCCCTTCTCTGGACACACTCCAACACCTCAATGTCTCTCTTGTAGTGAGGGGCCCAAAACTGAACACAGTATTCGAGGTGTGGCCTCACCAGTGCTGAGTACAGGGGGACAATCACTTCCCTACTGCTGGCCACACTATTTTTGATACAAGCCAGGATGCTATTGGCCTTCTTGGCCACCTGGGCACACTGCTGGCTCATATTCAGGCGGCTATTGACCAACACGCCCAGGTCCTTTTCCACCGGGCAGCTTTCCAGCCACTCTTCCCCAAGCCTGTAGCGTTGCATGGGGTTATTGTGACCCACGTGCAGGACCTGGTACTTAGCCTTGTTGAGCCTCATACGATTGGCCCCAGCCCATCGATCCAGCCTGTCCAGGTCCCTCTGTACAGACTTCCTACCCTCAAGCAGATCAACACTCCCGCACAACTTGGTGTCATCTGCAAACTTACTGAGGGTGCACTCGATCCCCTCGTCCCCTCCCCATTCATAAAGATATTAAACAGGACTGGCCCCAATACTGAGCCCTGGGGAACACCACTTGTGACCGGCTGCCAACTGGAGTAAACTCCATTCACCACTACTCTTTGGGCCCGGACATCCAGCCAGTTCTTTACCCAGGGAAGAGTACACCCGTCCAAGCCATGAGCAGCCAGTTTCTCCAGGAGAATGCTGTGGGAAACCGTGTCAAAGGCTTTACTGAAGTCTAGGTAGACAACATCCACAGCCTTTCCCTCATCCACTAGGCGGGTCACCTTGTCGTAGAAGGAGATCATGTTAGTTAAGCAGGACCTGCCTTTCCTAAACCCGTGCTGACTGGGCCTGATCACCTGGTTGTCCTGTACGTGCCGTGTGATGGCACTCAAGATGATCTGCTCTATAATCTTCCCCGGTACCGAGGTCAGACTGACAGGCCTGTAATTCCCCAGATCCTCCTTCCAGCCCTTCTTGTAGATAGGCGTCACATTTGCTAATCTCCAGTCAACTGGGACCTCCCCGGTTAGGCAGGACTGCTGATAAAGGATTGAAAGGGGCTTGGTGAGCACTTCTGCCAGCTCCCTCAGTACTCTTGGGTGTATCCCATCCGGCCCCATAGACTTGTGTGTGTCTAAGAAGTGGTGTAGCAGGTCGCTAACCATTTCCCCTTGGATTATGGGTGCTTCATTCTGCTCCCCGTCCCTGTCTTCCAGCTCAGGGGGCTGGGTACCCCAAGAACAACTGGTCTTACTAGTAAAGACTGAGGCAAAGAAGGCATTAAGTACCTCGGCCTTTTCCTCATCCGTTGTCACTGTGTTTCCCCCCACGTCCAAGAAACGATGGAGATTCTCCTTAGCCCTCCTTTTGTTGCTAATCTATTTATAGAAACATTTTTAACTGTCTTTTACGGCAGTAGCCAGATTAAGTTCTAGTTGGACTTTGGCCCTTCTAATTTTCTCCCTGCATAACCTCACGACATCTTTGTAGTCCTCCTGAGTTGCCTGCCCCTTCTTCCAAAGGTCATAAACTCTCCTCTTTTTCCTGAGTTCCAGCCAAAGCTCTCTGGTCAGCCAGGCCGGTCTTCTTCCCCGCTGGCTCATCTTTCGGCACATGGGGATGGCCTGTTCCTGCGCCTTTAAGATTTCCTTCTGGAAGAATGTCCAGCCTTCCTGGACTCCTTTGCCCTTCAGGACTGCTTCCCAAGGGACTCTGTCAACCAGGCTCCTAAACAGGCCAAAGTCTGCCCTCCGGAAGTCCAAGACAGCAGTTCTGCTGACCCCCCTCCTTACTTCTCCAAGAATCAAAACCTCTATCATTTCATGATCGCTATGCCCAAGACAGCTTCCAACCGTCACATCACTCACAAGTCCTTCTCTGTTCATGAACAAGAGGTCCAGCGGGGCGCCTTCCCTAGTTGGCTCGCTCATCAGCTGTGTCAGGAAGTCATCTGCCACACACTCCAGGAACCTCCTAGACTGTTTCCTCTCTGCTGTATTGTATTTCCAGCAGACATCTGGCAAGTTGAAGTCCCCCACGAGAACAAGGGCTAGCGATTGTGAGACTTCTCCCAGCTGCTTATAGAATATTTCGTCTGCCTCTTCATCCTGGTTGGGTGGTCTGTAACAGGCTCCCACCATGATATCTGCCTTGTTGGCCTTCCCCCTGATTCTTACCCATAGACACTCAACCCTATCGTCACCATCATCAAGCTCTAGACAGTCAAAACACTCCCTAACATACAGGGCTACCCCACCGCCTCTCCTTCCTTGCCTATCCCTTCTGAAGAGCTTATAGCCATCCATTGCAGCACTCCAGTTGTGCGAGTCATCCCACCATGTTTCTGTGATGGCAACCATATCATAGTTTTCCAGCTGCACAATAGCTTCCAGCTCCTCCTGTTTGTTGCCCATGCTGTGTGCATTGGTGTAGATGCACTTCAGTTGGGCTATTGATCCTGCCACCTTTTTGGGGGGGGAAGCCCTAATTCCTACGTGACCATTCTCAGGCGCTTCTGTGGTTTCTAACGCATTCATAACCCTCGTGTCTTTGCTGCTGCATGGATCTCCATCCCCTACCTCCACTGCGATGGCTAGGGTGCTGCGTGCATTAGTACAGGGACATTTCAACTGCGCTCCGGTGTGCTCAGCACATAGTGGAACAGACTGAAGGACCTCGCTAGCACGCTGTCCCCCAAACATTGGCATGCTGCCCCCCCAGGCTTATCGCTAGCAGGCCTGGTTTTATCCCTTCCCCCCTTCAAATCTAGTTTAAAGCTCTTTCAATGAGCCCTGATAACTCCTGCACAAAGATCCTTTTCCCCCTTTGAGACAGGCATACCCCATCTGTTGCCAGCAGGTCTGGTGTCATGTAGACAACCCATGATCAAAAAACCCAAAATTCTGCCAGTGACACCAGGCTCGGAGCCAGGTATCAATCAGCTGGCTCTTCCTGTTTCTTCCCTCATCGTTCCCTGCAACTGGAAGGATAGAGGAGAACACTACTTGTGCTCCTGATCCCTTAACCAGTCGTCCCAAGGCCCTGAAGTTTCTCTTGATTGCCCTCAGGCTTCTAGTTGCAGCTTTATCGTTGCCTACCTGAGAAAATACTGGATAATAATCTGAGGGCTGTACCAGAGTGGGAAGTTTTCTCTTTACATCTTTAGCCCAGGCCCCAGACAGGCAGCAGACTTCCCTAAGAAATTAGGCATTCTGTTCCCTTCAGAAGAGAGTCTCCTATGACAATAACTCATCTTTTTTCTTTATGGAAGCAGTTTTGATGCAGGGCATAGGCTGACTTAACCTTGGCGACATCTCCAAGCTAGATGAACCATCGTCCTTGTCATTGTTTGGTTCCACTTGCAGAGCCTCGTACCTATTATGCAAGGGCACCTGGGAAGGTGGGGTAGTCACAGAGGAGACGCGCCTGCTGTGCCAGGCAGGAACTTGTTGCCATTGCCCCCTATCCCTTAAGTCACTGTGTTCAGCCAGGCAGAGAGAGGATAGGGAATCCTCCATATCATGCATCCTCTCTGCCTGTTGGGCCTGTCTCAGGGAAGGTAGGGTGCGATTCCAGTGCGCGCGCTCTCTCTCTCTCTCTCTCTCAGACTCCCTGATACTCCTCAACCTACTCACTTCCTCCCAGAGCTCTGCCACTAAGCTGAGGAGTTCCTCTAGCTGGGCGCACCTCCTACAGGTGTGCTCACTACTGCCATCCAGTACTGGCATAAGAGTAGGGCACAGCCTGCAGCCTGCCACCTGGGTGGCAGCGTGTTCCCACCGGAGCTCTGTGTGGGAAGCTGCGTCAGTCGTGGTGGGTGCAGAGTTTAGAGAGGCCATGGCTTTCTGCCAGGTGGATACCAATTGCTCCCTGGTCGGGCCGGCAGAGTTACAGCGCCTTTCCATGCAAACTGCTGCGCTACGCGCTGTTTGCCCGCCCTGGTCGCTAGCGCTCCCTAGGGGCTTGGCTGCCGTTGCTCCTGGCCCCGCCTAGGTCTCTTCAGCTGCTGTCGCGCGAGCTGTGGGCTCCTGGCAGCTGTCTCCGCTCCCCTGAGGTGTCCCCGGTTCAGGAAATCCCCTTGTACACCGCGCTAGAGCGCTCCGCTGCGGATCATGCCGGCACCGGAGCTGCTCGTCTCGGCGACCGTAGACTATGTGTTTTAATTTGATTGTAAAGGGATGAGTTATTACTCTCTACTTTGCAACTGTTACTTATTCTAATTAAAATTTGTTATCTTTCTTGAGTATACGTTCTGAGTAGGAAGTAATTGTGGCTTAATGTCTTCAAGTAAAGAGTGCTGCTTTGTTTACAATGGATGTGTTCTCTTTAACTGTTTTATATTTACATCGAAGTGTTGTTCCTACTTTGTCTAGTAGTTAAGTGGAATTCAATATTTCTGTGCTTTTTCTGTTAAATACTGAAACAGGATAGAGCCAGTCTTGGGTAAGACTGACAAAGGGAAGCAAGTTATTTAAAATTGTATCTCAGACTGATGTCTTTGAAATGCTATTCCTGAGGTCTTTTGATAAGCCTGAAGTCTTGTGTATCCTGTATGAGCTGAATGTGAAATTTCTTATGTTATATTTACCTGCTTTTAATATTGTCTTGATTGTCCATAGTATTTGGGGAAGTCAAATGGAAAAGCCTTTTACTGTTCAGAGGGAAAACAAGTTGTTATTTCTGCTTGTTCAAGGCTACTCATTTTTTCATTTTGGATGTTCAGGTTATCTTATTAGATTTCACACCTGAGTTTTGTTTTTAGTTTCAAAAATTAATCCCAGTGCAAGGTGGTATTTGAACACTAATATTTTTCAGCACTATTCTCCTTTTCTTGATGTTAGATCAGATGTTCATCTTAATCTGATAAATACTTAGCTCCTCTTTTCTGTTTATTTTTATTAGAAATTAACCAATTTTTATAGCATAAGAATAAATTATATTTGATTGGGAAGATGAGAATAAATATGGAACTATATATATTTTTACTATGTTAGTATTAAGCATGTTGCATATAAAATGCTTGTGTGATAACTTCTTCAGCCATGATAGGGGTGAAAAATGTGGTTAACTTGACATACCAGAATAGTGAGTCCAATGTGTTAAAGGAAAACAACCTTTTTTTTTTTTTTTTTTAATATTCATGGGACTGTTATGCATCTCTTGATTCATCCATAAATTCAAAATGTTTACTTGTAGAAACTGATTGATATTACCGAGAAGGGAATACCGTTGAAGATGCCTTTAGGAGTGAGGTTTGATCATTAAAAGGTATAATGAGTAAAATATCTTTAGGCTTTTAGCTTAATGCTACCCTCTAGTGGAGTACTTCTGCATTAAAAAACAAGCATGTTTTTGTCCATGAGCAACAAGTTTTTTAACTAGACCTGGTAGCCCCAGTTATTCTGATTGTGAGGAGAGGGTGCATTGGTATAAATGTCATTATTTGGGCCTGTTTATCAGTCTACATCTGTATTTGTGTATTGATAATTGACAGTAGAAAAAACTGAAAAAGTTTCCTTGCTATTTTCTAAGGTAAAATGCATCAAAAACTTTATTTAAAAATAAACTGGATTATTTCTCTTCTGTGGTCATTTCCATAAGGTCGTTCTGGAGAAGATGCAGAACAGTTTCCATTGAATAGGAATTAACTTTAAAAGCTTTTAAAAAGTCATTAACATGTCATGTAAATCAGAACTTCATGAAGAATCTGAATTCTTTTCACAACTTGTTTATTTGTTTGTTCTTTTTGTTCCCTGCTTATAATGGAACCCTTCCTGAGTGTGTGTTTTTCCTCAAAACCTGAGACTAATATGGATGCATCCAGTTCAATTTGGCATTCTGTTATCTTTCAGTGTGGGTTGTTTGTTTTATTTTTTAAGGGGCAGAGAGGCAAACTTCTAAAATTTTAATTAACATAGTGTATGGGTTAAAAAGAACAGAGCTGAACTTATAAGGCTTTTTTTTTTTTCTTGACACTTTCTTCTCCTGTTACATTAAAGGTTATGAAAGTAGTGTGTTATGCCACCTGTTGTCAGGTTATCAAAATTAAAACATGGTAGTTTAGAATGATATGAAGAAATACTAGCTTGGAGAGATGTTGAGAGGATTCTCTCTATGTAATTTAATTTCGTGTTCTGGACCTGACATTGCAAGTAGTAGTGGTGACTTGTGTTAATACTAGTTTCTTATCTGATCATAGAATTTATAGTTAGGAAATGGTCATTGGGTTATTGCAGTTTTGAGACCTTGTTGATCTTCCTCTACTAATCCTCTTGGAGTCAATGTCAGTGCTTTCTTCCAATAACATTGTTTCTATAACGTTTTCTGCATTTGCACTGAAGTATGAAAAGCTTGTTTAAATTGATCCTGAAAGAGGACTTCGATCCAAATATCACGTGTTGTACACATTAGTTATTTTCATTAAGGTCCTTAATTTACTATTGCAAGTGAAAGAAGTTTTTGTGAGCTTTGACAGATGAGAAGATGATGATGCTTCCTTTGCCCTTATCTAAATTAACAGCAGAGAGCTGAAATAACACAGAGAAAATTGAAAAAATCTTTAGAAGATAATGAAACCTTTTTCTGACACAGGCAGTGTGACTGATTTACAGTGCAAAGATGGAACTTGCAAAAGGAAGAAGCTGAAGAGCTGATGCAACATAAAATTAAGATGTATTCAAAGTTCTTCTGTACTTCAAAATAGAAGACCCAAATTTCTGCTCCCAGATATGTATACATTGTAAAAAATGGTTGTGGCATTCTTCAGAATTGAACTATTAGAAAGTATAAAAATAAACACAAAAGCCAGGGAGGGATGGCATTATGTGGTGGTGGTGGTGCGTGTTTTTGTGTGGCTTGTGGGATAGTCTGCTGTGAGCTTTTTCTTTGTTTGCTTGTTTTCACAAAACTTCCAGATCAACCACTGTACTATTTAACCTCGAGAGTGTTTTGAACCAAGCTTCCGATCAGGGGGGAAAAAAGTGATTAAAAAGAATTTATAGCCTAACCCGTTACCGTTTTGAGTGCTGTCCTGGTTTCAGCTGAGATGATAGAGTTAATTTTCTTTATAGTGGCTGGTATGGGGCTATGTTTTGGATTTGTGCTGAAAACAGTGTTGATAATACAGAGATGTTTTAGTTGTTGCTGCACTAGTCAAGGTCTTTTCAGCTTCCTATGCTCTGCCAGGTGCAGAAGAAGTTGGGAGGGGACACAGCTGGGACAGCTGACCCCAACTGACCAAAGGGATATTCCACACCATATGACATCATGCTCAGTATATAAACTGGGGGAAGAAGAAGGAAGGGGGGGATGTTCGGAGTTATGGTGTTTGTCTTCCCAAGTAACCATTACACATGATGGAGCCCTGCTTTCCTGGAGATGGCTGAACACCTGCCTGCCCATGGGAAGGAGTGAATGAATCCCTTGCTTTGCTTGCGTGCGCGGCTTTTGCTTTCCCTATTAAACTGTCCTTATCTCAACCCACGAGTTTTCTCACTTTTATCCTTCCGATTCTCTCCCCCATCCCACCAAGGGGGAGCGAGCGAGCGGCTGTGTGTTGCTTAGTTGTCGGCTAGGGCTAAACCATGCCAAGTGCTTGACTGGTTTTTATTTTACTTTGAGTTTGACTTTCACTTTGGATGATTATTGCCTTTTTAAAGATATAAATATGCTTAAAATTGAGTCTTATTGTGCATCAGCTGCACAAAAGCTTCTTGGCTGAATTCCTCTTGTTGTTGGGGGGCGATAGCAACAAATCTGTATCATTAAAACAATGTGAAATTACTGTTGTTTTCAAGCAATTTTCTTTTTTCACAGGTGTCAGCTGTGATGCATGTTTAAAAGGAAATTTTCGAGGTCGCAGATACAAGTGTTTAATTTGCTACGATTACGATTTGTGTGCAACTTGTTATGAAAGTGGTGCAACAACAACGAGGCATACAACTGACCATCCAATGCAGTGCATACTAACAAGAGTAGATTTTGGTAAGTAATAATTTAATTCATATTAGAGCTGTTTGCAGTAGTTAAAAACTTGTATTTTTGTTTCACTACTTAGGAACATTTTTTCCCCAAATAGCATGCTGAAAATTATAGCATGTTCCTGTCTCTGTGATAAAAAGCTTGTTTTTTCTTTGGTTCTAGCATATGAAATCTGCTTTACTCTTTTGGGTTAAGTGTTTTGGCACACAGCAAATTATCAGACTGTTAGATATATATCTGATAAAAAGGATTACTCCTAAATTAACTTCCAATTCAAAAGGTGCAACAAAACTACATGCACCCACCCCCCCTTCCCCCAATATGTTGTACCAGAAAGTACCATGGTGAAGAAGAGAAATAGTGGTGAGAGTTTGGGGAAAATGTTGTTTTCTAGTTACATCAGGGGATGTTAATGCAGCAGGGGTGGTAGGCTGTACTGAATGTGGAAGACTAGTGGCAAGGACTAGGAAGTAGTCCTCTTAGTTGCTGTTTTCTCTTCCCTGAGTCATTTCTATCACATTGTATTTATAACACCAGTGTTGTAATTCAGGAGATACTTCCATAGCAAATCTTTGCATTAAGATGTTGTTAACATTGGATGCTTATTTCTTTTTATAACTATTTTAAGCCCACAAGGCTAATGTTTTAGTAAAAACTGTTTGTAGTGATTCAAACTATATTGTTTTTGAAGTATTCAGCTCTTAGTAATTTTTTTTTTACCTTTTTGATTAAAAAAAAAGTATTGAATATACACATTATGCTACTTCCTATATGCATTTAAAGCTCAGAACAGCTGAATATACCAATATACAGCTTCTTTCTCAGAGCTCTCTTTGAGCAGAGAAGTATCTCATTCATGTGTAATTCTCAAGTAGCTGCTTGCCCTAAGCCTGCCTTGTAATGACTTTGAAATCTATGCTCTGAGAATCCGGAGCTTGGAAAGACAATTTTAAATATACAAATACATTTTTGAAAATGTATATATCATTTAAGTTTCTAGATATTTCTTCTTGGGCTTCACTTTTTTGCTTTTCCTTATTCATGAGGTAAAAATATTTGTGTAACAGTATATATTAATTCCACGTTCTGGTCACTATGAGATATATGGTTCAAACTTATTTGTCCCCTGATGACAGTTATTCTTGTATATTACATATAGGGTTAAATGGCAGCATCATCATAAACATTAAGTGTACATGATTCATAGGGAAGAGGACTGATATATGTTTGCTGTGGAGCCATAAGTTAACATTCAATGCTAAAAGTTTGAATGTAATACAATGGGAAAATTTTATTGCAAGTCATTTAAATTTTTAAAAGTCCTTCCAACCAATCGTGTGAATGTTCTGTGCATCTAGAAAACATTTTGTTTCTTGGAAACCTCAGTATTTTTCTTTGAAAGCCTCTAAGTAAACACACCTTTGGATTAGGGTGTGTTACTCATATAATTTTAAAAAACCCCACGAGGGATACACGTGGACAAGTAGAGGCTTGTCTGAACAGGGGTCATTCCCCAAGCAACTGACCCCGGACCCGCTGATTGGAAGAGACAGCAAGGGGTGGAGCCTGCACCTGGTAGCATGGGAGATTAAAGCAGGCAAAAACAATCAGCCCAGCTGATTGCAACAGACAAGTATATATATTCCCAGTGGGCACGCGTGCGGTGTGTGGCAGCATGGTGACCACCCAGCAAAAAGCAGTGTCCTCTGCTTATCCTGAGCTTCTAGCACCTGGTAGAACCAATGTAACCACACAGACAGAGCTCCTGTTCAAGCATGTGACCACCCAGGTTTCCGGCTGTGGGATGTGTGAAGGGATATTCCTAGAGGTGGAAAGTGATTGCAAGCAAGACTGTGGGAGGTGTGACCAGATTGATGAACTGCTCTGCTTGGTGGCCGAGCTGCAGGAGGAGGTGAGCAGACTGAGGAGTATTTGAGAGTCTGAGGGGGAGATTGATCAATGGAGCCGTACTCTGCCATCTGTGATGCATAGAAGCCAACTCAGCGTGGCCACTACAGAGGCAGGTCCTGGATCTATTTTGTGCCAGGAGGAAGGCAGTGTCACAAAGGATAAGGAGGGGTGGAAGCAGGTTACAGCATGGAGTGGTAAGAGAAACCCCTCCTTACCCATTAAGTTACCCTCTAAGTTACCCTTACAGAACAGGTATGAGGCCCTGGCTTTGGTAGATGAAGTGCATAATGAGAAAGAGGAGGAACCTGTGCAAGCAGTCTTGCCAAGATCAGAGAGACCAACCCCTTGCAACAAAACCTGCATTAAGACCAGCACCGAGAAGAAACAATGGCAAGTTATGGTCATTGGTGATTCCCTTCTGTGCAGAACGGAAGCACCTGTTTGCAGACCGGACGCTCTTTTCAGGGAAGTTTGCTGCCTCACTGGAGCCCGAATTAGGGACGTCACCACAAGACTGAAGAGCCTAGTTCAACCTTCAGACTACTATCCATTCCTGCTCTTTCACATGGGTACTAATGATGTCGCAACAAAAAGTCTGAGGTCAGTCAAAAGAGACTTCAGAGCCCTGGGAAGAATGCTAAAAAAATCTGGGAGCACAGGTAGTATTTTCCTCAATCCTCCCAGTAATGGGGGGAGACCTCGGAAGAAACAGGCGAGCCCAGGATATCAGTACCTGGCTCCAGGACTGGTACCTGTGCCAAAACTTTGGGTTTTTAAACCATGGAAGAGCCTTCAAGAGACAAGGTATGCTGAGGCCTGACGGGATCCACCTGTCCCAATGGGGAAAACAGGTCTTTGGGCATAAGCTGGTGGGGTTGATTAAGAGACCTTTAAACTAGAATTGATGGGGGAAGGGGATACCTACTGCAATCCTGTTGGTAAGCCAAGGGTTGGCATGGCATCGCCTGAGGGTGGCAATGCTAGTGGGAACATTTATGCTGCTCCTGGGAGCATGGAGGGCTCAGGAGTGTATCTGAAATGCTTGTACACCAACGCACGCAGTATGAGAAACAAGCAGGATGAACTGGAAGCGTTGGTCAGTTCCCAGAGCTATGATGCCATTGGTATTAGCGAGACTTGGTGGAATGAGTCCCACGACTGGAGTGCTGGGATGGAGGGCTGTTCAGGAGGGATAGGCAGGGCAGGCGAGGTGGAGGTGTCGCACTATACATAAGGGAGAGGTTTGATTGTACAGCCCTTACAGTTAGCGGTGATGTGGTGGAGAGCCTCTGGGTGAGGATTAGGGGGATGGAAAACAAAGGAGACGTTGTAGTGGGTGTCTACTACTGATTGCCCAGCCAGGATGTAAGCACTGATGTGTTATTCTATAAGCAATTAGGAGAAATCTCTGGATCGGTAGCCCTTGTCCTTACGGGAGATTCCAACTTCCCAGACATCAACTGGGAATATCATACTGCTGTGACGAGCAGGTCTTGGAAATTCTTGAAGTTTGTGGAAGATAACTTCTTGTCACAGGAACTCAGTGAGCCAACTAGGAAAGGTGCCCTCCTAGACTTGCTATTTGTGACGAGAGAAGGACTCGTGGGGGATGTGATGGTAGGTGGCTGTCTTGGCCACAGTGATCACAAAATGGTTGAGTTGAAAATTTTCAGTGTAATGAGAAAAAAGGTCAGCAGAGTTGCTACCCTGGATTTCAAGAGAGCAAACTTTAAGCTATTCTGGGAGCTAGTTAGCAGAGTACCCTGGGAATCTGCCTTTGAGGACTTAGGAAGTCCACGAGTGCTGGTCAGTCTTTAAGAACCACCTTTTAGAAGCACAGGAGCAGGCAATTCCACTGTGTCCTAAGTCAAGCAAGCAGGGCAGAAGACCGGCTTGGCTGAACAGGGAACTCCTCGTGGAGCTCAAGAGGAAAAAGAAATTGTACAATCTCTGGAAGCGAGGTCAGGCTTCACAGGAAGAGTACAGAGTTGTAGTTCACATATGCAGGGAGAAAACACGAAAGGCCAAAGCTCAGTTAGAGTTGAAACTGGCCAGTGTTGTGTCAGACAACAAGAAAGGCTTTTCTAAGTATGTTAATAGCAGGAGGAGGTCTAAAGAAAACATTGGACCGATACTTGTTGAAGATGGGTCACCTGACTAATAGGGATGAAGATGAAGCGGAGGCATTCAATGCTTTTTTTGCCTCAGTCTTTAATAATACGGATAGACCTTGGGCTGCCTGGTCCCCTGAGTCAGAGGACCACGACTGCGGGAACAGTGACTTTCCATTTGTGGACACTGAAATTGTAAGGGACCAGCTGTATCAGCTGAATGTTCACAAGTCCATGGGCCCTGATGGGATTCATCCCAGAGTACTGAAGGAGCTAGCAGATATTATGGCAGGACCCCTCTCGATCATCTACCAAAGGTTTTGGGAGTCTGGGGAGGTCCCTGCTGACTGGAAGCTAGCCAATGTTATTCCAATCTCCAAAAAGGGCATGAGGGTGTCGCAGATGGAGTGAGAGTGCACTTCACTCGTAAGAGAGAAGCAAAAATATATTTTATTGATATAGAATTAGGGAGTTAACAAAGTTCAGTGCGACAGTGGTTTAACAAGGTTTGATGGCAAGGTACACTTGATTATTTACTGCATAGAGGACAGGGTCAGACAGAACTGTCAGGGTGACCCTCCCGTTGAGTCATGAGGTTTGGAAAAGGACCTCCTTGCTTTCTAAACTCCTCCTTGGAGAGGAGTCTAGGTGCAGCTAGATCCAGTCCTAGTCCCAGACTTGGTCAACGGTTTATGTCTAAAGGATTATATGTGCGCAATCAATCCTTTATATCACTTAGCTAAGATTTCAAAGTTTAGCATGCTATTAGTCATGCTGTTGCAGCAAGGAATCTCTTAACCTCGAGGAGTAACCTTGAGAGGCGTCCCTGCTCAAGGGGAGATCCTGGCGTGCAGCCTGCTGCCATGCAGGAGAGCTCATAGGGCCCTGGGCTGTCCACTCTTTAAGGAGTAAGATGATTGACTTATGGTCATATCTGCATATCAGCAAGAGGTTTAGATCCCTGCTTCAGGCAGCCCTTGGCTACTTTGTTGCCATCCGTCCTCAAGGTCCAGCATAAGCTGGATGCAGCTATCAGGATGACTCCCACTGATGGTTACTGCTTGAGCAGGGGGGAGCACACTGCCACACTCCACCCTGTGACTATAGTCAGTTCACCTTCACAAAATGGTGGTACAGTCACCTCTTGCCTCTGTGCCATAAATAGTATATTGATAGTTTATGCGCTTATAGATCCACAGTAAGTAGGCAGTGAAGCACTGCTATTTGTTATGCGTTAATTTGTATGTTTTGGGTGGTTGAAGTTGGGTTATCTGTTTTATCATGTACCAAACCTTTATATACAATATGATTATAAGCAACAGACATATTAAAGTTAGATTCACTAGAATCACAACTGGGTGAAGCATAAGATTAAACACTCCCGTTGCTGTCGGTGACCATCCAAGAAGAGTTTCCCACCAATGGTGTTCTCCATCCTTCTTCACTCTTTCCAAGACATGGTGTATCTCTTCTGCATCATGATGAACAGTGATCAGAGTTTTGTGTCCCTAGTTTTGGACGCGTTCTAGCAGTTGACACAGGTCATCGTGTTGTAGTAGTTTCTTCACCAATGTAAGATTCATTCCGATGGGGGTAGGCAATAAATCTTGACTCAATGTATAGTTAGATTGTAACAATTGATAAGATGTAACAGGAGCTGAATAATTGAAGTCACATCCCACAATTTTAGTAAAGTTACAAACACAAATATTTGAGCGATTGCTTGTATCTACGGTAATGTTATCTACGAATATAAAATCACAAAGGGTTCTCACACAAGCACATCCTTTTCCAATATACACAAGTACAGTTTCAGGGGCTTCATCAGGTTGTATTCCAAAATGACAAACATTTTGTTCAGTGTCAAGACAGATGTCTTGGGCTTTGAGGGTGTTACTCTCACAAATAAATCCTTGTTGTTCCCGTACAACGCATGCATTAACATCAACAGTTTGCCATTTGTTTCCATTTTGGTGGGCCCACACTCTATGTTCTAATGGATAGAGTACAGTTCCATTGTGATTCAACCCCAGCGCAATGATTGGGTATATGGTGTATACCGAAGCATTGTGTATTGTTAAGACAAAAGCTGTGGCCTTATTGCTAATGGGATCATAAGTGAAATTGACTAAATACCACCAGGACTGGAATTCTTTCTCAAATTCAGTTGCATTATTCCAAATTACCTTTCGAATTTCAGTGGGTAAGGTGCCCTCTTCACCTTCTCTTATAATTGCTGCTACCGTAGATTGCATCCACAGTTGAGCCTGGATACAACTAAGAGCTAGAGAAACATTGGTTTGGGCTATACCAAGTGCATCCACAATCAGTTGGTGGTCCCTTTCATTAATTCTTTTCCATTGAGGGTAATAGATAAGAGCCATTGGTTAGTTCCCAATGCTAATAGAGAAGACTGTAATGGGTGTTCTAATTTTTTTAAATCGCTTGTTGTTGTGCTCAGTTTGTTTACGAGTACTTCGGCATCGATACTATTTAAGACTCCCAATCCTGTCCCTATGATACCGGTCACATCTCTCCTTGTTCGTCTTGGAGAGGTGAGGGTTCGCCCATGTAACCATGCTAACCATCCTGCATAGGACGTACCTAGGAATGGTGAACAGGTGGGTTTGATTGCAGAGATATTAATTTGCATCAGTAGTTCTACTTGTTTAAGAGACCATGATGGATTAAATAACACTTGTTGTTGGCCTGTATTTTTGATCACATACAGTCCAACTTCAGAAACCTGTGGGGATAGAATTTTCTTGTCCTTTACAGTCAGGGCGGGTGTTGCTGTACTAGGCTCAATAATGTCTATTTTAATTTTAAAGGATAGTCCCACGCTATGGTGAGCCCAGAGGCAGACTACAAAACCAGGTTGTACTAAGGTAAAATTGTGCCAACAGTCCAGTCTTTCAAAGGCGCAAAGTTTCGTATCTTTAGCTATTGGGTTTGATGTAATGTTGTACACAGAAATCTGAGATGCCTTCTCATGGTGTCACCGAAATTGGGAATCAAACTCCTTAGCACCAATGTAGCGTTAAGAAGCAGGCATTCTTTATTACGGCGCCAGATGCATGGGGCATCGTTCCACCTAGCGTGCATACCGCAGGTTACATCAACCAAAACTTATATTGTCCAATTACATGCATATGCATCAAATTTCCCAGAATGATCATACATATTCATTCTATTTCCCAGAACTAATTATCATATTTGCATGGTCATTACGCATGCGTCCTTGAACTCTGAGGGGTTTCCGTGGGGGTCTCTGGTGGTCCTTGGTGGTTGTACAGGTGTGTCCTTTAGTTGACCCCTTCTTCTGGGCATGCGCAATATCACCTTGCTTATGTAACTTGCTTCCCTTCTTCATGGTGCATGGTCCTTAACAATGATTTGGCACCCTTATTTCTATTCTAACACAAACCAATTATTCTAACTACCCTCGACTCTTTGTCAAGATGGGCTGGGGCTGTACTGGGAGCATAGCAGCATGTCCGTACTGCTCCTCGTCCAATTGTCTTTGGGCATAGTAGCATATCTGTAGCCATAGGTGTACAAACACAATATTAAAGCATTGTCTACCCTGCTCCTATCTCTATGTTGCTTAGTTACAAAAGAACAAACTAATCATTTTAGTTACATCTGGTTACAATGGGTATGTAGTCTAACAGTGGGATAACAGGTAGACCCACTGATCATCCGGCATCCTATTTTAATTTCTTTCCCTGCTGTTCCTCGGAGTCAGGGAACTTTATCATCAGCTTCATCTTTATCCCAGCTCCATTTGTTTTCTAAATATGTTTCAGTTCCGTGCATGACCACGGTGGAAAGCTTTAAATCTCCCTTACTAGAGTGTATTCCCATACTTCCAGTGTACTTAACACGAGCTTGGGACCATGGCCGCTCTAGGGTTCTTTCACCACAGGCTAAGGAGGAGCAGCATTGTTAGGGTTTGGAATAGTAACATGAACACAGCATGTCCATCTGCCATCCTGTGGGGTGCTGTAAGAGAAAATAGAGACTTGTTTCGGTGGGGAGAGTCCGAACAGGTTACCCCGTTAAGAAGAAGGAAAAATCCATCGTGAACTAATTCTGTGTTTTGCACCACTGCTATCAGTAGCTTCCCAGGCAAGTGGGCCACGAGGTTTAGTTAAAGTCATAGGCACAGTACCAATGGATGGTAAATTGACCATCACAGGCTGTCCTGGCTGTAATGTCATTGGATATTCTCTTTTCCTAGTAGGTGGAGCGCTAAGCTCAGCTTTTACAAAGAATGCTTGGCTTACAGGGCTTCCAGTAGGCCTGTATCGACTATTTAATTGATGGAGTACTTTGGGAAGTCTAGTATCCCATTGAGCTTCCTGTGGTTTGAGACTCCTTTTCAACAAGCCATTAGCTCTTTCTACCATCCCATTTGATTGAGGGTAGTATGGGGTGTGGAATACCCATCTAATTCCCTCTTGTTTTGCCCAATCTTGCACTTCCTTACACGAAAAGTGTGAGCCATTATCACTCTGGATAACATCAGGAGTAGGTAGACTTGAGAACCAAAATGATAGCCCTCGCACTGTATTTCGCCCATCGGCTTTCCGACATTTAGTCGCCATAAGCAAGCCGGAGACTACTTCCACTCCTGTAAGGATGTATCGATATCCTGCGGAGGATTTGAATGGTCCAATATAATCAATTTGCCATGTAGACCATAAAGCTTTCTCTTCATTGATATGTAAAGGTGGTGCTTTAGCAGGATGATCTGCTTGTAATTTCAATATCTACACTGGGGACATTCTGTAAGAATAGTTTCACAAGTTTTTCTATTTATAGGCCAGCCTTTACTCTGTGCAGCAAAGTAAAGTGCTTCTTTACCTGTGTGGCCTAGGCTTTGATGTAACCATTCTCCCAGTCGATACCACTCAGGATTTAAGGCGATTTTCCTAATTGTAGTTAGCTCATCTACCTTTTGATTCCACTTTGTGGCTGGTTGATTATCCTTAGCATGAGCTTTTACCCATCCCATCTTGAAAGGTGTTTTCCTGGCTATATCTAGTAATAATTGCCAGTCTTTGTTTCTCCAAACTGGGGATCTATTTACTTCCCAATTCAAGGTTTCCCATTGACAGAGCCACTGTGTGGCACCGGCCCACACAGCATAAGAGTCTACATATATGATTTTTGCTCCATTCTGTGCTGCCAAAACAACTGCTCTTATTTCTCCTACTTGTGCACTGCCTTCACCTTCTTCTACTACTTGTTTGCCGGTGGTAATGTCTAATGCAACAGCCTTATATTGTCACCAAAATTGGGAATCAAACTCCTTAACACCAATGTAGTATTAAGAAGCAGGCATTATTTATTACGGCACCGGATGCACGGGGGATCGTTCCACCTAGCGTGCATACCGCAGGTTACATCAGCCGAAACTTATATTGTCCAGTTACATACATATGCATCAAATTTCCTGGAATGATCATGCATATTCATTCTATTTCCTGGAACTAATTATCATATTTGCGTAGTCATTACGCATGCGTCCTTGAGCTCCGAGGGGCTTCCGTGGGGGCCTCTGGTGGTCCTTGGTGGTCATACAGGTGTGTCCTTTAGTTGACCCCTTCTTCTGGACATGCGCAATCCCACCTTGCTTATTTAACTTGCTCCCCTTCTTCGTGGTGCATGGTTCCTAACAATGATTTGGCACCCTTAACACAAACCAATTATTCTAACCACCCTCGACTCTGTCAAGATGGGCTGGGGCTGTACTGGGAGCATAGCAGCATGTCTGTACTACTCCTCGTCCAATTGTCTTTGGGCATAGTAGCATATCCATAGCCATAGGTGTACAAACACAATATTAAAGCATTGTCTAACCTGCTCCTATCTCTATGTTGCTTAGTTACAAAAGAACGAACTAATAATTTTGGTTACATCTGGTTACAATATTGCCATTTACTGTTTACCCTTTTTGCTGAAGCATCTGTAAACCAAATGTTTTCTGTTGGTGTACCCTCAGTGAGGGGCAGTGCATCCAGAATGGGTGAAGGTTTAAAAGGTTGTTGTAATGCTAAAGGGTCTGTGTTTATGGGCATCTGCTATTTGGAAACTGTTGCCGTGAAAAGCCGAAATCAGGACTCAGTAGTCGGGATGACTATTAAGCAGGTATTCTTTATTGCAGCGCTGGGCAGCACTGGGGATCGCTCCGCCACAAGTGCTCCGCCAGGTTAGCACAACACATCAGTTCATATACGGAAAAATTATACATATTCATCAGATTTCCTGAAAAGGTCAGTCTTATGGTGATGAGTTCCCGGAATTAATTTACATAGTCCAAGCATGCGCAGTAAAATTAGGGTTAGGGTCTTTTCACCCTCCTGGTGGTCTTCCATAGTCTTCCTCACGTTGTCCGCTAGTTGAACTTTGGGCTTCCTTTGTCCATATATAGTCATTGAATTAGCTCATCAGTCCTTCGGCCTCGGAATCACACAGAATCTTATATGTTGGAAAAGACCTTTAAGATCATCGCGTCTAACCATAAACATAACGCTGCCACGACCACCACTAAACCATGTCCCTAAGCACCTCATCCAAATGTCTTTTAAATACCTCCAGGGATGGCAACTCAACCACTTCCCTGGACAGCCTGTTCCAATGCTTGATAACCCTTTCAGTGAAGTAAAATTTCCTAATATCCAGTCTAAACCTCCCCTGGCGCAACTTGAGGCCATTTCCTCTTGTCCTATCACTTGTTACCTGGGAGAAGAGACCAACCCCCACCTCTCTACAGCCTCCTTTCAGGTAGTTGTAGAGGGTCATAAGGTCTCCCCTGAGCCTCCTTTTCTCCAGGCTAAACAACCCCAGTTCCCTCAGCCGCTCCTCATAAGACTTCTGCTCTAGACCCTTCACCAGTTTCGTTGCCCTTCTCTGGACATGCTCCGGCACCTCAATGTCTCTCTTGTAGTGGGGGGCCCAAAACGGAACACAGTATTTGAGGTGCGGCCTCATTAGCACCGAGTACAGGGGCACGATCACTTCCCTAGTCCTGCTGGCCACACTATTTTTGATACAAGCCAGGATGCCATTTGCTTTCTTGGCCACCTGGGCACACTGCTGGCTCATATTCAGCCGGCTGTCAACCAACACTCCCAGGTCCTTTTCTGCCTGTCAGCTTTCCAGCCACTCTTCCCCAAGCCTGTAGCGTTGCATGGGGTTGCTGTGGCCCAAGTGCAGGACCTGGCACTTAGCCTTGTTGAACCCCATACAATTGATCTCGGCCCATCGATCCAGCCTGTCCAGGTCCCTCTGTACAGCCTTCCTCCCCTCAAGCAGATCAACACTCCCGCACAACTTGGTGTCATCTGCAAACTTACTGAGGGTGCACTCGATCCCTTCATCCCCTCCCCATTCATAAAGATATTAAACAGGACTGGCCCCAATACTGAGCCCTGGGGGACACCACTTGTGACTGGCCGCCAACTGGAGTAAACTCCATTCACCACCACTCTTTGGGCCTGGCCATCCAGCCAGTTCTTTACCCAGGGAAGAGTACACCCGTCCAAGCCATGAGCAGCCAGTTTCTCCAGGAGAATGCTGTGGGAAACGGTGTCAAAGGCTTTACTGAAGTCTAGATAGACAACATCCACAGCCTTTCCCTCATCCACTAGGCGGGTCACCTTGTCGTAGAAGGAGATCAGGTTGGTCAAGCAGGACCTGCCTTTCCTAAACCCATGCTGGCTGGGCTTGATCCCTTGGTTATCCTCTACATGCCGTGTGATGGCGCTCAGGATGATCTGCTCCATCAGCTTTCCTGGTACCGAGGTCAGGCTGACAGGCCTATAGTTCCCCGGGTCCTCTTTCTGGCCCTTCTTGGAGATGGGTGTCACATTTGTTAATCTCCAGTCAACTGGGACCCCCCACTTGGGAATGGTACAAGGGTGTCGATTTAAACTAGTTCTTTGGTGCTTATCTTTGGCACAAATGTCCTGAGTTCCTGTTATCAGTGATTTAATTAGGAAGCCTAACCGTCTTGCTCAAGGCCTGTTTAGTCTTATTAGGTTAGAAGTTACAGGAAATGTCCTATCATCAGCTCTGCTCAGCAGGTAACTAAAACTGTCTTTGCAGTGGAAGAAAACAAAAGAGAACAAGGATGCAAGTGAAACAAACAAACAAACAAAAAGCAAGTCTGTGTATCACAGTAAGGTCTTAGTCAGGGATTGTCAGGGATTTAACACTTTTACTCCCATTGAGTCTTGAGGTTCGGAAAAGGATCCCCTTGCTTTCTAAACTCCTTCTTGGAGAGGAGTCTAGGTGCGGCTAGATCCAGTTCTAGTCCCAGACTTGGTCAATGGTTTATGTCTAAAGGATTATATGCGTGCAATCAATTCTTTATATCACTTAGCTAAGATTTCAAAGTTTAGCATGCTATTAGTCAGTTACCGAGGATCTGCTGCGGCTAGGAATCTCTCAGCCTCGAGGAGTAACCTTGAGAGAAGTCCCTGCTCAAGGGGAGATCCTGGCGTGCAGCCTGCTGCCGTGCAGGAGAGCTCAAAGGGCCCTGGGCTGTCCACTATTTAAGGAGTAAGACGATTGACTTATGGTCATATTTGCATATCAGCAAGAGGTTTAGATCCCTGCTTCAGGCAGCCCTTGGCTACTTTGTTGCCATCCGTCCTCAAGGTCCAGCATAAGCTGGATGCAGCTATCAGGATGACTCCCACTGATGGTTACTGCTTGCGCAGGGAGGGAGGCAGCACACCGCCACAGAGGGAAGACCCAGGGAGCTACAGACCTCTTAGTCTAACCTCATTTCCTGGAAAAACTACGTAGAAGATCATACTGGGTGCTACTGAAAGGCATTTAAAGGATAATGCAATCATCAGGTACAGTCAACATGGGATCACAAAGGGAAAGTCCTGTTTAACTAATTTGATATCTTTCTATGATAGGGTCACCCGCCTAGTAGATGAAGGGAAGGTGGTGGATGTAGTTTTTCTGGATTTGAGTAAGGCTTTCGATACTGTCCCTCACAGCATCCTTCTGGACAAGTTGTCCAACTGTGAGATGAGCAGGTTCACGGTTGCGCTGGGCGAAGAACTGGCTGAACGGCAGGGCTCAAAGGGTTGTAGTGAATGGGGCTACGTCTGGCTGGCAACCAGTCACCAGCAGTGTTCCTCAGGGCTCAATTCTAGGGCCAGTCCTGTCAATATTTTTATCAACGATCTGGATGCAGGAGTTAAATGCACCCTTAGCAAGTTTGCTGATGATACCAAACTGGGAGGTGCTGTTGACTCTCTTGAGGGACAGGAGGCCTTGCCAGAGGGATCTAGACAGATTGGAGCATTGGGCTATGATTAATGGGATGAAATTTAACAAGTCCAAGTGCCGGATTCTGCACCTGGGACAGAGTAATGCTGGGCACAAGTATAAATTGGGAGAGGAGTGGCTGGAGAGCAGCCCTGCAGAAAGGCATCTGGGGGTGCTGGTTGACAGCAGGCTCAATATGAGTCAGCAGTGTGCCCTGGCAGCCAAGAGGGCAAACCGCATCCTGGGGTGCATCAAACACAGCATAACCAGCCGGTCAAGAGAGGTGATTATCCCACTGTGTTTAGCGTTGGTGTGGCCTCACCTTGAGTATTGTGTGCAGTTCTGGGCCCCACAATTTAAGAAGGATGTGAAGGTCCTTGAATGCATCCAGAGGAGGGCAACAAAGCTGGTGAAAGGACTGGAAGGAATGTCCTGTGAGGAGCAGCTAAGGACTCTGGGTTTGTCTAGTTTGGAGAAAAGGAGGCTGAGGGGTGACCTCATTGCTCTCTACGGCTTCCTGAGGAGGGGAAGTGGAGAGGGAGGTGCTGATCTCTTCTCCCTGGTATCCAGTAACAGGACACATGGGAATGGCTCAAAGCTGTGCCAGGGGAGGTTTAGACTGGACATTAGGAAGCATTTCTTTACCGAGAGTGTGGTCAAACACTGGAACAGGCTTCCTAGAGAGGTGGTGGATGCCCCATGCTTGTCAGTGTTTAAGAGGCCTTTGGACAATGCCCTTAATAACATGCTTTAACTTTTGGTCAGCCCTGGAGTGATCAGGCAGTTGGACTAGATGATTGTTGTAGGTTCCTCCCAACTGAAATAGTTTATTCTATTCTATTCTAAATCTGCATGAAGAATCAAGCTAGGAAGGTGGAAGAAATTTTGCAGTGAAGTAGTGAGGGAGGCTGATTCAAAAGATTTTTAGGACTACTTCTAAATTGTTTGGTTTCTTTCGAGTAAAGGAGACATTTCTGTTTCTATAGCTTCTTTAAGTAAGAAGAATTAAAAATATGTTCTTCTAGCGTTTTCACGTGGCTTAATACTTGAACACTGTTCCCTTAGAACCAGCGTTAGTAAGAGGAGAGGAAAATGCTGAAGCTCGGCCCTTCAACAAGACTTTTTGTTTTATTATACCTGGAACAGCATGAGAGGAAAGCACGTCACTATTCTGAACCACAACAAGGGCTAATGGCAGAGAATGCCAAAGTACAAGTCACCTTGTTGATTTATGCAGCAGAGTAAAAGAAAGAATTTTTATAAATGTCTTTCTGATTAGGCTTTAGGACGGTTTATGATGTCATTCTAAAAATATTTATCCCTTGTATTACGGTCCTGTATGGAATGTAAGGTAAGAAAGACTATGTACAGTGTGGTTAAAAATCAGATGCCTAGAGAAAGTGTAGTAACTTCTTAAAGGGCATTTTATAAATAAGGAGATCATGTGACTTAGAGGAATATACAGGAATTTAGTAGATAATTAATGCTGGAATTAGTCTAAACTTGTTTCAAAGTTGTCACGCTAGCTGTTCTAGGGAAAGTAAAAATCATGAAGCAAAGATGTACAAGAAGGTTAAAAGAAAATATCCTGAAGGGCAACATCAGCAGTATAAAACAATGAAAAAAGATGGAACTGGACGGAGATGTCATTTGCCGTCTACGGAAGTATGAGTGGGAAACATAAGAATGAAGAACACTAGGAGGAAAACACCTGAACTAAAAACAGAATGGAAGACTGTTAATGGAGGTAGATGTGTGATTACTAGAATACCTTTCTATTGTCAAAATTCAGAATTATTGCTCGCATTCAGATTTGAATAAAAGATGCAAGGTTGTGCATGTGTGAAGACTGTTTTAATGGGAATAAACTCATTGTGGCTGTTAGTAGTTGATGGAGTTGGGGAGTGGACAGTAGGCAAGATGGTGAACACTTAATTTTGTGGTAAAGAGGAGGCAGGAGACTGGGGTGTTTTTGTTTGTTTGTTTTAATTGCAAAACTGAAAGTTCAGAGGAGGTCAGTATTCCTTCCTCCCCCCCCCCCCCCCCCCCCAGATTGGGGGGGAAGATGTGTCATAGGAATGAGTTGTTCAAGATCCATCTATAGTTGATGACGAAGATGGACCTAAGGGAAGGACCTAAGTATCTCTAGTTCCTTTCAGCATGCTACCCAGTAGGCAGCATTGTCTCTATATAGAAACCTGTGGAGACTGTACTGGTAATCTGTGCTTGAAACCTTGTTCAAATTCTGGTTTGTGATGGGGCAACGAACCAAGTAGATTCTCCTAGGTGTCAGGGATAGCTTAGACATTAATGAAATTAGTGTGCAGTTGTATAACTCTGTAAGAATACTTACCATGTAAACCCAGTACACCAGGATTTGGTAGTGGCGGGGGGGGGGGCGCTGCAGGGGTGGCTTCTGTAACAAGACACCAGAAGCTGCCCCCATGTAGGGTAGAGTCAGTTCCAGCTGGCTCCAAGACAGACCCACCACTGGCCAAGGCTGAGCCAATCAGCAGTGCCGGTGGTGCCTCTGTGCTAACATATTTAAGAAAGGGTAAAAAACACTGTGCAGCAGCTGTGAGAGAAGAGTGAGAAAAATGTGAGAGAAACAACCCTGCATACACCAAGGTCGGTGAAGAAGGAGGGGGACAAGGTACTCCAGGCGCTGGAGCAGAGGTTCCCTTGCAGCCTGTGGATGACCACATGAGAGCAGATATCCACCCTGCAGCCTGTGGAGGACCACACACTGGAGCAGGCTCCTGGCAGGAACTGCGGCCTGTGGAGAAGAGCCTATGTAGGGGCAGGTTTTTCTAGGAGGATCTGTGGCCCGTGGGGGACCTGTGCGGAGTCTGTTCCTGAAGGACTGTACCCCATGGAAAAGGACCCATGTTGGAGCAGTTCATGAAGAACTGAATCCTGTGGGAGGGACCCCACGCTGGAGCAGGGGAAGAGTGTGAGGAGGAATTAGCGGCAGAGATGAAGTGTTATGAACTGACTGCAACCCCCCATTCCCCATCCCCCTGCACCGCTCCGGGGGAAGGAGGTACAAGAATCATGAGTGAAGTTGAGCCTGGGAAGAAGAGGAGGGTGTGGGGGTAATGTGTTTTTAGTTTTGTCTTTGTTCCTTACCATCCTACTCTATTTTTAATTGGCAATAAATTAAGTTAGTTTTCCCCAAGTAAGAGTCTGTTTCACCTATGACAATAACTGCTAAGCAATCTCCCTGTCTTTATCTCGACCTGCGAGCTTTTCTATCTTATTTCCTCCCCATGTCCTGTTGAGGAGGGGGAGAGTGAGAGCAGCTTGGTGGGCACTTGGTGGCTGGCCAAGGTCAACCTGCCACACCTGGTCAATTATTATAGTGCTTAGGAGCCTTAAAATGCTGTGAAATATATACTAATGAGACATTCCTGGAGGAGCTTTAGTCATGGCCTTGAATTTCCAGAGACTTGGACCAGTATAGGAACTCATGTGAGACTGTTGGAAATTAATAAGAAGCACTAGTGACTTCCAGCTTTACCCGTGTTTGTGTTTATGAGTCTAGTTGGCTCACTTCTTCTGTAAGTCAATGCACAATCTAGTATTTCTTCTGAATGAGGAAGGTGGAATTCTGAATGGTGACAGTTGTATTGTTCTTCAGTTCCTAGAGTGATGCTGGGAAAAGATGCTTGTTAGACATAAACTTTAAAATGCTGAATGGGCACAAACATTGGTATGCTGTCATAGCAAAGGACAGAACAGCATTGGAATAGGTCTGTTTAAAGAATAGGGTTGTGCATATCTAGTAGTCTCTGTAGAAATTATACTTTTTGCTAGAACAGCATAGAAGTTCAGAGCAGACTACTCAGTTTTGGTGTTCCTGAAAAAGAATTGCTGGCAGTGAGCCACAAACTCTACATTCTAAGCTGTTAGGATGCTTTATGATTTGTATTATGTGGAAGCATGTTGTTTCTTCACTATCCCTGCCATTTTCAAGGGGTTAGATTAGGCAAAGAAAGTAATATGATTTTCCTGGAAAATTATATTAAGAACTTATATTGTGTTACTTATGTTTAAGTCCCCAGTGTAAGTTCAGCTCAGGTGCTTATAGGGTACAAGATCAAAACCCTCCAGCTACCTTTTGCAAAACTGTGAGCTGCTTACATGAAGTTAAGCTTAAAAATGCCAAGTCTGAGGCCTGGATAGATTGACTAGAATTCAGCTCGAGACATTACTAGTCTTAAACTATTAGAAGATGATCCATTTAGTCTTGCATGTCTTGCTAAGTCAAGTAGTGACAGCTGCGTTGGCAGTGTTAGGTGTTGACAACTGGGCATCACATCCTTTGTAATCTGCATCGTCACCTGTGTGTGTTCATGGCTTTGGTATGTGGTATCAACAACAGAATGTCCAGCTACTGCTGGATGAATTAACTGAATCCCTGCCATAGGGTCTCTGTCAGACCCAGCAGAGTGTTTCTGATTCTCAAGTAGTTAGCCCAACAAGCACTACTTAGCTCTGTAGCTGAACACTGAGAAACCGATGAATTTGTATGAAGAAAAACAGAGAACGTGCTGTTTCTTGCTACTGGACATGGCTATACTCTGAGATACTTCAAAAAGGTTGAAGTATTGATGCACTATATGGAAGCAATTGGCAACTTTTTCCAGACTCTGCCAAACTTATGTTTTACTCTAGCAAACGTGGCTCTTGTGCTGCATTTTTATTGAAAAGGGAGGTTTCTGTTAGAGAGTTCTAAATAAGGTGAATAGAAATTCTACTTGTTGGGATTAGATCACTCCATTCAGTAAAGCAGGACAAAAAATGGTGATTGACAAATTAGAAATATTAGTGTGAAATCAGCATGTTACTTGTATGATGTCAAAATTTTTAGTTTACTTATATTAAATTGAAATGAAGTTGCACTTGTATGAAAATAAGTGTTATTAAAATTACTGTCTTCTGTGTACCTTCTTAAAGTAATATGTCTCCTCAGTCTACAAGGACAAATTGTTACATTTAGTTCTCAATCGGCTCTTTGAAATACTGATTTTGTCTGAGGAATGGTAGTGTATTTCTGAATGAGTGCCAGGAGGTTTGCAACCAGAGAGAAGAATGTGCTAGCTCTGTGGTTGATGAAGCAAAATTGTTCTCTTTCTTCCCCATTGAGATTGTTAGATGTCCTAAAGCCATTTCCTTTAGGAAACACTATAGTTTCCAAATACCCTTAGGCTTGAAATCTAATTTAATATGCCATCAAGTCCCCTTTAGAGAGGTTCCGAGCCTAAGCATCATCTTAGTGCTCTTCCTCTATAAGCAGCGAAGGAAACTTTTCCTGGAGTGATGCAATTTAGTATGAATTTAGCATGGTTTGTTAAATTTTCATGATTGGTTTGGCTCATGTTAATTGCTAAATTAGCAGCTTAAGGGAGGCTGCTACTTCAATAGTCAAGAAGTGCTGAAGTATTGAAACTGGTATGTAACATCTCACTCCTTTTGCTTCACTAAAATTTCCCCTTATTGTTAAACACTGGTTCAGCTATGGCACCAATATCAACATATGGAGTGCTGGTGTCACTGAGGCATTTTAAATTATGATATTTAACATAGATTTGCTGCGAGTAAGGCTGTGAGAGCACAGTGCATCTACAGTGATCTTATCTGTAGTACAAGCTCACTTATGGTAAAAACAAGGATGGGGGAAAAGTGATAGTTCGGCAGCACCATCAGACTTTGCTCTTCCTGAATATTAGAAAGTTATGTTGTTTGCTATTGAAAATTGTGTAGTCTGCCTATTCTTTTGGAAGCTGAGTCATTGAACAACTTTATAATATTGGCATATGCACTTTGTGCATAATTAAAATGTTTATTTTGATTAAATAATGAATGAATTTGACAATGATTACATGCACATAGGTGTATATATAAAGAGGTTATATAAATAAAATAATGAGCTATGCTGCTTGAAAATAACCCCTCCTAAACCATCATCTTTTTCCAGATTTGTATTATGGTGGAGAAGCTTTCTCTGTAGAGCAGCCACAGTCCTTTACTTGTCCTTATTGTGGAAAGATGGGTTATACGGAAACATCTCTTCAAGAACACGTTGCTTCTGAACACGCAGAAACATCAACAGAGGTGGTAAGCCACTTCAGCGTTGTTTTCAATTACAATGAAATTATATGAAAATTTCCAGGAAATTAGGTGGTTTTTTTTTTTCTTGAAGTATGCGTTCATTTAAATGCTGACTAGGAAGGTATGTACCATACATACATACACACCGTGCTGGTGTTTTCCTTCTTGACTCCTTGAGCTACTAACAGTCCCCAACTCAACGATCCTACATCTGCCTACAACATCACCTTTATCTCTCTACAGACTTTCTCACGGCTCTCTCAGCAGTCTGAGTCAAGGTTATGCAGCCGAGTCCTTGGATCCTTGGTACGCAGGCCACTAAATCCTGGTGTTACAGAGAGGGTTAAACCCTTGTAAAAATAAATAGCTTTTAAATATATTGACTTTATAAAAAGTGGCCCTTGCTGTTTCCCTTTACCCCCACCACTTGATTTTCCTGATGATTTCAACAGTAGTAATTGGTGTAGAGCAATTATACACCATATAATAGACTACTGGAACAATTGTTTTGCTTCTGTTTTTGTCAGTAAGCGTTCAGATCTCCTCAAGTTTTTATATCTAGATGTTACTGTTGCTTGTGCCAGAAGGTCTGAAATTTTTCCAAATGTGAGGTGAATTCTTTGCTATGTAAACAATAAAATAATAAATAACTTGGATTTTGATACTATTAGAAATGGTTTGTTCTCAGCCTTCATTCCAATGTTGAGAAACTACATGCTTGCACTGCTTAGTGTTTCAGACTACTTTCTTTTTAGAAAAGTCTGTAGCCCTGTTTTTAGATTTCCCTTTATGGTGCAGGGGTATGTTCTGTATTTATTTTTAAAGCCCACTTCACTAATTCAACAGTTATGTGTGTTAGCAGTCCTAGGTTAAATTCTTGACCAAGAAGTTTGGGTATCTTTCCAGCAGTGGGGGATATATTCATGTTTGTGTGTGAATACTGTTTATGCCTGAGGAATGTATGATTATAGAAGGACATTCAGGGAACTGTCGTCTAGTTATTTTTGCTGTAGATTCCTATAAAAATGTGCATGCTTGAGGAAAATTATTAAAATCTTAATAAGTTGTGGAGAAATGACTCGTGATTTTGAACTTGTTTGTTCTGTTCTCTCTTCACTCTAAGCTCTCCACTTCTTGAGAAATTATGTGGGGGAAGGAGAATCTCCTTAGAGCCTGCTAAGGGCCTTATGTGAAGGAGTAGTAGAGGAGGTAAAATTGGTCAACGTGTTCTGAGACTCAAAGGTGTCCTAGTCTTTCCTAAGAACATATGAACTATTGGCATATATTTCTTTATTTTTAGAACTAAAACCTCAGTAATTATTATTTCTCCATTAAATGATCAAGGATAATGGTCAGCAATACAGGGCAAGTGCATATGGACGTGGCTGGCATTATGATGATTGTTACTGTTGCTATTGGGTTTCAGTAGAGTGGAGTGATTAACAAATAAAACACAGCATTCAGGTAGAAGTTTTTTAGGGTTGCAGCTCTGAAAATTGTAAGAAAGCCATCCAATATAATCTTTGAATCAAGTTTCAGAATGAAGATATCAGTTTTCTGCTACTCAGTCACACTTAGCGGATTCATTCTGTATTTAGTAAGACAGCAACTAGACTGAAGTGAAAGGGACCAGGTGGGGTGGGTCGACCTTGGCTGGCTGCCAGGTGCCTACTAAGCTGCTCTATCTCACCTCCCTCCCCAGCAACAAGATGGGTAGAAAATACGGCGAAAAGTTCATGGGTTAAGATAAGGACAGGGACATTACTCGCTAATTACCGTCATGGGCAAAACCAGACTCGACTTAAGGAAACTAATTTAATTTATTGCCAATTAAACAGAGTAGGACAATGAGAAATAAGAACAAATCTAAAAACACCTTCCCCCCACCCCTCCCTTCTTCCAAGGCTCAACTTCACTCCCAACTTTTCTACCTCCTTTTCCCTCCCTGAGCGGCACAGGGGGATGGGGAATGGGGGTTGCGGTCAGTTCATAACGCTTCACCTCTGCCACTCCTTCCTCCTCACACTCTTCCCCTGCTCCAGCGTGGAGTCCCTCCCATGGGATACAGTCCTTCATGAACTGCTCCAACATGGGTCCTTCCCACGGGCTGCAGTTCTTCAGGAATAGACTGCATGGGTCCCCCACAGGGTCACAGTTCCTGCCAGAAAATCTGTTCCTGCGTGGGCTCCTCTCCATAGGCTGCAGCTTCCTTCAGGATGCATCCACCTCCTCTGGTGTGGGGTCCTCCACAGGCTGCAGTGTGGATATGTGCTCTGATGTGGTCCTCCATGGGCTGTAGGGGGACAATCATGGTCATCTCCACAGGCTGTAGGGGAATCTCTGCTCTGCTGCCTGGAGCACCTCCTCCCCCTCCTTCTTCACTGACCTTGGTGTCTGCAGGGTTGTTTCTCTTGCATTTCCTCACTCCTCTCTCACAGCTTCAGCTTTTTTACCCTTTCTTAAATATGTTATCACAGAGGTGCTACCACCATCACTGATTGGCTAGCTTTGGCCAGGGATGGGTCTATCTTGGAGCTGATTGGAACTGGCTCTGTCAGCCATGGAGGCAGCTTCTGGTGTCTTCTCAAGCCAAAAAGAGTCTTTAACATGTACAGCAAAAAAGGGAGCATGGCACAGATCAGAGAAACTAACATCGAGAACAGATAAGTTAATATCGTGGTCAGCAACAGTTAAACAGCTATAATAATTTTATGTTCCCTCTAATATGCTCTGGTCAAATCTGTCATTGTCTCAAACCCTTTGAGTCCCATGTTGGGTGCCAAAAACACTGGTCGTGGTTTAACCCCAGCTGGCAACTAAGCACCACACAGCTGCTTGCTCACTTCCCCCCTGCCCCCAGTGGGATGGGGGGCGGGGGGGGGAATAAGAAGGATAAAAGTGCAAAAACTTGTGGGTTGAGATAAAGACAGTTTAATAGGGAAAGCAAAAGCTGCCTACACAAGCAAAGCAAAATAAGGAATTCATTCACTCCTTCCCATTGGCAGGCAGATGTTTAGCCATCTCCAGGAAAGCAGGGCTCCATCACGCATAATGGTTACTTAAGGAAGACAAACACCATAACTCTGAACATCCCCCCTTCTTTCTTCCCCGTGGTTTTTATTGCTGAGCACGATGGCATATGGTATGGAATATTCCTTTGGTAAGTTGGGGTCAGCTGTCCCAGCTGCATCCTCTCCCAACTTCTTGTACATCCCCAGTCTATCTGCTGTTGGGGCAGCGTGAGAGACAGAAAAGGTCTTGATGCTGTGTGAGAGCTGTTCAGCAATAGCTAAAACATTGGTGCGTTATCAACGCTCTTTTGGTCACAAAGCCAAAGCATAGCACTATATGGGCAACTATGAAGAAATTTAACTCTATCCTAGCCAAAACCAGTATACTTGTATAAATAGGGAGGTGGTGGTAATAAGAGAACAGATCTAGAAACTGTCAACTGTAATGTTTGGAGCCTAACTGGCTTAAGGCTTTTTAATAATTTCCTGGATTTCATTGAAAGTAATATGGTAATCTGTTAATTTTAAGGGAAGTTAAGAGCATGGCCACCTTCTCCAGCCCAGGACTCCCTTCTGCTCAGCTGCTGAAGCCCAGCCTGGGGACCTGGGGCCTCTTCCTAGGCTGAGGGATGCAGCTGCCACTTTCCCATTTGCAGGTTCAACCAGTAGTGAAGCTGAGCACGTATTCCAGAGACCTGTACACACACAGATGACCATAGACATGGTACTGCCTTCAACAGCACCTACACGTAGGACTTGCATAAAACATAAGTATAGGCAGCCAAGTCCCCTTCCTCCTCTTCAGCTGGTAGAGATAGAAGGTCACTAGTGAAGGAAGGTACACACATGCTACTCTCTAGATTCACAAGCCCACACACATTCACTGTGATCCCTCGAGTACCGGCATGGCCCCCTTTTGTCTGTCCTGCCTGGATCCCAGGCACTCTTACCTGCTTCACAGGTCTCCTACTTGCCAGCTAGTCCAGCTTGATGCTCACTAGCAAACACGCATGCACTCACACACTCATCCCACAGGCATTCCACATTCGCAAGTCCCCCTGGGCATACCAGCACAGACTCTTGCCTGCTTCATACTCCTCTGCCTAGACTTGAGGCTCCTCCCTACTCATTAGCTAGTCCAGCTTGAAGTTTGTTAGCCAATACACATGCACACCAAGTTTGGGGAAGATGCAGACACACCCTCCCCCTTCCCCCAGCAGCTGGCACCAGGCACCACGTGGGCTGTGACTGGTGGTCTTGCTCCAGCCACCAGTGCTAGGCCCCTCACTCATGCTGGTCCCCCCCCCATTAACTGTTTTTTGGGACACACACCATTCTTGCCCCAGTGGCTGGAGGCAGAGACCATGACTCGCTCCAGTAGCTGATGTTAAGACCCTACTCAGTCCAGTAGCTGACACCACAGGCCAGGGGTGCCTGCATCCCTGGTCTGACTGGAGTAGCTGGCACCAAATCCACTCATGACAGCCCCCCCCTAGTAGCTAGCACTCCAGGCACAAAGTTTATAGTACCCGCCCTAGGTCTAGAGAGCTATGGCCCCTCCAACTACTGATGCTAGGACCCTCACTTGTTCCAGTAGCTGACACCACAGGCCACAGGGGCACCTACAGCCCCAGTCTGACTCCAGTAGCTGACACCACAGGCCACAGGGGCACCTACAGCCCCAGTCTGACTCCAGTAGCTGGCACCAAATTTCATTCACACATACACAGATCTCACCAGTAGCTACTACTTAGTCCTTGCAGCATACGTGGGGTAGAGAGTGAGATTATGCAGAGAGATTGTTAAGATTTAATAAGAAAATATGAGAAGACAGGACAGACTGCGGTGATCAGGCTCAGCCAGAGAAACATATTGACCAGCTCTATTTTACATGTGACTGGCCTACTTTATACCCCTTTCTGTCTACCCTCCCCTTTGTTCCTCCCTGCTCTCCCTTCTCCCTGCATGTGTCTTCATCGGTTTGTATGGTTCTGTTGATTCCCTCACCCCTCCCAGTCTGGTGTCTGGGGTCTCCCCCCTAGTTTACAGTCTTATCAGTTGCAAAGTCCAGGTTGATCTCCCTGGAAGAGTAGTTAAGACCTAACATACTGTGTGGAAGTTTCTCCTTTCTGGCTTATTAACCTGTGATCTGTCAAACTTTAAGGCTGGCCTGCAAAACTGTTGCAAAGGACTTTTAAGGCACACTTCTCTCAGGTGGATGCAAAGTCATTGGGAGGAAAAATAAAAATAATAAATGAAGGTTGCTATGGCAGTAAGCGTCCCTAGACTTTTTTTAAATGTGTGTTTAGGCTTAAGGGAAAAAAAAAAAAAAGCTATAATGCCATCTCCCAAAATACTTGGTAGGAATAAGGAGTTTCTCTTCTCTGCCAAATCTCTACTTGTACGTTACCTCAGTGGGTGGTCTCAGTGGTGATACTTTAATGAATATTCACATCTGGTTTCATTCTCCTTCCCACACTTCTCTTGTGAGATGAATGAGAAGTTGCTTGGGGATTCAAAGAGTAGTAAATGAACTTGATGATGTCATATGCAGGTACATACAAGCAGTAATCCTGTGTAACCGGACCTACTGTCTGTGCTGGAATTGACATATAAAGACAAGTTTGAAAGCCGAAACATTGCAGATAGGATTTGAAAATGTTACTTTTTGGTTTCCATATTATTAAAAGCATAATTACAAGGAAAAGTGGGTCTTAAAAAGATACTAAAATTAACAGCTGCATTTGAACACATTTACTGTTTTAAACCTGTAGCTGTTTAGATATAAGATTAGAATGTGATATTTAAAGTATAAGAATCCATGTCAAGTGATCAACTCTGAATTATGTGTTTTGTGATTTGTGTAAAGTTGGTTGTGTTTGGTTTTTTTTCTCACTTTGTTGTTTCAGATTTGTCCAATATGTGCAGCATTACCTGGAGGGGATCCTAATCATGTCACAGATGACTTTGCAGCTCATCTTACACTGGAACACAGAGCTCCTAGAGATTTAATATCCTTTCTTAAGTTGAGGGAAAAGGGATAGACTATTCTTTATGATAGCTGTAACTACTTGTTTTGACTTCTGTAGTCAAGTGGCTACATCACTTTTGCTTATGTTTTAGAATTGGTGTTTAGTTATAGGGGATCTGTATGTCTGAATTTTTTATATGTATATATATTTATATCTATCAGACTGTGAATGGGCTTTAGGTGTAGCTTGACAATGTGGGTGTGTGTTTTTGTTTTATTCCTGATAGCAAAACCTTTTAAAGATGTTTTTGACACCCAGCTGCTTCTTTCTGCGCTGCAGTTTTTACCCTTCTTGGTCATTAGTTCTGATGCCATTTTGTGTATGGGAAAGAAGCAGTCCAGATGCGATAGTGTATTATAGATAATTATGAGACTGAAAGCAGTAAATTTCACCAAAAGCAAATATGTTAGAGAATGCTTTGAACTTTGAAATTGAGTGATTTTAAGTGTTTGATTAGTTTTATCACTATATTTCAAAAGGGTAGTTTCAGCCTGTTATTTATTGACTTTTTTTTTTAAGATATAACTAGAAGAGCTATCAGGAGACTTCCTAGGGATTAGGGCTGTCTTTCAGTTATCTGTAGATTGTAGTGATATAACTATTCTTGATGACTGAAGAGCTCAAACTGTCAGTTTCTTTGCACTTTAAGTACAATTTTCTTTTGCGTTACTTCGTCTTAGGAATAGTAATGTGGCTTGTTTTTTGCTGTACAAATACCTACAACATAATTTCAGAAGGTACTCTTACTTCATGGAAGTACAGGCCATCATGAAAAACTCATTAAGTGATCTCCTATAAATTATTTATCTTTCTGTATCTCATTTTAAAAAAGTATACTCCTAGTATAATTTGATAGTGCCTTTTTTGTTCAGGGCTTCTTAAAAAAAAAAAGGCCTAACAACTCAAGTTCATTATATCTATTGCTAGCAACATTAGAGGAAATGGTTTCACTTTGGTTGTGATCTGTATTTACATTTAAATTTGTTAGCATTTAAATTGTCAGTCCCAATTACACAGTGAAATTAACTTCCTATTGAAGTGGATGAGGCATTGGATTAGAATTCACGCTTCTGGAGCTTTTCCTCCCCCTCCCACATCAGTGACATCAGATAACTTTTAATTGGGAAATGTGTGTTTATTACTAGCTACATAAGAATAATCTTTTCAGTTACTGAGTAAGGCCACAGCATCAGTCATCACAAAACTGATGGGGGGGAACTTTATAAATTGGACCATGTTATAAATAATTATAGAAAATGCATGTGGAAGTTTCTGTACAGCATTGCTTTAGCAATCAGTGTTGCCAAGTCCACAAAACTTGATAGGGAAAATTTTTCTGGACTAGCTGTTCCATGTTGGATGCTATTTCATGTCTTCTGACAGCTAAGACTAAAAGGAAGAAAAAGGGGGAGAGATTTCCCCCTGCCCAGTTGCTAGCAGTTTAGGAAAGGATATTGTCTTCTGTGTAGCAGTTAGAAGGGTTTTTTAAGCTGTTTTAAATGGCTGCACATATTTATTGTGAAGAATCCTGTGCAGCCACTGCAAGATATCACCTTTATCCTTGGAGACTCTGGACAGCTCTTTAAATTCCAGTTTCTTTCTTAAACAATTTTCAACTGTTTTACTGTTTAAAACATGACTTTAGTCTTGACCATGTAAATGGTTCTTGCTTGGTTGTTTTCAGTATATGTTTGCAATGAGTTAAGAGTTCCAAATGCTTTTCTAACCCCAGCATAGTTGGGTGAGACATCAATATACTCTTAACTAGTATTTAAATAATGTTGTTTATCTTAAAAACACTTTGAAAGGTACAGTTAGCAAGCTACTAAGATCCTTTTCTAAATTAGACCAAGGCTGGAATTTTTCAAAGGATTTGTATTAAGGATGTTCTAGTTATCTTATTTCCCAAGTTTACTTTAAAAAAATCCCAGAATGGGGGCATTTTTCTGTCAGATGTAGCTATGGAAAGCTTCCCAAACTGCATGAGAGCAGTAGTCAATCAGTAAAATATTAGTGACAATGTTCTGTCACTACCAGTATCCAGTATCAACAGATTCAAAGGAGGAACAAACCAATCTGTGCTAGACAACTATATTCTGTCCCAAGGGAGATTCCCCCCCGCCCCCCTAAACCTTGCAAGTGAAATGTTTTATGCTCTATAGCATAATAGATTTGAAAGAGTCAATTCTTCCTGAAAGTATTTATTATAATAACTGGATATTCTTACTTGCCAAAATAAGTCTAATAATTTTTCAGTCTTAAATTTCTCAACTCAGTCATATCATGAAGAAATGAATTCTACACCATAATCGTACACTGTGTGATAATTACATTGGGCACCAGTCTGATACAAATAATAGATTTTATACAAGTGATAAACATGCTATTTTTGAAAATAAGAAAATTGGAGATAAGGTGAGCTAAAGCTATTAATTTAGAAATTGGAAAAATAAGATATGTTCAAGTACATTATTTCCTAGCTTAGTAGTTAATTGCACTAATGCTTCTTAAGATAAAAGGAAGCTTTAGCTAGACTGTCTTGGGAGAACTCATATGTTAACACTGTTCTGGGAAAGATCATCTTTAAATGATTTGCTGATAGTCTCTTAGTATGTATGAAAAAGCTTATATTTCAAGTCATAGCTTTTATAGACATCTAAGAAATGTGGGAAATAAAGAAAGTGGAAGGGCTTGTTTTCATAATTGGAGCAAATGGAATTTGTGTGGAGAAAGAGGGGAGATGAAGCAAAGGGGTATAACAGAAGTGCTGAATCTTCTGTTGACCTGCAATTCCTTGAAGGCTGGAGTGGGTGAAATTCCTTGGATAAAAGTATAAAATGCAATAATTACTGTGTGCTCTTGGTAAGAATGGCAATAAAACTTTGTAGATTATTTTCAGTATTTAAATACCCTTCTTTCCCAATTTTGATGTTAAAATCCTTATATTTGTTGAGTAATGTGTTCTGATGAATATGCATCATCAGTTTAAATTATCTAGTAGAAAACATTGATCCAGAAGGCAGGAAATCCATCCTGACATTTTTTAGACATGATAAAAAGCCTGGGAAAGATGAATTTGGTGCAAGCAGCCCTGGGTGCTTTGGGTTCAGATCTATAGGTCTGACTGGCACCATAGCTATGATTGCATTACGCTTATAAAGTTGAATCATTGTTTTATGAATGAGGAATAGTGTGTTGCCTGATTATTCCACCTAGTAAATGTTCTTGCTGTTTAATACTTGATAGCAAAAGACTTTTCTTAACTGCTTGGTTACGATGAATCTAGTGGTGTTCGGCACGTACGTAGAATGTTTCACCCAGGCCGGGGTTTGGGAGGCCCCCGTGCACGTAGATCAAACATGCACTTTACTAGCAGTTCCACTGGTGGGCTTTCATCTTCTCAGAGTTCATATTCTCCAAGCAATAGAGAAACCATGGATCCTATAGCTGGTAAGAGCTGTAACCACTGATTTTAGATCAGAGTCCTTAAATAGACTTTGAAACAAAATCCAAGATGATAATAGTTGCCTTGTTTTTCTGTGTTTTGAAAAAAAATATATATATATGCTTCCCAATATTGTAATTGATGGGCATTTACTGATGAAAAGTATTCTTAATTGGATTGTCTACAGGGATTGAACCTGGAACTTCTGAAATGAAAAACACTGCCCCTTTAGCTTGTGCTTTTAAATTTAGAGACTTCTAGGCTCATTCCCATGACTGACCTGTCCACAGGTGGTATCAAAGAATGGTTGAGGTTGGAAGGGACTTTTCAAGATCATCTAGTCCAACCCCCCCACCGCAAGCAGGGCCACCTAGAGCAGGTTGCCCAGGACCATGTCCAGTCAGGTTTTGAATATCTCCACGGATGGACTCCACAACCTCTCTGGGTAACCTGTTCCAGTGTTTGACCACACTCACAGTAAAAAGTGTTTTCTTGTGTTCAGATGGATTTCATTTGTTTTAATTTGTGCCCATTGCCTCTTGTCCTGTCAGTGGGCAGTACAGAGAAGAGTCTTGGCTCCCTTTCCTTCATTCCCTCCCATCAGGTATTTATATACGCTGATAAGATTCCTCCCCATTGAGCCTTCTCTTTTCCAGGTTGAAGAGTCCCAGGTCTCTTAACCTCTCCTCATATGATATGTATGTATGTATTTTTAAATGTAATTGTTTCTAAACACCATTACCTACTTCGATGCATCTAGCTTTAATTTGCCGTGTGCATAGAGGTGTTAGAGATGAATCTTAATTTTTTTAGCACAAACCAAGTGCTGTACTTGAGTTCATCAAGATGAAATTGGTTAAATTGGAATATTATTGATAGACATTTAAAATGTGCTCAGTTTACTTTCAGATTACAGTTTGGATGATAGGCTTGCTGATTTTTAGGAGGTCTTTTAACTCTCTTTTAAAATTCTTAAATAACTGTATTTTAATAAGCATTTTATATAGAGCTGAGTGACAGCCCTGCCTTAAGGTTGTGCAAGGGGAAGGTAAGCCTGAATTCAACCTCGAGCTGACACAAGAAACTCACAAGATGAAGGAGACTGGACTCTTGTCTCTGCTCAGTGCAGAAGGAAGAACCTTCCCCTAAAGTGCCCCTACGTAACAGAGACGATGCTCTGGGGTTGGAGAATGAAGAGCACATGAGTAACAAACAGGATCCAGGAAAAGCTGACCATGCAAAGTTGATCCAACCATCCACCCGCATTAGAACCAGTGCCACCAGAAAAGCACATAAAGTATTAGTAAATGGAGACTCCTTACTGAGAGGCACGGAAGCACCCATTTGCCATCCAGACAATTTCTCTAGAGAAGTTTGCTGCCTACCAGGAGCTCGCATTCGCGATGTCACTGAGAGGCTGCCGAGCCTGGTGAACCCCACAGATAATTATCCACTCCTACTATTCCACATAGGGTCCAATGATACTGCTACGAGGCAACTTAGAACCATCAAAAGAGGCTGTATGTCCCTCGGAGCAATGTTAAAAGGATCTGGAGCACAAGTGGTGTTCTCCTCTATCCTCCCAGTCAGAGGAAGGGGTTCAGGAAGGAGAAGACAAACTGAACAGGTGAATGCCTGGCTGCACGGTTGGTGCCATACTCAAGGTTTTGGCTTCTCTGATCATGGATCTGCCTTGGAGATGCTGGGTCTGTTGGGAGCTGATGGGATTCACCTGACCAAGTGGGGCAAGAGGGTCTTCACCAACAAGCTGGCCAGACTTACAAGGAGGACTTTAAACTAGATTTAGTGGGGGAGGAGAGTGGAGTTCTGAGCAATAGAGAAGAGCCAGGGGCTGCTGATGTGTTAGGAACCAACAGGGAAACACCTGTGGAATGCCTCAAAGGAATTAGGATATGTTCCTCTAAAAAGGTGACAAGGTAGGTAGCCCAGCTGAAGTGCCTCTATACCAATGTATGCAGCATGGGTAACAAAGAGAAGGACCTGAAAGACACTGTGCAGCTAGAAAGGTCTGATCTAATCGCTATTGCTGAAACATGGTGGGACGAATCTCATGACTGTAGCACTGCAATCAATGGCTATAAACTGTTCAGAAGGAAGGAGGGGTGGGGGGGTTGCCCTCTATGTAAAAAAAAAAAAAAAGGCACTGACTGCACAGAGCTGTCTTTGAAAAACAGCGATGAACAGGTTGAGAGCTTATGGGTAAAAATTAGGGGTCAAGCCAACAAAGGAAACCTTGTGGTTGGTGTTTACTACAGGCCACCTGATCAAGGGGAGGCTGTTGACAAGCATTCTTACTTCAACTGCAGGAGGCATCACAATCACAGGCTCTGATTCTGCTGGGGGACTTCAGTCACCCTGACATCTGCTGTAAAATCTGGATAATTTTTTAATCCAGATGATAGACAGCCCAACCAGAGGAGAAGAATTACTAGACCTGTTGCTTACCAACACAGGTGAACTAATTGGAGAGGTCAAGACTGGTGGCAGCCTGGGCTGCAGTGATCATGCCCTAGTGGGATTCACAATCTTGAGGGATATGGGCCAGGTGAAAAGTAGAGTCAGGACCCTTAATTTTAGGAAAGCAAACATTCCGTTGTTTAAGGAACTAGTGGATGGGACCCCCTGGGAAACTGCCCTCAGGGACAAAGGAGCAGAAGAGAGCTGGAAGCTCTTCAAGGACATTTTTCTTAGAACACAAGAGCTCTTGATTCCCACGTGTAAGAAATCAGGCAAGGAAGGCAGGAGACCAGCATGGCTGAGTAAGGACCTCCTGGTCAAACTAAAGTGTAAGAAGGAAATCCATAGGCAGTGGAACCAGGGACATGTATCCTGGGAAGAATATAGGGACACTGCCTGGATGTGTAGAAATGGGACCAGGAAAGCTAAGGCCCAGCTGGAGCTGAATTTGGCAAGGGATGTGAAGAATAATAAGAAGGGCTTCTACAGGTACATTGGCCAGAAGAGGAAGATTAAAGAAAATGTACCCACCCCCGATAAATAAGACATGAGAACTAGTGACGACTGACATGGAGAAGGCTGAGGTACTCAACACTTTTTTTTGCCTCAGTTTTCAATGGTAATCTTTCTTCCCACATCCCTCAAGCCCCTGAACCTCAAGGCATTGACTGGGGGAATGAAGTCCCTCCCATCATAGGAGAAGATCAAGTTCGAGACCACCTGAGGAACCTGAACGTACACAGGTCCATGGGACCCGACAAGATGCACCCCAGGGTCCTGAGGGAACTGGCTGATGTAGTTGCCTAGCCACTCTCCATCATATTTGAAAAGTTGTGGCAGTCAGGCGAAGTCTCCAGTGGCTGGAAAAAGGGAAACATCACACCCATTTTTAAAAAGGAGGACCCTGGGAACTACCAACCAGTCAGCCTCACCTCCATGCCCGGTAAGATCATGGAACAGATCCTCCTGGAAGACATGTTGAACCATATGGAAGGCAGGGAGGTGATTAGAGGCAGCCAACATGGCTTCAGCAAGGGCAAATTGTTCCTGACTAATCTAGAGGCCTTCTACGATGGAGGGACTGCATCAGTGGACAAGGGAAGAGCTATGGACGTCATCTACCTGGACTTCTGTAAGGCCTTTGATACGGTCCCCCACAACATTCCTGCCTCTAAACTGGAGAGAGGTGGGTTTGATGGATGAACTGTTAGATGGATAAGGAATTGGCTGGATGGCCACGTCCAAAGAGTTCTAGTCAATGGCTCAATGTCCAAGTGGAAACCAGTAACAAGTGATGTCCCTCAAGGGTCCGTATTGGGACCAATACTATTTAATATCTTCATCAATGACACAGACAGTGGGATTGAGTGCATCCTCAGCAAGTTTGCGGATGACACCAAGCTGAGTGGTGCAGTTGATTCACTAGAGGGAAGGGCTGCCATCCAGAGGGACCTTGACAGGCTTGAGGAGTGGGGCCATGTGTACTTCATGAAGTTCAACAAGGCCAAGTGCAAGGTCCTGCGTCCAGTGTGCATCCAACTCTGGGGTCACCAGCACAGGAAAGACATGGACCTGTTAGAGCGGGTCCAGAGGAGGGCCACAAAAATGGTCAGAGGGCTGGAACACCTCTCCTCTGAAGAAAGGCTGAGAGAGTTGGGGTTGTTCCAGCCTGGAGAAGAGAAGGCTCCGGAGAGACCTTATTGTGGCCTTTCAATATATAAAGGGGGCTTATAAGAAAGATGGAGAAAGACTTTTTAGCAGGGCCTGTAGTGACAGGACAAGGGGCAATGGTTACAAACTGAAAGAGGGTAGGTTTTGATTGGACATAAGGAAGAAATTTTTTTATGATGAGGGTGGTGAGACAGGGGGACAGGTTGTCCAGAGAAGTTGTGGATGCCCCATCATTGGAAGTGTTCAAGGTCAGGTTGGATGGGGCTTTGAGCCACCTGATGTAGTTGAAGATGTCCCTGCCCATGGCTGGGGGGTTGGACTAGATGATCTTTAAAGGTCCCTTCCAACCCAAACCATTCTTTGATTTCTGTGTCATATTTTGGTCAGGTTTAGGGGAATTTTCAAGGGGAAGACTAAGAAATTGACTAAGAAGTTGTTTTTTAAAAGAGCTATAATTTGTCCTAATGTAAAATCTTAAGACATCAATCTTACACTCATATAGTGAAAGATGACTTATCAGACCAGTTATCCCCAGGGTATTCAGCCCCCTGAGCTGGAAGACAGGGATGGAGAGCAGAATAAACCCCCCATAATCCAGGAGGAAGCAGTTAACAACCTGCTATGCCACCTGGACACTCACAAGTCTATGGGGCTGGATGGGATCCACCCAAGAGTACTGAGGGAGCTGGCGGAGGAGCTTGCCAAGCCACTCTCCATCATTTATCAGCAGTCCTGGTTAACAGGGGAGGTCCCAGATGACTGGAGGCTTGCCAATGTGATCTACAAGAAGGGCTGGAAGGAGGATCCGGGGAACTACAGGCCTGTCAGCCTGACCTCGGTACTGGGAAAAATTATGGAGCGGTTCATCTTGAGTGTGCTCAACAGGCATGTGCAGGCCAACCAGGTGATCAGGCCCAGCCAGCATGGGTTCAGGAAAGGCAGGTCCTGCTTGACCAACCTGATCTCCTTCTATGACAAGGTGACCCACCTAGTGGATGAGGGTAAGGCTGTGGATGTTGTCTATCTTGACTTCAGTAAAGCCTTTGACACTGTCTCCCACAGCATTCTCCTGGAGAAACTGGCTGCTTGTGGCTTGGACGGGTGTACTCTTTGCTGGGTAAAGAACTGGCTGGATGGCCGAGCCCAGAGAGCTGTGGTGAACAGAGTTAAATCCAGTTGGCGGCCGGTCACAAGTGGTGTTCCCCAGGGCTCAGTATTGGGGCCAGTTCTGTTTAATATCTTTATCAATGATCTGGATGAAGGGATCGAGTGCACCCTCAGTAAGTTTGCAGATGACTCCAAGTTGTGCGGGAGTGTTGATCTGCTTGAGGGTAGGAAGGCTGTACAGAGGGATCTGGACAGGCTGGATCGATGGGCCAAGGCCAATTGTATGAGGTTTAACAAGGCCAAGTGCCAAACAAAGCCAGCATGGCTTTACCAAGGGCAAGTCCTGCCTGACCAACATAGTGGCTTTCTACGAATGAGTTACCACATCAGTGGACAAGGGAAAAGCAATGGATGTCATCTATCTGGACTTCTGTAAGGCCTTTGACACGGTCCCCCACAACATCCTTCTCTCTAAATTGGAGAGATACGGATTTGCTGGGCGGACTGTTCAGTGGATAAGGAATTGGTTGGATGGTCGCATCCAGAGGGTAGTGGTCAACGGCTCAGTGTCCAGATGGAGATCAGTGACAAGTGGTGTCCCTCAGGGGTCCATATTGGGACCAGTGCTGTTCAATATTTTCATCAATGACATTGACAGAGAGATCGAGTGCACCCTCAGCTAGTTTGCAGATGACACCAAGCTGAGTGGTGCAGTTGACATGCCAGAAGGATGGGATGTCATCCAGAGGGACCTGGACAAGCTGGAGAAGTGGGCCCATGTGAACCTCATGAGGTTCAACAAGGCCAAGTGCAGGGTCCTGCATCTGGGTCGGGGCAATCCTTGGTTCCAATACAGGCTGGGGGATGATGTGATCGAGAGCAGCCCTGTGGAAAAGGACTTGGGGGTACTGATGGACGAAAAGCTGAACATGAGCCAACAACGTGCGTTCGCAGCCCAGAAGGCCAACCGTATCCTGGGCTGCATCAAAAGAAGCATGGCCAGCAGGTCAAGGGAGGTGATTCTGCCCCTCTGCTCTGCTCTCGTGAGACCTCACCTGGAGTATTGCATCCAGCTCTGGAGCCCTCAGCACAAGAAGGACATGGAGCTGTTGGAGCGGGTCCAGAGGAGGGCCATGAAAATGATACGAGGGCTGGAACACTTCTCCTACAAGGACAGGCTGAGAGAGTTGGAGTTGTTCAGCCTGGAGAAGGGAAGGCTGCGGGGAGACCTTATAGCATCCTTCCAGTACTTAAAGGGGGCCTATAGGAAAGACGGGGACAGATGTTTTAGCAAGGCCTGTTGTGACAGGACAAGGAACAATGGTTTTAAACTAAGGGAGGGCAGATTTATACTGGATTTAAGAAAGAAATTTTTTACAATGAGGGTGGTGAGGCACTGGAACAGGTTGCTCAGAGGGGTAGTGGAGGCCCCATCCCTGGAAACATTCAAGGTCAGGTTGGATGGGGCTCTGAGCAACCTGATCTAGTTGAAGATGTCCCTGCTCTTGCAGGGGAGTTGGACTAGATGACCTGTAAAGGTCCCTTCCAATCCAAAGCATTCTGTGATAAGTGTTGGGTCCTGCACTTGGATCACAACAACCCCATGCAACACTACAGGCTTGGGGAAGAGTGGCTGGAAAGCTGCCTGGCAGAAAAGGACCTTGGGGTATTGGTCAACAGCCGGCTGAATATGAGCCGGCAGTGTGCCCAGGTGGCCAAGAAAGCCAACAGCATCCTGGCTTGTATCAAAAATAGCGTGGCCAGCAGGACTAGGGAAGTGATCGTGCCCCTGTACTCAGCACTGGTGAGGCCGCACCTCGAATGCTGTGTGCAGTTTTGGGCCCCTCACTACAAGAAGGACATTGAGGTGCTGGAGCGTGTCCAGAGAAGGGCAACGAAGCTGGTGAAGGGTCTAGAGAACAAGTCTTATGAGGCCCAGCTGAGGGAACTGGGGTTGTTTAGTCTGGAGAAAAGGAGGCTGAGGGGAGACCTTATTGCTCTCTACAACTACCTGAAAGGAGGTTGTAGTGAGGTGGGTGTCGGTCTCTTTTCCCAAGTAACTAGTGATAGGACAAGAGGAAATGGCCTCAAGTTGCGCCAGGGGAGGTTTAGATTGGATATTAGGAAAAATTTCTTTACTGAAAGGGTTGTCAAGCATTGGAACAGGCTGCCCAGAGAGGTGGTTGAGTCACCATCCCTGGAGGAGTTCAAAAAATGTGTAGACGTGGCACTTTGGGACATGGTTTAGTAGGCATGGAGGTGTTGGGTTGTCGGTTGGACTAGATGATCTTAGAGGTCTTTACCAACCTTAATGATTCTGTGATTCTATTCAATGATTCTGTGATAAGTGTCAGGGAAACTTCAGAACTTCCTGTACTTATCTAAGTTCCTACTATTATCTGCCTTTGCTTCAGACCCTGGAAGGGCATGAATGTTTAAACTGGAGCTTCTTATTGTTAGGCTATGATTCCTTGAGAGGCAGTGAACCAACTTTTGAAAGAGGAAGCTGCAGCTCTGCCCTTCCCTCCACCCCTCCTTTCCATAGGCATAGTTCCTTTGCTTCTGTTGTACTGGCTGCTCTTCAGGCCCTCTGTGAGCTGATTTAACTCATTGAAATGACAGAATAATAATAGAAAAATTTAGTTTGGAATTGACCTCTGCAAGTTGTCTATTTCCAACCCTTTTCTCAAAGGAGGTCTGTTTAGATCAGGTTGATCACGTTGCTCAAGGCCTCATTCAGTTCAGCTTTGAATGCCTCCAAGGACAGAGATCCTACAACCTCTCTGGGCAACCTGTTCTAGTATTTAAAAACCTTCATGTTTTAAAAGGGGAGTGGGGGGGCATACAAAACATAAAACCCTTTGTATGTAATTGAAATTTCTCATGTTCCCTTGTCTGACTCTTTTCCTGTTGCTGTATGCCTCTGAGAAGAGTCTAGCTTAGTCTTCTCTGTATCTTCTAATCAGGTAGATTCAGACAGCAATAAGATATCTTCCAAAGTATTCTTTTCCAGGCTGAACAAACCCAGTTCTCCCGCTCTTTCCTCATGTACTGTGTTCCAGCCTCCTGATCATCTTGGTGGCCCTCCACTGGACTTGCTCCATTATGTCCATGTTTCTCTTGTCCTGGGGAGCCTAAAACTGGACACAGCACTCTGGATGTCCTCACCAGTGCCAAATAGAGGGGAAGAATCACTTCCCGGGACCTGCTGGCTGTACTCCTACTACTAAAAATATCCCAGAAAAAGAGGATGAAAAAATTTCTGTCATCTTAGTGAGTTAAGTTAGGTCATGGGTCTGTAAAGCACTAAAGTTGGTGCAAGAAGGGAGGATGTTTCTGTGTCCTGGAGTGCAAGACTTCCTCTTATCGTTACAGTGGGTGTTAGTTCAGCCGAGTTAAATGGGAAGTGGCTGCCTTGGTTTGTTTCAGCCTCACAAGGCCTTCCCATTTAGGAGCATGTGTAATAAAAATGGTATTCCTTTGAGTCTTGTCTTTTTTTGGGGGGGTGGAAGTAATATTTTTTTTTTCATTCAGAGAATGTAGTGCAGCCTGGCTGGGTGTCTGTGTCATGCCAAGCCTGTGTCTCAAATTCACATCTGCTACCAGGGTTCTCTTAAGCTGTACTCAAAGTGATCTTACAAACAGCGAGGATAAATACATCTGTCTTACCTGGCAGTGTTATAAGTCTTCCTTTGTATTGGGGTAATAATTAGTACATACTACCAGAAGTTAGAACTTGTGCTTGTAACAGACCGGTAAACATTATTTATTTATTTTTCTCCTTGTGGTAGTTATCAGTAATTAGTGAAATAAAATATTATTGGTAGTTAATCTTGATATGATTACCTATGCTGATTAAAAGTGACTTGAGCATTTACTGTTGGCATTCCAAGTGTTCCTGATGCAAAGGGCTACTGCATTGTGCTTTATTCCCCTAAGAAAAGCCTAGTTTCAAAGGATTATATCTTGAAAATAAGATGGAAGGAAAATTTTTATGATCTGTAATAACAACTTGCAGCTTTAATGAGGGTTGGACGGATAGGGGAACAAAATAATCTACTACTTCTGCCCTCCTTGCATCAAACACAACAAAGTAGTACTCGCAACTTTGTGTGGAATATAATCTGTAGTCAGTCACTGAGCAATAACTTATTATTAACGTTTATTTTGGGAAATGCTTAGCATGGACAGAATTTGTCACAGTCTTGAACTTTGGAGGAAAGGAATCCAGGCTATACTTATTTAATTTTTTTATTATTAGAATTTCTCGTTTTCCAGCAGAGGTTGAAATTCTCACAGAAAAGCCCTGCTGTGGTCAAATATTTTTCATATAATACAACATTTGAAAAACCTTCCTGAACTGAATATTTTCTAAAAATGTCTGAAATGATGCTGTAATATTTGTCTTTTCTGCAGCATAGCTTCCCTCTAGAATATGCATTGAAGGTGCATGGGGGGATATAAAGCCACCAACTGAAGTTAGAATTGAAGTGGTTTCTTAGTCAATAACTGTTTTGACTTGAAGATAAAATTTTAGAGAATTGTTGCACAGGATATTGCTTATATGGTATTCCCCATAGGTTGACTCTTATTGGTTTAAATAGCTGTAAGCTTTGACTTTCCTATTTATGCACAGTTCTTTACTCTAGATGATTCTTAATCTTCCTTACCCTATGGGCTTTGAGACATGGGATGCTTGTAATGGATAGCCCATGAAGCTTTTCAAATCAATACAATTTGTTCATTGATTTCATTGATGAAAGGTTTTAGAAAGCAAAGGAATTGATATACAGGTATTCAGGAGATGTTTATGCTGTTGTGTGATATGTACTTAAGCAGATTTCACTGTAGAAACTTCTCTCTTTTCTGGCAGAGCTTTTATCTCAGTTATCAGGCGTGAGACGTTCTGCAGGGCAGCTCAATTCTTCTGGCCCTTCTGCTTCTCAGTTACAGCAGCTGCAGATGCAACTGCAGTTGGAGCGACAGCATGCACAGGCAGCAAGACAACAACTGGAGACTGCACGCAATGCAACTAGACGCACTAACACAAGCAGCATCCCCACCAGTCTTACACAATCTATAGCAGCAACCAGTACATCTAACACAGAAAACAATCAGCAAACTATACAGAATTCCCAGTTTCTTCTTACAAGGTAACTTGTTCTGTGGGTTTAGCTCTCCTGCCATTTCTGTTTTCCTTGGTCCCGTTATGGACATAGAGTTCAGTGAAACTACTGTCAGATCCCTAATGAAGTTTGCAGTTGAGATACTATGCTTTTGTTTGCATTTGTAACATCTCCTTTTCAACCCTGCTGTGTGTTTGGTCCTAGGCAATGAATAAATATTACTTGCTGTTTCTCAATTTGAAGAGAAACATAAGGGATATTACTTTGGTAAACTGTGCTTGTTTACCCTACTACTTCTGATAAAACAAGAGCCTTTACAATAATATGTTTCAAACTTTTATGCTGATAATGTGAGGGGAGAGAACTTAAAAGGTAGTTTTATTTAATAGGAAATGAATCTTTAATGAAGGCTAAAGGTTGAATAGAGGTTTTTATATAAAGTATTTTGGATGAAAAAAGCAAATAAGGAATGTGCTATTAATAAGCAGAATACATATCTGTTTCAGAAAGTATAGTTAGATCCTAGAGTTCTATAGAATAGAATAGTTCAGTTGGAAGGGAGCTACAATGATTGTCTAGTCCATTCTGCTATAGAAGAGTTGCCCGCTCTCATTCCAGCTCTTTTAGGAGGTTTAGAATATTGATTTTCTGGATTCAAGGGGGGTGGGGGGGGTGTTTTTCAATTAGATGTTGAGAAAGAGCACAGGCATTTAAACAGTTTCTGTGTCTAGAAACCTGGGTTGGGACAAGTTATTGCTGTCATGCTGATTTTTATCAAAACTTGTGATAATATCTCAATCCAAAACTTTTTGAAAATAATAACTTTCATTAAAGTATCTGCAAATGTCAGTCACTGATCCTTGTGAGCTAGGAAGCTAGGATAGAACTGGAGCAAGCAATTTCCTTGCTTCTATTAGGTGATGGTGCATGCACTGATAAGTGAAGTGAATGATGTACTGTGCTTTGGGAATCTCTGGGCATTATGTGTGTAGTAATGTATTTTGTGTCATGCTCGCATTTAGAATTTGTCCTGGGGACAAAATGAGCACTTAAGGGATGACTAGAGAATTTTAACACCCCTTAAAACAAAACCCCTCTGAAGGGAAAGAAACTTCAGAAATAGCTATTTTTTTCCTTCAGCCTTAGAATCCACTTCTATGAAGTTTCTTGAAGCATCTAGGAACAAGTTTGTTAAATGTCTGTATTCTTGCATCAGGAGTGCCAGGCGTTGTCAGATCTGTACATGTCAAAAGAAGTGCAGCAGTACCTAGGTTGTTTCTCAAAGGAATGGCTTTCAGATGTTATTCAGCATGCGTCAGTCCAGCTGTTTAGGCAATTAGTGAAAGCCCATTTTGTTGATGATACTGCTAAGCCTGTCTTCTCTCTTTCTGTGACGCTATGCAGGTTGAACGATCCTAAGATGTCAGAAGCAGAGCGTCAGTCAAAGGAAAGCGAACGGGCAGACCGCAGCTTGTTTGTTCAAGAGCTTCTACTGTCCACTTTGATGCAGGAAGAAAGTTCCTCCTCAGATGAGGATGAACGGGGAGAGATTGCTGATTTTGGTGCTATGGGCTGTGTAGATATTATGCCTCTAGATGTTGCTTTAGAAAACCTAAATTTAAAAGAGAAGAATAAAGGAAATGAGCCTCCTCTTTGATGGCATCCCACTTTGCAGACAATGTCCTCTGTGCTGTATTTGCCAATGAAAGTGGACAACAACTATCTTGGGTTTGTTTTGGTGATTGTAATTTCAGGTCTGTCACTCTTGTTACATTGTGTACATTCAAAGGAAGAGAGAAAAGATATATACGATAATCATTTCCACTTAACCAATTTTTACTTTTAGCAGGTAAATATAGGTTGCAGTGTGGAGAAAAAAGCTCTGCATCCTGTAGCTTGACGTGCAAAAAGCTCTCCTAATACTCCACATTCAAACTGAAGAGGAAAAAATGAAAAATCTCTAATGAAGCTGCTGTGTGTATTTATGAATATTAATGAATAAAAATTGCTTGGATGGTTTACCTTAGCTACTGCATGATTTTTTTTGCAGCGTGCATGAGTTTTAGTGACCTTGTCATTTAAAGAATGTAAGTACAAGGAGTAAAACCATAAAACCCCAAAGCTTTCCCATTATTCAAAGGTAACGTGACAAAAAAAAGATTAATGCTCACTAGCAGCTTGTGGCCGTGAAGTAGCCTTTGAGTAACACATGACCAATGACCTTTTTATGTGCTCTCCCTGCGTATTAATGCAAACTCTGCAGCGGGCTATATTTTTGCTTCCAGAGTGTGACATTTTGCTATATCGTGACCACTACGTTGCCCTGTTAGACATCATATCCATGTGGAATTGAACTTTGTATTCATCTGTAGGAGACAAAAATCAAGGGCCACTACTGGAATCTACCACAAAGGGCTTCTGTGTGCCCTAAACCCAAATTTTGTTCACCTTTCTTTAAAGTTTTCCTTTTTGTGTTAAATATACTTTATTTAGGTGTAAATGATTCATATATTCACTGTTGGGGGGGGGAGGGGGGAAGTTAACCTGGATTATGGTGTCTTAGTTCTAAGCCTTCACAGTCCTTATCATTTTGAGTTATTTATGTATTTGCTTCATAGTTTGCAGAGACTCCTTAGTATCAGGAGAGCTTGAGGATTTGACTTCCCAGATATCTCCATATGTTACAATTGAATTCTTAATGCTAACTTCCTATCAACCTTTATTTATTGGGGTTTTGGGTTATATTTCTGACATAAAAAATAAAGCCTTTTTAATTGAGTCATGCTACCTATTTGCCTATACTGTTAATCCTATAAGGTTTTTTTGTATGGATTATTATAATAGCCCCAAAGCAAGGGACAGCAAGGCTTTAATTATTTGGAATGTAAAGTTAGCTTATAAAGATAAAAATGCACACAACTTCTGAAAATTAGACTTGAAAACCTGATGATGTTCCTAAGAGAACTGTGATATGTATATTAATCTAAGATAACAGCAACAAAAGAAGCTACCCCATAGGTTGACATTTTCTCAATTCTCAAATTCTGATTGTTTCCATTTAGTACTGTATTAGCGTTGTTTTTCTTTTAGTCTCTGCAACAGAAAATGTTTTAAGGGAACTTTTTACACTAGTCTTCTGGTTATCTCAGGAGTTACCCTCAATAAAGATTCATTTTTAATTGATTGTTGAGGATGTTAAAAAAAAATAAACTGCAGTCTTTTCGGACACATCTTCTGCACATTACAAAAAGACTCAGTTCAATAAAGCATTTTAAGGGCTGTTGTTCAGTCAATTCTTTGGTGATGATGTATTATCCAGATAGCTGTAGAAGAAATTCTGGAATTAAACTGTCCTTCACAACTGTATGCAAAGGCATTTCATGGCGAAACCCTGGGTGATTTACATAAACACTTTTTTAAAAGTGCATATTCTGTGCAGTGCATGTAGCAATGATTAAGCATGTAATCTTATAGCTTCATAGGTAAGTGCATTGAATTTCTAGAAAAGACTTGTTTAAAAACAGTATCTTAATGAATATTAATTTTTTTTAAAAAATCTATATATAGCTGGTCTATTGAGGATGTTTACATTGCAGGGTTTGCAAACTCCATTCTGCTTTTACATAAACCACTTGGAAAGCCTGCGAACTCTTACTGTCCATGTTTATTATTAGAATCTGAGTATCTGCTGGCTTACATTTAAAATTAAATTTAGTTACTGCATTAACTCCTCTAAGAATCATAAGTGTGTTAGATTTTGTTAGCTTAGAAATAATGCCAAACAGCGACTGGGAGAGTGTTGTTCTAGCACTCTGCTGATGAGTATTTGCAGGGAAGCGTTCTTCATTGAAAGAATGTTTCCCAGAATTATATTTTTGTTACTTTCAAAATACTGGTGTTTATTTTCATAATGCTGTGGGCTATAGTGAAAATAGCCTTTGAGAACTTTTCAAGGGGAGCCTGGAGGGGATATCGCATAATTTCCTACCTTAAGACCACTGCTTCAGAAAAGAGAACCCTAGCATTCGGCATACCTGACATTCGCACGAGGTCTGTTGAATACTGTGCATTTGTGTGAGAGACTTTTGTTTTCCCAAAAACGTGGCACAGCCTGTGACAATCTTTGCAGAGAGGCTACATCTATGAATAGAGAGCACATCTGGAATTTGGTGTGCTCTCCTATGAATTTGCACCTCAGAGCTCAGACGTGGCTTGCTTCTGCTTCCTCTGTTTAATCAGCCAAGAATCTGTATGTTGCCTTATGGAGTATGGAAGTTGTGCTGAATTTTGCAGGGGAGGGTAGGGTGCCCATGTGCCCTTAGACTGAGTCTTGCAAGATGGCAAATGAGACTCTACCTGTGTGAGGATGTTGACCTTTGTGTGTGTATGTTAGCTCTGGAGACCAGTGAGACTGTTAGGTCAGCTTGGTCTTTTACCTGTATTCTGTGCTGACTGAAAGCACTGTAGCTGTCCTTAGTGTGATGCTGATATTGAGCTTACGAGTGCTGCAAAAATGATCCCTTTTGGGGAGATAAGGGCATATTCATATATAGAAATGGGAAGAGATGTGAACTTTTTTGAAGCTGTTGGGGAACAAGTCCCGCTTTAGGTGCCTGTGGGTGCTTATGTTTAGTATGTATGGTGCAATTCAGACTATTTGCAACTCTTCTAATCTGCTTTAACCAGGTTTTTCATCTGTTTGGTACTGTGCTAGAACCAGACATTTGCATGAGGTGGGTGGAACACGGAACAGAATGAAATTGCATTTTAACTTAAACATCTCTGGGGACTTGGAGGTAATCAGTCAAATGAGATGGCCAGGAGGGGAAATGGTTAGCTACATCTTACTAGTATTATAGCTGGTTCTGGAGACTGTCAGACCTGCTAAACCTCTCAGTAGAAAGCCTTTATGGCTGTCACTACTTCCACTGGGTAGTTTCTTTTGGAAATGAGGCTTTGTTCTTCCCATAGGAGCTTCTTGGTTCTCTCACTTCTATAATGTTGTTGTTAGCCTTTGCCAGCTTCACCTACTGGAAGCTTTTCTGTTTTGTGGGAGTTAAGAGTACTGGCTCCGATCAGGTCATTGTTCCTGTTTATTGAGAGGGACAAAGTTATTACTGCTGTAGCAGGGAAAGGACAGTCTGTCCCTTAGCAAAGACTTTGTCTGGGAAATGAGTGGGGGAAGAAACATGACATTTGGTCTGGATGAGATTTGGGTCTTGGATGGAAACGTGATGGGTTGCAAAATAAGCATGGGATGTGCTCAGCAGTCTGGGCTCAGCACATGAAGGTAATGTTTTCATACTATGATTCTACACAGAAGGGACCAGCATGATTGCTCATCTGACATGCAGTGAGGCTGGAAGTGGAACTGTGAGCTTTGGCAGTAGCTCTAACTTGTATATCTCCCTCTGTCTTTGAAAGAAATGAGAGCCTTTTTTTAACCTATCTTGGGTGTGTTATTTAGGGGTGTGGACTCTTACTCACAGATTACTTAAGGACACTGTAGCTTGCCTCAAAAGCCAAGTGTCTACATGTGCATGCATTTCTGTATTGGGGCCCCTGTCTGTTCATAGAATCGTGGAATGGTTGAGGTTGGAAGGGACCTCTGGAGGTCATCTGGTCCAACCCCCCTGCTTAAGCAGGTCCACCTAGAACTGGTTACCCAGGATCATGTCCAGACGGCTTTTGAATATCTCCAAGGAGGGAGACTGGGCAACCCCACTGGGCAACGTGTTCCAGTGCTCAGGCACCCTCACAGTGAAAAAGTGTTTCCTGATTCTCAGACGGAACCTCCTGTGTTTCCGTTTGTGCCCATTGCCTCTTGTCCTGTCACTGGGCACCACTGAAAGGAGCCTGGCTCCACCTTGTTTTCACCCTCCCTTCAGGTATTTATATACATTGATAAGACACACCCCACGCACACCACACACACCCCCCCCCCCCTCCCCGAGCCTTCTCTTCTCTAGGCTAAACAGTCCCAGCTCTCTCAGCCTTTCCTCATAGGAGAGATGCCCTAGTCCCTTAATCATCTTCATGGCCCTTCGTTGGACTCTCTTCAGTATGTCCATGTCTCTCTTGTACTGAGGAGCCTGGAACTGGACACAATACTCCAGGTGTGACCTCACCAGTGCTGAGTAGAGGGGAAGGATCGTCTTCCTCGACCTGCTGGCAACACTCCTCCTAATGAAGCCCAGGATACCGTTTGCCCTCTTTGTGGCAAGGGCACGTTGCTGGCTCATGTTCAACTTGGTGTCTATCAGGACCCCCCAGGTCCTTTTCTGCAGAGCTGCTTTCCAGCTGGGTGGCCCCCAGCATGTACTGGTGCCTGGGGTTGTTCCTCCCCAGGGGCAGGACTTTGCCCTTCCCCTTGTTGAACTGCATGAGGTTCCTGTCAGCCCATTTCTCCAGCCTGTTCAGGTCCCTCTGGATGGCAGCACGATCCTCTGGCATATCAGCCATTCCTCCCACTTTTGTGTCACCAGCAAACTTGCTGAGGGTACACTCTGCCCCATCATCCAGATCATTAATGAAGATGTTGAACAGGACTGGACCCAGTATTGACCCCTGGGCTACACTGCTAGTCACTGGTATCCAACTAGACTTCGTGCCACTGATCGCCACAGTCTGGGCCCGGCCATTCAGCCAATTTTCAATCTACCTCACTGTCTGCTCATCCAGCCCATACTTCATCAGCTTCTGTATGAGTATTTTATGGGAGACAGTGTCAAAAGACCTTACTCAAGTCTAGGTAGACAATATCCACTGCTCTCCCCTCAACCACCAGGCCGGTCATTTCATCATAGAAGTTTATCAGTTTTGGTCAGGCATGACTTCCCCTTGGTGCATCCACGCTGGCTGCCACCCCTCACCTTCTGGTCCTTCGTGTGCCTGGAAATGGTTTCCAGGATTAGCTGCTCCATCACCTTCCCAGGAATGGAGGTGAGGCTGACCGGTTTGTAGTTCCCTGGGTCCTCCTTCCTGCCCTTCTTGAAGATACAGCTCCCTCAGCACTCTTGGATGCATCCCATCAGGGCCCATGGACTTATGTAAGTCCAGGTTGCTTAAGTATTCCCTGACCTGATCCTCTTCCACCAAGGGTACATCTTCCTTGCTCCAGACTTTCCCCCTGGTCTCTGGGACCTGGGATTCCTGAAGGCTGGTCTTGCCAGGAAAGACTGAGGTGAAGAAGACATTCGGTACCTGAGCCTTTTCCATGTCCTGTGTCACCAGGTCCCCTGCCTCATTCAGCAGCAGGCCCACGTTTTCCCTAGTCTTCCTTTTGTCACCGATGTACTTCGAAAAGCCCTTCTATTTGTCTTTGATATCCGTGGCCAGATTCAATTCCATTTGGGCTTTGGCTTTCCTAACCTCATCCCTGCATGCTCAGACAGTGTCTCTGTATTCCTCCCAGGTTACCCATCTGTGGTGGGTTGACCTGGGCTGGCTGCCAGGTGCCCACCAAGCTGCCCTATCACTCCTCCTCCATCTACAGGACAGGGGGAGAAAATACGTCAAAAAGCTCATGGGTCGAGATAAGGACAGGGAGATCACTCAGCAATTACCGTCACGGGCAAAACCAGACTCGACTTAGGGAAACTAATTTAATTTATTGCCAATTAAACAGAGTAGGACAATGAGAAATAAGAACAAATCTAAAAACACCTTCTCCCCACCCCTCCCTTCTTCCAAGGCTCAACTTCACTCCCAACTCTTCTACCTCCTTTTCCCTCCCTGAGCGGCACAGGGGATGGGGAATGGGGGTTGCGGTCAGTTCATAACGCTTCACCTCTGCCACTCCTTCCTCCTCACACTCTTCCCCTGCTCCAGCGTGGAGTCCCTCCCATGGGATACAGTCCTTCATGAACTGCTCCAACATGGGTCCTTCCCACGGGCTGCAGTTCTTCAGGAACTGCTCCAGCATCGGTCCGTTCCACAGGGTACAGTCCTTCAGTAACGGACTGCTCCAGCGTTTTTTACCCTTTCTTAAACGTGTTACCAACATCACTAATTGGCTCAGCTTTGGCCATCTTGGAGCGGGCTGGAACTGGCTCTGTCAGACATGGGGGCAGCTTCTGGTGTCTTCTCACAGAAGCCGCCCCTACAGCCCCCCCCACCTTGCCATGTAAACCCAGTACACCATCCTTGCTTGTACCTTCTGTATGCTTCCTTTTTGTGTTTGAGTTTGGCCAGGAGCTCCTTGTTCATCCACACAGGCCTCCTGGCATTTTTGCCTGACTTCCTGCTCATTGGGATGGACCGCTCTTGAGCTTGGATTAGGTGATCCTTCAGAATCAACCAGCTTTCTTGGCTGCCAGGGCCTTACCCATCAGACTCTTTCAAGCAGATCTTTGAAGAGGCCAAAGTCTGCTCTCCTGAAGTCCAGGCTTCTGATCTTGCTTTTTGCCCTGCTCCCTCCCCTCAGGATCCTGAACTCTAGCATCTCATGGTCACTGCAGCCAAGGCTGCCTTTGACCTTCACATTTCTAACAAGCCCCTCCTTGTTGGTGAGTATGGGGTCCAGCAGAGCACCTCTCCTCCTTGGCTCCTCTACCACTTGGATGAGGACGTTGTTGTTGAGGCTCTCCAGGATCTGCCTGGATTGCTTATGCCCTGTTGTGTTGTCCCTCCAGCAGATATTGGGGTGGCTGAAGTCCCCCATGAGGACCAGGGCCTGTGAACGTGGGCCCTCTTTTGTTGATTTTGTGATCCCTTTCAGTCACATCACTCCAGGTCCTTTGCATGTCAACCCTGTCTGTCACTCCCTCACAGGGCTGCTGGTTACTCTCTCCCTCCTCTCTCATTCTTGGTTTAAAGCCCTTCTTATGAGATCAGCCATCCTGCTGGCAAAGATACCTTTGCCCTGCTTAGTGAGGTGGGTCCCATCTCTCCCAAGCAGATGCTGATCTGCCAACAGGGTCCCATGGTCGTAGAACCCAAAACCCTGGCGCCAACACCAGTTCCGCAGCCAATTATTGACCTGCATTATCAGCGCCCTCCTCCTCACACCCTTTCCCCTCACCGGCAGGAGGGAGGAGAACACCACCTGGGCCCCCATGCCCTTGACTACCACCCCCAGAGCTCTGTAGTCACTTTTGATACTGTCCAGGTTTCCCCTAGCAGTATCATTGGTGCCCACATGGAAGAACAGCAGGGGTTAGTAGTCGGAGGGTTGGACGAGCTTCGGCAGTCCCTCCACAACATCCCAGATCCTGGCCCCCAGCAGGCAGCAAGCCTCTCTAGATGATAGGTCAGGTAGGCAGATGGGTGCCTCTGACCCCTGCAGCAGGGAGTCATCCATTATGATCACTTGCTGCTTCTTCCTGGTAGTCTTGCATGGTTTAGGGTCAGGTGGACCAGGTTCTTTGCTTGTGGGCACATCTGGCTCCTCTTCAACTTTGAGGGTGGTGAGCCTAGTTTGTAGTTGTAAACCCTTAGGTGGGTCAGGAGCCTTCCTCTGGGTGCCAGAAGTCACCAGCTTCCATCCTTCGCCTTCTCCAGAGTTTGCACTTAGTACTAGGGGTGGACACTGCCTGCGTCTCTGCTGCAGTTGGGGTCCAGGCCTCTTCAAGCTATTGCATCTCGGAGAACATATTGTCTATCTCCCTTTCATCTTCTCTGATGCCGCGCAGCCTGCTCACTTCCTCCCGCAAATCCTCCACTTGGCAACACAGCTCCTCCAAAACAGCACATTTTCTGTAGGAAAGAAGGTTGTCTCTCCTGGCATCAGAGAGAGGCCCCAGGCACTCCCTGCAGCCTGGGACTTGGAGGGCTGCATCTACCATCCCAAGCTCTGTCTGCAACGAAGCCTCTGCCCTGGCAGGGGCAGCTGCTCCAGCACCTGCTGGGGAAACTGCCCTGTGGCATGTCACCACCATACCTGAGACTGTTATGCTGGTACAAATTCAGCTGAGGCATCCTTCTTTGTGCCCTTTTGTGCAAACTGCTGTCTGTCAGCTGTACTCTGGGCCTGTCTCTTATAGAGGCCTCTTCCTAGCACCAGCTAAAAGGATGCTTGACCCTCCCTAATCAGGGGGCAGTTGTAACAAAGGCTCCAGACACCCTTGGGTCAAGGGCAGCTGATCATGCTTATTAGAAGCTGCTAGAGCTTCCTCAGACCCACATCCTTGTGGCTCCCCCTACCTCATCCTTACCTGGCAGCAGCAGGCACCCTCACGTTTCTCAGAGGGTTCCTAGGCGTTCCTTGATGATCCTGGATTTTGTCCCCAGAAGATCCAGAAGCTCCCAAAGCAGAACCAAGAGACTGCTGTACAAGCTGCTGCCTCTGTTGGCTGCACTTTTGGGAGGGAATAAAGGTGATTCTTTGCTATTACACAGAGAAGCCTCAGTCCTGTCAGAGGGTGCTAAGTGTTTGGTGTTTGCTAACTCTCTTCTTTTCCTTTCCTTCTCTCCTTTCCTCCTCTCTGGCATCATTTCCTTTCTCCTCTCTGGCATCATTTCCTTTCCTCCTCTCTGGCAACCTCAGCTTTACTGCTGGCTGTGCTTTGTTTACCAAAACAAAAGGGAATAGCTTGTTGTGATGAGTTAATTTTATTCCCTCTGTGCTGGTTTTGGCTGGGATAGAGGTAATTTTCCTCATAGTAGCTAGTATGGGGCTGTGTTTTGGATTTGTGCTGAAAACAGTGATGATAATACAGGGATGTTTTCATTATTGCTGAGCAGTGCTTACACAGCGTCAAGGGTTTTTCTGCTTCTCACAGCACCCCACCAGCGAGTAGGTTGGGGGTGCACAAGAAGTTGGGAGGGGACACAGCTGGGACAGCTGACCCCAACTGACCAAAGGGATATTCCACACCATATGACGTCATGCTCAGCATATAAAGCTGGGGGAAGAAGAAGGAAGTGGGGGGATGTCTGGAGTGATGGTGTTTGTCTTCCCAAGTAACCATTACGCATGATGGAGCCCTGCTTTCCTGGAGATGGCTGAACACCTGCCTGCCCGTGGGAAGGAGTGAATGAATTCCTTGTTTTGCTTTGCTTGCATGCGTGGCTTTTGCTTTCCCTATTGAACTGTCTTTATCTCAACCCACGAGTTTTCTCACTTTTACCCTTCCGATTCTCTCCCCATCCCACTGCGGGGAGTGAGTGAGCGGGTGTGTGATGCTTAGTTGCCGGCTGGGGTTAAACCACGACACCCTCACCTCTTGAGAGGTGAGGAAGAGGGAAAAAGTATGTGTGTCTGTGTATGTCTGAGGGCAACTCTCCCCTTATCTCTTCTGCAATGTTCTGTTTTATAGAGCAGAACATCACTACCATCTAGGGCCCCCTCAGTCTTGGTGGTACTGAAGTCCTAACAGCCATGCTTGTTCATCCTTCTTCCAAAGTTCATCCAACTTCTTCATCCAACTGTTCATCTTGTTCATCCAACTTCTTAGCAAGCGTGCTGGCTCCTGGTTGTAGAGAGCACAGAAGGTACAAAGGTGTTGGGCTCAGCTGTCAGAGAAGGGCACTGGACAGATGCTAAGCAGTCTTCAGTCCTCTTAATCACTGCACAGTGGGACTCCGACATAGATGCATTCCCTCGTGGGTAGGGTAGGGCTGCTCTATCCTTAGTGCCACCTGTGTGATCCTTAGATGGGGCTTGTTGAGCTGAAGTATGTTGTGCTTGCCAAGCTCAGTGCTTGCCTAGCAGGGTTGGGTCCTCTCTGCTGGACAAACATCTCTGGAGAAGCAGGGTGTGTGATGGGGGGGCGGCCATTTCATTCTCCCACATACGCCTAGACATGGGCCACATTACAGTTTGTTTCACTCAAAATCTTATTCTGGTATGGGCAAAAGGAGAACACCTTATATGTAAAGCGAAGAACTTATTCTTAGTTGAAGTAAAGTCTTAACAGTCTAACCAAAGAATTATTATTAGTCCAGTTACAGTGATACTAAGACAATTCAAATGATATGCAGTTAAAATGATAAACCCCAGACTTTCTAGTATCTACCCCTTTCTCTGGCATTATGCTCACCTTCCTAAGGTCAGTGGCTTCAGTCTGATGGAGGGGCTGTACAGTGAGTCTTCAGCATCCCAAGTTCTTGTCAGGGCAGCCCCAAGACGAGAGGCAAAAACATAACATTCAAAGGCTCTAGCAGGTACCCTGGGATATCCTGGAATCTAAAAGTTGCTGGGATGCAATAATCCTTCTGGCCCTGGACCATAACTGGAGGCAGAAGTGGAGGTTGCTGCTGGAAGGGATCTGGGTGAACAAGATTTAACAGGGAGATGTGAACAAGGTGAATCTTGAGAGCATATGGAAGCTGCGGACAAAACGCGACAGGATTAACCTGGGTGTACTGAGTCTGGCTGGGATAGAGTTAATTTTCTTCATAGCAGCCCGCATGGTGCTGTGTTTTAGATTTGTGACCAAAGCAATACTGATAACACACTGATGTTTTAGGTATTGCTGAACAGTGTTTGCACAGCATCAAGGCCTTCTGTTTCTCACTCTGCCCCCCCAATGAGTAGATTGGAGGGTGTGCAAGAGGTTGGGAGAGGACACAACCAGGCAGATGACTTGAACTAACCAAAGGGATATTCTATGCTATATAACGTCATGCTCAGCAATAAAAAGGGAAAAGAGGGGGTTTTAGGGAGGTTAGCCATCTTTTGCTTGGGAACTGGCTGGGCATCAGTCTACCCATGGGAGGTGGTGAGTGATTGCATCACTCGTTTTGTTTTGTTTTCTTTCTCTCTTCTTCCACTTCTCCTTTGCTTATTGAACAATTTTTATCTCAACCCACAAGTTATGCTTTTACTCTTCCTTTCCTCTTTCCCCATCCCACTGGGAGTGGGGTGGAAGTGAGCGAGTGGCTGTGTGGTGCTTAGCTGCCTACTGGGATTAACCCACAACACCGGGCCAAGATTTTATACAGGCCCAGGGAACGGTGGTCCAACTTAGAAGGACACACTGAACAATCATGTTCGCTGTCCAGTCAAACGTAGTCTTCGACCACAAAGTTCAGTGCTGGTTGCTGACATCTATCTGTATAATGTTTGTAAGCAGCCTTTGCTTTTTCCAGCTGCTCTCGAAGAAATGAATATGCCACAACCGCTCAAGGGAGTCCTCAGGGGAAAACTCCTGGACAGCCACCAGAGTAGCTGGGTGGTCACAGGGATGAAAACCATATTGCGCGTAAAGGGGTCTGCTGTGTGGAAGAGCGGACACTCCTGTTATAGGCAAATTCTGCCAACGGTAGCACAGAGCCCCAGTCATCCTGATGGTAATTAATATAACAATGGAGATACTGCTCTAGGATCTGGTTCTCCCACAGCAGGGCTGGGGCAGGGAGATGATGCTCTTCAGTGGCCTGACTCTTAGGTATGTGAGCATCTACGTGACGTACTTTTACAACCAGGTTCTCTACCTGGGCAGCAATATCTTGCCACAGTGCAGCAGCCCAGATGGATTTACCTCTGTGCTGCCAGTTGGTCTGCTTCCATTGCTGTAACCACCCCCACAGGGCATTTGCCACCATCCATGAGTCAGCATAGAAATAGAGCACTGGCTACTTTTGTCATTCAGCAATATCCAAAGCCAGCTGGATGGCTTTCACTTCTGACAACTGACTCAAATCACCTTCTTCTTCATCAGTTTCTACAACTTCTCATATAGGACTCCATACAGCAGCTTTCCACCTCTGATGCTTTCCTACAATTCGACAGGACCCATCAGTGAACAGGGCATATTCAGTAGGGCATATTCAGTAGGAGTGTAACAGGCTTCAGATCCTCTATATCCCTGGCTCCAAAACCCTAGAGATTGACCTCGAGTCTCTCCAGGCGCTTTCTGCCACAGGCTCCAGGTAGGGCCATTATCCCTGACTGCGGTGTAGAGCACATCTTATACATCTTGCCCTGCCCGGACTGGCCCAAGGGCTACTGCATGAACTATCTCCCGTTTAATTTGGTCAAAGGCTTGTCGTTGCTCAGGGCCCCATTTGAAATCGTTCTTCTTCTGGGTCCCTTGATAGAGAGGGCTTACGATCAGACTGTAATTTGGAATATGCATTCTCCAAAACCCACAACGCCTAAGAAAGCTTGTGTTTCCTTTTTGCTAGTTGGTGGGGACATGGCTGTTATTTTGTTGATCACATCCATTGGGATCTGATGACATCCATCTTGCCATTTAATTCCTAAAAACTGGATCTCCTGTGCAGGTCCCTTGACCTTACTTTGTTTTATGGCAAAACCAGCTTTCAGCAGGATTTGGACTATTTTCTTCCCTTTCTCAAAAACCTCTTCTGCTCTATTGCCCCACACGATGATGTCATCAATGTATTGCAGATGTTCTGGAGCTTCACCCTGTTCCAGTGCTGTCTGGATCAGCCCATGGCAAATGGTAGGGCTGTGTTTCCACCCCTGGGGCAGCCGATTCCAGGTGTACTTAATGCCCCTCCAAGTGAAAGCAAACTGTGGCCTGCACTCTGCTGCCAAAGGGATTGAGAAGAACGCATTAGCGATATCTATTGTGGCATACCATTTGGCTGCCTTTGACTCCAGTTCATATTGGAGTTCTAGTACGTCTGGTACAGCAGCACTCAGCGGCAGCATGACTTCATTCAAGCCACGATAGTCTACTGTCAGTCTCCACTCTCCATTAGACTTTTGCACTGGCCATATGGGACTATTAAAGGGTGAACGAGTCTTACTGATCACTCCTTGAGTCTCCAGTCGCCGGATCAGCTTATGGATGGGAATCAGGGAGTCTCGGTTGGTGCAATATTGTCGCCGGTGCACCACTGTGGTAGCAATTGGCACCTGTTGTTCTTTAACCCTCAGCAACCCCACAACAGAAGGGTCCTCTGAGAGATCAGGCAAGGTAGACAGCTTTTTAATCTTCTCCATGCTCAAGGCAGCTATACCAAAAGCCCACTGGTACCTTTGGGTTCCTTGAAGTACCCTCTCCTGAGGTAGTCTATGCCAAGGATGCACGGAGCCTCTGGGCCAGTCACAATGGGGTGCTTTTGCCACTCATTCCCAGTTAGGCTTACCTCAGCCTCCAACACAGACAGCTGTTGGGATTTCCATCTCCAGAAATACAGATGGATTCTGCCCATTTGTATTCTGATGGCATTAGTGTACACTGTGCACCGGTGTCCACTAGAGCTTTATACTCCTGTGGGTCTGGTGTGCCAGGCCATCGAAACCATACAGTCCAGTAGACCTGGTTGTCCCTTTCCTCCATCTGTCTGGAAGCAGGGCCCCTTTATTCCTGGTTGGAGTCTTCATCACTCGATTTTTGTAACTGCAAACCAGAAATCCCTTCATCAGGGTCAGAAGTAAGATCAGCCCTTCTACTCTTCCCAGCAGAAAATGGAACAGTAATTTTCCTGGATGGATGCCTTTTGTCTGTTGTTTTTCCTTGCATTTCCTGTACCTGAGCTTCTAGTCTACAGGTTGGTTCACCATCCCACTTCTTCCTGTCCTCCTCATGGTCACGCAGATAGAACCACAGGGTGGTGCGTAGTGTGCACCACTGGTACCCTTTCCCTTGAGCAGATAAAGGCTGACTCTTAATAGCTGAGATATTGGTCGGTATGAGCAAGGAAGACATATTATCTTTGAATTGCTGGGACAATTTTTGGGTCAGTTTCTCCACAGCCGAGATGCCGGCCTGTAGGGACGAAGTGAGATTCTCTTTGAATTCTTGGAGTTGGCTGGCCAATGCATCCACAGTTGGTGCCTCCATGTCTGTCCAGCTCATCATTGCCAGGGTGTTGGTGTATGACGTTGGTGCACTTCATACAAACTTTTGCCACATGTACCGGATGCACCGGATTTCATCTGGGTCTCTGGATGCCTGGTGGTTGTCCAGGTTGCTGTAGATCACCTCCACCGTGGCTAATTCCCTCAGATACTGGATACCTCCCTCAATGGTTGTCCATTTGCTTCGTGAATTTGCAAGATCTTCCTTCAAGGGATACCTTTCCTTCACACTCGACAGGAGCTGCCTTCAGAGACTGAGGACTCCTGCCCTTTTTCCAATCCCTTTGTCAATGGCTTTATCCCTGGCAAGGGATCTCAGCTGCTGGCCTTCCTTACTCTCTAATTCCTGACTACTGGCCCCAATATCCCAGCATTGGAGTAACCAGCTGAGAATTTGCTCGCCTGGTTGACAGCTGAAATCTTTTTACATATCTCGCAGCTCACTTAGGTATAGGGATTGGGTGGTTTCTGTCTCATTTATGATTTCAGTCTCTTCCTCCTGCTGTTCTTGCGGCTGTTCTGCTGCAGAACAGGCTGCCTCTTCTGCTTCTCCCTCCTGCTCCCTCTTAGGAGAAGCTTCTTCCTCCCTTACTAAATGAGTTGACTTCCGCTTCCATTGTTTCTTCTTGACTATAGGGGTGAATGATATAGTTGAGGGTTGGGTCTCTGGTTTAGCCACAGTGTCTGTTGGTATGTCTTCAGATCCAGACACCCTCTCTTCTCCTTGAGGGTGCTGAACAGTACTAAATAGTGTTTGGTAGTGTGGTGGGTTGACCTTGGCTGGACACCAGGTGCCCACCAAGCCACTCTATCACTCCCCCTCCTCAAATGGACAGGTGGAGAAAATATACGATGAAAGGCTCATGGGTTGAGATGAGGACAGGGAGATCACTCACCAAATACTATCATAATGGGCAAAACAGACTTGACTTGGGGAAATTAATTTAATTTATTACCAATCAAATCAGAGTAGGGTAATGAGAAATAAAACCCAAATCTTAAAACACCTTCCCCCACCCATCCCTTCTTCCCAGGCTCAACATCACTCCCGATTTCTCTACCTCCTCCCCCCGAGTGGTGCAGGGGGACAGGGAATGGGGGTTGTGGTCATTTCATCACACATTGTCTCTGCCGCTCCTTCCTCCTTGCTCTCTTACCCTGCTCCAGTGTGGGGTCCCTCCCACAGGAGACAGTTCTCCATGAACTTCTCCAATGTTAGTCCTTCCCACAGGCTGCAGTTCTTCACGAACTGCTCCAACATGGGTCCTTTCCATGAGGTGCAGTCCTTCAGGAACAGACTGCTCCAGTGTGGGTCCCCTATGCGGTCACAAGTCCTGCCAGCAAACCTGCTCCAGCAGGGGCTCCTCTCTCCACAGGGCCACAGCCTCCTTTGGGCACATCCACCTGCTCCGGCGTGGGGTCCTCCACAGGCTGCAGGTGGATATCTGCTCCACCATGGACCTCCATGGGTTGCAGTGGGACAGCCTGCCTCACCATGGTCTTCACCATGGGCTGCAGGGGAATCTCAGCTCCAGCACCTGGAGCACCTCCTCCCCTTCCTTCTTCACTGACCTTGGTGTCTACAGAGTTGTTTCTCTCACATATTCTCACTCCTCTCTTCCGGCTGCTGTTGCGCAGCAGTTTTTTTCCCCTTCTTAAATATGTTATCAATCACAGAGGGGCTACCACAGTTGCTGATTGGCTAATTGGCCAGCGGCGGGTCCGTCTTGGAGCCGGCTGGTATTGGCTCTATCAGACATAGGGGAAGCTTCTAGCAGCTTCTCACAGAAGCTACCCCTGTAGCCCCCCCCGCTACCAAAACCTTGCCACGCAAACCCAGGCCCCAGCACAGTGCGAGAAGTTGTGTCTCTTTGGCATAGCCAGGGCCAGGGCATCCTTTTTTCAAACATTCTATCACTTCATCAGGATCCCACACTTATTTGGGTGTGAAGTCCCAGGCCACTGGAGGTAACAACCTTTCTATGTACCTGCCCATATTCTCCCACACGCCTTGTTGCCCATAACCACACTGTGTAGGGCCATATTACTGGGTGATATTCCTAAATAGTTGGTTAACCTTAGAAAAAGCTGAAACAGTATTATTGAGAAGTACCAGTAGGAGTATATTGGTTGCCCAAGGATGTTCAAGATACTGAAGGATTATTGTAACGAGGGAGAAAACATCTGCCACACAGAAGAAGCTGGTGAAGGTGCCATTCTGTGTTTCCTCCACAGAATGGCTCTCGGAGGAGAAAAGGGAAAAAGTCTAATTGATAATTGTCTCCATGAGATTGTTCCTGAAGTACAGGGATGGCATCAATGCAGAGCCCAAATACCAGTTTAAGCTCAAGGCCAGTGCTTTTATAATAAATCTCCCAGGCAAAACATCACTAAGCGCTACAGAGCACAGCAAACTGCAAAAGCCAAAAATGTCTGCCTGCCGATGGGAAGTGTCCTGGTTTCGGCTGGGATAGAGTTAATTTTCTTCCTAGTAGGTGGTATAGTGCTGTGTTTTGGATTTTAGTATGAGAATAATATTGATAACGTGCTGATGTTTTAGGTGTTGCTAAGTAGTGCTTACACTAGTCAAGGACCTTTCAGCTTCCCATGCTCTGCCAGGTGCACAAGAAGCTGGGAGGGGGCACAGCCAGGATAGTTGATCCAAACTGGCCAAAGGCCTATTCCATACCATATGATGTCATGCTCAGTATATAAACTGGGGGGAGTTGGCCGGGGGGGTAGCAACCGTTGCTCAGGGATGGGCTGGGAATCGGTCAGTGGGTGGTGAGCAATTGCATTGTGCGTGACTTGTTTTGTACATTCTTTTATCATTATTATTATTATTATTATTATTATTATTATTATTATTATTATCTCTTCCTCTGCTGTCCTATTAAACTGTCTTTATCTCAACCCATGAGTGTTTGCACTTTTACCCTTCTTATTCTCCCCCCCCATACCAGTGCGGGGGGGATGATCGAACGGTGGTGTGGTGCTTTGCTGCCCACCGGAGTTAAACCATGAGAATCAGCAATAGCTAAAACGTCGGTGTGTTATCAACACTCTTTTGGTCACAAATCCAAAACATAGCACCATATGAGCTACTATGAAGAAAATTAACTCTATCCCAGCTGAAACCAGTACAACAGGCAAAACAGACTCGACTTGGGAAAAATTAATGTAATTTATTGTCAATTAAAATATATTTGGGTGGTGAGAAAAGACAGAAATAAAAACACCACCTCCCCCCCCCCCCTCCCCCAGCTCCTTCTTCCCAGGCTCAGTTTCACTCCTTCACTCTGGACTCCTTTACCTTTCCCACCCCTGAGCAGTGCAGGGAGGGTGGGGAATGAGAGGTTACAATCAGTCCATAACAGTTTGACTCTACCTCTCCTTCCTCCTTACACTTTTCCCTTGCTCCAGAGTGGATTCTCCACAGGCCACAGTTCCTTCAGCAAAATTTGCTCCAGCATGGGCTCTCCACAGGCTGCTATTCCTTCAGGAAATATATAACTACTCTGGCATGGGGTCCTCCATGGGCTGCAGTGTAGATATCTGCTCCTGCATGTTCTCTTCCACAGGCTGCAGGGAAATATCTGCTCTGGTGCCTGGAGCACCTCCTCCCCCTCCTACTTCTTTGACATCGATGATTGCACTGTTGTTTCTCACACTTTTTTTTCCTGAGTCTTCAATGCTTGTGCTGTGTTTTTCCCTTTCTTAAACATATTATCACAGAGGTGCCACCAGCTTCGCCTGCAATGGGTCCATTGCCAAGCCAGCTGGAACTAGCTGTGTCTGGCACAGGACAGCCTCTTATCTCTTCTCATAGAGGCCACCCCTGTAGCTTCCCCCACTACCAAAACCTTGCCACGTACACCCAGTAAAGTATACGATTCATAGACTTTAAATTTTTTACCCATGAAACTAAGCAAACTTCCCCAGGCAATGGGTATCGAGGGCTGCAAAGATTATTATTTCCCCCATTTTTTTTCAACAGTGCTGAAAATCAGAGTTATGTAGGCCCTCTTCCACCACTGGAATATTATGGGGTGGACAGCATGATGCTTGAGGAGAAAAAGCAATTCTTGGCATGGCACACAGCTATTCAGGAGAAGATGTTTGACTTGCACAAAGAACTGAGTTGCTATTGCCAGCAAGATGTAAAAATTTTGAGGGAAACCTGCAGACAATACAGGAATGAGATTATGGTGATGACCCATTGTACATTCTATAAGAATGAGGGCAGTGAAAAAGGTGACAGTTTATTGCTGTATAGAACCCTTTCAGTATACTACACTGGCCTCTACTTGCGTGGCCACATACCAGTTTATATTCCTTAAATCTAATACAGTTGCACTCTTCCCTCCAGATGGCTGTCATCGAAGGAAAAAGATATATTCAACCTCCTCTATTCAATAGCTTATGTATGTGGCTGCAAAGGAAAATATTCAAATCCATATAGGCGTTACAAGGTGGTGAATATCAAGTAGGATCTTACTTCTTGGATGGCTATGCAGTCATTGATGGGGTGCCGACAGCTTTTGAATTGAATGGGTGCTTTTTCCATGGCTGTATCCAATGCTACCATAAAAATGGCTGGAACCCTCTGGTGGGGGCCACCTTTGGATATTTGTATTACACAACACAACAAAAGATGGACCACATAAAGAGAGTTTGTTTTAACATCATATCTGTATGGGAGCATGAGTGGGTCACCATTAAAAAATCAGATGGGGGGAACTTGCAGAGTTCTTAGCCAGGACCAAATTGCCCATGCTGCTGATCTCCAGAGATGCATTCTTTGGCAGCAGGACAAGTGCCATTTGTCTGTATTACAAAGCAGCCCCTGATGAAAAGGTATGTTACTACAAATTTACTAGCCTCTATCCCTTCATCAAAAAAACCCCAAAACAATACCCTCTTGGGCACCCCAAAGGTATTTTTTTTAAATTTTGACACCCTGACAGCCTACTTCAGGACTGTCAAAGTAAAGGTGTACCTGCCTCATGGGCTCTTTTTCCCTGTGCTTCCCATGAAGGTAAACAGCAAGCTATCATTTCCCTTGTGCCACACTTGTGCTGAAACCTGCCAAGCCATCTGCACCCACAGTGATGAAGAAAGAGCCCTTGTGGGCACCTGGTGTTCCCTGGAACTGAATGATGCTCTGGAAAATGGCTACAGGGTTTCTTAAATCTATGAGGTTTGGCATTTTGAACAGAGGGGTAGCAGTCTTCTCAGATTATGTAAAACTACCTCCACCAGAAGCAGGAAGCTTCAGGTTACCCAGGCTGGTCCACAGATGATGACAAAAAGGCTAAATATGTTGAAGATTACAGACAGAAATAAGATGCCATTTTGTGGCCTGAACATATTAAGAAAAACCCTGCCAATTGCCAAGTTGTGAAACTTTTTTTACATTCTCTGTGGGGAAAGTTTGGACAGAGATGCAGTCTACCCAAGACCACCATTTAAAGAGAATCAGATGAGTTGCATGGTTACCTCTTTTCTCTGGCTTACAATGGGGTCCTCTTGTGATTTTATCAACAGCTTCTCCTGGAGCTGTTGATCCAGTCCTCCCCCTGGCAATACTCTGCACTGCTTCTGATAACCTCATAAAGGCCATTTCTGAAATTGCCCTGAATACCTTGAAGGGGACCATTCCTTTAACATCCCACCAGACAGGCATGCTGAAAAAGGGCCACAAATCCATCAAAAGCCTGAGTAGTAAAAGTGTGTCCTTCAAAAGAAATAAGCTACTGGTGAAGCAAGCCAGTGGGTTTATTAGTCCTCTTATAAGTTTTTCTCTTCCACTCATCATGGGGCTTTTGGTAAATCAGTGATGGAATATGTGGAAAAATTGTGTCTGGTGCCTGCAAACCATCTGGAGCTTAAACCACCTTAGCTAAGGGTGCTGCCATTACCCGGGGAAGACGTGAGGGCTGATGCAGTGCACTCTTTGGATGCTGAAATGAGGTACATTCTCCAGAAACCAGGTTTTATGGCCTACAAGGAAGCTAAGGTGTATACAGATGCTCTTCAAAAGTACTTGACACACGTGAAGCAGAGCGATCAAGAAAGGGGGGAAATAACTCTTGTTTTTCTGGAAGAAAACAAGACAGAAGTGGAAAAGCCCCTGAGGACTCCTGGGGCCCCCAACCCTGTTGTTCAGGAAGTGCTGGATAATGTGGATCCACGGTATCAGAAGAATGCACAAGTGCTCCTAGGTAAACTAGGGCAGTACAAGCATATTTCTTCTTGGGACAACCAGGGAAGTGTTGTATATGAAGGAGGTGTCATCAAGGGGTCCAGCCTGCTTGATTTACTCTGATGCTTCCTTCCTTCAGACCCGTGTCCCTTCTGGCCTGAGAACACCTAAAGGCTGGAATGTTTTTATGAAAGCCGTGGCTGTGGTGAATGTCCCGTCTTCTGTCATGGGTCATACAGCAATATGGGATCTCTTGAACAACTAAAAGTGACCGAGAAGCACCGCACACACCACCTAAGAAGAGAAAGATACCTAAATCCCAGTCCCTGTAAAGTTTACTGTTGAAAATAAATATTCACAAAATCCTTAAACTGTTGTCTGTATTGTCCATTTAAAAAAAACATGTTGGGGGGGAATGGTTTCTTTAACACACACACATAGACACACACGCACACCTGTTTAGCTGGGTTGTAAGCTTTATTTAAAGAATAAATTTATGAAAATCATTACAAGAGAGGCATGACTGGGTATTCTGAAACATAGTTTGAGTAGCTCTGGTGACAGGGAAAACTCCATACTCATATTTTACAAAATGCATCACCATCTGGTCATTTTGTACTAAATCATTAGATTACAGTTTTAAAAGCTGTTTGAAAAGTAGTCCCTTGTTACAATGATGCAGGAAAAAGACACAGTGGTATCCGCAGGCTGTGGAAAGGGGATGCTGCTGTTGCTTCTTCTGGAAAGCAATATCCATAGCATTGCGCTTTAAAAAGGACATGATGCTTTCATGAAAGAAAGTTCTGTTTGGAGGGTAGCCATAAGATTCAAAAAACTCAGGTAGAGGAACTCCTCAGCTTAATGGCAGAGCTCTGGGAGGAGGTGAGTAGGTTGAGGAGTATCAGGGAGTCTGAGAAGGAGATTAACTAGTGGAACCACACCCTACCATCCCTGGGACACATCTGTCAGGCAGACAGGACACATGATATGGAGGATTCCCTATCCTCTCTCCACCTGGCAGAACATGGTGACTTAACGGATAGGGGGGAATGGCAACAAGTTCCTGCTTGGTGCAGCAGGCACATCTCTGTGACTACCCCACCTTCCCAGGTACTCTTGTACAATAGGTATGAGGCTCTGCAAGTGGAACCAAACAATGATGAGGATAATGGTCCATCTAGGTTGGAGGTGTCACCAAGGTTAAGTCGGCCTATGCCCCACATCAAAACCACTTCCATTAAGAAAAAAAGATGGGTTATTGTCATAGGAGACTCTCTCCTGAGGGGAACAGAGGGCCCAATATGCCGACCAGACCCACTTCTTAGGGAAGTCTGCTGCCTACATGGGGCCCAGGTTAAAGATGTGAAGAGAAAACTTCCTACCCTGGTATGGCCCTCAGATTATTATCCAGTATTGCTTTTTCAAGTAGGCAGTGACAAAGTTTCAATAAGTCCAAGAGTGATCAAAAGAGACTTCAGGGCCTTGGGACCACTGGTTAAGGGATCAGGAGCACAAGTAGTGTTCTCCTCTATCCTTCCAGTTGCAGGGAATGATGAGGGAAGAAACAGGAAGACCCAGCTGATTGATACCTGGCTCTGAGCCTGGTGTCACTGGCAGAATTTTGGGTTTTTTGATCATGGGTTGGTCTACACGACACCAGGCCTGCTGGCAACAGATGGGGTACACCTGTCTCAAAGGGGGAAAAGGATCTTTGCGCAAGAGTTAGAAGGGCTCATTGAAAGAGCTTTAAACTAGATTTGAAGGGGGAAAGGGATAAAAAACAGGCTCGCTAGTGATAAGCCATGGGACAGCACGCCAATGTTTGGGGGACAGTATGCTAGTGAGGTCCTTCAGTCTGCTCCACAATGTGCTAAGTACACTGGAGCACATTTGAAATGTCTCTGTACTAATGCACACAGCATGAAGAATAAACAAGAGGAGCTAGAAGCTTTGGCCCAGTCCCAGAGCTATGACATCATTGGCATAAGCGAACCTGGTGGGATGAGTCCTGTGACTGGTGTGCCATGATGGATGGTTATAGGCTCTTCAGGAGGGATAGGCAGGGCAGGTGAGGCAGGGGGTGGCACTGTATGTAAGGGAGGGGTTGGATTGTATGGCGCTTACAGTTGGCAACGACACAGTTGAGAGCCTCTGGGTAAGGATTAAGGGGGAAAGCAAATAAAGCGGATGTTGTCGTGGGAGTCTATCGACTACCCAGCCAGGACGATGACACCAATGAATTATTCTATAAGGAATTGAGGTATATCTCTAGATCAGTTGCCCTTGTCCTTATGGGTGATTTTAACTTCCCAGACATCAGCTGGGAATATCATAGAGCAGACACAAACAGTTCAAATTGTTGGCAATAGGAGAAAAACTGCCAGCAAAACTTCAACCCTGGATATGAGGAGAGCAGACTTCGGGCTGCTGAAGGAGCTAGTTAGTAAGGTCCCCTGGGAATCTGCTTTTGAAGGTATTGGGGTCCATGAATGCTGATCACTTTTTAAGAGCCATCACTTAAGAGTGCAGGAGCAGACAATTCCGAAGTGTCAAGCAAGTGGGGCAGAAGGCCGGCTTGGATGAGCAGGGATCTCCTTTTAGAACTTAGGTGGAAAAAGAAAGTGTACGGACATTGGAAGCAAGGACAGGCGACACAGGACTACAGAGATGCTGTTCGCCACTGTAGGGAGAAAATTTGTGTGGCCAAAGCTCAATTAGAGTTCAAGCTGGCCAGTACTGTGAAGGACAACAAAAAGGGCTTTTAAAAAATATGTTAACAACAAAAGGAGGATTAGAGATAACATTGGTCTGTTACTTGATGAGGTTGATCACCTCACAAATAGGGACGCAGACAAAGCAGAGATGTTTAATGCCTTCTTTGCCTCTGTCTATAACACTGATGATGGGCCCTGGGACCCCCAGAGCCCTGTGTTGGAAGACTGTGACTGGGGGAATGATAAACTCCCAGCTGAATCTGAACTTGTTCAAGACTTGCTGCTCCAGCTGGATGCACATAAGTCTATGGGGCCCAATGGGATTCATCCCAGGTTACTGAAAGAGCAGTACTAGTGGGGTTCCCCAGGGCTCAATTTTAGGGCCAGTGCTCTTCAACGTCTTTATAAATGATCTGGACGCAGAAATCAAATGTACATTAAATAAGTTTGCCAACGATACTAAACTAGGAGGAGCTGTGGACTCCCTCGAGGCTAGAGAGGCCTTACAGAGAGATCTGGATAGACTAGAGAGCTGGGCAATCACCAACCGTATGACATTTAACAAGAGCAAGTGCCGAATTCTGCACCTGGGATGGGGTAATCCTGGTTATACATACAAATTGGGGGACGAGAGGCTGGAGAGCAGCCCTGTGGAAAGAGATCTGGGGATTTGGGTTGATGGCAAGTTGAATATGAGTCAACAGTGTGCCCTGGCAGCCAAAAGGGCCAATCGTGTCCTGGGGTGCATCAAGCACAGCATAGCTAGCCAGTTGAGGGAGGTGATTGTCCCACTCTACACTGCGCTGGTGCGGCCCCACCTCGAGTACTATGTGCAGTTTTGGGTGCCTCAGTATAAGAAGGACATCAAACTATGTCCTTAGAGTGTGTCCAGAGGAGGGCAACCAAGATGGTGAAAGGCCTCGAGGGCAAGACTTATGAGGAGCGGCTGAGGCCACTTGGTTTGTTCAGCTTGGAGAAGAGAAGGCTGAGGGGTGACCTCATTGCAGTCTACAACTTCCTCAAGGGGGGCAGTGGAGGGGGAGGTGCTGATCTCCTCTCTCTGGTGACCAGCAATAGGACACGAGGAAATGGAATGAAGCTGCATCAGGGGAAGTTCAGACTGGACATTAGGAAAAGGTTCTTCACTGAGAGGGTGGTCGGTCACTGGAACAGGCTCCCCAGGGCAGTGGTCACGGCACCAAGCCTGTCAGAGTTCAAGGAGTGTCTGGATGACGCTCAGTCATATGATTTAGTTTTAGGTAGTCCTGCGAGTAGCAGGGAGTTGGATTCGATGATCCTTATGTCAACCAGCAGGGAATGGTCTTCCATATGGCTGCTGACTGTCTGAATGAGCTGCATGCATTCTCTCACATAGCAGCCATTCTCAAAATCAGGCTGCAGCAGTTTCATTGGCATTTGTTCACCATCCACAGAGAGGGCCACAAAATGTATATCATAATGTTTAAAGTCGAAAAGGTTTTTAGCATAATTGCTGCTAAAAGCGCTGTTATCTATGAACCCAATAACAACAAGCTTGACCAGTTGTCCCAGAAACAAATTGGTAGCTGACACAACTGCCAGCTGGTATGATGAACACTTTCATGCCCACCCAGTCCACTGGGTATTTAGTGTTGGCCCTAATGCCTCAGCGTGCCGCTCGTACTTTCTTCACAAACAGTGAGGCATAGGTAATAACCAGCTTGGAGGCTCCTGCTGCCAGGGAGCTCATCAAACAAAAGCTGTCTTTGTTGTGTGTGAGCCTAATTTTTACATCTGTACCATTCAACAAAAGTTTGTCTTGAAAGAACAGATTGCTGTAGAGGGGACCCAATAGTTTGATCCTCCTTGTCTGGGCTGTCAGAGCTGAGCATTGCCTGAAGTCCTGATTAGCGACACCATCCAGCATGACTGCTTTCTGCTGCCCAGCTATGTCTTTGTAGAGCAGCCTCGTGGAGAAGTATGTGGACAGGGTGTCACGGCTGTAATTGAGAAGCAACTCAATGAAGTTGCGGTAGGGGTAGCAGTTGTTGCTCTGGCTTATCAGTCAGTCCCCCAACACAATGTCCAGCTGCCTGAAAGCAAAGAGCAGTGGGTAATTCAAGAGACCCACGGCCTCACTGGCTCCAAGTTTGGCCCCATCAGCTTTTACAGTCTTGCAGCAGAGTGTTGTTTGGATCTTTGTAATCTTCCCCATTTCCAGCTATGAAAAAGTCCAGAGGTGCAGATGCTGTAATAGGGGAAAGTGGAGGCACCTCAATAAACAGGCATTTCTCAATGCTGATCTGCATTGGGGACACCTCAAACAAATCCAGCTCAGTTCTGGTACATTCTGCTGAGCAGCCATGAATGAAAGCCATCCCTTTGAAAATATATTTCCTTTTCTAGTGGTAGAATGGCCCTCTTTCTCTGGGTTTTCTGTTTCTTTTGCACCGTTTGGCCTGGCTTGTTCTTTTTCTTCTTCTTGTCCTGGTCAGACTGTTGTCTGGTGCCCCCCTTCTTTTTTCTTTTAAAAGGCTGGGTCGGTCCTTCTCTCTGGGAACGTGACATGGCTCTCATTAAGGCTTTTTCTTTGAATATAAGCAAATCCTGAGCCCTCCTGATTTGCCAGTGTTTGCAACTTGTCCATGACAACCTTGGAAACATATCCAAACATGTTTTTTGCAATATCTTGAGTGGCACTTTTAATGTGAGGCTTAACAATTTCCAAAACCCTTTTCAGAAGTGGGATGGCCTTTCTAAACAGGCTATGGAATATACCTCCAACGCCGACACCATACCTCACAGGAATGCCTTGAAAACCAGGAAGACCATTGCAAACCTGGGCTGTGTAATAATTCACATATGAGGGTGTGTCCCCATAACTTTTTAACACTACCATTTTGGTGTGGTTACTTGACCACACCAAAATGGTAGTGGTTACTATCAGAGGCTTCCGGGGCCAAAGATGCAGCTTCCCAATCACCTTCCCAAAGCAAAATGAGACGTACTTGTTCTGGTCAGTCTTTATTTCAGTGCTTATCATGTTGATGTGCTGGTGGTTTACCGGCACGTAGTGCAGCTTATCATACATCACTGTCACAATCTCGTTATTACTGCCAGTCAGAACACAACACAATAATGGAACCACAAAGTTCCCAACAAGCTTGTGTTCTACAAGATCTGTGTAGAGGTAGAGCAAGTTAAACCCTAAGGTGATGTCCACCACAAAACAACCCCCAGAGACTCCCCCAAAACATGTGCTTGATTCCCTAGTTGTAGAAAAAGCATAAGGCTTTTCATCCATTTTGAGCTTTGTTTTCCTTATGACGTGATCATAGACCAAGCCCCCTGCTGGAGAGTCAATGGCTGAATCTTTGTTGTGGGGGTTAATAAGATGGTTCATATGTTCCATCAACATGGAGAGGGATGGATAATAGCCTTTCCGCAAGGTATACTGCCATGTCTTACCCTGCAGCACTATTTCAAAGATAGCATCTTCATTGATGTTATTCCAGCTGTGCAGGTACTGTATTTCCACAAGCCCCACCTCCCACTTGCCTGAGAGCTTCAGAGGCCTCATAAGCTGTATGGTAAAGTTCAAGCTGGTGTTTTGTGGGAAGATTTGGCGCTAGCGTTGCTGGGTAGCATGATGTAGAACCCCTCGTTTGTCATCCTCCTTTTTCCACCAGCTCCACTGCCAATCACTAGATGTCCTGGACTTGGGAGGCTTCTAGCCAAATGTTAAATTTCTGGGGCCAGCCATGCCACTTCACCAGCAGCTGTTTCTTCCTTTCCTTTTTGCAGCAATGATCTTTTCAATTCTGTAGATTCTGTCCTTGTTGGGATTCACTTTTTTAAGTTCTTCAGGGTAAAATTTTCCCTCAGTTGCTTTGTGACCATTAAGCAGTACACTGATATCTGTCCCCTTCTCACAATTTCAGCTACTATGAAAATTTCATCTGTGAATGTCTGTTCATAACCTTTCTCAAATCTCTTTTGTTCTTTACACCCTGATGTGGTTTCCCTTTTTGAGCAAAGGTTCAAATTCTTTAATTTTAAGCACACTCCCATATACGGTTTTCTAAACCCTTGCAGAGTTGAAAGGATTCATGTCTACAAGCCTGACTCTAATAGTTCTCTGGAAGCTATGGTTATAGCTCTTTATAAGCTCCGACAGCACATCAAAGTTACATTATCCAAGTCTGCCTGCCATTGTGCATCCACCTTTGTCACAATCACCTTGTTTCTTTTAACGTGCTTTCTTACAGCCTAGCATAAGCTGTAAGTAGCCTGGTTTTCAAGCCAGGTGGCCACTTAGCTTCTGTTCAGATCAGCAATTCACCTTTTAGCAGCTTCAGAAAGGGAATTTACACCCCCAAAGCTTCTCACCTCCCCAGGAATAGTAAATCTCTTTTAACAGAAGTGGTGGCATAGACATGTCTACTGACATGCTGCTACTTCACACATGTATGAAATGAAACAATGGACAATCAATTTAACAGAGGAACTTTATTAACAGGGTATGAGTGGAGTTGGTTGCCAATCAGACTTCTTCAGGCTTTTTCCTTTTTTTCTTGAATGCCACTGTTACTTCTTTGCCCATTCTTCTTTCTTTGGCCACTGCAGGCCCGGACAGCAATGCAGACAAGTCAAGGTGCAGTTCTGACTTTTCCCTCATCAGTCAGTCAGCAGGAGTTTTTTGAAACATTCTGTAAGGTCATCGACCTAAGGATAAAAAAGCATAGAGCACCAGCCTGCACCCCATAGTGGTCTTACAGGTAGCTGTAAGATCTCCCACAATCACAGGCAAAGGGAGCTTCCCACCACCACCACCTGCCCTCTCTGTGTGACATCTCAAAATCCAGTTTGGGATTCATAGACCCATTGGCCAGTTCTTCTGGTTTGCATGATCTTTTTGGGGAATCCCTTAGGGTCTTTTACTTATTGTCCCCATGCACTTGTTCTTCTGAAGTTGGCATTTTGTTCTGGTTTTCCATTTTTGCAGGCAGCATTGACTGTGTCTTGCAGCATCATGCAAAGCCCAAAGTCTGCCCCAGTAATACTGCATGGTCATCCTGTTGGGCTGGGCCTGGATGTGGGGACCTCTTAGTCCAGCTCACAGGATTCATCTCTTCTTTGCATGTAACAGGATTTGTGCTGGGGGCACCTTGGTGGGCCTCCTAGGAGGGATCCATAGCCCTTGGGCATGTTCCAGCTTGTCTGTGCCCCCCACCTTTTTGGCACCCCTCCACTGTCTTGAACTTCCCCCCCCCACCCAGACGTGCTAGGGCTTGTTTTTCAGCCTTGTAAAGTGGAGCACCCCAAACATGCCTTTTACCTTTATTTAATTATTGTCTATTCACATTTAAACTTTAATTATTCATTTCATTAGCTCTTATTAAAGAATATTTTAAAGAATGATTAAGGGACTGGAGCATCTGTCCTATGAGCAAATTGAGCCTATTTCTATGTATGTATATACTGTATATATTGTATATAAATGTATATATTTTTATATCTGAGCATTTCCTGGTCCAAAGGAAGTGGGCAGCCAATCAGAAGGAGATCTTAGAACATGTGGGTATGACAGTGTCAATGACATTGAGGAAAATGGCAGCTACCTACCATAAAATGGTCACTGAAAAAACATGGTGGACTCTGCATATTTAGTGGGAGAGGGGCTTCCTGCTCTGACATCATTCTGGGGTAAACAGGAAGGTGTGGGTGGCTGTCTGAGAACACATGGGTATGACAGTGTCAAGAAATGGCCATCAGCCAATCACAGAGCAGTATGAAAACACGTGGGTTATGCCGTTTATGTTGTCCTGTAAAATTTGAGAGATCCAAATGGACCGTGACACTGCATATGTAGGAACGGAGTCAAGCTCAGTTGGAGTTGAAACTAGCAAGGGAAGTAAAAGGCAACAATAAAGTTCTCTAAGTACATCAGTAGGAAAAGGAAAGCTAAAGAGAATGTGGGCCCATTGCTCATAGGGCAGGGGGCCTAGCGACAAGGGACACTGAAAAAGCTGAGGTACTCAATGCCTTTCTTGCCTCACTTTTCTCTGGTAAGGTCTGCCCTCAGGCCTCCCAGGTCCCTAAGCCTCCTAGTGGCATCTGTGGGAGTCAAGCAGTACCCACAGTAGGGGAAGAAAGAGTTAGGGATCACTTAAACTATTTGGGCATATACAACTTCATGGGATGAGATGGGAATGCATCTGAGGGTGTTGAAGGAGCTGGCTGATGTCATTGCAGGCACAGGAATGGCTATGATGCAGCTGCAGACAGCTACTCCTGTGGCATAGCTCAAACAGGGACTGAAGGCCCAGGACTGAACTCAAATGGAGTCTTTGGACTCATGGGAAGAGGATGTGGGTGGAGACCCCAGATGAGGCTGGTCACAACAATTAAGGCCTTTTAATGCACTCAGGGCCCTGACACCATGGCTGTGGTGAATTTCCCATCTTCTGTCATGGGTAGTACAAGAAACCAGGATCTCTTGGAAAAAATTAAAGTGACTGGAGAGGACCAAAGAACAACACCCACACCACCTAAGAAGAGAAAACAACCTAAAACCCCAGTGGCTGACTCTCTAAAGTTTACTGCTGAAAATAAATAATTGCTAAACCCTTCAACTTTGTTGTCTACTTAAAAACAAAAAAAAAACCTGCATGGAGAACAGTTAAAGAACACACACACATACAGAAATTTTTAAAACACTTCAGCTGGGTTGTAAGTTTTATTTACATAATGTATTTATGAAAATCATTACAGGAAATACAGGTCTGGGTCTTTTGAAACATATTTTGAGTAGCTCTGGTGATGGAGAAAGCTCTATAAGTTATTTTTTTACAAAGTGCATCACCATTCATTCATTCTGTACTAAACATTAGAATGCAATTTTAAAAGCTGTTCAGAAGGTAGGCCCCTTTTTATGCTGATGTAGGAAAAAGGCACAGTGGTATCTGCAAGCGGGGATGTTGCTGTTGCTTCCTGTGGAAAGTGATGCCTGTAGTGTTCTGTTTTAAAAAGGCCATGGCATTTTCAGGAAAGACAGTGCTGTTTGGGGGTGTAGCTGTAGGAGTCAAAAAGCACATGACTGGAATGGGGAGGGACTTCTGGGGAAAGTGGGACATGTCACAGCCAGTAGAGGCAGGGCTTCTTCAGGAAGTGGAGGTGTGACACCTGTCGCTGCTCATCTTAGATAAACGTACTTATAGTATGTGGAGTTACTTTGATATCAGCAGCAAAGCCAGCTAACCTAAAGCTGGCTTCAAGGCCATAGTCACAACAGATATTGAGGTATCTCCTCTTCCTCTTAAAGGAATTCCAGCTTGCAAAGTCTCTGGGACAAAACTCTCACAGAGATGTAAGACCTCTTGGAGTTAATAAGTCCTCTGGAAGAGTTCACACTTGGGAAGAGCACAGTCACTTGCTTTAAGCAAAGTAAGCATCTCTTGGGGGCAGTGGATGGTATATAAATGTTAGGGTTCAGGCAAGTGATTGGGTCTCTGACTAAGCCTTGGCCTGAGATTCAGATAACTGAACAAAATGTAGAAAACTACCGGCCACGACATGAGAAATTGCTGGACATGACAGATAACAGTGAGAAGCTGCCAAAAGTTAAAGGCAGCACTGTGAGGAATGACTGGATTGCGCAGGTGGTTAAGGGGGAGCTATGTGAGAGATGGACAGACTTCACAGACACCTGACAGGGAGCATTGGGGGCCTTTTGGGGAGGCAAACCTTGCAAGGCCAGCAGTGCATGGGTAACTATAGCAGTAATAGCATATAAGGATGAGAGTGCCTAGGGACTGGTATCAGAAATACAAAATTTGGGTACAGATGTAGCAAAAGGGACCAGTGGGGGAAAAGTAATTTTTGACAGGTTGTTTATTTGGGAGGAGACTAGGCTAGAGAAAAGGAGGCATAAAAGCTGCAAAGGGAGGATACAGGCAATTTTGCAGCTGCTTAATGGGTAACATAGTCTGACTTGTCTGTCAGTCAAGCTGTTTAGCTATGGAAAACAAGGATCCTACAGTGCCTTGTATAATTTTTTTTTCCCTTTCCTGTCACCGAGTATGCACTGAACATCAGGAAACAATTGCAGCTAATTGGGACACTGAGCTCCTCTTGAACCCATGAAAACATTTAGAATCCACATCTTCTGTCAAAGAGTTCCTCCAGTCCACTATCTATTGCATAACAAATCACATCCTTTTGTTTCTTTTCAACACAGCTCCCACTAGCTTCATTTTTTGTATTGGAAGAGATAGTGAACAGTCCTTATTTACAAGCCACTCATGATTTTATCGAACTTTGCCATATCTACCTTACATTGTCTTTTCTTCAGACTGACAAATCCCTACTTACTCAGTAATTCCTATACAGAAGCAGTTCCACTGTATTTCATTGTTGTGGTTTAACCCCAGTCGGCAACTAAGCACCATGCAGGTGCTCACTCACCCTCCCCCCTCTCGGTCAGATGGGGGAGAGAATCGGAAGAGCACAAGTAAGAAAACACATGGGCTGAGATAAGAACAGTTTAATAACTGAAATAAAATAAAATAATAATAATAATAACAATAATAATAATAATAATAAAAATTGTAATGAAAAGGAAAACAACAAGAGAGCGAGAGAGAGAGGAACAAAATCCAGGGAAAAACAAAAAAAAAAGTGATGCAACCGCTCACCACCCATCGACTGATGCCCAGACAGTCCCCGAGCCAACTCCCCCCAGTTTATATACTGAGCATGACATCATATGGTATGGAATAGCCCTTTGGCCAGTTTGGATCAACTATCCTGGCTGTGCCCCCTCCCAGCTTCTTGTGCACCTGGCAGACCATGGGAAGCTGAAAAGTCCTTGACTAGTGTAAACATTACTTAGCAACAACTGAAACATCAGTGTGTTATCAACCTTATTCTCATACTAAAATCCAAAACACAGCACTATACCAGCTACTAGGAAGAAAATTAACTCTATCCCAGCCGAAACGAGGACATTGGTTTACGTGGCAAGGTTTTGGTAGTGTTGGGGGCTGCAGTGATGGCTTCTGTGAGAAAAGATCAGGAGCTGCCCCCATGTTGGTCAGAGCCAAAATGGACCCGCCGGTGGCCAAAGCTGAGCCCATCAGTGGCGCTGGTGGTGCCTCTGTGATAACATATTTAAGAAAGGGTTAAAAAACACTGCACACCAGCTGTGAAAGAGAGGAGTGAGAAAAAAATGTGAGAAAAACAACCCTGACCAAGGTCAGTGAAATAGGGGGAGGAGGTGATCCATAGTAGATATTTCCCTGCAGCTCCTGGAGAAGACTACATCAAAGCTGATATCCACACTGCGGCCCTTGGAGGACCCCACACCGGAGCAGGTGGATGTGCCCTAAAGGAAGCTGCAGCCTGTGGAGAGCCCATGCTGGAGCAGGCTCCTGGCAGGAACTGTGGCCCATAGGGGATCCATGCTGGAGCAGTCTGTTCCTGATAGACTATACCCTATGTAAAGTACCCACGCTGGAGCAGTTTGTGAAGGACTGTATCCCATGGGAGGGACCCCACGCTGGAGCAGGGGAAGAGCGTGAGGAGGAAGGAGTGGCAGAGACAAAGCATTATGAACTGACTGCAAACCCCATTCCCCATCCCCCTGTGCTGCTTGGGGCAAGGGAGGAGGTAGAATAATTGGGAGTGAAGTTGAGCCTTGGAAGAAGGGAGGGATGTGGGGAAGGTGTTTTAAGTTTTATTTTTATTTCTCACTATCCTATTCTATTTCTTAATTGGCAATAAATTAAATTAATTTTCCCAAGTTGAATCTGTTTTGCCTATGATGGTAACCGGTGAGTGATTTCCCTGTCCTTATCTCAACCCACGAGCTTGTTTTCTCCCCCTGTCTTGCTGAGGAGGGAGAGTGATAGAGTGGCTTGGTGGGCACCTGGCATCCAGCCAAGGTTAACCCACCACATCCAGATATTTGTTCATCCTTGATAAGCTCTGAATCTTTCCCAGTTCTTCTATATGCATTCTGAGAAGAGAGGACCAGAGCTACTCAAAGTGCATAAGATTTGCACAAACCATGGATTTGTTTGATTTGTTTCTATTCTTTCCTAAAAATTCCTTACATATGATTTGGTTTTTTGATTGCTACTGAGCACTGGGATGACATTTTCATAGAGCAACCTCTTACAGCCCCAATACCTTTCTGCTGAGCAGTAATGTTTGGTGCAAAGTTGATCATCCAAATTTACACAATTAGAAATGTTTCCTAGATATGTCTAGGAAAAAGTCAGAGACTTTCATTAGGGCAAGTTAGACAACTCAGGGAGGAGTGGCACACAAAGAAGGTAACCTCCAGAACAAATTTGGAACTAAACAGAAAAGGCCTTTACAACCATATTTAGAACAAGAAAGGTGATAGCTAGTCACCTGACACAGTCTGCTGGGCAGTTGGGCCAATACAACACAGAAGCAATTTATTCCAGCACCTCTTTTGCTGAAAATTAATATCAAAACCTTAAATAAATCAACAATTGCTCATTTCTCTGTATTTGGGATAATAAATTATTTAGTTTATAAGTAGCTTCTAGCTTCCACGGTGTGTTATTTGATCAGTTTTCCTTATGGATGCATTCTTTCTCTCTCTCCTGAACAATAATTATCATTCTGTTTTAAAGGAAAAGAGGGGAAAAAAGAGGATAGATTGCATTTTTTTAAAGCAAAATAAAAAAGCACAAATATGTTAAACATATCTTAAAATGCTATGACAACTCTGTGTGTTAGATGCCTACAAATAAGTGATAGAGGATGTTATGTTATTTACAGTGTTACACAAAAACTGAGACCCTCATTTGACACATAACTCATAAAGGCAGTAAATGATTCAGAAAACATCCAAGTATGTACAACATGCATTTACAATAGAGTAGACAATTAGAAACGATGATATGTGGCAATTTTCTTTGGCTGCTTTTCTCTGCAGCATTTCATAGGTGCTTTTTGTTTCTTACTGGAAGCAAGTCCTGGCTGATGGTATGTAGCCACACTGCAGGACCAAGAAATGGCCTTTCTTATGTTCACCAGGCTGAGATGTGTTCATTGAGGGCACAAAAGTTTGGTATCCTGGATGCACAAATAACTGCTTGCAATGTCTGTGAAGATACAGTAGCTGGAGAGAAGCAAGGAGATGTAGCTTTGTTGTTTTGAAGGACTGGAAAGAAAAGGAGCTTTCCTGTTTACCTGATAACCTTAGTGACTTCTCTCAAACCTGGGAGTGTTGAGGTGGTTCAAATGGGGAAGGGAATAACTGGGTCAAGAGAAGGGACAAGGTTTTTGTCTGGTGTAAATGGGCTTCCATGGAGCTGTGCTGATTTGCACCAGCTGAATAGGCAGGCTGCACAAGGTTGTGCAAAACATCTTTCAACTATATGCCCCTGAAGGGAGCCTTTTAGTACAGAGAATATCCACATATATATGCACACACACAAAAAACCCACAGTCTAAGTTAAATAACATGAAACTATGAAAATCAGAACAACTTCACAGCCATTGCAGTACTTTACTCCTCTTCAAAGCATGTTTCTGCTTGTCAGGCTTCATCCAAAAGTTAGCAAGGATAACACAGTGGTGGCCCAAGGGTCACGGGACTGCCTAGATCAGAGGTCTGGGTAATGGAGCAAACAGAGGAGCTGGCCTTTCCCTCATGTATTTGCTGACTGTGCTCTATACTACTACAGGAGCTAGCATCTAGCCAAGCAAGGGCTAGCTACAGCCTGGCAGCAGAACCTGGGTCCAAGTAGATTTACTAACTTTGGAGTGTGGATTTGACTGAATCAGAGGCCTATCATTCTCACAGTGTAGTAAAAATAAGTCCAGAGGTGAGAGGCCAATTTCTGCTCCTAGTTCTGTGGGTGTCAAGCCAGGGTAAATCACATAACTGATTGTTGCTTTGTCTTGTGCTGTAAGGTTGGGATTACCCCAAAGACCTAAGGACTCAGGCAGCCAAATCCTGAATTGACTTTCCTTAGTCTTAGGTCCCTTTGAAGGATGCAGCCTAATGCTTTCAAGCTCATACTCTATAATGTATTACCCCCATCTGTATCTGAAGGATGTGGGAGAGGGACTGGACACTGCTTTGAATTTACTCCACTTCAATGCAAATTCCCTCTCCCCTCTGGGTAATGTCATAGGTCATTACAGTCACCTCAATGTCTCAATGTGAGCTGGCCCAGTGGGTAATCTATACTGGAGGAGGTTCCAGAGGCCCTGGGTTATAATGCCTATTCTGCAACTAAGATGTGTGATTTTGGGGAAATCTTTTCTTCCCTTGCCATCCTTTTTCTGTCTTGTCTCTTATACAAGCTCTTTGGGACACCAAATACCATACTAAAGGGATGGATTTTCAAGTGCCTCTGGTAACTCAACAACATAAGTCCACTGGAAGCTTGTGGTCTGCAATTTGTTAGGCATCAGAAAAGCCCACCTGGCCTTCTTTACTACAGGCTTGCAGAGTTTCTCAGGGGGTAGCTGTACTGCTGCATGGGACTGCATATAAATAGGCCTGACTAAAGGAAGGAAAATGAGCATGTGGCATCTAGAATTTGTACATAGCTCTTGTTTTCAATAGAGGGAATGCAAAGACACAGTGTGTTCAAGTACTTGTCAACTAAGGGAAAAACAGCAAAAGGGACTTGAGTCCTGACAGTTTGTGTATGACAAACGCCAAAATTCATGGGCTTTTCAAATGCACAATTCTGTTTAGTGTGATGGAGCCCAATGCTGAACTCTTTAACTGGCCACCATTTGGCTATTCTGGCTTCCATCACCAACATCTTAGCTTGCAACTTTGGTACCATTTTCTTTCCATCCTAATGTTTTTTGTTCATTTTCTGATGGATCAGGTGGTCAAATAGACTTCTCTGCACTCTAACTAGCACTATGTGGTTGGTCTTTACAGTGAGAAACTCACTGATTTTCATCATCCTACTAAATAGCTTAATTTACTAGTCTGCTCTCAGGTCTCAAATCAGTATGCAAAACCCTTAAGCATGTGCTTAACTTTACACATACCCCGGATGTGTCAGTGGGAGTCTAGCACTAAGATAAGTTAGAGTCTTATCTTAAGTGAGAGTCTAAAGATAAGTTTTTCTGAGATGAACATAAGCATATACTTAAATAATTTACTGAGTTGGGACCCTAGTTCCCCTGGTTTACATCTGACATAACTTCCTTGACTTATTTCCCTCAATCTAACTGGGACCAGAATGTGGCACAAAGGGTGAGTTGAGTGTAGTTTGGCTGAAATTTTTGTTCTCTTGGTTTTTTTGCAGAGTACTGGGTTCAAAGCCTCAGCTATCCTGAACCCATTTTCTAAGGGATAATTAGAATAATCAATATCTGTAAAATAATAAAATGACAGTGCCTAGTGACTACAAGCTGACCTCTGATTAATATTTCATTTAAAATCACATTTCTTTCTTTATATAAGTAACATTATTCAATGCATGCTTTATGTTATCCTGCTGTAATTAATAATAGTAGCATGCTGTTGGATCTACTATTAGCCTAGTGCCCAATGAAGCAAACCTTTCGGAAGGCAGAGAACAGATAAAATTCATTTCCTATATTCAAAACAAATAAAACTTCTTGTAGAAGAAAACAGGAGTTTTTTGTTGGCTTTTCAATTTGAGGGGGTTTTGTATGTTTTTGTGGGGGGGTTTTCTGAGGTGGGTGGAGTGGGAAGGACATTACAGGGCTTTTTGATTTGGGGAGTCTACTACAAGCAAACAGGAACTTCTCAAATTCTTGCAAATTATCTATTCAGGCATCATAATGCAGTGCACAAAAAGCCAGGGCAATTGAAGATTAGAAGGTTTTTCAAAATGTTATGGGACAGAAATCTTTGTAACTATACAAAATTTGCTCTCAACATAGCATAACATAAAGGTACCATTGATATGTTTCTCCATTTTGAAATATTGCAAAAAATGCTACATATGGCACTTAACACAACTGTATATACATGTGGTGGGTTGACCCTGGCTGGACGCCAGGTGCCCACCAAAGCCACTCTATCACTCCCCCTCCTCAGCTGGACAGGGGAGAGAAAATATAACGAAAGGCTCCTGCATCGAGATAAGGACATTGCTCAGAGAGATCACTCGGCAATTACCATCATGGGCAAAATAGACTTGACTTGGGAAAAATTAATTTAATTTATTACCAATTTAAAAAAGACTAGGATAATGAGAAATAAAAACCCTAAATCTTAAAACACCTTCCCCCACCCCTCCCTTCTTCCCGAGCTCAACTTTACTCCTGAATTCTCTACCTCCTCCCCCCCCAAGCGGCGCAGAGGAATGGGAAATGGGGGTTGTGGTCAGTTCATCACAGATTGTCTCTGCCGCTCCTTCCTCCTCAGGGGGAGGACTCCTCACACTCTTCCCCTGCTCCAGCGTGGGGTCCCTCCCACAGGAGACACTTCTCCATGAACATCTCCAACATGGGTCCTTCCCACAGGATGCAATTCTTCACAAACTGCTCCAGGGTGGGTCCTTTCCATGAGGTGCAGTACTTCAGGAACAGACTGCTCCAGCATGGGTCCCCCATGGGGGTCACAAGTCCTGCCAGCAAACCTGCTCCAGCATGGGCTCCTCTCCCCACGGATTCACAGGTCCTGCCAGGAGCCTGCTCCAGCACAGACTTCCCACGGGGTCACAGCCTCCTTCAGGGCACATTCTGGCTCTGGCATGGGGTCCTCCACAGGCTACAGGTGGATATCTGCTCCACTGTTAACCTCCATGGGCTGCAGGGGGACAGCCTGCCTCACCATGGTCTTCACCATGGGCTGCAGGGGAATCTCTGCTCCGGCGCCTGGAGCACCTCCTCCCCCTCCTTCTTCACTGACCTTGGTGTCTGCAGAGTTGTTTCTTTCACATATTCTCACTCCTCTCTCCAGCTGCAATTCCACAGGTTTGGGTTTTTTTTCTCCATTCTTAAATATGTTATCACAGAGGCGCTACCACAGTTGCTGATTGGCTCAGCCTTGGCCAGAGGTGGGTCTGTCTTGGAGCCGGCTGGCATTGGCTCTATCAGACATAGGGGAAGCTTCTAGAAGCTTCTCACAGAAGCTGCCCCTGTAGCCCCCCCACTACCAAAACCTTGCCATGCAAACCCAATACAATACATATTTTAATTTTTAAAAGTTTTATTTCCTTTTCTGTTTTCTGTTAGCAGAATTGCTAAAATAAAATAAATTGTTTAATTTAAAGGTGGAATACTTCATTATAGAAAATAAAGTTTTACATGTGACTATGTATTTTGTTTATGTTTTATACAGTGATAGGGTCTTGATTAGCTATTACATTGGACAACCTTGTTTTCAATTCTTCCTGTGTGAAGTGAATTGCTGTTCTCTGCCAGTCAGTATGAAGTGGCTGGTTCTTGATTGGTTGGCATGGGGTACTGTATACTCAGGAAAGGTGTATCTTCACCTGTTCTTTCATCTTCTATTTCACTCTCAGAGCTGCTGCTCTCAGAGCTTGTATCACAGTCTTCCACTCTGCTGGAAATATGGCCATTGGGCTTTGTTCTTTTTACCCTCTAGCTGTTGGTGAGTTTCTTTGGAGGCTCCTGTGCTGGCTCATACTCTTGCATTGCCCCATATTCCTCATCCTCTAATATTCTCAGAGGACTAGGTGGCAGACTGTTGCTCTCATAGGCAGAACTGTGGTGGAAGTAGTTGAACTGCTGAAGGTGGTGGTCATACTTCTCCCATAGTTGCAGTGGGGTCACCAGAAACAGCGGTCTCTCCTCTTTCATGAAGGGACTCATGGCCACAGAGGGACAGACATGGTTAAACTGGAAACTGGTGGGCACATTTTGGAAAACAATGACTTCGGAGAAGTCAGAGTGTGAAAATCTACAGGTGACATGATCAGGTGTGGTCATAGTTGTGTTGGAAAATAAGTGAGGAACATGTAAAGAATAAAGTTCCAAGGGTCAACCAAGAAGAAACAAAAGAAAACCCAAGAATATCCTGGTGAAACTGGATCTTCCAGCATGTGATATTTAGCCACGGAGAAAATTAAGCCTTAAAAGGAAGAATGACCCTGGATTCATGACCTGAAAAGCATGGTTTTGGGGTCTATGACCACCAGTGACCACCAGAGGACCCCCACGTGAAAAACTGAGCATGCGTTATGCTGAATAATCATTATGTAAGCTACTAATTAACATAGTCCTGCCTAGTAGTGTGAAAACCTATGCATATGGAAAGATATACTATGTAAATGAACCTAGATCTGTGTAAACTGGTATGCACGTTAGGCGGAAGGATCCCCCGTGCATCCAGCGCTGCAATAAAGAGAATGCCTGCTTCTTAATGCTACATTGGTGTTAAGAGGTTTATTTCCGATTTCGGTGACAGTTTTGGTGACCTAGATGGGACACTGCTTCTGAATTTCAACAGATCCGAGGGATTGCAGGACCTCCAGCTGGCACTGAGGGGTTCTCGGGGAGAACCTCCAATCCCCGGACCGAAGAGCTCTGAGCAAGACCCCTGGGAAGGTAAAGGCATTCCTTTCTTTAATTTTCTTTAAAAGGGTGGTTGCCTGCCCGTAAGATGTGGGGAAAGCCCCACAGGGTTGGGCTATAAAGGTACCTAAGGGAAGGAAGGAATTGATCCTATCGGACGAAAGTCCGTAAGACACCCGGGTTTGGAATCTGGAATTGGATTTGGCAATCAATTAAAACCTCCAGAGGAAGAGATGGGTTAGAGTTCCATTGAAAAAAGGGTATAAGGAGTATGAGTCCCTAATGTTTTGTTAAAGGGTATTTTTGTGTTTTTGTAAGTCATTGTCTTTGTGGTTTTGTATTTGACTATTTTATAATGGGTAATAAGCCTTCGGCGGAAGGGGGGATTTTGAAAAGATCTCCCCTAGGTTGTATATTGAAACATTGGGGAAAAGTGGGGGGGAGAACCTCTCACTCAAAAACAGCTTATAGAGTATTGTAATAATTGGTGGCCAATGTATAATCTTGAAGATCAGGAAAAAGGGCCAAAGAATGGAACAGTAAGATATAACACTATATTACAATTGATGTTATTTTGCAGGCGGGAGGGTAAATGGGATGAGGTACCTTGTGTAGATTTATTTTTCACTTTGAGAAATCATCCGGAGTGGCAAAACCAGTGTGGGATTATCCTGCAAGATTCTATGGTATTGACTTTGGAAAAACAGGGAAGGAATAAGAGTTTAAAATGATGTTGCTCTGCCTGTAGCATTGGGAAAAGGTGTTTAAAGTGTGGACAAGAAGAAGATGATTTGGAATTTATGGTAGCTCCTCGCCAAAGGCTTGGAGAAAATCCTGATGAAGGAGATGATGCAAATGGCGTGGGGGCAGGTGGTCATGGGCAGAATGGTGAAACTGGGGTTGTAGGGGAACGGTTTAGAGGAACAGAGAAATTTAGTCCTATTGCGGGGAGGACAAGGGGACAACAAGGGGAGTTGGGGAAGTTTTTCAAGCTCCTCTATGCCAGGCGGTTGGAAATAACAGACTGGTAACAGTGAAAGTGCCATTTTCTATAACGGACTTAAGATCCTGGAAGGAAATGGCGGGTATTTATATGGAAGACCTGGAAAGGGTGGCTAAGGTGTTTGAAACTATAATCAGGACTCAAGATCCTGATTGGAATGATTTACAGGTAATATTAGATACATTGTTGGATGGCACTGAAAAGAAGATGGTATTAAATACTGCTCGGAAACAGGTAGAAGGGGCATGTGCTAATGGAGATTTGCAGGGAACGATAGATCAAAATTTTCCTGCCACAGACCCAGAGTGGGATCCCAATCAGCCAGGACCCCGAGGGCTTTTAACAAGGTATCAGAGATGGATATTTTTTGGCATAAGGCACGCTATGCCAAAAGCGATTAATTGGTCTAAATTATGAGATTAAACAAGAACCAAATGACTCATCAATTTTTGTATATGCCCGAATGCCCGATACCCTTGATGGGAAGGGATTTATTGAGCAAATTAGATGCGCAGATAACCTTTAAGAATGGAGAGGTACAACTACTAATACCCGAATCAAAAGCTGTGGAAGCAAGAATTTTTATGTTACAGAACACACCAAGACCGAAGGAGGAAATTCCTGCAGAAGTGGAGGATGCAGTAACACCCTTGGTATGGGCTAGTGGAATCCCAGGTTGGTCTAAATTGGCAGAACCAGTAAAAGTTGTTCTAAAATCTGGAACTAAACCGATAAGACAAAAACAGTATCCCATTAAGTGGGAAGCTAGAAAGGGGTTGGAAGAACTAATAACGAAATTTTTGAATTATGGATTATTGATAGAGTGTGAATTGGAATATAACACCATCCCCGATCAACAGGTGCGTGCTGGAGTCCACTCAGGTCTCTTCTCCCCGTGGGATGCGGCAAGACGAACTGGGCAAGGCTGTCAGCTCAGTCCCATCTGGGTCGCCAAAAACTGTTATCCCACAAGTGTGAGGTTGTTTACCCAGTGTGCGAGACGCCAATATACACACAGGGCAGAGGTATTTTTATTTCATGTCTGCACAGAGATGGGTGCTAGGTGGTAGCTCCACAAAGCTAGCACAAAGTTCAGTCATACAGGTACAGTATTTATACAGTCCAGTTATGCATATGCATAATTACACAAAGCAGTTTTCTATTGGTCTACATTTCTCTTATTTCAACTTAAAGCTACAGTGCTACTTTAATATTCTGCGCACGCTCAAAGGTGAGAGGTCTCTGCTTGGGCCGGGGTCTGCAGCTCGAGGGGTGTGACTTTTAGTATTATAATGAGGATAGTTCACGTGAGGGTGCTTCTTATCACACTTCTACTAGTTGTTTCAGATGGTTCCCAAAACATCTTAATTAGCTTGCATATTTCTCCAGGATGTGCTTTACTCCCAAGGACAGTAATTCTTGTTTAGATGTTCCTCTTTCCAGTCTGAATCCCCCTTATCAACTTTACATAAGCCTTGGCCTTCCACCAGCTCCTGTTAGACTACACTGTTAGACTACAGTAGGGCACACCATTGTTCCTAATAGGAACTCTTGGCTTCTCCACTTTTAAAAATATGGCCATGGATTTAGGTCCCTAACGGGGAAGTGTTGGAAGTTGAGATGTTTTGAAAATGTATCTTTGCCTTACCAAAGTCAGTGGGAACTTTGCCATTGACTTCAGTGGAGCCAGGGCTCACCCCTGCACTGAGCTGTCACTAATATTTACAGTGATGGTGGAACAGGAGAGCAAGAATGGCTTGTGGCTGCAGGAAGCAGACTTTCTGGACAGTGGACTTCTACAGGGAAAGGTAGAGCAGAAGGAATGGCTATGCACAGTGTAAATTCTGGCCTCTTCCACAGAAGCCAATGTAAGCTATGAATAGGCATGTGTGTAGAGCTTTGTTCTCACAAATGGCTGGTGGGATGCCCGAGAAGTGTCTGCTCCAGCCCCACTTCACCAGCCAAACACACATCCTGTTCTATTATCCAAATAAGTTTTTCATCCAGCCTTTTATTTCTAAGGCTACTTTTTAAACTCCTCGCTACTTATCCTCTCACACACAGCAGCAGCACCTTGGTTGATGAGGCCCAACACTTTTCACAAAAACTAGCATGTTCCTGTTTAGTGTGCTCTGGGGAGTGGTGGTGAAATCCTACCCTACTGAAGTCAGTGGGAGTCCTGCCATTTACTACAGTGGGACAGAGACTTCTCCCCTGAAACTTTCTGTAGACTATGCCTTTCTTATACAAAACCCCTCATCTTTTTCTTCCTGCTTCAGAAGCAATGGAAACATTTGTTTTAAGGACTACTGGAATGGGTATTACAGTGAGCTTTGTCATTTTGATGCTCATGCTCATAGTGTCTGGGAGTCTGAAGCATGAATTCATAATGTGATGTTCCAGATCATATGTGGCCTTCTCTACTCACCAGCTGTCAGGCCAGGAACAGCAAGAAGTTTAAGACATGAACGTGCTTGAAGAAAATGATCCCCATACACACACCCAGCCCTACTGCAGTTGCAAATTCTTTCTGAGGTGTTTTTGTTGGTACTGGTGTTCTAGGTCCACAGGCTCTGCTACAGTACTGCTGCACATGCTAATAAGCTGACCATCCTCGACAATGTTCTTATCTGACTGCACATTTGCAACTTAAGTTTCTAATTGCTTCTGGGTGGAGAACACCAAGAGAATCTAGTCATTAGTCTTTGGCAGATGCAAGTTTAAAAGCTGCAGGATGAGTTCTGCTGTGACACTGACAGTCTAGAGTGAAATACAGGCAGTAAAACCTATATGCATCAGCTGGATGTTCTCTGGTGGTGGGTTGGTGTGGTGTGGCCCATTGGCCATGTTAACCATGTTGCTCCTTTCTGAGTGCAGGCTCTGCTGAAAACAGTTATGCAACTTTTTCCTCTGTTTTCTGTATGTGAAAAATGAAAACAGTTTTAAGAGATAAAAGGAAAGCAGGTGCACCTTTTAGATAATAATAATAATAATAATAATAACAACAACAACAACAACATCACTTTATTACCAACACATTCCCCATTGCTGCAAGATCTCAGAGGAACTCCTAACAGCATGAATGTAACTGCAGCTAGAGCTGTGGGGACCTGCAGAGTGGGGGAAGGGGTGTGAGAACCCTTCTGAGAGTCAGCAGGGCCACAGAAGGACAGGAAAAAGTGTGAGGAAAAAGAAAGTTGTTTCCAAAATGTACTCCATTTCAGGGAGATCTCTTCTATGCATTCAAAAGTAAAAGGGGCAGGGATTTTAACCCTATCACCTTGCCACTCTCACCAAGGCCAAGGTGAGTTTTTGATGATCCTCTGGATTATACCTGCTGTGGTTTCTATTTACCATATGGAGTTGTCACTGCTTACTGCTGAGAAGGCAATGACACACAATATGACAGCCTCACCTTCCTTAGGGCTTGCACACATTCATTGAAAACAGTGGTGTGAAGTATATGTGTGCATTTGACAGCTTTCTGTCCAATCCAAGAGGTTGCACTGGAAGCCGCTCCTTTGTGAGCCTACAGAACTAGTACCTGAAGCAGGGAACATGACATCTATCATCTTGCCCAGGTACAAGTAGCACCCCCATATAGAGAGGCAGCCATGTGTCTTACAGTGGTATCTCCCTGAGCCACATGGCCTGCATCTTGTTTCAGCCATGCAGCTAGCAATGGACTTTGATGCCATTTTTGTTCTGCAGTCAAGGCAAGACATTTAATAATAACATGAGGAGTAGAGCCCTTTGTATTCTGTCATACTGCAGCTACCAATTCGTTGTGGAATTTGTCTCCTACTCCAGCAGTACATTCCAAAGCTTCAGCTTCCATTTAAAAATGTTAAAGATGTTAAAGTTGTAGAGGAAGTCCTGGAAATCTAGAGTGAGTGTGTGAGGTCTGCCTGAGTCTGCAGGCAACCTGGCAGCTCTAAGAGGTGGAAGCTGTTTCATTACAACAATACAAGATTAACCCTAGACCCTAATGATTACCAGGTAGATGTCAGGGCTCTTAATGCATTCAACAGAGACATCTAGCTTCTGTACTAATGTTATGGTCAGACTTGCATGCTTCTTGTTCCCAAGCCTCAACTCTTCCTTCCCTAGTTACAAATCTTTCTGTCTTTCCTCAGAAGAACTTTTCAAGAGCTCATTATGAGACTTCTAACAAAATCTGCGGCATGCTAAAAACAAACTGTGGAGGCCATGCAGTGCCTCCACTGAATGCTAGATGTATATAAATGAGGGAAGTTCTGCATTCAGGTTGGGCTATTCAATTTCATGCCTAATTTATTAGAACTCCCCAGTTCTGTGTGATGCTACTGGAAAACTTCCATGATTCTGCCACATAATCCAGGGAAACAAGTGAAAGATGCAGGCTCCAACACATTGTAGAATGCATCTGACCTTGGCTGTAACAGTTGTTAACATAAACACAATTCCCTAAACTATAGGCAGAATTGCAGATATTTTTGGCAGGCAGGACAGGACACTACAGGATGTAACTATTTTCAATCCCATTCTGAACAAGAGAATATTTCAGGTTTGCCAAAATGGAGGAGGGGGAGAGAACAATAAAAATTAAGCTAAAAAGCTACAACAGCCAGAGAATCATAAAGATAAAGAATACATTACTGAACACTCTGCACTCACTGTCTCTCTCTCCCTCTCTCCCCCTGCCCCCCCCAGTCTGTATCTCTCTATACCTCTCCCTCTCTCTGTGATGCACCCTTCCCTCTCTTATCTTTCTGTCTCCCTGTCTCTTCATCTTGGTATCTCTCTTTCTGTCTCAGTCTCTCCTTCTCCCTCTCCCTCTCCCTCCCTCTCCTGCCTCCCCCCCGTCGCTCTCACTATATTTTTCTCTGTCTCTTTGCCGCTCTCCCCCCCCGGCCCCGTGTCTCTGAAGCTCTCACCATCTCTTCCCCTCCCTCTCTCTACCATTGTCGCTCTGTAGCACTCTCTTGGTCTCCCTCGTGGTCTCTCTCTCTCTTTCAGTACATATAGCTTGGTCTTTCTCTCCCTGTATCTCCCTCCCTCCCTCCCTCTCTCTCTGTCCCTCTGTAGCTCTCCCTCTGTCAGTCTTTCTGTACCTCTCTCACAGCCTCTCTCTCTCTTCTTCTTACACGCTGTCTCTGCCTCTGTCTCTCTTTGTCCTGCTCTCTGTCCATCTATGTAACTCTGTGTCTATCTATCTGTCTGTGTCTCTCTCCCTGTGTCTGGGTCTCAGTTTCTTTGTCTCTCTGTACCTCTCTCTCGGTGTCTCCCCCCTGCCCCCATCTTCCTCTGTCTCTGTCTGTCTGGACCTCTTTTCTTTCTCCCCCCAGCTTTCTGTCTTTCTCTGACTGTTTGTCTCTCTCCCTCTTTTGCTGTGTCCCTCCCTCTCTCACTCTCCTTCTCTTGCTCTTTCCTTGTGTCTCTCTGTCTCTGTCTGAGCCTGTGTCTAATGCTGTCTCTCTCTGTCTCTGCCTCTTTATTTCTCTCTCTCTCTGAATGACTCTGTACCTCTCTCTTTCTGTCCTTTTCTCTACATATCTCTCTCCGTCTCTCTGCCTTGGTCTTTCTTTCTCTGTGTCTCCATCTGTCATTCTGTCTCTCACAGTCTCTCTGTGTCTGTGACACACTGTCACTCTTCCTCTCCGCCCCCCCCCCCCCTTTATTTTTTACACACTCTCTTTTTTGTCCCTCTGTATCTCCTTGTGCATTTCTGCCTCCCCCCTGTCACTGTCTGTCTCTCTGACTCTCTCTCTCTGTCTCTCTTGTTCTCTGTGTCTCTGACTCTCTGTCTCTGTCAGTGTCTCTTCATTAACATAATTTATTAACATAATTATCAACATAATTTCATAGCACCTTTCCACAGAAGCTTGGAACTGTATTGGTGGGAAGCTGAGGACTGCCAAAGACCTCTGACTTGGTAGAGGAAGTGGGTCTTACAGGGGGCTTAGATTCATCATTCGTGGACCATAAATCCTAATATATGCTGTCTGGGAATCTGTCCCTAGGAATCCACTTCTCACCTTCAGTGATCAAGCTCTTTGCATTCTATATCCTTCCATATCTGCCATTTTTCATTTAGCTGAAGGATGTTAACTACAAAAAGAAGTTATTCCAGGAAGCTGAGAGGAAAGAATAATGGGAAACCTAATGTGTTTCTTCACTTGTTAGGAGGACCCTCTTCATTAATGGAACTGCTCTGCAGACATGAGACTTCTGAATTAAGAAGTAATTCTCTCCTTGTCCACAGAGCCAGTCATCTCATCGTAGAAGGCAATCAGGTTGATCAGGCACAAATTTCCTTTGGTAAATGCATGCTGGCTGTTCCCTATCACCTTGTAGTCCTTCATATGGTGGGAAAGGAGCTCCAGGAGGATTTTCTCCATTACTTTCCCAGGGTCTGAGGACAGGCTGACAAGTCTATATTTTCACAGATCTTCCTTTGTCGTGGTTTAACCCCAGTCGGCAACTAAGCACCACACAGCCGCTCACTCACCCTCCCTGCCCGGTGGGATGGGGGAAAGAATCAGAAAAGCACAAGTAAGAAAACTCATGGGTTGAGATAAGAACAGTTTATTAATTGAAATAAAATAACAATAACAATAATAATAATAATAAATTGTAATGAAAATGAAACTAAGAGGGGAGAGAGAGAGGAACAAAACCCAGGGAAAACCAACAAAAACCCGCAAGTGATGCAAGCGTTCACCACCAGCTGACCAACACCTAGCCAGCCCCCGAACAGCAATTGCTGCCCCCCTGGCCATCTCCCACCAGTTTATATACTGAGCATGACGTCATATGGTATGGAATAGCCCTTTGGCCAGTTTGGATCAACTATATTGGCTGTGCCCCCTCCCAGCTTCTCGTGCACCTGGCAGAGCAGGAGAAGCTGAAAAGTCCTTCACCAGTGTAAACACTGCTCAGCAACAACTGAAACATCAGTGTGTTATCAATATTATTCTCATACTAAAATCCAAACCACAGCACTATACCAGCTACTAGGAAGAAAATTAACTCTATCCCACCCAAAACCAGGACAGTATCCACCCCTTATTCTAGACCATCTACGTCATGCCCAGGTTCTACCCTTTCCAATACATTCCAATTAATCACCACCACTTTTCCTGTCTTTTGATATATACACACAGATATCATTCCCTTGGTCTATGGGCCATCCTTCTAAAATGTCCATTGGGTTCATTTAGTCCATGACTTTGGGACTCCATCTGTCATAACAGTCTTTCAGGGCAGGAGAGATGGTGTGTGGTGTTGGATTGCTGCATGCTGAAATAATTTCTGGTTCCATCACTGCTGCACTTTCCTTGGTTTCATCAAAGTTCATTCTTCATTAATCTCAGTGATTCTTACTGAAATACCATTGGTATGGCATATAGCATCCATAAAATTGATGACATACAGTATTATATAGCAATTAACATCATACCATTTAGTTCATTGGCTATTCTCACCCAAAATCAAATCCCCTTGAGGTACACAGCGGACTTCCCCATCCTTTCGCATGACCCACCAAGGGCACCCAGGTCCTTGAGAAAAAGCAATCCCACGAATGGGCTTGCCTTTGCCCGAGGCAGGAGTAACCCAGACTGTCTTCCCCAGCATGTTTTTTAATGTGCACTACAGGGACTTTATCCCCTTCTACAGTACGTAAAAGTTTTGATTGGGCAGGGCCAGCTCGATTGGCAGATCCCCTAGTGTTGACTAACCAGGTGGCCTTTGCTAAATGTGTATCCCAGTGTTTGAATGTCCCACCACCCATTGCTCTCAGTGTAGTCTTTAACAGCCCATTGTATAATTCGATTTTCCCAGAGGCTGGTGCATGATAGGGGATGTGATATACCCACTCAATGCTGTGCTCTTTGGCCCAGGTGTCTATGAGGTTGTTTCGGAAATGAGTCCCGTTGTCTGACTCAATTCTTTCTGGGGTGCCATGTCGCCATAGGACTTGCTTTTCAAGGCCCAGGATAGTGTTCCGGGCGGTGGCATGGGGTACAGGATATGTTTCCAGCCATCCGGTGGTTGCTTCCACCATTGTAAGCACATAGCGCTTGCCTTGGTGGGTTTGTGGGAGTGTGATATAATCGATCTGCCAGGCCTCCCCATATTGATATTTCAGCCATCTCCCTCCATACCACAGAGGCTTTAACCACGTGGCTTGTTTGATTGCAGCGCATGTTGCACATTCATGGCTAACCTGTGCAATAGCGTCCATGGTCAAGTCCACCCCTCGATCACGAGCCCATCTATATGTTGCATCTCTTCCTTGATGGCCTGAGGTGTCATGGGCCCACCTAGCTATAAATAATTCACCCTTATGTTGCCAGTCCAGATGCACCTGAGCCACTTCAATCTTAGCAGCCTGATCCACCTGCTGGTTGTTTTGATGTTCTTCAGTGGCCTGACTCTTGGGTACATGAGCATCTACGTGACGTACTTTTACAGCCAGGTTCTCTTCCCGGGCAGCAATGTCTTGCCACAATGCTGCAGCCCAGATGGGTTTGCCTCTGTGCTGCCAATTGTTCTGCTTCCATTGCTGTAACCACCACCACAGGGCATTTGCCACCATCCATGAACCAGTATAGAGATAGAGCACTGTCCACTTTTCTCATTCAGCAATGTCTAAAGCCAGCTGGATGGCCTTTACTTCTGCAAATTGGCTCGATTCACCTTCTCCTTCAGCAGTTTCTACCACTTGTCATATAGGACTCCATACAGCAGCTTTCCATCTCCGATGCTTTCCTACAAGACGACAGGACCCATCAGTGAACAGTGCATATTGCTTCTCATTTTCTGGTAGTACAGTGGGGCCTCCTCAGCACGCGTCACTGTGACAGACTGTAAGAGTTAATGTCTCAAACATTGTGGCGAGGGGAGGTGCTATTTGCATGGCGACGGCAGGTCAGCGAGCAGGGGTGGGAGAGAGCGAGCGCGGGAGCGGGACGTGGAGAGCGCATTGGAGGATGCGTGGTTCCGGGTTCCGATGGACCTTACCATATATGGCCAGAGGTCACACAGAGTTGATGTGAGGCTTGCGACCGACCGAGAGACCTCTCGTGACCACCCCCCTCCTCCAGCACCTGCGCAGAAGATTGAGAACTTTCTAGAACAAGAACCATGTAAGTCCTGAAGGGGTGTACCTGGAGGCGGGGATTAGCGTATAAAAGACACGCCCTCCAGGGAACTGCGCACACACCCACCACTGGAGGATTGCCACGTCTGTCATCGTCATCGCAGGATCCAAGGGTGGTGATAATTTTTCTTTCTCTTTCCTCCTCTCTTTTCCTTTCCTTTTCTCGCTTCTCTCTTCCTCTACTCTTCCAATATATGTAAGTTTGGGATAAATTGTGACAGGTTGCCTGTAAAATAGCTCCATTGCCAAATCGCCTCTTTCGTTCGTTGAGCTTGCCAGTTCGTTAAGTTTGTCCGTTTGTTGAATTCGCCAGTTAATAAATCACAGAATCACAGAATCGTATAGGTTGGAAAAGACCTTTAAGATCATCGAGTCTGTCGTGGTTTAGCCCCAGCCGGCAACTAAGCACCACGCAGCCGCTCGCTCACTCCCCCCTGGTGGGATGGGGGAGAGAATCGGAAGAGCAAAAGTAAGAAAACTCGAGGGGTGAAATAAAGACAGTTTAATAGGTAAAGCAAAAGCTGAGCACGCAAGCAAAGCAAAGCAAGGAATTCATTCACCACTTCCCATGGGCAGGCAGGTGTCCAGCCATCTCCAGGAAAGCAGGGCTCCATCACGCGTAATGGTTACTTGGGAAGACAAACGCCATCACTCCAAATGTCCCCCCCTTCCTTCTTCCCCAGCTTTATATAGTGAGCATGACGTCATATGGTATGGAATAGCCCTTTGGTCAGTTTGGATCAACTATCCTGGCTGTGTTCTCTCCCAGCTTCTTGTGCACCTGGCACAGCATGGGAAGCTGACAAGTCCTTGACTAGTGCAGCAACAACTAGAACATCTCTCTTTTATCAACACTGTTTTCAGCACAAATCCAAAACATAGCCCCATACCAGCCCCTATAAAGAAAATTAACTCTATTTCAGCTGAAACCAGGACAGAGTCCAACCGTAAACCTATGTCCTGGTTTTGGCTGGGATAGAGTTAATTTTCTTCCTAGTAGCTGGTATAGTGCTGTGTTTTGGATTTTAGTATGAGAATAATATTGATAACATGCAGATGTTTTGGCTGTTGCTAAGCGGTGTTTACACTGGTCAAGGACTTTTTCAGCTCCCCATGCTCTGCCAGGTGCCCAAGAAATGGGAGGGGGCACAGCCAGGATAGTTGATCCAAACTGACCAAAGGCCTATTCCATACCATATGATGTCATGCCCAGTATATAAACTGGGGGAGTTGGCTGGGGGGTAGCGATCGCTGCTCGGGGACTGGCTGGGTGTCGGTCGGCGGGTGGTGAGCGGTTGTATCATTTTTTTTTTTTTTTTCTTTTTCCCTCCCTTGGGTATTGTTCCTCTCTCTCTCTTGTTGTTTTCCTTCTCATTATAATTCATTAATATTATTACTATTATTTTGTTCCAATTATTAAACTGTTCTTATCTCAACCCATGAGTTTTCTTAGTTTTGCTCTTCCGATTCTCTCCCCCATCCCACCAGGGGGGAGTGAGCGAGCGGCTGCGTGGTGCTTATCTTCCGGCTGGGGCTAAACCACAACAACCTAACACTACCAAGACCACCACTACACCATGTCCCTAAGCACCTTATCCAAACGTCTTTTAAATACTTCCAGGGATGGCAACTCAGGCACTTCCCTGGGTAGCCTGTTCCAATGGTTGATAACCCTTTCAGTGAAGTAAAATTTCCTAATATCCAGTCTAAACCTCCCCTGGCGTAACTTGAGGCCATTTCCTCTTGTCCTATCACTTGTTACCTGGGAGAAGAGACTGACACCCACCTCGCTACAACCTCCTTTCAGGTAGCTGTAGAGAGCAATAAGGTCTCCCCTCAGCCTCCTTTTCTCCAGGCTAAATAACCCCAGTTCCCTCAGCCGCTCCTCATAAGACTTCTGCTCTAGACCCTTCACCAGCTTCCTTGCCCTTCTCTGGACACGCTCCAGCACCTCAATGTCCTTTCTGTAGTGAGGGGCCCAAAACTGAACACAGTATTCAAGGTGTGGCCTCACCAGTGCCGAGTACAGGGCGACAATCACTTCCCTAGTCCTGCTGGCCACACTATTTCTGATACAAGCCAGGATACCATTGGCTTTCTTGGCCACCTGGGCACACTGCTGGCTCATATTCAGCCAGCTGTCAACCAACACTCCCAGGTCCTTTTCTGCCTGGCAGCTTTCCAGCCACTCTTCCCCAAGCCTGTAGCGTTGCATGGGGTTGCTGTGGCCCAAGTGCAGGACCTTGCACTTAGCCTTGTTGAACCTCATACAATTGGCCTTGGCCCATCGATCCAGCCTGTCCAGGTCCCTCTGTAGATCCTTCCTCCCCTCAAGCAGATCAACACTCCCGCACAACTTGGTGTCATCTGCAATCAATCCCCTCATCCAGATCATTGATAAAGATATTAAACAAAACTGGCCCCAACACAGAGCCCTGGGGGACACCACTTGTGACCGGCCGCCAACTGGAGTAAACTCCGTTCACCACCACTCTCTGGGCCCAGCCATCCAGCCAGTTCTCAACTCAGCAAAGAGTACACCCGTCCAAGTCATGAGCAGCCAGTTTCTCCAGGAGAATGCTGTGGGAAACCGTGTCAAAGGCTTACTGAAGTCTAGATAGACAACATCCACAGCCTTTCCCTCATCCACTAGGTGGGTCACCTTGTCGTAGAAGGAGATCAGGTTGGTCAAGCAGGACATGCCTTTCCTGAACCCATGCTGGCTGGGCTTGATCCCTTGGTTATCCTCTACATGCCGTGTGATGGCACTCAGGATGATCTGCTCCATCAGCTTTTCCGGTACTGAGGTCAGGCTGACAGGCCTGTAATTCCCCGGGTCCTCCTTCTGGCCCTTCTTGAAGATGGGCGTCACATTTGCTAATCTCCAGTCAGCAGGGACCTCCCCAGTTAGCCAGGACTGCTGGTAAATGATGGAAAGGGGCTTGGTGAGCACCTCTGCCAGTTCCTTCAGTACTCTCGGGTGGATCTCATCAGGCCCCATAGACTTGTGAGTGTCTAAGTGGTGCAGCAGGTCACTAACCATTTCCCCCTGGATTATGGGGGCTCCATTCTGGTCCCCGTCCCTATCTTCCGACTCGGGGGGCTGGGTACTTAGAGAACAGTTGGCCCTGCTATTAAAGACTGAGGCAAAGAAGGCATTAAGTACCTCACCCTTTTCCTCATCCTTGGTCACTGTGTTCCCTCCCCCGTCTACTAGGGGCTGGAGATTCTCCTTAGCTCTCCTTTTGCTGCTAATGTATTTGAAGAAGTATTTTTTGTTGTCTTTTACAGCAGTAGCCAGATTGAGCTCTAGCTCGGCTTTGGCCCTTCTAATTTTCTCCCTGCACAGCCTCGCTACACCTTTGTAGTCCTCCTGAGTTGCCTGCCCCTTCTTCCAGAGGTCATAGACTCTCCTCTTTTTCCTGAGTTCTAGCCAGAGCTCTCTATTCAGCCAGGCTGGTCTTCCCTGCTGGCTCGTCTTTCGACACCTGGGGACAGCCTGCTCTTGTGTCTTTAGGACTTCCTCCTTAAAGAATGTCCAGCCTTCCTGGACTCCTTTGCCCTTTAGGGCTGCCTCCCAGGGGACTCTGTCGACCAGTCTCCTAAACAGGCCAAAGTCTGCCCTCCGGAAGTCTAAGGTGGCAGTTCTGCTGACCCCCCTCGCCGCTTCTCCAAGTATCAAAAACTCTATCATTTTGTGATCACTCTGCCCAAGACAGCCTCCAACCATCACATGGCTCACAAGTCCTTCTCTGTTCATGAACAAGAGGTCCAGCGGGGCGCCTTCCCTAGTTGGCTCCCTCACCAGCTGTGTCAGGAAGTTATCTGCCACACACTCCAGGAACCTCCTAGACTGTTTCTTCTCTGCTGTGTTGTATTTCCAGCAGACATGCGGTAAGTCGAAGTCCCCCACAAGAACAAGGGCTAGCGATCGTGATGCTTCTCCCAACTGCTTATAGAATAGTTCATCTGCCTCCTCATCATGGTTGGGTGGTCTGTAACAGACTCCCACCACGATATCTGCCTTGTTGGCCTTCCCCCTGATTCTTACCCATAAACACTCAACCCTATCGTCACTATCATCAAGCTCTAGACAGTCAAAACACTCCCTAACATACAGGGCTACCCCACTGCCTATCCCTCCTGAAGAGTTTATAGCCATCCATTGCAGCACTCCAGTTGTGCAAGTCATCCCACCATGTTTCCGTGATGGCAACCATATCATAGTTTTCTTGATGTACAATGGCTTCCAACTCCTCCTGCTTGTTGCCCATGCTGCGTGCATTGGTGTAGAGGCACTTCAGCTGGGCTGTCGTCTGTGTCTCCTTCATAGAGGAACACCCCTTGTGTGCTTTGAAGTGTTTCACTGGCATTTCCCTCTTGGCTCCTATTGCCTCAGTATCCCCTAGCTCAACTCTGTTCGACTTCAGCTGTGCCCCAGTGTACCCCGCACATCTCAGAGACACAGGCTGAGTGCCCTCACTGGCTCCCGCTCCCTCTAACCGTGGCACGTCGTCCCTCAGCTTCTCTTGGGCAAGCCTGATATTATCCCCCTCCCCCTTCAAGTCTAGTTTAAAGCTCTGTCGATGAGCCCTGCAAGCTCCTGAGCAAAGATTCTCTTTCCCCTTTGAGAAAGATGAATCCCATCAGACGCCAGCAAACCTGGTGCTGTGTAGGCCATCCCGTTGTCAAAAAAACCAAATCCGTGGCGATGACACCAGCCACGGAGCTATGAGTTAATAGATTGGGTACCTCTGCTCCTTCTAGTGTCTCTGCCCACAACTGGAAGGAGAGAGGAGAAAATAACCTGTGCTCCGGAGTCCCTTACTAGCCGTCCCAAGGCCCTGAAGTCTCTTTTGATTGCCCTAGGACTTCGTGTTGCAGCTTCATTGCCCCCCCCACATGGAAGAGCAGTAGAGGGTAATAGTCCGAGGGCTGTACCAGGCTAGGAAGTTTCCTAGGGATATCCTTCACCCGGGCCCCAGGGAGGCAGCAGACTTCCCTAAGAGGAGGGTCCGTCCGGCATATCGGACCCTCGGTTCCCCTCAGAAGGGAGTCACCCACAACTATAACCTGTCTTCTCTTCCTTGTGGAGGTGGTGTTAATACGAAAGGTACGTTCTTCTGACCTAGGTGACACCTCTGGTGTAGATAGACTGTCATCCCCATCCTCCATTGACTGGCCTTCCACCTCCAGGGCCTCATACCTGTTGTACAGAGGCACCTGGGGAGGCGAGGTGGGCAAGGAGGGTGTTTGCCTGCCACCACGAGCATGGACTTGCCTCCATTCCCTCTTTTCCTTTGAGCTGCTGCCTTCAGCCTGGTGTAGGGGGGATACAGGATCCCCTTGATCATGGGTTCTTACTGGTGGCTGCTGCTGCTCCTGTTCCTGTCTCGGGGGGGCAGAACGTGGCACCACCAGTCTATCTCTTTCTCAGCCTCCCTGATGCTCCTTAACCTTTCTACCTCCTCCTGTAGCTCTGCCACCATGCAGAGCAAATCATCCACCTGGTCACACCTCACACAGCTGTCCACATGGCTGCCATGCGTGAACAGTGAGAGGCCCAGGCACTCCCTGCAGCCTGAGACCTGGGTGGCTGCATGTTTTTGTGGGAGCTCCGTTTGGGTAGCCACATCCACTCTGGCGAGCACAGGAGGCATTGCTTTCTGACGAGTGAATACCATAGCTGAGTTTCTTCTGGAAGGATGGGGACTACCGAATGAACTCACTTTTCACAGTTCCTCTTGAGCTGCTAAGGTGACTTCGCCTTCCCCACATGCCCTGCCTGTGCGATCTGCCGCGCAAACTGGCGCACCACGCCCTTCTGACGCGCCACGCCCTTCTGATGCGCTCCTGGTCGCTCGCGCTCCCTGGGGGCTGCTCTTGTATGGGAGGGGAATTGCTGCTGTCACTCTTGTCCCCGCCCACGCTGAGTCAGAGCCGGGCCCTCGTCAGGAGCTCCCTCCTTCCTGCTCAGGGGCCGGGGCGTGGCTGCAGTAGGCCTCTCTCTCTGTGCCCCCTGGTTTGTTTTTTTTCTCCCTTCCCTGCATGGTTTTGCTGTGGTTTAGCCTATCCAGCAACAATCCCCCAATGCGGTCCTCTGTCTCAGAGCTCCTCACCTCGGAGGCTTCGCTGAAAATTGCTGGCCAGACTGTTCCTCTGAGTCGTTGTGACTCTACAAACCATGCGGCTCTGCCGAGCAGAGATCGGCCTTTGTCGGTACACAAACCATCAGGGAATCAAAAAGATTCACCCATCTTGCAACCCACTGAGTGGGAAGAGACAGTCACCTCCTCCTCTGGTGATATTCTGAAATCTTTGCCTTCTGGCTGGTCCATGAGCACTTCCAAGATCCCTGGGCAACTGGGGTTTCCTATTCGAGCCCGTTGTGTGATCAGTGCAACCCACGTACTCCACATAGCATCAGTTGCATGAAGTCTAGAGGGGACCCTCCCTTTGAACATCCACCCCAGCACAGGCAATCGAGGTGCCAGGAGGAGCTGTGCTTCAGTACCAACCACTTCTGAAGCAGCTCAAACCCCTTCATATGCTGCCTATATCTCTTTTTCAGTTGGAGTATAGCGGGCCTCGGATCCTCTGTATCCCCGACTCCAAAACCCTAGGGGTCGACCTCGAGTCTCCCCTGGTGCTTTCTGCCAGAGGCTCCAGGTAGGGCCATTCTCCCCGGCTGCGGTGTCGAGCACATTGTTTATGTCTTGCCCTGCCCGGACTGGCCTAAGGGCTACTGCATGAACTATCTCCCATTTAATTTGTTCAAAGGCTTGTTGTTGCTCAGGGCCCCATTGGAAATCATTCCTCTTCTGGGTCACTTGATAGAGAGGGCTTACGATCAGACTGTAATTTGGAATATGCCTTCTCCAAAAACCCACAACGCCTGGGAAAGCTTGTGTTTCCTTTTTGCTAGTTGGTGGAGACATGGCTGTTATTTTGTTGATCACATCCATTGGGATCTGACGACGTCCATCTTGCCATTTAATTCCTAAAAACTGGATCTCCTGTGCAGGTCCCTTGACCTTACTTTGTTTTATGGCAAAACTGGCTTTCAGCAGGATTTGGACTATTTTCTTCCCTTTCTCAAAAACTTATTCTGCTGTATTGCCCCACACGATGATGTCATCAATGTATTGCAGGTGTTACGGAGCTTCCCCCTGTTCCAGTGCAGTCCTGATCATTCCGTGGCAAATGGTAGGGCTGTGTTTCCACCCCTGGGGCAGTCGATTCCAAGTGTACTGAACGCCCCTCCAAGTGAAAGCAAACTGTGGCCTGCACTCTGCTGCCAAAGGGATTGAGAAGAATGCATTGGCTGAAGAATGGGGCTGGAGTAGCCGCAGTGCCTGTTGCCGGGGGGGCTGGAGTAGCTGTGGTGCCTGTTGCTGTGGGGGCTGGAGTAGCTGCTGTGCCTGTCACTTTGTTTTTGGATCCAGAGACCTTCTCTTCCCCTTGAGGGAGGGTACTCAATAGTGTTGAGCAGGGCTCGGTAGGCATGTGCCAGGCCCCAGCATGTTGCAGTGATTTGTGTCTCCCTAGAATTGCCAGGGTGACAGCATACTTTTTCCAAATATTTTACTAGTTTTTCATGATTCTGCTCTTGTTCAGGGGTGAAGTTCCAAAACATTGGAGGTGCCCAGTGTCCTAGGTACTTGCCCATGCTATCCCACACACCCTGCCACTCATAACTATCCAGCCTTGGGGCAGATCTCTGGGTGGTAGTCTTAAATAGTTGTTTAATCTTAAACAAGGCCTGACACATATTCAGGAGACTGAAATAGGAATGCGCTGGTTTGAACATCCCAAGGATAATCAAAATTCTCAAGAGCTATTGTAGTTTGCCTGGAGAGGGAGGGGAAGATGGAGGAAGGTGTCTCCCCAATAGGTTGGCTCTCCGAGGAGAAAAGGTAAAAAGTGTAGTTATCAATAAATCCCGATAGATGGCTCCCGAAGCACAGAGGTGATGGCATTGCTGAGTACAAGGACAAGATCCATTTCACGAACAACAATTTTATCATAGCATAAGCTACTGTTACACAATACAGCAAAGTTATAGCCTTAATCTCTCTCCCAGAAGTGATAAACAGTATACGAATACTTTTACATAACATATACGGCAAGTAAGGTGTTACATACCACAGCTCTGAGAACCAGTACATCGACATTGTGACCAGTGACTACTAAACTAAAATAATAAACGCTTATAACAAATTTGTTTTAACACACTCTGGTCAGATCCGTTATTATCTCAACCCTTCGTGCCCCACGTTGGGCGCCATAAAGGACTGTTGTGGTTTAACCTCAGGTGGCAACTAAGCACCACACAGCCGCTCGCTCACCCTCCCCCATCCTGGTGGGACAGGGGAGAGAATCAGAAAAGCACGAGTAAGAAAACTCGTGGGCTGAGATAAGAGCAGTTCCACAATTGAAATATAATAATAATAATAATAATAATAATAATAATAATAATAATAGTAATGAAAAGGAAAATAACAAGAGAGAGAAAGGGAGAGGAAAAAAACACAGGGAAAAACAAAAAACCCCCCCCGCAAGTGATGCAACCGCTCACCACCTGCTGACCGATGCCCAGCCAGTCCCCGAGCAGCGATCGCTGCTCCCGGCCAACTCCCCCCAGTTTATATACTGAGCATGACATCATATGGTATGGAATAGCCCTTTGGTCAGTTTGGATCAACTATCCTGGCTGTGCCCCCTCCCACCTTCTTGTGCACCTGGCAGAGCTTTGGAAGCTGAGAAGTCCTTGACCAGTGTAAACATTACTTAGCAACAACTAAAACATCAGTGTGTTATCAACGTTATTCTCATACTAAATCCAAAACACAGCACTATACCAGCTACTAGGAAGAAAATTAACTCTATCCCAGCCGAAACCAGGACATCCTTCTTGCCTTTCTTGTAAATGGGTGTGACATTCACCTTTTCATCAGGATCTTCCCTCAGTCACCATGATCTTTCAAAGATGTTAGAGAGTGGCCTTGCAATGACATTGGCTAGTTCCCTCAGCACCTTCAGATACATCCCATCTGGTCCTATATGCTTGTATACTGCTTTAAGTGGTCCCTAAATCCATCTTTCTCTACCATGGGTAATACTTCACTCCCACAGACTGTGCCACTGTGTTCTTGCCCAGCAAACCAGCAAGTTCCCATCTAATCCTGGCAGCACTTCCCATCTACACAGTTACTGTTAGAGAGGCCCTTTGCTGACAAGTGAAATGGGGACAGGATAAGCAGGGAACAGTTTCCTGGCTTGCCAGACCAGGATGAACACATTGTTCTTTGGCTTTGCTCCATGTGCAGTTGTCCTGAGGGAGCTAAATTTAATGGAACAAAGCAGGAGGGGTGAGTCCCTGCTTCAGATGTCCTGGAATCCAAGTGGTTAGAAAGGGGGAATTATTTTTTCACTGGTCTGCAGATTGTGTGGGATCTTCAGGATAGGCCTTTGACTCTTCTTGAATGGTATCATCCCTTTCCAACTAAGGACAGGAGCAAAAGAGCATGGGAACCCTTGACTCAGTCCTCAGCATGTAGGTTTATACCATCCAAGCCACAAGACCACAAAGTGCCACAGCTGCTTCTGCTTCACCAAGATGGCCCACATCTTGGACTGAGGAGAGGTCATGAGCAGTGTTACTGATTTAGTAAGCTCCACCAGTATGGAAAGCAAATTAATAGGGCAAATGTCTTCTCACTATTCCGTTCCATCTCCTGTGGTCTGCAGCTCCTATAGCTTGGGGTGGGGGTTTCTCCAGACTTGGTAGAGCAGTGTCACAGGTTCTGCTTCCTGAACCAATGTTGAGCTCTTCCTTGCTGGCTTTCCAGAAAGAAAGTGCTTCTTTTCAGGGGAAAGTTAATCAGACCATGACAGGAAAGGCAGATCAGTGCTGAAGGACAGAGGAGATGGTGCTTGGCCTTTCTAGTCTGCATAGGCCACAAAAAATTGTCACATGCCTGTGGACAGCCACAAGAGTAATTCCAGAATCATAAGGGCTGGGCCATGGGCCTGTGTCCCTTGTAGAAGCTTACAGGAAAATCACCTTAAGTTCCTCTGAACTTGGGCAGCCTGGCACATTCTGGGCCACAGTCACCCCTGGACTTCCTTTGGTCGCTGAACATCACAGTATGACCAATGGAGATGGCATTGGTGAGCAGAACTTTAGCCTATTCACCAGAAGATTTACAAAACATGGACTGATCTTCACATGGGATAAACTAGCATCAGTCCTCTAAGTTCAGTGGGGCTGCCTGGTTTATACCAGGTGAATCTAACTCAAAATGTCCTTGCTGGGGAATTTCAAAGTGGCTTCAGGGAACTGTACAGTTCTGAAAAAACCCACTGCACTGGACACATCTGACTCAGCATTCATCTCTACACAATGCAGTCAGCCACTGACTTGCCTGTCAGATTTTTCTCTCTGACTTGCATAACATTTACAGAGCCAGTTAATGATATTCAGCAAAATAACACACACTGTTTAAAGTGCTCATCAAACTAGCTTGAAAGAAATTAACAGCCTTGGAGAAAAGCCCTTAGAGAAATATATATGCAGTGAAAATTTAGAGGTGATTTTTGCCTGTTAAATATAAAAAATTACTTTGACTATTTGTTTGTTTTTTCTACAAAATGCTAGGAAAAGGCAAACCAGCATGAGTCTTAAAATAATAAATCCCTCTAGGTGCAGTCTTTCAAACATGCACATTATGCAAATAAATTTTCATTGTCCTAATTTATACATAATTCATAATGCATGTGGACTTTATTTGCTCTATTTTAAAGTTTTTCTTCTCCTAGGTATCTCAGAAATTTTTGAAGAATTGTATTTCAAGAGGGAGTTGAAAATGCTTTAAAAAGTTCCTTGCACATTTACTGATAGAGGTTTATATGTAAAACAACATTTGCAAGCCAATTTTCCTAAGATTTTAATTTAATTCCTCACATATTAATGTAGCCATATATTTTCTTCTACTACAGTCCAGTAGTCATGACTTAATATTAATATTATCCTGTAATAATAATAATAGCTGGGTGATGAGAGATTTTTTTAAATTCACATTTGTAATGGGTGTTTCCAGAGTTCACAGCTTAGGGTAATGCCAATTCATGTAAGCATTTTTAATGAGAATCTAAACTTAATCTCTGTGTAAAGTGCCAGTGGCTAGTTCTCCTCATTTGTTGAGAATTTCCAAACTAAAATCAAATTGAACTTCGTCATAACAACTCAGACAGTTCCATAGATGCTTTAACCTTTACCCTGATTACAAAATGTTAATAACATAAGTATAGTCTATTCATGTGAAGAGTTTATAAGATTTATTTCTATTATATTTAAGCTCCAGGGTAAAAATGAATACCTATTGTCAGTGTGGGTTCATTATTAGAAATACTGAACATATTTGCCTACTTGATGATCTGGAATCTAGCTGTAAACCTATACTTAAGTTCTTAAGTAGCTTGAAATTTTATGCTAATTTACACACATATATATGCATATATATGTGCATATGATTTACATATATGAATATGCGTATAATTCACATATCTAGATATGGGTTTAGGCATAAAACTTTACTTGGAAAACAGGTCTCAAATGTACAAAATTTGCTGCAGAATTTTAAGCAGCTATAACAATTTATCAAATGGTTTTATAGAGTCTGTTAGTCGCTTTGCTTAATGCATTCATTGTTTTCAAAATCCAGCAACCCTAGAAAAACTTATCTAAAGAAAACATCAAAACTACCCAAAAGAAAAATGAATATACAGTGTGTTATGAATACTTCAGTGACTCCTAGAACTCTTTAGATCTAGATTATCCTGTCACTATTACCATTCTAGTGAGTTGATCTCTGCTAGCATTTTGACAAAGGTGATTGTTATAGCTGTATGATCCCTTCTAAAACACAAAGAAATTGGTTAGAAATTGAAAGGAGGAGGTGGAGTAAAAAAGGCTCTAAAATCAGCAGGCTGAAAGGAATGATTGGTCCATACCCATAAATTCAATCCCAAGATGCTCTGCCAATGCAGAAATTTGATGAAAAAAAGGAAGAAAAAGTTTCAGAAAGACAGACACTGTACTCAGAAAACAAATCATACAGAAGTATTATGGCTAGTTTATGTCTGCACATTAAAGAGGACAAAGGGGCATGTGGTTAAAGGGGCAGTGCTCAAGTATGCCCCTGTAAACTATATGATCAGAACTTTCATCTTAAAGGGGTTACACACCAAAATATGCATGTGGTAACTTCACAGGCACAATGCGGTGAACACAGCAGGAACCACTAACCCTTAAAGATCTTACTGAGATGAATGGGGCCATGGCTTGAGTATACCACTTGAAAGAGTTGCTTGTTTTAAGACAGGACCATAAGAACACAGAGATTATTTACATGGAGCGACATTCCCCCCCACACAAAGAGTTTAGCAGAGTCCTCCCTTCTGGCCCTGTTTCTCAAAATGGAGTTGTGGCAGGACACTTCCCTCTTCCTGTTATGTGTATCGCCTTTCTGTTGCCTGTTGCTGTCTAGAGGGAAGCTGAGACCAGTCCTTCAGAAGAACTAGCTCTCATCAGCTTTGCAAGTGGTTTAAACTGACTTCAGTAGGACTCCTTCCATTTGTAGTAAATGAGGAGCCAACCCCTCTGTCTTTGGGCTGCACAGCTTCTGCAGAATCATACTTTGGCCAACTGGAATGCACTTTGCAATGAAGGGGTGATGTAATTTCCATAAAATCAATTGCTACTCTTGATTCATCTTTCTTTGCTTATTCCTCCTCATTAAGGGACCATGTTGAATTATTTCAATTTGCAATGCAGTGTGTGACACTGTTGCCTTCACTAATCTTAGAGGACCTATGGAAATATCATGATCTTCCTATTTCTGTAATAGCATGTGTTTTCAAGTACTTCCTTTAAAAGGGGAATAGTTAAAACAACAATCTGAAAATACCCACCCCTCCAAGTGAGAAAACAGTCTGAAACCCAAAGGCAGCACTCATATTTGACATGGCTGACAGTATAGGCTCTGACTGAGATGGAGTTAACTTTCCCCATAGCAGCCCTCATAGTGCTGTGCTTTGTATTTGTAGCTAGAATGGTGTTGATGATAACACACCAGTGTTTTGGCTGAGCAGAGCTGGCACAGCATCAAGGGTGTCTCTCCAAACCCCTGCCTCACCCTAAGGCCAGTAGGCTGGGGATGGGCAAGATCTTGGGAGGGGACATAGCCAGGACAGCTGACCCAAGCTGACCAAAGGGATATTCCATACCATATGATGCTGTGCTCAGGAATAAAAGCTAAGGGGGGGGGGGGGGGGCATTCGTTATTAAGGTGTTTGTTGGTTCTTTTGAAGCAACCACTATGCATAGTTAGGCCCTACTTCCCAGGAAGTGGCTGGACATCACCTGCTGATGGGAAGTAGAGAATAATAATTTTTTTTGTTCTTTTGCTTCCATGCGCGGCCTTTGCTTTTCTTTATTAAGCTGCCTTTATCTCCACCCATGAGTTTTTCATCTTATTTTTCTCCTCGTCCCGTTGAGGAAAGGGGGTGAGAGAGCGGCTTGGTGGGAACCTGGCAGCCAGCCAAGGTGTTGTGGTTTAGCCCCAGCCGGCAGCTAAGCACCACGCAGCCGCTCGCTCACTTCCCCCCCGGTGGGATGGGGGAGAGAATCGGAAGAGCAAAAGTAAGAAAACTCATGGGTTGAGATAAGAACAGTTTAATAATTGGAACAAAATAATAATAATAATAATAATGAATTATAATGAGAAGGAAAACAACGAGAGAGAGAGAGAGAGAGAAACAAAACCCAAGGGAGGGGGAAAAAAAAAAAAAAATTATACAACCACTCACCACCCGCCGACAAACGCCCAGCCAGTCCCCGAGCAACGATTGCTACCCCCCGGCCAACTCCCCCAGCTTTATATACTGGGCATGACATCATATGGTATGGAATAGCCCTTTGGTCAGTTTGGATCAACTATCCTGGCTGTGCCCCCTCCCATTTCTTGGGCACCTGGCAGAGCATGGGGAGCTGAAGGAAAAAAAAGTCCTTGACCAATGTAAATACCGCTTAGCGACAGTCAAAACATCAGCGTGTTATCAATATTATTCTCATACTAAAATCCAAAGCACCGCACTATACCAGCTACTAGGAAGAAAATTAACTCTGTCCCAGCTGAAACCAGGACACAAGCTCAACCCACCACAGTCCTTTTTGGTGTCCAACATCAGGCCCAAGACAACAGCAGTTTTGAATTGACTGTGCTATAGCTATAGTAGTTATTAAGTGGCAAGCTTCTTTGCAGGTCACAGAGTTTGCTGGCTGCACTGCTTATCTCTTTATTTTGCTGAGCTTGGGAACATGTTAATACAAACAGTGGCTACGCACTTTGCCCTGGCATTGATGCCCTTATTGTGCTAGGGGAGCTATCTTGTGGAGAGGATGAGGGAATGCACCTCCTTCTTCCTATCCAGGACTGATGTGGGTAATGTTATTGCACAGGCTCCTGGAGTCCTTGTTTGCCCTTACGTGAGCTGTTTAATACTACTAATTAACACTGTTGGCATATTGTGGGGTATGTGGAATCTGGTGTTGGCCTGGTGTAAGAGGAGACAACTTTTGGGTGAGGCAATACTGAAACGTGCCCTGAGGTGGCTGGTCCCTGGCTGGCAGGGTGTGTGGAAGGGTTTGGGCAGGTGCCTAGGGCAGTTATCACCTCCCATAGCCTGGGATTTTACACCTAAACAGGCAAGTAACCCTGGTAAACTGACACGCCACCTAATAGAAGGGTGCCTTGCCTACCCCAATGAAAACCAGCAGCTTCTAGCACTGTACTGGGGCTTGGACTGTACCTACCAAGCCACAGTTCAGTACTATCAGAGGACTGTGGTTAAGGCAGGGACCCAAACCACCTCTGAGAATGCCATGACTGAGGTTGAGATACAAACTACATCTAAGAACACAGTAGTTGAGACAGGGACCCAAACTGCACCTGAGGACACCATGGTTGAGATAGGGACCCAAACAACAGCGACTACAGTAATTGCCCCAGTAGTGAAAAAGAAACAGTGGACAAGGAGGTCAATGGGTCCATATCATCGATTAGTAAGGGAGGAGGAGGAAGAAGAAGGGTCTGATCAAGAAGCCGGTCCTTCAGCAAAGAAATGGGAGGCGGAAGTGAGAGAAATCAGACAAGAGGCGGCAACTACCTGGTCCCTGACCTCAAAAGAACTTCAAGACATGTGGAAAGATTACAGCTGCCAGCCACGGGAGCAGATTGCTGCCTGGCTCCTCTGATGCTGGGACAATGGGGCCAACAGTCAGCGATTGGAAGGTAAGGAAGCTGGGATACCTTGCTAGAAACCGGGGAACTGAGAGAGGAATTGGTAAAGAGGCAGAAATTTGCAGTCTCTGGAGATGGCTCCTCTCAAGTGTGAGGGCAAGATATCCATTCAAGGAAGATCTTGTGAACTCCCCAGGAAAGTGGACTACTGCGGACAAAGGCATCCAGTACCTGAGAGAATTAGCAGTGCTGGAAGTCATATACGGTGATCTAGACAATGATGAGGTCTCCAAAGGTCCAGAGGATGTCCTGTGCACACAGACCATGTGGAAGAAGGTGGTCCAAAACACCCCAGCGTCATATGCTAACAGCTTGGCAACAGTATATCGCACAGATACACAAACTATGGAGAGAGCATCTTCCTGGCTCCAAAATTTTGAAGAAAATCTCTGTCCCTCCTCATCCCTATGGGCCAGTGCCTCAGCTGTCAGGGGCACCCCAAGAAATCAGTCCCCTCCTGCCCTGGTCAGAGGGAAAGGGAGCCCCAGGCACATGCCACGTGGCTCATTCTGGTTCTTCCTGCATGACCAGGGGAGGACAGGAGGAAGTGGGATGGTGAACCCACCCTTAAGCTGGAAGCCCGTGTATGCGAACTGAGAGAGAAGACAGCTGCTAAGAAGGGGCCACCCAAGAAGGCTGTCAGCTTAGTTGCTGCTGAGACACAAGGCGGCAATCAGCGATCTCCCAGACATAGAAGAAGGACTGAGATCACCTCCATTGATTCTAGTGAGGGGACTTCTGGTCTGGCACTGCAAGGGTCAGACAGTGAATACTCTGACCAGGAAAAGGAATAGAGCGTCCCTGCCTTCGGCCAGGAGGAGGAAAGGGATGACCGGGTATACTGGACTGTGTGGATTCGATGGCCTGGCACATCAGACCCACAGAACTATAAGGCTTTGGTAGACAACAGTGCCCAGTGTACGCTGGTGCCATCAGGGTATAGGGGCACGGAACCCATCTGGATCTCTGGAGTGATGGGGGAAGCCAACAATTGTCTGTATTGGAGGCTGAGGTGACCTTAACAGGGGACAAGTGGCAAAAGCACCCCATTGTGACCGGCCCAGAGGCCCCTTGTATCCTTGGCATAGGCTACCTCAGGAGAGGGTACTTCAAAGACCCAAAGGGGTACTGATGGGCTTTTGGTGTAGCCACTGTGAAGGAAAATGAGTAATTCAGATTCTTCTGAAAGCTGGTTTCACCATAAAAAGAAGCAAGGTCAAGGGACCTGCACAGGAGATTCAGTTCTTGGGAGTAAAATGGCAGGATGGATGTCATCATGTCCCTATGAATGTGATCAATAAGATAGCAACTATGTCCCCACCAGCTAACAAAGAAGAAATACAAGCTTTCCTAGGCATTGTGGGATTCTGGAGAACACATATTCCAGGTTATAGTCAGCCTGTGAGCCCTCTCTATCAAGGGACCCGAAAGAAGGACTATTTTGAGTGGGGCCTTGAGCAACAGCAAGCCTTTGAGCAGATCAAAAAGGAGACAGCTCATGCAGTAGCTCTTGGGCCTGTCCATAAAAGATCAGCTGTGCAAAATGTGCTCTACACTGCAGCGGGGGAGAATGGTCTCACCTGGAGCCTCTGGCAGAAAACACCAGGAGAAGCCCGAGATAGACCTCTAGGTTTTGGAGCTGGGGGTATCGAGAATCAGAAGCCCACTACACCCCAAATGAAAAAGAGATACTAGTAGCATATGAGGGGGGGGGGTCGAGTCACTTCAGAAGTTGTGGGTACAGAAGCACAGCTCCCCTTGGCACTGTGATTGCCCATGCTACACTGGGTATTCAAAGGAAACATCCCCTCTACACATCATGCAACCAACGCTACATGGAATAAGTGGGTAGCGCTGATCATGCAATGGGCTCGAATGGGGAACCTCGACCACCCAGGAATCCTGGAAGAGATCATGGACTGGCCAGAAGGCACAGATTTTGGAGCATTGCCTGAGGAGGTGGCTCGTGCCCAAGAGGCATCACCATGTAATCATAGAATCATAGAATTGTTTAGGTTGGAAAAGACCTTTAAGATCATCAAGTCCAACCGTAAACCTAGCACTGCCAAGTCCACCACTAAAACATGTCCCTAAGCACCACATCTACACGTCTTTTAAATACCTCCAGGGACGGTGACTCAACCACTTCCCTGGGTAGCCTGTTCCAATGCTTGACAACCCTTTCAGTGAAGAGATTTTTCCTAATATCCAATCTAAACCTCCCCTGGCGCAACTTGAGGCCGTTTCCTCTCATCCTATCGCTTGTTACCTGGGAGAAGAGACCAACACCCACCTCTCTACAACCTCCTTTCAGGTAGTTGTAGAGAGCAATAAGGTCTCCCCTGAGCCTCCTTTTCTCCAGGCTAAACAACCCCAGTTCCCTCAGCCGCTCCTCATAAGACTTCTGCTCTAGACCCTTCACCAGCAGCGTTGCCCTTCTTTGGACACACTCCAGCACCTCAATGTCTCTCTTGTAGTGAGGGGCCCAAAACGGAACACAGTATTCGAGGTGTGGCCTCACCAGGGCCGAGTACAGGGGCACAATCAATTCCCTAGTCCTGCTGGCCACACTATTTCTGATACAAGCCAGGATGCTATTGGCCTTCTTCGCCACCTGGGCACACTGCCGGCTTATATTCAGACGGCTATTGACGAATACCCCAAGGTCCTTTTCCACCGGGCAGCTTTCCAGCCCCTCTTCCCCAAGCCTGTAGCGTTGCATGGGGTTATTGTGACCCAAGTGCAGGACCTGGCACTTAGCCTTGTTGAACCCCATACAATTGGCGTCGGCCCATCGATACAGCCTGTCCAGATCCCTCTGCAGAGCCTTCCTACCCTCAAGCAGATCAACACTCCCACCCAACTTGGTGTCATCTGCAAACTTACTGAGGGTGCACCTGATCCCCTCATCCAGATCATTGATAAAGATATTAAACAGAACTGGCCCCAATACTGAGCCCTGGGGAACACCACTTGTGACTGGCTGCCAACTGGAGTAAACTCCATTCACCACCACTCTTTGGGCCTGGCCATCCAGCCAGTTCTTTACCCAGGGAAGTGTACACCTGTCCAAGCCATGAGCAGCCAGTTTCTCCAGGAGAATGTTGTAGGAAACGGTGTCAAAGGCTTTACTAAAGTCTAGATAGACAACATCCACAGCCTTACCCTCATCCACTAAGTGGGTTAGAAGGAGATCATGTTAGTTAAGCAGGACCTGCCTTTCCTAAACCCATGCTGACTGGGCCTGATCACCTGGTCGTCCTGTACGTGCTGTGTGATGGCGCTCGAGGTGATCTCCTCCATAACCTTCCCCAGCACCGAGGTCAGGCTGACAGGCCTGTAGTTCCCCAGATCCTCCTTCCAGCCCTTCTTGAAGATGGGCGTCACATTTGCTAATCTCCAGTCAACTGGGAAGTCCCCAGTTAGCCTGGACTGCTGATAAATGATTGAAAGTGGTTTGGTGAGAACTTCTGCCAGCTCCCTCAAGTACCCTGTGTGGTTCCCATCTAGCCCCATATACTTGTGTGTGTCTAAGTGGTGTAGCAGGATCAGGATGTAATTATACCCTGTAAACCATGCCACTGCCCAAAACACCATTTTGTGCCTTGAAAGGCAAATTTTGTGGCGACATGGTACCCCAGAAAAAATTGTGTCAGTACACAGGACTCATTTCTGAAATAACCTCATAGACTCCTGGGCCAAGAAACATGGCATTGAGTGGGTGTATCACATCACCCATAAGCCTCTGGAAAGATTGAGAGATATAATGGACTGTTAAAGACTATATTGAGAGCATTGGGCAATGGGGCATGGAAGCACTGGGATATAAATTTAGCAGAAGCCACATGACTGGTTAACACCAGAGGATCTGCTAACTGTTCTGGTTCTTCCCAAACAAAACCTCTACATACTGTGGGAGGAGATAAGGTCCCCGTAGTGCACATAGGGAAGTGGCTGGGGAAGACGGTGTGGGTTGCTCCTCCCTTGGGAAAAGGCAAGCCCATTCGTAGGATTGTCTTCGCTCAAGGACCTGGGTGTACTTAGTGGGTAATGTGGAAGTATGGGGAGACCCAGCGTGTGCCTCAAGGAAATTTAACCTAGAGGAAAAATAATCTGTGATGTGAGTTGTATGTTGGAGGAAGTAATATAGCAGGAACTACCTGAACCGACAAAGAGTGAGCTTCACAAGGAACCAGGCGAGTGCAGTTATGACCCAAACCAAGCTGGTTTTGGTGCCTAACAATCGAACATGCTGCTTCTCCTGTCCTGAGCACCCATCTTGACAGATGGGGCCCAAGTCATAGCCTGTTCTTATGGACATTTGGAGGAGTGGCGGAAGCCCATGGAATGGGAGAATAATATCTATCTATCTGTGAAGGAACATGGGATAGTAGTTAATGAGAATGTATAAATCTTTATGTTGGGTATAAATATGTTTTAAGTATGTAGTATAAGTTGTAAGTGTTGGCAAGAAGGTATTTCAGTAATGAGAATTAAATACAGTGGCATGGTTAGAAGATATATAAATGTATTAAATTATGTGGGACCTGAGCATGATGCAAATGGTATAAAATAAGTGGTGGAGATTGTACTGGGTCTGGCTGGGATGGAGTTAACTTTCCCCATAGCAGCCTGTATAGTGCTGTGCTTTGTGTTTGTAGCTAGAATGGTGTTGATAACACACCAATGTTTTGGCTACTGCTGAGCAGTGCTGGCACAGCATCAAGGCTGTCTCTCCAAAGTCCCCCCACAAAAGCCAGTAGTCTGGATATGGGCAAGAGGCTGGGAGGGGACACAGCCAGGACAGCTGACCCAAACTGACTGTCCTGGTTTCGGCTGGGATAGAGTTAATTTTCTTCCTAGCAGCTGGTATAGTGCTGTGTTTTGGATTTTAGTATGAGAATAATATTGATAACACGCTGATGTTTTGGCTGTTGCTAAGCGGTGTTTATATTGGTCAAGGACTTTTCAGCTTCCCATGCTCTGCCAGGTGCACAAGAAGGTGGGAGGGGGCACAGCCAGTGAAAAGAGCTAAAATCCCCAAAGACAAAAAGAAATGTTGTAAATATCTTGGTTGTTCAATGTTTCCTTTAGTTTCCCTTTCGCAGATAATTTAGCCTAGCTTGCCAGTATTGTTGGACTTAAGTAAGGAAGCTTAGATAGTAGAATTGCTAACGAGCATTCTTTATTTGAAGGAAACCTACATACGGTCTTTCCCCCCCCCCAATAATAATCATTAGAGTAAGAATGCTTTGCCTGTGTTAAATCCTTGGTTAGCTGAGATAGTTGCAATGTAGATATAGATAAAAAGGAATTCTTCAGGCCCTGTGTCCCTGGAAAGGGCTGATAAGGAGAAGCTGCACAAGAACCACCTGGTTTTGGATATGCAAGGAGGGTATGAGCAAGACAAAAATGGACTGAGCATGCGTAAAGACAAAGTTCAGTCAGCGGTCAGAGTGATGAAGACTACTGACTTCCTCCAACGACCACCAGAGGATCCCTAAGGACCATGTAAGGACTTAAGTACGCATGCGTCAGAGACCTTTACATACATTAATGAGTTCCAAGAAATCTCATGTTTATATAAATTAATCTTATGAATATGTATGATTTTGCAACATATAACCTCTGTGATATTGCTTGTTTGTCGGAGCACTTATGGTGGAGCGATCCCCAGTGCTGCCCAGCGCTGTAATAAAGGATGCCTGCTTAATAGTAACTCCGTTGCTATTGAGTTTTATTTCAGGAGCACTCTGAAACTCCGATTCACCTGTTGGGAGATTTGGATTTTAAAGGGTAGTCTCCACGAATTTTGTTTCACCAGGATAGTTGATCCAAACTGGCCAAAGGGCTATTCACAGAATCACAGAATCGTATAGGTTGGAAAAGACCTTTAAGATCATCAAGTCCAACTGTAAACCTAACACTAGCAAGTCCACCACTACACCATGTCCCTAAGCACCTCATCCAAACGTGTTTTAAATACCTCCAGGGATGGCGAATCAACCACTTCCCTGGGCAGCCTGTTCCAATGCTTGATAACCCTTTCAGTGAAGTAAAATTTCCTAATATCCAGTCTAAACCTCCCCTGGTGCAACTTGAGGCCATTTCCTCTTGTCCTATCACTTGTTACCTGGGAGAAGAGACTGACACCCACCTCTCTACAACCTCCTTTCAGGTAGTTGTAGAGAGCAATAAGGTCTCCCCTGAGCCTCCTTTTCTCCAGACTAAACAACCCCAGTTCCCTCAGCCGCTCCTCATAAGACTTCTGCTCTAGACCCTTCACCAGCTTCGTTGCCCTTCTTTGGACACACTCCAGCACCTCAATGTCTCTCTTGTAGTGAGGGGCCCAAAACTGAACACGGTATTCGAGGTGCGGCCTCACCAGTGCCGAGTACAGGGGCACGATCACTTCCCTAGTCCTGCTGGCCACGCTGTTTTTGATACAAGCCAGGATGCCATTGGCTTTCTTGGCCACCTGGGCACACTGCTGGCTCATATTCAGCCGGCTGTCAACCAACACTCCCAGGTCCTTTTCTGCCAGGTAGCTTTCCAGCTACTCTTTCCCAAGCCTGTAGCGTTGCATGGGGTTGCTGTGGCCCAAGTGCAGGACCTTGCACTTGGCCTTGTTAAACCTCATACAATTGGCCTTGGCCCATCGATCCAGCCTGTCCAGGTCCCTCTGTAGAGCCTTTCTACCCTCAAGCAGATCAACACTCCCGCACAACTTGGTGTCATCTGCAAACTTACTGAGGGCGCACTCAATCCCTTCATCCAGATCATTGATAAAGATATTAAACAGAACTGGCCCCAACACAGAGCCCTGGGGAGCACCGCTTGTGACCGGCCGCCAACTGGAGTAAACTCCATTCATATTCCATACCATATGATGTCATGCTCAGTATATAAACTGGGGGGAATTGGCCAGGGGGTAGCGATTCCTGCTCGGGGACTGGCTGGGCATTGGTCGGCAGGTGGTGAGTGGTTGCATCACTTGCAGGGGTTTTTTTTTGTTTTTCCCTGTGGTTTTTTCCTCTCCCTCTCTCTCTTGTTATTTTCCTTTTAAGTTCAATTTTATTATTATTATTATATTATATTTTATTTTATTTCAGTTATTAAACTGTTCTTATCTCAGCCCACGAGTTTTCTTACTTTTGCTCTTCAGATTCTCTCCCCCATCCTGGCAGGGGGGGAGGGTGAGCGAGCAGCTGTGTGGTGCTTAGTTGCCGACTGAAGCTAAACCACAACACTGACCAAAGGGATGTTCTATATAATATGATGTTGTTCTCAGCAATAAAAACTAAGAGAAAGGAATAGAGGGGGCATTCATTATTAAGGTGTTTGTCTCCTGAATCAGTTGCTACACGTACTGAGGCCCTACTTCTCAGGAGGTGTCTGGACATTGCCTGCTGATGAGAAGTAGAGAATGAATCTCCTTTTCTTTTTTTTTTTTTTTCTTTTTTTCTACACACAGCCTTTGCTTTTTTTTTTTTTTCATTAAACTGCCTTTATCTTGACCCGTGCTTTTTTCATCTTATTTTCGTCCCCCTGTCCTGCTGAGGAGGGGGAGTGAGAGAGTGGCTTGGTGGGCACCTGGCGGCCAGCCAAGTTTAACCCACCACAGTGTGGGTGTGTAATTCATTAGCAAACTTCAAACTAGAATAGCCAGTGAGTAGGAGTCTGGGCAGAGGTATCAGGCAGGCAAGGGTCTGTGATGGCATCTTGGGGGGACTTGTGAGTGTAGAGTGCCTGTGGAATGAGTATGTGAGTGCGTGCATGTGTTTGCTAGCGAGCATCATGCTGGGCTAGCCAGTGTATAGAAGAACCGTCAGGCGGGTAAGAGACCCTAGGATCTGGGCAGTGGTACCTGACATACAGAGGCCCTGGGTCCCAGGGCGCACCGGACTTGGCTCCAGCAGCTGGGCAGGAGGAAGTACTGGGCCAGAGCATCTGGAGGAGATAGCCCCACTTTTAACATCTCCTAACAGGGAGGAGAGGTAAAATTTTTTGCTGAGTCAACTTTGGCCATCTATTTCCTCCCTGGACAGTGCTAGGTCTCATCATTATGGCCAATTCCTGAGTCTGGCGAGAGTGAGAATTATTAGGGCAATTGCTACAAAGGATTGCCACACAACCAAGATGACAGTTCTGTGCCATCTCAAAAGCTTTTTATGCTTCTCCTATCAGTGACCTACTGAAGTCTCCACTACTAGTTTATTCCCAAATTCAATATATTTAGGAAATGAGAGCACTGTGGCAATAGCTTTCTTAAAAAAAAAAAATCACATGACTTTTCCTGCAGCATACCCTGAAGAACAATGTTTACCAAGGCTCACTCTTTTTAAATGTGAATCTTAGTATCTTAAACATTACATGTTTTTAATATGGGTGTTAGATTGCACATTCAAGTGACAGATGGATTAAACCTACTGTAAAACTGGTACTATTATCCTCTTGATACATTCACTGTATTTAAGTGTTAGCATGTCAGGGGGAGGGTGGAACCCCCCTCCCCAAACTCTACTGCCATATTTATAATTACACAGCTTCTAGGCCAGCAATGCCAGTACTCTCTGTTCCCTGTGGTTCAAAGATTTCTTGCTGACTTTATCCTCATCACAACTGTATGCCCATCAGAGGATGCTGGTCCTCACCTCATTTTCTGCTGTGAAATTTATCAAAAAGCAGCTCAGATTACATACTTTTCTAATATTATATTTTCATATCATAGTCTTGGCTGTTTAGTTGCCCCAACTGCAGCTTCTCTTCCAAGCAATAATTGTACTCTTCTCCCAGAGCCAGAAGCAGAGACTGCATAATCTGTTTTCTGGCATTCTTTTGCTTTCTGTCAACCACCACCAAAGAAGCTGTAAGCATGGAGGAAGTGGTTGTACAATTAAGGTTTTATGCTGTGCCTGAAGGGGACTTGAGTTTTATCCCTGACTGTACCACATACTTCCAAAGCAAGCAAGCTGGTGAGTTCTCTAAGTCACTACTCCTGTTTCTCTCATTTACTGACAGCTGGGACCTGATCTTTCCAAAGCACAGTGTCTTCTGACATGCTGTCTGCAGGGACTGAATGTGGAACTGAGGAATCTAAAAGCTAAAGTTCCAAGTATCAGGGTCCTGAGTGCACTAATAGGCCTTATGGCCCTGACCAGCCTCAACTGGGGCCTCCACCTACTGCCCATGGTCCCAGGAGCCCCATTTAAGCTCAGCCCTGGGCCTTCAGTCCTTGCTTGAGCTATGTCATGGGTGTATCTGTACCCAGTCCTGTTGTCTGATTATTGTTTGGACTTCTTAGATTGACCTTGGACCTGACTTGTTGCCTTGCCTTTGTCTGATGATTTCTGGACTGTTCATGGAACCTTTTCTTGTGACCATCCCCACTCACCCAGCTCAGGTGCTTTGGGACTGCACACTGATTAGTGAGGGTACTGCCACTACCTGTGTTGTGGTCACCCTTGTCTCACCTTCACTTGTGGAACAGCCTGCTTTTACTGTTCTCTGACACTAAATGTGTGAGAGAGGACTGGAGTTCTTACAGAGAAAATAGTAACACATTTACAAATTTACAAATGGTCCAGCCTCTAGAGGGAGACGAAGAGAGCATTCCCTGAAGCTACACAAGAGGGCACACTTAAAGAGTTCAGTCAGTGGCATGGTGGATACTCTTTCAGCCTTACAGGCAAAACATCCCACTCTTCCAGGTATTAAGTGAAAGGTCCAACTGAGAACCCTGGTCTCAGCCATCAAATAATTTGGTCAAGGAACCCAGTTTCAAATCCCACAAATACAGGCAAGTAACACAAACTGTTTCGTGTGACTCATGGTCTGTGAAAAAGCATCCTCTAAACAGTTTTTATGGTTAAAATTATTATAATGTCAATTACAGTATAACATGCAATAGGGCACAAGTATTCCGCATTTCTGTCATTTGTTGTACATTAATATGACCTGTGTCACACACTGTCAGAACTGATTGAGAAATTTGGTTATGGTCTGTGAGAGTGTGTATGTCTATGTCCTGGTTTCGGCTGGATAGAGTTAATTTTCTTAACAAACACTGCAGTTCAAACAGGGAACCAATCCATGTCAGTATCAGTTACCCCTATACATAACAAGAAATCCTGGAAGTGAAAGTCAGCTCGTTTAGAAAGGGAAGATGAAAGAGCAGGGCCATCACAGGGAGAGGAAGAGGAAGAACTCGTAAACGAGACGGAAACCACCCAATCCCTATCCCTGAGTGAGCTGTGAGATATGCGACAAGATTTCAGCCGTCGCCCAGGCAAACATATTGTCACCTGGCTGCTCTGATGCTGGGATAGTGGGGCCAGTAGCCTGGAATTAAAGGGTAAGGAAGACAAGCAGCTGTGATCCATTTCTAGGGAAGGGGGCATTGACAAAGCGATTGGAAAAGGGGAACCAGCCCTCAGCCTCTGGAGGCGACTCCTGTCAGCTATAAAGGGGCAGAACTCATCTGTATTTCTGGAGTGACAGGGGGATCCCAACAGCTAACTGTATTGGAGGCCGAAGTGAGCCTAACTGGGAATGAGTGGCAAAAGCACCCCATTGTGACTGGCCCAGAGGCTCCGTGCATCCTTGGCATAGACTACCTCAGGAGAGGGTATGTCAAGGACCCAAAAGGATACTGGTGGGCTTTTGGTATAGCTGCCTTGGAGACGGAGGAAATTAAACAGCTGTCTACCTTGCCTGGTCTCTCAGAGGACCCTTCTGTTGTGGGGTTGTTGAGGGTCGAAGAACAACAGGTGCCAATCACTACCACAACAGTGCACTGGAGGCAATATCGCACCAACTGAGACTCCCTGATTCCCATCCATAAGCTGATTCGTTGACTGGAAAGCCAAGGAGTGATCAGTAAGACTCGTTCACCTTTTAACAGTCCCATATGGCCAGTGCAAAAGTCTAATGGAGAGTGGAGACTGACAGTAGACTATCGTGGCCTGAATGAAGTCACGCCACCGCTGAGTGCTGCCGTGCCGGACATTCTGAAACTTCAATATGAACTGGAGTCAAAAGCAGCCAAGTGGTATGCCACAAGTGATATTGCCAATGCATTCTTCTCAACCCCTTTGGCAGCAGAGTGCAGGCCACAGTTTGCTTTCACTTGGAGGGGTGTTCAGTACACTTGGAATTGACTGCCCCAGGGGTGGAAACACAGCCCTACCATTTGCCATGGGCTGATCCAGATGGCAAAGGAACAGGGTGAAGCTCCAGAACATCTGCAATATGTCGTGGTTTAGCCCCGGCCAGGAACTAAGCACCACGCAGCCGCTTGCTCACTCCCCCCCGGTGGGATGGGGGAGAGAATCAGAAGAGCAAAAGTAAGAAAACATGAGGGTTGAGATAAAGACAGTTTAATAGGTAAAGCAAAAGCCACACACGCAAGCAAAGCAAAGCAAGGAATTCATTCACTCCTTCCCATCAGCAGGCAGGTGTTCAGCCATCTCCAGGAAAGCAGGGCTCCATCACGCGTAACGGTTACTTGGGAAGACAAATGCCATCACTCCAAATGTCCCCCCTTCCTTCTTCTTCCCCAGCTTTATATACTGAGCATGACGTCATGTGGTATGGAATAGCCCTTTGGTCAGTTTGGATCAACTATCCTGGCTGTGTCCCCTCCCAGCTTCTTCCGCACCTGGCAGAGCATGGGAAGCTGAAAAGTCCTTGACTGGTGCAGCAACAACTAAAACATCTCTGTATTATCAACACTGTTTTCAGCACAAATTCAAAACATAGCCCCACACCAGCCACTATAAAGAAAATTAACTCTATCTCAGCTGAAACCAGGACAATTGATGACATCATCGTGTGGGCAATACAGTAGAGGAAGTTTTTGAGAAAGGGAAGAAAATAGTCCAAATCCTGCTGAAAGCAGGTTTTGCCATAAAACAAAGTAAGGTCAAGGGACCTGCACAGGAGATCCAGTTTTTAGGAATTAAATGGCAAGATGGACGTCGTCAGATCCCAATGGATGTGATCAACAAAATAACAGCCATGTCTCCACCAACTAGCAAAAAAGAAACACAAGTTTTCTTAGGCGTTGTGGGTTTTTGGAGAAGGCATATTCCAAATTACAGTCTGATCGTAAGCCCTCTCTATCAAGTGACCCAGAAGAAGAATGACTTCAAATGGGGCCCTGAGCAACGACAAGCCTTTGAACAAATTAAACGGGAGATGGTTCATGCAGTAGCCCTTGGGACAGTCCGGGCAGGACAGTACGTAAAAAATGTGCTCGACACTGCAGCTGGAGAGAATGGCCCTACCTGTAACCTCTGGCAGAAAGCACCAGGGGAGACTCGAGGTCGACCCCTAGGGTTTTGGAGTCGGGGATACAGAGGATCCGAGGCCCGCTATACTCCCACTGAAAAAGAGATATAGGCAGCATATGAAGGGGTTCAAGCTGCTTTGGAAGTGGTTGGTACTGAAGCACAGCTCCGCCTGGCACCCCGACTGCCGGTGCTGGGCTGGATGTTTAAAGGGAGGGTCCCCTCTACACATCATGCAACTGATGCTATGTGGAGTAAGTGGGTTGCACTGATCACACAACGGGCTCGAATAGGAAACCCCAATCGCCAAGGAATCTTGAACGTGATCATGGACCAGCCAGAAGGCAAAGATTTCAGAATATCACCAGAGGAGGAGGTTACATGTGCTGAGGAGGGCCCACTGTAGAATACACTACCAGAAAATGAGAAGCAATATGCCCTGTTCACTGATGGGTCCTGTCGTATTGTAGGCAAGCATTGGAGATGGAAAGCTGTTGTATGAAGTCCTATACAACAAGTGGTAGAAACTGCTGAAGGAGAAGGTGAATCGAGCCAATTTGCAGAAGTAAAGGCCATCCAGCTGGCTTTAGACATTGCTGAATGAGAAAAGTGGCCAGTGCTCTATTTCTATGCTGACTCATGGATGGTGGCAAATGCCCTGTGGGGGTGGTTACAGCAATGGAAGCAGAGCAACTGGCAGCACAGAGGCAAACCCATCTGGGCTGCCGCATTATGACACGATATTGCTGCCCAGGTAGAGAACCTGGTTTTAAAAGTACCTCACGTAGATGCTCATGTACCCAAGAGTCAGGCCACTGAAGAACATTAAAACAACCAGCAGGTGGATCAGGCTGCTAAGACTGAAGTGCCTCAGGTGGATCTGGACTGGCAGCATAAGGCTGAATTATTTATAGCTAGGTGGGCCCATGACACCTCAGGCCATCAAGGAAGAGATGCAACATATAGATGGGCTTGTGATCGAGGGGTGGACTTGACCATGGACACTATTGCACAGGTTAGCCATGAATGTGAAACATGCGCTGCAATCAAGCAAGCCAAGCGGTTAAAGCCTCTGTGGTATGGAGGGAGATGGCTGAAATATCAATATGGGGAGGCCTGGCAGATGAATTATATCACACTCCCACAAACCTGCCAAGGCAAGCGCCATGTGCTTACAATGGTGGAAGCAACCACCGGATGGCTGGAAACATATCCCGTGCCCCATGCCACCGCCAGGAACACTATCCTGGGCCTTGAAAAGCAAGTCCTGTGGCGACATGGCACCCCAGAAAGAATTGAGTCAGACAACGGGACTCATTTCTGAAACAACCTCATAGACACCTGGGCCAAAGAGCACAGCATTGAGTGGGTATATCACATCCCCTATCATGCACCAGCCTCTGGGAAAATCGAAGGATACAATGGACTGTTAAAGACTACACCGCGAGCAATGGGTGGTGGGACATTCCAACATTGGGATACACATTTAGCAAAGGCCACCTGGTTAGTCAACACTAGGGGATCTGTCAATCGAGCTGGCCCTGCCCAATCAAAACTTTTACGCTCTGTAGAAGGGGATAAAGTCTCTGTAGTACACATAAAAAACATGCTGGGGAAGACAGTCTGGGTTACTCCTGCCTCGGGCAAAGGCAAGCCCATTCGTGGGATTGCTTTTGCTCAAGGACCCGGGTGCCCTTGGTGGGTAATGCGAGAGGATGGGGAAGTCCTATGTGTACCTCAAGGGGATTTGATTTTGGGTGAGAATAGCCAATGAACCAAATGGTATGATGTTAATTCCTATATAATACTGTATGTCATCACTTTTATGGTTACTATATGCCATTATCAATAGTATTTCAGTAACGATCGCCCAGATTAATGAGGAATGAACATTGATGAAACCAAGGAAAGTGCAGCAGTGATGGAATCAGAACTGGCTTCAGCATGCAACAATCCAACACCACACGCCATCTCTCCTGCCCTGAAAGACTGTTATGACAGATGGAGCCCAAGGTCATGGACTAAATGAATTAAACGGACATTTTAGAGGCATGGCCCATAGACCAAGGGAATGATAGCTGTGTGTACATATCAAAAGACAGGGAAAGTGGTGGTGATTAATTGTATTAGAAAGGGTAGAACCTGGGCATGACATAAATGGTATAGAATAAGGGGTGGATACTGTCCTGGTTTCAGCTGGGATAGAGTTAATTTTCTTCCTAGTAGCTGGTATAGTGCTGTGTTTTGGATTTTAGTATGAGAATAATATTGATAATACGCTGATGTTTTGGCTGTTGCTAAGCAGTGTTTACACTGGTCAAGGACTTTTTCAGCTTCCCATGCTCTGCCAGGTGCACAAGAAATGGGAGGGGGCGTGTGGCGGTGTGCTCCCCCCCCCCCCCCAGCTCCCCAGCTCCCTGCACAAGCAGTAACCATCAGTGGGAGTCATCCTGATAGCTGCATCCAGTTATCCTGGACCTTGAGGACAAATGGCAACAAAGTAGCCATTGGCTGCTTTGACGCAAGGATCTAAACCTCTTGCTGATATGCAAATATGACCATAAGTCAATCATCTTACTCCTTAAATAGTGGACAGCCCAGGGCCCTTTGAGCTCTCCTGCACGGCAGCGGGCTGCACGCCAGGATCTCCCCTTGGGCAGGGACGCCTCTCAAGGTTACTCCTCGAGGTTGAGAGATTCCTTGCTGCAACAGATCCTCGGTAAGTGACTAATAGCATGCTAAACTTTGAAATCTTAGCTAAGTGATATAAAGGATTGACTGCGCATATATAATCCTTTAGATATAAACCGTTGACCAAGTCTGGGACTAGGACTGGATCTAGCCGCACCTAGACTCCTCTCTGAGAAGGAGTTTAGAAAGCAAGGGGATCCTTTCCGAACCTCATGACTCAACGGGAGGGTCTCCCTGACAGTTTTGTCTGACCCTGTCCTCTATGCAGTAAATAATCAAGTGTGCCTCGCCATCGAATCTTGTTAAAACACTGTCGCATTGAACTTTGTTAACTCCCTATTCTGTATCAATAAACTATATTTTTACTTCTCTCTTACGAGTGAAGTGCACTCTCACTCCATCCGCGACAGGGCGCAGCCATGATAGTTGATCCAAACTGACCAAAGGGCTATTCCATACCATATGATATCATGCCCAGTATATAAACTGGGGGAGTTGGCTGGGGGGTAGCGATCGCTGCTCGGGGACTGGCTGGGCGTCGGTCGGTGGGTGGTGAGCGGTTGTATAATTTTATTTTAGTTTAGTTTAGTTTTATTTTTCCCTCCCTTGGGTTTTGTTCCTCTCTCTCTCTTGTTGTTTTCCTTCTCATTACAATTCATTATTATTAGTACTATTATTTTGTTCCAATTATTAAACTGTTCTTATCTCAACCCATGAGTTTTCTTACTTTTGCTCTTCCGATTCTCTCCCCCATCCCACCGGGGGGGAGTGAGCAAGCGGCTGCGTGGTGCTTAGCTGCCGGCTGGGGCTAAACCACGACAGTCTAGTGGACAGTATCTTCTTAAAGAGGGATTTTGATAAATTGGAGAAATGGACTGGGAAAAAACTAAGGTGCTGTTCAGCAGGGACATGTAAGCAGGATGAGTGAACTATATATATACAGAAAGGGGGAGCAACTCTAGAGGACATCAGAGGTATCATAGATCACAATGTGAATCAACAAAGTCACACAAATGGCACATCCCATGCTGAACTGCATCAACAGCAGTGTCATCTGCAAGACGCACACTGTTCTTCAGGAAAGATGTGAAGAAGCTGGAGAGAGTACAGAGGACAGCAACAAACACCCTGAACATGAGCTATTACAGAGGAATGATAAGTTGGGGTTGTTTAGCTTGCAAAAGAGAAGAGAGAATGGAGACAGAGATACAGTATTCAAATGAACTGCTTCAAGAAGTAAGGGACTATTGGACTGTTCTCTGTGGCCGTGGTGGACAGAATAAGAAATAACAGGCTTAAATTGCAGTAAGAAAGATTTAAGTTAGACACTAGGAAAAAGCTTTCTAGCAGGAAGACTAGTAAATCACTGGAGCAGACTGCCTAGGGGGGTGGGATACTTCCATTGCTAGACATCTTTAAGAACAGACTACATAAGTATGTGTGTCAGGAAGGACATAGGTATGTTTGATATTATTCTGGGGATGAGTAGGGACTAGATGACCTCCTGGGATTCCTTCCAGCCCTATAATTCTATGGGATATATGTTAGGAAGCACTGAAGAGTCCATGTTCCAGTCCATGGACTATTACAATTTAAAGATCAGATGTGCTTAAACATAGCAACAGAAATTATATGTGTTTAAATTTTAGATAATCACTTTAGCTTTTGGAGTATCACAATGTAATACCTATCACTGTAATAGTACCAAACTCTGTTTTTGTTGGGATATGGAGTTTCCCTACTGATGTCAGATGCATTTCCTTTGTATTTACCCTTTTATGCTTCAAATTCAAATGTGGCTCAAAACATGGGAGAGGTTACTGTTTCATAGGCCTTTCCTTTTCATTTTTCAAAGAGGGTTATTCAGACAGGCAACCTGCTTCATGTTCCTGCTGATGGAAGGATATTGAGTCAAGACTCAATAGTCCTCATTAAACTTTCAACTCCTATACTAAGAGCAATAAGGCCAAACAATAGATTAGTTTTAGATAGATTAGATAGATTAGATTAGTTTAGTTTTAAAAGTATGTTTATAATGAGAGCATTGCTTAATTTTCATCAAAAATCATCACTCTACTTGGGGCAGCTGATAAAACCATTTGGTTGGCTACAATCTCTTTCAGCAGATGGAGGGTTATTATATTCAGCTAATACGACTTTCTGCATAACTTAGGACATGCAGCTCTTGAAGAGTAAAGGAGACAAAAATATCCTTATGCTGCATTTGGAAAAATAGATTGTTTGGGACATGTTGTGTTTGTGTGTGCATGCACATGTGTGCATAAGCACACATTTTTGTGTGGGCACAATGGGCAAAAAATTCACAATTAAAGCAACTTTCTGTCACTTGGAGGGTGCAGGATGTTTATTGCTAGGGATAGAATAGTTATTGTCTATTGGAAAAAAATACTAGTGTGGAAATTCCAGAAAGTTTCAGAAATCACCCTTAACATTTCTGAAACAATCTAGAGGTTTTTAGACATTTACAAGATCATTCAGCTCTTCCATCAAAAATGTGTATGAGCCCGTTCTTATTTTTATTCAGGCAAATTGGAGACTTCACAAAATAAGGAAAAATATTTAAAGAAAAAACAAACAAACAAATAAAAAACTTGGTCTGAAGAGCTTGCCATAAAATGAAATTAATTAATATATGTTTTATCATAACTAACAAAATCATGTTCTCTTAAAATTCAGATTCCTGACAGTGCCAAGATTTTAACCTTCTGTTTTCAGTAAAAGATCATACAGGATTGGCAAGACAGACTAAGCGTACAAAACCCATGAAACTGGCATAAAAAATGAAAATCTCTTTTAAAATTATATATTAGGTTTTGGGCCTCTGGATTTTTGAAGTTTTATGGTCTACATTTTCAGGCTTCTCTTTGTAACCACTAAGATTAGTAACTAACTAAGAAAAGAAAGTATAGATTTTTCACATAGTATTAGGGCCCAAGGGACTGAGTCTTTCTGAAGGAGGCTCCAAGTACTGAGAGACTCATGATAACAGCATAAGAGTTAGCCCATGCAGAACAGTTCGCAGCTCTATCTGGATGATTTTTTTACAAGACACTTGTCAATTCTTTCTTTCTTAAGTGCCACAATGGTAGAAAATCTGACTTGGCTACAAAAGTCTTGCAAGATACTTGGTATTGTTATCTTTGTTAATTGTTAGAGCGTGGGGTCATTTACCCAGTGTGCGAGACGCCAATATAAACACAGGGCAGAGGTATTTTATTTCATGTCAGAGGTATTTTATTTCTGCGCAGAGATGGGTGCTAGGTGGTTATTCCACAAAGCTAGCACAAAGTTAGGTCATGCAGGTACAATATTTACATGATCTAGTTATACATATACATAAGTAATTACACAAAGCAGTTTTCTATTGGTCTACATTTCTCTTGTTTCAACTTAAAGCTACAGTGCTACTTTAATATTCTGCGCATGCTTGAAAGAGGTGGGGGGGTAGCTTTCTTTGGTCTTTAATTGAGTCAGTGGTCGTGATCTCCCCCTGCCACCTTTACCTTTTCCCTAGTTACTGCAGTTTTTTCCCTGACTTCATGTTTCTTTGGCACTCCCCCAGTCTTCTGTGCCTTCGAGGGCAGGATGGTCCCCTTTTATCAGTCTTTTAGTTCCTCTTCAAGGGCACAGTCGTTAGCAAGGCATGCATTGTTCATACAAAAAGTATCTTCTTTCACAAAGCCTTTATGGTCCTTACATCATTTCCCCCCTTCGAGACTATGAGACTTTTCTTCATAGTCCTCATATGTCTCATAATTAGTTCTCATTAACAGTATATAATTTCCAGCAGTAGATTGTACAATTAGTCATCTAACACATTTTAAGGCACAACTAATGACAACACAGATGATTATCATGATGATTACAATTATAATAATCGTTTGAAGTAAACTTGCAAACCATCCAGTTAGGGAGAATCCAAAACTTTGTAATATTTTGTTTAACCATCCTCCTTCCATAGAGGCTTGAATATCTCTACTTGATTTTGCCACTTGTTTTATTTTGTCTATTTGTTGATCCAAATGTTCAGTCATATTGTAACCAGATGTAACCAAAATAATTAGTTTGTTCTTTTGTAACTAAGCAACATAGAGATAGGAGAGGGATAGACAATGCTTTAATATTGTGTTTGTACACCTATGGCTACAGATATGCTACTATGCCCAAAGACAATTGGACGAGGAGCAGTACGGACATGCTGCTATGCTCCCAGTACAGCCCCAGTCCATCTTGACAATGAGTCGAGGGGTAGTTAGAATAATTGGTTTGTGTTAGAATAGGAATAAGGGTGCCAATCAGTTAGGGACCATGCACCATGAAGAAGGGAAGCAAGTTACATAAGCAAGGTGATATTGCGCATGCCCAGAAGAAGGGGCCAACTAAAGGACACACCTGTACGACCACCAAAGACCACCAGAGACCCCCACGGAAACCCCTGGGAGCTCAAGGACACATGCGTAATGACCACGCAAATATGATAATTAGTTCTGGGAAATAGAATGAATATGTATGATCATTCTGGGAAATTTGATGCATATGCATGTAATTGGACAATATAAGCTTTGGTTAATGTAACCTGCAGTATGCACGCTAGGTGGAACGATCCCTGTGCATCTGGCGCCGTAATAAAGAATGCCTGCTTCTTAACGCTACATTGGTGCTAAGGAGTTTGATTCCCGATTTCGGTGACAATATTGGGGATGTGGATGCAACAACCTTTTTTTTTCAGATATAGGTACCCACATACCCCGTGTTCATGTAATAACATTAAATCTAAGGTTAGCCTGTTCTGCAATGTCATCTCTGAAGTTTCCTGTAACTGAGTGTTTAAATCTTGTAATCCTGCTCTAGTTGCATTCGCTAATAGTTCTACTTGTCCTGTCAGATTTTACCACCACATTTGATTCTGAAAGGAGGTAATTTGGGGACTGAAGATAGCTTCTAAGATCCATTCGATAATAATGCGTCAAAGGTTAAGTTTAAATCTAAAGTTAGAATTCCCCATTCGAGGGGATCGGCTGCAGATTTAGGTAATGGTAAACAGGCCATTATACTGCTGACGTTATAGATTCTTCCAAAGGACTGGACAAGTTTTAAGACTAGATTTCTGTTACAAAAAGTAAATGCTAGGTTAATCAATGTCACAGATACAATTTTAATTGTAACCATGCTAAATTAATAACACTTTCCGAGAGTGTCCTAGGGGTAACTTCAATAGTGGTTTTCTAAAAGAAAAACCTTGATACAATTCATTGACAGTTCCTGGTTAGTCAGAGTCTCAGTTCGCCAGTTGGCATAGAGGTCCGCTTGTCCTGGTCTGGCGCCTTCTTCACTCTAGTATAATGAATCTAGGAGTTGATCCCATTCACCTTTACCGCTGTATAAGTTTTTAATAGCACTGTATATGGTCCTTTCCACTCTTCTTTCAAGGGCTCATCTTTCCAAGTTCGTATGTAGACCGTGTCTCCTGGCTGGAATGGGTGTACTGGAGTGTTCAAGGGAATGGGAGTCTTCTGGTTTAAGTACCTATGCAGGGAGGATAAACTCTGCGAGAGAGAAATCAAATACTCTTTAATTACAGCCTGTCCCTTTATATGCATTTGGTCTCCCTTCGTGGTTAAATGATTGATTGGATATGGTTTCCCCAACAGGATCTCAAATGGACTAACACCTTCCCTAGCTCTGGCTGTAATTCGTACTCCCATTAATGCTATGGGTAGAATATCTACCCATTTCATTTGAGTTTCCTGACACACTTTAGAAATCTGTCTTTTTAGGGTTTGATTAATTCTTTCTACTTTGCCGCTGGACTGTGGCCTCCAAGGGGTATGCAAATCCCATTTAATGTCTAGAAATCTAGAAACTCCCTGCACTATTTCTGCAATAAAGTGGGGTCTGTTATCAGAGGATATACCTTCTGGAACGCCGAATCTGGGGATAATTTCTTTCAATAAAATTTTAATCACTTCCCTAGCCGCCTTAGTGCGACAAGGGAACCCTTCAGGCCAAGTAGAAAAGGTGTCTACCATTACCAAAAAATATTTATACAGATTACACCTTGGCAATTCTGTAAAATCTATTTGCCAGTATTCCCTGGGAGTTATTCCTTGTTTTACGATTCCTCCCATGTTTTTCTTTGCAGTTTTTGGGTTATTGGCGCAACAGAGAGCACGCTTTTTGACTATTATATCCTCTAGGCTTTGCATTCTTGGCCCAATGACGTGTCTTTTGGCAATTAGCACTAATGCGTCTGCTCCCGAGTGTGTTTCTTGGTGCAGTTTCTTGAGTAGAATTTCCATCATCTTTTCAGAAATTAATAATTGCTTCAGTGGTGTCACCCACCAACCCTGATCATTTTTGGAACAATCTAATTGCTCTGCCAATTTATTTTCCTTCTTGGTATATTGTGGGGGTGATAATTACAAATGGGGTACTGGAATTAAAGCTCCATCAAATTTTGATTTCAGTAATGCTGCTTCTTTTGCTAACTGGTCTGCTTTTCGGTTTCCCTTTGTGATTTCACTGTTTCCCTTCTGATGCGCTTTACAATGCATTATAGCAACCTCCTTTGGTTGAAGGACTGCCTGTAAGAGCTTCATTATTTCTGTTCCATATTTGATCGGGGTCCCGTGTGAACTTAATAGTCCTCTTTCTTTCCAAATTGCCCCATGTGCATGCACTACTCCGAATGCATACTTAGAATCTGTGTAAATATTGACTCTTTTTCCCTGACTAAGCTCCAAAGCTCGTGTTAGTGCAGCCAATTCTGCCTTTTGAGCAGATGTATTACTAGGCAAAGATTTAGCTTCTAAGGCCCGAGTAGGTGTTACCACTGCATATCCGGCTTTTCGTCTTCCTTCCAACATAAAACTGCTTCCATCAGAAAATACCTCCAGTTCTGCATTTGGTAGGGGTTCGTCTTGCAGGTCAGGCCTAGTAGAATACACTTCTTTGATGGTGGTTAAGCAGTCATGATGCAATTCACCAGATTCGAAAATCGGGAGCAGGGTTGCAGGATTTAGAGCAGATGTCAGGAAGATTACAACATCATCTTGTTCCAGCAGCACCGCTTGATATTTAGCTAACCTGCTTGGGGAGATCCAATGGTGCCCTTTATATTCAAGGAGAGAAGACACAGCATGAGGTACTGTTGTGGTTTAGTCCCAGTCAGCAATTAAGCACCACACAGCTGCTCACTCACCCTCCCCCCCCAGGTGGGATGGGGGAGAGAATCGGAAGAGCAAGAGTAAGAAAATTCGTGGGTTGAGATAAGAACAGTTTAATAATTGGAACAAAATAATAATAATAATAATAAATTGTAATGAAGAGGAAAACAACGAGAGAGAGAGAGAGAGAGAGAGAGAGGAACAAAACCCAAGTGAAAAAAAAACAGTGATACAACCGCTCACCATCTGCTGACCACGCCCAGACAGTCTCCCCCCCCCCGAGCAGCAACCGCTACCCCCTGGCCAACTCCCCCCAGCTTTATCTACTGAGCATGACATCATATGGTATGGAATAGCCCTTTGGTCTGTTTGGATCAACTATCCTGGCTGTGCCCCCTCCCAGCTTCTTGTGCACCTGGCAGAGCATGGGAAGCTGAAAAGTCCTTCACCAGTGTAAACATTACTAAGCAACAGACAAAACATCAACATGTTTTCAATATTATTCTCATACTAAAATCCAAAACACAGCACTATACCAGCTGCTAGGAAGAAAATTAACTCTATCCCAGCCAAAACCAGGACAGTATCCACCCCTTATTCTATACCATCTATGTCATGCCCAGGTTCTACCCTTTCTAATACATTCCAATTAATCACCACCACTTTCCCTGTCTTTTGAAATATACACACAGCTATCATTCCCTTGGTCTATGGGCAATCCCTCTAAAATGTCCATTGAGTTCATTTAGTCCATGACTATGGGCTCCATCTGTCATAACAGTCTTTCAGGGCAGGAGAGATGGTGTGTGGTGTTGGATTGTTGCATGCTGAAATAATTTCTGGTTCCATCACTGCTGCACTTTCCTTGGTTTCATCAAAGTTCATTCTTCATTAATCTGGGTGATTTGTACTGAAATACTGTTGATATGGTGTATAGTAACCATAAAAGTGATGACATACAGTATTATATAGCAATTAACATCATACCATTTGGTTCACTGGCTATTCTCACCCAAAATCAAATCCCCTTGAGGTACACATTGGACTTCCCCATCCTTTTGCATGACCCACCAAGGGCACCCAGGTCCTTGAGCAAAAGCAATCCCACGAATGGGCTTGCCTTTGCCTGAGGCAGGAGTAACCCAGACTGTCTTCCCCAGCATGTTTTTTAATGTGCACTACAGGGACTTTATCCCCTTCTACAGAGCGTAAAAGTTTTGATTGGGTAGGGCCGGCTCGATTGACAGATCCCCTAGTGTTGACTAACCAGGTGGCCTTTGCTAAATGTGTATCCCAATGTTTGAATGTCCCACCACCCATTGCTCGCGGTGTAGTCTTTAACAGTCCATTGTATCATTCAATTTTCCCAGAGGCTGGTGCATGATAGGGGATGTGATATACCCACACAATGCCATGAACTTTGGCCCAGGTGTCTATGATGTTGTTTCAGAAATGAGTCCCGTTGTCTGACTCAATTCTTTCTGGGGTGCCATGTCGCCACAGGACTTGCTTTTCAAGGCCCAGGATAGTGTTCCGGGCGGTGGCATGGGGCACGGGATATGTTTCCAGCCATCCGGTGGTTACTTCCACCATTGTAAGCACATAGCGCTTGCCTTGGCGGTTTTGTGGGAGTGTGATATAATTCATCTGCCAGGCCTCCCCATATTGATATTTCAGCCATCTCCCTCCATACCACAGAGGCTTTAACCACGTGGCTTGTTTAATTGCAGCGCATGTTTCACATTCATGGCTACCCTGTGCAATAGTGTCCATGGTCAAGTCCACCTCTCGATCACGAGCCCATCTATATGTTGCATCTCTTCCTTGATGGCCTGAGGTGTCATGGGCCCACCTAGCTATAAATAATTCACCCTTATGCTGCCAGTCCAGATCCACCTGAGCCACTTCAATCTTAGCAGCCTGATCCACCTGCTGGTTGTTTTGATGTTCCTCAGTGGCCTGACTCTTGGGTACATGAGCATCTACGTGAGGTACTTTTACAACCAGGTTCTCTACCCGGGCAGCAATATCTTGCCACAATGCTGCAGCCCAGATGGGTTTGCCTCTGTGCTGCCAATTGTTCTGCTTCCATTGCTGTAACCATCCCCACAGGGCATTTGCCACCATCCATGAGTCAGCATAGAAATAGAGCACTGGCCACTTTTCTCATTCAGCAATGTCTAAAGCCAGCTGGATGGCCTTTACTTCTGCAAATTGGTTCGATTCACCTTCTCCTTCAGCAGTTTCTTCTACTTGTTGTATAGGACTCCATACAGCAGCTTTCCATCTCTGATGCTTTCCTACAAGACAACAGGACCCATCAGTGAACAGGGCATATTGCTTCTCATTTTCTGGTAGTGTATTCTACAGTGGGCCCTCCTCAGCACACGTCACCTCCTCCTCTGGTGATATTCTGAAATCTTTGCCTTCTGGCTGGTCCATAATTACTTCCAAGATTCCTTGGCGATTGGGGTTTCCTATTCAAGCCCGTTGTGTGATCAGTGCAACCCACTTACTCCACATAGCATCAGTTGCATGATGTGTACAGGGGACCCTCCCTTTGAACATCCGTCCCAGCACCGGCAGTCAGGGTGCCAGGAAGAGCTGTGCTTCAGTACCAACCACTTCTGAAGCAGCTCGAACTCCTTCATATGCTGCCAATATCTCTTTTTCAGTTGGAGTATAGCGGGCCTCGGATCCTCTGTATCCCCAACTCCAAAACCCTAGGGGTCGACCTCGAGTCTCCCCTGGTGCTTTCTGCCATAGGATCCAGGTAAGGGCATTCTCCCTGGCTGCGGTGTCGAGCACATTCTTAACATCTTGCCCTGCCCGGACTGGCCCAAGGGCTACTGCATGAACTATCTCCCGTTTAATTTGTTCAGAGGCTTGTCATTGCTCAGGGCCCCATTTGGAATTGTTCTTCTTCCGGGTCACTTGATAGAGAGGGCTTACGATCAGACTGTAATTTGGAATATGCATTCTCCAAAAACCCACAATGCCTAAGAAAACTTGTGTTTCTTTTTTGCTAGTTGGTGGAGACATGGCTGTTATTTTGTTGATCACATCCATTGGGATCTGACGACGTCCATCTTGCCATTTAATTCCTAAAAACTGGATCTCCTGTGCAGGTCCCTTGACCTTACTTTGTTTTATGGTAAAACCAGCTTTCAGCAGGATTTGGACTATTTTCTTCCCTTTCTCAGTGTCCTGGTTTTGGCTGGGATAGAGTTAATTTTCTTCCTAGCAGCTGGTATAGTGCTGTGTTTTGGATTTTAGTATGAGAATAATATTGATAACATGTTGATGTTTTGGCTGTTGCTAAGTGGTGTTTACACTGGTGAAGGACTTTTCAGCTTCCCATGCTCTGCCAGGTGCACAAGAAGCTGGGAGGGGGCACAGCCAGGGTAGCTGATCCAAACAGACCAAAGGGCTATTCCATACCATATGATGTCATGCTCAGTATATAAACTGGGGGGTGTTGGCCGTGGGGTAGCGATCGCTGCTCGAGGACTGTGTGGGCATCGTTTGGCGGGTGGTGAGCAGTTGTATCGCTTGTTTTTTCCCTGGGGTTTTGTTCCTCTCTCTCTCCCCTCTTATTTTCCTTGTCATTACAATTTTTTTTTTTCCCAATTATTAAACTGTTCTTTGTAGCGGATTGATGCACAGACTCCGATAGAGGGTAAATCGAAGACCCCTTATTGAAATATTCCACGGCTTATATACTTTCTAATTGTTTACACAAGCGCTACTGAGAGAACTCTTATTGGTTTATATGTCTTGTTCACGCGTCCTTCATGGGTCCCTTCAGCTATCTTCTTGCAACCTTGCAGTTCCTTCCTTCACAACAAAAGTCACGCGCTCACCTACCTCCCTCCAATCCTGTCCACCCCTGCTCCAGACGCAGCCTCCTTCCCTCGGACATGACCTGGACCCTCAGTACTTCAATCTTGTTAACCCTTTCACTCCCGCAATGCCTAATTCCTCCTCAGTTCTTATCTCAACCCACGAGTTTTCTTACTTTTGCTGTTCAGATTCTCTCCCCCATCCCACCGTGGGGGGAGGGTCAGTGAGCGGCTGTGTGGTACTTAATTGCCCACTGGGGCTAAACCACAATTATCCATTCTCTTTTTCCTTCTAGTTTTAGCTCCAGTTATTGGCCTTTTAATCAAAACCTCATGGGATTTGACTGCCTTTCTTACTGGGATCATAACAGACACTGGCCCTGGTGCACTACAGTCTTATCCAGTTGAGTCCTGAACAGCTCCAAGGATGGAGATTCCAGAAGCTTGCTGGGCCCCTATTCCAGTATTTGACCACCCTCATGGTAAAAAAAAGTAAAAAATAATCCTTATATCGTATCAGAATTTCCCATGCTGCAGTTTGGTGTGATAGTGATTAGAACAGCCATCACTATTCATTTGTAATAAATAATAATATATGTAAAATTAAAATATGTAGGAAATGTAAATGTACAGCAGATACAGCCTAGGTATGCATCTTTGGTAAAATCAATGTGTATTAGGATCCTAAAAGTGTCAGTAAGAATCCTGAGAAGTGAAACACGTCACAGCTATTTTCCAGTCTCCACAAAGAACATAATCAGATATTACTGAGTAGCTTGGGGAACCTGCTTGCTATCTATTAAGAACGACTCAAAAACCACATTCTTTATTGAATGTTGGTATACTGAGATGCCATATTTATCAGATCTCAGTCCTGTTAAAAAGGTGAACATGCAGCACATTTTCCCAGAATGTGAGCGGGAGATCAGTACATGGTATTGTGCGCTGTCCCAGGCTGAGCAACAGCCCAATCTTAAGGCTGTGCAAGGGGAAGGTAAGCCTGAATTCAACCTCGAGTTGACTGACACAAGAAACTCACAAGATGAAGGAGACTGGACTCTTGTCTCTGCTCGGGGCAGAAGGAAAAACCTTCCCCTAAAGTGCCCCTGCGTAAACAGAGACGATGCTCTGGGGTTGGAGAATGAAGAGCACATGAGTAACAAACAGGATCCAGGAAAACCTGACCATGCAAAGTTGATCCAACCATCCACCCGCGTTAGAACCAGTGCCACCAGAAAAGCACATAAAGTATTAGTAAATGGAGACTCCTTACTGAGAGGCACGGAAGCACCCATTTGCCATCCAGACAATTTCTCTAGAGAAGTTTGCTGCCTACCAGGAGCTCGCATTCGCGATGTCACTGAGAGGCTGCCGAGCCTGGTGAACCCCACAGATAATTATCCACTCCTACTATTCCACATAGGGTCCAATGATACTGCTACGAGGCAACTTAGAACCATCAAAAGAGGCTGTATGTCCCTCGGAGCAATGTTAAAAGGATCTGGAGCACAAGTGGTGTTCTCCTCTATCCTCCCAGTCAGAGGAAGGGGTTCAGGAAGGAGAAGACAAACTGAACAGGTGAATGCCTGGCTGCACGGTTGGTGCCATACTCAGGGTTTTGGCTTCTCTGATCATGGATCTGCCTTGGAGATGCTGGGTCTGTTGGGAGCTGATGGGATTCACCTGACCAAGTGGGGCAAGAAGGTCTTCACCAACAAGCTGGCCAGACTTACAAGGAGGACTTTAAACTAGATTTAGTGGGGGAGGAGAGTGGAGTTCTGAGCAATAGAGAAGAGCCAGGGGCTGCTGATGTGTTAGGAACCAACAGGGAAACACCTGTGGAATGCCTCAAAGGAATTAGGATATGTTCCTCTAAAAAGGTGACAAGGTAGGTAGCCCAGCTGAAGTGCCTCTATACCAATGTATGCAGCATGGGTCACAAGCAGGAGGAGCTGGAAGCCACTGTGCAGCTAGAAAGCTATGATCTAATCACTATCACTGAAGTGTGATGGGACGAATCGCACAACTGTAGCACTGCAATCAATGGCTATAAACTGTTCAGACGGGACAAGCAAGGAAGGAGGAGCAGGGGGGTGCCCTCCATGTAAAAGAATAAACTGACTGCACAGAGCTGTCTTTGAAAAACAGCGATGAACAGGTTGAGAGCTTATGGGTTAAAATTAGGGGCCAAGCCAACAAAGGAAGCCTCGTGGTTGGTGTTTACTGCAGGCTGCCCAACCAAGGGGAGCCTGTGGATGAAGCGTTCTTACTTCAACTATGGGAAGCATCACAATCACAGGCCCTGATCCTGCTGGGGGACTTCAATCACCCTGACATCTGCTGGAAAAGCAGCACAGCAAGATGCAAGCAGTCCAGGAGACTCTTGGAGTGTGTCGAGGATAATTTCTTAATCCAGGTGATAGACAGCCCAACCAGAGGAGAAGGGTTACTGGACCTGTTGTTCACCAACACAGGTGAACTAATTGGAGAGGTCAAGACTGGTGGCAGCCTGGGCTGCAGTGATCATGCCCTGGTGGGATTCACAACCTTGAGAGCTATGGGCCAAGTGAAGAGTAGAGTCAGGACCCTTAATTTTAGGAAAGCAAACATTCCGTTGTTTAAGGAACTAGTGGATGTGACCTCCTGGGAAACTGCCCTCAGGGACAAAGGAGCTGAACATAGCTGGCAGCTCTTCAAGGACATTTTTCTTAGAGCGGAAGACCTCTCGATTCCCATGTGTAAGAAATTGGGCAAAGAAGGCAGGAGACCAGCATGGCTGAGTAAGGACCTCCTGGTCAAACTAAAGTGTAAGAAGGAAATGCATAGGCAGTGGAACCAGGGACGTGTATCCTGGGAAGAATATAGCATCCTGGGACACTACCTGGATGCATAGGGATGGGATTAGGAAAGCTAAGGCACAGCTGGAGCTGAATTTGGCAAGGGATGCAAAGAATAATAAGAAGGGCTTCTACAGGTATATTGGCCAGAAAAGGAAGATTAAAGAAAATGTACCCACCCCCGATAAATAAGACATGAGAACTAGTGACAACTGACATGGAGAAGGCTGAGGTACTGTCATGGTTTAGCCCCAGTCAGCAACCAAGCACCACACAGCTGCTCGCTCACCCTCCCCCCCTGCCAGGATGGGGGAGAGAATCTGAAGAGCAAAAGTAAGAAAACTCGTGGGTTGAGATAAGAACAGTTTAATAATTGAAGTAAAATAAAATAATAATAAATTGTAATGAAAAGGAAAACAACAAGAGAGAGAGAGAGGAACAAAACCCAGGGAAAAAACAAGTGATACAATTTTTGCCTCTGTTTTCAATGGTAATCTCCCTTCCCACATCCCTCAGGCCCCTGAACCTCAAGGCAGGGAGTGGGGGAACGAAGTCCCTCCCTTCATAGGAGAAGATCAGGTTCGAGACCACCTGAGGAACCTGAAGATACACAAGTCCATGGGACCCGACAAGATGTATCCCAGGGTCCTGAGGGAATTGGCTGATGTAGTTGCCAAGTCACTCTCCATCATATTTTGAAAAGTCATGGCAGTCAGGAGAAGTCCCCAGTGTCTGGAAAAAGGGAAACATCACACCCATTTTTAAAAAGGGTAAAAAGAGGGACCCTAGGAACTACTGACCAGTCAGCCTCACTTCCGTGCCCAGTAAGATCATGGAGCAGATCCTCCTGGAAGACATGTCGAACCATATGGAAGGCAGGGAGGTGATTAGAGGCAGCCAACATGGCTTCACCAAGGGCAGATCATGCGTGACTAATCTAGTGGCCTTCTATGATGGAATAACTGCATCAGTGGACAAGGGAAGAGCTACGGATGTCATCTACCTGGACTTCTGTAAGGCCTTTGATACAGTCCCCCACAACATTCTTGCCTCTAAACTGGAGAGAGGTGGGTTTGACGGATGGACTGTTAGATGGATAAGGAATTGGCTGGATGGCCACATCCAAAGAGTCAATGGCTCAATGTCCATGTAGAATCCAGTAACAAGTGGTGTCTCTCAGGGGTCCATACTGGGACCAGTACTATTTAATATCTTCATCAATGACATAGACAGTGGGATTGAGTGCATCCTCAGCAAGTTTGCAGATGACACCAAGCTGAGTGGTGCAGCTGATTCCCTAGAGGGAAGGGATGCCATCCAGAGGGACCTTGACAGGCTTGAGGAGTGGGATCGTGTGAACCTCATGAAGTTCAACAAGGCCAAGTGCAAGGTCCTGCACCTGGGTCAGGGCAACCATCAGTATCAGTACAGACTGGGAGATGAATGGATTGAGAGCAGCCCTGCAGAGAAGGACTTGGGGATATACTGGTGGATGAAAAATTGGACATGAACTGCCAATGTGCACTTGCAGCCCAGAAAGCCAATCATATCCTGGGCTGCATCAAAAGAAGCGTGGCCAGCAGATTGAGAGAGGTCATTCTTCCCCTCTGTTCTGCTCTGGTGAGACCCCACCTGGAGTACTGCATCCAGCTCTGGGGTCCTCAGTACAAGAAAGACATGGACCTGTTGGAGTGGGTGCAGAGGAGGGCCATGAAAATGTTCAGAGGGCTGGAACACCTCTCCTCTGAAGAAAGGCTGAGAGAGTTGGGGTTGTTCCAGCCTGGAGAAGAGAAGGCTCTGGGGAGACCTTATTGCAGCCTTTCAGTAAAGGGGGCTTATAAGAAAGACAGAGAGAGACTTTTTGCCAGGGCCTGTAGTGACAGGACAACAGGCAACTGTTTTAAATTGAAAGAGGGTAGATTTAGAATGGACATAAGGAAGAAATTTTTTACGATGAGGGTGGTGAGACACTGGAACAGGTTGTCCAGAGTAGTTGTGGATGCCCCATCATTGGAAGTGTTCAAGGTCAGGTTGGACAGGGCTTTGAGCCACCTGATCTAGTGAAAGATGTCCCTGCCCATGGCAGGGGGGCTGGACTAGGTGATCTTTAAAGGCCCCTTCCAACCCAAATTATTCTATGATTCTGTGAATATTCTTTTTCTTTTTTGTCTTCTGCTCTACACAGCAAGTTCCCCTTCCATTGACTAGCCTTTGCCCAGCTAAGTGGCTTAAGGGAAATTATACTGCCTCTGATTCACAGGTAGTAATTCTGCTTCCTGAGCTTGTTACCAGTTATCTGTATACATTTACAATTGTCTTTCTTTGAAAAATAAACAGTATGTGCTAATATACTGATTGCCTCTTTGATAATGAAACATAGACTTTATTTTGTACACAAACAGAATACACACACACAGAGATGTACGGCATGAAAGCTACATATTTGAAGGAGGTACAAATGGCAAACATTGTTATTGATAACCTGTAAAATCTATTAATTCCGTCATTGAATCAAAGTCTCCAAAAATAGGGTAGGTTGATAAATCTTCATGAGGCAATAGCTGAAGTGCATTGAAGGCTTTTTGATCAATGTGACAGGAAAGTTTCCATGATGCCACTTTGTGGGCTTTGTTCTACAGGTGTAAGAGACTGACTCCAGCCCTTGCGGATGATGCAGGGAGCAAGGCACAAAGGGCACATCCTTGAATCTCAAAATCCATGAAAATTCAATAGTGGGCTTGGCCTGAACATGAGAGGAACTGCCTTTCAGAGGTACCCTTAGAAATGTAGTATGGCCAAAGGATAGCTTTCATTCGTACTCTGGCCCTTTAATAGGGGGCAGACATCATGCAGCATCTTCTGTAAGGTCAACCATGAGTCCTGTGCAGACTGCAACTATCTGTGACATCAAGGAACAGATACTCCTTGCTTTCTTCTAATTCAGGAAAGGTCAGACCTCCTCTTCTCTCCCATTCTTTGTAGTATATCCACTGCTTCCCAATTTCCCAGCAGATGCTTTCCCTGGCTATCTCACTATCTTCCTCTATTGCTAGGTATGAGTTCAACAGAGTCCAGAGTCCTGTAAGAAGCCTTTTATCATCCTTCCTATCCTGTGCTCTTCAATTCCCAACACCCCAATAAAATAGTCCAAACAGCAAACCAGTTTGTTCCCTGCTCAATTTCAGCTAGATCAAGAAATTATCATTCTTCCATTCTCATTACAGTTCTCTCTCTCGTCTTGATACCTAGGCTCTTGGGGAACACTTCATCTCCTATCAGACTGCTAACTATCCTGCCAAGTATCCTGATCTTCTCAGCAATTGTAAATCATTGTGTTAGAGATAGCTTGCACATTTCTCACAAGCCAAGGAATTCTGTCCCTGCCTGCTAGTCCCATCTCTCTTAAGCATATCAGTTATTGTGACTCTTCTTGATATCATCACGCTCCTGAATTTCCATGTCCCTTTGATGATATATGATACTTGGACATCGTGCAACCCTATCAGGCTGAATTAGTGCTGAGTTCCACTGTGGGACAGAAACACAAGAAAATACATCACAATATCACAGTGTCTTTAATTTGGGTACACAAGTGATCTACTTGCCTCTAATGAGTGCATACACTGGAGCTGCTGTTACTTCAGTGGGGGTTTTGGAAGGAAGACTCTGATCCCAGTGGAGCTGACACAAACTGATGTGCATCCTTGGGTCAACACAGGGAGAACTACTTGGAAGCATACACAGGAGTCAAGGGAACAGAGGAGTCCCTGCATTTAAAGCCACTGAGCCAAACCTTTCATCCATCTTAGATGACCTGTTGAGGGTGTCCTTCAGATCAGGGTTTGGCTGCACAGAATTGGCTGGGAAATGGGAAAGATGGACTTGGTCCTTAAATGCACACAGCACTGCCAACCAAGGGTGCTACCAGGTCCTTCCTTTCCTTTACTGACCATCAGGACTTGTTTTTCCACCCTGGTCATAGAATATCTCAAGCTGGAAGGGACCCATAACGATCATCGAGTCCAACTACCTGCTACTCGCAGGACTACCTAAAACTAAACCATATGACTAAGAGCGTCATCCAGACACTCCTTGAACTCTGACAGGCTTGGTGCCGTGACCACTGCCCTAGGGAGCCTGTTCCAGTGACCGACCACCCTCTCAGTGAAGAACCTTTTCCTAATGTCCAGTCTGAACTTCCCCTGACGCAGCTTCATTCCATTTCCTCGTGTCCTATTGCTGGTCACCAGAGAGAGGAGATCAGCACCTCCCCCTCCACTGCCCCCCTTGAGGAAGTTGTAGACTGCAATGAGGTCACCCCTCAGCCTTCTCTTCTCCAAGCTGAACAAACCAAGTGGCCTCAGCCGCTCCTCATAAGTCTTGCCCTCGAGGCCTTTCACCATCTTGGTTGCCCTCCTCTGGACACACTCTAATAGTTTGATGTCCTTCTTATATCGAGGCGCCCAAAACTGCACACAGTACTCAAGGTGGGGCCGCACCAGTGCAGTGTAGAGTGGGACAATCACCTCCCTCAGCCAGCTAGCTATGCTGTGCTTGATGCACCCCAGGACAGAGTTGGCCCTTTTGGCTGCCAGGGCACACTGTTGACTCATATTCAACTTGCCATCACCCCAGACCCCCAGATCTCTTTCCGCAGGGCTGCTCTCCAGCCTCTTGTCCCCCAATTTATACATATAACCAGGATTACCCCATCCCAGGTGCAGAATTCGGCACTTGCTCTTGTTAAATGTCATACGGTTGGTGATTGCCCAGCTCTCTAGTCTATCCAGATCTCTCTGTAAGGCCTCTCTACCCTCGAGGGAGTCCACAGCTCCTCCTAGTTTAGTATCATCAGCAAACTTACTTAAAGTATATTCGATTCCTGTGTCCAGAACATTTATAAAACCATTAAAGTGCACTGGCCCTAAAACTGAGACCTGGGGAACCCCACTGGTGACTGGTTGCCAACCTGCTGTAACCCCATTTAGAATAGAATCATTTAGGTTGGAAAAGACCTTTAAGATCATCGAGTTTAACCATTAACCTAACACTGCCAAGTCCACCACTAAAACATGTCCCTAAGCACCACATCCAAACATCTTTTAAATACCTCCAGGGATGGTGACTCCACCACCTCTGTGGACAGCCTGTTTCAATGCTTGATAACCCTTTCAGTAAAGACATTTTTCCTAATATCCAATCTAAACCTCCCCTAGCGCAACTTGAGGCCATTTCCTCTCATCCTATCGCTAGTTACTTGGGAAAAGAGACTGACACCCACCTCACTACAACCTCCTTTCAGGTAGTTGTAGAGGGCGATAAGGTCTCCCCTCAGCCTCCTTTTCTCCAGGCTAAACAACCCCAGTTCCCTCAGCCACTCCTCATAGGACTTGTTCTCCAGACCCTTCACCAGCTTCGTTGCCCTTCTCTGGACACACTCCAGCACCTCAGTGTCTTTCTTGTAGTGAGGGGCCCAAAACGGAACACAGTATTCGAGGTGCGACCTCACCAGGGCCGAGTACAGGGGCATGATCACTTCCCTACTCCTGTTGGCCACACTATTTCTGATACAAGCCAGGATGCTATTGGCCTTCTTCGCCACCTGGGCACACTGCTGGCTCAAATGCAGCCGGCTATCGGGCAACACCCCCAGGTCCTTTTCTGCCAGGCAGCTTTCCAGCCCCTCTTCCCCAAGCCTGTAGCATTGCATGGGGTTATTGTGACCCAGGTGCTGGACCTGGCACTTGGCCTTGTTAAATCTCATACAATTGACCTCGGCCCATCGATCCAGCCTGTCCAGATCCCTCTGTACAGCCTTCCTACCCTCAAGCAGATCAACAGTCCCGCCCAAATTGGTGTCATCTGCAAACTTACTGAGGGCGCACTCAATCCCCTCATCCAGATCATTGATAAAGATATTAAACAGAACTGGCCCCAACACAGAGCCCTGGGGGACACCACTTGTGACCGGCCGCCAACTGGAGTAAACTCCATTCACCACCACTCTCTGGGCCCAGCCATCCAGCCAGTTCTTTACCCAGCGAAGAGTACACCCGTCCAAGGCATGAGCAGCCAGTTTCTCCAGGAGAATGCTGTGGGAAACGGTGTCAAAGGCTTTACTAAAGTCTAGATAGACAACATCCACAGCCTTACCCTCATCCACTAAGCAGGTCACCTTGTCATAGAAGGAGATCATGTTAGTTAAGCAGGACCTGCCTTTCCTAAACCCATGCTGACTGGGCCTGATCACCTGGGTGTCCTGTACGTGCCACATGATGGCACTCAAGATGATCTGCTCCATAATCTTCCCTGGCACCGAGGTCAGGCTGACAGGCCTGTAGTTCCCCGGATCCTCCTTCCAGCCCTTCTTGTAGATGGGCGTCACATTTGCTAATCTCCAGTCAACTGGGAAGTCCCCAGTTAGCCAGGACTGCTGATAAAGGATTGAAAGTGGCTTGGTGAGCACTTTTGCCAGCTCCCTCAGTACTCTTGGGTGGATCCCATCCAGCCCCATAGACTTGTGTGTGTCTAAGAAGTGGTGTAGCAGGTCGCTAACCATTTCCCCTTGGATTATGGGGGCTTCATTCTGGTCCCTGTCCCTGTCTTCCAGCTCAGGGGGCTGGGTGCCCTGAGAACAACTGGTCTTACTAGTAAAGACTGAGGCAAAGAAGGCATTAAGTACCTCGGCCTTTTCCTCATCCTTTGTCACTGTGTTTCCCCCCACGTCCAATAAAGGATGGAGATTCTCCTTAGCCCTCCTTTCGTTGTTAATCTATTTATAGAAACATTTTTTATTGTCTTTTACGGCAGTAGCCAGATTAAGTTCTAGTTGGACTTTGGCCCTTCTAATTTTCTCCCTGCATAACCTCACGACATCTTTGTAGTCCTCCTGAGTGGCCTGCCCCTTCTTCCAAAGGTCATAAACTCTCCTTTTTTTCCTGAGTTCCAGCCAAAGCTCTCTGGTCAGCCAGGCCGGTCTTCTTCCCCGCTGGCTCGTCTTTCGGCACATGGGGATGGCCTGCTCCTGCACCTTTAAGATTTCCTTCTTGAAGAATGTCCAGCCTTCCTGGACTCCTTTGCCCTTCAGGACTGCTTCCCAAGGGACTCTGTCAACCAGGCTCCTAAACAGGCCAAAGTCTGCCCTCCGGAAGTCCAAGACAGCAGTTCTGCTGACCCCCCTCCTTACTTCTCCAAGAATCAAAACCTCTATCATTTCATGATCGCTATGCCCAAGACAGCTTCCAACCGTCACATCACTCACAAGTCCTTCTCTGTTCGCAAACAACAGGTCCAGCGGGGCGCCTTCCCTAGTTGGCTCGCTCATCAGCTGTGTCAGGAAGTTATCTGCCACACACTCCAGGAACCTCCTAGACTGTTTCCTCTCTGCTGTGTTGTATTTCCAGCAGACATCTGGCAAGTTGAAGTCCCCCACGAGAACAAGGGCTAGCGATTGTGAGACTTCTCCCAGCTGCTTATAGAATATTTCGTCTGCCTCTTCATCGTGGTTGGGTGGTCTGTAACAGACTCCCACCACGATATCTGCCTTGTTGGCCTTCCCCTGATTCTTACCCATAAACACTCAACCCTATCGTCACCATCATCAAGCTCTAGACAGTCAAAACACTCCCTAACATACAGGGCTACCCCACCGCCTCTCCTTCCTTGCCTATCCCTTCTGAAGAGCTTATAGCCATCCATTGCAGCACTCCAGTTGTGCGAGTCATCCATCCCACCATGTTTCTGTGATGGCAACTATATTGGTTTTCCAGCTGCACAATGGCTTCCAGCTCCTCCTGTTTGTTGCCCATGCTGTGTGCTTTGGTGTAGATGCACTTCAGTTGGGCCATTGGTGCTGCCACCTTTTTGGGGGGAGAAGCCCTAATTCCTACGTGACCATTCTCAGGCGCTTCTGTGGTTTCTAACGCATTCATAACCCTTGCGTCTTTGCTGCCGCATGGATCTCCATCCTCTACCTCCACTGAGATGGCAGACCGAAGGACCTCGCTAGCACACTGTCCCCCAAACATTGGCGTGCCGCCCTCAGGCTTATCTCTAGCAGGCCTGGTTTTATCCCTTCCCCCCTTCAAATCTAGTTTAAAGCTCTTTCAATGAGCCCTGATAACTCCTGCACAAAGATCCTTTTCCCCCTTTGAGACAGGCATACCCCGTCTGTCGCCAGCAGGCCTGGTGTCGTGTAGACTGACCCATGATCAAAAAAACCCAAAATTCTGCCAGTGACACCAGGCTCGGAGCCAGGTATTGATCTGCTGGCTCTTCCTGTTTCTTCCCTCATCGTTCCCTGCAACTGGAAGGATAGAGGAGAACACTACTTGTGCTCCTGATCCCTTAACCAGTCGTCCCAAGGCCCTGAAGTCTCTCTTGATTGCCCTCGGACTTCTAGTTGCAGCTTCATCGCTGCCTACCTGAAAAACAATACTGGATAATAATCTGAGGGCTGTACCAGGGTAGGAAGTTTTCTCTTCACTTCTTTAACCCAGGCCCCAGGGAGGCAGCAGACTTCCCTAAGAAGTGGGTCCGGTCTGTATATTGGGCCTTCTGTTCCCTTCAGAAGGGAGTCTCCTATGACAATGACCAGTCTTTTTTTCTTTATGGAAGCAGTTTTGACGCAGGGCGTAGGTTGACTTAACCTTGGCGACACCTCCAAGCTAGATGAACCATCGTCCTTGTCATTGTTTGGTTCCACTTGCAGAGCCTCGTACCTATTATGCAAGGGCACCTGGGAAGGTGGGGTAGTCACAGAGGAGACGCGCCTGCTGTGCCGGGCAGGAACTTGTTGCCATTGCCCCCTATCCCTTAAGTCACTGTGTTCAGCCAGGCAGAGAGAGGATAGGGAATCCTCCATATCATGCATCCTCTCTGCCTGTTGGGCCTGTCTCAGGGAAGGTAGGGTGCGATTCCAGTGCGCGCTCTCTCTCTCTCTCTCTCAGACTCCCTGATACTCCTCAACCTACTCACTTCCTCCCAGAGCTCTGCCACTAAGCTGAGGAGTTCCTCTAGCTGGGCGCACCTCCTACAGGTGTGCTCACTACTGCCATCCAGTACTGGCATAAGAGTAGGGCACACCCTGTAGCCTGCCACCTGGGTAGCAGCGTGTTCCCACCGGAGCTCTGTGTGGGAAGCTGCGTCAGTCGTGGTGGGTGCAGAGTTTAGAGAGGCCATGGCTTTCTGCCGGGTGGATACCATTGCTCCCTAGTCGAGCCGGCAGAGCTACAGCGCCCTTCCTGCACACCCTTCTGTGCAAACAGCCACGCAAACTGCCATGTCACGCCCTGGTCGCTAGCGCTCCCTAGGGGCTTCTTTTATAGGTGAGGGGAGCTTGGCTGCCGTTGCTCCTGGCCTCGCCCAGGTCTCGTCAGCCGCTGTCACTCGAGCTGCGGGCTCCTGGCAGCTCCCTCAGCTTCCCCGAGGTTTCCCCAGTTCAGGAAACCCCCCCTGTGCACCTCGCTAGAGCGCTCCGCTGCGGATGGTGCTGGCACTTGGAGCTGCTCACCTCGGTGACTGAGAAATGGGAAAGATGGACTTGGTCCTTAAATGCACACAGCATTGCCAACCAAGGGTGCTACCAGGTCCTTCCTTTCCTTTACTGACCATCAGGATTGTTTTTCCACCCTGGTCAGAAGTACCATGTCACCTTTGGGACAGCATAAGGAACATGACTGTGAAGATCTTAGTGTGTGAGACAGGAGTTTTCTGCCCTGATGACATAATTACTGATTTACTACCTAAAATATGAAATGGTCACTGGTGCTAAATCCTGCATTTTGAGCACTTTTGAGCAGTGACTGAGACACCAAACAATCCCAACCTTTGTTGGGATTCTGGACTAGTCCGCATACGAGCATCATATCAAAATTATAGTTTTATTTAGCTAAAATCTAGGAAAGCATGAAGGGGTCTGAAATAATTCCAAGGCTGAAAATAATTACCTCCATGGAGAGAATTATGGACCTCAATCTGCCTGACTTGTGAAGAAGACTTATCCAAAATTGAGTTGATTGTAGTATATAAGTACCTTTGTGAGGGGGAAACATAAGGCACAGAAGAGCTTTTTAATGTAAGAAAGGCATAAATGGATGGATGGCTAGAATGGAAACCCACATTCAAAGTCAAAATAAGACACTCCTGTTTAAAGGAGAAGCAGACACTGTTTCCCTTCCCAGTCTTCACACCACAACTGGGTGCTGATCTGGAAGAAGTCTTCATCAGGAAGATATCCTCTGGCCTGTGGTTCATGTACCAGAGCAACTTGAGGGTCTGCTAGGTCTTAAAAACCTATGAACCCCTCCATGCTGCGCAGCCACAGGTAGCACTGTTATGCCAGCAGTAGCAAAGCTGAGCTCCCACAGTGCTTTTCTTCATATCATGTGGCCCACACAACTGCCTCCATTTTCCCACCTCACGTTCCTATTTTTTATATTCCACTGTCTCACTAAATAAGTATTCTTGAAATAAGACAGGCACTTTAATTTTGTTTCCTGAAATACAACGCAACAGAACACTAGACTTCAGGTGACCATTGTACCAACACAGGGAAAATGCATTCCCTCAAATGTGAGGGGATAAAGCCTAGAGGCATACACTTGGACACTCCAGACTGAAGCAGGCTGGACAAATGCCCTTTTCCAGATCTAACCAGAGTATCTACAGTCATCATTACCCTGCTTGCTCTTCATTTACCAACAGCTGAAGGTTACTGTCCTCAAAGATCTGCTGACAGAGCAGAAAGTAGGACTGTTCTTGACTGTCTTTAAAGCAGCTGATTTTAGTAACCTAAAAGATTTTGCCTGGTGAGTTAAGGACAATTGGCTGATTTTGTCCACCACAGCTCAGGGAGTGCTCACACGAGCCACTGGCAGAGCTCTTGAAGGATGGGGAGGGCTGTAGTAGGGCAGTGTTACCAGCCGGCTGAAATGTGATAACACCTTAGGTCAGCATAGTTCTGTGCAATGTGAATATAAGCCAGAGAGACCCCATCACTGAAAACACAATGTTGGCATAGTGCTTTTAAAAGCATTAAATGCCCAAATTTCCCACAGACTAAGATTCCATTTCATAATAGCTGGCTGAAACACACCTTTCATGCTTCATGTGATGGGAAATGACTTTGAGGAGGATTTGCTCCATAACCTGCCCAGGGATCAAGGTGAGGCTGACTGGCCTGCATTTCCTTGGATCCTCCTTCTGGCTGTTCTTGAAGATGATGTTTGCCTTTTTCCAGTCATTCATCTAGCTCCTTCTGCCTGCATAAGCGGCAGAAGAAAGACTAGCTAGTGTTTTCTATTTTTTTTTGAGTTGTAGCCAAGGCACCAACTTGATCCCTGTTACTCAAATCTCCAACTAGTTTACAGTGGCCAGTGTTTTTATCTTCATAGCACACTTGTGTGTTTGAACACCACTGTTGCCCCCATTTTGTAGTCATAGGGTCTAGGTTCACTCACTATCTCCAGTTAAACAAGTTCATTCCCACCTGCATTAGTCATCAAATGCATTTGTGAACTTGTGGACTTGATTTCGGTCTAACCAGAAGACTGAATCCATTTCTCCTAACTGCTGCAAGTGTACAATCCTTCCATTTCACAAGCCTGTAAAAGTTACCTAAAATATGACAACAGTAGCAAGGGCTGCTAGCTCTATAGGGTTGGTATTGTGAGACCAGGGGTTCTGCTGCCAAGGGCCTTCTGGGGACAGAATCTCAGGGAAAGGCAACAGTGACTTCACAGTCAGCCCCTCTGCCAGCCTCTAGCTATGAATCATTTTGTCCTCAAAGTAAGCTCTGGTTTGTAAGACAGCATGACACAAAGCAGCCAAACCAAAGCCAAGAACTTGCCTATATTTTTGGGGCTGACATTATCCATGCTAACTCACTTTCCCCAGGTAAGTGTTCCCAATGAGATGGAGTAAATTCCTCATGGGTGCAGCTGTTTGTATGATGGGGAATTATTGCTACTCTGCACAGACATTGCTATCTAAGATTTGAGTACAAGCCAGGCCTATTTCCCTCTACTCATGGCAGTAAATGTATTCACATGCATAATCCCACTGCTGCTATGAGAGTCACTGGGTGCTGAAAATTTGAGCAAAGGTCCTGAAAACCTTGATTCAAGGACTTCTCCTTCCCGTATTGATCCCTGGTTAATAAAGTACTTGAATGTGCATGGTGAAGTGCTTTCATGATTAGAAATGGGATAGAGCATATGCCTAAATGCCTTTTTGAGCCAGGGTCTGATTCAGGAACTGAGCAGGAATTTTGGAGCCTAGTGCCATGGTTTCGTGATACACACTGTTTGGCAATAAGATCATCCTTTTCCCTGTCTCTCCCTGCTTGTTCTCTGTTCTGCCATCTGAGCTGTTCCAGCACCACTGCTTGTGTGGCCAGGTTGAGAAATGGATCAGGAAAATGCTTTTTTAGCAATTGTTTAAAAATTGTTTAAAAAACAATTTTAAAATAGGTTTTTTTCCTTTTCAAATTGGATCAGCTTCCCATTTACTTCCCAACCTGACCCCACAAACACATCTGGAGGCTGCAAGAACTGTGGCAGGACCCAGGACCAGAGAACAGGAATTCCTTGACCTGGTAGTTTCACTGAAGACTTTGTATAGTAAAGCCATGACCCAAGGCCCTTTCTGAGTCAGAGACTAACTTAGGCAGAATTTTAGGATTCTAACTAGATGCCATTTATTTAGAAAAATCTTCACCCTTACAGCCTTCAGTTGTCCCTAATAACAGAATTATTTTTGTACTTGCACATATTCCTAAACTTTTGCTCTTTAAAGCTTTAAGGTATCGAACCATTATTTTTAAATGCCACTATTGAATTCAAACTACACCTAGTCTTTTGTATAGTTATGCATATGTTTATAGTTTCAATATATGATTATTCCACTGGGATGAAAAAAATAGAAGAAGTCATACAGCCAGCATATTGCATTGAGACACTTTTATAATATTAAATAGGATTATAGGATGGTAATGTAGTGCTGGCTTAGATTTTTAAAGTATGTCTTAAAATATAATTATACATTCAGGATTTGCAAGTTTCAAAACTTTACTTGCAGGGAGTGTTATCCTTTCAGCTCAAGCACTGGTTTGATTAGCAACCTTCTGCAAATACCTCCAAATATTGAATATAACCTACAATATCTTTAATCAAGATATTCATTCAATTACACTGGTTGGTTCAGCTCCAGTCACATCTATATAACATAACCTTATAATGTTCTAGTTAAGGTAGTGAAATTTAAATATTCTTTGCTTCAAATATACAAACAACATAGAATCATAGAATCATAGAATCATTAAGGTTGGAAAAGACCCTTAAGATCATCAAGTCCAACCGTCAACCCAACACCTCCATGCCTACTAAACCATGTCCCAAAGTGCCACATCTACACGTTTTTTGAACTCCTCCAGGGATGGTGACTCCACCACCTCTGTGGACAGCCTGTTTCAATGCTTGATAACCCTTTCAGTAAAGACATTTTTCCTAATATCCAATCTAAACCTCCCCTAGCGCAACTTGAGGCCATTTCCTCTCATCCTATCACTTCTTACTTGGGAAAAGAGACTGACACCCACCTCACTACAACCTCCTTTCAGGTAGTTGTAGAGGGCGATAAGGTCTCCCCTCAGCCTCCTTTTCTCCAGGCTAAACAACCCCAGTTCCCTCAGCCACTCCTCATAAGACTTGTTCTCCAGACCCTTCACCAGCTTCGTTGCTCTTCTTTGGACACACTCCAGCACCTCAATGTCCTTCTTGTAGTGAGGGGCCCAAAACTGAACACGGTATTCGAGGTGCAGCCTCACCAGTGCCGAGTACAGGGGCATGATCACTTCCCTAGTCCTGATGGCCACACTATTTCTGATACAAGCCAGGATGCTGTTGGCTTGCTTAGCCACCTGGGCACACTACCGGCTCATGTTCAGCCGGCAGTCAACCCAGTACCCCCCGGTTATTTTCTGCCGGGCAGCTTTCCAGCCCCTCTTCCCCAAGTCTGTAGCATTGCATGGGGTTTTTGTGACCCAAGTGCAGTACCCAGCACTTGGCCTTGTTAAACCTCATACAATTGACCTCGGCCCATCAATACAGCCTGTCCAGGTCCCTCTGTAGAGCCTTCCTACCCTCAAGCAGATCAACACTCCCGCACAACTTGGTGTCATCTGCAAACTTACTGAGGGCGCACTCAATCCCCTCATCCAGATCATTGATAAAGATATTAAACAGAACTGGCCCCAACACAGAGCCCTGGGGAACACCACTTGTGACCGGCTGCCAACTGGATTTCACTCCATTCACCATCTTTCCAAATCAGAATCTCAGAACTTTTAGGTTTTTGGCTATTCCACAGCAAATATTTATTGGTGAAACTTTTAAACAATTATTGGCACCTAAACCTGAATACAGTTTCATACATTCCACATGAATGCTCTAATCAATGACTATTAGTTACTTCAGCACCCTTCTTTTTCCCCACAAAACCTTTGAGAGATCTTGGGTTCATCCCACTATGAAAAAGGAACAGTTCTGAGGTTTCAAAAAAAACATTTCCTGCCCAACTCCAGTTGATAATCTCCTCCATTATTGGTTCCATTGTCTTCCAATACCAATAGACAAGACAGCTACTGATCCAACACCAAACTCATAAAGCCTGGCTCCCAAGGAACATCAAGAAATACAAGATGAAATCCAGGTTCCACTGAGTTGGCAGTACTAGAGTTTCACACTTTATCAACATCAGGCAAAACTTAATACTAAGAATGTTATTTTTCCTGTATATGCACAACTAACAAAGAGCAGTTGTCACAGCAATTTCCATACTTCCTGAGGAAACATCTTTTGGGAGCTTGTGGTGGCTTGCTGCTGCTGGTGAAGGTTCATTTCTGGAAGCCTTTGCTTCTGTCAACTTTAACAGCCAGTTTCTGTTGGCCATCTCTTGATTAGCCTACAGCTATTATCTTCAACTGACTGCTGATCAGGGAATGTCAGGCATCAACCTATTCAACTGGTGCTTGGGGGAGCTGCTATACAACTGGTAGGCAGGAGCACAGCTCCTAGAGGCAGCTAGCAGAGATGTAGAAGCTTTGTATCAAGGATGCAGAAGGCTCCAGAAATTTTGCTCAGGGCTGTATAGAACTGCTTGAGACCATGCAACAATGGTATTAATGTACCACGGGGCATGGTCTCTGCCACTTGACCCAGATGGAGCTTCAGAAGGAGGGGGAGGATGCTGTTGAAGTCTTAGGCTGCAGGATGTGCCTGGTGCCTCTTGCTGGGGGTGATGCTGGCCTCACCTGTGGGAGCTGTGCCCCGGTTGAGGTGCTGAGTTGCCAGGTGAGGAAGCTGTGGGAGGAGGTAAGCAGGCTGCATAGCATCAGAAAGAATGAATAGGATATTGACAGGGTCTTTGCAGAGACAAGAACCTGAGTGAGCCCTGTGTTACAAGGAAGGAAAGACAGCTCGAGGCTATACTCAAAGAAGAGGTGGATGAAGACTCCCAAAGTGGGGAAGGCTGGAAACTTGTGTCAACAGGAGGAAGCCTCCTTCTCTGCCTGCAGAGTGCCCTGGAAACAGGTGGGGAGGAACAAGACCCATCAGAGGAGGCATCAGCTAAGAAAGCTGTGCAGCTAACAGAGCACAGCTTGACAGAGGCAGCCAACAGATACAGCAGTTTGTGCAGTAGTCTCTGAGTTCTGCTTTGGAAGCTTCTGGATCTTCTGAGGACAGGGTCCAGGATCATTGGGGGACTCCTAGGAATCCTCTGAGAAACTTGAGGGTACCTGCTGCTGCCAAGTAAGGACAAGGTAAGGGGAGCCACAGGAGTGCAGGCCTGAAAAAGCTCTAGCAGATTCTAACAAGATAGGTCAGTTGACCTTGACCCAAGGGTGCCTGAAGCCTTTGTTACACTTGCCCCTTGATTAGGGAGGGGGTCAAGCACCCTTTTAGCTGGCGCTAGGGAGAGGCCTATATAAGAACCAGGTCTAGAGTATAGCTCCTAGAGTATAGTCAACGGATGCAGCAGTTTGTACAGCAGCTCATTCAGAAGGTTGCAAAGAAGGGGGCCTCATCTGAGTTTAAGCTAGCCTAAATGTTCTTAGGTATGGTGGTGATGTGCTGCAGGGCATATTACCCAATATGTGTTGGAGTAGCTATACCTGCCTGGACAGAGCTTCAGATGGTAGAAGTAGCTCTGCAAGACTCAGGCTGCAGGGAGTGCCTGGGGCCTCTTCCTTGAGGCTGGGAGAGGTGATCTCCTTTTCTGCAGGAGGTATGCTATTGTTGAAGAGCTGTGTCACGAAGTGGAGGAGTTAGAGGAGGAAGTCAGCAAGCTGACTGAGCGAGGAGGAAAGAAAGATAGACAGGCTAATCTTAGAGATGCAGCATCTTCAAGAGCCCCAAACCCTAACTGCAGTGGAGATACAGGCAGTCTGTCCTTAACAGAATGGTAAGTGCAAACTCTGGGGAAGGTAGAGGCTGGAAGCTGATGACCTTTTAGCCCCAAGAGGAAGGCTCCTGATCTACTTGAAAGCTTGCAGCTATGAAACAGGTTCACTGCCCTCAAAGCTGAGGAAGAGCTGGGTGTTTTCAAGCAAAGCCAACTGACCCTGAGTCATGTAGGAGCACCGGGAAGAAGCAGCAAGTGATAGTAGTGGGGGATGGAGGCACCTATCTGCTGACCTGACCTGTCATCTAGAAGTTTGCTGCTTGCCAGGGGCCTGGATCCAGGATGTTGTGGACAGAATTGCTAAAGCTTGTCCAACCCTCTGACAATTACCTGCTGCTGTTCTCCCCTGTGGGCATGAATGATACTGCCAGGGGTAACCTGGAGAGTATTGAATATGACTACAGAGCTCTGGAAGCGGCAGTCAAGGGCATGGGGGCCCTGGTGGTGTTCCCCTCAATCCTGACAGTGAGGGGAAAGGGTGTGAGGAGGAGGGAACTGATGCTGCATGTCAAAAATCAGTTGTGGAGTTGGTGTTGGCAATAACATTTTGGGTTTCTATGACCATGGGACACTGTTTGAGGACCAAGGTCTGTTTGGGAGAGATGGTATCCACCTCTCTAAGTGGGGCAAAGGTATTTCTGACAGCTGGATGGCTGACTGGGTAAGAAGGACTTTAAACTAGAAATGATGGGGGAAGGAGAGAGTAACCAGCAGCCTTGTGAGGGAGTGATGGACAGGGTTGACATGCAAAGGACCTGGAGTGATGTGACTGAAAGGGATCACAAAATGGGGCTTAAGCAGGGTCACCTCAAGCCTTTTCATGTAAGCAAGAAAGTGCCTACAAGGCACTGGGGTTGGGGGGGGGAACCCCAGATGCTTTCTGGGAAATCAGCATTCTGGGGTGCCTCTCTGAAGTGCCTGTACACTAATGCATGCAGTATGGGCAATAAACATGAGGAGTTAGAGATCTGTGTGCAGCTGCAGGGCTACAATCTTGTTGGGATCATGGAGACATGGTGGGATGGCTCCCATGACTGGAGTGCTGCAATAGAGGGATACAGGCTCTTCAGGAAGGACAGGCTGGGGAGATGAGGACAGGAAGTTGCCCTTTATGTGAGAGAGCAGCTGGAATACAAGGAGCTCTGCCTGGGGATGAATGAGGAGCCTTACCCAATCCTTATGGGTAAGGATTAAAGAGCAGGCCAGTATGGGTGCCTGGCTGGGAAAAGAGGTGAAAAGAGCAGGTTGTCAGCTGTGATACAAATGGCAATATTATGGTCCTCCAGATGAGTAAGAAGTAGATACTGATGGTTTAGGTTAGATCCTCAGGAACATTTGGTCTGTCTGCTTTACAGCACAACTGCCTCTTATCTTTTATTAGTTGGGCTTGAAGGAGGGTCTGGAGGAATGGGTGGTTCACTGGAAGGGGGGACCTGGACCAGTGGGAAAGAGGGAGGGGAATGCATCATTTCACACCTTGTGCGAGATAGCTGAAATAGGAGCAGAGAAGATGGAACCCTCACCCATGAGTCCCCTGTGGCGTGATGGGATGATAGTCTTCATATGCTGTTAGCATAATCCTTTATTTGGTTTATTGCTTTTATTTTATCTTCTCCTAGTTTATAAAGCTGACAATCACTGTGGTTTTATAAATGGAAACAGCCTAGCAAACAAATTCTAATTCTTAGTATCTCTACTTGCTGTTTTTCCCACACTTCAAAGCATCTTATAGGTCCTGTTTTAACCCGTTTTCTTTGGGATTGATCAGAAATTGACTTTTTCCATTAAACTGATAGTGACTAATCAGAGAAAAAGCCCTTCATCACAAAATATGCCATGAAACAAGGTGATCCTGAGGCCACCCAGTATTTAATTTATCAAGGGAGTTATGAAACAACTGCAGGGGGAAGGAAGGAAAGAAAGAAAGGTTGAGAGAGCTGGGACTGTTTAGTCTAGAGAAGCAAAAGCTCAGGGGCCATCCTGAACTGCTCTTCCCCTGCATCCTGTAATGTGTCCCATATCCCAGGCAGCAACCCCCCTTAGTCAGAAAGGTGATCCAGAGAGCTGCTCCTGATGACTTATGATGGGTTTCATGCCAGTAGAACAAAAGCTACTGTTGTCCTGACTCAACTGAATAGGTGTCAAAGACTTAGTATTTAGCTGCCCACAAATTCCAAGTCTAATTTAAGAGAAGCTACTTTATTCCCAGTTATGGTAAGGATACTTCTTTATATTTTATTTACACTTGTGCTGATGCTTCTTTACCTTTTCTTGATATTACTTGAGTGGCAATAAGTGGTTTTGAGGTATCCGAGGATTTGGGTCCAAAGTTGCTCTCATCTGCATGGGTTTTAAAGGAATTGTCAAGGGGGGGGAAGCAAATTCATCACCCTCAGACTGATTTAAAAGTACTCTTCAAAGAGTTATACCACATCATTAACTAAATTGATGCAGAAACTGATTCTGTTAAATCAGTGCATTTTCTATAAGAAAAACAGGCCCAAAAGCCACTTGATACTTTTTTGGCAATGTACTGGAGCCTTAAAGCAGTTGTAATTAAGTCCCTTTTGTATAGTTAAGGTATTTGTAAAAAAGGGGGCCTTGAAGCGAAGCAAAATCAGATTTTTAAAGTTTTACTTGACTGTTTATTACACTGGAACACTATTGATTGCTGCTCGGTTCCTTTTGCTCCAAACATTGCAAAGATGTTCATGTGAGTGGAAAAACAGATTTACTGGGATTTTTCATTCACTTTGTATGATGCAAATAATTGCACAAAGTGCTGGGTTCCCATGTAGACAGTTCATCAGTAGTGGGATGAGCTTGTACATAGGTGGATTTTGATTTTTATACTGAAGAAGGCGGGATGAAAAGGACAAGGGGATAAACAAGTAAAATGTCCACCATCGTGCCTGTACCTATTGTCAGTTGGTAGTGGGCAGCTTGGGGGGGGGAGAAAAGCACTTCTCTACTGGCTTCTTGATCTCTTCTGCCTGTCCTGCAAGGAAACAATGCACATCTGTCATGGTTTAACTTGGCAGACAGCTAAACACCACACAGCTGCTTGCTCACCCTCCAGCCCTGGTGGGATGGGGGAGAGAATTGAAAAAAAGGTAAAACTCGTGGGTTGAGATAAAGACAATTTAATAGGACAGAAAAGGAAGGGAAAATAGTAATAAAAGAATATACAAAACAAGTGATGCACAATGCTATTGCTCACTACCAACTGACTGATGCCCAGCCACTTCCTGAGCAGTGGCTACACCCCCCCAGCTGACTCCCCCCAGGTTTTTTTGTTCAGCATGACATCATATGGTATGGAATATCCCTTTGGCCAGTTTGGGTCAGCTGTCCTTGGTTGTGTCCCCTCCCAGCTTCTTGTGCACCTCCAGCCTCCTTGCTGGCAGGGCAGTATGAGAAGCTGAAAAGTCCTTGACTAGTGTAAGCATTACTTAGCAACAACATCAGTGTGTTATCAACATTATTCTCATCCTAAATCCAAAACACAGCACTATACCAGCTACTTGGAGGAAAATTAACTCTATCCCAGCTGGAACCAGGACAACATCAGAGTTTGACTTCTCTCTCTGAGTTCTGTGTAGTCTACGCCAGGTCATGTCACATGTCTGAGCTGAGGTTCCTACATCACTGAAATGGGGTTAATGATAACATCCCTTTACCTCAGTAGATGACTTTGGACAAGGGACCTGATAAAGTTCTCTAAGTCCCTTAGATGGAACCATGCTGTAGCAGCTCAAAGTATTGTTTGATGTTGCACATCTTCTGAACAGTCTCTGAAATCCCTACCAGTATACTGCATCTTGGGTGTGAGGAAAGGAAGGGAAACTAAACAAAAAACTGTCTGGGGAGAAATCAGCTGCTACCAGCTCTGTCAAAGTATCTGAAAGCTGGCAGTGGTTAAGGTGGGAAAATCTTGACTTTTTCTCTACAGATCTATGACATATTGCCTGAAAGAAATAAGCCTCCTCTTCTAGAACAGATTCTGATATGCTATTGTTAGAGGGAAAATATATTATTCTGTATCCAACCGCCTGAGAGATGTTAGCCTCACCCCAGTTGCTGGAACAGACAGTTGCGTGTATATGCAACTGTTACAGGTGAATTATTAAGATAAGTCATCGTTGTGGGGTTAACTAAAAGGTTTTATTAATGATTTGATGATCAAATGATAATTAAATGATAATTGATTGATAATTAAATGGTGAATAAGTGATAGTTGAATGGTAATTAAATGGTGATTTAACAATAATTATTTGATAATTAAGCGGTAATAAAGCAGCAGTCGAACACTCTACTACTTACTACACGTCTAATAATTAAGCTATAGTTTGATATATATATAAAAATGTTGCTAGCATACAATATACCTTTAGATCGAATATAAAATGTCATTTACCTTGTTATAGATATCAGATGCTGGGTAAGGGGGGGGTCTCAACCTCGAGGAGTAACCTTGAGAGGCGTCCCTGCTCAAGGGGGAGATCACCGCTATGCCACCTGCTGCTGTACAGGAGACCTCAATGAACTCAGGAGGGCTACAGATATTTATAGCGTCAAGTGATTGACTTGTAGTCAATCCCCCCTTTGGTGTATGTGCAGGTGTGCAGCTGTAGCAGTTTTAGTTTTGTCTAGTCTCAGCTCCAGCTGGTACTGTTAGCTCCTGATAAGACATGGTCTAGATTCTTTAGTCCCTGAGAAGATATGGCACAATTTCTAGCACAATTTCTCACGGTTTGCACAGCAGGGTTGATTTCAGTCAGGCCTATTTGTCGGTGATGCCTGAACCAAAGTACTGTTCACTCAGAGTGGGTGCATCCATCACAGCAAACGCCCCCCTTGCTCCCAAGCCACTTCAACTCACTGGCAAGTCCAACTTGATCTTAGCTAATGCTCACACACTCATCTGCACACCTGCAATTGCTCTAGCTGCTGGCACCACAGACACATGGGCCCTCTGACTTGTGGTCTGACTCCAGTTACTGGCACTCACACCCCCATACACACACATGCACACAGAGTGCCACTCACCCAGGAAAGAGTTAGAAAGAAACTTAAGATAGGACAGACTGATCAGGTGCAGGGCACAGCCAGACAAGCATACTGACTAGCAAGCTATTTACATGTGACCCCTTACCCCTCTCCTTTCTCACACATGAGCCTCCCCAAATCACTTCAATGCCTCCCTTGTCCTGCCTTTGGTTCTTCCCCAAACACCTGATAATAAGTCCTGTGCAATCCTGAACTGCTCTTCCCCTGCATCCTATAATTTGTGCCATATCCCAGGCAGTAATCCCCTTAGTCTGAAAGGGGATCCAGAGATGACTCATTGTGATGGGTTTCACACCTGGACAGTGGGGCTAAGGGCTCTCCTGAGACAGCTCTGGATGTTACTCCTTCTGAGTCCCTAATTTGGGTTCCTGCCTGCCACTGTGCACCCCTGTGCTCCTCCAGGCTTGTAGAGATGGGCCTTTGATGGGCTGATGGCTCCTGTGATGGGCCTGGGAGTAGCCCAGCAGGGTGGCATTTGGGCTCCCCCTCCTGCCATTGTGTTTCTGAGCTCCTTTGTGGGTGTGCAGAAGAGCTTTTATCATATAACCTAACACTGGCAAGGATCATCCAGCCCTCAGAGTAGTACTCCCTGTTGCTCATTCACATAGACACCAATGATGCTGCCAGAGGTGACCTTGAGCACATCAGGAGTAACTACAGGGCTTTAGGGGCAAGGGTGCAGGGCATGGGGGAACCAGTGGTGCTCTCGGTGAGTCTTGGGTGGGAGTGAATGTATCTATCTAGTGGGTCAACACTGGGCTGTATGGCTGTGTTGCAGGCAGGGCATTGGTTTCTGTGACCATGAGGCCCTCTGAGGAACAAAGACTGCTAGGCATGGACAGGACAAAAGTAGGGTAAGAATTTCTTTGCAAAAAGTCTTGGTAAACTAGTGAGGAGGGTTTTAACCTAGGTATGTCACAGAAGGGTTGTCATAACCTGAGAAGAAATGAAGGCATGGGGGTCAGTGAGGAGGTGCCCAGGGGACAGCATGAATGGAAAGGATCTCACGCTTCCCCTGTGAAAGCAGCTTGAATGGGGGCCTATCTCAAGTGCCTGTCCACAAATACAGCATGGGAAACAAACAGGAAGAATTTGAAGTCTGTGCACACTTACAGAGCTAAGATCTCATTGGGATTATAGAGAAGTGGGGGGGGATAGCTCATTTGACTGGAGTGCTGCCATGGATGGATACAGGTTCTTTAGTAAGGCCAGATTGGGAAGGTGAGGAGGAGGGGTTGGCCTCTATGCAAAGGAGTGGCTTGAATGCATGGAGCTTTGCCTTGAAATGGGTGATGAGCTGGCTGGGTACTTGTGGGTCAAGATCAGAAAACAGCCTAACATGTGTGATGGCATGGTAGGTGTCTAATACAGACCCCCTGATTAAGAAGAGGAAGTAGATGAAGCCTCCCTAAGACAGCTGGAAGAAGCCTCTGTAAGGATATGTGGAATATAAGGACATCTGTTTCATTAAGATATCTAGTTAAGAACTGCTCAGTATAAAAGAAACAACAAGCAACAGAGAAAGGGATAAATTAAACCCACAGACACAAAAAACCTTAATGAGCAGACAATAATGAAACTTATTATGGGATGCTTAGGGGAAGGGCCAAAGGTGGGGAAAGGGAGAGATCGAGGTGAATATAGGAGGAATGAGCATGGGAAAATGGAAAGAAGGGGGAATAGAAAGGGGCCAGTCGCATGTAAACATGCTTGTTTGCTTGTCTGGCCAAGTTCTGCACCTGATCACAGCAGTCTATCCTATCTTCTTATTAAATCCTATTCCTATTTTCCATGTGATCTTGCTCTCTACTCCTTGTTTGTGTGGAGATCTAAGCGTCAGCAACTGGAGAAGGGGCCACAGGTCATATGGTGCATAGGTCTGAGCGCCAGCAACTGGAAAGATTGGAGTGTGTTTATGTTTCCCTAGGGAAACATACACACTGTGTGTGTATGCATGCATTTCTTGCTTTCATCCTGTGTAACCCAAAATGGTCAAGTGTCTGATTTTGACTGTTGTTTGAGCTAAAGAGATGAGACCTGATGTTAATTAATAGGGGCACCTAACATCTTGGAGGGAAAGATAATTTTTTTCTTGTATAGCTGCCCCCCCCCCCCAATCTCCCTGCAGTGCTGCCCGGTTGCTATGAGCTTCCTCCATCCCAGGAGCCTGGCCCAGCTCAGCAGCAGAGGACCAGCACAAGGCATCCCTTTCTCTGCCCCCTCTGGATTCCCTCGAGGTGTCCCTGGGACTCCAGGGGAACCTACTGTGAAAAATGCTGAAGTAATCGCTGATGTTCCCTCCCTCAGCTGGGGAGAGACACTTATTTCCAGCAGTGTCATTTCTCCTATCAGAGTTAGGTCCAAACATCACCTTTTCTTGTCTTTCTAGACGGGACACCTAGAGAGTGACAGAGAGGGATCTCCTGTACCCCTGCTGAGGGAAGGGATTCAGCTGAGTCAGTTGAGGAATCTCATCCTGGGTTTGTAGTCCTGGGGCTGGAAGGACTGAGCTCCCTCCTATGCCTGCCACAAACCCACAGGAGTTGGGATTCCTCTTGCCTCGTTTCAGGTGTGCACAAAATAGGCATGTGCATGTGAGCTCCTTGTCTCAGCTCCCATGCTAATTAATGGAGATGGAGGGCAGAAGTGAGTTGTTCAGACACAAACACCTGGTGACATTTGAGGTTCCAGAGATGGTCCATGATATGTGCAGGTAACTGCAAGCTTTAATGGAGCAGTTCATAGAGACAGGGCAACATCTGAGGGTATAATTTTTGAACCTGGTAGGAAATTCCTTTGGCCAAATAAATGACAGCTGATGGCCAAATTAAGGGCAACTGAACCTGTCTTTACTCATTATGTTCAGGGCAGTTTATAGAGGTATTCATCTGAACGATTGGAGTTACATGCCGTAAGGAAAGCTACGTCTCTCTCTTTTCCATCAGCTGTATTTACTAGATCTCAACTGACTATAATGGCAGTTGTCTCGTGTTCATCCCCACATTGCCTCACAATTCAGGGCAGGTACTCAATTTAATGTTCAAATCCAAGCCCACAGAGCTACATGAGATGCCAGGGCCAGCAGGGACCACACAGGACCTACAGGAAAGCAATTCCCATCTGCAGAGGGTGCGTGACAGACACCCCAGACAGAATTGCAGAGATTTGGTGCCTGTGTGCTGTAGACTGATACCATCAGTCAGAAGCATCAGTCATCAGATGCCATCAAAGAGGCAAGGTCTGTCCCATTTCTCTTCAAAAGTGTTTGACACTGTTTCCCACAGCCTCCTCCTGGACAAACTGGCAAGATGCAGATTGGATGGGTGGTCTGCGAGGTGGGTAGGAAAATGGCTAACAGGTTGCACTCAGAGGGTGCTGTTCAATGGTGTTCGATCCCCTACAAAGGGAAAGGAAGAAGGTAGAATAAGAGACCACACTGGATTAACAAAGAGCTTTTGGGTGTGCTTAAAAGCAAAAAAGTATACCGGCTATGGAAAGGCAGCCAAATAGCCATTGAGGACTACAAGAACCTTGCTAGGGCATGCAGAGATGCAGTCAGGAAGGCTAAGGTTCAGCTAGAACTGAAATTGGCCAAAGATGTCAAGTACGAGAAGAAAGGGTTCTTCAGGTACGTGAGCAGTAAGCAGAAGCACAGGGAAGACAGAGGCCCATTACTAAACAGGGCAGGGAAACTAGTTACTAATAATGCTGACAAGGCAGAGATTCTCAATACCTTCTTTGCCTCTGTCTTTACCGGCATAGCTGGACCTCAGATCACAGGATCAAGTAGCTATGACAATGCATGTGTTGACCCACCAGTAGTGGAGGAAGGGCTGGTCTGCGGCCTCTTGCAAGGGCTCAACCCACATAAATCTATGGGCCAGGATGGAATCCACCCCAGGGTGCTAAGAGAAGTGGCTGACATTGTTGCGAGGCCACTGTCTATAATCTCTGAAAAGTTGTGGAGATCAGGGGATATCCCTGATGACTGGAAGAGGGCAAATGTCATACCCATCTACAAGAAAGGCCCAAAAGAGGACCCAGGAAACTACAGGCCCATTAGTCTTACTTCAGTCCCTGAGAAAGTAATGGAATGAGTCCTCCTAGAAACTATCACTAGCCAAATGAAGCAGGTGACTGGGAAAAGCCAGCCCGGATTTACCAAGGGCAAACCATGCCTGACTAGCCTGATCACCTTCTACAACAAAATAACGTTTTCTGTCGACATGGGGAGAGCAGTGGATGTTGTTTACCTGAATTTCCGCAAAGCATTCAACACTGTTTCCCATGGCAGATACAGTTTGGATGGGTGGTCTGCGAGGTGGGTAGGAAATTGGCTAACAGGCCACACTCAGAGGGTGGTGGTCAATGGGTTTTACTCAGGCTGGCAGCCTGTCACAAGTGGGGTCCCCCAGGGGTTGATACTGGGCCCCATGCTGTTCAACATCTTCATAAATGATCTGGATGATGGGATTTAAAGCACCCTCACCAAGTTTGCTGATGATACTAAACTGGGTGGTGAGGTGGACACGTCAGAAGGGTGAGCCATCTTACAGAGAGACCTGGACAGGCTGGAAGAGTGGGCTAGCAAGAACAGTATGAAGTTTAACAAGGACAAGTGCAAAGTCCTGCACCTGGGTCAGAATAACCAAAGAGCCCAGTACAGGCTAGGATCTGTGTGGCTGGGGAGCAGCCTTGCTGAAAGGGACCTGGGGGTCCTGGTGGACAACAAGCTGAACATGGGTCAGCAGTGCACCACTGCAGCAACAAAGGCAAATCGGATCCTGGGCTGCATCCGCAGGGGCGTTACTAGCAGAGATAGAGATGTGATCATCCCACTCAGCGCTTGTCAGGCTGCACCTGGAGTACTGTGTCTAGTTCTGATCCCCACAATTCAAGAAAGACACGGTTCAGAGGAGGGCCACAAAGATGATCAAAGGGCTGGAGAACCTGCCCTATGAGGAAAGGCTGAAGGAGTTAGGTCTTTTCTCCCTGGAGAAGAGAAGGCTCGGAGGACCTCCTCACAGTATTCCAGTACTTAAAGGGTGGCTACAAAGAGGACAGAGGCTCTCTCTTCACAAGGAGCCACATGGAGAAGACAAGAGGCAACAGGTTGTTGTGGTTTAGCCCCAGTCAGCACTTAAGTACCACACAGCCGCTCACTCACCCTCCCCCCCTGGTGGGATGGGGGAGACAATCGGAAGAGCAAAAGTAAGAAAACTTGTGGGTTGAGATAAGAACAGTTTAATAATTGGAACAACAACAAAATAATAATAATAATAAATTGTAATGAGAAGGAAAACAACAAGAGAGCAAGAGAGGAACAAAACCCAGGAAAAAACAAGTGATACAACCACTCACCACCTGCCAACCGACGCCCAGCCAGTCCCCGAGCAGCAATTGCTACCCTCTGGCCAACTCCCCCCAGTTTATATACTGAGCATGATGTCATATGGTATGGAATAGCCCTTTGGCCAGTTTGGATCAACTATCCTGGCTGTGCCCCCTCCCAGCTTCTTGTGCACCTGGCAGAGCATGGGAAGCTGAAAAGTCCTTGACTAGTGTAAACACCACTTAGCAACAACTAAAACATCAGTGTGTTATCAATATTATTCTCATCCTAAATCCAAAACACAGCACTATACCAGCTGCTAGGAAGAAAATTAACTCTATCCCAGCCAAAACCAGGACAGTGTACAAGTTGTACTGGGAGAGGTTTCATCTTGATATAAGAAAAAAATTTTTACAGTGAGAACAATCAATCACTGGAACAACCTCCCCAGGGACGTGGTAGAGTTCCCATCACTGGAGGTTTTCAAGATATGATAGGACAGGGTGCTAGATAATCTCATCTAGGCTCCCTTTCCCACAAAAGGTTAGACGAGATGATCTTTTGAGATCACTTCCAACCTGGGAATTCTATGATTCTATGTCAGTTCTAACTATTTCTCCTGCCCTATTTATCAGGAGGGGTACATTTTCTTTAATCTTCCTTTTCTGTTAAATGTACCTAAATGTACCTGTAGAAGCCCTTCAAAGACTCAGAGAATGGTTGAGGTTGGAAGGGACCTCTGGAGGCTGTCTTGTACAACCCCACTGCTCAAGCAGGGCTATCTAGAGCCCGTTGCTCAGGACCATGTCCAGACAGCTTTTGAATATCTCCAAGGAGGGAGACTCCACAACCTCTCTGGGCAACCCTTTCCAGTGCTCAGTCACCCTCACAGTCAAAAAGTGTTTCCTGATGTTCAGACGGAACCTCCTGTGTTTCAGTTTGTGCCCACTGCCTCTTGTCCTGTCAAGATCCCCCCTGAGCCTTCTCTTCTCTAGGCTAAACAGTCCCAGCTATCTCCTCCTCTCCTCATATGTGAGGTGCTCCGGTCTCTTAATAATTTTCATGGCCCTTCATTGGACTCTCTCCAGTATGTCCATGTCTCTCTTGTACTGGGGAGCCCAGAACTGGACACAGGACTCCAGGTGTGGCCTCACCAATGCTGAGTAGAGGGGAAGGATTACCTCCCTCCACCTGCTGGTAATACTTTGTCTAATGCAGCCCAGGATACCGCTTGCCCTCTTTGCAGCAAGGGCACATTGCTGGCTCATGTTCAACCTGGTGTCCATCAGGACCCCCAGGTCCTTTTCTGCAAAGCTGCTTTCCAGCTGGGCAGTACCCAGCATATATTGGTGCCTGGGGTTGTTCCTCCCCAGGGGCAGGACCTTGTACTTCCCGTTGTTGAACTTCATGAGGTTCCTGTCAGCCCATTTCTCCAGTCTGTTGAAGTCCCTCTGGATGGCAGCACCACCTTCTGCCAGTGCTGTCATCAGCCACTCCTCCCACTTTTGTGTCACCAGCAAACTTGCTGAGGGTGCACTCTGCCCCATCATCCAGATCATTAATGAAGATGTCGAACAGGACTGGACCCAGTATTGATCCATCAGGCACACTGCTAGTCACTGGCCTCCAACTAGAGTTTGCGCTGCTGATCACCATCCTCTGGGCCTGGTCATTCAGCCAGTTTTCAATTCACCTTACTGTCTGTTTATTCAGCTTGTACATCAGCTTCTGTATGGGATCTTATGGGAGACAGCATCAAAGGCCTTATTGAAGTCTAGGTAGACAATATCCACTGCTCTCCACTCATCTACCAGGCCAGTCACTTCATCACAGAAGTTTATCAGGTTCATCAAGCATGACTTCCCCACGGTGAAACCAGCTTTTTTTGCCGAGAAAAAAATTGTTGAGTACCTCAGCCTTCTCCATGTCGGTTGTCACTAGTTCTCATGTCTTATTTATCGGGGGTGGGTACATTTTCTTTAATCTTCCTTTTCTGGCCAATATACCTGTAGAAGCCCTTCTTATTATTCTTTGCATCCCTTGCCAAATTCAGCTCCAGCTGTGCCTTAGCTTTCCTAATCCCATCCCTATGCATCCAGGTAGTGTCCCAGGATGCTATATTCTTCCCAGGATACACGTCCCTGGTTCCACTGCCTATGCATTTCCTTCTTACACTTTAGTTTGACCAGGAGGTCCTTACTCAGCCATGCTGGTCTCCTGCCTTCTTTGCCCAATTTCTTACACATGGGAATCGAGAGGTCTTCCGCTCTAAGAAAAATGTCCTTGAAGAGCTGCCAGCTATGTTCAGCTCCTTTGTCCCTGAGGGCAGTTTCCCAGGAGGTCACATCCACTAGTTCCTTAAACAACGGAATGTTTGCTTTCCTAAAATTAAGGGTCCTGACTCTACTCTTCACTTGGCCCATAGCTCTCAAGGTTGTGAATCCCACCAGGGCATGATCACTGCAGCCCAGGCTGCCACCAGTCTTGACCTCTCCAATTAGTTCATCTGTGTTGGTGAACAACAGGTCCAGTAACCCTTCTCCTCTGGTTGGGCTATCACCTGGATTAAGAAATTATCCTCGACACACTCCAAGAGTCTCCTGGACTGCTTGCATCTTGCTGTGCTGCTTTTCCAGCAGATGTCAGGGTGATTGAAGTCCCCCAGCAGGATCAGAGCCTGCAATTGTGATGTTTCCTGTAGTTGATGTAAGAACACTTTGTCAATTCCTACTCGTTGCTGATTCCTAATCATTGCTAATCAGCAATCCTGATCAGCAATCCTGATTGCTAATCACCAATTCCTGATCATTGCTCTCAAGACTCTTCTATGTTCCCTCCCAGAGCCACTTCTCTTTCCTCCTTGTCCTGAAAATCCTGACACAGCTCTCCTTCTGGCCTGCTTCACCCAAGCTTTCTGCCAAGCTGACCCCATAAAAAGGAAGGTGAACAACCCTGTTTCTAGATACAGCTTTTAACCAGAACATATAATTGAGGGGAAGATGATAGAACATGTATGTGTCTAGCACCCCAGAAGAGCTTCCTGGAACAGGGTCAGAGCGACAAACTCAGCTGGACTTTGCTGGGGACATAAAGGCTCTAGCAAGGAAAAAGCCCTTGGCCTCCAGAATCACATCATCACTGAATGATACTCACTCAGCCATTTCTGCAAAGCAACAGCAAGGAGAAAGAAGAAGCAGAGCATTACCAGCACCACCACCAATCACAGACATTCACAGACACAACAAACAGTTTAGTATGAGATTTCCCTGACTGACAAGTTTTATATATCTAGAGAAATTCTCGCAATTAGAATGAAAACACTCATGACAAACACCAAAAAACACCAATGAGCATTTAGAAACAATATAAAAGAAGGTTTTTCAAGCCTCAGATATTAATTTAGTGGTGGAATGTATTTGGTTTACATGGCGAGGTTTTGTAGCGGAGGGGGCTGCAGGGATGGCCTCTGTGAGAATAGGTCAGGGGCTGCCTCCATGCCAAACACAGACGGTTCCAGCCAGCTCCGCAATGGACCAGCCACTGGCCAAAGCTGAGCCAGTCAGCAACGCTGGTGGCACCTCTGTGAAACCATATTTAAGAAGGGGTAAAAATGCTGTGCAGCAGTGTGAGAAGTGAGGAAATAAAAGTGCGAGAAACAACCCTGCAGACACCAAAGTCAGTGAAGGAGGAGGGGGAGGAGGTGCTCCAGGCACAGGAGCAGATTCCCCTGCAGCCCATGGAGAGGACCACGCTGGAGCAGATAGCCACACTGCAGCCCCTGGAGGACCCCATGCCAGAGTAGGTGGATATGCCCTGAAGGAAGCTGCAGCCTGTGGAGAGCCCACACAGGAGCAGGCTTTCTGGCAGGAACTGCAGCCCATGGAGAGGACTCATGCAGGAGCAGTTCTTGAAGAACTGTAGTCCATCGGAAGGACCCAGGCTGGAGCAGGGGAAAAGTGTGAGGAGGAAGAAGCAGAGATGAAGTGTTATGAACTGACCACAACCCTCCATTCTCCATCCCCCCTGTGCCAGGGTGTGTGTGTGGGGGTGGGGGGGGGTGGGGAGGTAGATGACTCAAGAATGAAGGAGTGAAGTTGATCCTGGGAAGAGGGGGGTGGGGTGAAGAGGGAGGTTTTTCGTTTTGTCTTTGTTTCTCACCATCCTACTCTATTTTTAATTGGAAAGAAATTAAATTAATCTTCCTCAAGTTGAGTCTGTTTTGCCTGTGACAGTAATTGGTCTTTATCTCAACCCATGAATTCTTCCAAAACAGAACAGCTATGTAGACAAGAAAAGGAAACTTTAAACACAGTACTACTTGCTTACAGAACCCAAAAGGTGGGCTTCTAAAGCTTTCCTTCCAAGAGGTTGCAAAAGACAATAAAATAACCAGATTATTCTATAATTCTATTTCTTCTATTTCCTTCAGCTCAAACTAAAGCATTCAGTAGCAAGTGGTTAAACAATGTAGTTGCATTCTAAATTTTAGAAAAAATTCTGACAAAATAAAATGTAAAAAAATTGGTTTTGCTACACCAAGCATGCCCATAAGTGTCACCAGGAAGTGACACAGTGAAACTCAACCCAACCTGATACACCATTTCACAGAGCAACACAGCCCTTGGAAGTATTCCAAGGCTTCCATTCCTGTGAAAAACAAGAAGAAAATTTCCCTTTTGTACCATTTCTTTGGATGAAATATGATAAAAGCAAAATGCAGGAGTCCTGCAACAGCTGTGTAAGGAATGTCACATACAGAAATGTTCCCTGAAATAAAGCACTGGTAAGAAAACTTTTGTTTTCTTGTCTGGTAAGAGATGATGAGCTAAAAACTCTGTTGGGCAGATTGGAAAGTGAAGGCAGTAGAACAGCCTTCAGAACTATGACAGAACTGTGTCATAGTAGGAACACTTCTTGCTTGCCTACATCCAATGCACAGAAAAGGAGTCTCCTGCTCAGGCAGATATAGCAACTTCCCTGCGGTCCCTTAGTGCTACATTAAAAAGGACAGAAGTGGTATTGGCACCCTGGATTATAGGCTTTAGCCAAAATCCTCATGTTGAGTCACCTTTGGTTTAGCCTGCAAGAGACAAAGCAGTAAATCATATGAATCCTGGTTTTTTAACCTCTACTGTTCTACAGTAAATTTTTTCAACATTTTATATGCTAAGAGTTCACAGCATCTGTGATAACACAGGCATAGGAATTTCTTTATCACTCTGATAGCAAACTAATTTCTGCATGGCCCACACAAAAATAAAGAGATTTTTAGTGTAAATACAGACACATTAACTTACAGACTAATCAAATGCAGCACAATAAAGCTGTTTTGACTCATTAGTGTGTCAGATTCCAAAGTGTACTGACCCACATATATCAGGTGTAACTAAGATAAAAGAGACCCATCTCCACCTCAGCTGCAGATTTCAGGACTTCAGAATTTTAAATGACAGTCCTACCAGCTCCTTAGCTGCTTTCCCTACCACCAAACCCCTATCCTAGTGAGCTAGATCTGACTATGAAGGTAACATGCTGGAAATGGTATTGCCGTGCAATATCAGCTTCTGAAAATCTAGCATTGAAAATTATTTTTAAGCAAAGTACAAAGGCTACTGTATTGGGTGTATGTGGCAAGGTTTTGGTAGTGGGGGACGACACTGTAGGACCGGCAGAGAGAAACCGCTATGTCCTGACCGCAACCTCCTCGTGCGCCACCTGTCGCCTCATCGAAGGCACTGAGTGTAACTACGATAACAACCCAGGGGTGAAGTGCTTGGAGTGAAGTTGAGCCTGGGAATGAAGTTGAGTCTGGGAAAAGGAAAGGAAAGGTGTTTTCCCTAAGTGTGTAAATGTTTGTTTCTTTTTTGTTGTTGTTTCCCAATACCCGAAACACTAATTAAATATTTATTTTAATTTGCAATAAATTATTTTCCCCAAGTCTAGTCTGTTTTGCTCGTGACAGTAATCGGTAAGCAATCTCCCTGTCTTTATCTTGACCCACGAGCTTTATCACTCTTGTTCCTCCTATTTTCTCCCCTCATCCCACTGAGGAGGGGGAGTGTGGCTGCTAGCTGGGGCCAACACACCATAGCTGTCAACATCCTTTGTACTTGGCAATCTTAGAACTCCGGACAGATGACAGAATTCTGCTACTGAGATTCTACACACCACTCCTAGTTACTCACACGTCCATTTAACAGTACAAAGAAAAATTGGACATGAGCCAGCAATGCACGCTTGCAGCCTGGAAAACCAATCGTATCCTGGGCTGAATAAGAAGCAGCATGGCCAGCATGTCGAGAGAGGTCATTCTCCCCCTCTACTCCACTCTCATGAGACCCCACCTGGAGTACTGCATCCAGCTCTGGGGTCCCCAGCACAAGAAAGACATGGACCTGTTAGAGTGGGTCCAGAGGAGGGCCACAAAAATGGTCAGAGGCCTGGAACACCTCTCCTCTGAAGAAAGGAGTTGGGGTTGTTCAGCCTGGAGAAGAAAAGGCTCCGGAGACACCTTATTGCAGCCTTTCAATACTTAAAGGGGGCTTATATACGAAAGACAGAGAGACACTTTTTACCAGGGCCTGTAGTGACAGGACAAGAGGCAATGGTTTTAAACTGAAAGAGGGTAGGTTGGACATAAGGAAGAAATTTTTTATGATGAGGGTAGTGAGACACTGGAACAGCTTGCCCAGAGAAGTTGTGGATGCCCCATCCCTGGAAGTGGTCAGGTTGGAGGGGGCTTTGAGCCACCCAATCTAGTGAAAGATGTCCCTGCCCATGGCAGGGGGATTGGACTAGATGATCTTTGAAGGTCCCTTCCAACCCAAACCATTCTACGAAAGCTCAGTGGAGAGTTTGGGGTTGTATTGGTGGATAAAGCTTCATTCTCTTTGCTAGAGCACTGGAGAAAATCCTTTGCAATGCTTCTACCCCCAACCAATAGCTGTTGGTAGAAGCCCTTGAATGAAAGTACCAGGATTTTTCCAAGTCACATGTGCATGCACATAACTTTCATCAGTTTCACAGTATGATGTTGTCTTACTCTTATTCTGGGCTGGAGCTACAACAAAATATATTATTTTAATACCTGTTTGAGAGGTTTGATGAGAACACTGCAGCAGGGTTAGGACTCATTTTTTCTCTTTGCTTGGGTTCAACCGGTTACAATTCATTTTCTTTCCCCTTTTACCAAAAAAGTTTACATTTAAGTTTGGGTAGTACTGTTCCTCTAAATGGAGACATTTCTTCATTTTTTACTAGACTGGATTTTAGAGAAATACAGCTAGGTTTTCCTTGTAATCTTCCCCACCACCACCACCACATCTCCTGGCAAGTGTTGTGACCAGCAACAGACTGACAAAACAAAACAACATGTGGTTCCAAAGTTGATGGATTTTTTTTTAATGTTATTGTGATGATGTTGCTTTTTTCCTTGCGCAAATGACATTTCATCAAAATAGGTGCCTTGATGCAGAAAATCTGTTCTGACAAAACTGCACTTTCTTAAGCAAAAGCAGTGCTCAGAAGGCTTGGCCGGTTTTTCTGATTGTGAACATCAATGATGTTTCAAAGCCATTAATGTTTTCTGGAAAAAATATTAGGTGTAATATCTAATTAATATTTCTTGAACATTCTTGTACCACACTGCAAGCATAAGATCAAACAAAGCACAGTCTGATGAGCTGTCTGCACAATCCCTTTCCCATTGTCGCGGTTTAGCCCCAGCTGGCAACTAAGCACCACGCAGCCGCTCGCTCACTCCCCCCTGGTGGGATGGGGGAGAGAATCAGAAGAGCAAAAGTAAGAAAACTCGAGGGTTGAGATAAAGACAGTTTAATAGGTAAAGCAAAAGCCGCGCACGCAAGCAAAGCAAAGCAAGGAATGCATTCACTACTTCCCATGGGCAGGCAGGTGTTCAGCCATCTCCAGGAAAGCAGGGCTCCATCACGCGTAATGGTTACTTGGGAAGACAAACGCCATCACTCCAAATGTCCCCCCTTCCTTCTTCTTCCCCAGCTTTATATACTGAGCATGATGTCATGTGGTATGGAATAGCCCTTTGGTCAGTTTGGATCAACTATCCTGGCTGTGTCCCCTCCCAGCTTCTTGTGCACCTGGCAGAGCATGGGAAGCTGAAAAGTCCTTGACTGGTGCAGCAACAACTAAAACATCTCTGTATTATCAAGACTGTTTTCAGCACAAATCCAAAACATAGCCCCACACCAGCCACTATAAAGAAAATTAACTCTATCTCAGCTGAAACCAGACACCCATCGTCACTGGGTTTTGAAAACTGAAGGAAAATGTGTGGGAAAGCTCTAATTCAAAGATGTTTGGTTTTATGTTTGTGTTGCAAAACACTTGAAACAAGGTGTGACTATTAGTCATATAGCAAGTATTGTGTATGTATAAACATCTGTGCTTGAGAGTTCTGAAGTAATTTGGTGCAGGGATTAGCAACTAGGAATGCTCTTTTTCTGCATTTGAAACTCATGGGAATGGTTGAAATAAGGAAAGGAAGGAGTGAATATTGTCTGTGGTGAGTCCACTGTTTTCCCTCAGTTAAACAAAAACTTGGGAAAGAATTATTGCAACATTTGAGAAATCATAGTAACATTCAGAAGTCGCATGCTAACAATAGTACATGACTTAAACAGGTCAGGTCCCAGCATCTTCTCTTGTAAAATTCTTATCTCTCTGGTCTCTTTAAGGCACAGGCTTTCATCAGTGTTCCTGTATATGAATTTGGGATTGCCATTTATGCTCTGCTCTTTGGAAACCTTGGGCCCGGCAGCTTCTAATAGTTCTTGCTGTTGAAAGGAACTGAGAAATCCAGATTCCAAAACCAGAGCTACTTACTATCAGGGACATATTCTGCTTGTACTTGTAAAATTCAGATGGGCTCCAACAGGCAGAAATTTCGCAGCCTGATTGGTTATCCAGCAGCTTTATGTATATACACGATTCTTGGTACAGTTAGACTTGGGTGATACTAGCTGTATTACAGCTATTAAGAATCCTGGGTATTTCTGCTCTACTTAACTCTCTTTGGCTATTAAAAGATCCGAATTACACTTCTGGTACTGGTAGGAGGCATATAGCATGCAGGCACTTAGGTAGGTTCCTGAACATGATATTTGAAGGGACCAGGGACATATTTGCTGTGAACAACAGTACTACCACAAAAGCTGATACAACTCCAGCATGGTGCAAGCAGGTCCATTTGCCTGCTCTCAACCTACACAGGCAAAAAAATGTTTGCAGCAACAGATAAGACATGCTTTTCCACATAACTCAGACTTGGCTGACAGATCCTATTGGCACATTTCTCTGAAGCCCAGATCTTTGTGAGCTTTAAAAGACAGACTGGATAAGAACACCCAGCTATGCAACAGTAAATGCAGACAAGTAACCCCAAGCCCTGGGGGACCAAAGCCTTCCAGATGGTTTGCATGAACTCACCTTGTGTAGTGACTGTCTCCATGAAGTAGTTTATCCACATGCCACCTCCATCTCTGCATCAGTAGGTGCTCACCAAGCTCACCAATGTGGCAGCACTTACCTCTGGCTTGTGATGTTCAGACACTATTCATCTAAATTAAGCAGAGAGAAAACACACACCTGCATGCTAATGGCTGTATCTAGAGATATCCAGACTCCTGTTGAAAGTGGCAGTGCTTTCCCCTTTATTAGCTATGTACACAGAGATAATTGGGCATGATGACTTGTGCAGACAGACCCAGTTCCCCCTTCATGAAAGACCTGCATTTGTTTGTTATTATTTCAGGTTCTGTCAGCTCTGCAGTGATCACACTACTCAGGCATACCCTTATGGGCAGAGTGATGAAGCATGAGGAACACCTTGAGAAACTGGGATAAACAGCCAGAGCTGAGTCTTCATCAGGCCCTTCCTTGCTTGGGTCCTGTTCTGTGTCTGAGGTCCCAAACATTGCTTAAATATGTGTTAGTATAATTGTATCACCCACTAGGAAGATGGTTTGTGTCAGAGAGAACTAATATTTAGTAACGAAGGAGGGGAGCTGTTTGGATGATGAACCTCTGTTGCTCATTCCATCTCCCTGCTATGACTGTAGTAATACACTTGAATAAATAGGAAGTGGGTTAGGACTTGTGCCAGACTTGTGCTTCTGTCTAACAGAATTTGGGCTCTTCCTTTCAATCACTGTCACTCCAATGCTAACAATGGTTCCTCAGGCTGTTCTCAGGGGATTGAGGTTTCTAGTGGGTATAACCAGAATGGAGCAGCATTGTCTTTCCCTTAGGTAGGGTAAGCACATGGGGTTGTGACTTCACTAACCCGCCACTCAATAAACACTTAGCTAATTTTTGTTTGCAAAAAACTCACATGCACCCTTGGTAGCCCCAGGGGCACAATTCAGAGTTTATTCAAGGATGCCAAAAGACCTGTTCTACCAGGCTTTTATTTCCAAAATCATCAATTAGAATTAACAAAGCATTATGTCAGTCCAGAGTGCCATTGTGGGAAAATCTGGTTTGTGAAAGGAAGACAAGGAACTAGTGAGAATGACAACAAAATGAGAGGTTCTGACTGGTCCAGAAGCACAAATCATAGGAAAGCTTCTTACAGTGAAGAGCAAGAAGATGTAAGTGACAGAGGCTCTCCGTAAAAAAGAGAGCAAATTCTTCTTCTCTACTTTGGTCTGGGTACCCTACCTTTGGGTCTAGCTGCTAATCCAGTTCTTCTGCAGATTGTTGTGTCATAGTAGCCCTATTCTGTGTAGCCTTAGATTCACTGTGTCAGACAGTAACTCCTAGGAGGCTGAAGTGACCTAGAAGGTGAAGAAGGGTCATCTCAAACCTTCAGGTTTTCAGGCCAAGAAGAGGCAAAGTCTTGGGAGGGGAAGCCACCATTCCTCAAGAATGTATCTGGTGCTTGTAGCTCAGGTTGGAACTTCTAGAGTCCATTTTCTGTCATCAGCTGCAGAGTGGTTCTTTCTTAACACAGTCCAAAATACCCCAGGTCACAGAGGTTTAGAAGCAAAGCACAGCACAGAACACTGCCAAGACAAATGTTTGGCTGGAAAAGGAGCCAGGCATGTACCCTTTCAATGAGAAGCTGGGATACCAGAGACCTTCAGCACCAATGGACTGCAACAGCTGAAATCTTCCATGGCTCGGAAACTCCCCTGTTCTTCAGAGCTAGCCACCTTCAGCAAGCGAATAGACAACCTGAGTGCTGAGTACACTTTCCTTCCCACCCACCTGTTCAGGAAAGCTGTCACTCGCTCCAGCAAAGCTCTGTAAGCTAAGAGGCAATCCTCTAGAAGTGTGCTGTGACCGGGATGGAATCTCGGAGATCCTTTACTCAGCAAGCACTCTCATGAAGGAGGAACTTCTCAGGCATCTCTTCCTTCACTTTCTTTTTAGGTAAATTAGATTACGGGGCCACAACCCAGCAAACAGATAACAGCAGGACTGTGGGGATGCAGACAACATGGGTGCGAGGACCCACCCCTAGTATTAAGGTAAGTGCAATCTCTGGAGAAGGTGAAGGATGGAAGCTGGTGACTTCTGGCACCAAGAGGAAGGCTCCTGACCCACCTAAGGGTTTACAACTACAAACTAGGTTCACCACCCTCAAAGTTGAAGAGAAGCCAGATGTGCCTTCAAGCAAAGGATCTGGTGGTCCACCTGACCCTAAACCATGCAACACTACCAGGAAGAAGCGGCAAGTGATCATAAAGGGTGACTCCCTCATGCAGGGGACAGAGGCACCCCATCTTCCAACCTGACCTATCAACAAGAGAGGTTTGCTGCCTGCTGGGGGCCCAGATCTGGGATATTGTGGAGGGACTGCTGAAGCTGGTCTGACCTTCTCACTACTACCCCCTGCTATTTTTCCATGTGGGCACAAATGATACTGCTAGAGGAAACCTGGACAGTATCAAAAGTGAATACAGAGCTCTGGGGGAGGTAATCAAGAGCATGGGGGCCCTGGTGTTGTTCTCAGTCCTGCTGGTGAGGGGAAAGGGTGTGAGGAGAAGTGCACTAATAGTATAGGCTGCAGAACTGGTGTTGGTGACAGGGTTTTGGGTTCTATGACCATGGGACCCTGTTTGCAGATCAGCATCTACTTGGGAGAGATGGGACCCACCTCACTAAGTGGGGCAAAGGTATCTTTGCCAGCAGGATGGCTGATCTCATAAGAAGGGCTTTAAACCAATGTCGTGGTTTAACCCCAGCCGGCAACTAAGCACCACACAGCCGCTCACTCACTCCCCCCACAGTGGGATGAGGGAGAGAATTAGAAGAGTAAAAGTGAGAATACTCGTGGGTTGAGATAAAGACAGTTTAATAAGTAAAGCAAAAGCCACACACACAAGCAAAGCAAAGCAAGGAATTAATTCACTCCTTCCCATGGGCAGGCAGGTGTTCAGCCATCTCCAGGAAAGCAGGGCTCCATCATGCGTAACCGTTACCTGGGAAGACAAATGCCCTCACTCCTAATGTCCCCCCCTTCCTTCTTCTTCCCCAGCTTTATATACTGAGCATGACATCATATGGTATGGAATAGCCCTTTGGTCAGTTGGGGTCAGCTGTCCCAGCTGTATCCCCTCCCAACTTCTTGTGCACCTGGCAGAGCATGGGAAGCTGAAAAGTCCTTGACTAGTGTAAACATTACTTAGCAACAACTAAAACATCAGTGTGTTATCAATATTATTCTCATACTAAAATCCAAAACACAGCACTATACCAGCTACTAGGAAGAAAATTAACTCTATCCCAGCTGAAACCAGCACAACCAAGAATGAGAGAAGAGGGAGAGAGTAACCAGCAGCCCTGTGAGGGAGTGACAGACAGGGTCAATGAGCAAAGGGCCTGGGGTGATGTGACAGGAAGGGATCACAAAATCAACAAAATGGGGCTTAAGTGGAGTCACTTCCAGCATTTGCATTGAAGCAAGGAAGTTCCTACAAGGCCCCATTATGGAGAAATCCCCCAAACCCTCTTCAGGAACTCAACATGCTGGGGTGCCTCTCTAAAGTGTCTGTAGAGTAATGCATGCGGTATGGGGAATAAACATGACGAGTTAGAGATATGTGTGCAGTTGCATGGCTACAATCTTGTTGGGATCACAGAGACACGGTGGGATGGCTCCCATGACTGGAGTGTTGCAATGGAGGCATACAGACTCCTTTAGGAAGAACAGGCTGGGAAGATGAGGGAGAGTTGCCCTTTATGTGAGAGAGCAGCTGGACTGCATGGAGCTCTGCCTGGGGATGGATGAGGAGCTGACAGAGAGCTTATGGGTTAGGATTAAAGAGAAAACAGGTAAGGGTGGCATTGTAGTGGATGTCTGCTACAGGCTGCCTGATCAGGAAGAACAAGTGGATGAGACCCTCTACAGACAGATAGGAGCAGCTTCATGCTCCCAGGCCCTGGTCCTCATGGGGGACTTGAGCCACCCTGATATCTGCTGGAGGGACAACACAGCAGGGCATAAGCAATCTGGGAGGTTCCTGAAGAGCATCAATGACAACTTCCTAACACAAGAGATAGAGGAGCCAAGGAGGAGAGGTGCTCTGCTGGACCTCATACTCACCAACAAGGAGGGGCTTGTTAGAAATGTGAAGGTCAAAGGCAGCCTTGGCTGCAGTGACCATGAGATGTTGCAGTTCAGGGTCCTGAGGGCAGGGAGAAGGGTGAAAAGCAAGATCGCAACCTTGGACTTCAAGAGAGCAGACTTTGGCCTCTTCAGCAATCTGCTTGGAAGAGTCCTATGGGATAGGGACCTTAAGGGAAGAGGGAACCAAGAAAGCTCATTAATATTCAAGATTCACCTTCTCGAAGCTCAAGAGTGGTCCATCCGAATGAGCAGGAAGTCAGGCAAAAATGCCAGGAGGCCTGCGTGGATGAACAAGGAGCTCCTAGCCAAACTCAAACACAAAATGAAGTATACAGAGGGTGGAAGCAGGGACAAGTAACTTGGAAGGAATATAGAAACATTGTCCAAGAATTCAGGGATGATGTAAAGCCCACCTGGAGTTGAATCTGGCCAGGGATGTCAAAGGCAACAAGAAGAGCTTCACTAAGTACATAGGTGACAAAAGGAAGGCTAGGGAAAATATGGGTCTGCTGCTGAATGAGGCAGGGGACCTAGTTACACAGGACATGGAACAGGCTGAAATACCGAATGCCGCCTTTGCCTCAGACTTTACTAGCAAGACCAGCCTTCAGGAATCCCAGGTCCCAGAGACCAGGGGGAAAGGCTGGAGCAAGGAAGATGTACCCTTGGTGGAAGAGGATCATGTCACAGAATACTTCAGCAAACTGGACATTCATAAATCCATGGGCCCTGATGGGATGCACCCACGAGTGCTGAGGGAGCTGGCAGATGTCATTGCGAGGCCACTCTGGATAAACTTTGATCGAACATGGCGATTGGGAGAAGTGCCCGAAGACTGGAGGAAAGCAAATGTGATCCCCATCTTCAAGAAGGGCAAGAAGGAGGACCCAGGGAACTACAGGCCGGTCAGCCTCACCTTGATCCCTGGGAAGGTGATGGTGCAGCTAAGAAGGACTTGGGGATACTGGTGGATGAAAAATTGGACGTGAGCTGGCAATGTGCACTTGCAGCCCAGAAAACCAATTGTATCCTGGGCTGCATAAAAAGAAGCGTGGCCAGCAGGTCGAGGGAGGTGATTCTCCCCCTCTACTCTGCTCTCAGGAGACCCCACCTGGAGTACTGCATCCAGCTCTGGGGTCCCCAGCACAAGAAAGACATGGACCTGTTAGAGTGGGTCCAGAGGAGGGCCACGAAAATGATCAGACGGTTGGAACACCTCTCCTCTGAAGAAAGGCTGAGAGAGTTGGGGTTGTTCAGCCTGGAGAAGAGAAGGCTCTGGGGAGACCTTATTGTGGCCTTTCAATACTTAAGGGGACTTATATATGAAAGACAGAGAGACTTTTTACCAGGGCCTGTAGTGACAGGACAAGAGGCAACAGTTTTAAACTGAAAGAGGGTAGATTTAGATTGGACATAAGGAAGAATTTTTTATGATGAGGGTGGCGAGACACTGGGCCAGGTTGCCCAGAGAAGTTGTGGATACCCCATCCCTGGAAGTGTTCAAGGTCAGGTTGGAGGGTGTTTTCTGAAAAGTGGGATCTTTACCCGGTATGCAAGCCAATACACACAAGGTCAAGGTATTTATTTTATTACAAGTTTGTGCAAAGTTGGGAACTAGGTGGTATTCCACAAAGCTAGTTCAAAGTTCGGTCAAGTAGGTACAATGTTTATATGGTCTAGTTATAGATATGCATTTTCTAAGTTCTTCCTTAGGAAAATTACTGGTTAATAATTACACAAAGCAGTTTTCTATTGGTCTATGTTTCTCTTGTTTCAACTTAAAGCTACAGTGCTACTTTAACATTCTGCGCATGCTTGAAGGAGGTGGGGGGGTAGCTTTCTTTGGTCTTCAATTGAGTCAGTGGTTGTGATCTCCCCCTGCCGTGTTTACCTTTCCCCTAGTTTCTGTAAATCCTGCTGACTTCATGTAGTGCCATATCCTTCTAGCCCGGCAATCTCCCTTATAACAAGATGTTTCTTTTATCAGTCCTTGAAGTTCCTTGCCATAGTTTCTTCTTTGAAGGTTAGTGATTAACGAGGTCTGCATGTTCCCCTTTGATTAGCAAGTATGCAAGTTAGTTAAACCTATACAAGACAACTATTCAACCCATAAATCTCAGATTTCAGATATCAAGGGGGCTTTGAGCCACCTGATCTAGTGAAAGATGTCCCTGTCCATGGCAGGGGGATTGGACTAGATGATCTTTAAAGGTCCCTTCCAACCCAAACCATTCTATGATTCTATGATTCAAAGAGACAAGATGAGACGAGACGAGACGAGACGAGACGAGACGAGACGAGACGAGACGAGACGAGACGAGACGAGACGAGAAGAGAAGAGAAGAGAAGAGAAGAGAAGAGAAGAGAAGAGAAGAGAAGAGAAGAGAAGAAGAGACAAGACAGTAGGGTTCTGGAATCACTGTTTTACAAGTCTGTTAAACAAGTCTTAACATGTCTGGGGTGGGGAGAGGAGAGTTAAAGGGGAGGGTGGGGCTGAAGATGGTGGGGGAGCATGAAAAACTGAACATGTCTGTGGGGCAAGGGGCTAATCCTGTGAGTCTGACCAGACACTCCCTCACTGGCTCCCAAACCACTAGGATGACCATACAGTATTACTAAGGAAGCTTCTTTGTGCTCTGCTGCAAGATACAGGCAACCAGTGCCTACTAAAATGGAAAACCAGAACAAAATGCCAACTTAAGAAAAACGAGTGAAATGGAGACTGAATTTTAAGTTAAGTTTCACACAGAGCGGATGGGTGGTTGTGCTGGGGGAGCTCCACTTGCTCACAGTTGTGTGTGTGGGAGGGGTCTTACAGCTACCTGTAAGACCACTATAGGGTGCTTGCTTGTGCTATATGTGTTTCCTTATCCTTAGGTCAATGACCTTATAGAAAGTCTCAAAAAGTTCTGTCTGAGTGACTGAGCAGGTAGAAGACAGAAGTGTGCTGTGACCTGTTTGATTTTCTGCCCAGGCCTGCTGCAGTCAAAGAAAGGAGAAAGGGCATAGAAGGGACCATGTCATTCTAGGAAAAAAGGAAAAAAGGCTGAAGAAGCCTGACTGGCAACCAACTCCCCTTATATCCTGTCAACAAAGTTTCCTTGTACATGAGATAAACTGATTGTCCAGTGTTGCATTTCTTATATGTGTGCAGTAACAGCATGTCTGTAGACATGTCTATACCACCACTTCTGTTAAAAGACATTTACTATGCTCCTGGGAAGTTGGGAAGCTTTGGAGGTATAAATACCCTTTGTGAAGCCACTAAAAGGAAAACTGTTGATCTAAACAGAAGCCAAGTGGCAACCTGTCTTTGAAACCAGGATACTTAGAGCTTACACAAAATGGCAAGAAAACACTTTAAAAGAAACAAAGTTAATGTGGCAGAAGTGGATCCACAGTTTTCCAAATACAACAGTGGTGTTAAGTACATCTTAATGGTGACAGACATATTATCCAAACATGCATAGGCCACTGATATAAAATGCAAAATGGGCTCTAAAATAGCCCAGGCTTTTAAAACAATTTTTAGGAGGAGGCAAATGCCTCAGAAATTAAAGACCAGCTGGGGAAAAGGATTTCTAAACCAGCCTTTAAACAAGCTGTCCAAGTAGTATAATGCTCACCATTTTGTTGCTAATAATGAAGTAAGGACAAAATCTGACAAGGACGGAATCTACAAAATCGAGAAGATCGTCGCTACAAAAGGGAAAGGAAGAAAGAAACAGATGCTGGTGAAGTGGCATGGCAGGCCCCAGAAACTGGATGGAAGCCTCCCAAGTCCAGGACATCTAGTGATTGTCAGTGGAGTGAGGGAAAAAGAAGGATGGTGGACAGGAGTCTCTACATCACACTACCCGGCAATGCCAGTGACAGAATTTTTCCACAAAACCCCAGCTTGAATTTCACCATACAGCTGGTGAGGCCCCTGGAGCTCTCAGGCAAGTGGAATGTGTGTCTGGCAGAAATACAGTACCTGCACAGCTGGAATAACAGCAACGAAGATGCCATCTTTGAAATAGCGCGGCAGGGTAAGACATGGCAGTATACTTTGCAGAAAGGCTTTTACCCATCCCTCTCCATGTTGATGGAACATATGAACCATCTTATTAACCCCCACAACAAAGCTTCAGCTGTCGACTCTCTGGCAGCAAGCCTGGTCTATGACTCCATCATAAAACAAAGCTCAAAACATATGAAAAGCCTTAAATGTTTTCTAGCACATATTTTGGGGGCTTCTCTGGGTGTTGCTGCTAAGAAATATCCCTTTGTAACAGACATCACTGGAGTTTTAAACTCACTCTACCTCTACACAGATCTTGTAGAGCACCAGCTTGTCAGGGACTTTTTGGTCCCATTATTGCATGTGTTCTGACCAGTGGTAATAAAAATGAGATCATTACAGTGACATATGATAAGTCACATTATGTGCCTGTAAACCACGAAGACATTGACACAATCAGCACTAAAAAAAAGACTGACCAAAACAAGCACGTCTCATTTTGGACACTGAAATTGTAAGGGACCAGTTGTATCAGCTGAATGTTCACAGGTCCATGGGGCCTGATGGGATTCATCCCAGAGTACTGAAGGAGCTAGAGGATGTTACAGCATCCTCTCGATCATCTACCAAAGGTCTCGGGAGTCTGGGGAGGTCCCCGCTGACTGGAAGCTAGCCAACATTATTCCAATTTACAAGAAGGGCGAGAAGGAAGACCCAGGAAACTACAGGCCTGTTAGTCTAACCTCAGAACCTGGAAAAACTATGGAGAAGATCATACTGGGTGCTATTGAAAGGCATTTAAAGAACAAGGCAATCATCAGACGCAGTCAACATGGGTTCACAAAGGGAAAATCCTGTCTAACTAATTTAATATCCTTCTATGATAAGATCACACACCTAGTAGATAAAGGGAAGGCGGTGGATGTAGTTTTTCTGGATTTCAGTAAGGCTTTTGATGCTGTCCCTCACAGCATCCTTCTGGACAAGTTGTCCAACTGTGAGATGAGCAGGTACACGGTGCGCTGGGTGAAGAATTGCCTGAACGGCAGGGCTCAAAGGGTTGTAAGGAATGGGGCTACATCTGGCTGGTGACCTGTGTTCCTCAGGACTCAATTCTAGGGCCGGTTCTGTTCAATATATTTATCGGTCATCTGGTGCATCCAAATGCACTGTTAGCAAGTTTGCTGATGATACCAAACTGGGAGGTGCTGTTGACTCTCTTGAGGGACAAGAGGCCTTGCAGAGGGATCTGGATAGATTGGAGCATTGGGCAATCATCAGTGGCATGAAATTTGACAAGACCAAATGCCGGATTCTGCACCTGACATGGAGTAATGCCGGGCACAAGTATAAATTGGGAGAGGAGTGGCTGGAGAGCAGCCCTGCAGAAAGGCATCTGGGGGTGCTGGTCGACAGCAGGCTCAATATGAGTCAGCAGTGTGCCCTGGCAGCCAAGAGGGCAAACCGCATCCTGGAGTGCATTAAACACAGTATAACCAGCTGGTCAAAATAAGTGATTATCCTGCTGTATTTAGCATTGGTGCGGCCTCACCTTGAGTATTGTGTGCAGTTCTGAGCCCCACAATTTAAGAAGGATGTTGGGGTCCTTGAATGCGTCCAGAGGAGGGCAACAAAGCTGGTGAAAGGACTGGAAGGAATGTCCTGCGAGGAGCAGCTAAGGACTCTGGGATTGTCTAGTTTGGAGAAAAGGAGGCTGAGGGGCGACCTCATTGCTCTCTACAGCTTCCTGAGGAGGGGAAGTGGAGAGGGAGGTGCTGATCTCTTCTCCCTGGTATCCAGTAACAGGACACGTGGGAATGGCTCAAAGCTGTGCCAGGGGAGGTTTAGACTGGACATTAGGAAGCATTTCTTTACCGAGAGTGTGGTCAAACACTGGAACAGGCTTCCTAGAGAGGTGGTCGATGCCCCATGCCTGTCAGTGTTTAAGAGGCATTTGGACAATGCCCTTAATAACATGCTTTAACTTTTGGTCAGCCCTGGAGTGGTCAGGCAGTTGGACTAGATGATCATTGTAGGTCCCTTCCAACTGAACTATTCTATTCTATTCTATTCTTTTCTATTCTGTTTTGTTTTGTTTTGTTTTGTGAAGGTGTACTGGGTCTGGCTGGGATGGAGTTAACTTTCTTTAGAGCAGCCCGTAAGGTGCTGTGCTTTGCATTTGTGGCTAAAACAGTGTTGATAACACATCAATGTTTTGGCTATTCATGAAGAGTGCTCACACAACATCAAGGCTGTTTCTCCCAACCCCAGAGGCCAGTAGGCTGGGAAGGGGCATAGTTGGGACAGCTGACCCAAACTGACCAAAGGGATATTCCATACCATATGACATCATGCTCAGCAATAAAAGCTGAGGGAAAGGGGGAGCATGCGGGGACATTCATGGTTATGGAATTTGACTTCCCAAGCAACTGCTACACATGCTCAGGCCCTGCTTTCCAGGAAGCAGCTGGACTTCTGCCTGCCGATAGGAAGTAGTGAATGAATTCACATTTATGCTTTGCTTCCACATGCAGCTTTTGCTTTTCTTATTCAACTGTCTTTGTGTCAACCCACGAGCTTGTCCATCTTATTTTCTCCCCCTGTCCTGTTGAGGAGGGGGAATGAGAGAGTAACTGGGTAGGAGTCTGGCAGCCAGCCAAATTCAACCCACCACCGAAGGTGACTGTGAAGCTTCATCGTCAGCCCCAGAAGTCTCTGATATTTTAAGAAACCACTCCAAAATGGTAGTGGTAAAGAATTATAGGGATTCAGCCTTGTACATAAATTATTACAGGTCCCAGACAGGCAATGGTCTCTCTGGTTTTCAAGGCATTCTTGTGATGTATGGAGTGGGTATTGTAGCTAAATTACATAGCCTCTTTAGAAAGGCTGTTCTGCTTTTGAAAAGAGGCTTGGAAATTGTTAAGCCACACATTAAAAGTGCCACTCAAGACATTTCAAGAAACGTGTTTGGACATGTTTCCAAGGTTGTTCTGGACAATCTGGAAACACCAGCAAATCAGGAGGTGTCAGGGCTTGCTTATATTCAAAGAAAAAGCCTCAAAAGAAAGAGACCCATGTCACGCCCCCAGAGGGAAGGACCTCCCGAGCCCTTTAAAGGAAAAAGGAAAGGGGGGCACCAGACAGCAGTCTGGCCAGGACAAGAAAAAGAAGAACAAGCCAGTCCAAATGGTGCAAAAGAAACAGAAAACCCAGAGAAAGAGGGCCCATTCCACCGCTAGAAAAGGCAATATATTTTAAAAGGGATGGCTTTCATTCATGGATGCTGGGAAGAATGTACCAAATCCGAGCTGGATTTGTTTGCAGTGTCCCTGATGCAGACCAGCACTGTGAAAAGCCTATTTATAGAGGTGCCTCCATTTTCCCCTATTACAGAGTCTGCACCTCTGGACTTTTTCATAGCTGGGAACAGGGAAGATGACATAGATCTGAACAACAATGCTAAATCTTTGCTGCAAGACTGTAAAAGGAGCTGGTGAGGCCGTGGGTCTCTTGAATTACCCACTGGCCTCTATATTCAGCCAGCTGGACATTACACTGGGACACTGTACTGGGTCTGGCTGGGATGGAGTTAATTTTCTTCATAGCAGCTTGTATGGTGCTGTGTTTTGGATTTGTGACCAAAACAGTGTTGACAACACACCAATGTTGTAGATATTGCTAAACAGTGTTTGCACAGTGTCAAGGTCTTCTCTGCTTCTCACTCTCCCCCCCCTCCAGTGAATAGATTGGGGATGTGCAAGAGGTTGGGAGGGGACACAACCAGGTAGATGACCTGAATTAACCAAAGAGATATTCCATGACATATAACGTCATGCTCAGCAATAAAACAGAGAGGAAGGGGTTTAGGAACATTAACCATCTTTTTTTGGGAACTGGTTGGGCATCGGTCTTACCATGGGAGGTGGTGAGTGACTGCCTTTGCATCATTTGTTTTGTTTTCTTCCTCTCTTCTTCCACTTCTTCACTTATTGAACAATTTTTATCTTGACCCATGAGTTTTCTTTCTTTTACTCTTCCTTTCATCTTCACCCATCCCATTTGGGGTGGTGGTGGGGAAGTGAGTGAGTAAGTGTCTGTGTGGAGCTTAGCTGCCTACTGGGGTTAACGCACAACAGTCCTTTTTGACGCCCAATGTGGGGCTTGAAGGGTTCGAGATAATGACAGATTTGATTAGAGTGTGCTGGACTGAATTTATAGCTGTTTAGCTACTAATTGGCAGGCTTCTGTGCTTGCCATGGAGTTTGCTTGCCTTATTGTATATTAGAGTCTAGTGCTTGTTAGTGGCTGCTTCTTGCTTTTGCTGCTTGCTGTATTGCTTATCATCTTACTCTGCTGTGCCTGGGAACATTTTGATAACAGCAATGGCCATGTGCCTGGGCTGGCAGATGTCCAGGGTACTGCTGCTGTTCTTGTGCTGCTGTATTGGACAGGCTAGAACTGCAGTGTGAACTTGAGTCGAAGGGACTGTGACCTGTGGATAAGGCCACGTGGGAGCACATACACCGTCTGTGGCCATGGCCAAGTCCACGCCGAAGCAGATACTCCCCTGAAGGGAGTGTGGCTCATGGATAAGTCCATGACAGAGCAGGTACTCCCCAAAAGGATGAGGGCCCATGATAAGGCCATGACACAACGGGTACATCCCTAAGGGACTGTGGCCTGTAGATAAGCCCACACCAGAGCAGGTGCAAGGGATGGAGTTCATTGCAGTGTTAAACCCTATGGTCTAGTCCAAAATGACAAAGGTGGAGATTGTAATAGATATACCTTTAAATTCTGGTAACGCATTACTTGAGCTGCATGTTATAGGAAGTACTATAGTGGGAACCACCCAAATGAATGGAGGATGAGCCTCACAAGAAGCAGTGCAAGTGCAGCAGCGACCAGACCTGAGCTGGCTTTGGCACCCAATAACTCCGGGCAACAGAGCACATTTCCTGTCCTGAGTGACCACCATAACAGATGGAGCCCAAAGTCATGGACTAAATGAACTCAGTGGACATTTTATGGACATTTCACAGGAGTGGCCCATAGACTAAGGAAATGATATCTGTGTATATATCAAAGGACGGGGACAGGGGTGGTAGTTAATGAGGATGTATTGGATAGCATGGGACCTGAGCATGAAATAAATGGTATGAAATAAAGGGGTGGAGATTGTACTGCTTTTGGCTGGGATGGAGTTAATTTTCTTCATAGCAGCTCATATTGTGCTATGTTTTGGATTTGTGACCAAAACAGTGTTAAATATTGCTGAACAGTGTTTACACAGCATCAAGGCCTTCTCTGTTTCTCACACTGCCCTGCCAGCGAGTAGGCTGGGGGTTCACAAGAAGTTGGGAGGTGACACAGCTGGGACAGCTGACCTCAACTGACCTAAGGGATATTCCATACCATATGACGTCAGGCTCAGCAATAAAAGCTGCAGGGAAGAAGGAGGAAGGGGAGATGATCAGAGTTATGGCGTTTGTCTTCCCAAGTAACCATTACATGTGATGAAGCCCTGCTTTCCTGGAAATGGCTAAACATCTGCCTGCCAATGGGAAGTAGTGAATGAATTCCTTATTTTGCTTTGCTTGCACATGCAGCTTTTGCTTTCCCTTATAAACTGTCTTTATCTCAACCCACGAGTTTTCACACTTCTACCCTTCTGATTCTCTCCCTCATCCCACTGTGGGGGGAGTGAGTGAGCAGCTTTGTGGTGCTTAGCTGCCTACTGGGGTTAACCCACAACACAGAGCAACTGATAATCCAGAGCAACAGCTGCTACTTCTACCGTGCCTTCATCGAGTTGCTTCTCAGTTACAGCCATGCCATGACACGCTATCCACACACTCTTCCACTGAGCTGTTCTACAAAGACACAGCCAGGCTGCAGGAAACAGTCATGCTGGATGGCATTGGTAATCAGGTGTTTAGGCAACGCTCAACTCTGACAGCCCAGAATAGGAGAACTGAACTGTAGGGACCCTTCCACCACAATCTGTTCTTTAAAGACAAGCTTTTGTTGAACAACGTGGATGTAAAAATTAACCTGATGTGCAGGTTTTGTTTGGTGAGCTCCCTAGCAGTAGGAGCCTGCAAACTGACTACCTATGCCTCAGTGTTTGGGAAGACGGTGTGGGTGGCGCCTGGGTTGCGTTTGGGACATGCTGAGGCATTACTTATGGAAAATTTGTTCCTGGGACAACTGCCCAAGCTTGTTGTTATTGGGTTCATAGATAATGATGCTTTTAGTGGCAATTATGCTAAGAACCCTTTCAATTTTAAACATTATTATATCAGTTTTGTGGCCGTCTATGTGGATGGTGAACAAATCCTGGAGAAATCACTGTAGCTTGTTCAGATTATTGGCAGCCATATGAAAGACCATTCCCTGCTGGTTGACAGGGAGTTCACCCATGCCTATACTCTGTTTGCCTTCAATCTGTCTCCAGACCAAGAATGTGCTGACCACTATTCCCTGATTAAAACAGGGAACCTGAGAGCAGAAGTACACTTTGCAGGGACCTTGACCACCACCATTAATATGATCGTGTATGGCGTATTTGACAACATGACAGAAATAAATGGGAAGAGACCTACGCTCTTTGACCACATGCGAGGATGGATACCAAACAGCTTTTCTGGTTCCTTGCAGCAGACTCCCAATGCCAGAGAAACATTTCTAGGCATGTACCTGAGCTACTAGCTCCCTAAGGCCCGTGTTTCTCCAAGACCGGTGAGTATGTTTGTGAATATGCATCCACAAAACCAACCTGGAAAGCACTGGCTAGCAATTTTCTTGGCAGATCAGAATCACACACAGGTTTTTTGACTCATAAGGCTGTCCCCCAAACTGTGTTCTCTTTCCTGAAAGCATTGTGTCCTTTTTAAAATGCAACATGACGGATATCACTTTCTAGAGGAAGCAACTGCACCATCCCCTCTCTATGGCCTGTGGATACCACTGCATCTTTTTCTTACATCATCGTAACAAGGGGACTACCTTTTGAACAGCTTCTAAAATTGTATTCTGCTAACTACAAAATGACCAGATGATGATACATTTTGTAAAATATGAATATGGAGCTTTCCCCATGGCCAAATGTATTATGTATACCTGGCAAAGTTTTGGCTGCAGGAGTGACCTCTGTGGGAAGAGGTCAGGGGCTGCCCTGTGCGTGACACAGCTAGTTGCAGCCGGCTTGACAATGGACCCACTGCAGGCCAAACCTGAGCCAATCAGCGAAGTTTGTGGCACCTCTGTGAAAACATCTTTAAGAATGGGCAGAAAATGCGGGACAGGAAGAGGAGAGGAAAAAAAAGAATGAGAAACAGCAGAGGGAATACCAAAGTCAGAGAAGGGAGGAGGAGGAGGTACTCTAGGGCAGAGCAGATATTCACTGCAGCACATGGAGGACATGCGCTGGAGCAGAGGAAAAGTGTGAAAAGGAAAGAGCAGCAGAAAGAAACTGCTATGTATTGACCATAACCCCCATCCCCCCTGCACCGCTCGGGGTGGTAGAGGAGTCTGGAATGAAGGCCTGAAGTTGAGCCTGGGAAAGGGGGGAGGAAAGGTGTTGTTTTAATGTTGGTCTTTTTGTTTCTCACTACCCTAATCTATTTTAATTGGCAAAAAATTAAATTAATTTTTCTCAGGTCAAGTCTGTTTTGCCTGTGACAGCAATTGGTAAGCAATCTCCCTGTCTATCTCAATTCACAAGCATTTTCATCCCATTTTCTCATTTTCTCCCCCTGTCCCACTGAGGAGGGGAGTCAGTGAGAAGCTGGGTGGGAGTTTGGCTTTTAGCCAAGACCACACCAATGCTACTACAAACGTTTTTTAAAAGTCCCAGATGTGTATTTCTTGTAATGATTTTCATAAATGTGTTATGTAAATAAAACTTACAACCCAACTGAAGTGCTGTGTGTTTGTGTTCTTTAACTATTCCTCTCATTTTTTAAAAGGACACTACAGGCAACAAAGTTGAAAGGTTTTATGACTATTTATTTTCAACAGTAAACTTTACAGGGTGAGCCACTGGGCTTTAGGTATCTTTCTCTTCTTAGGTGGTGTGTGCGGTGCGTCTCGATTCTCCTCAGTCACCTTCGGCTCTTCCAAGAGGTCATAGTTCTCTGTATTACCCATGAGAAAAGACTGGACGTTCACCACAGCTTTCATAAAAAACATAAAAACTTTCATAAAAACATTCATAAAAACATTCCAGCCTTTAGGTGTTCCCAGGCTAGAAGAGGCACAAGTCTGAAGGACGTCTTGGTCTAAGTCGAGCAGGCTGGACCCCTTGATGACATCTCCTTTGTGTACAAAGCTACCTTGATTGTCCCAAGAAGAAATATATCTATGTTGCCCTAGTTTATCTTATTAATGTTCCTCTTTAAGGTATTCAGGGCAATTTCATAAATGGCCTTTATGAGATCATCTGAAGCAGTGAAGACTATTGCTTTGCTCTGCTGGGTGAGGACTGGATCAACAGCTCCAGGAGGGACAGGTTAGTCTTCAGATACTGGGACATCATGCTCACAAGTCTGTCCCATTACCAATGCAGTGGGCTGGGCCAGGTCCTCTGTATTTATTGCCGAGCACCAGTCTTTCTTTTTTCCCCGATATGTAAATAGCTGGTCACTCTGGCGGGAAAAGACCAGTTCTTAGGCTAAAAGCCTCCAGTGTAGAATCATTTAAATTGACAGTCAGGTGCCTTCAAATGTTTCTAAAAAGAACTGGGCCTTGCCAGGATACATCCCCCTGGCTAGGGACACAACCTGGAGCTTATCTCAGGGGTTCTTAAATAACTGTTGTGGTTTAGCTTCAGTCGGCAACTAAGCACCATGCAGCCACTTGCTCACCCTCCCCTCCACCCCCCTGGTGGGATGGGGGAGAGAATCTGAAGAGCAAAAGTAAGAAAACTCGTGGGCTGAGATAAGAAGAGTTTAATAACTGAAAGAAAATAATAATAATAATAATAATAATAATAATAATAATAATAATAATAATAATAAAAAAAATTGTAATGAAAAGGAAAACCACGAGAGAGAGAGAGGAACAAAACCCAGGGAAAAACAAAAAAAACCCCTCACAAGTGATGCAACTGCTCACCACCTGCTGACCAATGCCCAGCCAGTCCCTGAGGAGTGATCGCTGCCCCCTGGCCAAGTCCCCCCAGTTTATATACTGAGCATGACATCATACGGTATGGAATAGCCCTTTGGCCAGTTTGGCTGTGCCCCCTCCCAGCTTCTTGTGCATCTGGCAGAGCATGGGAAGCTGAAAAGTCCTTAACTAGTGTAAGCATTACTTAGCAACAACTAAAACATCAGTGTGTTATCAACATTATTCTCATCCTAAATCCAAAACACAGCACTATACCAGCTACTAGGAAGAAAATTAACTCTATCCCAGCTGAAACCAGGACAATAACACCATATATTTTGTGTTGAGAGTGATAGCAAGACTCTTTTTACCCTGACAAAAAACTTTCTGGACAATGTACAGGATGCTAAGATGCCTGTGATGCACACAGTAAAAGCTTTCTCAATTTCAGCACTCTCACAAGCAGAGTTCATCAAATCATCGATCAGAACCATATTTACTTTATTAGGGGGAAATAAGCAGTTATTGCTAAGACTTTCAGGTAAGTCCTCCACAAACTTTATATAGGGATATTTACAAAGCAGTTCCTGATGCAATGGTTGCCAACAGCTGTAACACCACACAATATTCTCAGAGAGAACAAGCAGTTGACATTCTCCAGAAGACTTTTTACAAAATAACTTTTCCCACAGTTGCTAGGCCCTACCAGAACAGCAGAAAAGGGGTGCTTCCATTGCATGCCCATGATCAAAAGCCGTAGGGGAGGTTGTTAAAATTTTTAGTCAGTACCCTTTTGTCATAGACCACCTTCTGTGTCTTCCGAAGGGGCCTGGTTTCTGTAGCCTGCTTCTCATTGTTCCTGATGATAGAGCCTTGCTCTATCATGATCTTTTTTAGGGTCATCACTATCTGTATTTACACCATAATACGACCATAATCTCCCTGGAAGGGAAAGAGTTACCAGCAGCCCTGTGAGGGAGTGATGTACAGGGTTGATGAGCAAAGGGCCTGGAGTGATGTGAACAAAAGGGAACACAAAATCAACAAAAGAGGGCTTAAGCAGAGTTACCTCCAGCATTTGCATGTAAGCAAAGAAGTGCCCCCAAACACTTTCTGGGAATTCAAGATGCTGGGGTGACTCTCTGAAGTGCTTGTGCATTAATGCACATAGCATGGGGAATAAACATGAGGAATTAGAGACTCATGTGCTGTTGCAGGGCTACAATCTTGTTGGGATCATGGAGACATGGTGGGATGGCTCCCATGACTGGAGTGTTGCGATGGAGGGATACAGGCTCTTTAGGAAGGACAGGCCGGGAAGACAAGGGAGGGGGAGTTGTCCTTTCTGTGAAAGAACAGCTGGAATGCATGGAGTTCTGTCTGGGGATGGATGATGAGCCACCTGAGAGCTTATGGGTAAGGATTAAAGAGCAGACCAGTACAGGTAACATTGTAGTGGGTGTCTGCTACAGGCTGCCTGATCAGGAAGAACAAGTGGATGAGGCTTTCCACAGAGAACTAGAAGTAGCTTCACGTTCACAGGCCCTGGTCCTCATGGGAGACTTCAGCCACCCTGATATCTGCTGAAGGTACAAGACAGCAGAGCATAAGCAATCCAGGAGGTTCCTACAAGGCTCTTTTTCCCTGTGCTTCCCATGAGGGTAAATGGAAAGCTATTGTTTTCCCCTGTGCCGCATTTGTGCTGGAACCTGCCAGGCCTTCTGCACCCACAGTGATGAAGAAAGAGTCCTTGTGCACCTGGTGTACCCTAGAACTGAACAAGTCTCTGCAGAAGGGCTACAGGGTCTGTGAAATCTATGCCATTTGGCATTTTCAACAGAGGGGTAGCAGTCTTTTATCAGATTATAAAAAACTACAACTCTTCCACAAGCAGGAAGCTTCAGGCTATCCAACCTGGTACACAGATGATGACAAAAAAAGCTAAATATGTTGAATATTACAGGCAGAAAGAAGACATTGTATTACAGCCTTAACATATTAAGAAAAAAACACACAAAGCATCAAATTGCCAAACTGTTTTTAAATTCTCTGTGGAGTAAATTTGGTCAGGAGTCCAATTTTCTCTATACCACCATTGTGAGAGAACCAAACAAGCTGTACAGCTACCTCTTTTCTCAAGCTTATAATGTGTCTCCATATGATTTTCTCAGTCATGGTTTGGCCATTATATTGTGAAAGCATGTGAAAGGATGTATAACCTTGGAGTGCAACACTGACATTGTAATAGCCCTCTTAAACACATTATTTGTACATCTAGAGCTTTACAATCTCCTGGATGCCCTGCAAGATCAATGAGTTTATCATGAGACAGACTCTGTGATATTTGTCAGTCATTCAGGTGACTGGACTCCTCAGTGATTATTTCAGGGAGCTGAAGGGCAAGCTGCTGCCAGAGGAGCACATTACTGAGTTTGTTCTGCCAGGACCCCAAGTCCTATGGTTACCAGCTGTCTGGGGGAAGGTGTTGTTTAAAGGCATCACTCTAAATGCAACTGTGGTAGGTTGTCCCTAGCTACCAGCCAAACTCTCACCCAGCCGCTCGCTCACTCCCCACCGCAGTGGGACAGAGAGAGAAAATAGGAAGAAGAGGAGTGAGAAAGCTTGTGGGTCAAGATAAAGACAGGGAGATCACTTACCAACTACTGTCATGGACAAAACAGAATTGACTTGGGCAAATTAACTTAATTTCATGCCAATTAAAATAAATATTTAATTACTGATTCATGTAGTGGGAAACAAAACAAAACAAAAAAGAAACAAACATTTACACTTTTTGTCCCCCTTTTCCAGGCTCATCTTCATTCCCAAGCTCAACTTCACTCCAAGAACCTTTCCTTCCCCCTTGCATGTTATCACTGCAAGTTATACTCATTCCCTTCAGTGAGGCAACAGGTGGCACAGGGTGGGGTTGCAGTCAAGACGTAGTGGTTTATCTCTGCTGAGACAAAAGGGATGAGCCAGGCCAAGGTCTGGTATCTGCAAACCAGCTGGAGCAGCTAAGGGTTCCACTGCTATGTGGGGAAGACATTGCGGTTCATGTGACCTGATCTTGGTGTACTGGTTTTGGCTGGGATAGAGTTAATTTTCTTCATAGTAGCTAGTATGGAGCTATGTTTTGGATTTGTGCTGAAAACAGTGTTGATAATACAGGGATGTTTTAGCTATTGCTGAACAGTGCTTCCACAGCGTCAAGGCCTTTTCTGTGTCCCACACTGCTCCATCAGTGAGTAGGCAAGGGGTGCACAAGAAGTTGGGAGGGGACACAGCTGGGACAGCTGATCCCAACTGACCAAAGGGATATTCCATACCATATGACATCACACTCACAATAAAAGCTGCAAGGAAGAAGGAGGAAGGGGGGGACGTTAGGAGTTATGGCATTTGTCTTCCCAAGTATATTTATTGGGTTTGCATGGCAAGGTTTGGGTAGTGGGGGGGCTACAGGGGTGGCTTCTGTGAAAAGCTGCTAGAAGCTTCCCACATCTGACAGAGCCAATGCCAGCCGGCTCCAAGACAGACCTGGCGCTGAACCAAAACTGAGCCAATCAGCGACGGTGGTAGCGCCTCTATGATAACATATTTAAGAAGGGGGGGGGGGAAACTGCTGCGCAACAGCAGCCAGAAGAGAGAAGTGAGAATATGTGAGAGAAATAACCACCAAGGTCAGTGAAGAAGGAGGGGGAGGAGGTGCTCCAGGCACTGGAGCAGAGATTCCCCTGCAGCCCATGGTGAAGACCATGGTGAAGCAGGCTGTCCCCCTGCAGCCCATGGAGGTCCACGGTGGAGCAGATATCCACCTGCAGCCCATGGAGGACCCCATGCTGGAGCAGGTGGATGCGCCTGAAGGAGGCTGTGACCTTGTGGAGAGCCCGCGCTGGAGCAGGCTCCTGGCAGGACCTGTGATCCTGTGGAGAGCAGCCCACGCAGAAGCAGGTTTTCTGGCAGGACTTGTGACCCCGTAGGGGACCCACGCTGGAGCAGTCTGTTCCTGAAGGACTGCAGCCTGTGGAAAGGACCCATGCTGGAGCAGTTCATGGAGGACTGTCTCCTGTGGGAGGGACCCCACGCTGGAGCAGGGGAAGAGTGTGAGGAGGAAGGAGCGGCAGAGACCGTGTGATGAACTGACAGCAACCTCCATTCCCTGTCCCCCTGCGCCGCTCAGGGGGAGGAGGTAGAGAATTCAGGAGTGAAGTTGAGCTCGGGAAGAAGGGAGCGGTGGGGGAAGGTGTTTTAAGATTTGGTTTTGTTTCTTATTACCCTACTCTGATTTGATTGATAAGAAATTAAATTAATCTTCCCCAAGTCAAGTCTGTTTTGCCTGTGATGTTAATTGGTGAGTGATCTCCCTGTCCTTATCTCAACCCACAAGCCTTTTGTCATATTTTTTTCTCCCCCTGTCCATTTGAGGAGGGGGAGTGACAGAGCAGGTTGGTGGGCACCTGGTGTCCAGCCAAGGTCAACCCACCACACCAAGTAACCGTAACATGTGATGGAGCCCTGCTTTCCTGGAGATGGCTAAACACCTGCCTGCTGATGGGAAGTAGTGAATGTATTCCTTATTTTGCTTTGCTTGTATGCACAGCTTTTGCTTTCCCTATTAAACTGTCTTTATCTCAACCCACGAGTTTTCACACTTTTACCCTTCCAATTCTCTCCCCCATCCCACTAGGTGGGGAGTGAGCAAGAAGCTGTGTGGTGCTTAGCTGCCTACTGGGATTAAAGCACAACAATCCTTTTTGGCACCCAATGTGGTTTGAGATAACGACAGATTGGATTACAGTGTGCTAGACTGAATTTACAGCTGTTTAGCTATTATTTGGCAGGCTCCTGTGTGTGCCATGGAGTTTGCTTGCCTTACTGTATATTAGAATCTAGTGCTTGTTAGTTGCTGCCTTTTGCTTTTGCTGCTTGCTGCATTGCTTATCGTCTTATTCTGCTGTGCCTGGGAACATTTTGATAACAGCAGTGGCCATGTGCCTGGGCTGGCAGATGGCCAGGGCACCGCTGCTGTTCCTGTGCTACTGTACTGGAAAGGCTGGAACTGCAGTGTGAACTTGAGTTGAAGGGACTGTGACCTGTGGATGAGTCCATGCGGTAGCAGGACACCCCGAAGCACCTATGGCGATGGATAAGTTCATGCCACATGTATTGGTTTTCCATAGCAAGGTTTTGATAGCAGGGGGGCTACAGGGGTGGCTTCTGTGAGAAGATGCCAGAAGCTTACCTCATGTCAGACGGAGCCAGTTCCAGCCGGCTCCAAGACAGACCCACCACTGGCCAAAGCTGAGCCAATCAGTGGTGTTGGTAGCACCTCTGTGATAACATATTTAAGAAGGGGGAAAAACTGCTGTGCAACAGCAGCCGGAAGAGAGGAGTGAGAATATGTGAAAGAAACAACTATGCAGACACCAAGGTCAGTGAAGAAGGAGGGGGAGGCGGTGCTCCAGGTGCCAGAGTAGAGATTCCCCTGCAGCCCATGATGAAGACCATGGTGAGGCAGGTTGTCCCCCTGCAGCCCATGAATGTCCATGGTGGAGCAGATATCCACTCTGCAGCCCATGGGGGATCCCATGCCGGAGCAGGTGGATGTGCCTGAAGGAGGCTGTGACCTCATGGAGAGCCCGCGCTTGGAGCAGGCTCCTGGCAGGACCTGTGGCCCTGCAGGGGATCCATGCTGGAGCAGTCTGTTCCTGAAGGAGTGCACTCCATGGAAAGGACCCATGCTGGAAGAGTTCGTGAAGAACTGCAACCTGTGGGAAGGACCCACATTGGAGAAGTTCGTGAAGGACTGTTTTCTGTGGGTGGGACCCCACACTGGTGCACAGGAAGAGCGTGAGGAGGAAGGAGAGGCAGAGACAACGTGTGATGAACTGACCATAACCCCCATTCCCCATTCCCCTGTGCCGCTCAGGGCGAGGAGAAGTCCGGAGTGAAGTTGATTCCAGGAAGAAGGGAGGGGTGGGGGGAAGGTGTTTCAAGATTTAGTTTTATTTCTCATTATCCTGCTCTGACATTTTGATTTGCAATAAATTAATTTCCTGAAGTTGAGTCTGTTTTGCCCGTGATGGTAATTACTGAGTTATTTCCCTGTCCTTATCTCAACCCATGAGCCTTTCTCTCCCCCGTCCAGTTGAGGAGGGGGAATGATAGAGTGTCTTGGTGGGCACCTGGCGTCCAGCCAAGGTCAACTCACCACACCGCAGCAAGTACACCTTGAAGTGTCTGTGGCCATGGATATGTTCATGCTGCAGGAGGTATCCCTTGAAGCCTCAGTGGCTGTGCATGAGGCCATGCTGGAACACTTCAAAGCATCTGTGGCTGTGGATAAGTCCACGACACAGCAGGTACACCCCTGAAGGGACTGTGGCCATGGGTAAGGCCATGTTGGAGCAGGTTCACTCCTGAAGGCATTGTGGCCCATGGATAAGGCCGGGCTGGAACAGGTGCACCTCAACGAGACTGTGGCTATGGATAAGTCCATGCTGCAGTAGGCATACCCCTGAAAAGACTGTGGCTCATAGATAAGGCCACATTGGAGCAGGTACACCCCTAAGGGACTGTGGTCTGTGGATAAGTCCAAGCTGGAGCAGGGGCAAGGGGAGGAGTTCATTGCAATGTTAAACCCTATATGGCCTGGTCCAAATGGACCAGGGGTGGAGGCTGTAATGCGTATACATTTAAATTGTTGTAACCCATGATTTGAGTTGCATGTTATAGGAATTACTATAGCAGGAACCACCAGAACCAATGGAGGATGAGCCTTACAAGAAGCAGTGCAAGTGCAGCAGTGACCCGACCTGAGCTGGCTTTGGTGCCAAATAACTCCACGCAACACCCCACCTCTCCTGTCCTGAGTGAACACCATAACAGAGTCCAAAGTCATGGACTAAAAAAACCTCAATGGACATTTTGTGGACATTTATGGACATTTTACGGACATTTTACAGGGGTGGTCCATAGACTAAGGGAATGATATCTGTGTATATATCAAAGGATGGGAAGGAAGGTGGTGGTTAATGAGGATGTATTGGATAGTGTGGGACCTGAGCATGGCATGAATGGTATGGAATAAGGGGTGGGGAATGTGATGGTTTTGGTTCAAATTAGAGTTAAATTTTTTCATAATAGCTAGTATAGGGCTATGTTTTGAATTTGTGATGAAAACAGTGTTGATAACACAGGGATGTTTTAGCTATTGTTGAACAGTGTCAAGGCCTTTTCTGCTTCTCACACCACCCCACCAGCAAGTAGGCTGGGGGTGCACAAGAAGTTAGGAGGAGACACAGCCGGGACAGCTGACCCCAACTGACCCAAAGGGCTATTCCATACCATATGACATCATGCTCAGCAATAAAAGCTGGGGGAAGAAGGAGGAAGGGGAGATGATCAGAGTTATGGTGTTTTCCTTCCCAAGTAATCATTACGCGTGATGGAGCCCTGCTTTCCAGGAAATAGCTAAACACTTGCCTGCCAATGGGAAGTAGAGAATAAACTCCTTATTTTGCTTTGCTTATGCATGCAGCTTTTGCTTTACCTATTAAACTGGTTTTTATCTCAACCCACAAGTTTTCACACTTTTACCCTTCTGAGAAAGCAGCTGTGTGTTACTTTGCTGCCTACTGGGGTTAAACTACAACACTCGGGATGCTGACATGAGGGACAGTCTCCATAAAACGGGCTTAATGGCATAAAAAAAAAGCTATGCTGTATATCACCACTCTTCAAAACTACTTGACTCGTGAAGCAGAGCAGAAAAGAGAGAAATGAACTCTCATTCTACTGGAACAAAATTAAATAGAAGTGGTAAAGCCTTCTGAGACTCCTGACCATGCTGACTCCATTGTTTAGGAAGTGTTGGATAGCATGCATCTCTGGTTTAGGAAGAATGCGCAAGTGTTCCCAGGTAAATTGGGGCAACACAAGCATGTTTCTTTTTGAGTCAACCAGGGGAGTGTTGTATCCAAATGAGAGGTAGTCAAGGGATCCAAACTGTTCAATCTCATCTGGGTAGTCCTTCAGACTCGAGCCCCTTCTAGCATGAGAACACCTAAATGCTGGAACACTTTCATGAAAGCAATAGCTGCTGTCACCAACCTCTCTTCTTTCATGGGTAGTACAGCTAATGGGGATCTCTTGAAAAAACTTTAAGTGTTTGTAGCAGACCAAGGAACAGCACCCACACCACCTAAGAAGAGAAAGCTACCCAAAGCCCAGTGGCTCATCCTGTAAGGTACCCTGTAAGGTTTAACACAAGCACACACACACAAAAAAAGTACTATCACAGAACCCTTCAACTTTGCTGTCTGTCATGTCCCTTTTTTTAAAGGTGTATAAAGTGTAGATAGTTAAAGAACATACAGAAGGATTTTTTTTTAAACTATTGGTAGGGTTGAGAGTTTTATTTTTATTACACATTTATGAATGTTGTAGGCCCAGTCAAATGGAATGGTCTACATACATGTTTTACATAATGCATCACCAGCTGTTCATTTTGTATTAAATTGTTAGAATACAGTTTTAGAAACCATTCAAATGGTAGCCCCTTGTTATGGTGATGTAGGAAAAAGACACAGTGATATCTTCAGGCTGTAGAGAGGGGATATTGCAGCTGCTTCCTCTGGAAAGCAATGTCCATAGCATTGTGTTTTAAAAAGGACATGATGTTTTCAGGAAAGAGGATGCTGTTTGGGGGAGGGTAGCCGTATGAGTCAAAAAAATGCTGCACAGTTCTGATCTGCCAGAAAATTGCTAGGAAGTGATCTCCAGGCCAGTTATGCAGCTGCATATTCACAACCACCCTCACTGGTCCTGGAGAAACACAGGCCCCTAGAAAGCCCCTGCAAAGCATATTTCTGCTCTCAGGTTCCCTGTTTTCATCTCAGAATAGTGATCAGCACAATCCTGGTCTGGAGACAGGTCGAAGGCAAAGAGAGTATAGCCATGGGCAAACTCTTCCCTGTCAACCAGCAGTGAGTGATCTTTCACATGCTTACTGATTGTCTGTGAGCTGCATGTATTCTCTCTCTCACATGGCATGTGTCCTCACAGTTGTGTTACAGTAGCTTCACTGAGGTTTGTTTTAAATTCATGTACAAGGCCACAAATTTAATATCATAATGTTTAACAACGAAAGGGTTCGTAGCATAATTGTCACTAAAAGCGTCGTTATCCACAAACTCAATAACAACAGGGTTGGGCAGTTATCTCAAAACCAAATTTTCCTGGTTGCTGACACACCTGTTGACTGGAATGCTGAACACTTTTATGCCCATCCAGTAATTCAGGTGTTTTGCATTAGCCACAAGCAAAGCCTCTGCATGTTTGAAATGCACCCTGGATGCTACCTGCACTTTCTTCAGAAACAAGCGTAGGTGATAACCAGCTTGCAGGCCCCTCTCGCTGGGCAGTTCAGCAAACAAAAGCTGTCTTTGCTGCACATCAGCCTAATTTTTAGGTCCACATTCTTCAACAAAATCTGCTTTCCCAACAATTCACTCCTCCTATTCTGGGCCATCAGAACCAAGTGTTGTCTAAATCTCTGATTATCAGTGACATCCAGGATGACCACTTCCTGCTGCACATCCATGTCTTTGTAGAACAGGCACATGGAAAAATATGTGGACTTCTTGTTGGTGCTCTACAAGGGCCACGTGGAGGCAGATCATGTTAAATCATTTTGGTAATGTCGGCCATAAAGGGAAATTTCCCTGGAGAAGCCCCCAAAATATGAGCTAGATCCCCAGTGTACAAAAAGTGTAAGGATTTTTATCTGTTTTAAGCTTAGTTTTTCTAGTCACAGGATCATAGAGCAGGCTTACAGCTGGAGAGCCAAGGGCTGAAACATTGTTGTGAGGGTTAATAAGACTGCTCATACATTCCAGCAACAGAGAGAGGAATGGATTTTTAAACTTCTGGAGCTAGCCACGCCACTTCACCAGTGTCGCGGATGGAGTGAGAGTGCACTTCACTCGCAAGAGAGAAGCAAAAATATACTTTATTGATATAGAATAGGGAGTTAACAAAGTTCAATGCGACAGTGGTTTAACAAGATTCGATGGCAAGGCACACTTGATTATTTACTGCATAGAGGACAGGGTCAGACAAAACTGTCAGGGAGACCCTCCCGTTGAGTCATGAGGTTCAGAAAGGATCCCCTTGCTTTCTAAACTCCTTCTCAGAGAGGAGTCTGGGTGTGGCTAGATCCAGTCCTAGTCCCAGACTTGGTCAACAGTTTATGTCTAAAGGATTATATGTGCACAATCAACCCTTTATATCACTTAGCTAAGATTTCAGAGTTTAGCATGCTATTAGTCACTTACCGAGGATCTGTTGTGGCAAGGAATCTCTCAACCTCAAGGAGTAACCTTGAGAGGCATCCCTGCTCAAGGGGAGATCCTGGCATGCAGCCTGCTGCTGTGCAGGAGAGCTCAAAGGGTCCTGGGCTGCTCACTATTTATGGGGGATGAGATGATTGACCCATAGTCATATTTGCATGCCGACCACAGATTTTAGTTTCTTCAGTGGGTGCATTGCACAATAGCCCTAGGCTATTGTGTTGTTATGTCTCCTGAATCCACTTTGAGCCGATGCAGCCATCCTGACCAGATGCATCCATTACAATCACCACTGGTGGTTATCACCTAAGCAGGGTTGCAGGAGATAAAGGTCAAGGGCAGGGGAAGCACACCGTCACAACCAGCAGCTGTTTCTTTTTTCCTTTCCATTTTACAGTGCTGATCTTTTTAATTTTGTAGAATATGTCCTCGTGTGGGTTCACGTTTTGAAGTTCTTGGGGGTAAAATGTCCCTTCAGTTGCTTCTCAAATTGCTTTCTCAAATCTCTCTTTTGTTCTAGATACTCTCACATGGTCTCCCTTTTTGAGCAGAGGCACAGTGTCTTTAATTTTAAATTAATCCCTATACAGAGTTTTCCAAACCCTCACAGAGTTTTAAGGGTTCAAGTCAATGTATTGCCACATCTTGGATTTTAGCATACTGTCAAAGCACTCTACAATGGAGGCTTTCACTTAATTATTAGTAACAGAGGTGAACATTATACTGCTTTAACAGCTTGTTTAAAGGATAGTTTAAAAAGTCTTTTTACTGGTCTGTAATTTCTGAGGCATGCGACTCCTGCTAAAACTGGTTTTAAAAGCCCTGGCTATTACAGATCCTTTTTTGCCTTTTAGACCCATGGCCCATGCATGGTTGGATAATATGGCTATTAAGATGTGCTTAACACCATCATTGTATTTGGAAAACTGTTGTATATCGCCCAAATCCACCTGCCATGGAGTGTCCATAATGACCTTGTTTCTTTTAAAGCACTTTCTCACCGTCTTGTATGTTAAATACATCCTGGTTTGCAAGCCATGTCGCCACCTGGCTTCTGTTTAGATCAACAGTCAGCCTTTTAGCTGCTTCACAAAGGGTATTTACACCCCCAAAGCTTCTCACCTCCCCAGGACCATAATAAATGTGTTTTAACAGACATAGAAATGTCTACCAACAGGCACATGTGTAAGACGTCAAACACCAGACAATCAAATTAGCTCATGCTGAAAGAAAATTTATGAATAAGGTATCAGGGTGATGGTTGACTATCTGGCATCTCCACCTTTATTCTTTTTTTCCTTGAATGCCGCTGTCCTTTCTATGTCCTTTCTTTGAATGCTGCAGGTCTAAACAGGAAGAATATCAGTTCATGGAACGATGTTGTCTTCTAGTTCCTCAACCAGGTTTTGAAATGATGATATAAAATCCTCATCGACTTAAGGATAAGGAAACCCATATAGCACAAACCTATATCCTGTAATGGCATTAGAAGTAGCTCTAAGCTCACTTACAGCCATAGGAAAAGGGAGCCCTGCAATCACCCACCCTCTCCATGTGACACCTCAAACTTCAACTTCTGAATAACCGACCCATCTGTCATTTCTTCTGATGCACATCATCTTTTTAGGGAAGCTCTTTGGAGCTTTTCCTTACTGTTCCCAAGTGCACCTTCCTGTAAAGTTTGCTGTTCTGACTTTCAGACACAGGTCATTCTGATATCACATGGGGTATGACTCTGACAAAATAGTGGTTGCAACAAAACCCATGGGCACTGGGATGGGTTGTCTTGCCTTGACGTACTTCTGGGCTAAACAAGAAAGCGTGCCTTCAACTGCCATCCAATCATAGGGCATTCTGAGATCATGTTGGGGTACAACGGTGTATTGGGTGTAAATGGCAAGGCTTTGGTAGCGGAGGGGAGCTGCAGGGGTGGTGTCTGTGGAAGGAGGTCAGGAGCTGCCCTGTGCTGGAAATGGCCAGTTCCAGCCAGCTCAGCAACAGACCCACCACAGGCCAAAGCTGAGCCAATCAGCAGTTTGTGGGGTCTCGATGAAAACATATTTAAGAAAGGGCAGAAAACACTGGACAGAGAGAATGGAGAGACATGGAGAGAATGAGGGAACAGAGAGAGAAGGAAGGAATCACAGGGAAACAACAGAGTGAACACCAAGGTCAGAGGACTAGGAGGTGCTCCATGGTGGAGCAGATATTTCTGAAGGGACTGCAGCCTGTGGAGGACCCATGTCAGAGCATAGAATCATAGACTCATAGAATCACAGAATGATTTGGGCTGGAAAGGACCTTTAAAGATCATCTAGTTCAACCCCTTTCTCTAGATCAGGTTGCTCAAAGCCCCATCCAACCTGACCTTGAACACTTCCAATGATGGGGCATCCATAACTTCTCTGGGCAACCTGTTCCAGTGTCTCACCACCCTCATAGGAAAAGAATTAATAGGAAGAAGTAGCAGAGAGAAACTGCTATGCACTGACCCTGATCTCCTACACTGCCCATTGCATCACTGAAGGGACTGAGTGTAACCTTCAGTGATAACAAGGGGAGGAGAGGTGCTTGGAATGAAGTTGAGCCTGGGAAAGGAGGAGGGGTGTGTTTCCCTAAGTGTTGTAATGTCTGTTTCTTTTTTGTTGTTGTTTCCCAATAACTGAATCAGTAATTAAATGTTTATGTTAATTGGTGTTGTACTGGGTCTGGCTGGGATGGAGTTAATTTTCTTCAGAGCAGGCCATGAGGTGCTATGTTTTGTGTGTCTGGGGAAGGGTGGGGAGAAAAGGGCTGCTAGGATCTGGCAGGAGGTGAGACACTGTTTTCAGCAGTCCCTTCCAGTTAGAGTTTTGGGGACTGGAATGGCTTCCCCTTCTTCAAAGAGCAGGACAGCTACATGCCATTCTGCTACATCCTTCTAACAGCAGCTTTCCTCAGGCTCTTTGGTATGAAAAATTTGGCTATGACTGTGGGAAAATGTTCTGTCACATGCTGGTTTCCCCTTACAGATCCAGGGGCTCTGCTGGTCTTATACACATCAGCTTATATATATCCTGGACCTGACCTGCAGCCAGAAAGATGGAAGAAGCAGAACCACCTGCCTGACCTGTTTATGGATCTGCAGTGTTTTTCCCAACCTGGGGCCCATCAGGCTTTCTAACTGATGAGTCCAATGAGCTTTAACTGATACTGTGCCTGCTTTTCCTGTTATGCTGTTGTACTGGGTCTGGCTGGGATGGAGTTAATTTTCTTCATAGCAGCCCGTATGGTGCTATGTTTTGGATTTGTGACCAAAACAGTGTTGATAACACACCGATGTTTTAGCTATTGCTGAACAGTGTTTGCACAGTGTCAAGGCCTTCTCTGTTTCTCACTCTTCCCCCCAGCAAGTAGGCTGGGGGTGCACAAGAAGTTGGGAGGGGACACAACCAGGACAGCTGACCCTAACTCACCAAAGAGATATTTCATGCCATATAATGTCATGCTCAGCAATAAAACTGGAGGGGAGAGGAGTTTTGGGTAGGTAGCCATTGCTCAGGGACTGGCTGGACTTCGGTCTATTTGTGGGAGGTGGTGAGTGATTGCCTTTGCATCACATGTTTTTTTCTTTGTTTTTCTTCCTGTTTCCTTTGCTTATTGAACTATTTTTATGTCGACCCACAAGTTTTTAAATTTTTTTTCTTCCTATTCTCTTCCCTTGTCCTGCTGGTGGGGGGAGTGAGTGAGTGGTTGTTTGGAGCTTAGCTGCCAAGACAGAGTCAGCCCAGTACAGTTCACAATAAATTAAGTTAAATTCCCTAAGCCAAGTCTGGTTTGCATGTGGTGGTAATTGGTAAGTGATCTCCCTGTCTTTATTTAAATCCACAAGTCTTCTTGCTCTCATGTTCTTCTTATTTTCTCCCCCGTCCTGCTTGGAGGGGAGTGAGCAAGTGGCTGTATGCATCCTTGTCTGCCAGCCTGGGCCAACCCACAACAGAGGGTGTCAAAAAACAGGGGCAAAGGGAGGGGGATAAAGTCATGCGACTGGAAAAGGAGAGGGGCTTCTGGGTCAAGTGAGACATGTGACTGTAATTGAGGGGCAGGGCTTCCACCAGAATTGGGGTGTGTGGCAACTGTCACTTCTTATCTTCTGCGAAAGTTGTCTACCACTAAAAAGTGACCAACATTTGTGAATAAAACAGCCAGAAGCTTTATATTGGCAAATGACAAAACCCATACTGATAGATTGGCCAAAGTAATTTCAAGGCCTCTCTCTATCACCTTTGAAAGATCATGGTGATCAGAGGATGTTCCTGATGACTGGACAAAAGTAAATATCACACCCACCTTGAAGAAGAGCATGAAGGAGGGTCTACAGATCTACAAGCCAGTCAGCCTTACCTCAGTCTCTGGGAAGGTTATGGAACAAATCCTCCTGGAAGCCATTTCCAAGCACATGAAAGACAAGAAGGCAATTGGGAGCAGCCAGCATGGATTTATCAAGGGAAAATTGTGCCTGACCAGCCTGATTGCCTTCTACAATAAGATGACTGTGGATGGTGGGGAGAGCAGTGGATGCTGTTTACTTTGACTTCAGCAAGGCCTTTAATATACTATCAATAGTATCCTTGTAGCCAAACTTGTGAGATATGGACTGGATAAGTAGACTATAAGATGGGTAGAAAATTGGCTGGAGTTTTGGTCTCAAAGAGCAGTGATGAGCAGTACAAAGTCTTAGTGACCAGTTACTAGTGGCATTTCCCAGGGATCAATACTAGGGTCAGTACTGTTTAATGTCTTTTTTAACAACCTGGACAATGGGGCAAAGTGCACTCTCAGAAAAATCAAAATAATGTCAAAATGAGGGGAGTGGTCAATACACTGGAAGGCAGGGCTGCTATTCAGAGGGACCTCGACAGGATAGAGAAATGAGTTGACAGGAACTTCATCAATTTCAGCAAAGACAAACGCAAAGTTCTACACTTGGCATGGAACAAACCCATGCAACAGTACAGGCTGGGCACCAACTAGCTAGAAAGCAGCTTTGCAGAATGGGACCTAGGAGTCCTAGTGGACAAGAAGTTGACTATAAGTCATGTTGCACAGGCTCATGGAGAGTGTTTTTATTAAAAAATATGCTGATTTATTGGGTCCTTTTGCATGGGGTAAAGCTCACATGGGGAATTGAATCTCTCAAACAGGATGGCCATTCACTAACTAGATGGTAACAGGAGTCTGTTGCACATTGTCAGGGCCCTGAGTGTACTAATAAGCCTTAATGGTCCTGACTAGCCTCACCTGGGGCCTCCACCCACACCCTCTGTCCCTGGGCCCAGGGCTCCATTTAAGCTGAGGCCTGGGCATTCAGTTCCTGTTTGAGCTATGGTGTAGGTATATCTGTTTCCAGTTCTATCATAGCCATGTTTGTGCTCAGCCATGGACCCTGTTGATCCAGACTCTGACCTGTGGACTGACTTCCTTGCTTGACCTCAGACCTGATGTATCACCACAAACTTGTCTGGCAAGCTGGACTCTCAGTTGATCCCAGATGCTATCTCCAGGCCTGCCCTACTTGCCTTGTTTGGGTACTGTGGAACTGGGCCCTGGCTGGCAAGGCCCCTGTCCTGCTGTCTTTGTTACTGCTTTCACATCCCTGGCCCTGAGGGAGAAGTGGGCTCTTGCTGCTTCCTGACAGCAGCAAGGCTAAATGTGTATTCCAGAGAGACACATACACACACATATGATGCTAACATGGTTGATCACACAGTCCAACACAGAGCAGTGACTTGTGCCAGCACATGTATGAATACCAACAGCATTTGCATAAACATGAAGATGGATAGCCCAATCCTGTTCCTCCTCTCCAGCTAATCAGGATTGAAGTTCACTAGTGGAAACACCCACTGTCTAGATTCACAAGCACACTCACATTTACAAATCCCTTCAATATTAGCATGGGCTCTAAGCCCATCCATGCCTGGACCCTGGGCCCCTTACCCAGCCACTAGCTCAGAGTTTGAGTCCTTTGAGATGCAAATCTCCTCCCACTTGCCAGCTAGTCTATCTTGAATTTTGCTAGAGAATTACACATTATACAGAGGATTAAGTTGACTAAGGAAACACAGGCACACCCTGGGCCCTCCAGTTGCTGGCACTTAGACCTTTCAGCACTCACATGGGATAGAGAATGAGATTACACAGGAAAAAATAGTTAAGAATAGGATTTAATAAGAAGATAGGATAGACTGTGGTGATCAGTTGCAGGGCTCAGTCAGGCAAGCATGCTGCTTGCTTATACATGACCGACCCCTTTTATCCCCCCTTCTCTCCATTTACTCATGCTTGTACTTCCCTCCATACATCTTGATCCCTCCCATTCTCTACCCTTGTCTCTTCCCAAAGAAACAACCCACCCCTAATTACTTTTTTTCCCATTGGTTCTGGTCTTGCTACATCCATATCCAAATTTGGTTTCTCTGATACCATTACCAAGATCATCTTGGCCTTACATGGTATTGCTGTTATGGTTACCCAGGCACTGTTGGCCTTACAGGGTTGCACTCCCCAAAATGTCCCCAATACTCCCCTCCAATTATCTGTGAAGGTTGTTCATCTCACATACTTCTCCCTTAACCACCTGTGAAATCTGGCCATTCTTCATGAAGAAGCTAACTTTTGTTCTCACTGTGTTATTTGTTATGTTCAGCAATTTCTTATGTCATGTCCACTAGTTTCTCAAGGTCTGTTCAGTTAGCTAAGCCTCAGGCCAGGGCCTAGTCATCTGCCTGCATATCTTAACAAGGACAATGGGAAGATGCAGGGTGGGGGGAACTGGCATGATATATAGTGAACTACATTGTCCAGAGGAGGAGGGAAAAGCAACATTTGAATGAACAAAGCACCCCAAGCACATATTTCTGAAAATATGATACTATACACCTCAGCATTTGGCATAAATTTTATGGAAATAACATTTAATAAGTATTTGGGGTGGTTACGATGCTGTTTTACAGCAATTCCCACTCACCTAAAATAAAATGAATTAGTTGCCAGGAGGCTAATTGCTGACTAACAACTTGGGGGGGGTTCACAAAGATAAAATTCAGTATTTTGGAAACCTTTAAGGCTTGGAGCAATGGAGAGAAAAGGAACTCATTTTTCCAACACATCAACACAGGAAGGATCACAAGGTATTGACCAGTAAATGTATCTCTAGGCCACAAGCTCCTCAAGGTAGGGACCATTTCTTTTTTTGTCTATATAGCTTCTAGCATAATAAAGCCCTCACTCTATTAGTCACACCTAGACTGATAACTCTCTACTATTACTATTGATGCTTGTTCTAGGCTTTAGGTCAAGCATCCATTCTGTACGACAGGGAAAGGTTGACATTATATCATTGTGGCAAGAAAGAACAGGGAAGGTTTTGGCGTAAGTTATTCCATTTCCCAAACAGTAGCTGTTGGAAGCAGCCCAGAGGGGCAAGAACATCTGAAGCAGTCCTAGGGCAGATGAGATGTGTTGGATCGGTCCCGGCTAGTGGCCAAGCACCCACACAGTCACTTGTTCACCCCCCAGCAGGATGAGTAGAGGGAGAAAATAGGAGGAACAAGAAGCGAGAAAAATCGTGGGTTGAATTAAAGACAGGGAAATCACCAGTTATTGTCGAGGGCAAAACAGACTCGACTTGGGGAATTTAACTTAATTTATTGCCAATTAACATAAACATTTAATTACTGATTCAGGTATTAGGAAACAAAGAAGACAAACATTTAGACATTTAGGGAAAACACCCCTCCTCCTTTCCCAGGCTCAGCTTCACTCCGGACACCTCTCCTATCCCCTTGTTATCACTGCAGGTTACACTCAGTCCCTTCAGTGAGGCAACAAGTGGCGCAGGAGGTTGGGGTCAGTGCATAGCAGTTTCTCTCTACTGCTCCTTCCTTCTCACTCTTTTCCTATGCTCCAGTATGGGTCCTACACAGGCTGCAGTCCCTTTAGGGGCGTGCCTACTCTGGCATGGGTCCTCCATGGGCCTCAGTCCCTTCACGAATATCTGCTCCTGTGTGGTCTTAGCCACGGGCTCCAATACTTCCAGGGAAGTACCTTCTCTGGCATGGGTCCTCCATGGGCCTCAGTCCCTTTAGGGGCATGCCTGCTCCTCCATGGAGCACCTCCTACTCCCCTGACCTTGTTATTCCCTTGTTCCCTCTGTTGTTCCTTCCTCTTCTTTCTCTCCCTGGCATTTTCTGCCCTTTCTTAAATATGTTTTCACAGAGCCACCACAAACTCCTCCAAATGGCTTAGCTTTGGTATGTGGTGGGTTTGTTGTTGAGCTTGCTGGAACTGGTTGTGACCAGCACAGGGAAGTCCCTGACCTCTTCCCACAGAGGCCACCCCTGCAGCATGCCCCCCAACCCTGCACTACCAAAACCTTGCCATTTACATCCAATACAGATAAGCAGTCATGGTGGGCAAAGGTGAACACAAAACACCATTTCTGATTCAGCTCTGCAATTAGCAGCCCAGGTTGTACCTCCCAAGCACACGTTCACTCACATATAGGGAGAGAATTACATGCATAAACAAAAGACTTCAGTGCTGTGGGTCATGTTTTCTCTGCCAGAACAAAACACCAGTACAACTGGGGATAATTGTTTTTACCAGCACAGATTCATTCTGTTGTTGATTCAGCTCTGCCAAAGCAAACTACTTTAGTTTGAGATTTAATGTAACCTGATTGCTCTGGTTTTACATTGCTGCTTCTCTTGTCAATGAATCTGAAACAAGGCGGTCGAAAAAATCCTCCTAATATCTCCACTATCAACATGGAAACTTTAAACACATCTCAACCGATCTCAACCTAGTCAAGACTCTGACAGTGGAGACTTGTGTGCTCTTCCCAGTCACTAGATCTTCTGTTATCTCTAAACATCTTTTGGTTCCTGGCCTATGGCCCTTCAAACACACCCTTTCTTTTCACTCCTGCTATTTGTTGCAACCAACAGCTCTGATGATAGCTCCTCTATATTTTTGAATCTAAAGTTCTAAAAGGAAAGGAAAAGGGGAAAAGCCTATGTGGCTGCTGCTCCCTCCACCCATATGTTTTTCTTTCCAGCACATCTCCAATTAAATCTGCATTGTCCAGGCAGATCGGGTTAACATGGCCAGAAAAGCTCTGTCAGACTGCTGATCATCCAGGACCCTCACTAGGGAGCCCCAGGATACTGACAGCCTGACCCAAGAAATTCAGGGAGTCATGGACCTGCAAGCCTGGTGTTTATATCAGACAAGTTAGCAGAAACTATTCTAGAGAACAGAACAGTCAGGCATGTGAATAAATAAGATATATTGGGGAACAGTCATGGTGGCTTTTCTAAAGGGAATTTGACCCTCACAAGCTATAGTGAATCTGACTGAACGACCACTGTACATCGATGAGTTAGTGATCCACATAACAGTTAACCTGAGTAGGCCCAGCCCTGTACTGTACTGTGCTATACTTCATGTACAGCTTGGCCTTCAGGCCTGTGTTGTGCTGCGCATATCCCTTGGCCACAGGATAAACTTAGCCAGCTCATTGTAACAGAGGAGCCTGTAGGCAGCTCCCACTCAGTACTGGCAATTACACCACCTGCGTGTCCTTGCCTTTATCTAAAACTGCAGCAACAAGTTCTCATGTGAACATCCTTTTTATCTGACAGCAGAAATGAGTTGTTTTCTTTTAAGAAAATCCTATAAGAGCTCAAAAGACCAGAATGTCCGGTAACCTTTCTACGGATGGTATCTGCACAGCATGCTGTGCCTTGATTGGAGACCCATTCGATACCACACAACTTGGGGTTCCCAGTAACTGAAGGGACATAAGATTATCTATACTATCCTCTCTTTCTTTATAGTGTTAGCTCCAATGAATGGCATTTTAACTGATACTTTACAGAGTCTGAGTGCCTTTCTTACTGGGATCATAACGCACCAGCATCTCGTGGTACAAAACTCTATTGGATCTGGCTGGGATGGAGTTAACTTTCCCCATAGCAGCCCTCATAGGGCTGTGCTTTGTATTGGTAGCTAGAAAGGTGTTGATAACACACCAATGTTTTGGCTACTGCTGAGCAGTGCTCCCACAGCATCAAGGGCTGTCTCTCCAACATTCCCCCCTCACCAGTAGGCTGGGGGTGGGCAAGATCTTGGGAGGTGAAAGGGTTAAATCCCTGACAATCCCTAAGACCTAGACCTTACTGTGATACATAGACTTGCATTTTTTTAGTTTCACTCGCATACTTGTTCTCTTCCCCTGCAAAGATAGTTTTAGTTACCCGCTGAGCAGAGTTGATAGGACATTTCCTGTGACTTCTTACCTGATAGGACTAAACAGGCCTTGAGCAAGGTCGTTAGGCTTCCTAATTAAATCACTGATAACAGGAACTCAGCACGATTGTGCCACAGATAAGCACCAAAGAACTAGCTTAAATCGACCCCCTTGTAACATTCGGAGGCCAAAGGACTGATGAGCTAACTCAATGACTATATATGGACAAAGGAAGCCCAAAGTTCAACTAGCGGACAACGTGAGGAAGACTATGGACGACCACCGGGAGGGTGAAAAGACCCTAACCCTAATTTTACTGCGCATGCTTGGACTATGTAAATGAATTCCGGGAACTCATCACCATAAAACTTCCCTTTTCAGGAAATCTGATGAATATGTATAATTTTTCTGTATATGAACTGATGTGTTGTGCTAACCTGGCAGAGCACTTGTGGCGGAGTGATCCCCAGTGCTGCCCAGTGCTGCAATAAAGAATACCTGCTTAATAGTCATCCCGACTATTGAGTCCTGATTTCGGCTTTTCATGGCAACAGAGGGGACATAACTAGGACAGCTGACCCAAACTGACCAAAGGGATATGCCATTCCATAAGACATCATGTTCAGAAATAAAAGCTAAGACAAAGGAGGAGGAGGGGAGGCATTCATTATTAAGGCGTTTGTCTTCCGAAGCAACCGCTATGCGTACTGAGGCCCTACTTCCCAGGAAGTGGCTGGACATTGCCTGCTGATGGGAAGTAGAGAATAAATCTTTTTGTTTTCCTTTGCTTCTGCTCACAGCCTTTGCTTTCCTTTATTAAACTGCCTTTATCTCAACCCATGAGTTTTTCATCTTATTTTCTCCCCCTGTCCCACTGAGGAGGGGAGTGATAGAGCGGCTTGGTGGGCACCTGGCGGCCAGCCAAGGTCAACCCACCACAAAAACACAAGCCTATTGGAGTTCTTGGGAGGACTAAATGAGCATGCAGAGAAAGGAATCTGATTCTAACTAACTTGCCATGGGATAAGAGGAAAAAGTTGTCACACAGATTTTAAAAAAATAGTTAAAAGATAGGAAACAGAGAGTAGGAATAATTTGTCAGTTTTCTCAGTGGAAGGAGATCTCCAAAGGGGGGGTGTATTAGTGACCTATACTGTTCAACAGTTGTAAATGAGCTGGAAAAGGGCAGGAGAGAAGTAGGGACGGGCTAGAGTTCATTGGTAATACTAAATCAAACATGAGAGCTGACTGTGATGCCTTGCAAAAGCATGTGATGATATTGAGTTACTAGGCAATAAAAGGCAGATGAAATTCAATGTAAGTAAATGTGAAGTGATGCACATGAGGGAAAAACACAATCAATTTCTTGTATAAAATGATGGGCTCTGAGCTAATTATAACCACTCAGGAATGAGATCTTGGATGATGATAGATGATTTGATGAAATTAGCTCCATGCTCAGTAGCAGATGAAATTAGCTCCATGCTCAGTAGCAGACAAAAGTATTACATATTTGGAATTATTGTAGAGAAGAACACAGAAAGCATCATTATGCCACTATATAAGTGAATAAATCTTGACTACTCTGCAATTTCTGTCCCTGCATCTGTCAGGGCCCTGAGACAATCTTCCCCCAGAGGTTTGGCTGCCTGGGCTTCGTACCAATTTAGAGATAGTGTGCAAACAAGGGCTGCCCCACTTTCTTTTGGTGATCTTGAAGAGAGCTCTCAGACAGCTCTGCTGGGAGGCCTTAGCCAGGACTGACACACACACCACCACCACCATCACTCCAGTTTTAAGCTGAGGCTCTAGTTCTTGGTCCCCCCCTGAGCTACAGCTGCATCACAGCCATGCCTGTGCCTGGCCATGGGCTCTGTTGATCCAGACCCAGATCCTGACTCACAGACTGACTTCGCAGCTTGACCTGGACCTGCTTTGTCACCATGGACTTGCCAGGCAATCACTGGACCATGTCTGACTCTGGTTACCATCACCAGACCTGATCCTGACTCTGACTTACTGATGTGCATTTCCAGCTTGACCTGAGCCCTGCCTCATCACCACTGACTTGTTTGATGATCTGGACTCTTGGCTGATCCTTGCTACCACTCTCAGACCTACCCTGCTTGCTTCACTCAGGTACTCCTTAGGGAGAAGTCTGCACTCATTGCTCCCTGACAGCATCTCAAAAAAGATAACAGAATTAGGAAAGGTGCAAATAAGGCAAGAAAACTGATCAGAGGTCTGGACATGAGGAATATCAGGTTCATAAAAATCACAAGTATCACAGAGATGGTGAATGGGAAATGATAACTCCTATGGAAAAAACGCAGGGATATCAAATGAAACTAGGTGGTAAATTCAAAACAAAACAAAAAAAGGAGGTGACTCTTGAGACAGCATGTAATTCATCTGTGAAACTCCTTGCCACAGGATGCTAAAAGTTTACAGAAGTTGAATTAAACTGGACAAACTCACAGAAGAAAAACCCATGCAAGGCTATTAACTCTGAACTGCAGATTGCAAGAGTCTAGGGAAAGAACCACTAAATGCTTGCCCTTTTCCTATACTTTTCCCTAGGCTTCCCAGGATCCTGGACAAGACAGACCTTTGATCTGATCTGGTACAGCTGGACCTATCGTCTTGCGTTCTTATGCTGACAAACATGTCAGGCCTCTTGAAAGCGTGAACCATTGCCATTCTAACCAACAGGGCAAAGTTTTCAGATCAGATAGAGCCCTTCAACAAGGTCCAAATGGTTCTTTGGACACTCAGTTCTTTAGTCCCATATGAAACTGAAGTTGAAATTGCTTTAATAGATCAATAATGTGGTGGGTTGTGACTACATCTCCTGGCCAACTAAAATTTGCATATACCTTGCCTCCCCCACCCACTACATGCTGACATTGCACTTGTTTGTTATGTGTCAGCAATGCACAGTGGAGGTACCAATCATGGAGGTACAAGGCATGAACAGCAAAGCTTAGCTGAAGGAGAGAGAAGCCTACAGGGTTAAGTAATAGGGGTAACATCAATGTCATCCTTTCCAGGCTGCATGCAGACCTATCTATCCATAGATTATAATTGCAAAGTTTAGGATGCTGGAATGACAGCATTTTCCAAAATTAATAATGTCAAAAGATGGAAATAACTAAAAATATAGTTGCAATACTGTGATGAATCTGCTTTTGCACACTGTACAAAGCAACTCAGAAAAGAGCTGTTCCAGTGGATTTTGTCAATATCCTGACTAAGCCACAGCCATTTGCTAATGTTTAATTACAGCAATCAAATAATGATTACCCTCCTTTTATTTTTCCTTTAAAGAACCTCTCAGTTCCCTTTAACCTCAAAGTGCACAGCATCCACCTACAGACCTGTGTTTTATCATTAATTTCTGTCTCTAGATTGACCCTAAAATCAAAATGTCTGCCCAATTTCCCCTCTGGACACTGGAAGCTTCAAAATCCTCCATTAAGATCAGAATTTGTTCAGCTTGAGACTTGCGCCTAATACAGACTTAAACCAGAAGTGGATACTGTGAGCTGCTAAATTCTTGGCTGGTGTCTCTACTTTATTTCAATTTTCAAACATCATTTACACTTTCTTGTGTTATCACCAATTTGCCTATCACAGAATATGATATTCTATCACAAGAGAGACCGAGACCTTTGCTTCTTCGGGCTGAGACAGAAAAACATGGTTGTCCCTTCTCCATCTCATCCTTTTCTACCTCCAGCTATGGGATGGGAACATAAACAGAACTCATTAGGGTGATGGCAGATGAGACCCAGAAAGATAAGCTGTCATGTAAGAGGATTACAAACCTTTACAGGCCAAATGATGAAATATTTGCTAAAGCCCTTGTGGGATAATGGCTGAGGTGACTTAAAAATTAGAACTTATATTCCCACTTTTAGGTAAGGCACAGCATTGAAGAAGCTCCCCAGGTGGAATGCGGCTGACATGTAAGGAATCCATTCCATGGGAGTTCCCTAGGCCTGCAACCTTAGATGTTGGTAATGCCAGGGGAACCTGGTGTGCTGACTCTAAGAGGCGCTGCCCGGAGGGTGGAGTGGTGTGGAGATGCTGCGGCCAGGCTCTGCAATAATAGGGGAACTTAAAGGTGTCATGGAACTGATAAGCTGCATATTTACTACCATGGGCCAACAGCCTGCCACGTTTTTGACAAAATGCTGTCCTTTTGGTGAACTTTGCTCATTATACCATCATTATAATACCAAAACACACCTCCATCCCAAAAGCTACCCGCCTCCAAGGTGCGACCACCCCTCACTGAGCTTGCGCTTTGAATTTTTCCTAGGCTATACCTTTAAAAGCGAAGTGAGAAAACTTTACACCAATCCTAAACAAAGGTATGTATGACTAGAGTCACTCAAGCTCCACCCGAAAGGTGAAAGATAGTATAAAATGGCTTAAGAGAGAGAGAACGTTGGGGAAGACACCATCGTGTACCACTCTGACGTTTGGGATCAGTTGACGGGCTGAGCCTCTCTTCCCCCCCATCGGGACGCCTTTGGGTAAGAGTCTAACACTTGGTTATATCAAGTGCCTCCGCGGAAAACTTAGAAATCTCTCTCTATATATATAGAGTCGCTTTATTATCTTTAACGCGTTTGTGTCTGGCCGTGTTACTCATATTCTTGATATACGCGTTGTGTCCAGCTGTGTTATATACATGTTTGTGTCCGGCCGTGTTATTCATACTCATATTCTTGGTATTTGCATGTGCTTTGCAGACAGTGAATTTATCACCGGTAATCCAAAGAATCTGTGTGTCTGTTGCTCTAATAAACTGCACTCTTCACTGCTCTGGCCGTGACAGTTCCTTCAACACAACCAGACTGGGGGGTGTAAAAATTAATGCTGTCGCCTTAGCGAAAGCCCTGAACTAATAAGTGGCTATACACACAGTCCTTAGAAAATAAACCATTGACCAAGTCTGAGACTAAGACTGGACCTAGCCACACCTAGACTCCTCTCTGAGAAGGAGTTTAGAAAGCAAGGGGGTTCTGTCTGAACCTCGTGACTCAACGGGAGGGTTCCCCCCCCAGCCACTCCTCAAATTCCTATTTGTATGCGACAGTAACTCTTAACACAACAGCCCTCCTGTCAGGTCATCAATGAAAATATGTACTTATCTACTCCCCCAATACTCTGCCTAAAAGCACACTGAATCCAGAGGGGATTGTGCCAGTTCCTTTCCAGAGAAGAAATTTTGTTTGCTTGATTTTGTTAATAAGGGAAAAGATGTTCCTTATGAATTTGACAGTAAGGATTTTTGAAGTTGCATTCTATTAAAAGACTGTTACATTGAATTCAGTCTGGGCTTTGTACTGGTTGCAATGGGGTGGGGAGGGCACACAGCACAGTGATCTGGTACGTACCATGCTTTTCATGGGAGAAAAGTGCTCCTCGTGCAGTAACCATGTTGCTCTTACTTTTCTGCCTCTGTTTTCTTCCTGTATCCCTGTTCGCAATCGGAAACATTTAAGAAACAGCACACCTCTGCCACATGCAGTGCCCAGTCACCTGCTCTTCTCCCCCACCCCCCCCAACAATGCTGTGGTGGGTTGACCTTGGCAGGCCACCAGGTGCCCACCAAGCCGCTTTAACACTCTCCCGCCATCAACAGGAAAGGGGGAGAAAATATGACAAAAACCAAAGCTTGTGGGTTGAGATGAGGACAGGGAGATTACTTACTAATTACTGTCATGGGCAAAACAGACTCGACTAGGGGAAATTAATTTAATTTATTGCCAATTAAACAGAGCAGGATAATGAGAATTAAGAACGAATCTGAAAACACCTTCCCCCATCCCTCCCTTCTTCCCAGGTTCAACTTCACTCCCAACTCTTCTACCTCCTCACCTGCCCCAAGCAGCACAGGAGGATGGGAAATGGGGTTTGCGGTCATTTCATCACACATTGTCTCTGCCGCTCCTTCCTCCTCACACTCTTCCCCTGCTCCAGCATGGGGTCCCACTCACAGGAGACAGGCCTTCACGACCTTCTGCAACATGGGTCCTTCCCACAGGCTGGAGTTCTTCAAGAACTGCGCCAGCGTGGGTCCTTTCCATGGGGGACAGTCATTCAGGAACAGACTGCTCCTGCGTGGGTCCCCCATGGGGTCACAGGTCTGAAAACCTGCTTCAGCGTGGGCTCCTCTCCACGGGCCGCAGTTCCTGCCAGGAGCCTGCTCCTGCATGAGCTATCCATGGGCTGCAGCTTCCTTCAGGGCACATCCACCTGCTCCAGTGTGAGGTCCTCCATGGGCCGCAGGGTGGATATCTGCCCCACGGTGGACCTCCATGGGCTGCAGGGGGACAGCCTGCTTCACCATGGTCTTCACCATGGGCTGCAGGGGAATCTCTGCAGCCAGAATCTCTGTCCCAGCTGTGTCCCCTCCCCTCCCAACTTCTTGTGCACCCCCAGCCTACTCGCTAGTGGGGTGGGGTGAGAAGCAGAAAAGGCCTTGACTCTGTGTAAGCACTGCTCAGCAACAACTAAAACATCTCTGTATTATCATCACTGTTTTCAGCACACATCCAAAACATAGCCCCATACTAGCTACTATGAAGAAAATTAACTCTATCCCAGCCAAAACCAGCACAGTTGGCTTCCAGTAAGCATTTGTATTTGGTTGACATGGAAAGGTTTTGGTAGCAGTGGGGGGGGGATCTTCTGTGAGAAGATACCATAAGCTGCCCCCATGTTGGACAGAGCCAGTTTCAGTCGGCTCCAAGACAGACCTCCTGCTGGCCAAGGCCGAGCCTATCAGTGATATTGGTAGTGCCTCTGTGACAACATATTTAAGAAAGGGTAACAAAACACTGTGCAACAGCAGCCAGAAGAGAGGAGTGAGAATATGTGAGAAAAACAACCCTGCAGACACCAAGGTCAGTGAAGAAGGAGAGGGAGGAGGTGCTTCAGGTGCTGGAGCAGAGATTCCCCTGCAGCCCATGGTGAAGACCATGGTGAAGCAGGCTGTCCTCCTGCAGCCCATGGAGGTTAACGGTGGAGCAGATATCCACCTGCAGCCCGTGGAGGACCCGTGCCAGAGCAGGTGGATGCGCCTAAAGGAGGCTGTGACCCCGTGGAGAGCCCATGCAGGAGCAGGCTCCTGGCAGGACCTGTGAACCCGTGGAGGGAGGAGCCCACGCTGGAGCAGGTCTTCCGGTAGGACTTGTGACCCCGTAGGGGAGCCATGCTGGAGCAGTCTGTTCCTGAAGGACTGCACCTCATGGAAAGGACCCATGCTGGAACAGTTCATGAAGAACTGCAGCCTGTGGGAAGGACCCACATTGGAGAAGTTCATGAAGGACTGTCTCCTGTGGGAGGGACCCCATGCTGGAGCAGGGGAAGAGTGTGAGGAAGGAGTGGCAGCGACAACATGTGATGAACTGACCGCAACCCCCATTTCCCATCCCTTCTGCGCTGCTTGGGGGGGGCGGGGAAGGAGGTTGAGAAATCAGGAGTGAAGTTGAGCCCGGGAAGAAGGGAGGGGTTGGGGGAAGGTGTTTTAAGATTTTATTTTCTCAATACCCTTCTCTGATTTGATTGATAATAAATTAATTTCCTGAAGTCGAGTCTGTTTTGCCCGTGACGGTAATCGCTGAGTGATCTCCCTGTCCTTATCTCGACCCACGAGCCTTTTGTCATATTTTTTCTCCCCCTGTCCAGTTGAGGAGGGGGAGTGATAGAGCCGCCTGGTGGGCACCTGGCATCCAGCCAAGGTCAACCCACCACATTACAAGAACAAACGATACAGCTTGCAGCTCCAAGCATTAGGTTGCATCTCAAGCAGTTATCCAGTTAACAGAGCTGTGACCTCTTCTTCTGGAAAAGGAAAGCTACTGCTTGGAGACAACTATGTCATACTCATTGATTTAGTATATATTACATAGTAGACATTTTCTAAATTTTTATAGAATCATAGAATCATAGAATCATAGAATGGTTTGAGTTGGAAGGGACCTTTAAAGGTCATCTAGTCCACCCCCCCTGCAATGAGCAGGGACATCTTTCACTAGATCAGGTTGCTCAAATCCCCATCCAACCTGACCTTGAATGTTTCCAGGGATGGGGCATCTACCACCTCTCTGGGCAACCTGTTTCAGTGTTTCACCACCCCATTGTAAAAAATTTCTTCCTTACATCTAGTTTGAATCTACCCTCTTTTAGTTTAAAACCATTACTCATTATGAGAGCATTCTTTATTATAATGTATCCAAACTGTGTTGGACTTGAAGGCTGTGGTCTGGAAAATAAAGCCAACTGAATTTAAGTGAAGAAAACAGCTGATCAATGCTGAACCAGTTTCACTAATGTATTCCAAGTAGTTTTGCCAACTGGACTTATTACAGCATATCAGCTTCCTGCCATACCAAGAGTCTGCATGAAAACTTGGTGCTGGTTTGAGAAGAGGCAGCCCTTCTACATGGAGAACCTACTTGAGTGAGCAAGCAGCTGTGGGTGCTTGGCTGTTGGCCAGGGTCAACCTACAATGTGTTCTTAACACCATGGACACATGAAATAGAAAATAACTAATGTAGTGGTAGAAGCTCTTTGTATTGTTCTTCATGTCCCTTGCAAGTCTGAACACCAGCTGAGCTTGGACTTTCCTGACAATGTTTCTAATTTCCTCCTTGTTCCTGCTTCTACCTCCTGCATGCTGCCTTTGTGCATTGGAGCTCTGTCATGAATTTCCTGCTTAGGCAAGCTGGTCTCCTGATACATCTACTTCTTTTCCTGGGTATTGACATAGACCATTCTTGTGCTTGGAGGATGTTGTCCTTAAAGACCTGTCAGCTCTCTGGAACTCTGCCCTTCAGAACTGCCTCCCATGGGATCCCACCTACCAGTCCTCTAAAGAAGCAAAATTCTGCTCTCCCAAAGCCCAGGGTCTGTACTCTGCTACTCTCCTTCCTCACTCCCCCCAGGATCTTGAATGCCATTAGTTAATGGTCACTACAGCGAAGGCTGCCATTGATTATCATGTCTCCCAAAAGCTCCTCCTTGTTAGTGAATAGCAGATCCAGCTGTGCATCACCCATGGTTGGCCCATCTGGTACCTATATCAAGAAGTTATTCCTGACACTCTCCAGAAATCTTGACTTGTTTGCATCTCACTGTGTTGCCCTTCCAGGAGATATCAGGGAGGCTGAAGTTCCCCATAAGAACCAGGGTCTCTGATGCAGACTTCGATTTGTTTAAAGAAGGCTTTGTTCACTTCCTCATCCTGGTCAGGTCATCTGTAACAGACTCCCATCACAGTCTCACCGTTACTGGCCTCTCCTCTGATCCTGACCCACAAGCTCGTATCCAGACTGTCATCTGTCTCATAGAAGAGCTCTGTACATTTGAACTGCTCCTTCATACAGAGGGCAATGCCCCCTGCTCATCTTCCCTGCCTGTCTTTCCAAACGAGCTTGTATACATCCCCTGCAGCACTCGAGTCATGCAATCTGTCTCACCTCATATCACTTATTCCAACAATGTTGGAGTTCTGTGGTGGCACACAGCTCTAGTTCTTGTTTCCAGGCTGTGTACATTTGCATACATACATTCATATTTTGTGTATGAGTGTACACTTATACACTCATTTTTAATGGGAAGATTGAGTAAGACTAATCCAAGCAACTGGATTCATTTTCATAGATGAACTGTTGCATAAAGAATGCTGAAACAGGCTTACATGTAATAAGTTTTATTCATGGGGTCTGTAGTTGATGGTATACATTGACTTCAAAGTTTTCAGGGGGAGAAGGGAGAAACCTCTCCCCAGTGGTCAGACAGGAAGAGAAGTGACAGGATCCCCAAACAAGCATCCTTCCTGGGGTATTCTCTACAGTGCAGCAGGTAGTGATGATGATGAAGATGATGATGATGACAAGTTTTTGCCATGCTTTTCCCCTACTACTATATACTTTTAATCAGGACCTGCTCAAACTCCCTATTGGTTGTTCCCATTTATGCCACTATTAGCACTGATTGGAGCTTGCTTAATTAGGCACAAGTGTTGCATACTGATTGGTTGATAAGCTTTGTGTATGCATAGTAATGGACAATACTTATCAGATATTTAAATGACTTCTCTACACTTCATTATTCATTGTCTTTTCCCCTAATGTAAACTAAAAGCTACAAAACAAGGAGTAGGAAGAGGAAGGGGTGATTCTCACACCAGTGGCCTTCGCTTCCCATGAGAACCTGCCATAACAGTATTGGAGTGTGCAGATGCAAGGCCATAAGAATAACAGCATGAGACCAACAGCATGAGAATAAGGGAGAAATACTGACACAGAGGTTCTGGAAAACACTGCCACAGCATCTTGGGTGAAAGGGTACAGATCTGCAAGTGGAAACCAGGCTACAAAATCGCAAATGGCAGGACCATAGCATTACACAGGTTACAGCACTATGCAACAGAAGTATATGTTTATACATGCAAAAATGCAGTCATTCCACAGAACACACCAAGTACCAGTCATGCTCTAATTCATGCCCAGCAATACAAAACCTCTACAGACATGATCACAGAGCCCACTGAAGAAAATTATCATGTGAAAGATGCCTTAGAGTGAGTTTTCAGAAGGTGGAGCATGACAAATCTTGTGAGAGATATCTACCAAAAAATACTCTTGTAAATTTTTCTCCCACTAAGTCCAACTCATCACTTGAGTTTCTCTAATATAAAAGTAAATCAACAAGAATGTCTTATAGCAAAAAGAAAGAAAGAAAGAGCTAAGTAATACCCATTTTACAAGCTAAAGACAGAGGGTTTTTTTCATATCCAGGTACATAAAGAGTTAATCCAAGTGAACTTTTAACATGGATTGTATTATACCATTATATCCATTATACCCTTACTCAGACATTTAATTCAGAAGTGAAAGTGATTTAAGCTTAAGTGAATAAAGGTCAATTTAATCCTGAGTAGTTGTCCACACAGGGACACTTCAAATTCACTTTAATCAACTTATACTGAGATATAATATGGATTTTTTTTTCCTGAATGCCCCTATCTCAAAAAACTCAGAGCTATTGTACAAAAGAAGACATTTAGCTTGTAATTACTCTTTCTCATTGCAGAATAGCTTAAATACTCAAGTCAGAAAGATTATACATAGATGAAGTGCTAACAGTTGGAATTTTTATCATGTTGAATGACCTCTAGAGAAAAATATAGTTTGTTGCTCATTAACTACAGAGACAGGTTTATGCTTTCAGGGCTCACATACATGATTATTGTCAAAGCTGCTTGTGTGGGACTTTAGGAATTCCATGGGCAAGCTACAATTGCTTTTACTCCTGTGTGTGGTGGTTTAAGCACTGTGCACCGGCAACAAGAGGGGGGTTGCTCTGTTCCACCCCACAGTTCTGTTTAGATTTGCCATGATGTACAATTGAGTCTAGTTTAGAGGAATCATTTTAAGTTACCACAAAAGTAATGGAAATAAAAACTAAAAGGTCAAAGACATTATATTTCTATGCAAAAAAGAAAATCTGAACTGCTACAAGTATAATATACACAGAATGATACAAAACATTAAATTGAAAAACAATTTTTACAACAGGATATTTTGCAAAGGTCACATTCATAATAAACATTGATAGTGCTGTCTTTAACCATTCCTGAAATGACATATACACGCAAGCCATTCCTACTGCAAACCTAAAGAGCTTCCTCTGGACATGACAGAGGATACGGAAAAGGCCGAGGTACTGAATACCTTCTTCACCTTGGTCTTTACTAGTAAGATTTGCCCTCAGGAATCCCAGGTCCCTGAGACCAGTGGGAATGTCTGGATCAAGGAAGACTTACCTTTGGTGGAAGAGGATCAAGTTAGGGAACACTGAAACAGACTGGACATAACAAAGTCCGTGGGACCTGATGGGATGCATCCACAAGTGCTGAGGGAGCCAGACGATGTCATAGCAAGGCTACTCTCTATTATCTTTGAAAGGTCTTGGCAATCACAGAAGGTTCCTGAACACTGGAAGAAAACAAATGTCACTCCTAGCTTCAAGAAGGGAAAGACATGATCTGGGGAACTACAGGCTGTTCAGCCTCACCTCAACCCTTGGGAAGCTGTGCTGGTTTTGGCTGGGATAGAGTTAATTTTCTTCCTAGTAGCTGGTATAGTGCTGTGTTTTGGATTTAGGATGAGAATAATGTTGATAACACACTGATGTTTTAGTTGTTGCTAAGTAATGTTTACACTGGTCAAGGACTTTTCAGCTTCCCATGCTCTGCCAGGTGCACAAGAAGTTGGGAGGGGATACAGCTGGGACAGCTGACCCCAACTGACCAAAGGGCTATTCCATACCATATGACATGGGAGGCAGCCCTGGGAGGCAGCCCTAATGGGCAAAGGAGTCCAGGAAGGCTGGACATTTTTTAAGGAGGAAGTCCTAAAGACACAAGAGCAGGCTGTCCCCAGGTGCCGAAAGATGAGCCAGCGGGGAAGAAGACCAGCCTGGCTGAATAGAGAGCTCTGGCTCGAACTCAGGAAAAAGAGGAGTCTATGACCTCTGGAAGAAGGGGCAGGCAACTCAGGAGGACTACAAAGGTGTAGCAAGGCTGTGCAGGGAGAAAATTAGAAGGGCCAAAGCTGAGCTAGAGCTCAATCTGTCTGCTGCTGTAAAAGACAACAAAAAATACTTCTTCAAATACATTAACAGCAAAAGGAGAGCTAAGGAGAATCTCCAGCCCCTAGTAGACATGGGAGGGAACACAGTGACCAAGGATGAGGAAAAGGCTGAGGTACTTAATGCCTTCTTTGCCTCAGTCTTTAATAGCAGGGCCAATTGTTCTCTGGGTACCCAGCCCCCGGAGTTGGAAGACAGGGACGGGGACCAGAATGGAGCCCCCATAATCCAGGGGGAAATGGTTAGTGACCTGCTACACCACTTAGACACTCACAAGTCTATGGGGCCTGATGAGATCCACCCGAGAGTACTGAAGGAACTGGCAGAGGTGCTCACCAAGCCCCTTTCCATCATTTACCAGCAGTCCTGGCTAACTGGGGAGGTCCCAGCTGACTGGAGATTAGTGAATGTGATGCCCATCTTCAAGAAGGGCCAGAAGGAGGACCCGGGGAACTACAGGCCTGTCAGCCTGGCCTCGGTACCGGGGAAGCTGATGGAGCAGATCATCCTGAGTGCTATCACATGGCACGTAGAGAATAACCAACGGATCAAGCCCAGCCAGCATGGGTTCAGGAAAGGCAGGTCCTGCTTGACCAACCTGATCTCCTTCTACGACAAGGTGACCCGCCTAGTGGATGAGGGAAAGGCTGTGGATGTTGTCTACCTAGACTTTAGTAAAGCCTTTGACACCGTTTCCCGCAGCATTCTCCTGGAGAAACTGGCTGCTCATGGCTTGGACGGGTGTACTCTTCGATGGGTAAAGAACTGACTGGATGGCCGGGCCCAAAGAGAGGTGGTGAATGGAGTTTACTCCAGTTGGCGGCCGGTCACAAGTGGTGTTCCCCAGGGCTCTGTGCTGGGGCCAGTTCTGTTTAATATCTTTATCAATGATCTGGATGAAGGGATCGAGTGCACCCTCAGTAAGTTTGCAGATGACTACAAGTTGTGCGGGAGTGTTGATCTGCTTGAGGGGAGGAAGGCTGTACAGAGGGACCTGGACAGGCTGGATCGATAGGCCAAGGTCAATTGTATGAGGTTTAACAAGGCCAAGTGCAAGGTCCTGCACTTGGGCCACAGCAACCCCATGCAACGCTACAGGCTTGGGGAAGAGTGGCTGGAAAGCTGCCAGGCAGAAAAGGACCTGGGGGTGTTGGTTGACAGCCGCCTGAATATGAGCCAGCAGTGTGCCCAGGTGGCCAAGAAAGCCAATGGTATCCTGGCTTGTATCAAAAATAGTGTGGCCAGCAGGACTAGGGAAGTGATCGTGCCCCTGTACTCAGCACTGGTGAGGCCGCACATCGAATACTGTGTTCCGTTTTGGGCCCCCCACTACAAGAGAGACATTGAGGTGCTGGAGCGTGTCCAGAGAAGGGCAACGAAGCTGGTGAAGGGTCTAGAGCAGAAGTCTTATGAGGAGCGGCTGAGGGAACTGGGGTTGTTTAGCCTGGAGAAAAGGAGGCTGAGGGGAGACCTTATTGCTCTCTACAACTACCTGAAAGGAGGTTGTAGAGAGGTGGGGGTCGGTCTCTTCTCCCAGGTAACAAGTGATAGGACAAGAGGAAATGGCCTCAAGTTGCGCCAGGGGAGGTTTAGACTGGATATTAGGAAATTTTACTTCACTGAAAGGGTTATCAAGCATTGGAACAGGCTGCTCAGGGAAGTGGTTGAGTAGCCATCCCTGGAGGTATTTAAAAGACATTTGGATGAGGTGCTTAGGGACATGGTATAGTGGTGGTCTTGTTAGTGTTAGGTTTACAGTTGGACTCGATGATCTTAAAGGTCTTTTCCAACCTATACAGTTCTGTGATTCTGTGATTCTGTGACATCATGCTCAGTATATAAAGCTGGGGAAGAAGAAGGAAGGGGGGGACATTAGGAGTGAGGGCGTTTGTCTTCCCAGGTAATGGTTATGCATGATGGAGCCCTGCTTTCCTGGAGATGGCTGAACACCTGCCTGCCTATGGGAAGGAGTGAATGAATTCCTTGCTTTGATTTGCTTGCGTGCACGGCTTTTGCTTTACCTATTAAACTGTCTTTATCTCAACCCACGAGTTTTCTTACTTTTACTCTTCTAATTCTCTCCCCCATCCCACTGCGGGGGGAGTGAGTGAGTGGCTGTGTGGTGCTTAGTTGCCAGCTGGGGTTAAACCACGACAAAAGCCAATGGAGCAACTAATCCTGGAAACCACTTCCAAACATTAAGGACAAGAAGGTTACTGGGAGTAGTCAACATGGATTTAGGAAGGGAAAATCATGCTTAACCAACCTGACAGATTTCTACAGTGAGATGATTGGCTAAGGTGGATGAGGAGTGAGCAGTAGATGTTTGTTTACCTTGACTTTAGCAAGGCTTCCAGCATTGTCTCCCACACCATCCTCATAGAGAAGCTGATGAAGTACAGGCTAGATAATTAGACAGTGAGGTGGACTGAAAACTGTCTCAACTGACAGACTCAAAGGGTTGCGACCAGTGGCATGAAGTCCATCTGGAAGCCAGTCACTAGTGGTGTACCCCAGGGGTCATTATTGGGGCCAATCCTGTTTAACCTCTTCATTAATGATCTGGATCCTCAGCTAGTATGCAGATGATACAAAACCAGAAAGAGTGGTTGATAGACCAGATGGTTGTGCTGCCATTCAAAGGGACTTGGACAAGCTGCAGAAATGGGCCAACAGGAACCTAATGAAGTTCAACAAAGGGAAATGCCAAGCCCTGCATTTGGGGAGGAACAATCCCATGCACCAGTACATGCGATCCTTATCCTCTGCTCAGCACTGATGAGGCCACATCTGTTTTGCTGTGTCCAATCCTGAAGCTCCCCAGTACAAGGACATGGGCATACTGGAGCAAGTCCAGCAAAGGACCACAAAATTGATTAAGGAATTGGAACATCTGACATCTGAGGAGAGCCTGAGAGAACTGGGACTGTTCAGCCTGGAGAAGACAAGGCTCAGGGGGGGATCTTATCAATGTGTGGTAATACCTGATGGGAGGCAGTAAAGAAGATGGAGTCAGACTCTTCTAGTAGTGCTCAGTGACAGGACAAGAGGCAATGGGCACAAATTTAAATACAAGAAATTCCACCTAAACACAAGAAAAACCTTTTTTACCATGAGGGTGATTGAACACTGGAACAGGTTGCCCAGGGAGGTTGTGGAGTCTCCATCCTGAGAGATATTCAAAACCTGACTAGACATGGCTCTGAGCAACCTCCTCTAGGTGACTGTGCTTTGAGAAGAGGGGAATTGGAATAGATGATCTCCAGCTGTCTCTACCAACTTCAACCATTCTGTAAAGCATATGCCAATTAAGAATCGATAGCTTACACACTGTATAGCATTATGTACTTCTGTCCAAACATGTTGGGTCACAGATAGCAGTTGTTTTAGTCTCACTATTAAAGCATGGTACAGGAGTTGGAAAAATTAAAATCTATAATTATACTACTATGAAATAGAACATTTCTAGCACTATTTTTTTCTGGATCCCTGAAATTCACTAAAAACAGCACAGTGGGACCAGACGTGTCACCAACTAGTTCACAGACAGATGAACAGCAGTAGAAAGGACAGGGGAAGTGTCAGAACCACTAATAACGAGAACATGTAGGATTTACAGTTTGCAGTGTTTGCTCTGGCAGTAGAATTAGTGCTAACGCTTATCCACTTTTAAATTACTATTTATAAACAAAGTGACCTTCCTCTGTTAGATCTCTCATGTCAGTATTTCAATGAACCAGTCAGTGGCAATCTGTGACATCTCCTTGGGATGTGTCCTGGTTTCGGCTGGGATATAGTTAATTTTCTTCCTAGTAGCTGGTATAGTGCTGTGGTTTGGATTTAGGATGAGAATAATGTTGATAACACACTGATGTTTTAGTTGTTGCTAAGTAATGCTTATACTAGTCAAGGACTTTTCAGCTTCCCATGCTCTGCCAGGTGCACAAGAAGCTGGGAGGGGGCACAGCCAGGATAGTTGATCCAAACTGGCCAAAGGGCTATTCCATACCATATGACATCATGCTCAGTATATGAACTGGGGGGAGTTGGCCGGGGGGTAGCGATCGCTGCTCAGGGACTGGCTGGGCATCGGTCGGTGGGTGGTGAATGGTTACATCACTTGGGTTTTTGCTCCTCTCTCTCTCTCTTGTTGTTTTCCTTTTCATTACAATTTATTATTATTATTATTTTATTTCAATTATTAAACTGTTCTTATCTCAACCCACGAGTTTTCTTACTTTTGCTCTTCAGATTCTCTCCCCCATCCCACCAGGGGGGAGTGAGCGAGCAGCTGTGTGGTGCTTAGTTGCCAGCTGGGGTTAAACCACAACAGGATGATTATACATGGCTACTATTGGTGTGAGAATTGTGTGCAAGAACAAACCTCTGACTTCAAACCAATCCAAAACTCTTGAAAATTCCTAACTTATTAGCAGGAAAAGAACCATTCTGCATTCCTCAATACAAAGAGCAATAGAATAGTCTGTAAATTCACAGTACTTTAGGAAGACGCTGCAAGAACACCCTCTCCCAAGCCCATCAGGGACAGCTATGCTCTCTTCCTCCCTATTCAAAAAAGAGAAAAGTCAGAATTTGGGTTGGTATGCTTTTCAGTTTGACATGTGTCCAAAAGAGTGTCACGGTCCAGTCTACCCCTCTGCATCAGCATCATGAGATAAGAGCAAAACTTAAAGTAACATGTATAGGTAGGGCAAGTAGTTTTTCTGGATTTCAGTAAGGCTTTTGATACTGTCCCTCACAGCATCCTTCTGGACAAGTTGTCCAACTGTGAGATGAACAGGTTCACAGTGCGCTGGGTGAAGAACTGGCTGAATGGCAGGGCTCAAAGGGTTGTAGGGAATGGGGCTACATCTGGCTGGCAGCCAGTCACCAGCAGTGTTCCTCAGAGCTCAATTCTAGGGCCACTTCTGTTCAATATATTTATCAACGATGTAGATGCAGGAGTTGAATGCACCATTAGCAAGTTTGCTGATGATACTAAACTGGGAGGTGCTGTTGACTCTCTCAAGGGACAAGAGGCCTTGCAGAGGGATCTAGATAGATTGGAGCATTGGGCAATCATCAGTGGCATGAAATTTGACAAGTCCAAATGCCGGATTCTGCACCTGGGACGGATTAAAGCCGGACACAAGTATAGATTGGGAGAGGAGTGGCTGGAGAGCAGCCCTGCAGAAAGGGATCTGGGGGTGCTGGTTGACAGCAGGCTCAATATGAGTCAGCAGTGTGCCCTGGCAGCCAAGAGGGCAAACCGCATCCTGGAGTGCATTAAACACAGTATAACCAGCTGGTCAAAATAAGTGATTATCCTGCTGTATTTAGCATTGGTGCGGCCTCACCTTGAGTATTGTGTGCAGTTCTGAGCCCCACAATTTAAGAAGGATGTTGGGGTCCTTGAATGCGTCCAGAGGAGGGCAACAAAGCTGGTGAAAGGACTGGAAGGAATGTCCTGTGAGGAGCAGCTAAGGACTCTGGGATTGTCTAGTTTGGAGAAAAGGAGGCTGAGGGGCGACCTCATTGCTCTCTACAGCTTCCTGAGGAGGGGAAGTGGAGAGGGAGGTGCTGATCTCTTCTCCCTGGTATCCAGTGACAGGACGCATGGGAATGTCTCAAAGCTGCATCAGGGGAGGTTCAGCCTTGACATTAGGAAGCATTTTTTTACTAAGACAGTAGTCAAACGCTGGAACAGGCTTCCTAGAGAGGTGGTCGATGCCCCAAGGCTGCCAGTGTTTAAGAGGCATTTGGACAATGCCCTTAATAACATGCTTTAACTTGGTCAGCCCTGGAGTGGTCAGGCAGTTGGACTAGATGATCGTTGTAGGTCCCTTCCAACTGAAATAGTCTGTTCTATTCTAAGTATATTTATACTCAAAAATACGTGAAAATGGTAAAGTACCTACTTCCTGTCCCCCCAACAGAAGACATGTTAATTAACTGATAGGCAATTATGGCCACACATTTGGCACAGACATTTCAGCATCATATGTCATAAAGTACTCTTTTGGGCCATGCCAACATCTCAGCTGAGTAAGATGAGAATAAAGATTGATTACAGAACCATGTACGTCATTCTTGTTCCAGTCACAGTGTTTGTTTAAGAACATAAAGGACTAGCTCGCATAATATAGTACGGGAGGGGGGGCGTGGAACAGAACAGAACAACTACCACCAGCCTGGCAGGATTTCAGTTAGCTTTTCTACTTTTATTAACAAGCATATAATATTATTTGGCAAAACACTGTATACAAGCATCACTATCATAAAATCAAAACATTAAGCAATAATCCCAAAAGGCTTCTTCAGACCAAAACTAGCCACCAATAGTACAAAAATCACACAGGAAACAGTATAAAAAAGTAATCTCTCAAGTGAAACCAAGTAAAAATATGGTCTTACACTGTGATAGTTTCAGTATCTTTATTATGCCACATATTGAGGATAAAGGTTTAGTGATTATACTGGTTTATTGTCCTTTAACCTTAATTTAATGTTGTTGCAGAAAAAGAACAAAGGTTTTTATCCAAGTAATTTAATTGGACAAAAAGAACTTTATTAAACCAATGCTTTTTAAATTAAAAGATACAGAAACATCAGTCTGTCCTTCAAAAATTAGGACTCCATCTTGCAGACGCACATTTAAGCAATTTTGTTCACATGAATGATTCCACTGCTTTCAGTGGAACCATCTAGGTTAGTAATAGTTACCACTGTAAGAGTTTGCAGAATTGGCCTTTTAGCCCCTATCTTGCAATCTGACCTCAGCAGATCATGGTGGCTTCAAAAGGTTTCCAAGAAGCCTTGAGGATCCACTCAAGTGGCTCAAACAACAAGAATAGAGTTTTAAATTTGTGTATAGGCATATCAAACTCCATTGTAAAAATATGACTGTTGGCTTCCCACAAAAGGCAGGTACCTAGAGAGTGTCTGTACATGATTACAGAGTTTGATGAAAGCAGACATTGAAGTATTTTTCCATGCTGATGTTAGGCACCTTAATGTTCTCTCTGCACCTTTAAAAGAGACAGAAGTCAATACCTCTCAATTATAGTTAAGTGAATCTTACGCAAAGATTCTAGTATGTATGACATTTTTTTCTTGTTATTAACTTCAGGCAGAAAAACTGAAGCATAGATTGTATTAACATCTCTGGTGAAATGTCCAAACTGAATCAATTACCTGAGGAAATACAGAAACTAGATTTTTCTGTAAAATTCAGCCTTATGTACTAAATACATTTCTTAAGTACTGCTGAGAAAATGCATTTATTAAGATTAATGTGTTATTGTACAGACTAGTTGGCTCTTTCCGATTATACTTAACTCAATGGTAAGATTCATATAATTGAAAAATAGGCTAGCTGTATAGTTCCATTTACCATCCAGTAGGAAAACAAGTGAATCTCCTAAGACTAATTATGCCATTATAACAACAATAGAGCCAGATAAGCTTTCAAAGGCTCATAGTCTATTGAAAAAAAAATAGTACCATCATAAATGTAGTCTCATTTTTGTAGTCCCACATTCCCAGAGGTGACAGTGTTGTGTATATTATTGCACAACCAATAAAAATAAATATTCTCAGGTTAGATGACACACAAAGATACCAGACATAACTATGGCACAAACCAATTTTGGATAGGCTGCATCTTTTGCATATTACTTCCACAATTCATATTGAAGTTTCTTGCTAGATCATCCATTTTATAATATTGCTGATGGGTAATTCTTGCACTTAAAGATTTTACAAGCCCATAAAATTCCAAACTTCATTCTTAAAAAAAACACAACCCCCCCCCCCCCAACAAACCACAAATGAAAATCCCAAGCAAAAACCCACTGAATGTATATATGAAAATCCCCATCTACGTTGCTTTTCAATTTAGAAGTAGATGCTACATTTACAGTTTAAACATATGCCTTATAAATGCATGTTTCTGACCCATTGCACAAAAGAATAAGCAAAGCTCTTTAGCCATACACAGTAAAGACATACAAATAAAAGCCATTCAAACCTAATATAACAGGAAGAAGCTGTAAAAACTTTTTACAGTTTTATATGCCTGCAAATAAATCTGGACCTTTGAAACAAAAAATACTCTAATGATAAAATAAAACAGAATGCTTAATAAATAATTTTTATAAAGTTAATTTTTCCAAGCTCCCAAATCTTATTTAAATTCAATATTATATATTTTCTGTGAATTACCTATTTTTAATGAAAACTATATCTAGTGAGACTCTGAGCCTGGGATAATTTAGTCTCATTGCTGCTGAGGATAATGCTACAAGATACCTTTTTACCGCAATTATTTACCAGTGTAAGTGGCTGTAAAAATTACTTCACAGTAATGCTATCTTCATTAAGATCAAACTAAATTAATCATGACCTCATCAGTATTCAAGAAATATTTATACTGAGCCCAACTTTCAGATTTAAAAGTTAAAAAAAAAAAAAAAGACAGAGAGAGAGAGAAGTCAGTATTATTTTAGCCAATATAATCTTGACATTAAATCAACTGTTTCTTAAGCTTCAGAGAAGTAAAACAGAACTTTGACCCCAAGGCTTGCCTCTGACTTGAATTCAGTTGTAGTCTAGTCTGTCTATAAAGCTAGAAAGCAAACAAATGGTGCAGACACCATCCCATCCCTCCCCATGGGAAATAGTTTTGTAATGAAGATATCTATTGTGACATGATGTGAACAATAGGGTTGTGGTTGGGGGTTTTTGTTTGTTTTATTTTTAAAAGCACTGCTGAGGTTTTATCAGGTTAAACACATTACAAAAGCAGTTACACACAATTATGAGCAATCACCAGCTATAGGTGTTAACACTGGCTACAGATGCGTACCTATATAAACAGATTTAAATATATTGATATAGCACCATAACAAATTTGAGTGATTCCAAAGGTAGTTACAAACTTGCAAACATATATTCTATACTATAGACTGTTAGAGCAAGATTTAGAACTGAATGGCAGAGAGCTTTCTGAATTTACATGTTTGTAACTGCTAACCTCTTTCAGTTGTAGAGCTACACAGGGAAACACTAAAATCCCAATAAACTTCAACAGCGCTGCATCAACATCTGATCTTGCAATAAGGTTCCACAGTGTACATATACTGAGGTAGACCAATCACAAATATATTTATTAAACCCTTAGACTGTAGCTGAACAATGAATTAGGCATTTACATGGTCTATGGGCTTGAGCTCCACATCTGTCAGGTACATTAGGGGTGCATGGAGGATGAGTGTTTATAACCATATTTGCACTCTCTGGAGGCCTCACCAACTGTAACCAGTCCCTGATTTACACTGGAAGGTATACAATGATAGCCACATGAAGAGCTCCAGAAAGGCCTATTATGTTAACTTACATATACATCCATATCACCTGCATTCACTATTCTGTGAAAAAACTACCAAAAATAGAGACTAATTAGATCTCACCTGTCCTCTTCTGTCACTTCTATTAATGCTAAAAACAGATAAAAGCTAAATTGTAGGTAAGCGAGTCCAGAAACAGCACAGCAAAAACAGAGCAAACGTCTAATTCCATCTCACACACATTCTCTAAGCCTTGACATAAAGAAGTCCCGTCTAACCCAGGTATTCAAATGTAGTGGTCTCACATCAGCATTTGCAGAGATGGCAGTACTCCACTGGCCTTACTGTGGCTCTCTTGACCATCCCCATAGTTCAGTAGACTTGTTCTTTCTCTTTGCATTTCTTTCAATTTCTTCACCATTCACCATCTATGGCCATAAATGAAAACAAGGGCCCCATTTCCAAAGACAAACAAGTGAACTTAGAGCTTCCCTCTGGCAACAGCAGAACTAGGAAAAGAAGAACTGAAAAGTTCAATTAAGAAAAGCATGGGAGATGCACAGAGCAATGTGGTGCTTGGAAAACTCAAGAAGAGGCAGTAGGATTTAGAATACTTGAATAAGCCTCTTATGGGATCAACCTCCTATTATCAAGTAACTTTAAGCAATGCTTTCTTGCAAAGTAGGGGAACACAGCTGGAAGAAGCAGGACAGTGCTAACAGGCATACTGATTTTCCTAGCCATTGACATTTTATGAAAGAATAAAGTGTTTGATATAACTGCCGTTTTCAGCTGACAGGAAAACTCAGAGTTAAAAATTATTGGCAGCCTCCAGCTGCCAATAATACTGCTTATCTTCTTTTCAGTTACTTAAGACCCCATATCAGACACACTCACATCCATGCTATATATAATGCTAAGCAGCATACAGCTTGCAGAAGTCACTTTCAACTACTACCACATTTTTATGAAGCTGACTATTTTAAAAAGCCTTTCAATCAGTGTAGTCAACACTGCTAAGCACTACTGAAGGTGGATTCTCTAAGGTGTGCGCATGGCTGTACACAGACATACATACACATATGGTAGTTTGCATCTCTCAGGGCTTGACACAAGCAAAATTATCAGTTAAGGCCAGACAGTGCCCCTGTAATCTAATCTGACCTCAAAGATAAATAGTAATTGAGCTATAAACACCTATGGTTTCATATAGAAAACAGTAAAAGAAACACAGAATTGGTTTGCAGTTAACTGAAGACTTTTTAGCTAGTGAAACGGAAATTTGTGCAACATCAACAAAAGGTGCCCAATAGCCATAGTTTTAACAGCTAATGAAATAGCAAATACTCCCTAAAGTAAAATTTGATTTTTGCAAGCCCCAGTTATATGACATATTTGCTTTAAAACAATTTCACAAGTTCAGCACTTCTGAGTATTTGTTATGATCAGATGTAATTTATGCCATGGCAAAATATTAAGGCATATTTAAAAAAATATCAAGTGAACTCATTTCAAATCAACATGCAAAGGGGGGATATTAAAACATTACTGAAATACAAAATAAAGAACAAACATTGTGCAAAACTAATGAAGTAATTGGATCTCCAGGCTTTTAGGAAGTTTTTAATGCAGCACAATAAATATCACCAGTCACTGTATCATTAGGTATGTTCAATGCTCTGTAGAACGGCTTGATTAAAGCTGACATAATTGGGCATACTACATAAAACAAGAACACCTCAGAAAAACATACTGAAACAAGTTGTAAAGCTGAAAGACAAAAAAATAAGTAAATGTAGTAATTTGGTGTTAAAAGCAACATTTTAAATCTCTCCCACACCATTTTAACTTATTTTTGTGTAACTACAAATAGATGAATCAGGCTGAGCTCCATGGAACTGTGAAGTGTTTTCACTACCTGTAAACTCAGTGCTGGTAGAATCCTGTTGAGTTGTGATTTATTTCATTTGTACAAAAATAAATATATATATATATATAGGGTTTTTTTGTCCAAAAATCCATGCAGCACATCCCTAGAAATATTCAGAAGGACAGTCTGCTATAGAAGCACTACAGTCTTCCAAAATGATTCTGCTGGTTTGTGTCACATGAGAGTTAAGTGCTGCACTAAGGTGCCAGATGATAGTCTCTGCAAAAAAACCTGTCCAGAAGGACAATAAAGTTCTCCTACAGCAAGTCCATTTTGGGTCTGTAATGTAGCAGTAGAGGTGCTTTCTGCAAGACAGAATCATCAGACAGGTTAAGGGGCAAAACCAAAATGAATTCATATACTTTATAAATAAAATGTATCTGTTTCATAAATTAAAGCTTAGAGAGACTATCAGAGTAGCTATATTCCAAAATTTCACCAAGATACCCCACTTATGGAGCCCCCCCCAAAATAATCCTTCTACTTTTGTCTCAGTAATTGATCATCCTAAGAGTAGCTAACTAACACTGGCCATCTAGAATGGAACTTGTTCCCAGCAGCAGCTAATCACAAACCCTTGGGGAAGGGCATAAGAACAGGGCAAGTAAATAGCAATAGTCTCCAGAATGTTCCCCAATCTCAAACAATTCAGGAACTTCCTAAGCCAGATGTAGAGCCTTGTATTAATAGTCCTCACCCAATAATTCTTCTGTGAATTTACCCATTGCTTTTTTAAACCTATGTAAACTTTTAACATCTACAACATCCTGCAGTACAGAGTTCTATAGTTCAAGTTTACACAACATAAAGAATGGTCATAAAAGCCTCTTCTGCATGAGTTTGTGTGAATTGGCTCTTTAGGTACTTATGTGCATGGATGGAACAATAGTTACCTGAAAAGAGCAGGCCAAAGAGAGGAAAAGTACATGCTCAGAATCACGGAATGATTGAGGTTGGAATGTCATCTGGTCCAACCCCCCTGCTCAAGCACAGTCACCTAGAGCCAGTTGCCCAGGACCATATCCAAATGGCTTTTGAATATCTCCAAGGAGGGAGACTCCACAACATCCCTGGACAACCCTTTCCAGTGCTCGGTCACCCTCACAGTGAAAAAGTGTTTCCTGATGTTCAGATGGAGCCTCTGTGTTGCAGCTTGTGCCCAGTGCCTCTTGTCCTGTCACTGGGCACCACTGAAAAGAGCCTGGCTCTGTCCTCTTTGTACCCTCCCTTCAGATATTTGGACACATTGATGAGATACCCCATGAGCCTTCTCTTCTCTAGGCTAAACAGTCCCAGGTGTCTCAGCCTTTTCTCATAGGAGAGATACTCTAGTCCCTTAATCATCTTTGTGACCCTTCGCTGGACTCTCTCCAGTATGTCCATGTCTCTCTTGTACTGGGGAGCCCAGATCGGGACACAGGACTCCAGGTGTGGCCTCACCAGTGCTGAGTAGAGGGTGTGGAATAATTGCTGGAGGTGACTTAGAAATTAAACTTATATTCACACTTGTAGGTAAGGCACAGCATTGAAGAAGCTTCCCGGGTGGAATGCGGCTGACATCCAAGGAATCCATTCCACAGAAGTTCCCTAGGCCTGCAACCTTAGATGTCGGTAACGCCAGGGGAACTTGGTGTGCTGACTCTAAGAGGCGCTGCTCAGAGGGTGGAGCGGTGTGGAGATACCGCGGCCAGGCTCTGCGATTATATGGGAACGTGAAGGTGTCATGGAACTGATAAGCTGCATATTTGCTACCCTGGGCCAACAGCCTGTCATGTTTTTGACAAAATGCTGTCCTTTTGGTGAACCTTGCTCATTATAACATCATTATAATACCAAAACACACCTCCATCCCAAAAGCTACCCACCTCCAAGGTGCGACCACCCCTCACTGAGCTTGTGCTCTGAATTTTCCTAGTTTATACCTTTAAAAGCAAAGTGAGAAAACTTTACACCAATCCTAAACAAAGGTATGTATGACTAGATTCACTCAAGCTCCACCTGGAAGGTAAAAAATAGTATAAAATAGCTTAAGAGAGAAAGAATGTTGGGGAAGACACCATTGTGTACCACTCTGACCTCTGGGATCAGTTGACGGGCTGAGCCTCTCTTCCCCCACATCGGGACACCTTTGGGTAAGAGTCAAACACTTGGTTATACCAAGTGCCTCCCCAGGAAACTTAGAACTCTCTCTAGAGTCGCTTTATCATCTTTTAACATGTTTGTAGCTGGCAGTGTCACTCATACTCTTGGTATTTGCATGTGCTTTGCAGACAGTGAATTTATCACCGGTAATCCAAAGAACCTGTGTAACTGTTGCTTTAATAAACTGCACTCTTCATTAATCTAGCCGTGGTAGTTCTCATTGAACATGACCAGACTCTTTAAGTGTGGCTGTGGTAGTTCATGCAACACGACTAGACTGGGGGGTGCATCGCGTTATTTGTGAATCCGTAATCATGAAAGTTCAGTACACTGAATGCGACCGGACTTATAACGTTGTCAAATTACTTTAATGCTGTCACCTTAATCAACTTTGCAAAGCTGTTTCAGTTGAAAGCCCTGAGAGGGCTCTGACAGGCTCTGATGGGTGGCTACCTATACCATCCTTAGAAAATAAACCGTTGACCAAGTCTGAGACTAAAACTGGGCTTAGCCGCACCTAGACTCCTCTCTGAGAAGGAGTTCAGAAAGCAAGGGGGTCCTGTCTGAACTTCGTGACTCAATGGGGGGTTTCCCCCCCAGCCACTCCTCAGACTCCTACGTGACAGTAACTTTTAACGCAACAGAGGGGAAAGATCACCTCCCTCCACCTGCCAGCAATACTTTGCCTGATGCATCCATTAGGCATACAATTAGCCTTCTTTGCTGCAAGGGCACATTGCTGGCTCTTGTTCAACCTGATGTCCACCAGGACCCCAGGTCCTTTTCTGCCAAGCTGCTTTCCAGCTGGGTAGCCCCAAGCATATATTGGTGCGTGGGGTTGTTCTTCCCCAGGTGCAGGACTTTGCCTTTCTCCTTGTTGAACTGCATGAGGCTCTTCATGAACTTCTTGAACTTCATGAAGATAGTGTGTGAAAGTCTCCCAAGGACCAATAAGCTCCTGAAACTAGCAGTTCTGTTGAATCCACAAGACCCGATAAACGCAGAACACCAAGGATCTGCTTAAGGCCAAGGCCATAAGCAAACACTGGCATTAACAATGGGTTGCACAACTCGGACCACATCCAAGAAAGTGGTGGCTGCTATACGTAGATGAAAACTGTAGGATTATATATACACCTGAATAGACAAGGGACTGCTGAGGGACTTTCTGAACACCTATCTGAAAGCCACTAGCATGTCAGTATGACCCTCTACTTCTTAGTAGACAGATGGGGTTGGCCTCCCTACTGTTGCTCCAATCCAATAATTACAAGCACATGTGCACAAGTGAATTATGTTAACTATTCACACAGTACAATTACTTATCTACTGGATGGAGTTAGTTTTCTTCATAGCAGCTCTTACGGTGCTATGTTTTGGATTTGTGACCAAAACAGCGTTGATAACACGCCCATATTTTAGTTATTGCTGAACAGTGCTTGCATAGCATCGAGGCCTTCTGTTTCTCACACTGCCCCATCAGCTGGGGGTGCACAAGAAGTTGGGAGGGGACTCAATAAAAGCTGTGGGAAAGAAGGAGAAAGGGGGGGATGTTTGGACCATTATGCATGAGGAAGCCCTGCTTTCCTGGAAATGGCTAAACAGCTGCCTGCCCACAGGAAGTAGTGAATAAATTCCTTATTTTGCTCTGCTTGCACACAGAGCTTTGCTTTACCCATTAAACTGTCTTTATCTCAACCCACAGTTTTTCTTACTTTTACCCTTCCAATCCTCTCCCCCATCCTGCTGGGAGGGAACAAGCAAGTGACTGTGTGGTGCCTAGCTGCCTACTGGGGTTAAACCACAACACACAGAACTCTTCCAAGCAGATCCCTGAACAGACCAAAGCCTACTCTCCTGAAGTTGAGGGATGCGATCCTGCCATTTACCTTGTTCCTTTCTTTCAACACAGACCCTGGCTGCCCCCTCCCTCATTACGGCTCTTGTATCTCTAGGGTCTTAGAGAAAATCCCATCAGTCTCCATTTCATCACCTTTGATGCCATGCAGTCTGCTGACCTCCTCCCTGCAGCTCCTTTACTTCACAACAGAGATTCTCCACCAACACACATCTTCTGTAAACAAGGGCACCATCTCCCCCTACTCCAGCCTTAGCAAGAAACCCCAGGCACTCCCTGCAGCCAAAGGCCTGGAGAGATGCATCTTCCTCTGGAGCTCAGTCTGAGTCAAGACCTCTGATATTCCAGGGATAGTCGCTCTAGTTAGTGCTGGGGACCATGACCTGAAGCACATCATTACTGTCGCTAAGCACACATAAGCTACCCTCAGCAGAGTTTCTAGCCAATTTCTGCATACCCTACCATAACAAATGTTATGCCTTCTTACTACTTCTATTAGTGCTAGGCCCAGCAGTTATATAGGCCTCTCCCTAGCACCTGCTGAAAGTGTGATTGACTGTTCCTAATCAGGAGTCAGCTGGAACAAAAGCTCAAAGCACCCTTTGATCAAGAACAACTGACAGAGCTCATTAGCTGCTGCTAGAATCACAGTCTCCTGCAGCTATCCTTTCCCAGCAACATCAGGCACCCTGAAGTTCCTCAAGGGGTTCCTAGGAGTCCCCTGATGATCTCAGAAGTTGTTCCCATTCCCAGAAAATCTAGACAATCTAAAAGCAGAGCCCAGAAACTGCTGTGCAAACTGCTGCATCTGTTGGATGCTTCTGTTAGCTGTACTAAGCCAGGAGAAGATGGAGAATGTTTTATGAACAAATGTAGGGTTTCTCAAACATTGGCAGGACACGATATCTATTGTGTACTGACCACCTTTTCCTGATGGGGTACAAGTAGTTCCAGCTCCCCTGGCAGAAATAAGGATGAATCAGGTTCCTTGAACAGTGGATGAATTATGAGAATTAGCTGCCCAAATGCACCCCCGCTATTCACAACAACTGTCCATGCAGCAAAATGCAGGGGAACCTATCGGGAATCAATGGGTAGAGATAACACAGTGTGTTATGAAGTATTAGGGACTAGGTTCAGAAGAAAAGGGAAAAATTTCTTACATGGATCAAGAAAAAACAGGGACTTACAGTAACTGCAAAGATGGACAGTAGAGAAGAGGTTGAAGAGAAATAGGTGCAGGAAACAGTGACAATAAGGTTAGTAAATCAGAAGAAATGGACCAAATCTGTGTAAGGCTGTGGAAAGTGTTAAAGGATTCAGGAGAAAATATGGGATAAGCTAAAAAGAGTGATACAACAGCTGAAAAGAAGAGCAGTAGCAGCAGTATACCTCAGTGCTCAAGCTCCGCTGCCCTACCCCCAATTGGTGAAAACCAACAATAGGGAAGTCGCCGAGGCGAGCAGCTCCGGTGCCAGCACCATCCGCAGCGGAGCGCTCTAGAGAGGTGCACAGGGGGGGTTTCCCGAACTGGGGAAACCTCAGGGGGAGCTGAGAGCCGCCAGGAGCTCGCGCGACAGCGGCTGAAGAGACCTGGGCGGGGCCAGGAGCAACGGCAGCCAAGCTCCCCCAACGTATAAAAGAAGCCCCTAGGGAGCGCCCCCTTGTGGCGCTCAGGAAGGGCGCTCAAGCTCGACCAGGGAGCGATGGTATCCACCCGGCAGAAAGCCATGGCCTCTCTAAGCTCTGCACCCACCACGACTGACGCAGCTTCCCACACAGAGCTCCGGTGGGAACACGCTGCTACCCAGGTGGCAGGCTACAGGGTGTGCCCTACTCTTATGCCAGTACTGGATGGCAGTAGTGAGCACACCTGTAGGAGGTGCGCCCAGCTAGAGGAACTCCTCAGCTTAGTGGCAGAGCTCTGGGAGGAAGTGAGTAGGTTGAGGAGTATCAGGGAGTCTGAGAGAGAGAGAGAGAGAGCGCGCACTGGAATCGCACCCTACCTTCCCTGAGACAGGCCCAACAGGCAGAGAGGATGCATGATATGGAGGATTCCCTATCCTCTCTCTGCCTGGCTGAACACAGTGACTTAAGGGATAGGGGGCAATGGCAACAAGTTCCTGCCCGGCACAGCAGGCGCGTCTCCTCTGTGACTACCCCACCTTCCCAGGTGCCCTTGCATAATAGGTACGAGGCTCTGCAAGTGGAACCAAACAATGACAAGGACGATGGTTCATCTAGCTTGGAGGTGTCGCCAAGGTTAAGTCAACCTACGCCCTGCGTCAAAACTGCTTCCATAAAGAAAAAAAGACTGGTCATTGTCATAGGAGACTCCCTTCTGAAGGGAACAGAAGGCCCAATATACAGACCGGACCCACTTCTTAGGGAAGTCTGCTGCCTCCCTGGGGCCTGGGTTAAAGAAGTGAAGAGAAAACTTCCTACCCTGGTACAGCCCTCAGATTATTATCCAGTATTGTTTTTTCAGGTAGGCAGCGATGAAGCTGCAACTAGAAGTCCGAGGGCAATCAAGAGAGACTTCAGGGCCTTGGGACGACTGGTTAAGGGATCAGGAGCACAAGTAGTGTTCTCCTCTATCCTTCCAGTTGCAGGGAACGATGAGGGAAGAAACAGGAAGAGCCAGCAGATCAATACCTGGCTCCGAGCCTGGTGTCACTGGCAGAATTTTGGGTTTATTTGATCATGGGTCAGTCTACACGACACCAGGCCTGCTGGCGACAGACGGGGTATGCCTGTCTCAAAGGGGGAAAAGGATCTTTGTGCAGGAGTTATCAGGGCTCATTGAAAGAGCTTTAAACTAGATTTGAAGGGGAAGGGATAAAACCAGGCCTGCTAGAGATAAGCCTGAGGGCGGCACGCCAATGTTTGGGGGACAGCGTGCTAGCGAGGTCCTTCGGTCTGCCATCTCAGTGGAGGTAGAGGATGGAGATCCATGCGGCAGCAAAGACGCAAGGGTTATGAATGCGTTAGAAACCACAGAAGCGCCTGAGAATGGTCACGTAGGAATTAGGGCTTCTCCCCCCAAAAAGGTGGCAGCACCAATGGCCCAACTGAAGTGCATCTACACCAAAGCACACAGCATGGGCAACAAACAGGAGGAGCTGGAAGCCATTGTGCAGCTGGAAAACCAATATAGTTGCCATCACAGAAACATGGTGGGATGGATGACTCGCACAACTGGAGTGCTGCAATGGATGGCTATAAGCTCTTCAGAAGGGATAGGCAAGGAAGGAGAGGCGGTGGGGTAGCCCTGTATGTTAGGGAGTGTTTTGACTGTCTAGAGCTTGATGATGGTGACGATAGGGTTGAGTGTTTATGGGTAAGAATCAGGGGGAAGGCCAACAAGGCAGATATCGTGGTGGGAGTCTGTTACAGACCACCCAACCACGATGAAGAGGCAGACGAAATATTCTATAAGCAGCTGGGAGAAGTCTCACAATCGCTAGCCCTTGTTCTCGTGGGGGACTTCAACTTGCCAGATGTCTGCTGGAAATACAACACAGCAGAGAGGAAACAGTCTAGGAGGTTCCTGGAGTGTGTGGCAGATAACTTCCTGACACAGCTGATGAGCGAGCCAACTAGGGAAGGCGCCCCGCTGGACCTGTTGTTTGCGAACAGAGAAGGACTTGTGAGTGATGTGACGGTTGGAAGCTGTCTTGGGCATAGCGATCATGAAATGATAGAGGTTTTGATTCTTGGAGAAGTAAGGAGGGGGGTCAGCAGAACTGCTGTCTTGGACTTCCGGAGGGCAGACTTTGGCCTGTTTAGGAGCCTGGTTGACAGAGTCCCTTGGGAAGCAGTCCTGAAGGGCAAAGGAGTCCAGGAAGGCTGGACATTCTTCAAGAAGGAAATCTTAAAGGCGCAGGAGCAGGCCATCCCCATGTGCCGAAAGACGAGCCAGCGGGGAAGAAGACCGGCCTGGCTGACCAGAGAGCTTTGGCTGGAACTCAGGAAAAAAAGGAGAGTTTATGACCTTTGGAAGAAGGGGCAGGCCACTCAGGAGGACTACAAAGATGTCGTGAGGTTATGCAGGGAGAAAATTAGAAGGGCCAAAGTCCAACTAGAACTTAATCTGGCTACTGCCGTAAAAGACAATAAAAAATGTTTCTATAAATAGATTAACAATGAAAGGAGGGCTAAGGAGAATCTCCATCCTTTATTGGACGTGGGGGGAAACACAGTGACAACAGATGAGGAAAAGGCCGAGGTACTTAATGCCTTCTTTGCCTCAGTCTTTACTGGTAAGACCAGTTGTTCTCAGGGCACCCAGCCCCCTGAGCTGGAAGACAGGGACGGGGAGCAGAATGAAGCACCCATAATCCAAGGGGAAATGGTTAGCGACCTGCTACACCACTTCTTAGACACACACAAGTCTATGGGGCCGGATGGGATCCACCCAAGAGTACTGAGGGAGCTGGCAAAAGTGCTCACCAAGCCACTTTCAATCCTTTATCAGCAGTCCTGGCTAACCGGGGAGGTCCCAGTTGACTGGAGGCTAGCAAATGTGACGCCCATCTACAAGAAGGGCTGGAAGGAGGACCCGGGGAACTACAGGCCTGTCAGCCTGACCTCGGTGCCAGGGAAGATTATGGAGCGGATCATCTTGAGTGCCATCACACGGCACGTACAGGACAACCAGGTGATCAGGCCCAGTCAGCATGGGTTTATGAAAGGCAGGTCCTGCTGGACTAACCTGATCTCCTTCTACGACAAGGTGACCCGCTTAGTGGATGAGGGAAAGGCTGTGGATGTTGTCTACCTAGACTTCAGTAAAGCCTTTGACACCGTTTCCCGCAGCATTCTCCTGGAGAAACTGGCTGCTCATGGCTTGGACGGGTGTACTCTTCCCTGGGTAAAAAACTGGCTGGATGGCCGGGCCCAAAGAGTGGTGGTGAATGGAGTTAAATCCAGTTGGCGGCCGGTCACAAGTGGTGCTCACCAGGGCTCAGTATCGGGGCCAGTTCTGTTTAATATCTTTATCAATGGGGAGGGGACGAGGGGATTGAGTGCGCCCTCAGTAAGTTTGCAGATGACACCAAGTTGTGCGGGAGTGTTGATCTGCTTGAGGGGAGGAAGGCTGTACAGAGGGATCTGGACAGGCTGGATCGATGGGCCGACGCCAATTGTATGAGGTTCAACAAGGCTAAGTACCAGGTCCTGCACGTGGGTCACAATAACCCCATGCAACGCTACAGGCTTGGGGAAGAGTGGCTGGAAAGCTGCCAGGCAGAAAAGGACCTGGGGTGTTGGTTGGCAGCCAGCTGAATATGAGCCAGCAGTGTGCCCAGGTGGCCAAGAAAGCCAATGGCATCCTGGCTTGTATCAAAAATAGTGTGGCCAGCAGGACTAGGGAAGTGATCGTGCCCCTGTACTTGGCCCTGGTGAGGCTGCACCTCGAATACTGTGTTCCGTTTTGGGCCCCCCACTACAAGAGAGACATTGAGGTGCTGGAGCATATCCAAAGAAGAGCAACGAAGCTGGTGAAGGGTCTAGAGCAGAAGTCTTATGAGGAGCGGCTGAGGGAACTGGGGTTGTTTAGCCTGGAGAAAAGGAGGCTCAGGGGAGACCTTATTGCTCTCTACAACTACCTGAAAGGAGGTTGTAGAGAGGTGGGGTCGGTCTCTTCTCCCAGGTAACAAGGGATAGGATGAGAGGAAATGGCCTCAAGTTGCGCCATTGGAGGTTTAGACTGGATATTAGGAAAAGTTTCTTCACCGAAAGGGTGGTCAAGCATTGGAACAGGCTGCTCAGGGAAGTGGTTGAGTCACCATCCCTGAAGGTATTTAAAAGACATGTAGATGTGGTGCTTAGGGACATAGTTTAGTGGTGGATTTGGCAGTGCTAGGTTAACGGTTGGACTTGATGATCTTAAAGGTCTTTTCCAACCTAAACGATTCTATGATTCTGTGAAGTCTGCTTTGGGCCCAGTGTTACCCATACGAATGGGTGCCTGTGTGCTGAATACATTGGGATCCTCGGCAGGGGAACCCCAGTACTTTGTATGAAGTAGAGAAAAAAAATACGGTGTTTTCCTGGACACAGGAGCATGAATCAGTTTGTCTAAAACTTTTCTTAAAGAATCTATTCAACAAGAAAATATGAAGGTAGCCTCCTTCAATAGGATGGAAGGAAAAGGCCCTAAATATTATATTATGAATCTAATAATAGGGCAGTGAGCTGTTGATATCAAGTATAAGGTTGTAAATAATAGCAAAGAACCTCTTATTTTAGGAATTGACTGGATAATGGAACATGGAATCTTAATTTTTATAGTGATATTTTGTAGAAATATAAAGGAATACAGGAAGCAGGGAAAGGCTGATATAAAGATTCAAGAGAACAAGTACAAACTTTAACTGAAATAGATAAAGAATTCTGGAAAGAAGAGGTCCCAGGAGTATGGCAGAAAAAAATCCTGCAGTGTGGAAAAAAGAAATGACCAAGTTGAAGCAGTGGGACCCTCAGTTCATCCCCCTTATACAATATCCATATCCTAAAAAAGCTAGGACTGCTCTGGGAGAAATCATTAAGGAGTATTTAGAACGAGGTGTTTTGTGGGAAATTATAAACCCACATATGTCAGGGTGCAGTGAGGGCCATCTGCTCCCTAAGGGATGAGGAGCCAAATGCGATAACAAGGCCAGCAGGGCAGGGGCCTTGCTGGCCAGAGCCCTCACAGTACCTGAGCAAGGTGAGCAGGGTAGACCCAGGGATGGTAAACAGGTTCAACTAAGAGTCCAGATCATCAGGCAAGTTCATGGTGATGAGGCAAGTCCAAGATCAAGTCAGGAAGTCAATCTGCAGGTTAGTGTCAGGATCAGATCTGATGAGAGTAACCAGGGTCAGACAGTGATCACTGAGTAGGTCCACAGTGACAAGGTAAGGCCAAGGTCAAACTAGGAAATCAGTCTGCAGGTCAGGGTCCAGATCAGTGGGGTCTATGGCCAAGCACAGCTGTGGCTGAGCTGGAGTCCAGTACTCCTATGACATAACTCAGGCAAGGACTGAAGGCCCAGGTCTGAGCTGAACTGGGGCTCCTGGGCAGAGGGTGTGGAGGCCCCAAGTAAGGCTGGTCAGGACCATTAAGACCTATTAGTGCCCTCAGGGGCCTGACAATATAATTGTCTATTATGGCCTGTTAAAAAGGCTGATAAAAATCCTGGAGAATGATGGTAGGCTACTGTCAGATAAAGTGTAAGAAGGAAATGCGTAGGCAGTGGAACCAGGGACATGTATCCTGGGAAGAATATAAGGACACTGCCCAGATACATAGGGATGGGATCAGGAAAGCTAAGGCGCAGTTGGAGCTGAATTTGGCAAGGGATGCGAAGAATAAGAAGGGCTTTTACAGGTAAGTCGGCCAGAAAAGGAAGATTAAAGAAAATGTAAGCACCCTGATAAATAAGACAGGAGAACTGGTGACAACCAACATGGAGAAGGCTGAGGTACTCAACAATTTTTTTTCCCCAGTTTTCAGTGGTAATCTCTCTTCCCACATCTCTCAAGTCCCTGAACCTCAAGGCAGGGACTGGGGGAACGAAGTCCCTCCCTTCGTAGGAGAAGTTCAGGTTCGAGACCACCTGAGGAACCTGAAGATACACAAGTCCATTGGACTCGAGGAGATGCACCCCAGGGTCCTGAGGGAACTGGCAGATGTAGTTGCCAAGCCACACTCCATCATATCTGAAAAGTCATGGCAGTCAGGCGAAGTCCCCAGTGACTGGAAAAAGTGACTGGAAAAAGGGCCTGACTAATCTAGTGGCCTTCTACGATGGAGTGACTGCATCAGTGGACAAGGGAAGAGCTACGGATGTCATCTACCTGGACTTCTGTAAGGCCTTTGATACAGTCCCCCACAACATTCTTGCCTCTAAATTGGAGAGATATGGGTTTGACGGATGGACTGTTAGGTGGATAAGGAACTGGCTGTATGGCCACGTCCAAAGAGTTCTAGTCAACGACTCCATGTCGAAGTGGAAACCAGCAACGAGTGGTGTCCTCAGGGGTCCGTACTGGGATCAGTACTATTTAATATCTTAATCAATGACATAGACAGTGGGATTGAGTGCATCCTCAGCAAGTTTGCAGATGACACCAAGCTGAGTGATGCAGTTGATTCCCTAGAGGGAAGGGATGCCATCCAGAGGGACCTTGACAGGCTTGAGGAGTGGGATCGTGCGAACCTCATGAAGTTCAACAAGGCCAAGTGCAAGGTCCTGCACCTGGGTTGGGGCAATCCTCAATATCAATACAGACTGGGGGATGAAGGGATTGAGAGCAGCCCTGCAGAGAAGGACTTGGGGATATACCAGCGGATGAAAAATTGGACATGAGCCGGCAATGTGCGCTTGCAGCCCAGAAAGCCAATCGTATCCTGGGCTGCATGAAAGGAAGCATGGCCAGCACGTCGAGGGAGGTCATTCTGCCCCTCTATACTCCACTCTCATGAGACCCCACCTGGAGTACTGCATCCAGCTCTGGGGTCCCCAGCACAGGAAAGACATGGACCTGTTAGAGCGGGTCCAGAGGAGGGCCATGAAAATGTTCAGAGGGCTGGAACACCTCTCCTCTGAAGAAAGGCTGAGAGAGTTGGGGTTGTTCAGCCTGGAGAAGAGAAGGCTCCGGGGAGACCTTATTGCGGCCTATCAATATATAAAGGGGGCTTATAAGAAAGACGGAGAGACACTTTTTGCCAGGGCCTGTAGTGACAGGACAAGGGGCAACAGTTTTAAACTGAAAGAGGGTAGGTTTCGATTGGACATAAGGAAGAAATTCTTCACTATGAGGGTGGTGACACACTGGAACAGGTTGTCCAGAGACGTTGTGGATGTCCCATCATTGGAAGTGTTCAAGGTCAGGTTGGAGGGGGCTTTGAGCAACCTGATCTAGTGAAAGATGTCCCTGCCCATGGCAGGGGGGTTGGACTAGGTGATCTTTAAAGGTCCCTTCCAACCTGTACCATTCTATGATTCTCTACTGGGGCCAATACTGTTTAACATCTTCCTTAATGACTTGAGGAATGGGGCAGAGTGCACCCTCGGTAAGTTTGCAGATGACACCAAGTTGTGCAGGAGTGTTGATCTGCTTGAGAGTAGGAAGGCTGTACAGAGGGATCTGGACAGGCTGGATCGATGGGCCGAGGTCAATTGTATGAGGTTTAACAAGGCCAAGTGTCGGGTCCTGCACTTGGGTCACAATAACCCCCCAAGCCTGTAGCGTTTCATGGAAGAGTGGCTGGAAAGCTGCCAGGCAGAAAAGGACCTGGGGGTGCTGGTTTACAACCGGCTAAATATGAGCCGGCAGTGTGCCCAGGCGGCCAAGAAGGCCAACAGCATCCTGGCTTGTATCAGAAATAGTGTGGCCAGCAGGACTAGGGAAGCGATCGTGCCCCTGTACTTGGCCCTGGTGAGGCTGCACCTCGAATACTGTGTTCCGTTTTGGGCCCCTCACTACAAGAAGGACATTGAGGTGCTGGAGCATATCCAAAGAAGAGCAACGAAGCTGGTGAAGGGTCTAGAGCAGAAGTCTTATGAGGAGCGGCTGAGGGAACTGGGGTTGTTTAGCCTGGAGAAAAGGAGGCTGAGGGGAGACCCTATCACTCTCTACAACTACCTGAAAGGAGGTTGTAGCAAGGTGGGTGTCGGTCTCTTCTCCCAAGTAACAAGCAATAGGACAAGAGGAAATGGCCTCAAGTTGCGCCAGGGGAGGTTTAGATTGGATATTAGGAAAAATTTCTTCACCGAAAGGGTTGTCAAGCATTGGAACAGGCTGTCCAGGGAAGTGGTTGAGTCACCATCCCTGAAGGTATTTAAAAGACGTGTAGATGTGGTGCTTAAGGACATAGTTTAGTGGTGGATTTGGCAGTGCTAGGTTAATGGTTGGACTTGATGATCTTAAAGGTCTTTTCCAACCTAAACAATTCTATGATTCTGTGAAAAAAGAACTTCAGGTAACACCCATGTAACATCCTCTACGAAAGGACTAGCTTACCACAGCAAAGTAAAAACAGCCCAAAGTTCAAGCAGTCCTTATACAATGTGGTGGCAAAAAGACCAGAAAAATCAATTATCTGCTGTACTGGGTCTGGCTGGGATGGAGTTAATTTTCTTCATAGCAGCCTGTATGGTGCTAACCACCAGCACAAAGGGGATTGCCCAGGACTTCAGCTCGCTGGCATCTGCAATCTCTCCAAAGCCGCCTCTGACAATCACAACACACCCAGTGTCATCCACAGCAGCTTGGAGCTCATAATGGGTAGCAGAGCTTATTCAGGAGGAATACAGTTGTGGCAGCGCAGTGCTGTTTTGGATTTGTGACCAAAACAGTGTTGATAACACACCAATGTTTTAGCTATTGCTGAACAGTGTCAAGGCCTTCTCCATTTCTCACTCTGCCCCACAGCGCATAGGTTGGGGTGTGCAAGAAGTTGGGAGGGGACACAACCAGAACAGCTGACCTGAACTGACCAAAGTGATATTCCATGCCATATAACGTCATGCAGAAGTAATAAAATCGGAGGGGAGGGGGGTTTGGAGTAAGTAGCCATTGCTCAGGGACTCTGGGCATCGGTCTACTTGTAGGAGGTGGTGAATGATTGCCTTTGCATCATCTTTTTTTCATTTTTTCTTTCTTCTTCCTCTTTCCTTAGCTTATTATATTATCTTTATCTCAATGCATGAGTTTTCTTGCTTTTGCTCTTCTTTTCTCTCCCCTCTCCTGCTGGTGGGGGGAACTGAGCAAGCGGCTGTTTGGTGCTTAGCTGCTAGCTTGGGTCAACCCACCACATGTGCAAAAATGAGAATGACAGAAGAAAATGACTGGTCTATTAAAAAGAAGATTTGGGTTTGAAGATCTACAGCAAGCAGTATTATTCTCAAAATCTATTTAAAAGTATCTGCTCTCCATTTCACTGAATTTTCAAAAACTCTTCAGATGGAAATCTGTCATATCTCCAAAATCATATATTTTCCAAAATAAAAGGAAAAAATATTTTTCCATCACTTTCTAAACAGAGGATAATCACATGAACATTTAGCTTGACAAAAGAAGGCAATTTTTTTAAAGTTAATTCACACAGGAAATATCCAGATGTTATAAAGACAAACAATGAATACCGCTTCTTTATCTTCCTCCATCAAAGTCATAGCCTGCAATTATTAATTTTGCTTTTATATTCCTTAAGTAAATTACAAACACTATAGTACAATGAAAATTCATGACAGTGATAGGCAAAAACCAGAATGCAATGCAACTAAACAGTCTCTCAGCACCTCCTTCGGGTACTTTTTTTTACTGCATTCAGAGAAAATTCAAAGAAATGTTAAACACTGCGATGCTGGAAGCAAAGTAGAGTGGCATTAAATGCCTTTGTGTTGGTACCAACAACAAAAAACTTCACACAGAAAATAGAAAATCCCTTAGCTGTAAAGGAGAATGGACTTGAAGATGCATCTGCTGCAAAAGAATCCATTCCTTCATAAAAAAATATCCTCATTTATATTGTGGTTGAAGAAACTGATCGTTTATATTGTGGTTAAAGAAACTGAATTACAGGTTTATCACCAGAGCATTCTGAAAACACATCACAACACAAGCTCATGATCAATTAAGATGTTTTCTAAAAGAGATTATCAAATATCTCCCCTTACTTGCAGAAAACACAGCAATGTTGTAATTCAGATGGAAGGAAAGAGTGGCCGCTTATCTTCTTGAGAGGGGAAAATAAAAAAAAGCCAAATTGGTCCTACATCACCATATGCTACATGCTCTGAATGCAAGAAGACAATGATGCATTATGGAAGCTAAGAATGAAGAACACTACTTTTTTTTTATCTAGACCAGGTATTGGTGACTGGGCAAGGATACTTACTAACCCTTAATACAAACAAGTTCAGGGCCGAGTGAGTGCTATGATTTTAACATGTATTTTATTTTATTTACAGGAGTACCCAAACTGCTAGGACTGCTCTTAGTAACTTGATAGATTGGCAAACTGTAGTTCTCATCTATAGCAAATGTTTTTTTAATGCAAGACAAGAAGTTAGCATTCTCTCATGAGAGTCCAGAACAGGGGTGAACACTGCTGTCCTGGTTTCACCTGGGATAGAGTTAATTTTCTTCCTAGTAGCTGGTATAGTGCTGTGTTTTGGATTTTAGTATGAGAATAATATTGATAACGTGCTGATGTTTTAGTTGTTGCTAAGTAATGTTTACACTGGTCAAGGACTTCTCAGCTTCCCATGCTCTGCCAGGCGCACAAGAAGCTGGGAGGGGGCACAACCAAGACAGCTGACCCAAACTGACCAAAGGGCTATTCCATACCATATGACGTCATGCTCAGTATATAAACTGGGGGGAGTTGGCCGGGGGGGAAGCGATCGCTGCTCGGGGACTGGCTGGGCATCAGTCGGCAGGTAGTGAGCGGTTGCATCACTTGTTGTTTTTTTTTTTCCCCTGGGTTTTGTTCCTCTCCCTCTCTCTCATTATTTTCATTTTCATTACAATTTATTATTATTGTTTTATCTCAACCCACGAGTTTTCTTACTTATGCTTTTCTGATTCTCTCCCCCATCCCACCAGGGGGGGAGGGTGAGCAAGTGGCTGCGTGGTGCTTAGTTGACACCCGAGATTAAACCAAGACAGTCTGTTTTGGCGCCCAACGTGGGGCTCGAAGGGTTGAGATAATAACAGATCTGACCAGAGTGTGTCAAAGCAAATTTGTTATAAGTGCTTATTATATTAGTTTAGTAGTCACTGGTCACAATGTCGATGTACTGGTTCTCAGAGCTGTGTTATGTAACACCTTACTTGCCGTATATGTTGTGTATCAGTATTTGTATACTGTTTATCACTTCTGGGAGATGGATTAAGACTATCACTTTGATGTGTTGTGTAACACTGGCTTATGCTATGATAAAATTCTTGTTCATGAAATTGATCTTGTCCTTGTACTCAGCACTGCCATCACCTCTGTGCTTCGGGAGCCATCTGTCGGGAATTATTGATAGTTAGACTTTTACCACTTCTCCTTGGAGAGCCAACCTATGGGGAGACACCTTCCTCCATCTTCCCCTCCCTCTCCAGGCTAACTACAACAGCTCTTGAGAATTTTGAATATCCTTGGGATATTCAAACCAGCATGTTCCTATTGCTATGTCTCCTGAATGTGTGTCAGGCCTTGTTTGAAGTTAAGCAAATACTTAAGAATACTATCCAGAGATCTGCCCCAAGGCTGGATAGTTATGAGTGGCAGGGTATGTGGGATAGCATGGGCAAACGCCTAGGACGGTGGGCACGTCCAGTGTTTTGGAACTTCACCCCTGAACAAGTGCAGAATCCTGAAAACCTAGTAGAATATTTGGAAAAAGTATGCTGTCACCCTGGCAATTCTAGGGAGACACAAATCACTGCAATGTTCTGGGGCCTGGCCCATGTCTACCAAGCCCTGTTCAACACTATTCAGAACCCTCAAGGGGAAGAGGAGGTCTCTGGATCTGACGACAAAGCAACGGGTACCACAACTACTCCAACCCCAGCGGCAGGCACTGCAGCTGAACCAGAGAACCAACCCGTGCTGGTATCAGTCACCCCTATACACAAGAAGAAATACACAAGAAAATCAGCTCGTTTAGTAAGGGATGAAGATGAATCAGGGCCATCATGAGAACAGGAGGAGGAAAGAGGCAGAACCCATAAATGAGATGATAACGACCCAATCCCTATCCCTGAGTGAGCTTCGAGATATCTGAAAAGATTTCAGCCGTTGTCCAGGTGAGCACATTCTCACCTGGCTGCTCCAATGCTGGGATAATGGGGCCAGTAGCCTGGAATTAGAGGGTAAGGAAGCCAAACAGCTGGGATCCTTTTCTAGGGAAGGGGGCATTGACAAAGTGATTGGAAAAGGGGCACCAGCCCTCAGCCTCTGGAGGCGACTCCTGTCAGCTATGAAGGAAAGATATCCCTTCAAGGAAGATGTTGTATATCGCCCAGGCAAGTGGATCACCATGGAGAGAGGTATCCAGTACCTGAGGGAATTAGTTGTGCTGGAGGTGATTTATGGTGACCTGGGCAATGAGCAGTTATCCAAAGATCCACATGAAGTCCAGTGCACATGACCCACGTGGTGGAATTTGGTACGGAACGCACCAGCATCATATGCCAGCTCATTGGCAATACTGACCTGGAAAGATGAAGAGGGACCAGTGGTGGATGAAGCAGCTAGCCACCTCCAGGAATACGAAGAAAGTATCTCTTCCTCCCTTGCCTCAGCTGTGGAGAAACTGTCGTGGGAGGTCCAGCAAGTCAAAGAGGATAAGTCCTACTCCCAACCTGTACGGACAAGTATCTCAGCTATTAGGAGTCAGCATATTTCTACTCAAGAAAGACAATATAGAGGGTACACACCACGGGGCACCCTATGGTTTTACCTGCGTGACCGCGGAGAGGACATGAGGAAGTGGGATGGAAAACCTACCTCGACCCTAGAGGCACGGGTACGTGAGTTGCAAGGAAAAACAATCACCAAAGGGGGTTCTTCCAGGAAAATTGCTGCTCCGGTTTCCAATGGACAGTTCCCCAGACAGAATCCCAGACTCCTGGAGGAACTCTTGACTCATATGTACAAGAAATGGGCAATGGATACTATGACCAGAATTAGAGGGGCCCTGCCTCCAGCCAGGTGGAGGAAAGGGACAACCGGGTTTACTGGACTGTGTGGTTTCGATGGCCTGGCACATCAGACCCACAGGAGTATAAAGCTCTTGTAGACACCAGTGCACAGTGTACCCTAATGCCATCAAGCTATATAGGGGCAGAACCCATCTGTATTTGTGGAGTGACAGGGGATCCCAACAGCTAACTGTATTGGAGGCTGAAGTGAGCCTAACTGGGAATGAGTGGCAAAAGCACCCCATTGTGACTGGCCCAGAGGCTCCGTGCATCCTTGGCCTAGACTACCTCAGGAGAGGGTATTTCAAGGACCCAAAAGGGTACCGGTGGGCTTTTGGTATAGCTGCCTTGGAGACGGAGGAAATTAAACAGCTGTCCACCCTGCCCGGTCTTTCGGAGGACCCTTCTGTTGTGGGGTTGCTGAGGGTCGAAGAACAACAGGTGCCAATTGCTACTACAATGGTGCACCGACGACAACATCGCACCAACCGAGACTCCCTGATTCCCATCCATAAGCTGATTCGTTGACTGGAAAGCCAAGGAGTGATCAGTAAGACTCGTTTACCTTTTAACAGTCCTATATGGCCAGTGAGAAAGTCTAATGGAGAGTGGCGACTAACAGTAGACTATCATGGCCTGAATGAAGTCACGCCGCCGCTGAGTGCTGCCGTGCCAGACATGCTGGAACTTCAATACGAACTGGAGTCAAAAGCAGCCAAGTGCTATGGCACAACTGATATCGCTAATGCATTTTTCTCAATCCCTTTAGCAGCAGAGTGCGGGCCACAGTTTGCTTTCACTTGGAGGGGTGTTCAGTACACTTGGAATCGACTGCCCCAGGGGTGGAAACACAGCCCTACCATTTGCCATGGGCTGATCCAGACAGCACTGGAACAGGGTGAAGCTCCAGAACATCTGCAATACATTGATGACATCATCGTGTGGGGCAATACAGCAGAGGAAGTTTTTGAGAAAGGGAAGAAAATAGTCCAGATCCTCCTGAAAGCCGGTTTTGCCATAAAACAAAGTAAAGGTCAAGGGACCTGCACAGGAGATCCAGTTTTTAGGAATAAAATGGCAAGATGGACGTCGTCAGAGCCCAATGGATGTGATCAACAAAATAACAGCCATGTCCCCACCAACTAGCAAAAAGGAAACACAAGCTTTCTTAGGCGTTGTGGGTTTTTGGAGAAGGCATATTCCAAACTACAGTCTGATCGTAAGCCCTCTCTACCAAGTGACCCGGAAGAAGAACGATTTCAAATGGGGCCCTGAGCAACAACAAGCCTTTGACCAAATTAAACGGGAGATAGTTCATGCAGTAGCCCTTGGGCCAGTCCAGGCAGGGCAAGATGTAAAAAATGTGCTCTACACCGCAGCCAGGGAGAATGGCCCTACCTGGAGCCTCTGGCAGAAAGCACCAGGGGAGACTCGAGGTCGACCCCTAGGGTTTTGGAGTCGGGGATACAGAGGATCCGAGGCCCGCTATACTCCAACTGAAAAAGAGATATTGGCAGCATATGAAGGGGTTCGAGCTGCTTTGGAAGTGATTGGTACTGAAGCACAGCTCCTCCTGGCACCCCGACTGCCAGTGCTGGGCTGGATGTTCAAAGGGAGGGTCCCTTGTACACATCATGCAATTGATGCTACTTTTTGCCAGGGCCTGTAGTGACAGGACAAGGGGCAACAGTTTTAAACTGAAAGAGGGTAGGTTTCTGAAGAGGAATTAGGCATAGCAGGAGTGAAAGGGTTAACAAGATTGAAGTACAGAGAGTTTGGGTTATGCCTGAGGGAAGGAGGCTGTGTGTCAGGAGCAGGAGTGGATGGGATTGGAGAGAGATAGGCGAGCGCGTGATTTTTTGTTGTGAAGAAAGGAGCTGCAAAGTTGCAAAAAGATAGCCAATTGTATTAGTTGAAGGAACGTATGAAGGACGCGTGGACAAGACATATAAACCAATAAGAGTTCTCTCAGTAGCGCATGTAAAAACAATTAGAAAGTATATAAGCCATGTAATAGTTCAATAAAGGGTCTTCGATTTACCACCAGCACCGGAGTCCGTATCTCATTCCCTTCAAATGGTGACCCTGATTCAGAGGTAGCAGCGCTGCAAGTGGCGTCCGGAGGGAACCCCAGCTGAACGAATCAAGCCGGCAGCAGGTCTGCGGCTTTAATCCCGGGACATCACCTTAAGAAACAGGTGAGCGGCTGGGCAGTGACCATGGGAGCTAATATATCAGCCGAGGAAGAGGCCATACTGAAGTTATTGATGCAGCTCCTATTAAGAAGAGGTGTGAAGTATGATCCCTATAAGATAAAGTTATTACTGAAGTTTTTGCAAAAGCAAGGGGCTCCCTCTACAGTATCTGCGGTGTTTGATGTGAAAACGTGGGAACAGGCGGAGGAGAAGATTTGGGAGGCAGCGTCCAGGGGGGACACCACCGCCACTGAAGTTATGACCACCTGGCGTTTAGTAACCGAGACCCTGCGATCATGGCAAGCAGAAAAGAAAGTGCAGAATGTAGTCGCTCAGGCGGCACAAGCAGGGGATAGTGAACCGATCGCGAGCAATCCCCAGGAAACAGATGTTCTTATAGACTTGGGGGAGTCACCCCCTCCCGCCCTCCCCCTGTTGAAGCCGCCCCCCCCCCCGCGCGTCCAATACATGCATCAGAAGCACAACCCACCCCAATAGCAGAACAGGCTTTCAACCCCCGAGATCGGTGGGAGCGACTCCGTAGGGAGGCACTGAAGGATGGGGAAGCTGCGGGGTTTGTGTTTCCGGTGTGTGTACAAGACAATGGGCCGAATGAGTGGACCCCCTTCCAGTGGGAACTAATTAAGGAATTGAGAAAGACTGTCATTGTGTACGGCTTAAACGCACCGTTCACTCAGTCATTGTTAGAGAATGTTATGACAGGACATTTGCTAACCCCGTATGACTCGCGGCAAGTGGCCGCAATGATTTTAACCCCAGCCCAGCGATTGTTTTGGGAGCAAAAATGGAAAGAATCCTGCGAGGTGGCAGCCCTGAGTAATCTTGGGTGGCAAGACGGCAATCCCCTTGCCGGGGCGGGAATTCCCCAGTTGATGGGCACCGACCCTTTGCTGGATCCTCGAGTGCAAGCTAGATTGGATCCGAATGTTCTCCGACAGTCTGCAGCATTAGCTTTCCAGGCTATGCTGTGATTGCCCGAAGTTGGAAAGCCAGAACAATCGTTTACTAGTATACGACAGGGGCTCCAAGAACCGTATATGCAATTCATTGATAGACTGAGGGATGCGCTAGATAAACAAATTGAGAATCGTGAAGCGAAAGAAGCCCTAATGCTGAAACTTGCAGTGGAAAATGCAAATACGGACTGCAAAAAATTATTGCACGCACTGCCTGTTAACTCTACGTTAGTACAGATGATCGAAGCGTGCAATCGAGTTGGATCTCCTGAACATCACACTGCTGCGTTGGCCGGGGCGTTTGCCGCTGCCCTCAATATCGGGCGGGGTGCTGTTGGAGACAAGCGATGTTATCGGTGCCAATGCCGTAGGGCATCTAGCTGCTAACTGCCCGCAGCGAGGGTCAGCTGTTGGCCGGGGCGCTGGTTCTAATCCTCCTACCTTATGTCCACGATGCGGAAAGGGATGGCACTGGGCCAACCACTGTCATTCAAAATACAATGCGGAAGGACAACCTCTGCCAACGCGGCAAGGAAACGGGAAGCGGAGCACGGGACGGAAACACGCAATGACACAAGTTCCACCGCCCCTCGGGCCGGAAGGGCGGTCCACGCCGGACTTCCGCCCAAAGGCAATGATGGCCGGAAGTTCGACACCGGCTGCAGCGACAACAACGCCACAGACATCATCACCATGGATACCCTCTCCGCCAAGACCAGAGGGAGCGCCGGACTGGATGTCGCCACGGTAACGGAACAGTGAATGAAAGACTCTCCCTGCAGCAATGTCACCGACGAGTTGAAAATCTACCCGTGCAGTTATACCTTTGTAATCAAGAACAACAACCTTTAGCAATTATTGGACAATGGGAGACCCAGGAAAGAGACCCCCTTATAGTGTTAGAATGGGTGTTTTTGCTGTATCAACCTACAAAGACTCTTGTTACTCGCATTGAGCTGTTTGCTGCCCTAATCAAAAGAGGCAGAGAACGAATTGTCCAAATGACTGGGGAAGAACCTGGACTTATTGTCCTTCCGGTTGTAAAAAATTACCTAAATTGGTGTTTGCAAAATAGCCTGGAACTTCAAATGGCTTTAGCAGGGTTTGATGGGCAAATGGATACTCATCACCCCCCTCATAAAATGTTTACCTTTTATAATAATGTAAAAATCGAAAATAGGCCACTATATCAGTGGCAACCCGTTACGGGCACCACAGTATTTACTGATGGGTCAGGGAAGACAGGAAAAGCGGTAATTACATGGAAAGAAAAAGGTCAATGGCAACATCAAATAGAACGAATTGAGGGTTCACCTCAGTTAGCTGAGTTGCACGCCATTACTATGGCCTTTAAAAAATGGCCTTTGACTCCTTTAAATATTGTATCAGACTCGCAGTATGCTGTAGGGGTAGTCCAGCGCATTGAAAGACCGCAGTTAAAACATGTACCAAATGAAGCTCTGTTTTTGAAATTTAAGGAATTATTATTTTTAATAGAGCAGAGAAGACATCCCTATTCTGTGATTCACATTAGAAGCCACACAAACTTACCAGGGTTTTTGACAGAAGGAAATGCACGAGCTGACTACCTAACAAATATGGCATTACACACTCCTGTACCACACACCCTTACCCAAGCTCAGTTGTCACACCAATTTTTCCACCAATCTGCCAAAGTTTTAGCAAAGCAATTCGCGATATCTGTGGGGGATGCAAAACTCATAGTTCAAACGTGCCCAGACTGTCAACAACAACCATCTGGACCATCTTTTATGACAAACCCTAGAGGTTTTTTCTCTTCAACTCTGGCAGACTGATGTGACACATATACCTGAGTTTGGTCGACATAAATATGTTCACGTGTCCATCGATACCTACTCCCATGCGGTATGGGCTACCGCAATGACGGGCGAAAACAGTCGACATGTCCAAGGCCGCTTCCATGCTGCTTTTGCGGCGCTCGGTATTCCGAGGGAGATAAAAACAGACAATGGCCCTGCATACGTTAGTCACGCGACGCGCAGGTTTTTCCACACATGGGGCATCAACCATAAGACTGGCATACCCCATTCCCCCACAGGACAAGCTATTATAGAGCGCACACACCGCACCTTGAAAACTCTTTTACAAAAACAAAAAAAGGGGGAAGCTCAGGAATCGCCGCAAAACAGGTTGGGGAAAGCTCTGTATGTAATGAATCATCTATCGTTACCTTTTCAACATGAAGATATTCCACCTATAGTTAAGCATTATAAGGCAATGGAATCAGGGTTAACACCAATATCGCGGGAAAAAGCAATGGTAATGATGAAAAATCTAAATACAGGGTGCTGGGAGGGACCGTATCAATTAATAACCTGGGGTCGAGGATACGCTTGTGTCTCCACAGGTCAAGGGCCCTGATGGGTACCAGCACGGGGAGTTCGACCTTGGTTAGAAGCATCATCATCGGACTCAGCGAGCCATGGGTCTCCGTCCAACCCCGGAACAACATATGGGTAACGCTCGCCAACATGACAGGGCAGGAGCACATGTGCCTATCCATGGCGAGTGCTGGAAACCCCTTTACCACCTGTGTAGTCGGTAAATTGATGCAATCAGTCTGGCTCATAGAAACAAAAAAAGGGGGAAATATAGGAGATCAGTACGCCGATGACCTTGACTTAATAAACACGTCTCTGAACTAAGGTTGTGGGTGAGGGACCAAGAGGAAAAAAGAGAACAAAAGAATGCAAAAGAAGGAACAACAAGATAACTATAAAGCAATGAAATGCTGCGTGATAAAAGTTACAGAGCAACCAATAATGATCCTTTGCTTTTGATAGAATGGGTGTCTTTAGCGCGAATGCTGAATCAAACTGCTTTTTGTGTATCTAGGGAACAACCGGAACAACCATTCCATACATGTCTTGTAGGATTGCCTATAGATGAGGTAGGGTTAATACAAAAAGAAGCAAGTGGAGTGCTAACTGCAGATAAATGTAATTCTACCACCAGTAATGTTAGCGCCTGCTTTGCGGATTGAGATAAGTGGGTGGCTTAAATCATTATTAAAAACTGGGTTATTGGTTATCGGTATATTTTTATGTATCTTGCTGCTTTTACCCTGTTTATTGTCACGTGTCCAAGGAATGCTGCAGAAAATGGTGCAAAAAATATATGTTGTTGAAAAACAAAAAGGGGGAATTGAGGAGGAATTAGGCATAGCAGGAGTGAAAGGGTTAACAAGATTGAAGTACTGAGGGTCTGGGTTATGCCTGAGGGAAGGAGGCTGTGTGTCAGGAGCAGGAGTGGATGGGATTGGAGAGAGATAGGCGAGCGCGTGATTTTTTGTTGTGAAGAAAGGAGCTGCAAAGTTGCAAAAAGATAGCCAATTGTATTAGCTGAAGGAACGCATGAAGGACGCGTGAACAAGACATATAAACCAATAAGAGTTCTCTCAGTAGCGCATGTAAAAACAATTAGAAAGTATATAAGCCATGTAATAGTTCAATAAAGGGTCTTCGATTTACCACCAGCACCGGAGTCCGTGTCTCATTCCCTTCAGGAAACATGGCATTGCTGTTGTTAACAAGGCCACAAATTCGATATAGGCCTCACTTGTCATATTTTGCTTGTTTGGAGCTTTATTTTTGTCTGTTTGACTGGCGTAGCCAGTAATTCTTACAATAAAGTTTTGCATGGCTGGATAGCTAATCTGTGACCTAACCCGTCTTTGTCTTGCTTAGCTTGGGCTAACTATTTAATGTAATAACAACAGTTTAAGACACTTGAATTAAGACTCCTTTTAGAGCTCTAACAGATTTAATTGTTACAACTCAGGATTTGGGTCCACCCAGGCTGGGGGATCACAGTTAAAGCTTTGGAAAAATGCTCTAAAGTTATAATAACCTTACAACCTTGGTAGTTTTATTTGTTTACAGGATAATACTCAAAGAAGCAATTTGAATAGAAGCAGCCAGACCTAGTGACAGAATTGTTGATTTCAGTAATGTTCTTTTAAGCAAATGTGTAAATATAAAAGGAATTTGGGAGAGGTATCAAAGAAGAAAGGAAAGAGAAAGAAAGGTTTGAAACAGAGGGGGAATGGAATACTAACAGTACGTAAAGGTTGAGAGAATTGTAGGTTACACGTGTATATATCAAGGTCTGAAAGAGGATAAAATATAATGAATAGTGAAATATTATGGTTGAACCAGAATAGAAGTAACACTGAAGTGAGATACTTATCTATGCCAGGTATTGGAGGTTACTTATATCTAATAATCAGAACTTAATCACTAAACCCAGCATTTCTGTAAGAGCAAAAAAAGAAAGAGAATGGTAGAAGTCTATATGTGAATGTGACGACTGATTATGTGAACAACTCTGTAATTTCTCCTCTGCTATTTCTCCTTCTCCCCTCCCCCAACTGTTTAGTTGCCTGTGTTCCAAGGATCCAAAGCCCAGCTCTGATGCTACACAGCTGCATAACCTTGGGACACATATCTGAGAAAATCACTAAGTTATGAGAGAACCTGCAAGAAGATAAGAAGGGCAAAAGCAGGGCGAGGCTAGCTGAGAACTTTGGGTCAGATCAAGCCACTAATATCAACAGTGAAAGCTAGATGAAACTGGTTTGATCATTAAAATCATGTGTTAACTTTTTCAGTAGTGACCAGGAATATCACTATTCATGTACTGGGGCTACATTAGGTGACAATTATATTAGGATACCTAACAAGATATTGTAAAATGTATGTTTAATAGAATTGGGAAAGATCTACTGTAAATGTAATCTTACTCATGATAAAAGAGAACATATTGGTTAACTAAACAATTATATGAGGAATGAGAAACATTTCATCATTGTCACATGTTATGGGGAGATATTAGGTAAAAAGTTTTAAGGGATAAGGCTTAAGGAAATATTAGTATATCTCTTAAGACACCCTGTTGTATGGTTAATCATATCTGAATGGATAGTTTTATTAATTGTGATAATCATAAAATAGTATAGAATCAAAATGTTTATGCTTATAATGATTATACAGCTAATGAAACATTCTGTGATTATGTAAACTGAATGAAAATTGACAATACCATAAGTTTAACTTAGGTATCAACGGGGAGAGAAGTGTCATAAAGGACTGTTTGAACACCTACCTAGAAGCCACTGGCATGTCAGTATGACACTCTGCTTCTGAGTACACAGCTGGGGTTGGTCTCCCTGCTGTTTCTCCAACTGGGTAACTATGACCGAGTGTGTGAGGGAATAAATTAACATACTGTATAAAGTTATCTGCTATTAATAATAGCTTGATTCTATTAATAAGAGCTTTATAAAAGCTGTTATTAATGAATATTGGTTGTGATCTGTGTCTCCCCCAACTCAATCCCTATCAGGGTAAATGGAATTTACAACAAAATCACTTCCTTTTGTTCATTCTAAACCTCATACCTACGAGTTTCACTTGATACCCTTAATCTCTTTCACCGAATAAGACAGTTTACAGTTGCTGCCTTTTCCATGCCACTCATGACTGTACAAATCTTCATGATACAGGTAAATAGTGGATTTATACAGAGGCGCAGCAGTGCTCTTGTTTAGCGCTCTATTCTTTTCCTAATAATTTCTTGCATTTCATTTGGGTTTTTCTTGGACCATTACTGAGCCGATATCTTTATGTGTAACCCCAAAACCTGATTTCTGTTTGATGGCAGTCAACTCAGAGCCCACAATTTTTATATATAAACTTCAGATACATGTTTTCCCCAGCATGCATCTCTACATTTACCCATATTGAACTTTAGGTGCCATTTTATCACCTGGTCATCCAGTACTGTAAAGGCCTCCTGCAACCTTTCATCACCAACATTTATCTTTACTGTCTGGAATAACTTTATTGGTGCCAGTGTCACCTCACTATTTAACCTCTTTTCCAGGTCATTCATGAATATGTCATAACTGACCACAGTCTCCTACCTTCTATTTCCCAATCTGAAATTAATTATTTCTTCATAGACAGATGGAAATTGCCTACCTATTCTCATTCATCCCTTCTATTTATGCATCCAAAGGTATTACATCTTTCTACCACAGCATTATCCTGGGAGCTTGTGTTGCATGTCCATTATGAACACTAACCCCTCTTCAAAGTTACCACTCCCAAACTGCACACACCCTGATTCTCTGGATGTGACTCATATCCTAGATGTTCAACTTGACATTTCATGATACTTACAGCCATTTTATTTGGGTGGCCATAAATCACCAGTGATAATTTATGCTCAATATGAATCCCCCATCATTTACTATTCAGCTCTAAGTTTTGTTCTGTGGGGGTTTGGTTTGGTTTTGTTTAAAGAAACTAACATCAGTAACCTAGAGACCCACTCAGCTGCTTTCCCCAGCCTTGTTTATGCCTACTAAATATTGCTACAAGTCTCTTGAACTGAAGTGGGGAGCAAAGTTAATTCATCTGTCTCCTTTAATGAGTATATTCAGCCTCTCTCTTCCAAACTACAGAATACGAATGTATTGAATATTTGTCTCTTCTGCATTGTAACCAGTTTCACAGTCTACACAGAGTAATATTAGTTGTATCTGACTGACATGGCTGAGAAAAATGTCCCTCTCAATGGCTTCAGCCTCCTTTACTTTATACATTTTTAATTACTATCAAATTGACATCTGCCATCAACTTCCCCTTTTCCTTAGTGGCACATTTTAAATTTCCCCCCATTTTTCTCTTTTGAATTAAGAAAAATATCTATTTTTAAAGATAGTTTATTAGACATTTTAAAATATATATTTTAACCATTTTGAAGTTATTGCAGTATAGGCCTGCATGATGTATGCTTTATGAACTTTGTTCTTTAGTCAGCTAATGATTTACATGGAACATGAAAATTTTGATGAAAAGCAGATGTGTCATACCTTAAATCTCCATCTAGTAACAACTACAAACTTGAGCGTGTGGTCCTTGCCAAGAATCTCTTCATTGCATAATATATCCAGCTGATGTAAAAAGAAGAAATAATTAATTCACTGAGACACAGAACATGGCTTTGAAACAATACACTTCTGATAAGGCCCAATAAAAAGATCAAAGAAACAGAACTCAATTCTCATGTAAAGACAGCTTTGTCCTTTGACATGCTATGAAAATTGTTTACACAGTACCCAGCAAGTAACTTTCTACTTTGAAAATACATTTTAAAAGGCTATCCCCTGCTTATACATCAGTGTTTAGGGCTTTTTTTGAAGACACTTTATAGTTGTTTTTACTTTTCTATGTCAGCTTTGAAAGATTTTGATATTGGAAACAGCAATGGTATGGACTCATAAGCAAATGTGAGATCATGTGACCAGCCATCAGCTGAATTGCAACAGATGATCATGCACATGATCTTAGCCTATTTGACTGCAAGGTGATGTGTACTGAAAGGGTAAGTCACCATGGAAGTGACATATGCTAATGGTACTTTACCACAACCCGAGAAAGCTAAGAATGTGCATGCAGTCCACTAACATGGCTTAGCTGACAGACAATAACTCAAACCAGGATTTGTCTATAGCATTCAACCAAGTGTTCACATCCTTAGGGCCTTCCTCCTCAAAACATATTTTTCACTGGACATACCAATACACTGTTTCCACAAAAATGCCATGTGCCCTTAAAGGGGGCGGGAGGACTCCTGAAACACAAGTACTGTTGAATGAACATTCTTACATTTCAATAAGAGCCAAGTAGGTTGCAAAACCAGAGATTGCTGCAGTGGAATAGTGAGTTTAAACACAAAAGCAAAAGGTGTAATTAGTAAGAAAGCAATCCAGGTTTCTGAAAGGTGTTAGGAATTTTAACACAGATGCTAGATGGGCCAACCATAGGTGACATACAGCTGGATCTACTACTCACCAAAAAGGAAGAACTTTCTAGGGACATCATAATCAATGGCAGCCTTGGTTGTAACAACCATGAAATAGTGAAGTTCAAGACCCTGAAGGGAGCAAGGAAATCAAGTAGCAGAGTACAGATCCTGGGCTTCAGTAGAGCAGAAATTTGCTTTTTCAGGAAGCTGGTAAGTGGGATCCCATGAGAGGCAGCTCTGAAGGGCAAAGGAGCTCAAGAGATGACAAGTCTTTAAGGACAACGTCCTCCAAGCACAAGAACAGTCCATCCCAATACTCAGAAAAATGAGTAGATGTATCAGGAGACCAGCTTGGCTAAACAGGGAGCTCATGAGAAAAAGGACATATACAGGAGGTGGAAGTGAGGACAGACTACAAAGGAGGAATATAGAAACATTGCCCGGGTATACAGGGATGGTTTGGGGAAAGCCAAAGCTCAGCTGGAGCTGAAACTGGCAAAGGACATCAAGGGCAACAAGAAGAACTTCTACTGCTACATTATCAATAAAAGAATAAACAAGGAAAATGTGAGCCCACTGCTGCATGGGGTGGACAATTTAGTGACAATGTCTGCAGATAAGGTTGAGGTACTCAGTGCCTTCTTTGCCTTGGTTTTCACCAACAAGGTCTCCCAGGCCTTTTTGTGCCTAGAGACAGGGTTCAAGGAGGAGACGAACAGCCAGTAGCAGAGGAGGATCGAGTCAGGGATCTATTGAGAAATCTCAACCCATACTAGTCCATGGGACCAGATGGGATGCATCCAAGGGTGCCACAAGAGTTTGCTGATGTCATTGCGAGGCCACACTATCATCACTGAAAGGTGACAGAGATCAGGGAAGGTACCCGATGACTAGAGAAATGTTGTACCCATCTTCAAAAAGGGCAAGAAGGACTATCTGGGGAACTAGAGGCCAGTCAGCCTCACTTTGGTGATCCCTGGGAAAGTCATGAAGTGAGTCCTCTTGGAAGCCATTTCTGGGCACATAAAGGCAAAGGTAAATCCATGCTGGCTATTCCCAATCACCAACGGAAAAAATCATGCTTGACCAACCTGACTGCCTTCTTTAATGAAATGACTAGATCCATGGATGAGGAGAGAACAGTGGATGTTGTCAACCTTGACTTAAGCAAGGCTTTCAGCACCATCTTGCACAGCATCCTTGTATCCAAATTGGGACATTATGATCTAGATGGGTGGACTACCTGATGGGTGAAGACCCAGGTGGATTGTCAGGCTCAGAGGGTAGTGGTTAATGGGTTGTACTCTATACAGAGGCCAGTGACATGCGGAGTATTGCAGGGGTCTATCCTGGGACCTGTGCTGTTGAATGTCTTTATCAGTGACCTGGAGGAGGAGACAGAATCCACCTCATCAAGCTTGTGGATGACACCAAACGGGGGAGTGCAGCTGACACACTTGAGGACGGGGCTGCCATTCAGAGGGACCTAGACGGGCTAGAAGGATGAGATGACAAGAATCTCATGAAATTCAACAAGAACAACGGCAAAGTCACGAGACATTACAAGGTGGGTAGCAGCTCTGCTGAAAAGGACCTGGGGGTCCTGGTTGAAAGCAAGTTGAACATGAGTCAGCAGTGTGCTCTGGTAGTGATGAAGCCTAACAGGATACTGGGATGTATCAACAGAAGCACAGCCAGTAAACTGAAGGAAGTCAATGGAACAATGTCCAAGTGGAAACCAGCAATGAGTGGTGTCCCTCAGAGGTCCATACTGGGACCAATACTATTTAATATCTTCATCAACGATGTAGACAGTGGGATTGAGTGCATCCTCAGCAAGTTTGCAGATGACACCAAGCTGAGTGATGCAGTTGATTCCCTAGAGGGAAGGGATGCCATCCAGAGGGACCTTGACAGGCTTGAGGAGTGGGCCCCTGCGAACCTCATGAAGTTCAACAAGGCCAAGTGCAGGGTCCTGCACCTGCGTTAGGGCAATTCCCAATATCAGTACAGACTGGGAGATGAATGAATTGAGAGCAGCCCTGCAGAGAAGGACTTGGGGATACTGGTGAATGAAAAATTGGACATGAGCCGGCAATGTGCGCCTGCAGCCCAGAAAGCCAATCGTATCCTGGGCTGCATGAAAGGAAGCATGGCCAGCAGGGCGAGGGAGGTCATTCTCCCCCTCTATACTCCACTCTCATGAGACCCCACCTGGAGTACTGCATCCAGCTCTGGGGTCCCCAGCACAGGAAAGACATGGACCTGTTAGAGCGGGTCCAGAGGAGGGCCACAAAAATGGTCAGAGGGCTGGAACACCTCTCCTCTGAAGAAAGGCTGAGAGAGTTGGGGTTGTTCAGCCTGGAGAAGAGAAGGCTCTGGGGAGACCTTATTGCGGCCTATCAATATATAAAGGGGGCTTATAAGAAAGACGGAGAGACACTTTTTACCAAGGCCTGTAGTGACAGGACAAGGGGCAACAGTTTTAAACTGAAAGAGGGTAGTTTTCGATTGGATATAAGGAATAAATTATTTACGATGAGGGTGGTGAGACACTGGAACAGGTTGTCCAGAGAAGTTGTGGATGCCCCATTACTGGAAGTGTTCAAGGTCAGGTTGGAATGGTCTTTGAGCAACCTGATCTAGTGAAAGATGTCCCTGCCCATGGCTGGGGGGTTGGACTAGATGATCTTTAAAGGTCCCTTCCAACCTTCCATTTTATGATTCTGTGATTCTAAGTGATTATTCCCCTTTCCTCAGCATTCATTAGACCACATCTGGAATGCTGCATCCAGTTTTGGCCCCTCCAGTACAAGAAAAATGTTGATAAACTTGAGCAAGTTCAGAGGAGGGTCACCAAGATGGTCTTGGTGCTTGAACACAGGCCCACAAGGAGAGGTTGAGGGAACTGGGCCTATTTATCTTGGAGAAGAGAAGGCTTAAAGGGGACCTAGTTACAACCTTCCAATACCTAAGAGAAGCCTATAGAGAAGATAGAGCTAGGCTCTTTACTGAGGTGCATGGTGGGAGAATGAGAGACAATGGTCATCAATGGAAACAGAGGAAGTTCTGACTGGATATAAGGAGAAAAAAAAATCTCTACAAGGATAATTAAGCACCAGAACAAGTTGCCCAAAGAGGTCATGGCATCACCATCCTTGGAAGTTTTCAAGATTGAGAGATGGCAGTTTGAGAATCAGACTGGATGGAGGGGGACTGTGACTAATACCAACAAAAGGGGAACAGAGGCTGTGTTTTCACATGCCTGCCATTATGTGTTCTAGTTTTAGAATCTGCAATGACAGAACTTGCAGAGGATAGAAAAGCCTCTTTCTTCCCTTACCCTCCACCATGATTTCTTCCCACGAACAGTCCAATTATGTACTCCCTGCAGGGAAGGTAGCACCAGCTGATACTACACAAGGCTGAGTTTCACTCAGAGTAGAGAAGCAGAAGAAAGTATATATGCTGCTTTCTATTAAATCAGTCTTTCAGTAGTGTCCAAGTGTTATAATCCATTCTCTGCATTGAGTGAAACATCTCTGCTAGGGCAGTGTATCCCTTCATTTAGGACCACCAAACAAAGCATCTTGCAGGAGTCAGTTTTAACACAGGTGGATGTGCTGGTTTTGGCTGGGATAGAGTTAATTTTCTTTATAGTAGCTAGTATGGGGCTATGTTTTGGATTTGTGCTGAAAACAGTGTTGATAACACAGAGATGTTTTAGTTATTGCTAAGTAGAGCTTATACTAAATCAAGGACTTCTCAGCTTCCCATACTCTGCCAGGTGCACAAGAAGTTGGGAGGGGATACAGCTGGGACAGCTGACCCCAACTGACCAAAGGGCTATTCCATACCATATGACGTCATGCTCAGTATATAAAGCTGGGGAAGAAGAAGGAAGGGGGGGACATTCAGAGTGATGGCGTTTGTCTTCCCAAGTAACCATTACGCGTGATGGAGCCCTGCTTTCCTGGAGATGGCTGAACACCTGCCTGCCCATGGGAAGTAGTGAATTAATTCCTTGTTTTGCTTTGCTTGCATGCGCGGCTTTTGCTTTCCCTATTAAACTGTCTTTATCTCAACCCTCGAGTTTTCTTACTTTTGCTCTTCCGATTCTCTCCCCCATCCCACCAGGGGGGAGTGAGCGAGCGGCTGTGTGGTGCTTAGTTGCTGGCTGGGGTTAAACCACGACAGTGGAAAACACATAACCAAGCCTTTTGGTATGTTTTAAAATTGGTCATGGAACAATGCACCGAGCTGCACTGCCAACTCTGTATAAAGCCAAGAACCAGTAAGAGCTATATCTCCATTGTATTGGAGGGGGAGAAAAAAAGGGAAGATGACCAGCATCCTTAAATTAAAAAGGGGGGAGGTAAATTTGGAGAAAAACCTATTTGTCTGCATTCAGCTCCTCAACTTAAATAGCCATTTTCTATTCCTTTGTATTAGGAAATAGTGTGTGCTTCAGTTTTTTTAAAAATCTGGTTGGAAGGAAAGACCCTGTTTTGAAAATAATCCATAAGACTTTCATTTGCAAAATATTTTTTAAACATTAAAACATTACCTCATTAAAAGAAGAAAGGTTAAGTTTTTTAGCAATGAACTTCTTTAGATGCAAGACTGTTGCTTGTGCTGAGCAGCGGATCCATTTTCGTTTCAATCCACGTAATTTGCTGCTATTGCATTCCAAGCAGATGCTTACCTTTAGGAAAAAGCAAACACAGTCAGGGCTAGTTGACAGAATTTTCTGCAGTCCCCATTATGCATTTCACATGCAGCATTTATTAGTCCAACAAAAAGGTGAAAATGTAGAATACCAGTATTCTTTAAAGCTAAATGCATGCAGTGTCATTAAAAAAAAGGTTGTCTAGTATTTTGTCAGCTTACTGTTAAGCACCATTCAACTCAAAAGGGATCTGGACAAAAGTTAAAGGCAGAACTTTAGGGCTGCCTTTTCAAGAGCTTTATTCTAACTGCAGAGGTTACAACTAGTTCAGAAGAAGCCTAGGTCAAGGCCAAAGCGAGATATCTAATATGAAAACCTGTCAGGACCCTGAGCTCATTCCCCTCCCCTCTGGGGGTTTGGTTGCCTGAGCCCCAGGCCAATTTTGATAAGCAGCTGTATGACCATGAAACTATTGTGAAGAAAGAGCTGGTTGAGAAAAAGCTTGAAGAATTTTCAGCGTGAGCTCACTCTGCTCCACTTAGCAGCATCATTTAAGCTGAAGCTCCCTCCCTTGGTTGGTCCCCCTGCATGAGCTACATTGCAGCCATGCCCGTGCCTGGCCTAGACCCTGACCCACAGATTAGACTTCCTGGCTTGACCTTGGACCTGTCTCATCACTATGGACCTGGCTTGGTGATCACTGGACTGTGTATGATGTCGGTTACTATCGTCTCTGGACCTGACTTTAACTTGCTGATTTCACTTTCTGGCTTAACCTTGGACCTGCCTCATCACTAAAGATTTACCTGGTGATCACTGGACTGTGGCTGAATCTGGTCACTGTCACCAGAGCTGCTATGCACTCCTTATTCAGGTATTGTGGGACTGCACCCCTTGTTGGTGAGGTCAGTGCCCTGCCTACCTTGCTGTCACTCTTGGCTCCTGGCTTGCCTGCCCCTATGGAGCAGCAGCCTGCCCTTGCTGCTCCCTGACAAAACCATTATCACTTTTTAATGACTATTTCTAATCTAACCTCTGAATCCAGTAACATAGTTTAATATTTAAGGCATGTTTTAAAACAATATTTTGAACTTTAAAATTTACTGATGCAGATGATGTAACAAATTTTTGAAGTTCAAAAGAATATATGGGAAAAAATGGCCTTTTGATCTCTGCTTCAATTCCCTCTTCTCAATCATCTATTTTCTTTATTTAGTGTAAGCTCTTTAGGATAAGTTTTATTCTGTGCACTTAAATGATCTGGTACAAAGCACAATCCATCTGAATACTACCATTGCACTATCATTAAATGGAAAATTAATCCAAATTTAATTTACTTTGGACACAGTTAGCAGGGAAACATGAAGGCAGTAACTTGTGTATTCCAATAGCAAGTTTCATACTCAAACAGGTTTTGTGTTTAAAACTTGACACTAAATACTAAGTAAAAAAAGACTTTTCATTCTAATTATTGAAACATATTCAGTCCTGATGCACTGGAGTGGCATGGGAGTAGACTCTCAGATAAAGGGCCCAAATGACTTGAAATCTAGTTGACATGAAAGTCAACACAGAGTTTAGCCAATACTCAGGAAACTCAGAAATAGTTATAACTATCAAACCTTAATGAAATTCTCAAAACCAAATTTCTCCACAGCTACCTAAATAAAAAAGATGAAGCTCAAGTTTACACAAAAGCATGGGAGAACACTGTATCTTGTCTCTGTCAGAGGGAAAAAAGTTTATTAAAAAAAAAAAAATCACTTAAAGATAAAGTGGAAATACAAAATAAAACTAAGAAATGCCCTATATCAGAAGTAAGCCCACCTGTTCATCACTTCGATGATAGTCATTATCTTCTTCCTGTTTTTCTTCAGAAGTTTCTTTGTTTGAATTTTCATCTGGTTTAGTTTCACCTTTCAGAATAAAGCAGAGCATTACAATAATTAAATTAGACAGATGACAGGTAATCCTGAAACAAAGTCAAGACTATAAGAGCAACTGTGGTTTTTTTTGTTTGAGTTTGGTTTTTTAAGTATTTAGGCTTGTCAGAGCATGATCAGCTTCTCTTCTAACCAGGAAAAGAGTTGGAAAGCAGCTTTATTCTTGGTAGCAGACATGTGGACACTAATCCAAAGCTTCCCAAAAAATCAGTTCAAGACACCTTGCTACAAATTTGTCAGGGCTCATTCACTATTCTGTAAAACTGATATGCTCTCCTGACAGTCACAAATTTGAGAATTCTTTTGCCCTTGGATAAATGCACACACACACACATTTTAAGTATAACCACCACACCATTTCTATCACAAAATTACACTTAACATCAGCAGTTTCTGAAGTTAATGCAATTCAGGACTGGGATAAAAAGTAACCTTTTCTTATCATAGAGTTCCCACATAGATACTACTGAAGATCTTCACCAGGAACACATTACATCCAGCTAAAAGAACACATTCTATAAACAAGTGTGATGCAAAACAATACTGCACTTAGATGGTGAGTTCAAAGTGGTGAGTTCTTGTATATAGTCCAATATATAAGCACAACCAAGCCTTGTACAATATTCTTGAGGTAAAGGCTGTAGATGTTATCTACCTGGACTTTAGTAAAGCCTTTGACACTGTCTCCCACAGCATTCTCCTGGAGAAGCTGGCGGCTCATGGCTTAGGCGGGTGTACTCTTCGCTGGGTAAAAAACTGGCTGGATGGCCGAGCCCAGAGAGTTGTGGTGAACAGAGTTAAATCCAGTTGGTGGCCGGTCACAAGCGGTGTTCCCCAGGGCTCAGTTTTGGGGCCAGTCTTGTTTAATATCTTTATCAATGGTCTGGATGAGGGGATCGAGTGCACCCTCAGTAAGTTTGCAGATGACACCAAATTGGGTGGGAGTGTTGATCTGCTTGAGGGTAGGAAGGCTGTACAGAGGGATCTGGACAGGCTGGATCGATGGGCCGAGGTCAATTGTATGAGGTTTAACAAGGCCAAGTGTCGGGTCCTGCACTTGGGTCACAATAACCCCATGAAACGCTACAGGCTTGGGGAAGAGTGGCTGGAAAGCTGCCAGGCAGAAAAGGACCTGGGGGTGCTGGTTTACAACCGGCTAAATATGAGCCAGCAGTGTGCCCAGGTGGCCAAGAAAGCCAACAGCATCCTGGCTTGTATCAGAAATAGTGTGGCCAGCAGGACTAGGGAATTGATTGTCCCCCTGTACTCAGCACTGGTGAGGCCGCACCTTGAATACTGTGTTCCGTTTTGGGCCCCTCACTACAAGAGAGACATTGAGGTGCTGGAGCATGTCCAGAGAAGGGCAACGAAGCTGGTGAAGGGTCTAGAGCAGAAGTCTTATGAGGCCCAGCTGAGGGAACTGGGGTTGTTTAGTCTGGAGAAAAGGAGGCTCAGGGGAGACCTTATTGCTCTCTACAACTACCTGAAAGGAGGTTGTAGTGAGGTGGGTGTCGGTCTCTTCTCCCAGGTAACAAGCAATAGGACGAGAGGAAATGGCCTCAGGTTGCGTCAGGAGAGGTTTAGATTGGATATTAGGAAAAATTTCTTTACTGAAAGGGTTATCAAGCATTGGAACAGGCTGCCCAGAGAGGTGGTGGAGTCACCATCCCTGGAGGAGTTAAAAAAATGTGTAGACGTGGCACTTCAGGACATGGTTTAGTAGGCATGGAGATGCTGGGTTGACGGTTGGACTAGACGATCCTAGAGGTCTTTTCCAACCTTAATGATTCTATGATTCTATGATTATACAGCAATTATGAGTGCTAATAAATATTAGCTAGACACCTACCTCTGACAGATCCTTTCAGCAGCTTAATGGCAGTCTGCGCCCCCACCCGAAGACAGAATAAACGTAAGACCATTTACCATTGCGATGTGAATCTAGATGTTGCTTTGCAGAGCATGTCTCCCCTTTGACGTCCCCTGGTACTTCCATACCCAGTTTGTGATAGAATTCCCTCTGCTTTTTCATTTCCGCTGTTTAAAATTGTAAATATTAGTTATCTAATAATGTTATAGCACAATATTTATCAAGGTATTCCAAAACCCTCCTCTGTTCTGTAAAAGAAGCTGGTCAGGCAGGAAGTGGTATTAGCACTTTTTGCTACTTCTCTGCTCTTGCTGCCATAATCGAGTTACCCCAGATCTTATTCTCAAGAGGCAAAATACTACCAAGTCATTTGCAGAGCTATTATTACACCATTCTGTTATTACATATAAAATAAATTTAAATACTATACCATACTTTGTGTTTTTCCCCCTTCAATATTTCTGTCAAAATATTGGTTTTGAATTTTTATCCATATTTCTGATTTTCAATATCCTAGAAACAATTTTAAAATAATCTCTTTACCTAAACTTGCTTATAAATGTCTGATAATGTCCTCACTTGACAGCTTAATTGGATTGAAATATTCTACTTAAATAAAAGTAGCAACACACCACTGGAAAATAATACTGAACAATTACTATAAAGCATTCCTTTAGTTCAACAGATTCATTATCAAAGTAGATTATAAGAACACAAATGCAAAGGTACCTGCTAGCAAAGGATTTAAGTACATCTTAGGAGAAGAAAAATTCACTGAAACTAAAAGTTATGCTAAATCAGTATTTTACCTCTGAGAACTCTGCAAAGCTGTCAAAAAAGACATGAATATGTACACAGTTTATTAAAGAAGAATGTATGCAAATTATAGAATGCCAACATGAAAAAGTTGTAGTGCTATTTAGGTTTACATAATGTTACTTTTCCCTGAAATAACATCAGCATTTTCATTTCTGAAGTTTTTTCAGTAACACTGCTAGTACAAGTCTAAAATTAAAAAAAGCACTGAAGTAGAGTGGAAAAGTAGTGCTAGAACTGGAACAAGTGAAGATGGTATTTTTCATCCCCCCATGAACATTTTCCTCACTTCCTCCTTTCATTAATGTAAAGGAACTATGTGTAAATCTAACATTCAGTAAAAATAGGTCATACCAGAAAACTTACCTTCTTGGAGGCCTGGCACAAGTTTGTAAACAATATCTTGCATTGTTCTATCATGACTAGCAGGGAAAAAAGAAAAATTGAAGGTTTAAATTAGCCACCTTGATTCAAAACATTTATCTTAAAGAGATTCAGTATGAAATCAACTCTACAAACCTCTAAAGTCTTGTAAGAAATAAAATTATTTATCTTGGATAACTGAAATATCAAACATGAGATAACAGTAACAAGAAAGGAATGCATATAAGGTTCAGGCTAAGACAAGAACTGACAAAAGTTAAACTGACAAAAGTTTAACAGAAATGCTAGGAAGGATGCTAGGAAGGATGGTGTTTATGATGCAAAGGATGGCATCTTGTGAGAGATGCCATATACCTGTATGTGTATCTAACATAACTCTCAAAATTCCTTGACAATTTTGACAAAAGCAATTTTTTTTTAATTTTCTGTTTCTAGACACTAGACACTTTTCTGTTTCTAGAAATTAGACTGTTTCTTATCCCTTTTAATTAATCTCTCATGTTGCTAGGTTGTTTAGTTATCCGTATGGGCTTTTTAAAAAACATGAGGAAAAAAGCCTATAGGGAAAAAAAAGAAGAGAACAAAGAAGAGAACAAAGGAAAGAAAATTTGTGTTTGCTCTTATAATCCAGCATTTTACCCAAGAGCAACATGATATAGCTCAGAATCCCATCTAGCTAAAAAGGGTGGAACAAAAAAAGACAGACTGATCCAGCACATAAGGAAGGAAATGGTGGGGGAAGCAGGACTGGTTAAGATTCTAAACACTGATGTTTTCAACCAAAGTTTAACTACAAGCTGCCATTTCCTGGATTACTCTAAAACAAGCCATTGCCTGAAAGGACCAGAACATTACCCTGACTTCCAAACTATAAATAAAATCTAATACAAGCTAAAATGTCAGCCTCAGCTGCTACCGGGGCATTAACCCCACAAGAGTTTACGATACCAAACTCCAGCTTTGACTCTCAGGTTAGGATTTTTAAATGTCATTTACAGATTGCAGGAACATCTCCAAAAACATTTCAATCTAAATAAATGATTTTAGCCACCAGCATGAGAGCAGAGGTGAGAATTTAACAGCATTCTTAATGATGAAACATGAGATGTGTTTGTTTTGCCTATTCCCCAGATGGATGGGGATGAATTAGATCACAGATTCTTGTAACTAAGGCATAATACAAAGTTCCTCCCTATTAATTCTCTATTGAAGAAACCATAGACTTCAAAAAGCAGGTTGGACAAAGGCTATCTGTTTTGATCTTTAAGGAGCAGTATTTTGTAACTAGCTGAGGAAAATACTTCTCTAGGAGGGCATCTTCATTTTTTGAAGCAGTAGAGCAAAGAACCTAGACTGAAGAAGGGGATCAATTTTTAAAAAGACATAATACTGTGCATTCAGTGTCCACAAACAACTGTCAAATCCACTTCTAACTACTCAATTTGAGGCTATGATCCCAGGCCTCGCAGCATGGAAAACAGGCTTCTGAACCAATACACGGATGTATTCCTGTAGCTTTACAGAGGACAACCATGTTGTCTTAAGTGCCGTTTGTTTCTTCTTGCCTACTGGCATGTATTTGTCATTACTGTTTTATAATATTTCAAAATATACTCTAGTACAGTCTCTACATCATTCTCAGAAGGTATAAGAAAAACCTATCTTATTTCTGACTCTTGAAGGGGACTCAGTTTTGAGCAATTCAGAAAGTTTTTATAGGACATGCACAATTCTCAGTGAAAGTGGAGAAAGAATCACATTCCTTTTCTATAGCCACTTATTCAAAAGCTGCACTAGAACTGAGACATGCACATTTGAAGCAGTGCCACAAACTAAAAGAAACTTTGCATGGAGGTAGACAAGAGTCTACACAACATACAGCAGCTACTGTGAACACACTGTCTCAATACATTTCTATCAATAAAAGTTGCTATGGTACAAATCTCTAGTGCAGATCCGGCCAAGTCAGGTGGTATAAACATTTGACTGATATCTCTGAAATTTTTAAAATGAGAGGAAACTGTTGAAGAAAAAGAAAGGTACTGTACAAATAAACAGAAAATACACTGAAAAAGAAGGAAATCATGGTACAACACCCTGTTCATTTTAGGTCACACAGTAAGGGAGCCCTGTATGGGAATGGAAAGAAGTAGGCACAAATCTTTCAGAGGCTGTTCTGTTCAAGATGTTGAAGTCACTACTCAAACTTTTCTGCTACCAACTTTCTTATCTGCACCTATGAACTAAACAGTTCTTTGAAAGACTAAATCAACAATAATGCTGTGTATTTGCAAAGTCTTTGAACACACCCTCTCAGTCACTGAAAACCACTGTCCAATTGCCAGTCATTGTTCTAAGGATTTAATACAAGTGTAATTCATGTAGATGTTCCATATGTGCAACTTCTACGATCCAGGCATACAAAACAGGAAGTGACTAAATCTCATTAAACTTCACTCAGGAATTAAACAATAAAGTCTACTGTGTTTGTCCGATTCAAGAGAAAAGGATTTGCTTCAAAAGAATTGCAAATTCACAGCAGAATTCAATATCTTACCTCTTTTATATAAATCTTCTATCTTCTACTCAAGCTTCTTTATATATATTTAAAATACTGATAAGCAAATAAAAAACGTAGAAAGAAATTGTGCTGTATTTGACAGGTTTGTACAGCCCAGAGAGTAACTAGTTGTGCTTTTCCTTTCATACTGCACACTTACCCTATATACTGTAATGGATGGCTTTGGTGTATAACAATCCGACATGTTGGACAGGTGTTGTTTTCCTCCAAATACTTCACCAAGCAGCTTCTACAGACTAATAACAAGAACAATAATAATTAAAAAGAAATAAAACAAGATGTAGTTTGAAGACACCTGTGAGGTCGCCAGGGGTATGAGCAGGTTTCTGACACCCTTGGGCTGTGCCTGTGGAGGGACCGGCCGGCAGGTGACAGGTCTTGCAAGAGGGGCGGGCAAGAGTTGGGCGGTGCTGGCGGTCCCCATGGCCAGTTCAAACCCAGGGAAGCCGCATATAACTGGCTCCTAGAGAGCGCTAATGACCAAGAGTATGGCATCGGTTGGGAGCCACATCGGCAGTTTGCATGAAAAAGGCAGCACACTGTCATTTGTTGGGCTGCTCCCTGCTCTGCCCATCTGCAGGCTTAGGCTGCAGCCCTGATGGTCACCACAACTAACTGGTGGCTGTGCAAGCCTACCCAGAAGCTTGAGGTCACGAGGGAATTAAAGGATGACATCTTTCAAAAGAATTACCATTCTACAAGTAAGTAAGTGGGCCATTTTTCTTCTGAGAACTATAAGGCGACTGTGTCCTCCAGAAAGAAAATGGGGTCCACCTGCCGCAACTGCAAGGCTGAGCCTAAAACCCAAAGAGAAGCACTAGAAGAAAGTATCTCTTCCTCCCTTGCCTCAGCTGTGGAGAAACTGGTCCAGCAACTAAAAGAGGACAGATCCTATTTTCCACATGTATGGACCAGTATCTCAGCTATTAGGAGTCAGCGTTCCTCTGCTCAAGAGAGAGGATATAGAGGGTACACACCACGGGGCACCCGATGGTTTTACCTGTGTGACCACGGAGAGGACATGAGGAAGTGGGATGGAAAACCTACCTCGACCCTAGAGGCGCGGGTACGTGAGTTGCAAGGAAAAACAATCACCAAAGGGGGTTCTTCCAGGAAAATTGCTGCTCCAGTTTCCAGTGGACAGTTCCCCAAGCAGAGTAAAAGGGCTGATCTTACTCCTGATTTTAATGAAGGAACTCTTGACTCGTATGTAAAAGAAGTGGGTAACGAATACTATGACCAGGACTAGAGGGGCCCTGCCTCCAGCCAGGTGGAGGAAAGGGACAACCGGGTTTACTGGACTGCGTGGATTCAATGGCCTGGCACATCAGACCCACAGGAGTATAAAGCTCTAGGAGACACCGGTGCACAGTGTACCCTAATGCCATCAAGCTATATAGGGGCAGATCCCATCTGTATTTCTGGAGAGACAGGGGGATCCCAACAGCTAACTGTATTGGAGGCCAAAGTGAGCCTAACTGGGAATGAATGGCAAAAGCACCCCATTGTGACTGGCCCAGAGGCTCCGTGCATCCTTGGCCTAGACTACCTCAGGAGAGGGTATTTCAAGGACCCAAAAGGGTACCGGTGGGCTTTTGGTATAGCTGCCTTGGAGATGGGGGAAATTAAACAGCTGCCCACCTTGCCTGGTCTTTTAGAGGACCCTTCTGTTGTGGGGTTGCTGAGGGTTGAAGAACAACAGGTGCCAATTGCCACCACAGTGGTGCACCGGAGGCAATATCGCACCAACCGAGACTCCCTGATTCCCATCCATAAGCTGATCCGGCGACTGGAGACTCAAGGAGTGATCAGTAAGACTTGTTCACCTTTTAAACAGTCCCATATGGCCAGTGAGAAAGTCTAATGGAGAGTGGAGACTAACAGTAGACTATCATGGCCTGAATGAAGTCACACCACCGCTGAGTGCTGCAGTGCCGGACATGCTGGAACTTCAATACGAACTGGAGTCAAAAGCAGCCAAGTGCTATGGCACAACTGATATCGCTAATGCATTTTTCTCAATCCCTTTGGCAGCAGGGTGCAGGCCACAGTTTGCTTTCACTTGGAGGGGCGTTCAGTACACTTGGAATCGACTGCCCCAGGGGTGGAAACACAGCCCTACCATTTGCCATGGGCTGATCCAGACAGCACTGGAACAGGGCGAAGCTCCAGAACATCTGCAATACATTGATGACATCATCATGTGGGGCAATACAGCAGAGGAAGTTTTTGAGAAAGGGAAGAAAATAGTCCAGATCCTCCTGAAAGCCGGTTTTGCCATAAAACAAAGTAAAGGTCAAGGGACCTGCACAGGAGATCCAGTTTTTAGGAATAAAATGGCAAGATGGACGTCGCCAGAGCCCAATGGATGTGATTAACAAAATAACAGCCATGTCTCCACCAACTAGCAAAAAGGAAACACAAGCTTTCTTAGGCGTTGTGGGTTTTTGGAGAATGCATGTTCCAAACTACAGTCTGATCATAAGCCCTCTCTACCAAGTGACCCAGAAGAAGAACAATTTCAAATGGGGCCCTGAGCAACAACAAGCCTTTGACCAAATTAAACGGGAGATAGTTCATGCAGTAGCCCTTGGGCCAGTCCAGGCAGGGCAAGATGTAAAAAATGTGCTCTACACCGCAGCCAGGGAGAATGGCCCTACCTGGAGCCTCTGGCAGAAAGTATCAGGGGAGACTCGAGGTCGACCCCTAGGGTTTTGGAGTCGGGGATACAGAGGATCTGAGGCCCACTATACTCCAACTGAAAAAGAGATATTGGCAGCATATGAAGGGGTTCGAGCTGCTTTGGAAGTGGTTGGTACTGAAGCACAGCTCCTCCTGGCACCCCGACTGCCGGTGCTGGGCTGGATGTTCAAAGGGAGGGTCCCCTCTAGACATCATGCAACTGATGCTACGTGGAGTAAGTGGGTCACACTGATTACACAACAGGCTCGAACAGGAAACCCCAGTTGCCCAGGAATCTTGGAAGTGATCATGGACTGGCCAGAAGGCAAAGATTTCGGAATATCCCCAGAGGAGGAGGTGACGCGTGCTGAGGAGGCCCCACTGTACAATAAACTACCAGAAAATGAGAAGCAATATGCCCTGTTCACTGATGGGTCCTGTCGTATTGTAGGAAAGCATCAGAGGTGGAAGGCTGCTGTATGGAGTCCTATAAGACAAGTTGTAGAAACTGCTGAGGGAGAAGGTGAATCGAGCCAATTAGAGAAGTAAAAGACATCCAGCTGGCTTTAGACATTGCTGAATGAGAAAAATAAATATGGGGAGGCCTGGAAGATTGATTATATCACACTCCCACAAACCCACCAAGGCAAGCGCCATGTGCTTACAATGGTGGAAGCAACCACCAGATGGCTGGAAACATATCCTGTACCCCATGCCACTACCCAGAACACTATCCTGGGCCTTGAAAAGCAAGTCCTATGGCGACATGTCACCCCAGAAAGAATTGAGTCAGACAACAGGACTCATTTCCGAAACAACCTCATAGACACCTGGGCCAAGCATGGCATTGAGTGGGTATATCACATCCCCTATCATGCACCAGCCTCTGGGAAAATCAAACGATACAATGGACTGTTAAAGACTACACTGCGAGCAATGGGTGGTGGGACATTCAAACATTGGGATACACATTTAGCAAAGGCCACCTGGTTAGTCAACACTAGGGGATCTGCCAATCAAGCTGGCCCTGCCCATTCAAAACTTCTACGTACTGTAGAAGGGGATCAAGTCCCTGTAGTGCATGTAAAAAATATGCTGGGGAAGACAGTCTGGGTTACTCCTGCCTCAGGCAAAGGCAAGCCCATTCGTGGGATTGCTTTTGCTCAAGGACCTGGGTGCCCTTGGTGGGTCATGTGAAAAGATGGGGAAGTCCGCTGTGTACCTCAAGGGGATTTGATTTTGGGTGAGAATAACCAATAAACTATTGTTTATTGATGGTATGTTATGATGTTAATTACTGTAGAATACTTACTGTATGTCATCACTTTTATGGTTGTTATATATCTTATCAACAGTATTACAGTAAGAATCACCCAGATTAATGAAGAATGAACTTTGATAAAACCAAGCAAAGTACAGCAGTGATGGAACCAGAACTGACTTCAGTATGCAACAATCTAACACCACACACCATCTCTCCTGCTCTGAAGGACTGTTATGACAGATGGAGCCCAAAATCATGGACTAAATGAACCCAATGGACATTTTAGAGGGATGGCCCATAGACCAAGGGAATGATATCTGTGTGTATATATCAAAAGACAGGGAAAGTGGTGGTGATTAATTGGAATGTATTGGAAAGGGTAGAACCTGGGCATGACGTAGATGGTATAGAATAAGGGGTGGATACTGTCCTGGTTTCATTTGAACAGAGTTAATTTTCTTCCTAGTAGCTGGTATAGTGCTGTGTTTTGGATTTTACTATGAGAATAATATTGATAACACATTGATGTTTTAGTTGTTGCTAAGTAATGTTTACATTAGTCAAGGACTTTTCAGCTTCCCATGCTCTGCCAGGTGCAGAAGAATCTGGGAGGGGGCACAGCCAGGATAGTTGATCCAAACTGGCCAAAGGGCTATTCCATACCATATGACATCATGCTCAGTATATAAACTGGGGGGAGCTGGCCGGGGGGCAGCGATCGCTGCTCAGGGACTGGCTGGGCATCAGTTGGTGGGTGGTGAGTGGCTGTATGACTTGGTTTTTTTCCCCGGGTTTTGTTCCTCTCTCTCGCTCTCTTCTTGTTTTCCTTTTCATTACACTTTATTATCAGCAGCAGCAGCATCAGCATCATCAGTATTATTATTATTATTTTCAATTATTAAACTGTTCTTATCTCAACCCATGATTTTTCTTACTTTTGCTCTTCAGATTTTCTCCCCCATCCCACCAGGGGGGGAGGGTGAATGAGCAGCTGTGTGGTGCTTATTTGCCAACTGAAGTGAAACCACGACAGGGGTTGCCCTCTATGTAAAAGAATGGACTGTGCAGAGCTGTCTTTGAAAAACAGCGATGAACAGGTTGAGAGCTTATGGGTTAAAATTAGGGGCCAAGCCAACAAAGGAAGCCTCATGGTTGGTGTTTACTACAGGCTGCCCAACCAAGGGGAGCCTGTGGATGAAGCGTTCTTACTTCAACTATGGGAAGCATCACAATCACAGGCCCTGATCCTGCTGGGGGACTTCAATCACCCTGACATCTGCTGGAAAAGCAGCACAGCAAGATGCAAGCAGTCCAGGAGACTCTTGGAGTGTGTCGAGGATAATTTCTTAATCCAGGTGATAGACAGCCCAACCAGAGGAGAAGGGTTACTGGACCTGTTGTTCACCAACACAGGTGAACTAATTGGAGAGGTCAAGACTGGTGGCAGCCTGGGCTGTAGTCATCATGCCCTGGTGGGATTCACAACCTTGAGAGCTATGGGCCAGGTGAAAAGTAGAGTCAGGACCCTTAATTTTAGGAAAGCAAACATTCCGTTGTTTAAGGAACTAGTGGATGTGACCTCCTTGGAAACTGCCCTCAGGGACAAAGGAGCTGAACATAGCTGGCAGCTCTTTAAGGACATTTTTCTGAGAGAGCAAGAACTCTGGATTCCCATGTGAAAGAAATCAGGCAAGGAAGGCAGGAGACCAGCATGATGGAGTAAGGACCTCCTGGTCAAACTAAAGTGTAAGAAGGAAATGCGTAGGCAGTGGAACCAGGGACATGTATCCTGGGAAGAATATAAGGACACTGCCCAGATACATAGGGATGGGATCAGGAAAGCTAAGGCGCAGTTGGAGCTGAATTTGGCAAGGGATGCGAAGAATAAGAAGGGCTTTTACAGGTAAGTCGGCCAGAAAAGGAACTAAAAACAAGTGATACAATTTTTGCCTCTGTTTTCAATGGTAATCTCCCTTCCCACATCCCTCAGGCCCCTGAAACTCAAGGCAGGGACTGGGGGAACGAAGTCCCTCCCTTCGTAGGAGAAGTTCAGGTTCGAGACCACCTGAGGAACCTGAAGATACACAAGTCCATTGGACTCGAGGAGATGCACCCCAGGGTCCTGAGGGAACTGGCAGATGTAGTTGACAAGCCACGCTCCATCATATCTGAAAAGTCATGGCAGTCAGGTGAAGTCCCCAGTGACTGGAGAAAAGGGAAACATCACACCCATTTTTAAAAAGGGTAAAAAGGAGGACCCTAGGAACTACCGACCAGTCAGCCTCACCCCCGTGCCCAATAAGATCATGGAGCAGATCCTCCTGGAAGACATGTTGAACCATATGGAAGGCAGGGAGGTGATTAGAGGCAGCCAACATGGCTTCAGCAAGGGCAAATTGCAAGGGCAATAATCTAGTGGCCTTCTATTATGGAGTGACTGCATCAGTGGACAAGGGAAGAGCTACAGACGTAGTCTACCTGGACTTCTGTAAGGCCTTTGATACAGTCCCCCACAACATTCTTGCCTCTAAATTGGAGAGATATGGGTTTGATGGATGGACTGTTAGATAGATAAGGAATTGGTTGTATTTCCACGTCTGAAGAGTTACAGTCAACGACTCAATGTCCAAGTGGAATCCAGTAACAAGTGGTGTCCCTCAGGGGTCCGTACTGGGACCAATACTATTTAATATCTTCATCAATGACATAGACAGTGGGATTGAGTGCATCCTCAGCAAGTTTGCAGATGACACCAAGCTGAGTGATGCAGTTGATTCCCTAGAGGGAAGGGATGCCATCCAGAGGGACCTTGACAGGCTTGAGGAGTGGGATCGTGCGAACCTCATGAAGTTCAACAAGGCCAAGTGCAAGGTCCTGCACCTGGGTTGGGGCAATCCCCAATATCAGTACAGACTGGGGGATGAAGGGATTGAGAGCAGCCCTGCAGAGAAGGACTTGGGAATATACTGGTAGATGAAAAATTGGACGTGAGCTGCCAATGTGCGCTTGCAGCCCAGAAAGCCAATCGTATCTTGGGCTGCATCAAAAGAAGCATGGCCAGCACGTCGAGGGAGGTCATTCTGCCCCTCTATACTCCACTCTCATGAGACCCCACCTGGAGTACTGCATCCAGCTCTGGGGTCCCCAGCACAAGAAAGATATGGACCTGTTAGAGCGGGTCCAGAGGAGAGCCATGAAAATGATCACAGGGCTGGAACTCCTCTCCTAAGAAGAAAGGCTGAGAGAGTTGGGGTTGTTCAGCCTGGTGAAGAGAACATTTTTAATGAACATTTTTCGTGACTGTTCTCAATTTTGAGAAGTGATGCATTGTAGCTATGGTAAGAAAATTATGTCTAGTTGGAGTCTTTGTAACAAAACATGCTGAAATTTGGAATACAGTCCCATTCCCGGTTACTAGAACAGCATTTCAAATAGGTCAGTCACATATTTACTTGTACTTTTCAGCTTTCACGAAGGATGTTATGGACACTGCATGCCATTAAGATACCTAGCCAATTTGCTGTTTATCATCGATGCATGTAGAAGAAAAATGTGTTATGATAATAAACCTTTAGCAAAAGAGTAATTTTTTTCCTCAAGTCATATGCATTGAATAATTTTATTCAAATGCAATTTAACTTTTCACTTTCACAAAATACACTACAATTAGACTTTAATCAGAAAATTAAATGAGGAAAGGTCTTTAGTATACAGGTAAAAACTGTTAAAATGGATACTACAGAGCAGCATGCTTTTGGAACTGTTTCCAAGTCTATACACAACCATATATTTGATTCAAAGAAAAACAATTCCCTCATTTTAACCGGTACTACTGTTTTTTCACTAATAATAATACATTACACTATTAAGTGTTTTCCTGACCTGAAGTTCTAAATGAACTCCAGCTCAAACTTCAGAAATTAAAAAAGCTCAAGTTACCTGAATTATATTTTTTTTTTGATTATTAAAAAGAGTTAAACATCTTTTCCTTAAACAGTGATTCCTTTAATCTTAGGCAGCCTTACAACAGCCCTTATGGTATAAGGCAAGAGAACTGTAGCTGTAGTGCCATCTACCTATCAGACATGATGGTATGTTTGAATAAACACCAGTTAAAGCCAAAAAAGTAATTACATTTGCCCTGCTTATATATTGTATTTACATATTTAAGATGAAATTACTGTTGCTTTTAGAGGTTATTATTGGACCAATCCTAGTAGTTTTGCCCACTAAGCCCATATCTTGCATTACAGTCTGCTCCAGTGGTATATACTAGCAGATCCACTTGCAAGGGTGAGGCCATAACCTGTTTGAACCAAGTAAACAAAAGAACCAAACCCATCTTCTAAAACCACTAACTTCTCACTTGCCTTCAGTAGATCCTCCAGTTTTGAATAAGGAGATACCAACCCCTCCTAAACTAAACTCAGCATAGGTCAGCTCAGTTTGTCACAGACAAACTAAAAAGGTACAAATGAAGAAACAAAGTGGGAAAACTCACTTTCCCTATAGCTGTTCTTTAAAAAGCTGCTCCCCACCCTTCCACCTATAATATGAGGCTATGTCTCCCCTCAGAATTAATACCATAAGTCTAAGGATGAAACCAAAAGCAACAAAACTTTCTGAAAACAAATTTATAATAAGGGACATTCCACAAGACACCCCAGAGGTTTGCTCTAAAAATGCATTCCTGAGAAATGACATGGCCTATGTGAACTGAGCACACCTGCTTGCAGTGCATGTTTCAGGGTTGCAAATAAATAAATAAATACATACATTTTAGAACAATGAAAAGGTGACCCTCTAGCAAGACCAATTTTAATAGTTAATGGCAGCATTACAGAATTTTGTACAAAACAAAGCAAAAGCCTAGATTAGGGTTCTAAATGCTTTACTCCAAACAGAACACCAAGGAACTTGAGATTTGGAGCACATGGAGAAAGGACTCAAGAATGAGATAAAAAAAGGAATGGGAAGAAAACCAAGAAAAGTAAATACATTAAAGCTGGTGAACAGCATCTAGAACTCAAATGTAGTGGAAAAAATTATCTCTGGCAAATCTGAAACATCATATAATCTCTGTAAAGCATGCCACATTTCTTCTAATATTCAGCAGAAAAACTACATTCCTAAACATATACAATACCATTTACTATATATGGTTTCAAGTTTGTTCTCCTTATTTGTCTCACAAAACAATATATTTTTTGCTGAAAAATTATAAGTGCATAGCAAAGCTTGCATTATTCTGGCTGATACACAGTAAAACTTTAAACTTCCAACTAAAACTGTTAAAACATCTAGCACATCAAGTAAAAAAACAATTTTAGCTTACAGCATTATATTCCTACTTACAAGTATGTAAGCATTCTGTTACAGTGGTGGCATCAATCAGGTATCCGTTGCATAAATGACAGGTTATATGGGCATTAATGTCCCAAAGCTTAATCTTTCTAGTCATCATCTTTGGTATCTGTAAAAAAAAAATAAATCACCCACACATTACATAGCAACTCAGATGTACTGATGAGGTAAAAGTAGTTTTGGAATAAATGAGTAACTATAATTCACCTTAAATATATGCTTATGTAGATAGCTTCAGGCTCTTGTATACTTATGCATATATTTTGAATGAGTACTAAACTTTTAAAAGATTATAAAAATGAATGGTGAAATAATTGAAATCTACACTATTTTACATGTCAAGGTTTCAGAGTGGCTGCAGGGAATATCTGCTTCAGTACCATGGAGCGCCTCCTCCTTTCTCTGACCTTGGTGTTGCCTCTGTTGTTTCTCACTCTTTTTGTTCCCTCCTCCTCTCTCTGTCCAGTGTTTTCTGCCCTTTCTTAAATATGCTTTCACAGAGGTGCCACAAACTTTGCTGATGGGCTCAGCTTTGGCCTGTGGTGGGTCCATTGCCAAGCCAGCTATGTCCAGCACAGGGAAGTCCCTGACCTCTTCCCACAGAGGCCACACCCCTGCAGCCCGCCACCCTTGCCACTTACACCAAGGGATGCAGATTTAAGACCAAATCCTATTTTACTCATCTAAGTAATTTCAGTCAAGCTAGTAATTAACACATCTGAAAGTGAAGAGAGATGATCCTCCTGTAATTGGTAAAGTGCAAAATCAAAAGGAATAAATAGGTCTGATTTGACAAATTTGGGTTAACCACACTAAGTGTCAGCCTCACATCTCCTCATGGTTAGAGCATGATTTTGAATCCGTATCTGAAAAAGGGAGCTGAAAAGTAAAATAAACCAGGTTTCTTAAACATTAAAAATCAAATTAAAGAAAACATGACAAACTAAACTTCTTGTCCCATCAGGAGAGCTACACCCTGTTGTACTTAGAAATGTGAAATACAGAGCTTCCCCCCCTTTCCAAATTAAAGGATGCTACAACCACCATTAAAAGGAAGGCATTCAGAATTTAAAAATTAAATAGCTTTTTTTTTTTCATCATTGCCCATCACTAGTAGAGTAAACAGAAACAGACTACAAAATGCATGCTTTAAATAATGCATATACTGCTACCTTTTAAATATATATTATCTTTCTGCTTCTCAAAAAGAAGAGTAACAAAAATTTTTAAGTCACTTCAAACTGTGCTAGGAAACTAAATAACTTTTAACTCTCAAACATATAATTCTCATAAATATACAGCCAAGGATTAAGATTCAAGCTTCCTAAACTTTCCCTCCCTCTAATTGCAATTGAATACTTAGATTTATGTCCTGTTTATCCTCAGAATATATGCAACATTTTTCATTCCTTTTGTTTAAAATAAAAGAGAGGATAAGTTACCCAGGAAGCAGATACATTCTGATCCCCAAAAATACCCTTATGCGGGCAGTTTTAAATATGATAAAGAAACTGCCTGCTTATACATATATATCGAAATAAAAATTGCACTGGTAGCATAAGGTGACAGCATTAGATTTAATTAAAACAGGAGATTAAACTGGTTTACAATCTGTTACATTTGGTTCCCACACTGCAGATTACCAGAGTACACTCTGTTACCAGATAACCTTGCTCTCCAGTAAACTGACTGAGTAGGCATGGCTCACAAATACTTGTTTTAACTGAGTTTGTTTTGGAATACATTTCAGAATTTGAATAGTGAAATATTTTTCACAGTATGCAAAGCTTCAGACAGGAATATGACAAGATGGTAGCCTGAACCCTAAGTTTGTTAAACATAGGAAAGGATTAAGGTAAATAGACTAAGTGGTAAACTAATCATAAAGAACTATCAGAAACTAAACTTTCAAACTAATGTGAAAGAAATCAGCATTGAAATTTACATTCCATTATAAACTACTGAAGTGCATTTTCTCTCAAGCACTGTAAAATCTACACTGTGTGATATATAAGAGTAACTGAAGACTTCTAGGTCTTAGGGCTAAGTAGTAAAAGATGCAGAACCCAAATTTGTTTTATGGTGTTTGAGATTTCATTAACCTAGTAACTAGCTGTCAAAGAAGAATGAAAACATGATTTGTTTGCACAGTATATGAGATAGATCAGAACCTATACCAGGGAACTCGATTACTTCTTTTCTAAACCTTATTTTATAGCTAGGTTTCCATGCAACTGAAGAGCAGCCGCATATTTAGCAGTTTCAATATAGCAAATGATATCTCCAATTTAAAAAACTGTATGAACTAAACACATTTCTATAGCACAGGAGAACAGCTATTTATGGCCATTCTTCAGAAATATTTAGGAGCTGGCTTAAACTGTTGTTTGAACCACTAGCCAAGAAGGAAGTGAACCCTTCTGAAGGCAATGGAAAGCATAATTTTTAATAGGTAAAACTAGTTAGGAAGGCTAAAAGTATACCTAAAATGGAAAACACCCAGGCACAAAAATTAAATATAACACTAGTTATTTGACTAGGCAGGAATTCAGCCAAAACTATGGGTGTGCATGGATTACCAAGGAGTGAATCCAAGCATTAACCAGGATGAGAAGCTAAAGGTATTATGGTAAAAACTGAAATAAAGAAATAATTTCTCCTCTGGAGAACATTGGATATTTTTTCCCCCACTATAGTGTAGTCAAGCAATGCCAAATGAAGCATCAACCAGTAAGAGCTCAGGTAGGACAAAAAATAATAAGACGCAAAATAACTATAGAATAAAGAAAAAAAAAAGCTACAAAATAGGTAGCCTAATTAAAGCCATTTTTGTCAGAGAAACAGAGGATAGCAAAGATAATACACACATCTAGACAAACATCCATTTAATGAATGGGAAATAAAAATCAGATATTTTTTGGTAAAGGAAAAATATACATCTAATAAAATTCCCTGATTACACCTAAGCAGCAAATAAACCTGGTGACAGTTTTATAGAACTTTTAAGAAGAACACCAGAAAACTCAGTAGTTGTTTAAAGAATAGACACTGGAATCTATTACAGGAAGTAGAGGTACAGAGGCAACTTTTTCCAGGGCATTAGTCACTTCAACTTCAAAATAAGATGCAAGCCACAATAAGAGGTTTCTCCAGAAGGCCTGACCCATATTGCCAACATGCAGCTGTTAAAACAAGAGAACAGATTCACTACACACGCAGAGGTCCTGACATACAAGTTCCAGCACAAGATGAATCTCTGACAGGCAATGAAATTTTGAAGGTTCATAAGTTTTCAGCATCAGATTTCAGTTTAGCCTGCATCTTGTGGGCTTGAGCCATACACAACTCAAGCTACGCATTGTCCTTTGCTCACAGAAGGGTCAAAGAATTGGGATACATCAGCATTTTTAAAGATAGCTAAGCCATAACAGTGAAATGCCTTAAAATGCTATATTAGAAGAAGCAATGCCAGATATACTTGTAACTATTTAGAAAGACAAGAAGAAGCTAGCAGCAAAATGGTACATTATGAAGATGTCAGTTTGATTAGACTAGAGATACTGACTGACCTAGACCTTGGAGACAAACTGATGTGCTTCCCAACATGCTTTTTTTAATCTGCAAAGTGAACATTGATTTATCATTCAAAACACTCTTAAGTTATCATTATCCTTTCTCTTTAAAGTAACATCTGAAATAGGAAGTTCTGAGCAATTCCCACTTGAGTTGAGATGTTTTGTTTAGAGAGGAAAAGAGAAAACAATTATTAAAAAACCCCACAAACTACTGTAGTGGGTTAACCTTGGCTAGCCGCCAGGTGCCCACGAAGCTGCTCTCTCGCTCCCCCTCCTCAACAGGACAGGGGGAGAAAATAAGATGAAAAAGCTGTGGGTCGAGATAAGGACAGGGAGGATCACTCAGCAATTACCATCACAGGCAAAACAGACTCGACTTGGGGAAATTAATTTAATTTATTGCCAATTAATAACAGAGTAGGATAATGAGAAATAAGAACAAAACTAAAACCACCTTTCTCCCATCCCCCCTTTTTCCCAGGTCTACCTCCTCCCTGCTGTCCTGAGCAGTGCAGGGGGATGGAGAATGGGGGTTGCAGTCAGTTCATAATGTTTCATCTCTGCCACTCCTTCCTACTCATGCTCTTCCTCTGCTCCAGTGTGGGTCCCCCACGGGCTGCAGGGTGGATATCTGCTCCACCGTTAACCTCCATGGGCTGCAGGGGGACAGCCTGCCTCACCATGGTCTTCTCCACAGGCTGCAGGGGAATTTCTGTTCCTGCACCTGGAGCACCTCCTCCCCCTCCTTCTTCACTGACCTTGGTGTCTGCAGGGTTGTTTCTCTTGCATTTCCTCACTCCTCCCTTTCACAGCTGCTGTGCAGCATTTTTTACCCTTTCTTAAATATGTTATCACAGAGGTGCCACCAGCTTCACTGATTGGCTCGACTTTGGCCAGTGGTGGGTCTGTTTTGGAGAGATCTGAAACTGTCTCTGTCCGGCATGGGGGCAGTTCCTGATCTCTTCTCACAGAGGCCACCCCTGTAGCCCCCCTGCTACCAAAACCTTGCCACGTAAACCCAGTACAACTCCTGAGATACATGAAGAAGAAATGAGAGGACTCAAATTACCACCTTAAATGAGAAATTAAAATTAAGAAGAGCAAACAATTAATAAACCCTTAGAAAAATGTATTTAGGAATTTCTCAGATCTGTTCTGTATCACATAAGAGGAAAGTGCATATTACAAACTGAATTAGATCATCTCCCAATAACTAATTTTTAATCCTAACTAATTGTACTGAGATGGAGTTAACTTTCTTCATAGCAGCCTGCATGGTGCTGTGTTTTGTATTTGTAGCTAAAACAGTGTTGATAACACACCAGTGTTTTGGCTATTGCTAAACAGTGCTTGCACAGCCTCAAGACTTTCTCTCTTCCCCTCCTCACACACACATACACAGGGAGTAGGCTGGGGGTGCGCAAGAGGTTGGGAGGGGACATAGCCAAGACAGCTGACCCAAACTGACCAAAGGGATATTCCATACCATATGACATCATGCTCAGCAATAAATGCTCAGGGAAAGGAGGAGGAATTGGGGACATTCGCAGTTATGGCATTTGTCTTCCCAAGCAACCGTTATGTGTGCTGAGGCCCTGCTTCCCAGGAAGTGGCTAAACATCTGCCTGCTGATGGGAAGTAGCGAATTAATTCCTCTTTTTGCTTTGCTTGCGCACACAGCTTTGGCTTTCCTTATTAAACTGTCATTATCTTGATCCCTCTATTTTCTCCCTGTCCTGTGGGAGAGGGGAGTGAGCAAGAGGCTGGGTGGGTGTTGACCAGGGTCAACCCACCACACTAATGTATTTATGAAGTTAAACACTGATGATTCAAGATACAAAGCTACAATACTTAGGAAGAAACTCCCCATGTGAGTAGATGTTTAACACAGGATTTCTTGCACATTCCTGTCTGGCATCTGTTAACATCTATCACCTCAGACGGGGTACTAGGTTAGTTGAACCACAGGTCTGTTCTGGTGAGAAAGTACCAGCACTCTATGACTTACCACCCAACAAATGTTCAAGTCATTTACTTGTCATGTAGTCATACTACATCATATAAAATAAACCAGATTTTATAAAATCACCACAAATGTATATTTCCTGTAACCATACACACACTCAGAAGTACACAGTTGTAGGGGAAAAGCTTTTGATTTATGTCTAATTAAAAGATTAGAAGCAAACAGAGCAAATGCAAGAATTACAAAGCTATTAATGTTGGAACTATTTTGACACATCATCATAAAGGCATATGTCCTGGTTTCAGCTGAGATAGAGTTAATTTTCTTTATAGTGGCTGGTATGGAGCTATGTTTTGGATTTGTGCTGAAAACAGTCTTGATAATACAGGGATGTTTTAGTTGTTGCTGCACTAGTCAAGGACTTTTCAGCTTCCCGTGCTCTGCCAGGTGCACAAGAAGCTGGGAGGGGGCACAGCCAGGATAGTTGATCCAAACTGACCAAAGGGCTATTCCATACCACATGACATCATGCTCAGTATATAAAGCTGGGGAAGAAGAAGGAAGGGGGGGACATTTGGAGTGATGGTGTTTGTCTTCCCAAGTAACCGTTACACGTGATGGAGCCCTGCTTTCCTGGATGAACACCTGCCTGCCCATGGGAAGGAGTGAATGAATTCCTTGTTTTGCTTTGCTTGCGTGCGCAGCTTTTGCTTTCCCTATTAAACTGTCTTTATCTCAACCCATGAGTTTGCTCACTTTTACTCTTCCGATTCTCTCCCCCATCCCACCAGGGGGGAGTGAGCGAGCGGCTGTGTGGTGCTTAGTTGCTGGCTGGGGCTAAACCACGACAGCATACCAAAAATAACCCCCAAAACTCTAGTGTTAAGCAATCTTAATTTCACTTACACAGTTATGAATACACTTCCAGACTTGTGTTGATGTTTGCCGAAAGTTATTTCTATGTTACCAATAGTGAATTCAACATTTATTGATGTCTAAGATTTTACATTTGTCTAAATAGTTTACAAATTCCATGTGAAATATTATTAGTTTTGTGATTATCAATCAACTAAACAAAATAGTTAATCCCTCTACTGATGGGTTCCTATAAAAGCATCAAGACAGATTTATATTCAGACAGTTTCAATAGTCTTTAAAAAGTTTCAGCATCTGTCTTTAGTGCCTAGCTAACAGTCTCAAAGGCCTAAATTAACCCAGCATTCACATCTATCACAAAGAGTGGAATAAAAGCAGACTTCAAGCACTTCAGAGATCTGCTTAGAAGAATCCCATGGGATATGGCCCTGGAGAGAAGAGGGGTCCAGGAGAGCTGGTTTATATTCAAGGATCACATTCTCCAAACTCAAGAAAGGTCCATTCCAACAAGTAGGAAAGCAAGGAAAGGTGGCAGGAGGCCTGCATGGATGAGCAAGATGCTCCTGACTGAACTCAGACATAAAAAGTGTACAAGAGGTAGAAGCAGGGGCAGGGTACTCAGGACGAGTATAGAGATTGTAGGGTGCAAGAAAACTTTGTTACAGTAACCCAGGTAGTTTGCTTCCCCCATCCAAGTATATAGAGTCCCAAGCACATCTTATCTTGTTGTCATGGTAACCTGGGATAGTTTGCTTCCCCCTCATCTGCACATACCCTTGCACAGGTGCCAACATGAAGGCCAGCTGTGGATCTCCGAATTCGGACAACAGTATCTGCATTACGTCAGTGAGTTTGCTAATGAGCAAAACAGGACATTGCATATGTATGATATGTTAATCAGTGCAAGTTTTATTATCTATCCCTGTGGTACTTTCCCTTGAGCTTCACTCCCGAGCAGGGTTCCACTGCGTCAGGTCCCCATTTGATTAGTGTCAGTGTGCTGGGGCTCCCACCATGGTAATGCTACGCTTTCATTAAAGATAAAGCTTTCACTTGCTGAGTGTTGTGCCTCATCCCTGAGGGATCCACACCTGCTTTTTGCTTGTAACACTTGGTGCAGTTGGCAAGATCCATCAGGTACAATGCCGCTTTGGTCAAAAGCGGAGGAGGCAGGGAAGCTTGAGCTGTCCCTGCGGTGCATACCAGGATGGCCCCTGACAGAACGATGGGGTTCAGTTGCGTGAATGGTGGCAGGCTGGTCAGCTCCGGCAGACTGGCTGGAGTTGCAAAAAGCGGCTGAAGTAACACCGCAGCAAGTTGAGGCGATGTTAACTTGGCTGCGCCTGGGCTGCCGGCCAGGGGCGGAGAGGAAAGCGGTAGTTGAAGCATCATGGTTGTTCCTCACTGCACTCCGCACCCTGGATGAGATCTTACATCTATGTAGGATGCTCTCAGGTAAGGAGCAAGAATGTCAGGATTCAGTGGGCACACAGAGTATAGTCGGAACGGACGCAGTAGTTAACACATGCTTGTGAGGTCTTAGCAGCCAGAGTAGCAAACAGAAAGTGAGTGAAGGTCGGGAAAGGGACAGTCTCTGTGTCACAGGTACGGGCTATTATAGCAACAGCCACTTGGGATCTGGAGTCCTGTGCTGGAAATATTTGGAGTTCCTCCTCGTTGGAAGGGTGGTCTGAAGGTAATTCTATGCGAGGTACTAACAACCGCCAGATGCGGCCCGTCTGCAAAATGCGCATGGAAGGCGGAAGGATGCAGCCCAAGGTGTGGTGGACATTTAAAACAGCAGAATTACAAGACCTTGTTAGCACTTTCAAACAGACTCCTGGGGAGAGGGACTATTGGAATGGCTCATATGGGTGTGGGATAATGCAGGGAATACTGTGCTTCTCCTTTGCAATGAGCTATGGCAAATGGGAGTTCGCAGATATGGCAGGCATTCCAGGAGATTCAGGGAATACAGGATGACAACGGTCAAGAAATTGAGGCTCCCACTTTGTATCAATGGTTGCTGGCTGTGGCTGATACAGTATATCCGTCTACTGGAGAGCTAGCAGCCACTGTTCAACCATGGCAAACAATCCACGAGGGTGTAAATGCTCTACGGCAGTTGGGGATGGCTCATATGGTAACGCTGGGATGCCCTGAGGCTCCTGATGATGTCCGAGTCACAAAATCAATTAAGACAACATTCCTTAGGTTGGCCCCCACAGAATTAGAAGTGCCTCTAATGGCAATTGTAATGGCCACCGATGAATGGGTGGGAGAACTGGTGGGGGCACTGATGCAGTTGGATTCTGTATTGGGTACAAAAGTGGTGCGAGCAGCAAAAGGAAAGAAAGCGACAGGGAAACCTGGCCAGGCTGGACAAGAGAAGGGAAAAGGGAAAGTGACGCGGAATACAATATGGGCTGAACTTATATGGGCAGGGGTGCCCTGGGAAGAAATTAATGGATTACCAACTCGAGAGTTATATCAACATTGGCTACAATTGCCAGCAGGGCAGCATAGTGCACCACCAACCAGAAAGGGCAAGGGGGGCTGTGAGAAATGATGCAATGTTACCCACTCCCGCAGTGCCCAGTGCCCCAGTCGAATGGTCCCTGCTGCCGGCATGAGATTGACTTGTAGGCGGGCCCTCCGCAGTGGGAGCAGTGACAATGAGTGAGGGGGACTGACGCCCCTTTATTCCGCTTACAGTTCAGTGGCCGCGGGGAGGAACACAGCATGTACTGGCGTTGTTGGACACAGGGGTGGAAGTAAATATTTTGCATTCAGCTTCTCGGGACTTGCAGAGACGGACAGTCCTGATACAAGGATTGGGGGGTGTCCTGGTTTCAGCTGAGATAGAGTTAATTTTCTTTATAGTGGCTGGTATGGGACTATGTTTTGGATTTGTGCTGAAAACAGTCTTGATAATACAGAGATGTTTTAGTTGTTGCTGCACTAGTCAAGGACTTTTCAGCTTCCCATGCTCTGCCAGGTGCGGAAGAAGCTGGGAGGGGACACAGCCAGGATAGTTGACCCAAACTGACCAAAGGGCTATTCCATACCATATGACGTCATGCTCAGTATATAAAGCTGGGGAAGAAGAAGGAAGGGGGGGACATTTGGAGTGATGGCATTTGTCTTCCCAAGTAACCACTACGCGTGATGGAGCCCTGCTTTCCTGGAGATGGCTGAACACCTGCCTGCCCATGGGAAGGAGTGAAGGAATTCCTTGCTTTGCTTTGCTTGCGTGCGTGGCTTTTGCTTTACCTATTAAACTGTCTTCATCTCAACCCTCGAGTTTTCTTACTTTTGCTCTTCTGATTCTCTCCCCCATCCCACCAGGGGGGAGTGAGCGAGCGGCTGTGTGGTGCTTAGTTGCCGGCTGGGGCTAAACCATGACAGTCCTTTTTGGCGCCCAACGTGGGGCTCGAAGGGTTCAAGATAATGACAGATTTGATTGGAATGTGCCAGATAGATAGAATTTATAGCTGTTATTGCTGTTAAGCTATTAATCAGCAGGCTTCTGTGCTTGCCATAGGGCTTGCCTGCCTTACTGTATGTTAGAGTCTAGGGCTCGTTAGTGGCTGCTTTTTGCTTTCACTGCTTGCCGTGCTGCTGTACTGCTGATCATCTTACTGTGCTGTGCCTGGGAACATTTTGATAACAGCAATGGCCTTGCGCCTGGGCTGGCAGATGGCCAGGACATCGCTGCTGTTTCTGTGCTGCTGTACTGGACAGGCTGGAACTCCAGTGTGAACTCGATTCAAAGGGACTGTGACCTGTGGATGAATCCACGTGAGAGCAGGACACCCCGAAGCGTCTGTGCCCATGGATAAGCCCATGCCAGAGCAGGTATATCTTGAAATGTCTGTGGCCATAGTTATGTCTGTGCCACAGCAGGTATACCTCTGAAGGGATTGTGGCCCAAGGATAAGTCCATGCTGGATAAGGTGCACCTCAAAGCATCTGTGGCTGTGGATGAAGTCCATGCTGCAGCAGGTACACCTTGAAGCATCAGTGGCTGTGCATGAGGCCATGTTGGAGCAAGTTTACTTCTGAAGGTACTACATTCTGTGGATAAGTCCAAGCTGGAGCAGGGGCAAGGGGAGGACTTCATTGCAATGTTAAACCCTATAACCTGGCCCAAAGGGACCGGGGTGGACATTGTAATGGATATACCTTTAAATTGTTGTAACCCATTATTTGAGTTGCATGTTATAGGAATTACTACAGCTGGAACCACCTGAACCAATGGAGGAGAAGCCTTACAAGAAGCAGTGCAAGTGCAGCAGTGACCTGACCTGAGCTGGCTTTGGTGCCCAATAACTCCATGCAACACACCACCTCTCCTGTCCTGAGTGACCACCATAAGAGATGAAGCCCAAAGTCATGGACTAAATGAACTCAATGGACATCCTGTGGACATTTCTGGACATTTTACAAATATTTTGTAGGGGTGGTCCATAGACTAAGGGAATTATATGTGTGTATTATATCAAAGGATGGGAAGGGTGACGGTGGGTAATGAGAATGTATTGGATAATGTGAGACCTGAGCATGACGTAAATGCTATAGAATAAGGGGTGGATACTGTCCTGGTTTCAGCTGCGATAGAGTTAATTTTCTTTATAGTGGCTGGTATGGGACTATGTTTTGGATTTGTGCTGAAAACAGTCTTGATAATACAGAGATGTTTTAGTTGTTGCTGCACTAGTCAAGGACTTTTCAGCTTCCCATGCTCTGCCAGGTGCAGAAGAAGCTGGGAGGGGACACAGCCAGGATAGTTGACCCAAACTGACCAAAGGGCTATTCCATACCACATGACGTCATGCCCAGTATATAAAGCTGGGGAAGAAGAAGGAAGGGGGGGACATTTGGAGTGATGGTCTTTGTCTTCCCAAGTAACCATTACGCGTGATGGAGCCCTGCTTTCCTGGAGATGGCTGAACACCTGCCTGCCCATGGGAAGGAGTGAATGAATTCCTTGTTTTGCTTTGCTTGCATGCGTGGCTTTTGCTTTCCCTATTAAACTGTCTTTATCTCAACCCTCGAGTTTTCTTACTTTTGCTCTTCCGATTCTCTCCCCCATCCCACCAGGGGGAAGTGAGCGAGCGGCTGCGTGGTGCTTAGTTGCCAGCTGGGGCTAAACCACGACAGGGGGGACGACTGCAGCTTGAGTTGTAACAGTAAAATTGACATAAGGTAAAGCATCCCCATTTAAAGCTACAGTACTTGTGGCTCCAATTGGTGAATATATATTGGGAATGGATGTGCTGTGTGGCCATCAGGTCGATACACAGTATGGACTTTTTGCATTTGGGCACCCCTGATATATTTGGGCGTTTTGAGTTGCAGAGACGATTTTGCACAGTCATCCAAAGTGGGACTCAGTGAAGTTGCTGACCCTGATTCAACCCATGTCATTGTGTCAATACTGCATTCTGGGGGGTGAAAAAGAAATTCAAAAGACTATCATTGCTTTACAGCAAGCTGGCATTGTGCAGACAGCATTGAGCCCGTTTAATAGTCCCATCTGGCCGGTGAAGAAGAAAGACGGAACATGGCACATGACAGTCAATTACCATGCTCTGAACCAGGTAACCCCAGAACTCACATCAATAGTGCTGGATATGGTAACATTGCTAGAGCGCATAACCACTGCTGCTCAGCCGTGGCACGCTGCAATCGATCTGGCAAACACATTATTTTCTATTGATATTCACCCTGACAGTCAGAATAAATTTGCTTTTACTTGGCAGGCATGGCAATATAAATTTACCATGTTGCCACAGGGGTACAAGCATCCTCCAACCATCTGCCATTTGTTGGTGTAGGCAGATTTAGAGCGAATCACCCTTCCTCACGGAGTCTAATGCTACCATTATATCGACAACATAATGGTGTCGGGACCAGATGAAAAGGTAGTTCAAGAAGTGCTGGATATTACATTGGCGGCACTACAGGAGCGAGGATGGGCAGTGAATCTGAAGAAAATCCAAGGGCCCACAGAAAGTGTTGTGTACCTTGGTGTGCTCTGGGTAGGCACCAAAAGGCGAATTCTGCCAAAAGTACAACGTACCATACAAGTGTTTCCCATACCAGCAGCTAAGGCACAGTTACAGAGTTTTTTAGGTTTGTTAGGGTTCTGGTGGGCCTTTTATCCCGCACCTGGCATTCTTAATGAGACCCTTGCAGGAATTGGTATGAAAAGCAGCACCGTGGCAGTGGCGCCCTCGCCACCAACAAGCTTTTGATCTATGTAAGGAAGCTGTGGTGGAGCATGAGCGTTTGGTTTCACCTGAGAAAGAGTGACCTTTTGAATTAGAGGTTACTACTGTTGGAGATGTCGCATCTTGGGGCCTGTGGCAACAGGTGGCACCGCAACACAAACAGCCTATTGGGTTCTGGTCACGGACATTGCGAGGAGCAGAAGATGGTTATGCACCCCTGGAAAAATAGATTCTAGCAGTAGTTTGGGCACTGCAAGACACTGAGCATATCACGGGGCCCTCGCCTGTGACTGTTCGAATGCCTATTCCCTTGGCTGGCTGGGTTGCAGATGAATCAGACCAAGCTCATACAGGGGTGGCACAGGCAGCCACCCATTTTAAATGGAAACGCTATCTGCAACAACGCCTGCGTATGGGCAGTCGAACCATTTCAACCCCACACATGCTTTTGTTAGGGGCTATCACCTTTTGACATGAGCCATCTCTATCAGACAATCTGCCTGCGATCAGGCCGCCGACTGCCCCATCCTCCATGGCGGAAGCACCACCGGTTAACGATGTTCCAACAGAACGCCAACATGCAGTTTGGTTTACTGACGAGTCAGCAACCTACACCCCTACGGGACGTCATCAGTGGCGTGCAATAGTGTATGCCCCATATAAGGATGAAGTTGCATATGCATGGGGGGGGTGTGTTCTAGTCAATGGACTGAATTGCATGCAGCAACTCTTGGAATAGAAGAGGCCACTGGAGAAGTTTTATTACATATTGATAGCTGGGTGGCCTATAAAGGTCTACAAATTTGGATAACATCCTGGGAAGTGGCTAACTGGCAATTAGCAGGTCATCCCTTGTTGGGTGCTGACCTATGGCAGCAGCTACCTGAGTTTGTGAGATGCTTTCCCTTGTCAGTCCGACATGTAGACACACATGAAATATAATACACTGGAAGCTCAGTTAAACGCAGCAGCTGATACCATGGTGAGTACCCACAGAAGCATACAGGTGGCTGTTTTACATGAGGCCACAGGCCATCACAGTGCCTGTGCTACGTGGCTTCAAGGCTTAAGCAAAGGTATAGACATTCCTTTGATGGCCTATCGCGCTGCATGAGCTAATTCTGCCATTAGTACTCAGCTTACTCTAGTTGCGTTATCAACCACAGACGGTGCCATACAATGTGGATCAGCCCCATGTCAAGATAGGCAAATTTACTACATTGGTCCTCTCCTGCCTTCCAGAACATATTTTTATCTCTTGACTGCAGTAGACACAAATAGGAGAATATTGGTAGCTTTTCCTAATACAAGGGCAGATGCAGCTGCCACCGTTGCTGCCCTCACCCAATTATGTATGCGTTATAGCGTACCAGTGAGTATCCAGAGTGATCAAGGAAACCATTTTACTGCACAGCAAGTCCAAGATTGGGCCAATGATGTGGGTATATGATGGTTATATCACCTACCATATACCCCAACAGCAAACGGTCTGATAGAGCATATGAATGACCTCTTAAAGGACCAAATACAAAAACTGACAGCTACCCACACACTGAAGGGGTGGGGGGAGGTGCTGCAACAGGCAATGTTCTACCTGAATAATCGTCATGCTGGGAGAATGACACTCTATGAGTATTTGCGAGATGCACCTGATCGCGCCGTAACTGTTCGTATACAGCAAGAAGACCTGATGGGACAACTGCAGATGGCTGGCACATCACTTCAGCTGCTCACAGGGCAAGCAGGAAATCTTGCCCCCGCCGCTACTGCTATCCCATGGGCAACAGGTGGGAAGCTACATAGCACACCAAATACCATTTCTGCAGTGACATCAACAATCGCAGACCTGCAGTGGAGTCCTACTTTATGGCAACCAGAAGAGCTACCGTTAGCTGCCCTCCGTTGCCGCAATTGTGGTGATCATGAAATATCTTGGGCAGCAGGTCAACATTTATTAACCATTTCTGCTTTGTTACCCAAAACAGGTCGAGTTATCCTTACTGAACCACAATCTGCTAGGGTACCACTTGGTATCACAAGGGGCCTGGAATACAAGCAGTCCCTGTAGCTATCCTTGGGGATGGGCAAGGGATTACTGTTTGTCCTGGTTTCGGCTGGGATAGAGTTAATTTTCTTCCTAGTAGCTGGTATAGTGCTGAGTTTTGGATTTTAGCATGAGAATAATATTGATAACACACTGATGTTTTGGCTGTTGCTAAGTAATGTTCACACTAGTGAAGGACTTTTCAGCTTCCCATGCTCTGCCAGGTGCACAAGAAGCTGGGAGGGGACACAGCCAGGATAGTTGATCCAAACTGGCCAAAGGGCTATTCCATACCATATGGCGTCATGCTCAGTATATGAACTGGGGAAGTTGGCCAGGGGGTAGCGATCGCTGCTCAGGGACTGGCTGGGCATCGGTTGGCGGGTGGTGAGCAGTTGTATCACTGGTTTATTTTTCCCTTGGGTTTTGTTCCTCTCTCTCTCTATTGTTGTTTTCCTTTTCATTAAATTTATTATTATTATTATTATTAATAATAATAATAATAATAATAATAATACATTTCTATATATACATTTCCCAATTATTAAACTGTTCTTATCTCAACCCATGAGTTTACTTACTTATGCTCTTCCAATTCTCTCCCCCATCCCACCATGGGGGGGAGGGTGAGCGAGCAGCTGTGTGGTACTTAATTGCCAACTGGGGCTAAACCACAACAGTCCTTTTCGGTGCACAAAGTGGGGCTTGAAGGGTTTGAGATAATAACAAATTAACCAGAGCATATTAAGGAATTTAGATCTGTTAATAGTTGCAAGCCACGATACTGATTAATCTGTTCTTGATATTGGTTTTCCTGATTTGCACCATGCTCATTTTTTTGCTGTACATGTTAAAGATTGGTGTTGGTTTTTGCAGTTTGCTGTGCTCTGCTTTAATTGCTGATGTTTTGCCTGGGAGATATGTTATTAAAACAGTGACCTTGGGTGTATTTTGGTATCTAAGTGCTGTACTGAAATCATTACTGTATGTCATAATACAGCACATACAATCATAATACAGTACATACAATCATGTTGTAATACAGAGGAGGAGGTGACGCGTGCTGAGGAGGCCCCACTGTACAATAAACTGCCAGAAAATGAGAAGCAATATGCACTGTTCACTGATGGGTCCTGTCGTTGGAGTGACGGCGGCACTTTAGAACGAGTAGAACATACTGGAACCACCATTTCAGCGAAGCCTCCGAGGCGAGCAGCTCTGAGACAGAGGACCGCGTCGGGGGACCATTGCTGGATCGGCAAAACCGCGTAGGGAAGGGAGGAAAAAGAAAAAAAAAAAGGGGGGGGGGGGGCACGGAGAGAGAGGGCTACCGCAGCCACGCCCCGGCCCCTGAGCAGGAAGGAGGGAGCTCCTGACGAGGGCCCGGCTCTGACTCAGCGTGGGCGGGGACAAGAGAGACGGCGGCAATTCCCCTCCCGTACAAGAGCAGCCCCCAGGGAGCACAAGCGACCAGGAGCGCGGCGAACAGAACGGGCAAACAGGGCGTGGCGCGTCAGTTGGCGCGTCAGTTCGCGCAGGCAGGGCGTGTAGGGAAGGCGAAGTCACCCTAGCAGCTCAAGAGGAACTGTGAAAAGTGAGTTCATTGGGTAGTCCCCATCCTTCCAGAAGAAACTCAGCTATGGTATTCACTCGTCAGAAAGCAATGCCTCCTGTGCTCGCCAGAGTGGATGTGGCTACCCAAACGGAGCTCCCACAAAAACATGCAGCCACCCAGGTCTCAGGCTGCAGGGAGTGCCTGGGCCTCTCACTGTTCATGCATGGCAGCCATGTGGACAGCTGTGTGAGGTGTGACCAGGTGGATGATTTGCTCTGCATGGTGGCAGAGCTACAGGAGGAGGTAGAAAGGTTAAGGAGCATCAGGGAGGCTGAGAAAGAGATAGACTGATGGTGCCACGCTCTGCGCCCCCGAGACAGGAACAGGAGCAGCAGCAGCCACCAGTAAGAACCCACGATCAAGGGGATCCTGTATCCCCCCCACACCAGGCTGAAGGCAGCAGCTCAAAGGAAAAGAGTGAATGGAGGCAAGTCCATGCTCGTGGTGGCAGGCAAACACCCTCCTTGCCCACCTCGCCTCCCCAGGTGCCTCTGTACAACAGGTATGAGGCCCTGGAGGTGGAAGGCCAGTCAATGGAGGATGGGGATGACAGTCTATCTACACCAGAGGTGTCGCCTAGGTCAGAAGAACGTACCTTTTGTATTAACACCACCTCCACAAGGAAGAGAAGACGGGTTATAGTTGTGAGTGACTCCCTTCTGAGGGGAACCGAGGGTCCGATATGCCGGACGGACCCTCCTCTTAGGGAAGTCTGCTGCCTCCCTGGGGCCCGGGTTAAGGATATCCCTAGGAAACTTCCTAGCCTGGTACAGCCCTCGGACTATTACCCTCTACTGCTCTTCCATGTGGGGGGCGATGAAGCTGCAACACGAAGTCCTAGGGCAATCAAAAGAGACTTCAGGGCCTTGGGACAGCTAGTAAGGGACTCTGGAGCACAGGTTATTTTCTCCTCTCTCCTTCCAGTTGTGGGCAGTGACACTAGAAGGAACAGAGACACCCAATCTATCAACTCATGGCTCCGTGGCTGGTGTCATTGCCACGGATTTGGTTTTTTTGACAACGGGATGGCCTACACAGCACCAGGCTTGCTGGCGTCTGATGGGATTCATCTTTCTCAAAGGGGAAAGAGAATCTTTGCTCAGGAGCTTGCAGGGCTCATCGACAGAGCTTTAAACTAGACTTGAAGGGGGAGGGGGATAATATCAGGCTTGCCCGAGGGAAGCTGAGGGACGAAGTGCCACGGCTAGAGGGAGCGGGTGCCAGTGACGGCACTCAGCCTGTGTCTCTGAGATGTGCTGGGTATGCTGGGGCACAGCTGAAGTCGAACAGAGTTGAGCTAGGGGATACTGAGGCAATAGGAGCCAAGAGGGAAACACCAGTGAAACACCTCAAAGCACACAAGGGGTGTTCTTCTATGAAGGAGACATGGATGACAGCCCAGCTGAAGTGCTTCTACACCAATGCATGCAGCAAGGGCAACAAGCAGGAGGAGTTGGAAGCCATTGTACATCAGGAAAACTATGATATGGTTGCCATCATGGAAACATGGTGGGATGACTTGCATAACTGGAGTGCGGCGGTGGATGGCTATAAACTCTTCAGAAGGGATAGGCGAGGCAGGAGAGGTGGTGGGGTAGCCCTGTATGTTAGGGAGTGTCTGGATAGTTTAGAGCTCGATGATAGGGTAGAGTGTCTATGGGTAAGAATCAGGGGGAAGGCCAACAAGGCAGATATCATGGTGGGAGTCTGTTACAGACCACCCAACCAGGATGAGGAGACAGATGAACTATTCTATAAGCAGCTGGGAGAAGCCTCACGATCGCTAGCCCTTGTTCTTGTGGGGGACTTCAACTTACCAGATGTCTGCTGGAAACACAACACAGCAGAGAGGAAACAGTCTAGGAGGTTCCTAGAGCGTGTGGCAGATGACTTCCTGACACAGCTGGTGAGGGAGCCAACTAGGGAAGGTGCCCCGCTGGACCTCTTGTTCATGAACAGAGAAGGACTTGTGAGCCATGTGATGGCTGGAGGCCGTCTTGGGCAGAGTGATCACGAAATGATAGAGCTTTTGATACTTGGAGAAGCAGCGAGGGGGGTCAGCAGAACTGCCACCTTAGACTTCCGGAGGGCAGACTTTGGCCTGTTTAGGAGACTGGTTGACAGAGTCCCCTGGGAGGCAGTGCTAAAGGGCAAAAGGAGTCCAGGAAGGCTGGACATTCTTTAAGGAGGAAGTCCTAAAGGCACAAGAGCAGGCTGTCCCCAGGTGCCGAATGACGAGCCGGCAGGGAAGAAGACCAGCCTGGCTGAATAGAGAGCTCTGGCTCGAACTCAGGAAAAAGAGGAGAGTCTATGACCTCTGGAAGAAGGGGCAGGCAACTCAGGAGGACTACAAAGGTGTAGCGAGGCTGTGCAGGGAGAAAATTAGAAGGGCCAAAGCTGAGCTAGAGCTCCATCTGGCTGCTGCTGTAAAAGACAACAAAAAATACTTCTTCAAATACATTAGCAGCAAAAGGAGAGCTAAGGAGAATCTCCAGCCCCTAGTAGACGGGGGAGGGAACACAGTGACCAAGGATGAGGAAAAGGCTGAGGTACTTAATGCCTTCTTTGCCTCAGTCTTTAATAGCAGGGCCAATTGTTCTCTGGGTACCCAGCCCCTGAGTTGGAAGATAGGGACAGGGACCAGAATGGAGCCCCCATAATCCAGGGAGAAATGGTTAGTGACCTGCTACACCACTTCTTAGACACACACAAGTCTATGGGGCCTGATGAGATCCACCCAAGAGTACTGAAGGAACTGGCAGAGGTGCTCGCCAAGCCCCTTTCCATCATTTATCAGCAGTCCTGGCTAACTGGGGAGGTCCCAGCTGACTGGAGATTAGCAAATGTGACACCCATCTACAAGAAGGGCCAGAAGGAGGACCCGGGGAACTACAGGCCTGTCAGCCTGACCTCGGTACCGGGGAAGCTGATGGAGCAGATCATCCTGAGTGCCATCACATGGCACGTAGAGGATAACCAAGGGATCAAGCCCAGCCAGCATGGGTTCAGGAAAGGCAGGTCCTGCTTGACCAACCTGATCTCCTTCTATGACAAGGTGACCCGCCTAGTGGATGAGGGAAAGGCTGTGGATGTTGTTTACCTGGACTTCGGTAAAGCCTTTGACACGGTTTCCCACAGCATTCTCCTGGAGAAACTGGCTGCTCATGGCTTGGACGGGTGTACTCTTCCCTGGGTAAAGAACTGGCTGGATGGCTGGGCCCAAAGAGTTGTGGTGAATGGAGTTAAATCCAGTTGGCGGCCGGTCACAAGTGGTGTTCCCCAGGGCTCTGTGCTGGGGCCAGTTCTGTTTAATATCTTTATCAGTGATCTGGATGAAGGGATCGAGTGCACCCTCAGTAAGTTTGCAGATGACACCAAGTTGTGCAGGAGTGTTGATCTGCTTGAGGGTAGGAAGGCTCTGCAGAGGGACCTGGACAGGCTGGATCAATGGGCCGAGGTCAATTGTATGAGGTTCAACAAGGCTAAGTGCCAGGTCCTGCACTTGGGCCACAGCAACCCCATGCAACGCTACAGGCTTGGGGAAGAGTGGCTGGAAAGCTGCCAGGCAGAAAAGGACCTGGGGGTGTTGGTTGACAGCCAGCTGAATATGAGCCAGCAGTGTGCCCAGGTGGCCAAGAAAGCCAATGGCATCCTGGCTTGTATCAAAAATAGTGTGGCCAGCAGGACTAGGGACGTGATCGTGCCCCTGTACTTGGCCCTGGTGAGGCTGCACCTCGAATACTGTGTTCCGTTTTGGGCCCCCCACTACAAGAGAGACATTGAGGTGCTGGAGCGTGTCCAGAGAAGGGCAACAAAGCTGGTGAAGGGTCTAGAGCAGAAGTCTTATGAGGAGCGGCTGAGGGAACTGGGGTTGTTTAGCCTGGAGAAAAGGAGGCTCAGGGGAGACCTTATTGCTCTCTACAACTACCTGAAAGGAGGTTGTAGAGAGGTGGGTGTTGGTCTCTTCTCCCAGGTAACAAGTGATAGGACAAGAGGAAATGGCCTCAGGTTGCACCAGGGGAGGTTTAGACTGGATATTAGGAAATTTTACTTCACTGAAAGGGTTATCAAGCATTGGAACAGGCTGTTCAGGGAAGTGGCTGAGTCGCCATCCCTGGAGGTATTTAAAAGACATTTGGATGAGGTGCTTAGGGACATGGTATAGTGGTGGTCTTGTTAGTGTTAGGTTTATGGTTGGACTCGAAGATCTTAAAGGTCTTTTCCAACCTATACTATTCTGTGATTATGTGATTCTGTATTGTGGGAAAGCATTGGAGATGGAAAGCTGCTGTATGGAGTCCTATACAACAAGTAGCAGAAACTGCTGAAGGAGAAGGGGAATTGAGTCAAGGCCATCCAGGTGGCTTTAGTCATTGCTGAATGAGAAAAGTGGCCAGTGCTCTATCTCTGTACTGATTCATGGATGGTGGCAAATGCCCTGTGGGGGTGGTTACAGCAATGGAAGCAGAGCAACTGGAGAGGTAACACAGAGGTAAACCCATCTGGGCTGCAGCACTGTGGCAAAATATTGCTGCCCGGGTAGAGAACCTGGCTGTAAAAGTACGTCATGTAGATGCTCATGTACCCAAGAGTCAGGCCACTGAGGAACATCAAAACAACCAGCAGGTGGATCAGGCTGCTAAGATTGAAGTGGCTCAGGTGGATCTGGACTGGCAACATAAGGGTGAATTATTTATAGCTAGGTGGGCCCATGACACCTCAGGCCATCAAGGAAGAGATGCAACATATAGATGGGCTTGTGATGGAGGGGTGGACTTGACCATGGACACTATTGCACAGGTTATCCATGAATGTGAAACATACGCTGCAATTAAACAAGCCAAGTGGTTAAAGCCTCTGTGGTCTGGAGGGCGATGGCTGAAATGTGGGGAGGCATGTGAAAGGGTTAAATCCCTGACAATCCCTGACTAAGACATAGACTTGCATTTTTTTTTTTTAGTTTCACTGGCATCCTTGTTATCTTTTGTTCTCTTTCCCTGCAAATATAATTTTGGTTACCTGCTGAGCAGAGTTGATGGTGGGACATTTCCTGTGACTTCTTACCTGATAGGACTAAACAGGCCTTGAGCAAGCTCGTTAGGCTTCCTAATTAAATCACTGATAACAGGATTGTGCCACAGATAAGCACCAAAGAACTAGCTTAAATCGACCCCCTTGTAACATTCCAAGGCCGAAGGAGTGATGAGCTAACTCAATGACTATATATGGACAAAGGAAGCCCAAAATTCAACTAGCGGACAATGTGAGGAAGACTATGGATGATCACCGGGAGGGTGAAAAGACCCTAACCCTAATTTTACTGCGCATGCTTGGACTATGTAAATGAATTCCGGGAACTCATCACCATAACACTGCCCTTTTCAGGAAATCTGATGAATATGTATGATTTTTCTGTATATGAACAGATGTGTTGCGCTAACCTGGCGGAGCACTTGTGGCAGAGTGATTCCCAGTGCTGCCCAGCGCTGCCCAGCTCTGCAATAAAGAATACCTGCTTAACAGTCATCCCGACTATTGAGTCCTGATTTTGGCTTTTCATGGCAACAATTTGGCACCCCAGATGGGACCCGCTCTGCTCGGCTGCAGGACCCGCTGAGAACAGGACTCCCTAGGGTACCCCCGGGATTTCCCGGAGGGACTCCTCACCTCAATCGGATCACTGCGGGAGCAGACAAGGACCATCTAAAGGAAAAGAAGGTATTCTTTAAATCTTTTCTGTTTTGGAATTTGGGACCGGTCATTTGGAAGGTTCTCGTAAGTCATATGCGACGTCCTACGCTGAGCGCCGCTGAGCGCTGTATACCAGGCTACTAGTGCCAGAGGGTATACATTTGGTATTTGGTACGTTGGTACAGGCATGGATTAAGCCTTGTACTTTTGCAATAACATGCCTTTTGGTACTGGTACACTTATGAAACCTGCATGAGTTTGTACTGTTGGCGGTATGGATTTACTTTCCATTACTCGGATATTGGTTTATTGGTATTGAATTTGGATATATTCATCAGGCACTGTGAAATCGGCAACTAAGTGTGAATGAGCTGAGTTAACTCTGGTGTGACTGGTGAGTGACTGAGACACGGTGTGACTGCAAAGTGAGTGTGGAAAACCTGTAGACCTGTGTGTCTCATCCTGAAAATGAATGTGAACCGCTGTTCCTCGTAAATTGTTTTATTTGTGACCAAAATTTATGGGTTGTATTTGGATGAGATATTCAATGTGAGAATTGTGGAACGTGGTCAGAGTGGGAGGATAAAGCACGACAGGTTGAGGTTATTAAAATAATCTGTGGGAGAATAACGGAAGTACAGAATCAATAAGGTAGAATAGGGGAACAGCAAAGTGGTGGTCTTGTAAAGAAAAGCCCCCTAGGATGTATCTTAGCACACTGGAAAGAGATAGGGGGACAACCAGGTGGGAGTGTGAATAAGAAAACACTAATCAAATATTGTAATCAGTCGTGTCCCCTGTACAAATTAGAAGATGGTGAAAAATGGCCCTTTAATGGATCTTTAAATCATAATACTATATTGTAGTTAATGTTGTTCTTATGGAGAGAAGGAAAATGGGATGAGGTTATGTATGCGGATATGTTTTTTACTTTGCGGTATCGCCCGGAGTGGCAGAAGGATTGTGGTGTTAACCTCCCGCCACACGGAGGCAGCCTTGGGACAGAGAGGAATGGTGAATAGAGGAGGATTTAGAGGACGAGGAAGGGGAAGGCTCTCTGAAAGTAGAGGAGGACTAGGGAGACCAGAGAAAGAAGTAGAATTCTTAGTAGACACAGGTGCTTCTTTCTCTGTTTTAAATCAAGAATTGATACCTGTGAGTAAAGACTTTGTGACTGTAGTGGGAGCTACTGGCCAACAGGAAAAGGCGTTCTTTCTAAAACCCCTCACTTTTAAAGATTTACACCCTGTGGTGGCCAATCCTTATACTTTACTTACTAAATTGCGAGATAATCAAGTATGGCTTACAGTATTAGATTTGAAAGATGCATTCTTCTGCTTGCCTCTGGCCAAGGAGAGACAAAACCTATTGGCATTTGAATGGGAAAGTCCTACTACTGGTAGGAAAACCCAACTTACCTGGACAGTGTTACCCCAAGGTTTTAAGAACAGTCCAACCATCTTTGGGAACCAATTAGCACGAGAACTTGAGACACGGGATCCTCCCTCCAGAGACGGAACTCTTCTACAGTATGTGGATGACTTATTAATAGCAACTGAAACAAAGCCTGATTGTATTCAATGGACTATTAATTTGTTGAACTTTTTGGGCCTGAATGGGTATCGAGTCTCTCACCAGAAAGCTCAGATGGTGCGACAGCAAGTAACCTACCTTGGATATGAGCTATCTAGAGGACAACGAGAATTAGGAATGGAACAAAAAGAAGCCATCTGCAGAACCCCCCTCCCTCAAACGGTAAAGGAACTCAGGACCTTCTTGGGAATGGCAGGTTGGTGTTGATTATGGATTTACAATTATGGAATAATAGTAAAACCTTTGTATGAACTTTTGAAAAACAATCCCACTCAATTGATTTGGTCCAGAGAAGTTCAAAATGCATTCAAAACACTTAAAAAGGAACTGATGAAGGCCCCGGCCCTGGGCCTACCTGACGTTACTAAACCCTTCTGGCTGTTTTCCCATGAAAAACAAGGCATAGCTCTGGGAGTCCTAGCTCAACGACTGGGACTCTACAAAAGAGCTGTGGCCTACTTTTCTAAGCAGCTTGACGAAGTAAGCAAAGGGTGGCCAGGGTGCCTACGAGCTGTGGAAGCTGTCATATAAATATATGGACAGACTCCAAATATGCCTTTGGAGTTGTCCACACTCACGGAGCAATTTGGAAGGAATGAGGACTACTAACCGCACAAGGGAGACAGATCAAGCACGCTGAGGAAATCCTTCACCTATTAGAAGCAGTCCAACTGCCAACCAAAGTCGCCATCATGCACTGCCGAGGACACCTGAGGGGTAACACTGACCAGGACAAAGGTAACAGGTTGGCTGATTATGAGGCTAAACAGGCAGCAGAGAGAATGCAAAAGATTTTAACCTTAATTCCGGATAACAGAAGTAGGAGTCTAGGTGACCAAGAAAATGTTGAATATTCTAGGGCTGATAAAGAATTAATAGAAGAAATGGGAGGGCAGGTTCCCTCCAAAGGATGGGCCCACTTGAGTGATGGCAGGATTATAATTCCTGCCAAACAGGTATGGGGAGTTGTTAAAGAAGAACAGAATAAGACACACTGGGGGGCAGATTCCATGTATAATTTTTAAAATCAAAAATTAATAGGGAGAAATTTGTATACTATAGTTCGACAGGTGACTCAGCAATGTGAAATATGTTTGAAAAATGATCCCAATACAGGTAACCGGGCACAATTAGGAAGTATTGGGAGAGGAAATGTACCAGGGGACCACTGGCAAATTGACTTCTCTGAACTTCCAAGAAAAGGGGGGTACAGATACTTATTGGTACTTACAGACACCTTTTCTGGATGGCCAGAGGCATTCCCTTGTAGGACAAACAAAGCAAGAGAAGTAACTAAAGGTATTATTAAATGAAATAATACCTCGATTCGGGGTACCTACGGTAATTTCATCAGACAGGGGTACACATTTTTGTGCAGAAGTAGTGCAACAGGTCAGCAAACTATTAGGAATCGATTGGCAATTACACACACCCTACAGACCACAAGCCAGCAGGCAAGTAGAAAAAATGAAAACAACAGATAGCTAAAATATGTCAAGAAGCAAACCTATATTGGTATCAAGCACTACCTATTGCACTACTTCAGAGACATGTAAAACCTAGGGCCAAATCTGAGCCCTTTTGAGATATTATATGGGAGGCCATATCAGGCCAAATATCAAGGGGAAGATTTGAATCAGCTGGGAAATAATTATTTACAAAATTATGTTATATCCTTAGGAAAACAATTGGAAAAGGTTAATAGGACTGTTTTGGGAACCAGAGCAAAAGGGTTAGATCACCCGATCCACCCATTTAGCCCTGGAGATTGGGTTTATGTTAAGAATTTTTCAGGTGACCCATTGGAGGAGAAGTGGAATGGACCTTATCAGGTGTTGCTAACCACTTTCACTGCAATCAAGATTGAAGAGCAGACAGCTTGGATCCATTACTCCTGAGTAAAGAAAGCTTCTGAACCAGGATGGACCATCGAAAGTGTTGGAGATTTGAAATTACGGTTACGACGATAACTTTATTGACTTTAAGCTCATCAGTAGATGCTTGGAACGAGAACCTGTATTATAATGCGATTCAGATGATAGCGAATGCTGCAGGGGCTAAGGATTGTTGGATTTGTACTGCCCTACTGAGAGGTGACATGAGACTCCCTTTGTACGGCATAGGGTCGACTCATTGGAATTGTGACAATAATACTTGGCCTGAGTTTTGGAAAAGACAAGATGGAGGATATTGTAGTTATGATAATTCAAGCTATGGGATCGGACCGAGATTCGACCTGCAGATACTAGATAATAACACCCAGATTCTAGTTAGCAATAATAGTTGCCTATGGAAGGCAAGATCCAATAATTGTCCATGCGGCCCCTTCAAAAACTGTTCCTGTAGGAACGGGTGGAATGATTATTGGATCAACAAGACTGCGGTAGAAGTAGGAACTTGGAATTTGATGGGATTGAACATGACACATATTAATTTCTGTAATAGAACCCAGTTAGAAACCTATAGCCCTACAAAGTGGGATGCCAGTAGAAATACATCGGTTGGATGGGTAAGCAAAGGATCATTTTATGGAGCTAATCTCACAGCCACCGACGGACCCTGCAAACTACCCGACGGGTATTGGTGGCTGTGTGGTGATGGTATCAGCAGAAAGCAACTCCCTGCAGGATGGTAGGGAAGGTGTACCATAGGTCGTTTAGTTAGTCAGGATCGAATATATAATCAGTCCCAAATACCTAGAGGTATTTTGAGAACGTCCTGGAAACAGGCTAAGCGAGAAGACAACCCACTTGCAATTAGGGGAACAAAATTTCATAGCTTTGTTAGATGGTTCTTACCGTGGCTAGGAGTAAGCGAGCTAGAAAAGGCCATGGTAAATATTTCCGCAGTTCTAGAGCAGATGGAAAATCTAACCATAAATACTATAAAAAATTTACAGACGGAAGTATCTTCCCTCAGTAAGGTTGTGTTGCAAAATCGAATGGCATTAGATTTATTGACTGCCAAAGAAGGAGGTGTATGTATGATCATTAATACCAGTCGCTGTGCATATAGCAATAAAGATAAGCAGATAGAAGCAGATCTAAATGCACTCTGGGAGAAAGCACAAATAGTCCAGGAAGTATCTTTGGATGATACTTCATGGGGGCTTTGAGATTTATGGGATAAATCGACTTCTTGACTTCCCAACTTTGGATGGTTGAAACAATTATTAATTGGATTAATTACTTTGGGGATTTTAGGAATATTCGTTTGTGTATTTCTTAAGTGTTTTCTTTGGTGTTACCGGAATTCAGTAGAGACCTACAGTGACTGGAAAAGAAACAAGATTAGGCATCAAGTAGAAACGGGAAGGTATTTTACTCAGACCCTTGAAAAGGATGAAATATTATGAATTTTGCAAACATAAAATAATTAAGGATAACACCCTTTTAGGCCTAAAAGGATTTGAAATATGTTACTAGTCATAGTTAAAGAGCCTTACTATTTTAATAGTAATTTTATTGATTTTATTGTAGTTTTTGTAATAAGCTTCGTTTCAGATGTAATAAGACTGTATATTGAGGACTGTAGCAAGTAAGCTACAAGCCCTCAAAAAGAAAAGGGGGGAATGAAAGGGTTAAATCCCTGACTAAGACATAGACTTGCATTTTTTTTAGTTTCACTGGCATCCTTGTTCTCTTTTGTTCTCTTTCCCTGCAAATATAATTTTGGTTACCTGCTGAGCAGAGTTGATGGTGGGACATTTCCTGTAACTTCTTACCTGATAGGACTAAACAGGCCTTGAGCAAGCTCGTTAGGCTTCCTAATTAAATCACTGATAACAGGATTGTGCCACAGATAAGCACCAAAGAACTAGCTTAAATCGACCCCCTTGTAACATTCCAAGGCCGAAGGAGGGATGAGCTAACTCAATGACTATATATGGACAAAGGAAGCCCAAAATTCAACTAGCGGACAATGTGAGGAAGACTATGGAAGACCACCGGGAGGGTGAAAAGACCCTAACCCTAATTTTACTGCGCATGCTTGGACTATGTAAATAAATTCCAGGAACTCATCACCATAAGACTGCCCTTTTCAGGAAATCTGATGAATATGTATGATTTTTCTGTATATGAACTGATGTGTTGTGCTAACCTGGTGGAGCACTTGTGGCGGAGTGATCCCCAGTGCTGCCCAGCGCTGCAATAAAGAATACCTGCTTAATAGTCATCCCGACTATTGAGTCCTGATTTCGGCTTTTCACTACAACATATGGCAGATTGATTATATCACACTCCCACAAACCCACCAAAGCAAGTGCTATGTCCTTACAATGGTGGAAGCAACCACCGGATGGCTGGAAACATATCCTGTGCCCCATAGCCCCACCCAGAACACTATCCTGGGCCTTGACAAGCAAGTCCTGTGGTGACATAGCACCACAGAAAGAATTGAGTCAGACAACAGGACTCATTTCTGAAACAACCTCATAGACACCTGGGCCAAAGAGCACGGCACTGAGTGGGTATATCACATCCCCTATCATGCACCAGCCTCTGGGAAAATCGAAGGATACAGTGGACTGTTAAAGACTACACTGGGAGCAATGGGTGGTGGGACATTCAAACATTGGGATACACATTTAGCAAAGGCCACCTGGTTAGTCAACACTAGGGGATCTGTCAATTGAGATGGCCCTGCCCAATCAAAACTTCTATGTACTGTAGAAGGGGATAAAGTCCCTGTAGTGCATGTAAAAAATATGCTGGGGAAGACAGTCTGGGTTACTCCTGCCTCAGGCAAAGGCAAGCCCATCTGTGGGACTGCTTTTGCTCAAGGACCTGGGTGCCCTTGGTGGGTCATGCGAAAGGATGGGGAAGTCCTATGTGTACCTCAAGGGGATTTGATTTTGGGTGAGAATAGCCAATGAACTAAATGGTATGATGTTAATTGCTATATAATACTGTATGTCATCACTGCTATGGTTGCTATATGCCATTATCAATAGTATTTCAGTAAGAATCGCCCAGATTAATGAGGAATGAACATTGATGAAACCAAGCAAAGTGCAGCAGTGATGGAACCAGAACTGGCTTCAGCATGCAACAATCCAACACCACACACCATCTCTCCTGCTCTGAAGGACTGTTATGACAGACAGAGCCCCAAAGTCATGGACTAAATGAACTCAATGGACATTTTAGAGGGATTGCCCATAGACCAAGGGAATGATATCTGTGTGTATATATCAAAAGACAGGGAAAGTGGTGGTGATTAATTGGAATGTATTGGAAAGGGTAGAACCTGGGCATGACGTAGATGGTATAGAATAAGGGGTGGATACTGTCCTGGTTTCATTTGAACAGAGTTAATTTTCTTCCTAGTAGCTGGTATAGTGCTGTGTTTTGGACTTTAGTATGAGAATAATATTGATAACATGTTGATGTTTTGGCTGTTGCTAAGTGGTGTTTACACTGATGAAGGACTTTTCAGCTTCTCCTGCTTTGCCAGGTGCACAAGAAGCTGGGAGGGGGCACAGCCAGGATAGTTGATCCAAACTGACCAAAGGGCTATTCTATACCATATGACATTATGCTCAGTATATAAACTGGGGGGAGTTGGCCGGGGGTAGCAGTCGCTGCTTGGGGACTGGCTGGGCGTAGGTCGGTGGGTGGTGAGCGGTTGTATCACTGGTTTATTTTTTCCCTGGGTTTTTGTTCCTCTCTCTCTCTCTCTCTCTCTTCTTGTTTTCCTTCTCATTACAATTCATTATTTTTTTGTTGTTGTTCCAGTTATTAAACTTCTTATCTCAACCCATGAGTTTTCTTACTTTTGCTCGTCTGATTCTCTCCCCCATCCCACCAAGGCGGGGAGGGTGAGCGAGAGGCTGTGTGGTACTTAATTGCCGACTATGGCTAAACCACAACACTGCTATTCTCCCTATTAAAGGAGAAAATGTGTTGTGTGTGTCTACCAGCAGGTTAAGTCATTGAGCACTATGAATGGCGGAGTTTTGCTCCCTGTTCTGTTGGGAAGCACCGTTGCATATCAATGGATACCACGTGGCGAAGACACTACAATCGTATGGGTATTGTTAGCACACACTGCTTTAAGTGCATCAACCTTCTGTTTACCTCACACTGTAGTTGTGGGGGATCTGATAGGGACATGTTTTTTAGGAATCAGCACACCACTGAACGTTTTTCAGAATTATACTCTATTGAAAGTTTCCAAATGCGTGACTTTTGATAACCTCTATGATAAGGATACTGTCCTTTCTCAGTTAGATTATCGCACCTATGCTTTTTGCATTGCTAATGTTACCCCCGCAGAAGCTTGTGTAATCTTTGTTAATGCCACTAAATCCTGAGTAATGTAAACAATGCTGCCACAAAGGTGTTCTCCAAAACCGCATGGCTGTGGATTATCTGTTACTTTGACACAGCCACGGCTGTAGTGAGCTTGATGGTATGTGCTGTTTCAGCATTAGCGAAGAAAGTGATAGTATTGAAAAAACTTAAACAATTGCAGTGGCTGGCTCAGGGTATTCGTCAAACACAGGGAGATCAGTGATTGCGGTCACGGATCCCTCTGACACTGGGCTGCACATTTAGTGCAGGGTAGTTTGCTTTAATTCTGGGATGTGTTGCACTGTACTTTGGTATTACCTGTGGAATTAAGTTGTGTTTTTTAGGACTCCATCGAACTCAGCAAGTGGTACACTCTGCGGACTCAGAAGATACCTTGTAACTCGTCATGGAGGAGGCACGGGGAGGAGCGTAGGGCATGAGAAGACTTTGTTACAGTAACCCAGGATAGTTCACCTCCCCCATCTGAGTATGTAGAGTCCCAAGCACATCTTATCTCATTGTCATGGTAACCTGAGATAGTTTGCTTCCTCCTCGTCTGCATATACCCTTGCACAGGTGCCAACGTGAAGGCCAGCTGTGGATCTTGGAATTCAGACAACAGCACCTGCATTACATCAGTGAGTTTGCTAATGAGCCAAACAAGACATTGCATATGTATGATATGTTAATCAGCACAAGTTTTATTATCCATCCCCACAGTGCTTTCCCTTGAGCTTCACTCCTGAGTAGGGTTCCACTGCGTTGGGTCCCTATTTGATTAGCATTGGTGTCTCAGGGCTCCCACCGTGGTAATGCTATGCTTTCATTAAAGCCACAGCTTTCACTTGCTGTGTGTTGTGCCTTGTCCATGAAGGATCCGCACCTGCTTTTCACTCATAATAGAGATGCTGTCTGATCTTGCAGGGATGGGGTTAGAAAAGCCAAGGTCAACTTGGAGCCAAATCTGGCAAAGTGTGTGAAAGGCAACAAGAAAGGATTCTACAAGTATGTAAACAGCAAAAGGAAGACTAGGGAAAATGTGGGCCAGCTGTTGAATGGAGCAGGGGAAAACTGGACATACATAAATCCATGGGGCTTGATGGGTTGCACCCACAAGTGCTGAGGGAGCTGACTGATGTCATGGTGAAGCCACTCTCAATTATCTTTGAATGGTCATGGTGATTGGGAGAGGTTCCTGAACACTGGAAGAAAGTAAATGTCACTCCTACCTTCAAAAAGGGCAAGAAGGAAGATCTGGGGAACTACAAGCTAGTCATCCTCATCTCAGTCCCTGTGAAGGTGATGGAGAAAATCCACCTGGAAACTGTTTCCAGACACATGAAGGCCAAGAAGGTGATCAGGAGTAGTCAGAATGGATTTACAAAGGAGAAATCATGCTTAACCAACCTGATAGCCTTCTGCAATGAGGTGACTAGCTTGGTGGATGAGGGGAGAGCAGTGGATGTTGTTTACCTACTTTAGTAAGGCTTCTGACACTGTCTCACATAATATCATCATAGACAAGCTGACAAAGTACAGATTAGATAAGTGGACAGTGAGGTGGACTGAAAACTGGCTGAATAGCCAGGGTTGTGAATAGCAAGGGTTGTGAGCAGTGGCACAAAGTTCAGTTGGAGGCAAGTCAGAAGTGGTGTATGCCAGGGGTCAATACTGGAGTATTGACAATACTGTTTAACATCTTCATTTATGACCTAGATGCTGGGACACCCTCAGTAAGTTCACAGACAATACAAAACTGGGAGGAGTGGCTGATATACCAGAGGGTTGTGCTGCCATTCAGAGGGACCTTGACAGGCTGGAGAATTGGGCAGAGAGGAACCTCATGAAGTTCAACAAGGGGAAATGTCAAGTTCTGCCCCTAGGGAAGAACCACCCCAGGCACCAGTACACGCTGGGGGCCAACTGGCTAGAAAGTAGCTCTGCAGAGAAGGACCCTGAGGTTCTGATGGACAATAGGTTGACCATGAGCCAACAATGCGCTCTTGTGGGAAAGAAGGACAACAGTATACTGGGCTGCGTAAGGAGGAGTGTTGCCAGTATCTTGAGGGAGGTGATCCTTCCTCTCTACTCAGCACTGGTGAGGTTGCATCTGGAGTACTGTGTCCAGTTCTGGGCTCCTCAGTACAAGAAAGATATGGACTTACTGGAGCAAGTCCAGTGCAGGGCTACTAAGATGATTAAGGGACTGGAGCATCGTTCATATGAGGACAGGCCAAGAGAGCAGGGACTCTTCAGCCTGGAAAAGAGAAGGCTCAAATGGGATCTTATCAATGTGTTTTAATACCTTATGGGAGAGAATGAAGATGAGGGAGCCAGACTCTTCTCAGTAGTAACCAGTGACAAGACAAGAAGCAATTGGCACAAATTTAAACATGTGAAATTCCGACTAAACAGAAAAAAGACTTTTTTTTTTTTTACTGTGAGGGTAGTCAAACACTGGCACAGGTTACCCAGAGAGGTTGTGGAGTCTCCATCCTTGGAGATATTCAAAACCCGACTGGACAGTCCTGGGCAACCTTCTCTAGTTGACCCTGCTTGAGGACTAGATGATTTCACAAGGTCCCTTCCAACCTAAATGATACTGTGAAAAGCATGTTTACCAGCAGCTAAATTCCTCTGGACAATTCCACTTGAATTAACACTCTTCTGCTCAGACTACTGACATTTTCTGCACAGGTAGTTAACCTGATATGTGGCAGATAAGGACCAGCACTATATAGCAAGCTAATACAAGGTTCAAAAAAAGCTTAGATTACGAAGACTGAGATTAGCCATCTTGCTTTAACTAACCCTATTCTCTTGGCAAATCCAAGCTTTTCTCTTAATTCCTTCTACAATATCTTTAAAAAAAAGGTATGAGATAGAAGGTAATACACCCCCCACCCCCATTTTGGAATGCAGGCAACAGGCTCTGTAAAAATCCTATCTTTCTACCTCTTAATCAGCAAGCACCTTGTCCAAAAGGAAGCCAAAAGTGAATTTGAAAAAGTGAATTTGAAAAAGAGAGGAAGCTACTCTCCACTCTAATTTCACGGTTTTTAAATTATAAAACTCTTCTCAGATAGAGGATACCTCTTTAAAATTAATTTGTGTCCCAGTTACTGAAAAAGAAAGCAGGAAACATGAAATGTGAGAAATCAGCCCTTTACAAGTTAGATCACTTTTTAGGACCCTTGCAAACAGAGCTTAGAAGCCAGTGAAACAAGCAGTTCTGTGATGAGCTGAAGAGCTATTTTTAACCCAAAAAAGAAGTACTTTTCACTAGAAATCATTCTTTAGACAGAACCAAAAAAATCCATATTGCGACTACCTTAAAGAAATAGGAGACCTTCTAAAGTTTCAAAGACCTGACTCAATCCTGAAGAGAAGGAAAATTTTTCTTTTGAAAAATTAGAAAAACAAGAGTACTAAAAAGATTGAATGAGACCTAGCTTTCTGTGAGAAGGAGAAAAAGGATATTTTTCTAAAATCTGTTCCAAATTGTAAGAAAGGGAACAGATTCCCTGCAATTTCTTGAATTAATCCTGAAATTGATAAGGGAAGAACTAGCAAATTTCTAGGAGAGTGCTTTGGCTAGCAGCTGTAAAGCACCAAATTATTCAGACACAACATATCAACACTGCAGAGGAGTAAAAGAGGCAGACCTCTGAATAGATGGAACACAAAAACCAAAACAAAAACCAATCAGATCCAAATATCCAGCCAATATGCCAAAATGATTGTTTGAACAGAGACTATTTCTTCTTTTTCATTCTAAATAATGGTATGTTATACCACACTGAGGCTAAGAACAGTATCGGTGCCCGATAGCCCAAGTATTCAACCAAAGGATGGAGTAGAGGAAAATAAAAAAGTATTTGGAGTAAACTCCCAATTGAAAGAAAATCCACAGCAGGAGAGGGTGGAAGGGGGTAGACGTGTCAGTCAACTATCCTCATTCATGCTATATTTTCTCTACTAAGGTAGCATCTTGTTAAAATTATAAACCAGAAGGGAAAGCAGTATATTACAGACCTCTTCAGTAAAGTTATGCCACTAACAAAACAGGTTTGAAGAAGCAGCTTTCAGAGATTCCAGCAAAGAAAACTTATTAGAGTAGACTCACAGAAACAGAGGACAAGCAAAGAGACCCCTCCTCAAAGGAGTGGCTTTATCATTAGCATATATGCTAGTCAGGAATATTTTGGGCTACATAAGGCATACCTCTTAAAACTGCATTGCTTTTCAGTCTGCCATCCAGAGACCTGAAAAGACAGAAAAATAATCTGAAAGTTAGCATCCAAAACTCCTTAAAATCCAGCCACCACATAGAAATCTTAACCTACTAAGCTCACCTAACGCTACCTATATGTATTAATTCAAAACAACTCAAAGGAAAAAGAAACATGCATTTCTGATAAAGAAAAAAAAAGGGAAAGCCTGCCAGAATTAGCAGAAAAAAATTTTTTAAAGCCTGCCAGAATTATTAGAAAAACAGGTGTGCCTGTGGGAGGTACAACCAGGCAGAGGAACTCCACAGCTTAGTGACAGAACTCCGGGAAGAGGCGAATAGGTTGAGGAGTATCAGGGAGTCCGAGAGAGAGAGAGAGACCACTAGAATTGCACCCTACCTTCCCTGGGACAGGCCCAACAGGCAGACAGGATGCATGATACAGAGGATTCCCTATCCTCTCTCTGCCTGGCTGAACACAGTGACTTAAGGGATAGGGGGCAATGGCAACAAATTCCTTTGCCTGATGCATCCATTAGGCATACAATTAGCCTTCTTTGCTGCAAGGGCACATTGCTGGCTCTTGTTCAACCTGATGTCCACCAGGACCCCAGGTCCTTTTCTGCCAAGCTGCTTTCCAGCTGGGTAGCCCCAAGCATATATTGGTGCGTGGGGTTGTTCTTCCCCAGGTGCAGGACTTTGCCTTTCTCCTTGTTGAACTGCATGAGGCTCTTCATGAACTTCTTGAACTTCATGAAGATAGTGTGTGAAAGTCTCCCAAGGACCAATAAGCTCCTGAAACTAGCAGTTCTGTTGAATCCACAAGACCCGATAAACGCAGAACACCAAGGATCTGCTTAAGGCCAAGGCCATAAGCAAACACTGGCATTAACAATGGGTTGCACAACTCGGACCACATCCAAGAAAGTGGTGGCTGCTATACGTAGATGAAAACTGTAGGATTATATATACACCTGAATAGACAAGGGACTGCTGAGGGACTTTCTGAACACCTATCTGAAAGCCACTAGCATGTCAGTATGACCCTCTACTTCTTAGTAGACAGATGGGGTTGGCCTCCCTACTGTTGCTCCAATCCAATAATTACAAGCACATGTGCACAAGTGAATTATGTTAACTATTCACACAGTACAATTACTTATCTACTGGATGGAGTTAGTTTTCTTCATAGCAGCTCTTACGGTGCTATGTTTTGGATTTGTGACCAAAACAGCGTTGATAACACGCCCATATTTTAGTTATTGCTGAACAGTGCTTGCATAGCATCGAGGCCTTCTGTTTCTCACACTGCCCCATCAGCTGGGGGTGCACAAGAAGTTGGGAGGGGACTCAATAAAAGCTGTGGGAAAGAAGGAGAAAGGGGGATGTTTGGACCATTATGCATGAGGAAGCCCTGCTTTCCTGGAAATGGCTAAACAGCTGCCTGCCCACAGGAAGTAGTGAATAAATTCCTTATTTTGCTCTGCTTGCACACAGAGCTTTGCTTTACCCATTAAACTGTCTTTATCTCAACCCACAGTTTTTCTTACTTTTACCCTTCCAATCCTCTCCCCATCCTGCTGGGAGGGAACAAGCAAGTGACTGTGTGGTGCCTAGCTGCCTACTGGGGTTAAACCACAACACACAGAACTCTTCCAAGCAGATCCCTGAACAGACCAAAGCCTACTCTCCTGAAGTTGAGGGATGCGATCCTGCCATTTACCTTGTTCCTTTCTTTCAACACAGACCCTGGCTGCCCCCTCCCTCATTGCGGCTCTTGTATCTCTAGGGTCTTAGAGAAAATCCCATCAGTCTCCATTTCATCACCTTTGATGCCATGCAGTCTGCTGACCTCCTCCCTGCAGCTCCTTTACTTCACAACAGAGATTCTCCACCAACACACATCTTCTGTAAACAAGGGCACCATCTCCCCTACTCCAGCCTTAGCAAGAAACCCCAGGCACTCCCTGCAGCCAAAGGCCTGGAGAGATGCATCTTCCTCTGGAGCTCAGTCTGAGTCAAGACCTCTGATATTCCAGGGATAGTCGCTCTAGTTAGTGCTGGGGACCATGACCTGAAGCACATCATTACTGTCGCTAAGCACACATAAGCTACCCTCAGCAGAGTTTCTAGCCAATTTCTGCATACCCTACCATAACAAATGTTATGCCTTCTTACTACTTCTATTAGTGCTAGGCCCAGCAGTTATATAGGCCTCTCCCTAGCACCTGCTGAAAGTGTGATTGACTGTTCCTAATCAGGAGTCAGCTGGAACAAAAGCTCAAAGCACCCTTTGATCAAGAACAACTGACAGAGCTCATTAGCTGCTGCTAGAATCACAGTCTCCTGCAGCTATCCTTTCCCAGCAACATCAGGCACCCTGAAGTTCCTCAAGGGGTTCCTAGGAGTCCCCTGATGATCTCAGAAGTTGTTCCCATTCCCAGAAAATCTAGACAATCTAAAAGCAGAGCCCAGAAACTGCTGTGCAAACTGCTGCATCTGTTGGATGCTTCTGTTAGCTGTACTAAGCCAGGAGAAGATGGAGAATGTTTTATGAACAAATGTAGGGTTTCTCAAACATTGGCAGGACACGATATCTATTGTGTACTGACCACCTTTTCCTGATGGGGTACAAGTAGTTCCAGCTCCCCTGGCAGAAATAAGGATGAATCAGGTTCCTTGAACAGTGGATGAATTATGAGAATTAGCTGCCCAAATGCACCCCCGCTATTCACAACAACTGTCCATGCAGCAAAATGCAGGGGAACCTATCGGGAATCAATGGGTAGAGATAACACAGTGTGTTATGAAGTATTAGGGACTAGGTTCAGAAGAAAAGGGAAAAATTTCTTACATGGATCAAGAAAAAACAGGGACTTACAGTAACTGCAAAGATGGACAGTAGAGAAGAGGTTGAAGAGAAATAGGTGCAGGAAACAGTGACAATAAGGTTAGTAAATCAGAAGAAATGGACCAAATCTGTGTAAGGCTGTGGAAAGTGTTAAAGGATTCAGGAGAAAATATGGGATAAGCTAAAAAGAGTGATACAACAGCTGAAAAGAAGAGCAGTAGCAGCAGTATACCTCAGTGCTCAAGCTCCGCTGCCCTACCCCCAATTGGTGAAAACCAACAATAGGGAAGTCGCCGAGGCGAGCAGCTCCGGTGCCAGCACCATCCGCAGCGGAGCGCTCTAGAGAGGTGCACAGGGGGGGTTTCCCGAACTGGGGAAACCTCAGGGGGAGCTGAGAGCCGCCAGGAGCTCGCGCGACAGCGGCTGAAGAGACCTGGGCGGGGCCAGGAGCAACGGCAGCCAAGCTCCCCCAACGTATAAAAGAAGCCCCTAGGGAGCGCCCCCTTGTGGCGCTCAGGAAGGGCGCTCAAGCTCGACCAGGGAGCGATGGTATCCACCCGGCAGAAAGCCATGGCCTCTCTAAGCTCTGCACCCACCACGACTGACGCAGCTTCCCACACAGAGCTCCGGTGGGAACACGCTGCTACCCAGGTGGCAGGCTACAGGGTGTGCCCTACTCTTATGCCAGTACTGGATGGCAGTAGTGAGCACACCTGTAGGAGGTGCGCCCAGCTAGAGGAACTCCTCAGCTTAGTGGCAGAGCTCTGGGAGGAAGTGAGTAGGTTGAGGAGTATCAGGGAGTCTGAGAGAGAGAGAGAGAGCGCGCACTGGAATCGCACCCTACCTTCCCTGAGACAGGCCCAACAGGCAGAGAGGATGCATGATATGGAGGATTCCCTATCCTCTCTCTGCCTGGCTGAACACAGTGACTTAAGGGATAGGGGGCAATGGCAACAAGTTCCTGCCCGGCACAGCAGGCGCGTCTCCTCTGTGACTACCCCACCTTCCCAGGTGCCCTTGCATAATAGGTACGAGGCTCTGCAAGTGGAACCAAACAATGACAAGGACGATGGTTCATCTAGCTTGGAGGTGTCGCCAAGGTTAAGTCAACCTACGCCCTGCGTCAAAACTGCTTCCATAAAGAAAAAAAGACTGGTCATTGTCATAGGAGACTCCCTTCTGAAGGGAACAGAAGGCCCAATATACAGACCGGACCCACTTCTTAGGGAAGTCTGCTGCCTCCCTGGGGCCTGGGTTAAAGAAGTGAAGAGAAAACTTCCTACCCTGGTACAGCCCTCAGATTATTATCCAGTATTGTTTTTTCAGGTAGGCAGCGATGAAGCTGCAACTAGAAGTCCGAGGGCAATCAAGAGAGACTTCAGGGCCTTGGGACGACTGGTTAAGGGATCAGGAGCACAAGTAGTGTTCTCCTCTATCCTTCCAGTTGCAGGGAACGATGAGGGAAGAAACAGGAAGAGCCAGCAGATCAATACCTGGCTCCGAGCCTGGTGTCACTGGCAGAATTTTGGGTTTTTTTGATCATGGGTCAGTCTACACGACACCAGGCCTGCTGGCGACAGACGGGGTATGCCTGTCTCAAAGGGGGAAAAGGATCTTTGTGCAGGAGTTATCAGGGCTCATTGAAAGAGCTTTAAACTAGATTTGAAGGGGGGAAGGGATAAAACCAGGCCTGCTAGAGATAAGCCTGAGGGCGGCACGCCAATGTTTGGGGGACAGTGTGCTAGCGAGGTCCTTCGGTCTGCCATCTCAGTGGAGGTAGAGGATGGAGATCCATGCGGCAGCAAAGACGCAAGGGTTATGAATGCGTTAGAAACCACAGAAGCGCCTGAGAATGGTCACGTAGGAATTAGGGCTTCTCCCCCCAAAAAGGTGGCAGCACCAATGGCCCAACTGAAGTGCATCTACACCAAAGCACACAGCATGGGCAACAAACAGGAGGAGCTGGAAGCCATTGTGCAGCTGGAAAACCAATATAGTTGCCATCACAGAAACATGGTGGGATGGATGACTCGCACAACTGGAGTGCTGCAATGGATGGCTATAAGCTCTTCAGAAGGGATAGGCAAGGAAGGAGAGGCGGTGGGGTAGCCCTGTATGTTAGGGAGTGTTTTGACTGTCTAGAGCTTGATGATGGTGACGATAGGGTTGAGTGTTTATGGGTAAGAATCAGGGGGAAGGCCAACAAGGCAGATATCGTGGTGGGAGTCTGTTACAGACCACCCAACCACGATGAAGAGGCAGACGAAATATTCTATAAGCAGCTGGGAGAAGTCTCACAATCGCTAGCCCTTGTTCTCGTGGGGGACTTCAACTTGCCAGATGTCTGCTGGAAATACAACACAGCAGAGAGGAAACAGTCTAGGAGGTTCCTGGAGTGTGTGGCAGATAACTTCCTGACACAGCTGATGAGCGAGCCAACTAGGGAAGGCGCCCCGCTGGACCTGTTGTTTGCGAACAGAGAAGGACTTGTGAGTGATGTGACGGTTGGAAGCTGTCTTGGGCATAGCGATCATGAAATGATAGAGGTTTTGATTCTTGGAGAAGTAAGGAGGGGGGTCAGCAGAACTGCTGTCTTGGACTTCCGGAGGGCAGACTTTGGCCTGTTTAGGAGCCTGGTTGACAGAGTCCCTTGGGAAGCAGTCCTGAAGGGCAAAGGAGTCCAGGAAGGCTGGACATTCTTCAAGAAGGAAATCTTAAAGGCGCAGGAGCAGGCCATCCCCATGTGCCGAAAGACGAGCCAGCGGGGAAGAAGACCGGCCTGGCTGACCAGAGAGCTTTGGCTGGAACTCAGGAAAAAAAGGAGAGTTTATGACCTTTGGAAGAAGGGGCAGGCCACTCAGGAGGACTACAAAGATGTCGTGAGGTTATGCAGGGAGAAAATTAGAAGGGCCAAAGTCCAACTAGAACTTAATCTGGCTACTGCCGTAAAAGACAATAAAAAATGTTTCTATAAATAGATTAACAATGAAAGGAGGGCTAAGGAGAATCTCCATCCTTTATTGGACGTGGGGGGAAACACAGTGACAACAGATGAGGAAAAGGCCGAGGTACTTAATGCCTTCTTTGCCTCAGTCTTTACTGGTAAGACCAGTTGTTCTCAGGGCACCCAGCCCCCTGAGCTGGAAGACAGGGACGGGGAGCAGAATGAAGCACCCATAATCCAAGGGGAAATGGTTAGCGACCTGCTACACCACTTCTTAGACACACACAAGTCTATGGGGCCGGATGGGATCCACCCAAGAGTACTGAGGGAGCTGGCAAAAGTGCTCACCAAGCCACTTTCAATCCTTTATCAGCAGTCCTGGCTAACCGGGGAGGTCCCAGTTGACTGGAGGCTAGCAAATGTGACGCCCATCTACAAGAAGGGCTGGAAGGAGGACCCGGGGAACTACAGGCCTGTCAGCCTGACCTCGGTGCCAGGGAAGATTATGGAGCGGATCATCTTGAGTGCCATCACACGGCACGTACAGGACAACCAGGTGATCAGGCCCAGTCAGCATGGGTTTATGAAAGGCAGGTCCTGCTGGACTAACCTGATCTCCTTCTACGACAAGGTGACCCGCTTAGTGGATGAGGGAAAGGCTGTGGATGTTGTCTACCTAGACTTCAGTAAAGCCTTTGACACCGTTTCCCGCAGCATTCTCCTGGAGAAACTGGCTGCTCATGGCTTGGACGGGTGTACTCTTCCCTGGGTAAAAAACTGGCTGGATGGCCGGGCCCAAAGAGTGGTGGTGAATGGAGTTAAATCCAGTTGGCGGCCGGTCACAAGTGGTGCTCACCAGGGCTCAGTATCGGGGCCAGTTCTGTTTAATATCTTTATCAATGGGGAGGGGACGAGGGGATTGAGTGCGCCCTCAGTAAGTTTGCAGATGACACCAAGTTGTGCAGGAGTGTTGATCTGCTTGAGGGGAGGAAGGCTGTACAGAGGGACCTGGACAGGCTGGATCGATGGGCCGACGCCAATTGTATGAGGTTCAACAAGGCTAAGTACCAGGTCCTGCACGTGGGTCACAATAACCCCATGCAACGCTACAGGCTTGGGGAAGAGTGGCTGGAAAGCTGCCAGGCAGAAAAGGACCTGGGGGTGTTGGTTGACAGCCAGCTGAATATGAGCCAGCAGTGTGCCCAGGTGGCCAAGAAAGCCAATGGCATCCTGGCTTGTATCAAAAATAGCGTGGCCAGCAGGACTAGGGAAGTGATCGTGCCCCTGTACTTGGCCCTGGTGAGGCTGCACCTCGAATACTGTGTTCCGTTTTGGGCCCCCCACTACAAGAGAGACATTGAGGTGCTGGAGCATATCCAAAGAAGAGCAACGAAGCTGGTGAAGGGTCTAGAGCAGAAGTCTTATGAGGAGCGGCTGAGGGAACTGGGGTTGTTTAGCCTGGAGAAAAGGAGGCTCAGGGGAGACCTTATTGCTCTCTACAACTACCTGAAAGGAGGTTGTAGAGAGGTGGGGGTCGGTCTCTTCTCCCAGGTAACAAGGGATAGGATGAGAGGAAATGGCCTCAAGTTGCGCCAGGGGAGGTTTAGACTGGATATTAGGAAAAGTTTCTTCACCGAAAGGGTGGTCAAGCATTGGAACAGGCTGCTCAGGGAAGTGGTTGAGTCACCATCCCTGAAGGTATTTAAAAGACATGTAGATGTGGTGCTTAGGGACATAGTTTAGTGGTGGATTTGGCAGTGCTAGGTTAACGGTTGGACTTGATGATCTTAAAGGTCTTTTCCAACCTAAACGATTCTATGATTCTGTGAAGTCTGCTTTGGGCCCAGTGTTACCCATACGAATGGGTGCCTGTGTGCTGAATACATTGGGATCCTCGGCAGGGGAACCCCAGTACTTTGTATGAAGTAGAGAAAAAAAATACGGTGTTTTCCTGGACACAGGAGCATGAATCAGTTTGTCTAAAACTTTTCTTAAAGAATCTATTCAACAAGAAAATATGAAGGTAGCCTCCTTCAATAGGATGGAAGGAAAAGGCCCTAAATATTATATTATGAATCTAATAATAGGGCAGTGAGCTGTTGATATCAAGTATAAGGTTGTAAATAATAGCAAAGAACCTCTTATTTTAGGAATTGACTGGATAATGGAACATGGAATCTTAATTTTTATAGTGATATTTTGTAGAAATATAAAGGAATACAGGAAGCAGGGAAAGGCTGATATAAAGATTCAAGAGAACAAGTACAAACTTTAACTGAAATAGATAAAGAATTCTGGAAAGAAGAGGTCCCAGGAGTATGGCAGAAAAAAATCCTGCAGTGTGGAAAAAAGAAATGACCAAGTTGAAGCAGTGGGACCCTCAGTTCATCCCCTTATACAATATCCATATCCTAAAAAAGCTAGGACTGCTCTGGGAGAAATCATTAAGGAGTATTTAGAACGAGGTGTTTTGTGGGAAATTATAAACCCACATATGTCAGGGTGCAGTGAGGGCCATCTGCTCCCTAAGGGATGAGGAGCCAAATGCGATAACAAGGCCAGCAGGGCAGGGGCCTTGCTGGCCAGAGCCCTCACAGTACCTGAGCAAGGTGAGCAGGGTAGACCCAGGGATGGTAAACAGGTTCAACTAAGAGTCCAGATCATCAGGCAAGTTCATGGTGATGAGGCAAGTCCAAGATCAAGTCAGGAAGTCAATCTGCAGGTTAGTGTCAGGATCAGATCTGATGAGAGTAACCAGGGTCAGACAGTGATCACTGAGTAGGTCCACAGTGACAAGGTAAGGCCAAGGTCAAACTAGGAAATCAGTCTGCAGGTCAGGGTCCAGATCAGTGGGGTCTATGGCCAAGCACAGCTGTGGCTGAGCTGGAGTCCAGTACTCCTATGACATAACTCAGGCAAGGACTGAAGGCCCAGGTCTGAGCTGAACTGGGGCTCCTGGGCAGAGGGTGTGGAGGCCCCAAGTAAGGCTGGTCAGGACCATTAAGACCTATTAGTGCCCTCAGGGGCCTGACAATATAATTGTCTATTATGGCCTGTTAAAAAGGCTGATAAAAATCCTGGAGAATGATGGTAGGCTACTGTCAGATAAAGTGTAAGAAGGAAATGCGTAGGCAGTGGAACCAGGGACATGTATCCTGGGAAGAATATAAGGACACTGCCCAGATACATAGGGATGGGATCAGGAAAGCTAAGGCGCAGTTGGAGCTGAATTTGGCAAGGGATGCGAAGAATAAGAAGGGCTTTTACAGGTAAGTCGGCCAGAAAAGGAAGATTAAAGAAAATGTAAGCACCCTGATAAATAAGACAGGAGAACTGGTGACAACCAACATGGAGAAGGCTGAGGTACTCAACAATTTTTTTTCCCCAGTTTTCAGTGGTAATCTCTCTTCCCACATCTCTCAAGTCCCTGAACCTCAAGGCAGGGACTGGGGAACGAAGTCCCTCCCTTCGTAGGAGAAGTTCAGGTTCGAGACCACCTGAGGAACCTGAAGATACACAAGTCCATTGGACTCGAGGAGATGCACCCCAGGGTCCTGAGGGAACTGGCAGATGTAGTTGCCAAGCCACACTCCATCATATCTGAAAAGTCATGGCAGTCAGGCGAAGTCCCCAGTGACTGGAAAAAGTGACTGGAAAAAGGGCCTGACTAATCTAGTGGCCTTCTACGATGGAGTGACTGCATCAGTGGACAAGGGAAGAGCTACGGATGTCATCTACCTGGACTTCTGTAAGGCCTTTGATACAGTCCCCCACAACATTCTTGCCTCTAAATTGGAGAGATATGGGTTTGACGGATGGACTGTTAGGTGGATAAGGAACTGGCTGTATGGCCACGTCCAAAGAGTTCTAGTCAACGACTCCATGTCGAAGTGGAAACCAGCAACGAGTGGTGTCCCTCAGGGGTCCGTACTGGGATCAGTACTATTTAATATCTTAATCAATGACATAGACAGTGGGATTGAGTGCATCCTCAGCAAGTTTGCAGATGACACCAAGCTGAGTGATGCAGTTGATTCCCTAGAGGGAAGGGATGCCATCCAGAGGGACCTTGACAGGCTTGAGGAGTGGGATCGTGCGAACCTCATGAAGTTCAACAAGGCCAAGTGCAAGGTCCTGCACCTGGGTTGGGGCAATCCTCAATATCAATACAGACTGGGGGATGAAGGGATTGAGAGCAGCCCTGCAGAGAAGGACTTGGGGATATACCAGCGGATGAAAAATTGGACATGAGCCGGCAATGTGCGCTTGCAGCCCAGAAAGCCAATCGTATCCTGGGCTGCATGAAAGGAAGCATGGCCAGCACGTCGAGGGAGGTCATTCTGCCCCTCTATACTCCACTCTCATGAGACCCCACCTGGAGTACTGCATCCAGCTCTGGGGTCCCCAGCACAGGAAAGACATGGACCTGTTAGAGCGGGTCCAGAGGAGGGCCATGAAAATGTTCAGAGGGCTGGAACTCCTCTCCTCTGAAGAAAGGCTGAGAGAGTTGGGGTTGTTCAGCCTGGAGAAGAGAAGGCTCCGGGGAGACCTTATTGCGGCCTATCAATATATAAAGGGGGCTTATAAGAAAGACGGAGAGACACTTTTTGCCAGGGCCTGTAGTGACAGGACAAGGGGCAACAGTTTTAAACTGAAAGAGGGTAGGTTTCGATTGGACATAAGGAAGAAATTCTTCACTATGAGGGTGGTGACACACTGGAACAGGTTGTCCAGAGACGTTGTGGATGTCCCATCATTGGAAGTGTTCAAGGTCAGGTTGGAGGGGGCTTTGAGCAACCTGATCTAGTGAAAGATGTCCCTGCCCATGGCAGGGGGGTTGGACTAGGTGATCTTTAAAGGTCCCTTCCAACCTGTACCATTCTATGATTCTCTACTGGGGCCAATACTGTTTAACATCTTCCTTAATGACTTGAGGAATGGGGCAGAGTGCACCCTCGGTAAGTTTGCAGATGACACCAAGTTGTGCAGGAGTGTTGATCTGCTTGAGAGTAGGAAGGCTGTACAGAGGGATCTGGACAGGCTGGATCGATGGGCCGAGGTCAATTGTATGAGGTTTAACAAGGCCAAGTGTCGGGTCCTGCACTTGGGTCACAATAACCCCCCAAGCCTGTAGCGTTTCATGGAAGAGTGGCTGGAAAGCTGCCAGGCAGAAAAGGACCTGGGGGTGCTGGTTTACAACCGGCTAAATATGAGCCGGCAGTGTGCCCAGGCGGCCAAGAAGGCCAACAGCATCCTGGCTTGTATCAGAAATAGTGTGGCCAGCAGGACTAGGGAAGCGATCGTGCCCCTGTACTTGGCCCTGGTGAGGCTGCACCTCGAATACTGTGTTCCGTTTTGGGCCCCTCACTACAAGAAGGACATTGAGGTGCTGGAGCATATCCAAAGAAGAGCAACGAAGCTGGTGAAGGGTCTAGAGCAGAAGTCTTATGAGGAGCGGCTGAGGGAACTGGGGTTGTTTAGCCTGGAGAAAAGGAGGCTGAGGGGAGACCCTATCACTCTCTACAACTACCTGAAAGGAGGTTGTAGCAAGGTGGGTGTCGGTCTCTTCTCCCAAGTAACAAGCAATAGGACAAGAGGAAATGGCCTCAAGTTGCGCCAGGGGAGGTTTAGATTGGATATTAGGAAAAATTTCTTCACCGAAAGGGTTGTCAAGCATTGGAACAGGCTGTCCAGGGAAGTGGTTGAGTCACCATCCCTGAAGGTATTTAAAAGACGTGTAGATGTGGTGCTTAAGGACATAGTTTAGTGGTGGATTTGGCAGTGCTAGGTTAATGGTTGGACTTGATGATCTTAAAGGTCTTTTCCAACCTAAACAATTCTATGATTCTGTGAAAAAAGAACTTCAGGTAACACCCATGTAACATCCTCTACGAAAGGACTAGCTTACCACAGCAAAGTAAAAACAGCCCAAAGTTCAAGCAGTCCTTATACAATGTGGTGGCAAAAAGACCAGAAAAATCAATTATCTGCTGTACTGGGTCTGGCTGGGATGGAGTTAATTTTCTTCATAGCAGCCTGTATGGTGCTAACCACCAGCACAAAGGGGATTGCCCAGGACTTCAGCTCGCTGGCATCTGCAATCTCTCCAAAGCCGCCTCTGACAATCACAACACACCCAGTGTCATCCACAGCAGCTTGGAGCTCATAATGGGTAGCAGAGCTTATTCAGGAGGAATACAGTTGTGGCAGCGCAGTGCTGTTTTGGATTTGTGACCAAAACAGTGTTGATAACACACCAATGTTTTAGCTATTGCTGAACAGTGTCAAGGCCTTCTCCATTTCTCACTCTGCCCCACAGCGCATAGGTTGGGGTGTGCAAGAAGTTGGGAGGGGACACAACCAGAACAGCTGACCTGAACTGACCAAAGTGATATTCCATGCCATATAACGTCATGCAGAAGTAATAAAATCGGAGGGGAGGGGGGTTTGGAGTAAGTAGCCATTGCTCAGGGACTCTGGGCATCGGTCTACTTGTAGGAGGTGGTGAATGATTGCCTTTGCATCATCTTTTTTTTTTTTCATTTTTTCTTTCTTCTTCCTCTTTCCTTAGCTTATTATATTATCTTTATCTCAATGCATGAGTTTTCTTGCTTTTGCTCTTCTTTTCTCTCCCCTCTCCTGCTGGTGGGGGGAACTGAGCAAGCGGCTGTTTGGTGCTTAGCTGCTAGCTTGGGTCAACCCACCACATGTGCAAAAATGAGAATGACAGAAGAAAATGACTGGTCTATTAAAAAGAAGATTTGGGTTTGAAGATCTACAGCAAGCAGTATTATTCTCAAAATCTATTTAAAAGTATCTGCTCTCCATTTCACTGAATTTTCAAAAACTCTTCAGATGGAAATCTGTCATATCTCCAAAATCATATATTTTCCAAAATAAAAGGAAAAAATATTTTTCCATCACTTTCTAAACAGAGGATAATCACATGAACATTTAGCTTGACAAAAGAAGGCAATTTTTTTAAAGTTAATTCACACAGGAAATATCCAGATGTTATAAAGACAAACAATGAATACCGCTTCTTTATCTTCCTCCATCAAAGTCATAGCCTGCAATTATTAATTTTGCTTTTATATTCCTTAAGTAAATTACAAACACTATAGTACAATGAAAATTCATGACAGTGATAGGCAAAAACCAGAATGCAATGCAACTAAACAGTCTCTCAGCACCTCCTTCGGGTACTTTTTTACTGCATTCAGAGAAAATTCAAAGAAATGTTAAACACTGCGATGCTGGAAGCAAAGTAGAGTGGCATTAAATGCCTTTGTGTTGGTACCAACAACAAAAAACTTCACACAGAAAATAGAAAATCCCTTAGCTGTAAAGGAGAATGGACTTGAAGATGCATCTGCTGCAAAAGAATCCATTCCTTCATAAAAAAATATCCTCATTTATATTGTGGTTGAAGAAACTGATCGTTTATATTGTGGTTAAAGAAACTGAATTACAGGTTTATCACCAGAGCATTCTGAAAACACATCACAACACAAGCTCATGATCAATTAAGATGTTTTCTAAAAGAGATTATCAAATATCTCCCCTTACTTGCAGAAAACACAGCAATGTTGTAATTCAGATGGAAGGAAAGAGTGGCCGCTTATCTTCTTGAGAGGGGAAAATAAAAAAAAGCCAAATTGGTCCTACATCACCATATGCTACATGCTCTGAATGCAAGAAGACAATGATGCATTATGGAAGCTAAGAATGAAGAACACTACTTTTTTTTTATCTAGACCAGGTATTGGTGACTGGGCAAGGATACTTACTAACCCTTAATACAAACAAGTTCAGGGCCGAGTGAGTGCTATGATTTTAACATGTATTTTATTTTATTTACAGGAGTACCCAAACTGCTAGGACTGCTCTTAGTAACTTGATAGATTGGCAAACTGTAGTTCTCATCTATAGCAAATGTTTTTTTAATGCAAGACAAGAAGTTAGCATTCTCTCATGAGAGTCCAGAACAGGGGTGAACACTGCTGTCCTGGTTTCACCTGGGATAGAGTTAATTTTCTTCCTAGTAGCTGGTATAGTGCTGTGTTTTGGATTTTAGTATGAGAATAATATTGATAACGTGCTGATGTTTTAGTTGTTGCTAAGTAATGTTTACACTGGTCAAGGACTTCTCAGCTTCCCATGCTCTGCCAGGCGCACAAGAAGCTCGGAGGGGCACAACCAAGACAGCTGACCCAAACTGACCAAAGGGCTATTCCATACCATATGACGTCATGCTCAGTATATAAACTGGGGGGAGTTGGCCGGGGGGGAAGCGATCGCTGCTCGGGGACTGGCTGGGCATCAGTCGGCAGGTAGTGAGCGGTTGCATCACTTGTTGTTTTTTTTTTTCCCCTGGGTTTTGTTCCTCTCCCTCTCTCTCATTATTTTCATTTTCATTACAATTTATTATTATTGTTTTATCTCAACCCACGAGTTTTCTTACTTATGCTTTTCTGATTCTCTCCCCCATCCCACCAGGGGGGGAGGGTGAGCAAGTGGCTGCGTGGTGCTTAGTTGACACCCGAGATTAAACCAAGACAGTCTGTTTTGGCGCCCAACGTGGGGCTCGAAGGGTTGAGATAATAACAGATCTGACCAGAGTGTGTCAAAGCAAATTTGTTATAAGTGCTTATTATATTAGTTTAGTAGTCACTGGTCACAATGTCGATGTACTGGTTCTCAGAGCTGTGTTATGTAACACCTTACTTGCCGTATATGTTGTGTATCAGTATTTGTATACTGTTTATCACTTCTGGGAGATGGATTAAGACTATCACTTTGATGTGTTGTGTAACACTGGCTTATGCTATGATAAAATTCTTGTTCATGAAATTGATCTTGTCCTTGTACTCAGCACTGCCATCACCTCTGTGCTTCGGGAGCCATCTGTCGGGAATTATTGATAGTTAGACTTTTTACCACTTCTCCTTGGAGAGCCAACCTATGGGGGAGACACCTTCCTCCATCTTCCCCTCCCTCTCCAGGCTAACTACAACAGCTCTTGAGAATTTTGAATATCCTTGGGATATTCAAACCAGCATGTTCCTATTGCTATGTCTCCTGAATGTGTGTCAGGCCTTGTTTGAAGTTAAGCAAATACTTAAGAATACTATCCAGAGATCTGCCCCAAGGCTGGATAGTTATGAGTGGCAGGGTATGTGGGATAGCATGGGCAAACGCCTAGGACGGTGGGCACGTCCAGTGTTTTGGAACTTCACCCCTGAACAAGTGCAGAATCCTGAAAACCTAGTAGAATATTTGGAAAAAGTATGCTGTCACCCTGGCAATTCTAGGGAGACACAAATCACTGCAATGTTCTGGGGCCTGGCCCATGTCTACCAAGCCCTGTTCAACACTATTCAGAACCCTCAAGGGGAAGAGGAGGTCTCTGGATCTGACGACAAAGCAACGGGTACCACAACTACTCCAACCCCAGCGGCAGGCACTGCAGCTGAACCAGAGAACCAACCCGTGCTGGTATCAGTCACCCCTATACACAAGAAGAAATACACAAGAAAATCAGCTCGTTTAGTAAGGGATGAAGATGAATCAGGGCCATCATGAGAACAGGAGGAGGAAAGAGGCAGAACCCATAAATGAGATGATAACGACCCAATCCCTATCCCTGAGTGAGCTTCGAGATATCTGAAAAGATTTCAGCCGTTGTCCAGGTGAGCACATTCTCACCTGGCTGCTCCAATGCTGGGATAATGGGGCCAGTAGCCTGGAATTAGAGGGTAAGGAAGCCAAACAGCTGGGATCCTTTTCTAGGGAAGGGGGCATTGACAAAGTGATTGGAAAAGGGGCACCAGCCCTCAGCCTCTGGAGGCGACTCCTGTCAGCTATGAAGGAAAGATATCCCTTCAAGGAAGATGTTGTATATCGCCCAGGCAAGTGGATCACCATGGAGAGAGGTATCCAGTACCTGAGGGAATTAGTTGTGCTGGAGGTGATTTATGGTGACCTGGGCAATGAGCAGTTATCCAAAGATCCACATGAAGTCCAGTGCACATGACCCACGTGGTGGAATTTGGTACGGAACGCACCAGCATCATATGCCAGCTCATTGGCAATACTGACCTGGAAAGATGAAGAGGGACCAGTGGTGGATGAAGCAGCTAGCCACCTCCAGGAATACGAAGAAAGTATCTCTTCCTCCCTTGCCTCAGCTGTGGAGAAACTGTCGTGGGAGGTCCAGCAAGTCAAAGAGGATAAGTCCTACTCCCAACCTGTACGGACCAGTATCTCAGCTATTAGGAGTCAGCATATTTCTACTCAAGAAAGACAATATAGAGGGTACACACCACGGGGCACCCTATGGTTTTACCTGCGTGACCGCGGAGAGGACATGAGGAAGTGGGATGGAAAACCTACCTCGACCCTAGAGGCACGGGTACGTGAGTTGCAAGGAAAAACAATCACCAAAGGGGGTTCTTCCAGGAAAATTGCTGCTCCGGTTTCCAATGGACAGTTCCCCAGACAGAATCCCAGACTCCTGGAGGAACTCTTGACTCATATGTACAAGAAATGGGCAATGGATACTATGACCAGAATTAGAGGGGCCCTGCCTCCAGCCAGGTGGAGGAAAGGGACAACCGGGTTTACTGGACTGTGTGGTTTCGATGGCCTGGCACATCAGACCCACAGGAGTATAAAGCTCTTGTAGACACCAGTGCACAGTGTACCCTAATGCCATCAAGCTATATAGGGGCAGAACCCATCTGTATTTGTGGAGTGACAGGGGGATCCCAACAGCTAACTGTATTGGAGGCTGAAGTGAGCCTAACTGGGAATGAGTGGCAAAAGCACCCTATTGTGACTGGCCCAGAGGCTCCGTGCATCCTTGGCCTAGACTACCTCAGGAGAGGGTATTTCAAGGACCCAAAAGGGTACCGGTGGGCTTTTGGTATAGCTGCCTTGGAGACGGAGGAAATTAAACAGCTGTCCACCCTGCCCGGTCTTTCGGAGGACCCTTCTGTTGTGGGGTTGCTGAGGGTCGAAGAACAACAGGTGCCAATTGCTACTACAATGGTGCACCGACGACAACATCGCACCAACCGAGACTCCCTGATTCCCATCCATAAGCTGATTCGTTGACTGGAAAGCCAAGGAGTGATCAGTAAGACTCGTTTACCTTTTAACAGTCCTATATGGCCAGTGAGAAAGTCTAATGGAGAGTGGCGACTAACAGTAGACTATCATGGCCTGAATGAAGTCACGCCGCCGCTGAGTGCTGCCGTGCCAGACATGCTGGAACTTCAATACGAACTGGAGTCAAAAGCAGCCAAGTGCTATGGCACAACTGATATCGCTAATGCATTTTTCTCAATCCCTTTAGCAGCAGAGTGCGGGCCACAGTTTGCTTTCACTTGGAGGGGTGTTCAGTACACTTGGAATCGACTGCCCCAGGGGTGGAAACACAGCCCTACCATTTGCCATGGGCTGATCCAGACAGCACTGGAACAGGGTGAAGCTCCAGAACATCTGCAATACATTGATGACATCATCGTGTGGGGCAATACAGCAGAGGAAGTTTTTGAGAAAGGGAAGAAAATAGTCCAGATCCTCCTGAAAGCCGGTTTTGCCATAAAACAAAGTAAAGGTCAAGGGACCTGCACAGGAGATCCAGTTTTTAGGAATAAAATGGCAAGATGGACGTCGTCAGAGCCCAATGGATGTGATCAACAAAATAACAGCCATGTCCCCACCAACTAGCAAAAAGGAAACACAAGCTTTCTTAGGCGTTGTGGGTTTTTGGAGAAGGCATATTCCAAACTACAGTCTGATCGTAAGCCCTCTCTACCAAGTGACCCGGAAGAAGAACGATTTCAAATGGGGCCCTGAGCAACAACAAGCCTTTGACCAAATTAAACGGGAGATAGTTCATGCAGTAGCCCTTGGGCCAGTCCAGGCAGGGCAAGATGTAAAAAATGTGCTCTACACCGCAGCCAGGGAGAATGGCCCTACCTGGAGCCTCTGGCAGAAAGCACCAGGGGAGACTCGAGGTCGACCCCTAGGGTTTTGGAGTCGGGGATACAGAGGATCCGAGGCCCGCTATACTCCAACTGAAAAAGAGATATTGGCAGCATATGAAGGGGTTCGAGCTGCTTCAGAAGTGGTTGGTACTGAAGCACAGCTCCTCCTGGCACCCCGACTGCCGGTGCTGGGCTGGATGTTCAAAGGGAGGGTCCCCTCTAGACATCATGCAACTGATGCTACGTGGAGTAAGTGGGTCACACTGATTACACAACAGGCTCGAACAGGAAACCCCAGTTGCCCAGGAATCTTGGAAGTGATCATGGACTGGCCAGAAGGCAAAGATTTCGGAATATCGCCAGAGGAGGAGGTGATGCGTGCTGAGGAGGCCCCACTGTACAATAAACTACCAGAAAATGAGAAGCAATATGCCCTGTTCACTGATGGGTCCTGTCGTCTTGTGGGAAAGCATCAGAGGTGGAAGGCTGCTGTATGGGTCCTATAAGACAAGTTGTAGAAACTGCTGAGGGAGAAGGTGAATCGAGCCAATTAGAGAAGTAAAAGACATCCAGCTGGCTTTAGACATTGCTGAATGAGAAAAATAAATATGGGGAGGCCTGGAAGATTGATTATATCACACTCCCACAAACGCACCAAGGCAAGCGCCATGTGCTTACAATGGTGGAAGCAACCACCGGATGGCTGGAAACATATCCTGTGCCCCATGCCACCTCCCATAACACTATCCTGGGCCTTGAAAAGCAAGTCCTATGGCGACATGGCACCCCAGAAAGAATTGAGTCAGGCAACAGGACTCATTTCCAAAACATCCTCATAGACACCTGGGCCAAAGAGCATGGCACTGAGTGGGTATATCACATCCCCTATCACATGAGGAGGAATTAGGCATAGCAGGAGTGAAAGGGTTAACAAGATTGAAGTACTGAGAGTTTGGGTTATGCCTGAGGGAAGGAGGCTGTGTGTCAGGAGTAGGAGTGGATAGCACTAGAGAGAGATAAGGGGAGCGTGTGATTTTTTGTTGTGAAGAAAGGAACTGCAAAGTTGCAAAAAGATAGCCAATTGTATTAGCTGAAGGAACGCATGGAGGACGCGTGAACAAGACATATAAACCAATTTTTCTCTCAGTAGCGCATGTAAAAACAATTAGAAAGTATATAAGCCATGTAATAGTTCAATAAAGGGTCTTCGATTTATCCCTTGATCGGAGTCCGTGCATCAATCCGCTACAATCACACACCAGCCTCTGGGAAAATCGAACAATACAATGGACTGTTAAAGACTACACTGCGAGCAATGGGTGGTGGGACATTCCAACATTGGGATACACATTTAGCAAAGGCCACCTGGTTAGTTAACACTAGGGGATCTGCCAATCAAGCTGGCCCTGACCAATCAAAACTTCTACGTACTGTAGAAGGGGATAAAGTCCCTGTAGTGCATGTAAAAAATATGCTGGGGAAGACAGTCTGGGTTACTCCTGCCTTGGGTAAAGGAAAACCCGTTCATGGGATTACTTTTGCTCAAGGACCTGGGTGCCCTTGGTGGGTCATGCGAAAGGATGGCGAAGTCCGCTGTGTACCTCAAGGGGATTTGATTTTGGGTGAGAATAGCCAATAAACTATTGTTTATTGATGTTATGTTATGATGTTAATTACTGTAGAATACTTACTGTATGTCATCACTTTTATGGTTGTTATATATCTTATCAACAGTATTACAGTAAGAATCACCCAGATTAATGAGGAATGAACTTGGATGAAACCAAGCAAAGTACAGTGATGATGGAACCAGAACTGGCTTCAGCATGCAACAATCCAACACCACACACCATCTCTCCTGCCCTGAAGGACTGTTATGACAGATGGAGCCCAAACTCATGGACTAAATGAACCCAACGGACATTTTAGAGGGATGGCCCATAGACCAAGGGAGTGATATCTGTGTGTATATATCAAAAGACAGGGAAAGTGGTGGTGATTAATTGGAATGTATTAGAAAGGGTAGAACCTGGGCATGACGTAGATGGTATAGAATAAGGGGTGGATACTGTCCTGGTTTCAGCTGGGACAGAGTTAATTTTCTTCCTAGTAGCTGGTATAGTGCTGTGTTTTGGATTTAGTATGAGAATAATGTTGATAACACACTGATGTTTTAGTTGTTGCTAAGTAATGTTTACACTAGTGAAGGACTTTTCAGCTTCCCATGCTCTGCCAGGTGCACAAGAAGCTGGGAGGGGGCACAGCCAGGATAGTTGATCCAAACTGACCAAAGGGTTATTCCATACCATATGGCATCATGCTCAGTATATAAACTGGGGGGAGTTGGCCAGGGGGCAGTGATCGCTGCTCGGGGACTGGCTGGACATCGGTCAGTAGGTGGTGAGTGGTTGCATCAGTTGGTTTTTTTGTTGTTTTTTTTTTTTTCCTGGGTTTTGTTCCTCTCTCTCTCTCTCTCTCATTATTTTCCTTTTCTTTACAGTTTATTATTGTTATTGTTGTTGTTGTTGTTATTATATTTTTATTTCAATTATTAAACTGTTCTTATCTCAATCCACGAGTTTGCTTAGTTGTGCTCTTCAGATTCTCTCCCCCATCCCACCAAGGGGAGGAGGGTGAACGAGCAGCTGTGTGGTGCTTAGTTGCCTACTGGGGTTAAACCACGACAAGTGCTAAGGGATGTTATAAGGCTGCTACCTCTGGCAGACTGCAGGATTCCTCCTGCCTGGCTGCTGGAGAGAAGCCCAGGGTTCTCTCTGTCCCAAGGCAATGGATATGGCTGCTGCTTTCCTGTTTGCAGGTTCAACCCATAACAAGGCTCAGTGTGTGTCCCAGAGATGTGTGCACACGTGCACACACAGACTCTCACAGAGGAGACTAACATGGCCAGCTACACAAGCTGCCACAGACAGGGTGCTGTCTTTAACAACACCCACATATAACACTACCAGAACTCACATAAAACCTAAGTGCAGCTAGCCAAATTTTCCTCCTCCTCTCTGGCTGATCAGGATTGAAGTGAAAACACATAGTGAAAACACTATGTACCCTCACTCTGAAAACACTATGTACCCTCACTAGTGAAAACACATGTACCCTCACTAGTGAAAACACATGTACCCTCACTAGTGAAAACACATGTACCCTCACTCTCTAGATTCACACACACACTTACATTCAGAGATCCCTCAAATATCAGCACGGCCCCTCTGTCCATCTAATATCCATGCCCAGATCCTGAGCCCTCTTACCTGCTATACGGGTCTCCAACTTGCCAGCTAGTCTAGTTTGATACTCGCTAGCGAACAGGTGCATGCATCTCATCTCACAGGCACCCCCACGCTCTCAGATCCCTCCAATATCGGCACTGGCCCTTTGCCAGTCTGATACCCCTTCCGAGATCCTGGGCCTCCTACTTAATGGCCAGTCCAGCTTGAAGTTTGCTAGCAAATTACGGAGACACATGCACACAAACATGCACAGCAGGTTAGGGTAAAATACAAACATTCCAACCCCCCTAGTAGCTGGCACCTAGACACATGAGCCCTGTGACCTGCTGTCCCCACTTCAGCTGCTGATGCTGTGATCCTCACTCACCCTGGTCTCCCCAGTAGCTGGCACCCAGGACACAAACAGGCCCTATGACCCACGGTCCCGGCCCAGTGGCTGATACCAAGACCCTCACCCACTCCAGTTGCTGACACTGAGACTCCCACTCGCTCTAGTTGCTGGCACCACAGACCCAAGGGTACGTACACCCCCGGTCTGACTCCAATTGCTGGCCCCATATTCACTCATACCCATCTCCCCATGAGCTGACACTCCAGACACACGCTCCTTAGATGGCCCCTCCAGCTACTGATGTTGAGACCCTCACTCACTCCAGCCACCTAACAGGAGAACAGTAAGTTCAAACTTACTTGGAGCAAGGAAGTTTTGCTGGAATTAATAAAATGCCTCAAAATTAAAAGGATTTTTTTCCTCAAAATAAATTTTTAAAATATTCAAAGCTTTGAGAAAATTATTCCTGCTATGTTTAATAAACTAGCTAGAAAGACCTTTATTGTTGAATAGAAAGAAACAGTTCAGTATTTACGTTTGCTTTAACAAGTGAAGTTATGATTAGCAGCATGCATAGCCTCTCTATGAGAGAGTTAAGATATTTGTGAAGGCATTAGATTTTTCATTATTACAGCCATTTCTCAAATACTCATATCTAAGCAGTACTCAAATCATTTTTCCCATATGCAGGAAGCTATCAGCAGAGGGCGCCAAAAACTTCATAGAGCAGGTAAAGAGGTTAATCAATTAATTTTCATCAAGTGGAAGGAAATACCTACAATCCGATCTCAGTAAGAAAGGCCTGACAACAAAGGGCATAATAAAATATCTGTTTTAATAAGATAGAATAAAAAGAGGAAATCTTATGTCCGTTCAGATGCCAAGAACCCTGCTTTCATGCAGCATTGGACAGACCCCAGATGGATTTTCCCACGGCATGCTGTGCAGATCCTGTCCATAGAGCAGTTCCTGCTCCTTCCCATGCCATGGTGCCTTTTATTTTGTGTAACAAGCAGAATTATATATCTTCTCCTGACAAGTTGGAATGTTATCTCTGTGATAACATCCACCAGCGCACAGCACAGGCCAGCACGGGGCATTCCAGCAGATTCCCTTACAGCAGCTACTCATGCTAACCTATGGTCTTTTCAAGCCTTAAGTACAAGGCCCAATAGAACAAACATGGTCTGCTCAAGATCACTACCCCTTGAATACAATGTTTTCTGCAAGGCTCCCAATACAGGCACTCAGTGCCTTTATTTTTTAATCAGTTTTCACAGGTAAGGTCTGCCCTCAGGCCTCCCAGGTCCCTTAGCCTAGTGGCAGAATCTGGGGGAGTGAAGCATTACCCACAGTAGGGGAAGAAAGAATTAGGGAACACTTTGGACATGGGGACACATGCACACACAAGCCCATAGAAACAGCTAGGATGTATTGAAGGGCACTGAGGGAGCTGTCCCATGTTGTTTCAAGGGCACACTATCATCTTTGAAAGGTCATGGCAATTGGATTGGTTGCTGATGACTGGAAAAAGGCAAAGGTCACACCCATCTTCAAGAAGGACAATAGAGGATCCAGGGAACTACAGGTCAGTTAGCCTCACCTCAGTCCCTGAGAAGGTTATGTAGCAAATCCTCCTGGAAGCCATGTCCAGATACATTAAGGACAAGAAGGTGATTGGGAACAGCCAGCATGGATTTACCAAAGGCAAATTGTGCTTGACCAACCTGATAGCTTTCTACAATGACATGATGGGTTGTGTGGACAAGGGGAGAGCAGTGAATATTGCTTACCTTGACTTTAGCAAGGCCTTTGAAATGATCTCTCATAGTATCCTTGTAGCCAAATTGGTGAGGTATGGACTGGGTAAGTGGACTAGAAAGTAGGAAGAAAACTGGCTGTACCACCAAGCTCAAAGGGTTGTGATCAGCAGTACAAAGTCCAATTGACAGCCTGTTACTAGTGATGTCCCTCAGGGATCAATATCGAGGCCAATACTGTTCAACATCTTTACTAGTGACCTGGATGATGGGACAGAGTGCACTCTCAGCAAGTTCACAGATGACACCAAATTGGGGAGAGTAGTCAATATGGCTGGAGGGTAGGGCTGCTATTCAGAGGGAACTGATAGGCTGGAGAAATGATCTGCCATTAAGCTTAACAGCAGCAAATGCAAAGTCCTGCACCTGGAAAGGAATAACCCCATGCAACAGGACAGGCTGGGCACTGACTGGCTAGGAAGCAGCTCTGCAGAAAAGGCGGTGGAGGGGGCGGTCCTGGTGGATGACAGGTAGGCTAGAAGGGAGCAGTGTGCCCTCATGACTGGACTGTATTAGCAGGAGTGTAGCTGGCTGGTCCATGGAAATGATTCTTGCAGTCCATCTAGCACTTGTGAGACTGCATCTGGAGTACTGTGTCCAATTTTGGGTTCCCCATTACAAGATGATGTTGACACACTGAAGCAAGTCCAACAGAGAGACACTAAGTAGTCAAACATTGGAACAGGTTGTACAGAGAGGTTATATACTCAGAACTCAACTGGTCACAGCCTCGAGTAACCTTCCCTAACCTTGAAATCAGCCCTGCTTTGAACAGGGGGTTGGACCAGATGACCTCCAGAGGTCTCTTCCAATCTAAATTATTCTATGATTCCTCAACACAGGTTCCTCAATGTCCTGGTTTTGGCTGGGATAGAGTTAATTTTCTTCCTAGTACTGGTATAGTACTGTGTTTTGGATTTAGGATGAGAATAATGATAACACACTGATGTTTTAGTTGTTGCTGAGCAGTGCTTACACTAAGTCAAGGACTTTTCAGCTTCTCATATTGCCCTGCCAGTGAGGAGGCCAGAGGTGCACAAGAAGCTGGGAGGGGACAAAACCAGGACAGCTGACCCAAACTGGCCAAAGGGATATTCCATACCATATGACGTCTTGCTGAACAAAAAACTGGGGAGGTTGGCCAGGGGAACAGGGCCGCTGCTCAGGAGCTGGCTGGGCATTGGTCAGCAGGTGGTGAGCAATTGCATAGTGCATTGCTTGTTTTGTATATTCTTTTATCATTATTATTATTTTCCCTTCCTTTTCTGTCCTATTAAATTGTCTTTATCTCAATCCACGACTTTTACCTTTTTTTCCGATTCTCTTCCCCATCCCACTCGGGGGGAGTAAGCAAACGGCTGTGTGGTGTTTAGCCACCTGCTGGGTTAAACCACGACACTCAATTACAGCCAGCCTGTGAAACTCAGGAAGAAGAAATCTTGAAAACTTAGTTGGATTTTTGGGGAGTACTTAAGAAGAGAGGGAAGAAACTACTAAAAATTACAGTGACATTTTAGGAGTGTGAATTCCTGTCAGTTAAGACAAATAATCAACTTTTCCCACATTAGCCATTAGGGATCAAATAGCATCAAGTTTTGCATAAGTTACTAAATAGCTATTAAATAGGACCAAATTCCAACCAAGTACAGTTAAGAAATTGTACTGAAGTAGTTAATCTGTGGAGAAAATCTTTCTTTCACAAGAGATGTGCAATGAGAATCAAAGGCTCTTGTTATTTTTCTGTCCTTTCATAATGAATTTCCCAGCTAGACAACCTTTTTAAGCCATCATTTACAAAACAAGCATTTATAACAGCAATATCTAATCAGTAGTTTTATTCTTCTTGTTAGTAGATATCCAACAAAAAGTTTCACCCCCAATATGAAGATAATCTTTGAAGTATCTTACTGAGCAAAGGAGACATTTCCACCCACAAAGCACAAAATTCACAGCAACCAGGAGAATTTCTTTGGGTCAGGCCCACACAATAAAAAATACAGAATAAGCATAATGATTTTTTCATATTCATGAAAGAAACTGCTCACTAAAAAATGTCCATTTATGAAACTTTATTTCTGATCATCACACTGGAATCCTGCATGACAGTTAAACAAGTTTTCTTTGTTGAGCAATTAAAAGCAGTCTTAGAACTGGATGCCTCTCTGCCCTTCAATGTTTCTAAAATACTTTCTCCACAGCACAGAAGTGCACCTTTCTGTTTTTCCACTCGTTACAAAGACAGATGAAAGAAAACATGAGTCTGCATTGCAACACTGCAGCAAGAAAGTACTGAGAGTAGAGAAAGTACTGGGTGTCCACTGGTCAAGGATTTTACCTCTACACAGGATAATGACAAAATCTATACTAAACACTTAATACGGTTTTGTTACCAAGGTTTTTCCAAGCAATGTTAAAAAATTGAGAAGGTAGAAAGCTACAAATCTATTCAAAGGTTTTACAAGAAAAAAAAAAAAAAAGAACTTTCTCCAAAAAGACAACAGGAACATGATTACACTGCAAAAGCAACTTCATGCTACTTACATGAGAAAATCCTGGTACTGAAGGGCATAGACAAGAACCAGTAGCTGCAAGTTTAGGGCAGACAAATAAGACAGGAGTTTGGTCATCTAATAATTTCAAATGAAGCTACAATGCCCTTCTGAAATAGTTTTTTATCAAAGGAGCAAATTGGCCAAATAAATTCTCCCATTTGCGACAGATCCACATTAGGAAAGATGGTTTAATGGTCTCATAAGCACTATAAAAAAATTACACTTGTTTTGAGGTTTAAAACTGATATTACTGTAGTTATGGCATTTACTGTACAGTAGCTGTACATGCACAAAGTACTTTTATGCATATTGTAACCATGCTATGCTTTATTATACTAGTAAAGTTTAATCAGAACTTTTGTTTGGAAAACCTTTACACCTTTCAACTACCAAATCCAATCTTCACTAGGTTTTCTCACAACAAAACCTGACAGAAAACACTACCATTTTAACCTGATATCTGGTTGCCTTGATTATCAAAACTGTGTAATCTGATCATTGTATTGGTCAAAGAACCTCTTATTTCACATGGAGTCTTACTCAAGCTGCACCTACCACACAAGTAAGTTTGCTTTAAAGCTTAGGGACACTTTAGGAGTGACTCAGGGCTCAAGGCAAGAGGCTGGACTGCACAGCCAGAAGAGCTGTAAATTCCCTTTGGCAGCAGCAAGACATTAGCTTCGCTCCACTGTTTGTGAAGCCAGTCTCCAACACAGTTAAGCAAGGTGCATTCCTGCTGCCTCTTTTCAATTAAAATGTATTTGACTGTTCAAACCATTAATTACTTGAGATAGGGTCTATCCTGGTTTCAGCTGAGATAATTTTCTTTATAGTGACTGGTATGGGGCTATGTTTTGGATTTGTGCTGAAAACAGTGTTGATAATACAGAGATGTTTTAGTTGTTGCTGCACTAGTCAAGGACTTTTCAGCTTCCCATGCTCTGCCAGGTGCACAAGAAGCTGGGAGGGGACACAGCCAGGATAGTTGATCCAAACTGACCAAAGGGCTATTCCATACCACATGACGTCATGCTCAGTATATAAAGCTGGGGAAGAAGAAGGAAGGGGGGGACATTTGGAGTGATGGCGTTTGTCTTCCCAAGTAACCGTTACGCGTGATGGAGCCCTGCTTTCCTGGAGATGGTTGAACGCCTGCCTGCCCATGGGAAGGAGTGAATGAATTCCTTGCTTTGCTTCGCTTTTGCGCAGGTTTTGCTTTCCCTATTAAACTGTCTTTATCTCAACCCATGAGTTTTCTTACTTTTGCTCTTCTGATTTTCTCCCCCATCCCACCAGGGGGAAGTGAGCGAGCGGCTGTGTGGTGCTTAGTTGCTGGCTGGGGCTAAACCACAACAGGGTCTTAGCTCATGTCTGAAGAACAGCCTAACACCCTTTTGGGTGCTGAATTGGGCCCTACCACACAAGAGAAGTGGAAAACTTTTCTACAAGATTACAGTTGGAGAAAAACAATCTCTGACCAACCAGATTTGGCCCTACTAAACCAGTTTTCCATTTTTGACAAACGATCACTAGCTTATCTAAACCCAAATTACTCTCTGTTCTTCTATTGCTTCTATTTAGAGCTGAGAAAACAAGTTCATACCTGCATCAAGATGTAATACATCTGCTAAAAAATCTGAAGGGGCCTTGAAGTGTCAGAGCTTTCTAAATCTTTAGAAATACTATATAAATACAGCATGGCCTCAAGGGTAACCTTTTTCATTAATACCACTTTAACTTTCTCTAAATAAAATCTAGTTCATTATCACTAAGAATTATTTATAGAGGCAGCAGGCTTTTGAAGGAAAAAATATTCATTTTTGTGCACTATTCCAAAATGCAGTCTTGACAAAATATTACAGAAAGAATCAGTAATATACTAGGAGGAGAATGTTACAATACATTCTTTGTTCAGAATTTAGAGTCAGAAATTAGAAGTCATTACAAAGGCACTTTGTTTCAATTCAAATCACATGTATCGTGAAGAGATGGAAAGACCTTTGTCTTCCAGTAATTAAAGGTTGGCTAAAGAGAGCCCTCAGTCTCATGAAGAACAATCCCTTCAAAATCAAGTCGGCAGTGAGATTCTGCTACAAAGTAGCTGAGCTACTAAAGTAACAGACACAGGACAACCTTCACCCAAATCTTATCTTAATCTTCATTAAAACATCCCTTTGTAGTACAGATGAGGGACTCTAGATACCAACTGACTTCTGGCTTTAAAAGCTGTCAGCTAAATAAGGGTGCACATTTGTATTAATGGCTTTCTATGACTTTATGCAAGATAATCAAGGCTCAAAAAGACCACTCCAAAGAAACCAGAAGCTAAGTGAGACTGTCATCGACTCCTACAGAACTTAAGTTTTAGTTGTTATGTTTGAAGAGATCTTCCCCTTCCTCCCTCCCATCGTATACATATATCAGTCAACTTCCTTAACAGAACAAATATCACTTCTACATACAATGAAAAAATACAGTTACATAGGATTATACATATGTCTGTATCTACAGAAGCCAACCACTTATTCACAAAGACTAGGAAATATTGTCTCTAGTGAATAATGTTGTAATATTATGTAGTAGAGTATAGGGATTTTTGTACCTACTTACGAAGCAGTTACTGACCTCTATTAATCAGGAAAGAGAATTGGTTCCCATTCTCATACAGATATTGTTGTATTTCTAATAACGGGATGAAGAAGAATAATCTCTAAATAGCAATCAAAGACAATACTGCTGAATATTTACTAGGAAGCCTTCAAAAATTCACATGCTCAGCCATCTGACTCCACCTATTAGAACAGGCACAATGATAGATGAGTAAAGCATTGACTGCTAAAAAGCAAGTCTGTCATGAGAAGCCAGGAGCCACCAGCTGCCAAAAAGTTAGGAAGGTGCTAAAATTTAACTGATTGGACATCTGCAATTTTTTTAAACATTCCAGTAAAATTTAACAAAGCCCAGATTACAGTCAGCCAACTCTAGCCAAACTTGAAGCCTTAATTGAAAGTCAGAAAAAAAAAAGTATATTTATGCCTCTAGTTAAGATTTCAGCAACCAACAATGGTTCCAATTAATTTTTCTGACAATCCTGCCCCAGCTGCTCCAACAGAAGATGAGTGAATGAAATTACTAGAACTGCCCCTAAACCTTGTAAATGCATAACAGCTACCACATATTCTTTCTGGAGTCCAATGTACCCTCATCACTTTTATAAAATCGGCTGTTTGACAAGTTATACAACACAAAAAATGAGCCTTGTAAAAACTCCTTTCCTCTTTTGTTCTTGAAATCCTAGAGTAGTTTTAAGATGTACTCTGCTCTCCATTTTAGAATCACAGAAAAGTCTAGGTTGGAAGTGACCTCTGGAGATCATCTGGTCCAACCTTATGTTGAAAGCAAGGCCTTAGACTAGGTTATTCAGAGCCCCATCAAACTAAGTCTTGAATATTTCCAGCAAGGGAGAGTCCACCACTTCTCTGGGCAACTTATTCCAGTGCTTAATTGTTCTCACAGTGAAGAATTTTTCTGTTATATCCGGACAGAATTTCCTCTGAAACAACTTGTGCCTGTTGCCTCTTATCCTGTCACTGTGTTTTCTTGTGAAAAGAGTATCTCCACCTTCTCTAACAACTTTTTAGGTATTGGAAGACTGTGATTAGATCCCCCCCAAGCCTTCTCTTTTCTAGGCTGAAAATCAAGTCCTCCAGTACAGTAACTAATAATGCCCTAGCTAGGACAATTGTAGCTTTTTCAGCTGGTGGCTTATTTTGACATATTGACCAAACCCAAAATAACTATGTTAAACCAAATATGCAAAAAGAAGAGCCTTGAATTACTGATATTCTAAATCCAGCTACCTTAGCATGAACTTCTCACCATTTCAATGCGATAAACTCTATCAACTACATTTAGCAAACAGCACAAAGGTAAGAAAGTTGGGGGGGGGGGGGGGTCCCATTACATTTCATTAACCATGCTTCTTGCAGGTCATATGTTCTGAACCCACATTATGAAATCTATATTTGGGATCAGTCACATTGGCTAAAGGAAAGATTCCATCTCTCACTTTTGCGAGGCTTAATGAAGTCATTAGAGGAACACATCCCTTTGAAATATCTTTCAGTTGTTGCATGTGCCTCATGTAAAATGAATACTACACTTTGTTGGTATATTCCTTCACAGAGTGAAAATTCCAATATTCTGCAATAGCTGGATAACTGAACAGGGTTTATTTATTTATTTTATTTATAAGAACTGGAACATTCATCCTTTTCCAAGCCATAACATCAACTGTGAAGAATTCTCCAACTTTCACAGTGTGGGTTCAGAAAGGGCCACTATATTCTCAACATTTAAATGTTTCACTCAATAACTTACAGGAAAAAATAGTGTAAAAAAAGTCAACAATTAAGGCATTTCTTCATTACATAATCTAATAATGAATCAGTGTTCAAACATACCTTAAGGAACATATGGAACATACTTTGATTGTTCCAGTGCAGTCTTTTGTCTGTATTCTAAGTCAAGGCCATTAGCATCAGCTACATTTCCCAAACTATGTCAGAAAAAAATCTTAAAATAGAATGAAACCTCAACTATAGAAATGAAAGCAGTATCATCACAACAGTAACACTACAACATTACACTGGTCTAAGGGACATGGTCTCAGAGAGAAGAGCTCAGTGGAAAATGACAACAGCGTTCTGGGTTGTTTTGTCAAAACATGGAGAAAGACTGCTTCTCCATGAAGCTAATCTTGAACAAAAACTGAAAGGTCTAGATTATCACAGCCACAGAAAAATCTCAGTGATCATCACAGGAGTGTTTCATTTATGTAAGAGCTGACAGACTCATTCCTGTGGTTTAAGAAATTATTGCCTGCAACTGTCCACCCCTTGCTAGACATGGCCACCTCAAAGCAAAAACATATTTGCACCTCAGATGCTCAACAGTATGTCATATTAGCACAAACCATTGATAAAGGCAGGGTTTGCTAATATAGCCTGAAGATAGCAAAAAGACCAAGAGGAAATTTTTCAGAAAAGGGACAGGTGGAGTGAGAACTAGATTCACCAACTTGCCTGTCAGCCAGAATTCTCAGTTTTGTTCTCCTACTCCAGATATTTCAATTACATATTTGACCTTAAAGGTCTCAAAAAAATATTATCTGTATTTTCCCTTACTGCTTAGTCCTCAACAGGATTTGCACTTAAATTAACAGAAGTAGTGAAAAACATTTTTTAAATTGCCTATTACTAACCACTTAATTCAACCTTGGAGAAAGTAAGCAATTATCAATTACCCTTAATCAGCACCAGCTGAAGCATTAACCACAAGCTTTGCTTATTCTACCTAGCATGGGAATTTATTACTTTGTGAAGCTTCCCATCTCAGCTCTACTTATAATCATTTCACCACATGTTAAAAATTTGACTTTGTAGAAATATCTGAATAGAACAAAATATATGACCTTACAGAATAGATCAGTCAAGCCATTCTTCCTTAACCAATGACAGCAACTGTACTCTCCAGCCTCTGAATAGTTTATTTTCAATTAATTTGTGAAACTATGTTCTGTATCTAAATTATTCTACAAAACTCCCCAAAATCCCTTAAAACAAGGCATGGACATCAAGTTTTATGCACAAGGGAAATAGTGCTAGATAAGACTGAGGAAAAAGTTGATGGAAAAAACAGCTAGCGGTTTCTACCTTGAAAGTACACAAAGAGAGCTAACACCACATTAACAGTGAACTGAGACAAAATAATATACCGGGGTGGCAGAAATGAAATCAGTAGAGAAGCAAATCATGAGACCAATTTTTGGTAAGAAACTATGTGGAAAAGTAATATGGAAGTAAACAAGTAATTGCTACATTGTTATTATGTAGTTGCGACTAAAGCATCCACAAAAGCACAAACAGGAATACTGCAATGCATTACATTTGCAAGTATTGTGTAACTTTTTCACAATGACAGAAGCAGACTATGTATATAGTCCCACAATAACAAGTAATAAAATAGAAAATTAAGAAGAGAGCAAAATCAATAAAGTTTAGCTTGTAGATATTACATTAAATTTCTTGTACATTTTATATAAGAGAACATATATTATTTTAAAAATTACAGAACTTCCTGAATTATCACAGCTTTGCTAATTAGCACACAAAGTGATGGCTATTATCAAGGTTGTGCATACACACATTTGCACAAGGTGTTTAAAAATTTTTGGAAGATAATTTCCTCCACTCTGGTGAGGTTCATCTTTAAACGTGATCTGATATTCCATGCAAGGAATAATATACTCCTCTCATCAAATAAAATTTTAAACAGTTCTCTGCCCTTCCAGTATACAATATTTAATCAGGTATTTCTCAGTCTTCCTCCAGGAATTTTTAAACTCCAAGAAAATCACTTTACTAGGTCTTTATTCCTCCCGACTACAAATTCCAAACACCAGACAGAAGCGAGGAATGTACAGCAAAGAGGGGAAAAAAAAGTCTTTTAATACAAAGATGCTAAGTAATGCAGTCCCCTATTGTTACCCACAGAATAGCATTTGGCTCTTGTATGCAATTCACCAAGAATCACCCTTGGGAACAGAATTATACCATAAGGGACATAAAAAATAATATAATAATATTAATAAAAACATAATACTGGCTCAAATACATACCATTTATAGTACAGTTTTCCCCTCGGCTCTTTAGCAGACAACCTACTAGAACAGTTAACCATAAACTAATAACATTTAAAGTTTGGCTGACAAGGAGAGAAAGGACCCTGCCTAGGATGTACTCAGAAGAGATTTATATACAGTACATCCTGAATATCTGAAACAGTCTTTTCAGAGGAAAAAAATTGTTCACTTTGGTTTTTTAATTAAGAAGGGTAGAAGGGGAAATGGAAAGGGTATTTATTTTTCTTTTACATATATTTTCTTGTTAAAATTAACTGCTGCTATTAAAATTTACTGTTAAAATTGTGCTGCTAGTCATAATGGATGACTAACAAAAAAGTCTATTGAGCATGGAAAACATTAAACAGTTAAAGAAGTTGGGGGAAAAGTAGAGTGGCTTGTTCTTCCCTTGTTTTCACTCCTCCAGTGAACAGATCATAGGGTAACATCAGACCAGCTAATAGATGATACAAAGGAGGAATTTGTAAACTTTCCACTTATCCTTATATTCTGTGTATCCATGCTTTAGATGACCAAATGGTGACATGGGAAACTGTTTACTTCCAAAAACTGCAACAGGTACACAGAAGTTCAAACTTCAATTTAATCTCCATTTATTTTTGTGATAAGAGAACCAGAGCCAATCCTGTCTAGTGTCTTTATTAACAACCTGGACGATGGGACAGAGCACACACTCAGCAAGTTTGCAGAGGATATCAAATGGGAGAGCAGTCAATAGGCTGGAGGGCAGGGCTGATACTCAGAGAGAACTCAAGGGGCTAGAGAAATGGGCTTACAGAAACCTCATGAAGCTCAACAAAGGCAAATACAAAGTCTTGCAGCTGAGATGGGATAACCCCATGCAAAAGTACAGACTAGGGGCCAACTGCCCAGAAGCTTTTGCAGAAAAGGACCTGTGGGTCTGGTGGAGAAGACAACCACAAGGTAGCAGTGTGACCTTGTGGCAAAGGAGGCCAACCACATACCAGACCGTATTAGCAAGAGAGTAGCCAACAGGTCAAGGAAAGTGACTACTCCCATGTACTTGGCACTTGCGAGACCATATATGGAATACTATGTTGGTTTTGGGCTCCCCAATACAAGAAAGACACCAGTTGACATACTGGAACGAGTCCACTGTAGGTCCACCAAGATGATTAGGGGGCTGGAACACATGATCTATACGGAGAGGCTGAGAGAATTGAGTCTGTTCAGCCATTAGAAGAGAAGGCAAAGGGGAGAGCAGTATAAAGAATTCTTTTATCCAGGATAAGAAGTGACAGGTGCCATGGCCTCCAACTTCCATCAGAAACCCCACCCCTACTGGCAGTCACATGTCTGTCTGGGGCAGCCACTTGCCCCAAAAGTCCCTCCCTTCTTCCAGTCATCTGGTTTGTTTACTCCACCTCTTTTTGCTCCTAGGGAGCTGCCATTTTGTAAGATGTCATACCCATCATGTTCACAGACTGTCCTGTGATTGGCTGGAAAAAACAGCCATGCCTTCCAGTTTACCCAGAAGTATGTCAGAACAGGAAGTCCCTTCCCTCTACATACACATGGGACACCTATTTCTTTCAGCCACCATTTTATGGCAGGGAGCCGCCATTTTATAAAACATGATAACCCACATTTTTTCATACTGCTCTATGATTGACTGACTACCATGTTTTGACACTGTCATACCCCACGTGTTCTCAGGTAGTCCTGTCATTGGCTGACAGGACCAAATGACCCTTCCTGTTTACCCTGGAAGGATGTCAGAGCAGGAAGTCCCTTCCCATTAAATACACAGGAGCCGCCATGTTCTTTCAGCTGCCATTTTTTACAACATGCCCCATGTGTTTTCATACTGCCCTGTGATTGGCTGGCAAGAAAACATGCCCCTTCCAGTTTACCTAGAAGTACATCAGAACAGGGAGCTCCCTCCCACTACATACAGGGAAACCACCATTTTTGTGAGATCACCATTTTTGTGCTCTATGATTAGCTGGTTGCCATTTTTTGACACCATCATACCCATGTGATCTCAGAACACCCTCTGATAGGCTGCCCATTTCCTTTGGACCATGTATTAAAATAAACATATAGATAGATATATAAAGGAGTGTAAGCGATGTATAAATATATGTGCTGTTCAGTTATAGACAGATATTTATAAATGTGAATAGAGAGTAATTAAAGTAAAAAGATGGGGTCATCGTCCCCCCCCGCCCACATTACAAGTATGCTTAACAAGCCCTAACATGTTTGGGGTGGGGGGCACAAACAAGTTGGAACGTGCCTGAGGACTACAGACCCCTCCTAGGAGGCCCACCAAGGGGCCCCTGTGCAACCCCTGCCCCATGAAGAAAGAGATTGATCCTGTGAGCCAGACTGAGAGGCCCCCCGCATGCGACCCCAGCCCAACAGGATGGCCATGCAGTATTATTGGGGCAGCCTTTGGGCTTTGCACTGTGCTTCAAGATGCAGGCAACACCATCCGCTAAAGTGGAAAACCAGGATGAAACACCTACTTCAGAAGAATGTGTGCATGGGGACAATAAGGAAAAGCCCCCAAGAGATTCCCCCAAAAGACCATGTGAACCAGAAGAACTAGCGATGGGCCCAGGAATGGGAAACTATGTTTTGAGGTAAGTGTCACACAGAGAGGGCAGGTGGTGGTGGGAGCTCCCTTTGCTCACAGCTGTGAGAGAGCTTACAGCTACCTGTAAGACTATTACGGGGTGCAGGCTTGCGCTACATGTATTTTCTTATTCTTCGGTCAATGAAGACCTTATAGAACATTTTAAACAGCTCCAGCTGACTGACTGAGGAGGGAGAAGACAGAAACATGCCAGGAACTGTCAAGTTCCTGTGTTTTTAGAACATTAATACTTTGGAAGCAACAAGACTCAGGCTTTGAGTACACAGCCTAGCAACCTATGGACCAAAGCTACTGCAAAAAGAGCAAGGGGAGCAGAAAGAGCAATGGGGGTGTTGCAAAGCTGAAAGACCATGATTATTATCAGGTACAGAGGAGTAGCAGCCAAGAAGGAGGGCATAAAGGGGCTGGTGATGCTGTTAATTCTGGGGTATTGGCTCACAGGCTAGCAAAACAGAAAAAACTGTTACAAAGACTGCTAATTAGAAAAGCTAAATGAATTTTGCATTACTACAAGCATCTTGTTGGCAAGGGCTTATGACACCATCAAGCATGATCCAGAGGTTCAGGGCTAGGCAATGTGTAGAAGAATACAAATTTGTTAATTTAGACCAGGTATGATTTCATGAAGCTTATGAAACATTTGTTTGGGAGGTAGAGCAAAATTTTGACCACTTAGGACACCTGTTTGAACCTGGTGATTGTGCTCGGCTCTGTCTTGAAGCTGCCCGCATGCATAACTCTTTATACTTTCCTACTGTCAATTTAAGCAATATGAATGCTGTGAAATTTTTAGACTGGGTCAGTACTCTCCTGCAAAGTAAGAGCGAGCTGTGTTTTGATCAGACTTTCCACCTGGCTATCATTATTGTAAAAGCTGTTGGGGGTTGGGGTACACAGAACTCTGCAGTCTATCCCCCATTCCAAAATTATAGACAAAAAGTGGCCCTATTTAATTATATATCTAAATAACAACAACAATAATCTCTGTTTTGCTGGGAGTTCACGGTGCTTACAGCAGCGAGGGATCTGGCAGATGAAGAAAAAAAGAGCTACATGACAAACTGGGGCAGTCTGTGCACAGGAAGGTTATGCTGAGTGAGATCATCTTGTTTGACAACTTGCTACATGTTAATACACATGTTATCCCTCCTATCTGAGGGTAAAAAAGGCTGAGGGATTTTAAAAGTCAAATGATGGGCTTGAATATCCCAAGACCTCTTTACTTCTTTTACATGATGAACATTATTATGGTGTTAGGGACATCAGGAAGGTATCTGGAGTGGGTGAGAAACTTTTGTGAGCTTTGTCATATGCTGTATAATCACATCCATAGCTGTAAATATTATTGCCGGCTCTGCTAGTTGCACGACTGTGCATTTAGCATGGGTATGAGAATAAGGTGCCCTAGATGCAGACTGCTGTGCAGGTCCGGGGAATGTTTAGAGAGGCACAAGGCCCTGGCTATTAAAGAACAAACCAATTGTAGAAAAGGATCACGAATGTAAAGGCTGGAAGGGTGGAATGTGCTACGAACAGATCTATAATGCACCAGATGCAGGACTTGGCATTTGTCCTTGTTCATTTCATCAGGTTCCTGTTGGCCCATTCCTCCAGCCTGCTTAGATCCTCTGAATAGCAGCCCTACCCTCAAGCATATCAACTGCTCCCACACCCCTCAATTTCATGTCATCTCCAAACTTGATGAGAGTACACTCTGTCACTTCTTCTAGATCATTGATAATGATGTTAACCAGGGCAGGTCTCAAGATAGACCCCTGTGGTATTCCGCTTGTTACCAGCCTCCAGATAGAGTACCACTACCCTTTGAACCTGACCATCCAACCAGATTTTTACCCATCAAGTTATCCATCCATCCTGACCATAACATCCTAACTTGGATATCTTTAGTAAATCCAGAAATGTATTCCAAGAAGACTTGCTCCATGATTTTCCCCAAGAACCAAAGTGAGGCTGACCTGTTTATAGTTCCGTGGATCATCCTTGACTGAAGATCTTATGGTTAATGATCAGAGGATAGACCAACATGGCTGATGTTGTGGAAGGCATCTACTAGAGACTCCTTAACCAAGAAGAGAAAGACAGCTCTTTAAGTAGCTGAAACAAGCTTCTCTATCACAAGCCTTAGTACTCATAGGAGACTTCAACAACCCTGATATCTGCTGGAATGGAAATATGTCTGTGTGCAAACAAGCCAGGAGACTTCTGGACAGTGCTGAAGACAATTTCTTGATGCAGATGTTCAGGGACTGCATAGGGGCTGGAATGTTGCAACGGATGGATACAGGTTCTTTAGGAAGGTAAGGCCAAAAAGGTGAAGAATAGGGGTTGTACTCTACGCAAACACATGGCCTGAATTCATGGAGCTTTGCCTTCAAGCAGGTGATGAGCCAGTTGGCCTGTCTGCCAATCTTTATTCAGAAGCTCTCAACACAGATAACATGATGGTGGGTGTCTTCTACAGACCACCTGTATTGGGTATATATGGCAAGGTTTTGGTAGCAGGGGTGGCCTCTGTGGGAAAAGGTAAGGGGCTGCCCCATGCCAGACAGCCAGTTCCAGCTGGCTTGGCAACAGACCCACGACAGGCCAAAGCTGAGTCCATCAGTGAAGTTTGTGGCACCTCTGTGAAAACATATTTAAGAAAGGGCAAAAAACCCCACCAGACAGAGACACAAAGAGGGAACAAAAAGAGTGAGAAAAAGCAAAGGGAACACCAAGGTCAGAGAAGGAAGGGAAAGAGGTGCTCTATGGCACCACAGCAGATATTCCCTGCAGCCTGTGGAAGACCCCACACCAGAGCAGATTTTCCTGACATAAACTGCGGCCTGTAGAGAACTCACTACCCTAATATATTTTAATTGGCAATAAATTAAATTAATTTTCCCCAACTTGAGTCTGTTTTGCCCACAACAGTAACCGGTAAGCAATCTCCCTGTCTTTATCTTGACCCATGAGCTTTCTCATCCTATTTTCTCCCCCTGTCCTGTTGAGGAGAGGGAGTGAGTGAGCAGCTGGGTGGGAGTTTAGCCCTTAGCCAAGGCTAATCCAACGCACCACCTGATCAAGAAGTAGATGAGGCTTCCTCCAGTTGTTTAAAGGAGTCTTCACGTGTGCAGGCCCTGGTACTCATGGGGGACTGTAAACACCCTGATATCTGCTGGAAAGGCAATACGGCTGGGTGCAAGCAATCTAGGAGACTTCTTGAGTGTGCCAAATAATTTCTTGATGTAGATGATCAAAGAGCCAACTAGGGGAGATGCTCTGCTGGATCTGTTACTCACAAGCAAAGAAGAGCTGGCTGGGGATGTGAACATCAAGGGCAGCCTTGGCTGCAGCAACCATGAGGTGGTGGAGTTTAAGATCGTGAGACAAGGAAACAAGGCAAACAGTAGAATCCCATTCTTGGACTTCAGGAGAGCAAATTTCAGCTTATTTAGGGATCTGCTTGACAGGCTCCCATCTCAGAGGAGAACCTCCTCAAAGCACAAGAACAGTCTATTCTGACATGCAGGAACTCTAGCAGGTGTGGCAGAGGGCCAGCATGGATGAACAGGGGACTCCTGACTGAACTCAAATGCAAAAAGGAGGTACAAAGAAGTTGGATGTGGAGAATGGGCTACCCAAGAGGAATATAGAGACGTTACCCAAGTACACAGGGATGAAGTTAGGATAGCCAAAGCTTAGCTGGAGTTGGAACTAGTGAGGGATGTGAAGTACAACAAGAAGGGCTTCTCTAAGTATAATAGCAGTAAAAGAAAGGCTAAGAAAAAATGTGGGCTCCAACTCAATGGGGCAGGGGACCTAGCGAATGAGGACGTGGAAAAGGCTGAGGTACTCAATTTCCTTGCCTCCGTTTTCATTGGTACAGTTTTCCCTCAGGTCTCTGAGTCTACTGGTAGAGTCTAGGGGGAGTAAAGCATTAACCACAGTAGAGGAAGACAGAGTTAGAGAGTACTTAAGACAACTGAACATACACAAGTTTTATTAATAGTCAAAGTGTTGCTATCACCGATCAGAAAGCAAGAGGGTAACAGTCTCCAGTTTACCAGTGAATGCTGTTAACTAGAGAGAAAGGTCCATTAATAAATGTTTCAATTTGCAAATGAAATTGCCAAAATTAAGGTCCATGTTGTAGCACAATGGTGCTTTAATGACATTCCTTCCTTCTGTGCCAACTCTCAGCATAAAATTCTCTGACTTGAGACATTTGACAAATATTTAAGATTAACAAACTAAAGCACTCTCCCTAAGATTCAGATTTAATTGAGACTTTAGACATGTTTGAATATAAGTTTAAAGCTTATAACCAAAGCTGAGGATACACCACAATTGTGCATTTAAGATGTCAAAAACCACAAATCATGTATACTCATATCAATAAGAAGCCTGAAAATACAATACTAGATGTTTTTAGATGAGTGCAAATACGTCAAGCAATTGCATGAACCTACCCTGGAAAATCCAAATCGTTGTTAACTCACAAAACAAAAATTTAGATGCGCAACTCACTATGAATATGCTAACCAAGATAGATTTTAACAATTAGACCATGCAATACCCATAGAGATAATGGCATAAGCAGTGCTTGAATGTTGCTGAGTGAAATTAGCTGACAAGAAGATAACTTACTAACAAACTGCATGATTGCTATTGCTGAAGGCAAAAGACATCTGAGGGCACATGCCACAGTAATACATAGGTGACATCCTAAGAACTAAAACCTAAGAAACTAGCAATGCTGCTGCTTTGGATACAACACAGCTATCCTTTCATGGAGCACTATCCATTCACAGCCCTGGCTGTTAAAGAACAAACCGATTATTTGGCTATGATTTTCTGTGAGAAGTGCAAGGCCTATGTAGAAAAGCATCACAAATGTAAAGGCTGGAAGCGCAGAATGTTCTATGAACAGATCTGTAACAAGAACCAGCACCAGCGTTTCATGCCCATGATCAAAAATCCAGAAGGAGGGCAGGGCTATATTATCTATGACATGCAAGAAACCGGGACATATAGCCCAAACTATGTTTTTGCCATGGAGTCAGCTCCAGATGCCCTTTGGGATGAAGAAGGAGGAGGGGTGGAAAGGGAAACTGAAGGAGAATGGGAGTTCAAGGGGGACACATGTCCCATGGACTTTATTCAGTTGTTTATGGACACAGAGTTTTGGGGCTACACTTTCCTAGCACGTAATGCCAAAGGCTATGATGACTACTTCGTTATTAGCCAGCTTTTGAAAGGAAAAATGGACGTGGAATTAATCACCCAAGGTGGTAAACTCATGTACACAGAAGTACCCAGCCTGAGTATACGTTTAATAGACTCTTTACAGTTTTTTACCCATGAAACTAAGCAGCCTTCCCCAAGCATTGGGAATTGCAGGCTGCAAAGGTTATCCCCCCCATTTTTTCAACACTGCTAAAAATCAAAGTTATGTAGACCCTCTTCCACAGCCAGAATATTATGGGGTGGATAGCATGATGCTTGAAGAGAAAAAGCCATTCTTAGAATGGCACACAGCTAATCAGGAGAGGATTTTTGACCTGCAAAAAGAATTGGGTCTTGCTGGGATGGAGTTAACTTTCCCCATAGCAGCCCTCATAGTGCTGTGCTTTGTATTTGTAGCTAGAACAGTGCTGATAACACACCAACATTTTGGCTACTGCTGTGCAGTGGTCCCACAGCATCAAGGCTGTCTCTCCAATGCCCACCCCAACACCAAAGGCCAGTAGGCTAGGGGTGGGAAAAAGACTTGGGCAATTCACCAGAGATTCACCTGACCAAGTGGGGCAAGAGGGTCTTCACCAACAAGCTGGCCAGACTTACAAGGAGAACTTTAAACTAGACTTAGCAGGGGAAGGGGGTGGAGTTTTGAGCACCAGACAAGAGCCAGGGGCTGCTAATGTATTAGGAAACAACAGGGAAACACCTGTGAAATGCCTCAGAGGAATTAGGGCATGCTCCTCTAAAAAGGTGACAAGGTAGGTAGCCCAGCTGAAGTGCCTCTATACCAATGTATGCAGCATGGGTCACAAGCAGGAGGAGCTGGAAGCCACTGTGCAGCTAGAAAGCTATGATCTAATCGCTATCACTGAAGCGTGATGGGACGAATCGCACAACTGTAGCACTGCAATCAATGGCTATAAACTGTTCAGACGGGACAAGCAAGGAAGGAGGGGTAGGGGGGTTGCCCTCTATGTAAAAGAATAGACTGACTGTGCAGAGCTGTCTTTGAAAAACAGCGATGAACAGGTTGAGAGCTTATGGGTTAAAATTAGGGGCCAAGCCAACAAAGGAAGCCTCATGGTTGGTGTTTACTGCAGGTTGCCCAACCAAGGGAGCCTGTGGATGAAGCGTTCTTACTTCAACTATGGGAAGCATCACAATCACAGGCCCTGATCCTGCTGGGGGACTTCAATCACCCTGACATCTGCTGGAAAAGCAGCACAGCAAGATGCAAGCAGTCCAGGAGACTCTTGGAGTGTGTCGAGGATAATTTCTTAATCCAGGTGATAGACAGCCCAACCAGAGGAGAAGGGTTACTGGACCTGTTGTTCACCAACACAGGTGAACTAATTGGAGAGGTCAAGATTGGTGGCAGCCTGGGCTGTAGTCATCATGCCCTGGTGGGATTCACAACCTTGAGAGCTATGGGCCAGGTGAAAAGTAGAGTCAGGACCCTTAATTTTAGGAAAGCAAACATTCCGTTGTTTAAGGAACTAGTGGATGTGACCTCCTTGGAAACTGCCCTCAGGGACAAAGGAGCAGAAGAGAGCTGGCAGCTCTTTAAGGACATTTTTCTGAGAGAGCAAGAACTCTTGATTCCCATGTGAAAGAAATCAGGCAAGGAAGGCAGGAGACCAGCATGGCTGAGTAAGGACCTCCTGGTCAAACTAAAGTGTAAGAAGGAAATCCATAGGCAGTGGAACCAGGGACATGTATCCTGGGAAGAACATAGGGACGCTGCCCGGATGCATAGGGATGGGATTAGGAAAACTAAGGCACAGCTGGAGCTGAATTTGGCAAGGGGTGCGAAGAATAATAAGAAGGGCTTTTACAGGTAAGTCAGCCAGAAAAGGAAGGTTAAAGAAAATGTACCCACCCCCAATAAATAAGACATGCGAACTAGTGACAACTGACATGGAGAAGGCTGAGGTACTCAACTACTTTTTTTAGAATAGAATAGAATAGTTCAGTTGGAAGGGACCTACAATGACCATCTAGTCCAACTGCCTGACCACTCCAGGGCTGACCAAGTTAAAGCATGTTATTAAGGGCATTGTCCAAAGGCCTCTTAAACACTGACAGCCTTGGGGCATCGACCACCTCTCTAGGAAGCCTGTTCCAGTGTTTGACCACACTCTCGGTAAAGAAATGCTTCCTAATGTCAAGGCTGAACCTCCCCTGACACAGCTTTGAGCCATTCCCATGCGTCCTGTCACTGGATACCAGGGAGAAGAGATCAGCACCTCCCTCTCCACTTCCCCTCCTCAGGAAGCTGTAGAGAGCAATGAGGTCGCCCCTCAGCCTCCTTTTCTCCAAACTAGACAATCCCAGAGTCCTTAGCTGCTCCTCACAGGACATGCCTTCCAGCCCTTTCACCAGCTTTGTTGCCCTCCTCTGGACGCATTCAAGGACCTCAACATCCTTCTTAAATTGTGGGGCTCAGAACTGCACACAATACTCAAGGTGAGGCCGCACCAACGCTAAACACAGTGGGATAATCACCTCTCTTGACCGGCTGGTTATGCTGTGTTTGATGCACCCCAGGATGCGGTTTGCCCTCTTGGCTGCCAGGGCACACTGCTGACTCATATTGAGCCTGCTGTCAACCAGCACCCCCAGATGCCTTTCTGCAGGGCTGCTCTCCAGCCACTCCTCTCCCAATCTATACTTGTGTCCGGCTTTAATCCGTCCCAGGTGCAGAATCCAGCATTTGGACTTATCAAATTTCATGCCACTGATGATTGCCCAATGCTCCAATCTATCTAGATCCCTCTGCAAGGCCTCTTGTCCCTTGAGAGAGTCAACAGCACCTCCCAGTTTAGTATCATCAGCAAACTTGCTAAGGGTGCATTCAACTCCTGCATCTACATCGTTGATAAAAATATTGAACAGAACTGGCCCTAGAATTGAGCCCTGAGGAACACCACTGGTGACAAGTTATGGTGACCATAACCTGTCGTTGTTTCTTCTTGGCGCTGGTCTTAATGCAGGTCCTGTTGTGAGGGGTTGGTTGATCTGACCTTGGTGACGGTGCTTGCACAGGTTCCTCCTATCTCACTATGCGCTTCATCTACCATACCCAGAGCCTCGTACCTATTCTGTAAAGGTAGCAGAGAGGGTAAGTAAGGAGGGGTTCCTCTTACAGCTCCGTGCAGTAACCTGCTTCCATCCCTCCCTATCCCTCATAACACTGCCTTCCTCCTGGCACAAAACAGATCCTGGACCTACCTCCGTAGTGGCCATGCTGAGTTGGCATGTGTGTACCAGAGATGGCAGAGCACAGCTCCATTGGTTGATCTCCTTCTCAGACTCTTGGATGCTCCTCAGTCTGCCCACCTCCTCCTGAAGCTCGGCCACCAGGCAGAGTAGTTCATCTACCTGGTCACACCTCCCACAGGCTTGCTTGCTATCGCCCTCCATCTCCAGGAATATCCTCGCGCACACCCCCCGCAGTCAGAAGCCTGGATGGTCACACGCTCTGACAGGAGCTCTATCTGTGTGGCTGCATTGGTTCTACCGGGTGCTAGAAGCTCAGGAGAAGCAGAGGACACCGCTTTTTGCCGGGTGGTCACCATGCTGCCACGCACCTGCCCACTGCCACGCACCTGCCCACTGTGCTAGGTCCCCTGTTGTAGGATACAGTGTAAGGCTTTTCATCCTTTTGAGCTGTGTTGAGCACCTCCACCTGGTCTCCCTTTCTGAGCAGAGGTGCAGATTCTCTCATTTTAAATATGCCCCCATATACATTTTTCCAAGCCCTCGCAGAGTTTAAAGAGTTCACATCCACAGGCCTGGTTCTGACACTTCTGTGAAAGCTATGGCTATAGCTCTTTATAAACTCCAACAACACATCAACGTAGTCAAGAGTGTCACGTGCTGTAAAATCTCTTTGTTTTGAGCATCCTCTTTAAACCCTCTATAAACAGAGGCTTTTACTTCATTATTAGTAACAAAGCAGTAAACATCATACTGCTTTAAATGCTTATTTCAAGGCTTGCTTATAAATTTATTTCTTCAGTCTGTCTGTAACTTCTTAGGCATGGGCCCCTACTAAAAATGGTTTTAAAATCTCCAGCTATTTCAAAACCCGTTTTGCCTTTTAAACCAATGGCCCAGGCATGCTTTGACAATGTGTCTATCAATCACTGTTAAGAAGTACTTAACACCATCCTTGTGTTTGGAAAACTGTTGCCTATCCACCAAGTCTGCCCACCATGGAGCATCCACCTCTGCCACACTCACCTTGTTTCTTCTAAAACCTCCAGAGCTTCCTGCCTCCTCCAGAGCACTATAAATGTCTTTTAATAAAATTAGTGTGTCAGTAGACGTGTCTATGCCACATCTACCGACACACCACTACTATGCACATGTACAAAATATAAAACACTGAACAATGAATTTAACCCATGCACAGAGAAACTTTATTAACAGGGTATGAGGGGTGTCAATCACCAGTCAGGCTTCTCCAGTCACTTTCTTTTTTTCCCCCCCTTGAACACTGCTCTCCTTTCTATACCTCTTCTCCTTTCTTTGACTGCTGCAGGCCTGGGCAGGAATGCAAGCAGTTCACAGTACATTTCCATCTTCTCCCTCCTCACTCTGTTAGAGCATTTCCTAATGTCCTATAATGTTATCAATGACCAAAGGAGAAGAAAACACATATAGCACAAGCCTGCGTCCCATAACAGTCTTACAGGTAGCTGTAAACTCTCTCTGGTGGGTTGACCTTGGCTGTTCACCGGGTGCACACCAAGCCGCTCTATCACTCCCCTCCATCAACAGGACAGGGGGAGAAAATATGACAAAAGGCTCGCGGGTTGAGAGGAGGACAGGGAGATCACTTACCAATCACCGTCATGGGCAAAACACACACGACTTGGGGAAATTAATTTAATTTATTGCCAATTTATTGTAACAAAGTAGGACAGTGAGAAATAAGAACAAATCTAAAAACACCTTCCTCCCACCCCTCCCTTCTTCCCAGGCAAACCTTCAATCCTGACTCTAACTTCAGCTCCTCTCCTGCAGTCGGGCGGTAGCGACACAACGGTGCAATGCTACTGAAAAGAGGTAGTTTTTGGGATATGAGAAAAGGGGGGCAAGGGCAAGAGCTCTTGGGAAGCAAGCACCATCTGTTCTGTTCTGGGCTCTGCATAAGACGGCATCAGGAAAGATACACGGCAGAAGCATAGTTCTGTTCGTTTCTACACGCTGTTCTGTTCTGTTCTAATTAACGAAGGGAGACGTCCCTCATTCTGGTTTGTGTATGAAACGCTGGGTTTTTCAGTACCGATATGGGTGCTGCTGCCTCCCAGGAGGCACCCCTTTGCTCTCCTCTAGAATGCATCCTGAAGAATTGGAATAAATTTGGGGGAGATCCCATGACTAAACATAAGCTAAAACAATATTGTAATCAATGGTGGCCACAATATCAATTGGAAGATGGTGAAAAATGGCCTGAGAATGGATCCTTGAAACATAACACTATATTGCAATTAATGTTGTTTTGTCAGAGATATTGCAATTAATGTTGTTTTGTCAGGGAAGTGAAAAATGGGATGAAATACCTTATGTGGATATGTTTCTTTCGTTCAGAAATGATTGGGATATCGGGAAGAAATGTGGTTTAGTGGATTCTAAACATCAGATTGGAATATATGTGTTAAAAGGGAAAAAGGGAAAATCTTGTTGTATTGAATCGGAAAATTTGGAAGAGGATATTCAGCTGTTGGTGACTCCCCCAAAACAGCCAGAATCCGATAGCTCAAGTGATAATGGAGTTGTGAGTGTTGTGAGTCCTGTCTCTAAAAGAACAAGGGGACAGAAACCGATAATTCAAGCTCCCCTCAGACAGACTGTAGGGCCTGAAGGAACACCGGTATATATACATGTACCTTTTAATACTTCTGATTTATTCAACTGGAAACAGGCAGTTGGATCCTATCGAAACAATCCAGAAGGAATGTATAGTACTGTTAAAACTGTAATGATGACTCATAATCCTAACTGGGGAGATGTACAGGCTCTCCTAGAATATTTGTTTACCACTGAGGAGAGGAGAATGATTTTAGAGAAGGCTAGACAGGGACTGATCCAACAATGGGGGGTATGCCTAATACCAATATGTATCTCCCAAAAGAGGATCCGGAGTGGGATCGAAACACAAGTGAGGGATTACAAAGGGTAAAGGAATATCAAAAGTTAATTTTGTATGGGATTCAACATGGAGTGCAAAAGCCTAAGAATTTATCGAAACTATATGAAGTAAGGCAGGGGGATAAGGAAACCCCATCAGCCTTCTATGAGAGACTGTGTGAAGTAGCTCGAAAATGGACAGATCTGGATCCGGAAGATGATAGCAATTCAAAGTTATTTAACATGCTGTTTATTGGTCAAGCAGCAGCAGATATAAGAAAGAAATTACAAAAGGTGGAGGGTGCAGATGGCATGACAATCTCACAGTTACTGTCAATCGCATATAAAGTGTATAAAGTTTCCCTAGCCGATCCTCTGGTTCCAGTCAAGCTGGGGAATGAAATAATAGATTTTTTAATTGATAGTGGAGCCACACATTCTGTAGTAACTAGTTGTAGGGGAACCTTAAGTAGAACTAAAATAAGCATTGTTGGTGCAACAGGGAAAAAGACTTTAAGGCCATTTTTACAACCTATGGAATGTTCAATTGGAAATACTAAATTAACTCATGGATTCCTTTAGATGCCAGAATGCCCCCTACCATTGCTTGGATGGGATTTACTTTGTAAACTGAATGCACAACTGACTTTTTCTGATGACTCTGTTCAGTTGCATATTCCTCCTGAGACTGCCTGGAAAGCCCAGATATGTATGTTGACCGAGAAAGATCCTAACGAAGAAATGAATATTCCAGAGGAAATACTGAATGCAGTCACACCTCTGGTGTGGGCATCGAAGATACCCGGACGAGCGAAGAATGCGACCCCGGTAAAGACTGAACTGAAACCAGGAGCTCAACTGGCAAGACAGAAACAATACCCCATTAAGCTGGAGGCCCAAAAAGGATTAGAACCTATAATAAGCTCCTTTCTAGAACATGGATTGTTACAGGAGTGTCAATCGGAATTTAATACTCCCATCCTACCTGTAAAGAAGCCCCATTCTTCTGAATATAGACTGGTACAGGACTTACGAGAAATTAATGCAAGGACAGCAGATGTCCACCCTGTGGTTCCAAACCCATATACCCTCCTTACTACAATCCCTAACAGTAATACTTATTTCACAGTGTTAGACTTAAAGGACACCTTCTTCTGTATACCTGTGGATGAGCAGAGCCAGACCATCTTCGCCTTTGAATGGGAGAATCCAACTACAGGACGAAAGACACAACTCTGCTGGACTGTCCTTCCCCAGGGATTCAAGAACAGCCCTGCCTTGTTTGGTAACGTGCTAGCCAAAGAATTGGAACTATGGCAAAATGATCATGATGCTGTAACTTTGCTGCAATATGTTGATGATTTGCTAATTGGTTCTGACACTTATGAGGCATGTCTGGAAGCCACCATCAGTTTGCTTAACTTTCTGGGCTTGGCAGGGTATCGGGTTTCTAAGAAAAAGGCTCAGATTGGGGGGGGAAAAAAAAAAAAGGTCCAATATATGGGGTTTGAAATCACCAAAGGACAGAGAGAATTAAGTACTGAGAGAAAAGAGGCAATCTGTAGAATTGCTGTACCTACATCAATGAAGCAATTAAGAGGATTTCTGGGAATGGCCGGATGGCATCGCTTATGGATTCCCAATTTTGGACTAATTGCCAAACCACTGTATGCTGCTGTGAAAGGACCTGAGGGGGTTCTCAAATGGACACCTGAATGTAGGAAGAGTTTTGATGAAATTAAAAGGAAACTCATGGAGGCTCCTGCTTTGGGACTCCTGAATTTGAGGAAACCCTTCCAATTATATGTACATGAACGACAGCAAGTGGCATTATGCCAACTGGAGAACTGAAACTCCAACTAACCAGGGACTGTTGATGAATTGTATCAAGGTTTTATCTTTTAGAAAACTATTATTGAAATTACTCCTAGGACACTCTCGGAAAGTGTTATGAATTTAGCATGGTTACAATGAAAATTCTCTCTCTGACATTGATTAACCTAGCATTTACTTTTTGTAACAGAAATCTAGTCTTAAAACTTGTCCAATCCTTCGGAAGAATCCATAACTGAAACTTTCCTTAGTCTCCAAATTACCTCCTTTCAGAGTCGAATGTGGTTGTACAATCTAACAGGACAAGTAGAACTATTAGCAAATGCAACCAGAGCAGGATTACAGGATTTAAAATACTCAATTACAGGAAACTTCAAAGATGACATTGCAGAACAGACTAACCTTAGATTTAATGTTAGTACATGACAAAATAAAACAAGTGGCAAAATCAAGTAGAAATATTCAGGCCTCTAAACAAAATATTACAAAGTTTTGGATTCTCCCTAACTGGATGGCTGGCAAGTTTACTTCAAATGATAATTATAATTGCACTCATCATGATAATCATCTGTATTGTTGTTAGTTGTGCCTTAAAATGTGTTAGATGACTAATTGTACAAGTTGCTAATGAGAACTAATAATGAGACATATGAGGACTATGAAGAAAAGTCTCATAGTCTCAAAGGGGGGAATTGTAGTCTAACAGTGTAGTCTAACAGGAGCTGGTGGAAGGCCAAGGCTTACGTAAAGCTGATAAGGGGGATTCAGACTGGAAAGAGGAACGTCTAAACAAGAATTACTGTCCTTGGGAGTAAAGCACATCCTGGAGAAATATGCAAGCTAATTAAGATGTTTTGGGAACCATCTGAAACAACTAGTAGAAGTGTGATAAGAAGCACCCTCACGTGAACTATCCTCATTATAATACTAAAAGTCACACCCCTCGAGCTGCAGACCCCGGCCCAAGCAGAGACCCCTCACCTTTGAGCGTGCGCAGAATATTAAAGTAGCACTGTAGCTTTAAGTTGAAACAAGAGAAATGTAGACCAATAGAAAACTGCTTTGTGTAATAACTTATGCATATGCATAACTAGACTGTATAAATACTGTACCTGTATGACCGAACTGTGTGCTAGCTTTGTGGAGCTACCACCTAGCACCCATCTCTGCGCAGACATGAAATAAGAATACCTCTGCCCTGTGTGTATATTGGCGTCTCACACACCAGGTAAACGACCTCACACTCGTGGGACAACACTACTACATACACTACGGCCACTGTTTTTACTAATGTCATGAATCCAAGTGTTTTCGTATTGCCCTGCAATTGGCTAGTTGCCATTTTTGAGATTGGTATACCCATGTGATCTAAGAGCATCCTCTGATTGACTGCCCATTTATTTTGGGCCCCAAAGTGCTCACATATAAAAACATGTATGGATACCTGTATCTATACACCTTGTACATTTGCACCTTATATATATTATTTATACACAGATGTAGAACTTCTTTTTAATCTCTATATACACACCCAGGTAGATAGATACTCTATATACAGGTGTATATATATCTCCATAAAGATTATTAAAGTTTAATTACTTTCTATTCACATTTAAAATTAAGTAAACATAAAAAGGCAAGTTTAGAGGGAGACACACACACACCCCCCTTTTAAAGGTCTGCTGAACTAGCTCTAACATGTTTGGGATTAGGGGAATACCAAAGGGGGGGATGGGGCACAAACAAGTTGGAACATGCCTGAGGGCTATGGACCTCTCCTAGGAGGCCCACCAAGGGGCCCCTTTGCAGTCCCCACCCCATGCAAAGAAGAGACAAATCCTGTGAGCCAGACTGAGAGGCCTCCTACATCCAGCCCCAGCCAGGATGACCATGCAGTATTATTGGGGCAGCTTCTGGACTTTGTACTGCACTTCAAGATGCAGGCAAAACTGTTAAAAAGGAAAAACCAGGACAAAACACCAACTTCAGAACAACACATGCATGAGGACAATAAGGAAAAGCCCCCAAGGGATTCCCCCCAAAAGACCATGTGAACCAGAAGAACTAGCGATAGGCCCATGAATGGGAAACACTCTCACACAGAGAGGGTGGGTGGTGGCAGGAGCTCCCTTTGCCCATGGCTGCAGGAAAAAGTATTGGGGTTACGTGGCACGGTTTTGGTAGCGGCAGGGGACTACAGGGGTGGCTTCTGTAAGAACACACCAGAGGCTGCCCCCATGTCAGACAGAACCAGTTCCAGCCAGCTCCAAGACAGACCCACCGCTGGCCAAAGCTGAGCCAGTCAGCAAAGCTAGTGGTACCTCTGTGATAACATTTTTTTAAAAGGGTAAAAGAAAACCTATACAGCAGCTGTAAGGGAGAGAAGTGAGAAAAGTGAGAGAGAAACAACCCTGCAGACCAACCAAAGTCAGTGAAGGAGGGGGAGGAGGCGCTCCAGGTGCTGGAGCGGAGATTCCCCTGCAGCCCATGGGGAAGACCATGGTGATGCAGGTTGTCCTCCTGCAGCCCGCCAAGCACCACACTGGAGCAAATACCTACACTGCAACCCATCGAAGACCCCCAAGCTGGAGCAGGCTCCTGGTATGAACTGCAGCCCATGCAGGAGCAGGCTTTCTGCCAGAAACTGCAGCCTGTAGGGGACCCACGCTGGAACAGTCTGTTCCTGAAGGACCCCATGGAAGTACCCCATGAAGTACCCCATGGAAAAGGATGGAAAAGGCCCAAGCTGGAACAGTTCTTTAAGGAATGTATTCCGTGAGACGGACCCCACGCTGGAGCAGGGGAACAGCGCGAGGAGGAAGGAACAGCAGAAATGAAGTGTTATAAATTGAACACAACCCCCCACCCTGCCATGCCACTCATGGGAGGAGGAGGTAGAAGAGTCAGGAGTGAAGCTAAGCCTGGGAAGAAGGAGGGGGGGGGAAAGGTGTTTTTGGTTTTGTTTCTCATTATCCTACTCTTATTAATTGGCAATAAGTTAATCTTCCCCAAGTCGAGTCTGTTTTGCCCGTGATAGTAATTAGTGAGTGATCTCCCTGTCCTTAACCCAACCAATGAGCTTTTAATCTTATTTTCTCCCCCTCTTCTGTTGAGAAGGAGTGCGAGAGCAGCTTGGTGGGCACCTGGCAGTCAGCCAAGGTTAACCCACCACAGTTATATACCTCATTCAAAGGAAACATCCACACTTATTGTTTCCAAAACAAATTAAGTATTTTCGCTTTAAACCAGACAAATATTATTTGCAATGTATATTTTAACCACCCAGCTCCCTCATGGATACAGTGTAACTTTTCCCCTCAAGTGCAGGATCTCAGGGGGTGGGGCAGCACACACACAGCAGCAGGCACCTGCATTTGGGGACAATAAGTTCTAGGATTGGTAAGCACTTCACACGTTTAACAAGTGGCAAGGTTATATTTGCCTGCCCCCTCCCACCAAAAAGAGAGGATTCAATTAAAAAAAAATAAATATTTAGAAGTCAGAGATTAACCAGCCAGCATAATGCTGAAGCAAGAAGTACTAATGTATTTATTGGCTGTATAAGTCAGAGGAATAACAAGTCAAGAGAGAGATATCTCATTGGTGCAGACAGAATCAGTCAGATACCATATACAGCTCTGGAATCCATACTTTAAAAACATAAACAAAAACACAGAAAGAAAAAAGTTCAAAATAAAATTCAGGGACTCTTTCTTGGGTTTTATTTTCCTCTCTGTTATTTTTTCCCCTCCTCTTTTCCTTCCAATTTATTATTATTTCTTTTTAATTATTAAACTGTTCTTATCTCAACCCACGAGTTTTCTCACTTTTACCCTTCCAATTCTCCTCCATCCTACCAGGGAGGAAGTGAGCAAGCAGCTGTGGGGTGCTTAGTTGCCAGCTGGGGTTAAACCATGGCAATACATAAGGGTGGAAAAAAAAATTCTCAGTTTAATTTATGAACTAAATAATTGTTCACAAGTCTTTGTTCCAGTAACCTGGAAAGAAAAAATTTTTCTTAAGCACATACTGCTCAGCACACATTCCCCCTCACACACACAATTGTTTCCCACCTTACTATGCTATTCACAAAGCAAATACACCCTCAATTTCACCTAATAATGGTAGTTACTGCCACTAAAATAAGAGGTTTTACATATTGTCAGTTTTAATGTTAGCGTCAGTCACAAGGTTAAAATGTGAAATGGTTAACAGCAACCCAAACATATGAGGGTATCAGGAATTCCCTTCTCATCACTTTCATCAAACTCAACCATTTTTCATCTGTGCAAACAAGTTGTTCCATGAGCAACCAAACTAAAAGAGCCTGGTCTCCTTTGCATTTGTGCCTTTACTTTCCTCAGTCATAGTACCACCAGCATACCCACCCTTGGTATCTCCGCTTCTCACCCAAATCTCCTCACCACTTTCCCCAGCTGACTCCACATCACCTAACTACAAGCTAGGCAAGAGGCAGTCATTGCTACATGACTGGTTGCCAAAAGCTAACCAGAACACTTAAGTCTTGAGCTTCACCATACCGTCTCACACACTTATTTAGGTCCCTTCTCTACCTTTGTTCAGCCATCAATTTATTTTTGTTATTATTTTACAGAAAACACATAAGAATTCCATTTCTTTATCCCTCTGCGAAACATAGCACAAATCATTCACAAGTATGAGGAATGACAGGTTGACTATCAATAGCTGGGGGGAGTGTTTAGGGGTTGTGAGGGGTTTTTTTTTTTTTTGCAGGTTTTTTTTTTTTCCTTTTTTTCTTTTAAAAATAAGCCCCTAATGGTAACATAAATTGTTATTTAACTATGCCTTTCTAAATGAACTAAGCTGCTCATAGCAAATTCACTTTTTTCAACTAGCCTGTAATTTGCAGATGTTGTCTCTAGGTACATTTGCCACTATAAAGAATCATCTCCAAAAATAATTTGTGTCAAGTGCTTCAAAAAGCAAGTGCAATTTGATGAGCTCTTACTATACAAGGTAGGTTTCAAAAAAAAAAAAAGTAGTTCTCTGAAGTAGACATATCTATTCCTATAGACTCTTGAACTCTATGAAAGGAGACATTTTAGAGTTTGCATGGTAACGAAGCTAAAAAACAAGGGGGTTTTTTTAGTTTTTTGTTTGTTGGGGGGGTTGTTTGTTTGTTTGTTTTGGGGTTTTGGTGTGGTGGTTTGTTTGTTTGTTTTTTAAGTAATAGGTCATTCAGAAAGACTTTACCCCTCAGAAACAACTCAACTTTCACTTTAAATGAAGTTTTCTTTCTGGTAGGAAAATTACATTACCTATCAAGTCATTGCTCTTTTATTCTGTCCTGCAACATGCCTGTAAGACTTTCAGACCTTTGTAATTACAAGTTTCATTAAAATCTTCAATAGCAAGTAAACTTTTTCCATCTCCTAAATTCTCACCACAAGGAGTATTGTATATGCTAGCAGTTTAAATACAGAAGTATTTACTCAGAAGATTAACTTAACAGAAATCCGATTTGAAGAACAGCAAGTTTTTCCTCAGCTCTTCAAAATAGACTACAGTAGGAACTGCTGCATACAGTATCTGTTTCAATCAACACTACAACAGTACATATCACAATAGCAAGGGCTAGTTTTAATGCAATGCAACCCCACCCTCTCCACCCTTTGATTGCATTAACTACTTCAGCATAGCAAGTACATTTATAACAAAGTCTGTGAGCCATGACTTTCGTCTTCCCAAAATCTTTTACTAAAATTATTAATTTACCCTAGAGACAGGACTCCAATACAAGTCCTGTACCAAGTAATAGATTCTAGAATCAGGCAGCATCTTTCTAGCTGTTAACTTATTTCAATCAGACATTCTAATCTGACATTCCTAAGTCAGTTTTCTCTGGCCTCCCTTCAAACCTGATAGAGTACCTATCCCAGCACAAGGGGGTAGTTTGAACTGTTACTCAACCCTTTTTACTAGTGTTCTAATAATCAAATGTAAGTATACGATTCACATAATGATTGATGCTGCTATAGAAATCCACTGTAGAGCCCTACCCTATCTCCATAGGAACTTAGACAATGTACCTTTGTCTAATAAGCAGGATGTGGCTGTCGAAAGCAGAAGTTTAACTGATGTATTACTAGTCTAGTTAGTAAACTATGAAGAACCGCTTAGATCTGCCAAAAAAGTAGGAAACTAGGGGAAAGGTAATTCCGGCAGGGGGAGATCGCGACCGCCGACTCACGGACCACCTACCCCAATTATACCACTGACTCAAATGATGAAGTTGAAGAACAACAACTAAGCATGCGTACTAATTTACATGCTGGGCGAAGAGATTTTAACCAATCATTTAATAGAAGAATACTGCATATGTATTAGGATGTTGAATACGTTAATGCTTTATGTATAAATAACTGTTAATTTGAAAGCTAGGTGTGCTGTCTCGAGACAGGCACCCATATCTGCGCAAATATGCAATAAAATACCTCTGCTCTGTGTGTATATTGGCATTTTGCACACCAGGTAAACGAACCCCAATTTTTGGGACGACACTAGTAATATCAAAAAGGAAACAGTTTAATCCACGAGACATTCAAGAACATCAACATTCTGAAATCCATTGCATCACCAAATACTGCTGATAAAGGCTTCCATTTAGTATCTCTGTCTCAAACTATGTACCACTCAGACCACTATCCCAATATAAAAGGATGAAGAGTTATATATACACATATGAACAAACAAGAATATTCTACACTCGCATTCTTGCAAGATCTCATTACCTTTGCAGTGTTTTTCAAAATGTACATCCGCTTTACAGATCATATCTACCTTAAAGTTTCCATGCAAGTATTTTTAATATATTCCTGAAGTAGCTTCCTGGAGAATCCAACATTTTGGTCTAAAATTACTTTAGTCTAGAAGGATCATTATGCACATAAGATTTCAGAGTTAGAGTGAATGTTGTATTTAAATAGCATCTGATTTTTTTTTTATTTTAACCTTCTCATCCACAACTTTAATTCTAAGAAACATAGGTAGACAATTATGTAGGACTCCTGAAAAATACCAAAGCAAAACACTTCTAAAGGAACATTCTAGAGCACACCTGGGTAATCAAACAGAATTTCTAGATCTCAGTTTCTCAGTCACCCATATTTCACATCCAGAGAGCAACAAAAAAAGTGACTAAACCGATTTGAGACTATGCATACACAGAGTATACAACATTTCCCAAAACAAAAATATACGTGAACTAGCACAGAGCATCCGAGTATTATACAACCACAGTATTAAAGTATTAAGTCTCCTGCAGTTTCTTCATAGGACATTCTGAAGCAAAATCAATTACTTTTCAACAAGAGACCGACTGCCACGTTATTCCATAGCACCACAAGTCACTGACAAATTCAACATTTGTAGAAAACAGAACTTGGTAGTAGAAGACTACATCGTTCAACAAATGCTGGAGAGGGGAATGCAAACCACAAACATTCCTTTTTTAATCTACCAGCGCTACTTCCATTCCTACTTCTCCCAGGACTTGAAAACCTAAGCCATACACAGCATCAAAACCCCACATCTGTATAACTGAGGTCATTTAGCAAGGAATACGCCCACTCCATTCTGACTAGAGACAGATTCCCTCCCCCTCCCAACAGTGGGGGTTTAATCAATGCAAAACCATTAATAGGGGTGGAGGAAGCTCTCTGAATGCGACTCAGCTCTCATCCAAACCCCACCACCACCTCCCCACAAACGTTCCTTATCACCCTGCTGAACTACACACCTAAACCAACCCACAGTAATATGAGGTCTCCACGCAAACCTGAGGACTAGAGCCTGTTGGCAGGACACAGGGACATACTGACCAGGCACCCGGAAAGAAAGAAGCGTTACCACTCCTCCAGAAGCCAGGAAGCTTAATAGTTAAAATAGGAAAGGGAGGGGTGAAAACAGAAAGGGGAGAAATAAAGGTAGGGTAGAAGTTTGTGGGGGTTTTTTAAAGGAAAATACACCTTTCCCCTTGGTAGGCAGAAGCTACCCTTAAGCACGAAAAAGGAAGGGGGGTTAAGGAGAAAAAAAAAAAAAAACAACAAACACCGAACCCACCGAGACAATAACGTGCATTTTCTGCATCACAAAAAGTTCAAGCACAGCCTGCCACACACCCGACCCGGTGTTGTATCATATCGTGTCGTGTCCGTTCCGTTCGCCCCCCCCCCCCCCCCCCGCACTGGAGGGCGGCAGACTGACCTGTCAACAAATAGCAGCGACGGCAACAGAAGAGGAGAGGAGAGGAGAGGAGAGGAGCGGAGCGGAGCGGAGCAACGCTGTGCCCGGCCGCTAAGAGAAGGGGGAGGAGCAGGAATCTTTTATCTTCAGGGGATTAATTCCCATCCCCTTTTCCTTCCAGTTCCCCTTTTATTTTTTCCCTACCCCCTCAAAAAAAAAAAAAGAGAAGAAAAAAAAAATACTTTCTGTCTTTCCTCCTCCCCCCCAATATTCCGACTCAGAGTTTAAAACAAAGAGACGGAAATAGCCGAGTGCGGACCGAATGAAGCCGAGTGAGCGTGTCATGCATATAGCGCATGCGCACTGTGTGCATACATACGCTTAGATCTATATCCTTGCCTCTCTCGAGATATGGGATTGGTTTCGCGTAATCCATTCCTCCTATCCCACTTCATTACGCGTGTGCTGAAAGGGGAGCAGTGTCTTTCCGGTTCCCCCCTAAATTCGGGGTGGAGGATAACTCTGCTGTACCCAGCGTTTCTCCCTAGGGTGGCCCCTGTGGGATTCCCAGCCCAGTATTGCTCCCTCATGCGTGCACACTTTTTTCAGGTAGCATCCTTGTATGCTATCTTTTTGTCAAGATGGGAGTGATTGGATGAGGGGTGAATTTATCCAGAAACAGCCCTTGTGCAATGCATGCTTTTCCCCTGCCCCATTTAGCCTTCTTGACACGCAGGGACAGGCACCCCTGGCACTGTTTCCCTCAAACCTGTACCTTCTCCACATGCAAAGACAAGCACCCTAGAACAATCCTCCCCAAACCTGCACATTTCCACATACAGGGACACTCATCACTGTCACAAATGATGTGATAAACAGGGACAGACATTTTCTGCATGACCCTTCTAACATCTCCCTCACATATTGGGAGGACAAAGACTCTTGCAACACACAAGGAAAGATCTCACTGCTACAGCCCACCAACACCCTTATTTACACAGGAATAAACCCTGCACAACCCACCAACAGTTTTTCTCCACCAACAACCTCCACACACAGGACTTAACAACCCTAGTTCTCTGTTCACAGCACAAAAAGGCACCAGAACAATCTCACAACATTAAACTCACATATGCAACCCACCAACTTCTGTACTCTCTAGGACCCAAATACTCCCCCATCCGCAGGTGTAGACTTCAGAAACAGCTCACATCCTCTCCAAGACACTCACATTTTAAGAGTCCAGAAAATGGATGTCCAATTCCTAACAGTACCAACACTCCCCAGACTGTAAAGATGAGTTGAATTTTTCAAAATAATGAGATTAATAAATAAGACTTACATTCTGGACAATTTTTATGCTTTCAGATTTCAGTGTTTAAAGCCATATCATATTTCAAAGTTTTCTCCAGAAGTATATAGGTTGTTTGTTTTTTTAACATCCTCCCCCAAATAATAAAATACTTCTGTAAGTTGGAGCTTTAAAAAGTCCACCAGTTACAATGAAACAGGAGCTGGGAATGCTGGTGACAAGATATTTGCAATTTTTCATTGGGTTACATAAGTCAAATACTTCAACTGAAAGCCCTGCTGAAAGACAAAGCATGAGGACAAATTTGCAAAGAAGGAACTGAGGTTGAGCTCATGCCACATAGCTGAACACTAAGATTACAAAGACAAGTAACTCAAAAATTAACCTTTCCAGGGCGATCTGTACCTTCCCTATTATGCATGTTTTCTATGTAATCTAGATACATATCTTCACATTTATATAGACACAAAGACTAAGCCACAATACAGTCTGCTTCCACTTTGGCTAAGAAGGCAACTAGAAACAGGGTGTTCAGTGTGGCACATTCCTAGAAGATGTTTTGCCAGCAGGTTAACAATCCACTGAGTCTTAAGCGCAGTGTATATCATGACTTTAGGGTCCGTGCTTAGCTCTAGGAATAAAGTTATCCAGAGGCTACGGTATGGTAAAAAGGCACATGCCAACACTATAGATTTGCCATATATAGCTTCAAGGTCTGTGCATCTAAGCAGCTGAGTCCTGTCTGTCAGATATCTAAATTCTGTTCCCAATTAGACCACAAAAGACTTTGCAAAAATCTTTACTTATACAAGTATATGCTACATTGCAAGGGGGACCTGCTGCCTGCCTTCTGTATTTAGGGTTCAAGAAGCCAAAAGCAACAGTAACAAACTACATAAATATATGTGGAAATTAGAAACTGGACACCTGTTTCTTTGCAGCCCTAATATTTCCAGGTTCAAACACTGCAGATGTGGAAAAAAATATTAAATCTAGAGTCTATACTTTCAGCACTGTTAGGTTATGTGATACAGCTCATCTGCACACCCACAAAGGAGCTCAGAGAGACAATGGCAGGAGGGGGAGCCCAAATAATACCCTGCCAGGCTACTCTCAGGCCCATCACAGGGGCCATCAGCACATCAGAGGCTGCACAAGCCCAGAGGAGCACAGGGACACACAGTGGTAGGCAGGAACCCAAATCAGGGACTCCTGAGGAAAAAACACCTTGTCCAGGCCCCTCCTAGGGCTGTCCCAGCAGAACCATCAGCCCCATTGTCCAGGCATGAAACCCATCACGATGAGACATCAGGAGCAGCTCTCCAGATCACCTTTCAGACTAAGGGGATTGCTGCCTAGGGGTGGGATATATTATGGGATGCAGGGGAAAAGCAGTTTGGGATCACACAGAACTTACTATGGGATGTTTAGGGGAGGAACCAAAGGCAGAACAAGGGAGGGGTTTAGGTGATTTGGGGAAGAACAAGAGTGGGAAAATAGAGGGGTAAGGGGATAAAAGGGCCAGTTGAATGTAAATAGTGTGCTGGTCAGTACACTTGCTTGGCTACGCCCAGAGCCTGACCTACTTATTAAATTCCTTTCTAACTCTTTCCTGGGTGAGGGCTCTCTATTCTGTGTGCATGTGTGTGTATGGAGGTCTGAATGCCAGCAACTGGAGTCAGACCACAGGTTGGAGGGCCCATGTGTCCATGGTGCCAGCATAACCAGATGTAACCAAAATGATTAGTTTGTTCTTTTATAACTCAGCAACATAGAGATAGGAGCGGGGTAGACAATGCTTTAATGTTGTGTTTGTACATCTATGGCTATGGATATGCTACTATGCCCAAAGACAATTGGACGAGGAGTAGTACGGACATGCTGCTATGCTCCCAGTACAGCCCCAGCCCATCTTGACAATGAGTCGAGGGGCAGTTAGAATAATTGGTTTGTGTTAGAATAGGAATAAGGGTGCCAAATCATTGTTAGGGACCATGCACCATGAAGAAGGGAAGCAAGTTACATAAGCAAGGTGGGATTGCGCATGCCCATAAGAAGGGGTCAACTAAAGGACACACCTGTACGACCACCAAGGACCACCAGAGGCCCCCACGGAAGCCCCTCGGAGTTCAAGGACGCATGCGTAATGACCACACAAATATGATAATTAGTTCTGGGAAAGAGAATGAATATGTATGATCATTCTGGGAAATTTGATGCATATGCATGTAATTGGACAATATAAGTTTTGGTTGATGTAACCTGCGGTATGCACGCTAGGTGGAACGATGCCCCGTGCATCCAGCGCCGTAATAAAGAATGCCTGCTTCTTAATGCTACACTGGTGTTAAGGAGTTTGATTCCCGATTTTGGTGACAGTTTTGGCGACCCAGATGGGACACCACTTGTAAATCCCAATGGATCCATGGGATCACGGGACCTCCAGCCGGCACCGAGGGATTCTCGGGGACAACCTCTGATCTCCGGACCGAAGAATTCTGAGCAAGATCTCCTGGAACAAGGTAATAAGGCATTCTTTCTGAGTATACCGGTAACAAGGGTTGGTTGCCTGCCTGTAAGGCGCAGCAAAAGCTACGCAGGGTTGAGCTAAAAAGGTACCCAAGGTAGCTAATCTCTGCTAGGTGAAAGCCTGTGGAGCTCTGGCTAAAGGGTTAGGGTTAGAGTCCCCAAAGGGGTTAGAGTCCCCAACTGGCTAAGGGTCTTGACTGGTTTCTGAATTTTGGCTTGGATATTGGAACTACAGATCTGTTGTGCGTTTGGATATAGTTTTTATGGTTTCTGTGTTGTCGTATTGGTCTTTGAATTTTGGTCTGGATATTGGAACTATGGATTTGTTGTGCGTTCAGATATAGTTTCTATGTTTTTGTGTTGTCCTATTGGTCTTTGAATTTTGGAACTACGGATTTGTTGTGTGTTCGGATATAGTCTCTATGGTTTTGTGTTGTTGTATTATTTTATAATGGGAAGTCAGCAGTCGCTGGAAGGGGGGATCCCGAGAAAATCCCCTCTAGGCTGTATATTAAGGCATTGGAAAAATCTAGGAGGAGATCCATTAACTTGGAAACAATTGATTGAATATTGTAATAATTGGTGGCCATTGTATACTTTGGATAGCAGGGAAAAATGGCCAGAGAACAGTACATTGAGGTATAATACCATCTTGCAATTAATGCTGTTTTGTAGGCGGGTGGGTAAATGGGATGAAATACCTTATGAGGTATTTATTTTTCGCTTTGAGAAATAATCCGGAGTGGCAAAAACAGTGTGGGATTATCCTGCAAGATTCTATGGTATTGACTTTGGAAAAAACAGGGAAGGAATAAGAGTTTAAGATGACGTTGCTCTGCCTGTAGCATTGGGAAAAGGTGTTTGAAATGTGGAAAGGAGGAGGAGGGAAAGCAGGAATAGGTAGGGGAAGGGGAAGAGGAGGACCACCAGGAGGAGCAGCACCTCCGTTTAGACCTCCCCGGCTGGCAGAAGATCAGTGTGCTGTTTGTAAGGACAGGGGGCATTGGAAAAGGGAATGTCCCAAAGTGAGAGAATTGGATCCTTTGCTACAGGCAATTAAGTTGATGACTCTGAATGATGAGGACTGAAGGAGACCAGGGGAGTCAACCCCAGCTGAACCCCGGTTACATTAAAGCTGGGGAATGATGAAGTAGAATGTTTAGTTGATACAGGGGCAACATAGTCGGTATTAAATATATGCAAAGGGGGGTTTAGTCATAAAACTATAAGTGTTGTTGGGGGAGCAGGGTGGAAGAAAATCGGCCGTTTTTACAACCTTTGAAATTCAAACTGGGAAAGCAATGGGTAACTCATCAATTTTTGTATATGCCAGAATGTCCATCATCTTTGTTAGGAAGAGATATATTGAGTAGATTGAACGCACAAATAATTTTTAAAAATGGGGAAACTCGGTTGTTAATACCTGAATCAAAAGCTGTGGAAGCGAGAATTTTTATGTTACAGAACACACCAAGACCGAAGGAAGAAATTCCTGCAGAAGTGGAGGATGCAGTAACACCCTTGGTATGGGCTAGTGGAATCCCAGGTCAGTCTAATTGGCGGAACCAGTAAAGGTTGTTCTAAAATCTGGAACTAAACCGGTAAGACAAAACCAGTATCCTATTAACTGGGAAGCTAGAAAGGGGTTGGAAGAATTAATAACAAAATTTTCAAATTATGGATTATTGATAGAGTGTGAATCAGAATATAACACCCTGATATTGCCAGTGAAAAAGCAGAATGGCAAGGGATATAGGCTAGTTCAAGATTTAAAAGCCGTGAATCAGATTGTTCAAGACATTCACCTGGTAGTAGCTAACCCATATACCTTGCTGACATCTTTAAAAGAAAAACATAAGTGGTTTACTGTACTTGATCTCAAGGATGCTTTCTTCTGCATACCTCTAGACAAAGATAGCCTGGCAATATTTGCCTTTGAATGGGAAAGCCCCACCACTGGATGCAAGACACAACTCACCTGGACGGTGCTACCTCAAGGGTTCAAAAATAGTCCTACAATATTTGGTAATCAATTGGCAAAGGAATTGGAAGTGTGGAAAAAAGAAAATTCAGAAGGAATAATATTGCAGTATGTAGATGACATCTTGATAGCAGCAGAGACTCGAGAGGACTGTTTACAAGTGACCATCAGCTTGTTGAATTTTTGGGACAAGCAGGATACCGAGTATCAAAAAACAAGACCCAGACTGGGAAAGAGACTGTGATATATTTAGGCTTTGAAATTTCGCAAGGACAAAGAAGATTGGGAGCAGGCAGAAAGGAAGCAATTTGTCAAGTTCCAGAACCCAGAACGATATGGGAATTGCGGACATTTTTGGGTATGGTCGGGTGGTGTCAATTGTGGATCCTCAATTATAGACTGTTAGTAAAACCTCTTTATGAAGCTTTGAAAGGATCCCTGGAGAATTACCCGTTATGGACACCTGAGTGTTGGACAGCTTTTAAAAATCTGAAGGCAGCTTTGATGTCCGCACCTGCGTTAGGACTCCCAGATTTAGCAAAGCCTTTTGAATGTTTTTACATGAGCAATAACATCTTGCTTTGGGTGTGTTGACTCAAAAATTAGGAACTTGGAAACAGGCCGTTGGGTATTTTTCTAAGCAGTTGGATAATGTCAGCAAGGGATGGCCTGGATGTTTGCGAGCGGTGGCAGCAACTGTACTCTTAATCCAAGAAGCAAGGAAATTAACCATGGGGCAGAAAATTATGGGTTATGTCCCACATATGGTAACTTCTGTCTCAGAGCAAAAAGGGGGGCATTGGCTGTCCCCGAGCCGCATGCTCAAATACCAGGTCACTCTCTTGGAACAGGATGATGTGGAACTTAAAACTACAACAGCAGTGAACCCGGCAATGTTTTTGAGCTCGGAAATGGGTGAGTCTTTACACCATGATTGTTTGCAAACTATTGAACAGGTATATTCTAGCAGACAGGACCTGAAGGACGAACCGTTGCCTAATCCTGATTTGGAGCTGTTTACGGATGGAAGCAGTTTTGTCCGAGATGGAAAATGAATGGCAGGGTATGCAGTGGTTACCACCACCCAAGTGATGAAAGCTGAAGCACTCCCTGTGAATACATCAGCACAGAAAGCAGAATTAGTGGCTCTAGGACAAGCTCTGAGAATCGCTAAAGGAAAACGGGTGAACATTTGGACTGATTCAAAATATGCATTTGGCATGGTTCACACACATGGAGCTATCTGGAAGGAAAGAGGACTGTTGTCAGCTCAAGGATCGCCCATCAAATACAAGGAAGAAATTCTCCAACTCTTCCAGGACATCCAGCAGCCCAAGGAAGTAGTGGTAATGCATTGTAAAGCACATCAATTTGGACAAACCATGGTAAATGTGGGCAACCAATTGGCTAATAAAACTGCTAGAGAGGCAGCGTAGCAAAGCATCCTTGCCCTGGTACCAGTAAAACAGGTAAAACTTCCAACCCCGAAACCAAACTATGGTAAGTTGGATAGATTATTGGCAGAACAGTTGAGAGCAGTAGAAAATGAGGATGGATGGTGGGTAACACCCATCCGGCAAGTCATAGTTACCCCACAAATAATGATAAAATAGTAGAGGAGAAACATAGAGAAACACATGGGGGAATTGAAGTGATGATTGTGGATTTACAGAAATCAATTATTTGTGTGGGAATGACAGGGACAGTGAAATCAATAATAGCAAAATGCAAACAAATTGGTTAGGCCAAATCTTGGGACATTTTGGATTTCCTGTTAAAGGATGGATAGTTGGATAGTCTTAAAGGATGGAGTTGTTACAGACAATAATTATTTTCGTTATAGTTGTTTTGATGATTTGTTTGGTTTATCAATGTTTAAAGAAAATGTTGACACAGACAATGTCTAGGAACTCTATAGCAATTTTAAAATCAGTGATGAAGCACCGTACACCAATGCCGGGAGAGAAGCCACCTGCTTATGCTGAGATATGAAAGATTACGAGTGAAAGTACTGAAAAGATGATTATTTCAAAACTTCCAAAGGGGGGAAATGTAAGCAGATGTAACCAAAGTGATTAGTTTGTTCTTTTATAACTAAGCAACATAGAGATAGGAGCAGGTTAGACAATACTTTAATGTTGTGTTTGTACATCTATGGCTATGGATATGCTGCCATGCCCAAAGACAATTGGACGAGGAGTAGTACAGACATGCTGCTATGCTCCGAGTACAGCCCCAGCCCATCTTGACAAAGAGTCGAGGGGCAGTTAGAATAATTGGTTTGTGTTAGAATAGGAATAAGGGTGCCAAATCATTGTTAGGGACCATGCACCATGAAGAAGGGAAGCAAGTTACATAAGCAAGGTGGGATTGCGCATGCCCATAAGAAGGGATCAACTAAAGGGCACACCTGTACGACCACCAAGGACCACCAGAGACCCCCACGGAAGCCCCTCGGAGTTCAAGGACGCACGCGTAATGACCACACAAATATGATAATTAGTTCTGGGAAAGAGAATGAATATGTATGATCATTCCAGGAAATTTGATGCATATGTATGTAATCGGACAATATAAGTTTCGGTTGATGTAACCTGCAGTATGCACGCTAGGTGGAACGATCCCCTGTGCATCTGGCGCCATAATAAAGAATGCCTGCTTCTTAATACTACATTGGTGTTAAGGAGTTTGATTCCCGATTTCGGTGACTCCAGCAACAGGAGCAAGTGAGAGTGCGCGAGTGTATGATCAGTTGCAAAGATCAAGCCGGACTAGCTGGTGAATAGGTGAAGTGCCCTGGGAGCAAGGGGGTGAGTGGATCTCTAAGGGCCAGATCTGGGTGTGAGAGTGCCTGTGTATCTCTAAAGGCAAGAGCACAGGGGTGCCTGCTATGGGACCAGGGGAAGTCCTGGTCAGCTGTGTATTTGTGACAGTCTATACCAGCAACTGGAGTAGGGCTGTGGCCTTGGGTGCTCCTATGTCCAAGTGCCAGCAACTGGGGAGACTGGGATCCAGGGGCCAGCTGCTGTGTAGACTAAGTGTCTGAGCTCAGCTGCTGGAGGGATCCACTTTGTACATATGTGTATGTATGTTCTCACTAGTGGACTTCCATCCTGTCCAGCCCGAGAGGGGAGCAGGATGATGCCATTGGTGCTGACAGTGTTCATGTGGGTGCTATGAGTGTCTGTCTGTGATCTGTGTGGCCAGCCAAGTATATATGTAGCATATATGTGTGCTTTGTGTGTGTGTGTGTGTGTGTGTGCCTGCTGGGAATACATCTTCAGCCTTGCTACTGGTGGGACCTGGAGACATGGAGCAGCAGCAGCCTCACCTTTCTCAGGCTGTTGGATCTGGCATGATATATTTTCCTCTAACCAGCCCTTCTCTTGTCATAGATGTTTTTACAAGATGGTGCCCAGAGCAATATGACATGGCCATGTCTCCTCAAACAAATGATTTATTTTAAAATACCCTTGATAATAAGGCTATGAAATGACTGCCCTAAGCCTCTAAATAGCTGAGGCCATGATTTGCTCTCACTTTAACCACGCTGCCCTAACATCAGTTCTGCCACCTTTGACACCACCATACAAGAGTGTGTTATCCTACGTATGATATTTCTGAAAGACAAGGTCAGTAACTACACTATCTAACATCATAACTGAGTGGATATAAGCAGTTGCGTGAACAGCAGGACTTGGGACTAGGAGAAAACTGAAACTTCTTGCTAGCATTGCAGTCAGTGCTATTGCACTCAAACTAAAAAGAAAAAAAAAAGAGAAATACATGGGTGAAACAAGAACAAGCATTTAAAGAATTCCTTTAGTAAGCTCTGAAAGCTTTAATCCTCACACTTTCCACACAAAACAAAGCATAATACGAACATGAGGAAACTGAAGTAGTATTAAGAAATTAGCACAAGCCTCAGCTTCTGGAGGCATGTGATTTCTGGTTAAAAAGATAATCCCTCTAAGAGAATCCATGTCAGTGTTCATGATGAGAAAAACAGTTCAGGGTGAAAGAAGTTAACTATCTCATTTGGGACTCCCCTCTACCAGTGAAAAGGTACTAGTTAGCAACAGCATATTAGCAATAATGGCTTAGACAAGAAATGACCAGAAAATATCCAAGCCGTAATAAAAATATCAAATATATTTTATGGGCACTATTAAAGTACAACCCATACAAAAACATGATAATTATTCTAGTATAAGATTGAGCACAAATGGCTATGGAAGATACAACATTTACAAACAGCCAAAGTCAGGAACTGGTTTAAACCAGCTGCTGCTGAGATCCCATAGAAAGCAATAAAAAAAGGACTGCCAAACAAAGAAACCAAAATAGTCTAGGTTTGCAAAAGCAAGAATACCTAAAATGACTAAATCATTATCCCAGGAAGACAGAACAACTTTCTCTACACTCACAGAGTGTTACTTTTAAAAAACAAACAACCCCCCCACACAAACACACTGATTTATTGGGATTCTTTGCTTTATTGGGGTAATGCTTGTGTGGGGAATCAAATCTCTCAAACAGGATGGCCAGTCATTATTTGAATGGTGACACCAGGCTCTGTTAGAAGCATCCTTATAATGGTGTCTTCAGCTGGATCAGGTGAGACTCACTGAACTGTTTTTCTGGTGAACTCTTATATTCCAGCTAGCTCGTGGTTCTATGTGAGCACTTCAGCATATGCATGATCAGTTTCTATTATCTTAAACTATATACAAAACATAGAATCATAGAATCATAGAATGGTTTGGGTTGGAAGGGACTTTTAAAGGTCATCTAGTCCAACTCCCCTGCTACAGGCAGGGACATCTTTCACCAGATCAGGTTGCTCAAAGCCCCATCCAACCTGACCTTGAACACTTCCAGGGATGGGGCATCCACAACTTCTCTGGACAACCTGTTCCAGTGTCTCACCACCCTCATAGTGAAGAATTTCTTCCTTATGTCCAATCAAAACCTACCCTCTTTCAGTTTAAAACAGTTGCCCCTTGTTCTGTCACTACAGGCCCTGGTAAAAAGTCTCTCTCTGTCTTTCTTATAAGCCCCCTTTATATATTGATAGGCCGCAATAAGGTCTCCCCAGAGCCTTCTCTTCTCCAGGCTGAACAACCCCAACTCTCTCAGCCTTTCTTCAGAGGAGAGGTGTTCCAGCCCTCTGAACATTTTCATGGCCCTCCTCTGGACCTGCTCTAACAGGTCCATGTCTTTCCTGTGCTGGAGACCCCAGAGCTGGATGCAGTACGCCAGGTGGGGTCTCATGAGAGTGGAGTAGAGGGGCAGAATGACCTTCCTCGACCTGCTGGCCATGCTTCTTTTCATGCAGCCTAGGATACGGTTGGCTTTCTGGGCTGCAAGCGCACGTTGCCAGCTCATGTCCAGTTTTTCATCCACCAGTATATCCCCAAGTCCTTCTCTGCAGGGCTGCTCTCAATCCCTTCATCCCCCAGCCTGTATTGATACTGGGGATTGCCCTGAGCCAGGTGCAGGACCTTGCACTTGGCCTTGTTGAACTTCATGAGGTTCACATGATCCCACTCCTCAAGCCTGTCAAGATCCCTCTGGTTGGCATCCCTTCCCTCTAGGGAATCAGCTGCACCACTCAGCTTGGTGTCATCTGCAAACTTGCTGAGGGTGCACTCAATCCCACTGTCTACATCGTTGATGAAGATATTAAATAGTATTGGTCCCAGTACGGACCCCTGAGGGACACCACTTGTTACTGGTTTCCACTTGGACATTGAGCCATTGACTGTAACTCTTTGTACACAGCCATCCAGCCAGTTCCTTATCCACCTAACAGTCCATCCATCAAACCCATATCTCTCCAATTTAGAGGCAAGAATGTTGTGGGGGACTGTATCAAAGGCCTTACAGAAGTCCAGGTAGATGACATGCGTAGATATCATACCTTAACTATCTCAACTATGTAAAAAATTACTGTCCTATGTGGCCATTCCCACATGTGCAAGACCAGTTTCTAATGATGTGGTGGGTTGGCCTTGGCTGGCTGCCTGACACCCATCCAGCTGCTCTGTCACCCCTCCTCCTCAACAGAATGGGGAGAAGAAAATAAGATGGAAAAGCTCATGGGGTCAAGATAAAGACAGGGAGATCACTCATCAGTTACCATCATGGGCAAAACAGACTCAACTTGGGGACAATTAATTCAATTTATTGACAATTAAAAATAGGATGGTGAGAAACAAAGACAAAAACTAAAACACCTTCCCCCCACCCCCCCTTTTTTTCCCAGGCTCAACTTCACTCCTTCATTCCCAATCCTGACTCCTCTACCTCCTCCCTGCCACCACTCCCAGCAGCACAGGGGGGATGGGAAATGGGGGGTTGCCATCAGTTCATAACACTTTGTCTCTGCTGCTCCCTCCTCCTCACACTTTTCCCCTGCCCCATTGCAGGTCCATCCCATGGGCTGCAGTCCTTCAAGAAAATCTCCAGCGTGGGTCCTCTTCACAGGCCACAGTTTCTGTCAGGAGAGCCTCCTCCAGCATGGGGTCTCCACTGGCTGCAGTTCCTTCAGAGCATATCCACCTGCTCTGGCATGGGGAACTCCATGGGCTGCAGTGTGGATATCTGCTCCAGCATGGTCCTCTCCATGGACTGCAGGGAAATATCTGCTCCAGTGCCTGAAGTACCTTCTCCCTCTCCTTCTTCTCTGACCTTGGTGTCTGCAGGATTGTTTATCTCTTTTTTTTTTTCCTCACTCCTCACTGCCTGTGCAGCGTTTTTTACCCTTTCTTAAATTTGTTTTCACAGAGGCACCACCAGCTTCTCTGATTGGCTTTCCTTTGGCCTGTGGTGGGTCCATGTTTTGCACCAGGACATGCTGGTCCATTATGATCCCAGTGAGAAAGGCACTCAGATTCCGTAAGGTATAATTTAAAATACTATTTATTAGAGCTAACACTGTAAGGAGAGAATAATATAAATAATCGTACACCCCTTTACATGTTGGGAGCCCTGTGTGGTGGTTAGTTGCCGGCTGGGGTTAAACCATGACAGCAGTGTAGCATCGAACAGAACTCCGACAGACATGCAGCATACCATGCAGTCACCATCCATAGCAGAGATTCTTCCCTTTTGGTCTTTCAAGCTGTTATAGGATTTTCTTACAAGGAAACAGCTCTATTTATCATATCTACAGTCAAACAGAAATTATGTTCACAAGAACTTCTTGCTGCACTGTTAGATAAAGACAAGGTCAGGCACATGGCATAATCGCTGGTACCGAGTGGGAGCTGCCTGCAGGCTCCTGTGTTGCAATGAGGTGGCTGAGTTTATCCTGCGGCCAAGGGCTGTGCGCAGCACAACACAGGCCCGAAGGCTACGTTGTACGTGTAGTGCAGCACAGCACAGGTCTGGACGTACTTGAGTTAACTATTATGTGGATCACTAACTCCTCGATGTACAATGGTCTTTCGGTCAGGATCACTACAGTCCATTGCTGAGCTGGCTGGAACTGGCTATATCTGGCACAGAGTAGCCCCTGGCCTCTTCTCACAGAGGCCACCTCTGCAGACCCCTCCCACCCACCACCAAAACCTTGCCATGTCAACCCCAATACAAATGACCATTTAAAATTATCTTATTTATGTACAGTTCAGTCAGTTCCTTTCTCTACAGCAGGAACTAACTGGGGGGAATCACTCGGACTGCCAAATTCTCCACCTAGGATGTTAATCAACACATCGAAGCATAGAAGTAGTGCCTATAATTTGGCCTATGCACAGCAGAGGCTGCCTGTGGGAACCACCTGGACTGTCCAGAATCCTACCCACCCAGAGAGTGGTCCTGTAGCTATTAGTTGATTTGTTGACTGAACTTCTATGCAGATTCACAATCACCTTGTCTCAAATCAATCCATTGTCTCATCTAGGCAGAGACAAGCTGGGGAGTTCCTGGACCACCCAAGAATTAATGACTAGGCCCACCAGGTATACACACAAGCACAGCCCTGATATTCAGCTATAACACAATTGCAACTATAGGGCAAACTTGAATTTCCTCCCTATATCACAATTATAACTTAAATTCCATAGGTTTTTCCAGGCTGTAAAAGAACATTGCCTTATTCAATCATGTCTCTATACTAATGCGTGCAGCATGAAGAATAAACAAGAGGAGCTAGAAGCTTTGGCCCAGTCCCAGAGCTATGACATCATTGGCATAAGCAAAACCTGGTGGGATGAGTCCTGTGACTGGTGTGCCATGATGGATGGTTATAGGCTCTTCAGGAGGGATAGGCAGGGCAGGTGAGGCAGGGGGTGGTGTTGTATATAAGGGAGGGGTTGGATTGTATGGTGCTTGCAGTTGGCGATGACACAGTTGAGAGCCTCTGGGTAAGGATTAAGGGGAAAGCAAATAGAGCAGATGTTGTTGTGGGAGTCTACTATCGACCACCCAGCCAGGACGACGACACCAATGAATTATTCTATAAGGAATTGAGGGATATCTCTAGATCAGTTGCCCTTGTCCTTATGGGTGATTTTAACTTCCCAGATATCAGCTGGGAATATCATACAGCAGGCACAAACAGGTCCAGGAAATTCCTGAAGCACGTTGAAGATAACTTCTTGGTGCAGGTACTAAGGGAGCTGACTAGGAAAAGTGCCCTCCTAGATTTGTTTGTAAATAGAGAGGGACTCGTGGGCAAAGTGGTGATTGGTGGCTGTCTTGGTCACAGTGACCATGAAGTAGTTGAGTTTCAAATTGTTGGTGATAGGAGAAAAACTGCCATCAAAACTTCGACCTTGGATATGGGGAGAGCAGACTTCGGGTTACTGAAGGAACTAGTTAGTAAGGTCCCCTGGGAATCTGCTTTTGAAGGTATTGGGGTCCATGAATGCTGGTCACTTTTTAAGAGCCATCTCTTAAGAGCGCAGGAGCAGGCAATTCCAAAGTGTCAGAACTCAAGCAAGTGGGTCAGAAGGCCGGCTTGGATGGTGAAAGGTCTCGAGGGCAAGACTTATGAGGAGCGGCTGAGGTCACTTGGCCTGTTCAACTTAGAGAAGAGAAGGCTGAGGGGTGACCTCATCGCAGTCTACAACTTCCTCAAGGGGGGCAGTGGAGGGGGAGGTGCTGATCTCCTCTCTCTGGTGACCAGCCATAGGACACGAGGAAATGGAATGAAGCTGCATCAGGGGAAGTTCAGATTGGACATTAGGAAAAGGTTCTTCACTGAGAGGGTGGTCGGTCACTGGAACAGGCTCCCCAGGGCAGTGGTCACGGCAACAAGCCTGTCAGAGTTCAAGGAGGGTCTGTATGACACTCTTAGTCATATGGTTTAGTTTTAGGTAGTCCTGCGAGGAGCAGGGAGTTGGACTTGATGATCCTTATGGGTCCCTTCCAACTCGAGATATTATGTGATTCTATGATTCTATGATGTGTGAACTTGTTCTAGACAAATAAACCTTAGCAAACAACTTTTAGTTCTTCTTCCCAGGGCTCATCTTTCTCCCTAGATGCTATCAGTGCTCCACAGACCTTCGCCAACTGCTAGTACTATGAGTGCAACTCACCTATTAGCTGTAACAGACTGCTCAGTGTTTCTAAACACCCTTTTTCCCCCGGCACAAATCTGAACTCAGCCCTGGATTCATTCAGGTTTCTTTATTCAGGGATACAGAGAATAACAAGCATAATACTGTACCAGAAAACTGTGGTGGGTTAACCTTGGCTGGCTGCCAGGTGCCCACCAAGACACTCTCTCACTCCCCTTCCTCAGCAGGGCAGGGAGGGAAAATAAGAAAATAAGCTCATGGGTTGAAGTAAGGACAGGGAGGTCACTTACCAATTATTTTCATAAGCAAAACAAGCAACGGTCTTAGATTTCCCAAGACCTGTTTCCTCCTTTTACATGATGAACATTATTATGGTGTTAAGGATGTCAGGAAGATATTTTGGGTGAGAAACTTTTGTGAGTGTTGTGGGTTGACCCCAGCCAGCAGCCAAGCACCCACCCTGCCTTTTGCTCAGTCCCCTCTCCCGGGAAGGGGGAGAAAATAGAAGGAAGGCAAAAAGACTCAAGGATCAAGATAATGACTGTTTAATAGGGAAAGCAAAAGCTGCACGAGCAAGCAAAGCGAAAAGAGGAATTCATTCACTACTTCCAATTGGCAGGCAGATGTTTAGCCACTTCCTGGAAAGCAGGGCCTCAGCATGCATAATAGTTGCTTGGGAAGACAAACATCATAACCACGAACGTTCCCCACTTCCTCCTCCTTTTGCTGAGATTTTATTGCTGAGCATGATGTCATATGGTATGGAATATCCCTTTGGTCAGTTTGGGTCAGCTGTCTTGGCTATGTTCCCTCCCAGCCTCTTGCCCACTCTCAGCCTACTTGTTTAGCGGTGGATGGGGGGTGTGGGGGGGGAAGAGAGAGAGAGAGCGTGAAAGCCTTGACACTGTGCAAGCACTGTTCAGCAGTAGCCAAAACAATGGTGTTTTATCAACACTGTTTTAGCCACAAATGCAAAGCACAGCACCATATGGGCTGCTATGAAGAAAGTCAACTTCATGACTTCATCCCAGCCAGACCCAGTACAGTGAGCTTTGTCAGACATTGTATAATCATGGCCATAGCTGCAATTATTATTACCGGCTCTGCTTGTCTCACAACTGTGCAGTTAATTTGGGAACAAGGATAAGGTGCCCCAGCTGCAGGTTGTTGTGCAGGTCTGGAGAATGTTTAGAGAGGCACAAGGCCCTGGCTGTTAAAGAACAAACCGATTATTTGGCTATGATTTTCTGTGAGAAGTGCAAGGCCTATGTAGAAAAGCATCACAAATGTAAAGGCTGGAAGCGCAGAATGTTCTATGAACAGATCTGTAACAAGAACCAGCACCAGCGTTTCATGCCCATGATCAAAAATCCAGAAGGAGGGCAGGGCTATATTATCTATGACATGCAAGAAACCGGGACATATAGCCCAAACTATGTTTTTGCCATGGAGTCAGCTCCAGATGCCCTTTGGGATGAAGAAGGAGGAGGGGTGGAAAGGGAAACTGAAGGAGAATGGGAGTTCAAGGGGGACACATGTCCCATGGACTTTATTCAGTTGTTTATGGACACAGAGTTTTGGGGCTACACTTTCCTAGCACGTAATGCCAAAGGCTATGATGACTACTTCGTTATTAGCCAGCTTTTGAAAGGAAAAATGGACGTGGAATTAATCACCCAAGGTGGTAAACTCATGTACACAGAAGTACCCAGCCTGAGTATACGTTTAATAGACTCTTTACAGTTTTTTACCCATGAAACTAAGCAGCCTTCCCCAAGCATTGGGAATTGCAGGCTGCAAAGGTTATCCCCATTTTTTCAACACTGCTAAAAATCAAAGTTATGTAGACCCTCTTCCACAGCCAGAATATTATGGGGTGGATAGCATGATGCTTGAAGAGAAAAAGCCATTCTTAGAATGGCACACAGCTAATCAGGAGAGGATTTTTGACCTGCAAAAAGAATTGGGTCTTGCTGGGATGGAGTTAACTTTCCCCATAGCAGCCCTCATAGTGCTGTGCTTTGTATTTGTAGCTAGAACAGTGCTGATAACACACCAACATTTTGGCTACTGCTGTGCAGTGGTCCCACAGCATCAAGGCTGTCTCTCCAATGCCCACCCCAACACCAAAGGCCAGTAGGCTAGGGGTGGGAAAAAGACTTGGGCAATTCACCAGAGATTCACCTGACCAAGTGGGGCAAGAGGGTCTTCACCAACAAGCTGGCCAGACTTACAAGGAGAACTTTAAACTAGACTTAGCAGGGGAAGGGGGTGGAGTTTTGAGCACCAGACAAGAGCCAGGGGCTGCTAATGTATTAGGAAACAACAGGGAAACACCTGTGAAATGCCTCAGAGGAATTAGGGCATGCTCCTCTAAAAAGGTGACAAGGTAGGTAGCCCAGCTGAAGTGCCTCTATACCAATGTATGCAGCATGGGTCACAAGCAGGAGGAGCTGGAAGCCACTGTGCAGCTAGAAAGCTATGATCTAATCGCTATCACTGAAGCGTGATGGGACGAATCGCACAACTGTAGCACTGCAATCAATGGCTATAAACTGTTCAGACGGGACAAGCAAGGAAGGAGGGGTAGGGGGGTTGCCCTCTATGTAAAAGAATAGACTGACTGTGCAGAGCTGTCTTTGAAAAACAGCGATGAACAGGTTGAGAGCTTATGGGTTAAAATTAGGGGCCAAGCCAACAAAGGAAGCCTCATGGTTGGTGTTTACTGCAGGTTGCCCAACCAAGGGAGCCTGTGGATGAAGCGTTCTTACTTCAACTATGGGAAGCATCACAATCACAGGCCCTGATCCTGCTGGGGGACTTCAATCACCCTGACATCTGCTGGAAAAGCAGCACAGCAAGATGCAAGCAGTCCAGGAGACTCTTGGAGTGTGTCGAGGATAATTTCTTAATCCAGGTGATAGACAGCCCAACCAGAGGAGAAGGGTTACTGGACCTGTTGTTCACCAACACAGGTGAACTAATTGGAGAGGTCAAGATTGGTGGCAGCCTGGGCTGTAGTCATCATGCCCTGGTGGGATTCACAACCTTGAGAGCTATGGGCCAGGTGAAAAGTAGAGTCAGGACCCTTAATTTTAGGAAAGCAAACATTCCGTTGTTTAAGGAACTAGTGGATGTGACCTCCTTGGAAACTGCCCTCAGGGACAAAGGAGCAGAAGAGAGCTGGCAGCTCTTTAAGGACATTTTTCTGAGAGAGCAAGAACTCTTGATTCCCATGTGAAAGAAATCAGGCAAGGAAGGCAGGAGACCAGCATGGCTGAGTAAGGACCTCCTGGTCAAACTAAAGTGTAAGAAGGAAATCCATAGGCAGTGGAACCAGGGACATGTATCCTGGGAAGAACATAGGGACGCTGCCCGGATGCATAGGGATGGGATTAGGAAAACTAAGGCACAGCTGGAGCTGAATTTGGCAAGGGGTGCGAAGAATAATAAGAAGGGCTTTTACAGGTAAGTCAGCCAGAAAAGGAAGGTTAAAGAAAATGTACCCACCCCCAATAAATAAGACATGCGAACTAGTGACAACTGACATGGAGAAGGCTGAGGTACTCAACTACTTTTTTAGAATAGAATAGAATAGTTCAGTTGGAAGGGACCTACAATGACCATCTAGTCCAACTGCCTGACCACTCCAGGGCTGACCAAGTTAAAGCATGTTATTAAGGGCATTGTCCAAAGGCCTCTTAAACACTGACAGCCTTGGGGCATCGACCACCTCTCTAGGAAGCCTGTTCCAGTGTTTGACCACACTCTCGGTAAAGAAATGCTTCCTAATGTCAAGGCTGAACCTCCCCTGACACAGCTTTGAGCCATTCCCATGCGTCCTGTCACTGGATACCAGGGAGAAGAGATCAGCACCTCCCTCTCCACTTCCCCTCCTCAGGAAGCTGTAGAGAGCAATGAGGTCGCCCCTCAGCCTCCTTTTCTCCAAACTAGACAATCCCAGAGTCCTTAGCTGCTCCTCACAGGACATGCCTTCCAGCCCTTTCACCAGCTTTGTTGCCCTCCTCTGGACGCATTCAAGGACCTCAACATCCTTCTTAAATTGTGGGGCTCAGAACTGCACACAATACTCAAGGTGAGGCCGCACCAACGCTAAACACAGTGGGATAATCACCTCTCTTGACCGGCTGGTTATGCTGTGTTTGATGCACCCCAGGATGCGGTTTGCCCTCTTGGCTGCCAGGGCACACTGCTGACTCATATTGAGCCTGCTGTCAACCAGCACCCCCAGATGCCTTTCTGCAGGGCTGCTCTCCAGCCACTCCTCTCCCAATCTATACTTGTGTCCGGCTTTAATCCGTCCCAGGTGCAGAATCCAGCATTTGGACTTATCAAATTTCATGCCACTGATGATTGCCCAATGCTCCAATCTATCTAGATCCCTCTGCAAGGCCTCTTGTCCCTTGAGAGAGTCAACAGCACCTCCCAGTTTAGTATCATCAGCAAACTTGCTAAGGGTGCATTCAACTCCTGCATCTACATCGTTGATAAAAATATTGAACAGAACTGGCCCTAGAATTGAGCCCTGAGGAACACCACTGGTGACAAGTTATGGTGACCATAACCTGTCGTTGTTTCTTCTTGGCGCTGGTCTTAATGCAGGTCCTGTTGTGAGGGGTTGGTTGATCTGACCTTGGTGACGGTGCTTGCACAGGTTCCTCCTATCTCACTATGCGCTTCATCTACCATACCCAGAGCCTCGTACCTATTCTGTAAAGGTAGCAGAGAGGGTAAGTAAGGAGGGGTTCCTCTTACAGCTCCGTGCAGTAACCTGCTTCCATCCCTCCCTATCCCTCATAACACTGCCTTCCTCCTGGCACAAAACAGATCCTGGACCTACCTCCGTAGTGGCCATGCTGAGTTGGCATGTGTGTACCAGAGATGGCAGAGCACAGCTCCATTGGTTGATCTCCTTCTCAGACTCTTGGATGCTCCTCAGTCTGCCCACCTCCTCCTGAAGCTCGGCCACCAGGCAGAGTAGTTCATCTACCTGGTCACACCTCCCACAGGCTTGCTTGCTATCGCCCTCCATCTCCAGGAATATCCTCGCGCACACCCCCCGCAGTCAGAAGCCTGGATGGTCACACGCTCTGACAGGAGCTCTATCTGTGTGGCTGCATTGGTTCTACCGGGTGCTAGAAGCTCAGGAGAAGCAGAGGACACCGCTTTTTGCCGGGTGGTCACCATGCTGCCACGCACCTGCCCACTGCCACGCACCTGCCCACTGTGCTAGGTCCCCTGTTGTAGGATACAGTGTAAGGCTTTTCATCCTTTTTGAGCTGTGTTGAGCACCTCCACCTGGTCTCCCTTTCTGAGCAGAGGTGCAGATTCTCTCATTTTAAATATGCCCCCATATACATTTTTCCAAGCCCTCGCAGAGTTTAAAGAGTTCACATCCACAGGCCTGGTTCTGACACTTCTGTGAAAGCTATGGCTATAGCTCTTTATAAACTCCAACAACACATCAACGTAGTCAAGAGTGTCACGTGCTGTAAAATCTCTTTGTTTTGAGCATCCTCTTTAAACCCTCTATAAACAGAGGCTTTTACTTCATTATTAGTAACAAAGCAGTAAACATCATACTGCTTTAAATGCTTATTTCAAGGCTTGCTTATAAATTTATTTCTTCAGTCTGTCTGTAACTTCTTAGGCATGGGCCCCCTACTAAAAATGGTTTTAAAATCTCCAGCTATTTCAAAACCCGTTTTGCCTTTTAAACCAATGGCCCAGGCATGCTTTGACAATGTGTCTATCAATCACTGTTAAGAAGTACTTAACACCATCCTTGTGTTTGGAAAACTGTTGCCTATCCACCAAGTCTGCCCACCATGGAGCATCCACCTCTGCCACACTCACCTTGTTTCTTCTAAAACCTCCAGAGCTTCCTGCCTCCTCCAGAGCACTATAAATGTCTTTTAATAAAATTAGTGTGTCAGTAGACGTGTCTATGCCACATCTACCGACACACCACTACTATGCACATGTACAAAATATAAAACACTGAACAATGAATTTAACCCATGCACAGAGAAACTTTATTAACAGGGTATGAGGGGTGTCAATCACCAGTCAGGCTTCTCCAGTCACTTTCTTTTTTTCCCCCCCTTGAACACTGCTCTCCTTTCTATACCTCTTCTCCTTTCTTTGACTGCTGCAGGCCTGGGCAGGAATGCAAGCAGTTCACAGTACATTTCCATCTTCTCCCTCCTCACTCTGTTAGAGCATTTCCTAATGTCCTATAATGTTATCAATGACCAAAGGAGAAGAAAACACATATAGCACAAGCCTGCGTCCCATAACAGTCTTACAGGTAGCTGTAAACTCTCTCTGGTGGGTTGACCTTGGCTGTTCACCGGGTGCACACCAAGCCGCTCTATCACTCCCCTCCATCAACAGGACAGGGGGAGAAAATATGACAAAAGGCTCGCGGGTTGAGAGGAGGACAGGGAGATCACTTACCAATCACCGTCATGGGCAAAACACACACGACTTGGGGAAATTAATTTAATTTATTGCCAATTTATTGTAACAAAGTAGGACAGTGAGAAATAAGAACAAATCTAAAAACACCTTCCTCCCACCCCTCCCTTCTTCCCAGGCAAACCTTCAATCCTGACTCTAACTTCAGCTCCTCTCCTGCAGTCGGGCGGTAAGCGACACAACGGTGCAATGCTACTGAAAAGAGGTAGTTTTTTGGGATATGAGAAAAGGGGGGCAAGGGCAAGAGCTCTTGGGAAGCAAGCACCATCTGTTCTGTTCTGGGCTCTGCATAAGACGGCATCAGGAAAGATACACGGCAGAAGCATAGTTCTGTTCGTTTCTACACGCTGTTCTGTTCTGTTCTAATTAACGAAGGGAGACGTCCCTCATTCTGGTTTGTGTATGAAACGCTGGGTTTTTCAGTACCGATATGGGTGCTGCTGCCTCCCAGGAGGCACCCCTTTGCTCTCCTCTAGAATGCATCCTGAAGAATTGGAATAAATTTGGGGGAGATCCCATGACTAAACATAAGCTAAAACAATATTGTAATCAATGGTGGCCACAATATCAATTGGAAGATGGTGAAAAATGGCCTGAGAATGGATCCTTGAAACATAACACTATATTGCAATTAATGTTGTTTTGTCAGAGATATTGCAATTAATGTTGTTTTGTCAGGGAAGTGAAAAATGGGATGAAATACCTTATGTGGATATGTTTCTTTCGTTCAGAAATGATTGGGATATCGGGAAGAAATGTGGTTTAGTGGATTCTAAACATCAGATTGGAATATATGTGTTAAAAGGGAAAAAGGGAAAATCTTGTTGTATTGAATCGGAAAATTTGGAAGAGGATATTCAGCTGTTGGTGACTCCCCCAAAACAGCCAGAATCCGATAGCTCAAGTGATAATGGAGTTGTGAGTGTTGTGAGTCCTGTCTCTAAAAGAACAAGGGGACAGAAACCGATAATTCAAGCTCCCCTCAGACAGACTGTAGGGCCTGAAGGAACACCGGTATATATACATGTACCTTTTAATACTTCTGATTTATTCAACTGGAAACAGGCAGTTGGATCCTATCGAAACAATCCAGAAGGAATGTATAGTACTGTTAAAACTGTAATGATGACTCATAATCCTAACTGGGGAGATGTACAGGCTCTCCTAGAATATTTGTTTACCACTGAGGAGAGGAGAATGATTTTAGAGAAGGCTAGACAGGGACTGATCCAACAATGGGGTATGCCTAATACCAATATGTATCTCCCAAAAGAGGATCCGGAGTGGGATCGAAACACAAGTGAGGGATTACAAAGGGTAAAGGAATATCAAAAGTTAATTTTGTATGGGATTCAACATGGAGTGCAAAAGCCTAAGAATTTATCGAAACTATATGAAGTAAGGCAGGGGGATAAGGAAACCCCATCAGCCTTCTATGAGAGACTGTGTGAAGTAGCTCGAAAATGGACAGATCTGGATCCGGAAGATGATAGCAATTCAAAGTTATTTAACATGCTGTTTATTGGTCAAGCAGCAGCAGATATAAGAAAGAAATTACAAAAGGTGGAGGGTGCAGATGGCATGACAATCTCACAGTTACTGTCAATCGCATATAAAGTGTATAAAGTTTCCCTAGCCGATCCTCTGGTTCCAGTCAAGCTGGGGAATGAAATAATAGATTTTTAATTGATAGTGGAGCCACACATTCTGTAGTAACTAGTTGTAGGGGAACCTTAAGTAGAACTAAAATAAGCATTGTTGGTGCAACAGGGAAAAAGACTTTAAGGCCATTTTTACAACCTATGGAATGTTCAATTGGAAATACTAAATTAACTCATGGATTCCTTTAGATGCCAGAATGCCCCCTACCATTGCTTGGATGGGATTTACTTTGTAAACTGAATGCACAACTGACTTTTTCTGATGACTCTGTTCAGTTGCATATTCCTCCTGAGACTGCCTGGAAAGCCCAGATATGTATGTTGACCGAGAAAGATCCTAACGAAGAAATGAATATTCCAGAGGAAATACTGAATGCAGTCACACCTCTGGTGTGGGCATCGAAGATACCCGGACGAGCGAAGAATGCGACCCCGGTAAAGACTGAACTGAAACCAGGAGCTCAACTGGCAAGACAGAAACAATACCCCATTAAGCTGGAGGCCCAAAAAGGATTAGAACCTATAATAAGCTCCTTTCTAGAACATGGATTGTTACAGGAGTGTCAATCGGAATTTAATACTCCCATCCTACCTGTAAAGAAGCCCCATTCTTCTGAATATAGACTGGTACAGGACTTACGAGAAATTAATGCAAGGACAGCAGATGTCCACCCTGTGGTTCCAAACCCATATACCCTCCTTACTACAATCCCTAACAGTAATACTTATTTCACAGTGTTAGACTTAAAGGACACCTTCTTCTGTATACCTGTGGATGAGCAGAGCCAGACCATCTTCGCCTTTGAATGGGAGAATCCAACTACAGGACGAAAGACACAACTCTGCTGGACTGTCCTTCCCCAGGGATTCAAGAACAGCCCTGCCTTGTTTGGTAACGTGCTAGCCAAAGAATTGGAACTATGGCAAAATGATCATGATGCTGTAACTTTGCTGCAATATGTTGATGATTTGCTAATTGGTTCTGACACTTATGAGGCATGTCTGGAAGCCACCATCAGTTTGCTTAACTTTCTGGGCTTGGCAGGGTATCGGGTTTCTAAGAAAAAGGCTCAGATTGGGGGGGGAAAAAAAAAAAAGGTCCAATATATGGGGTTTGAAATCACCAAAGGACAGAGAGAATTAAGTACTGAGAGAAAAGAGGCAATCTGTAGAATTGCTGTACCTACATCAATGAAGCAATTAAGAGGATTTCTGGGAATGGCCGGATGGCATCGCTATGGATTCCCAATTTTGGACTAATTGCCAAACCACTGTATGCTGCTGTGAAAGGACCTGAGGGGGTTCTCAAATGGACACCTGAATGTAGGAAGAGTTTTGATGAAATTAAAAGGAAACTCATGGAGGCTCCTGCTTTGGGACTCCTGAATTTGAGGAAACCCTTCCAATTATATGTACATGAACGACAGCAAGTGGCATTATGCCAACTGGAGAACTGAAACTCCAACTAACCAGGGACTGTTGATGAATTGTATCAAGGTTTTATCTTTTAGAAAACTATTATTGAAATTACTCCTAGGACACTCTCGGAAAGTGTTATGAATTTAGCATGGTTACAATGAAAATTCTCTCTCTGACATTGATTAACCTAGCATTTACTTTTTGTAACAGAAATCTAGTCTTAAAACTTGTCCAATCCTTCGGAAGAATCCATAACTGAAACTTTCCTTAGTCTCCAAATTACCTCCTTTCAGAGTCGAATGTGGTTGTACAATCTAACAGGACAAGTAGAACTATTAGCAAATGCAACCAGAGCAGGATTACAAGATTTAAACCACTCAATTACAGGAAACTTCAAAGATGACGTTGCGGAACAGGCTAACCTTAGATTTAATGTTATTACATGACGAAATAAAACAAGTGGCAAAATCAAGTAGAAATATTCAGGCCTCTAAAGAAAATATTACAAAGTTTTGGATTCTCCCTGACTGGATAGTTGGCAAGTTTACTTCAAACAATAATTATAATTCTACTCATCACGATAATCATCTGTATTGTTGTTAGTTGTGCCTTAAAATGTGTTAGATGACTAATTGTACAAGTTACTAATGAGAACTAATAATGAGACATATGAGGACTATGAAGAAAAGTCTTAGTCTCAAAGGGGGGAATTGTAGTCTAACAGTGTAGTCTAACAGGAGCTGGTGGAAGGCCAAGGCTTACGTAAAGCTGATAAGGGGGATTCAGACTGGAAAGAGGAACGTCTAAACAAGAATTACTGTCCTTGGGAGTAAAGCACATCCTGGAGAAATATGCAAGCTAATTAAGATGTTTTGGGAACCATCTGAAACAACTAGTAGAAGTGTGATAAGAAGCACCCTCACGTGAACTGTCCATACTAAAAGTCACACCCCTCGAGCTGCAGACCCCGGCCCAAGCAGAGACCCCTCACCTTTGAGCGTGCGCAGAATATTAAAGTAGCACTGTAGCTTTAAGTTGAAACAAGAGAAATGTAGACCAATAGAAAACTGCTTTGTGTAATAACTTATGCATATGCATAACTAGACTGTATAAATACTGTACCTGTATGACCGAACTGTGTGCTAGCTTTGTGGAGCTACCACCTAGCACCCATCTCTGCGCAGACATGAAATAAGAATACCTCTGCCCTGTGTGTATATTGGCGTCTCACACACCAGGTAAACGACCTCACACTTGTGGGATAACACTTCCAACCCAAACTATTCTATGATTCTATGACATGGTCTATAGACAGAGAGCATACCTAATTTCAAGATCATTAAGAGGGACCTCTGCAAACTGTGCTTGACATTTTTCTATCACATGTATGGAGCTGGGACTGGATTATTAAGTGTTCATCTAAAAAAGGAAGGTGATGATGAAGAGATTCCTTTATGGAGGAGGACAGGGGAACAAAGCACCTCACGGCTAAGGGGACTGATAAAATATGAAAGTGATAGAAGCTACCAGGTAAGAAAACAAAAACAAAAACAAAAAACAGTCAAAAAGGAAGATTAAACTGAACTATATGCTAGAATCCAAGTTTGGGGTTTGTATAAGAAAAGAAAAATGTAGATAGGTTTGAAGAGACATCTGAACAAGCTTAAGTAATTAATAATTTCTTAAAAGTGAAGGTAGAGAAGGAATTATTAAAGACAGTGTGTTCAAGTATGAAAATATTTCATTAACTCAAAATTATTTTTTTAAATTACTTAAATGCTGTTTCCCATCACTTCAGTAGCAGTAGTTTTTATTTACATCATGCATGCAATTTTCTTTTCCTTCAGCTGTCTAAAGCCTTGTCTAGATTTGATATACTCACTAAGCTGTAATAAAACTCCTGTTTCTTGCAGAATGGGCTTTCTGAGGTGGCACCAAAGGCAAGGGATGATGCAGTCTCGAGCTCTGCCTTTGATTTCAGCATTGCCAGAGACAAAGCCTGCTTTTGTTTCTGTCAAAGAAAAAGCCAAAATTGCTGTTGGCTGAAACAGCTCTGGACTCAAAACTGTACTGATCACTAATTAAAGAGGTACTTATTTTATCACTTTGCCTTAAGAGTCCAAAAATTAATTAGAAAAAGTTAACTTTTATTGAAAAGCAAGTTTAGCTTCATTAGCAAGAGCACAGCATAACACTAATACTTTTTTTCCCCCCCTCAAGCTTTGCTTGCATAATCTAGCATGGCAACGCATTTGGGCTGAAAAGCAAGATAGAAATGTTATATTATTAGAGTAAACTCATAAATTGATCAGTGGTTTATAAAACACAGCAATTATATATCAAACTGTGAGAACAAACCTGCTTCCTTCACATCATATGCCCCCAAATTCTCTGACCAAGGAAAATCAGTCTGCTCATGGAATATATAAGTTTCTTTTAGTGAAGTAGGCTTTCAGGATGCACTAGATCCTTGAATAGAATGCATTGGTTTTTTTTTTTCCCCAGTCCTCGTTCCTAGGTATGGGATTAATAAAAAAAAGCTATGCTTTATCCTTTACAGATTATTTTTGAAGCAATTCATAGAGGGTCAATAAGAAGTAACACTGCTATTGATGATATTCTGTTCCAGGCAGCATCCTGTTTAGGTAAGCATAAACATACTTTTCTTTTCTTAGGAGACACCTAGTAATTCACTGTTTTTTGTAATTATATAGGGAATACTTCTTCCCTTGAATCCCCACTGAATGGGTGTGATTTTAGTATCATAGTGCTCGGTTACTGCAGGAGAATTTTTGTTTTTTTAAAAAGATGTGAAACATGAGAAAGTCCTGACAAATTTGGACTAGTAAAGATCTTATGGCACTTATTAAAAGCTGTATGGCCATCTCATTTAAAATCCAACATGGTAATTTTTAAAGGATGTTAAGATCGGCAGCCTCCTCCCGCCCGGCCACTGGAGCCCAGTCTGGTGCCCCAGTGCCCTAGGGTCTCTGCCTAGGCTGAGGGACTTTCTGCTGGCTGCTGCTTTCCTGTTTGCAGGTTCAGCTAGTAACAAAACTGAGCATGCATTCCAGAGACAGACAGACACACAGAGGACACTGACATGGCCAGTTACACAGACTGCCACAGACAAGGAGCTGCCTTCAACAGCACCAACATATAGGACTCACATAAAACCTAAGTACAGACAGCCAAGTCCCCTTCCTCCTCTTTGGCTGGTAGAGAGAGAAGGTCACTAGTGAAGGCACACACACAACACTCTCTAGATTCACAAGCACACGCACATTTGTGGATCCCTCGAGTACTGGCACACCCCCTCTGTCCACCCCGTACGCCTGCCCGGATCCTGGGCCCTCTTACCTGCTTCACAGGTCCCTTACTCACCGGCTAGTCCAGCTTGATGTTTGCTAGCAAACACGCACGCACTCACACACTTGTCCCACATACAGTCCACATTCACAAGTCCCCCCGGGCATACCAACATAGACCCTTGCCCGCCTCATACCCCAGCCTGGACCTCAGGCCCCGCTACTCGCTGGCTAGTCCAGCTTGAAGTTTGCTAGTGAATACACATGCCGCCCCCAACATACACACAAGGTTTGGGGAAGATACAGACACTCAGCCCCTGCCAAATGCTGGCACCAGGCACACGGCTGTGAACCGTGGTCTCACTCCAGCTGCCAGCACTGAACCCCTCAGTCACGCTGTTATCCCACAAGTGTGAGGTTATAACCAGATGTAACCAAAATGATTAGTTCGTTCTTTTGTAACTAAGTAACATAGAGATAGGAGCAGGTTAGACAATACTTTAATGTTGTGTTTGTACATCTATGGCTATGGATATGCTACTATGCCCAAAGACAATTGGACAAGGAGTAGTACGGACATGCTGCTATGTTCCCAGTACAGCCCCAGCCCATCTTGACAAAGAGTCCAGGGTGGTTAGAATAATTGGTTTGTGTTAAGGGTGTCAAATCATTGTTAGGGACCATGTACCATGAAAAAGTAAAACGGGTTACGTAAGCAAGGTAGGATTGCGTATGTCCAGAAGAAGGGATCAACTAAAGGGCACACCTGTACGACCACCAAGGACCACCAGAGACCCCCACAGAAGCCCCTCGGAGCTCAAGGATGCATGCGCAATGACCACGCAAATATGATAATTAGTTCCAGGAAATAGAATGAATATGCATGATCTTTCCAGGAAATTTGATGCATATGTATGTAACTGGACAATATAAGTTTCGGCTGATGTAACCTGCGGTATGCACACTAGGTGGAACGATGCCCCGTGCATCCGGCGCCATAATAAAGAATGCCTGCTTCTTAATACTACATTGGTGTTAAGGAGTTTGATTCCTGATTTCAGTGACAAGGTCACTTACCCAGTGTACGAGACGCCAATATACACACAGGGCAGAGGTATTTTATTTTATGTCTGCACAGAGATGGGTGCTAGGTGGTAGCTCCACAAAGCTAGCACAAAGTTCAGTCATACAGGTACAGTATTTATACAGTCTAGTTATGCATATGCATAAGTAATTATACAAAGCAGTTTTCTATTGGTCTACATTTTCTTGTCTTACTCTTAAAGCTACAGTACTACTTTAATATTCTGTGCACGCTCAAAGGTGAGGGGTCTCTGCTTGGGCCAGTGTCTGCAGCTCGAGGGGTGTGACTTTTAGTATTATAATGAGGACAGTTTGTGTGAGGGTGCTTCTTATCACACTTCTACTAGTTGTTTCAGATGGTTCCCAAAACATCTTAATTAGCTTGCATATTTCTCCAGGATGTGCTTTACTCCCAAGGACAGTAATTCTTGTTTAGACGTTCCTCTTTCCAGGCTGAATCCCCCTTATCAGCTTTACATAAGTCCCAGCCTTCCACCAGCTCCTGCTAGACTATAACACCAGTTCTCTCCAGTAGTTGTTTTTTTGGGACACACACCATACCTGCCCCAGTGGCTACAGGCAGAGACCACTACTTGCTCCAGTAGCTGACACCACAGGCCAGGGGTGCCCAGTAGCTGGCACCAAATTTCACTCACATAAAAGTCTCACCAGTAGCTGGCACTTAGTCCTTGCATCACACACACACGATCAAGAGTGAGATTACACAGAGAGATAAGATAAGATAGTTAAGAAAAGATTTAATGAGAAGATATAAGAAGATCAGACAGACTACAGTCATCAGGCACAGGGCTCAGACAGACAAGCATAGTGACCAGCCCCTTTTATACCTTTTTCTGTCTTTGTTCACTCTGCTCCCCCTTTCCCTGCACATCTCTTCATGGGTTTAAATAGTTCTATAGATTCCCTCACCCCTCCCAGTCCAGTGTCCCTGATCGCCCCTGGTTTACAATTTCATCACTTACAAAGTTAAAGTTGGTCTTCCTGGAAGTGGTGCCTTGATAGCCCATCAATTAGTGTGACTGACAAGGTTTGTTTCTTGTCTTTGTCTCCGTGTTTGTTTTGTCAGGTCTGTGTCTCTGTATATTTTTATTTCTAGTTTCCCCTTTTTCCCTTAGATTCCCAACCATGATCAGATAGCCTTGCTGGAATAAACAAACATTCTCACTCACTCATGCCCTCATCAATTAGTGTGACTGACCAGGTGTGGTTCTTATCACTGCCTCCCTTAGCATTTGTTGGTCAGGTTTGTGTTCCTGTATGTTCTTGTTTATGGCTTCTTCCTTTTCTTATTATCCCTTTTTGCATTCAAATGGTCCTTGACCAGATACCCTTAAAGGAACAGATACTCCTTCCACATACCCTTACAGTAACTGCATTTTTAAGATGTATAGCGATAAAAAAATGCAAATAATTACAGTATTTTCCTCTTTCTTATATTCTAGAAATTGAAGAAATCCATTCCTAATCAGGCTATCCTGACAACTTAAATGAAACAAACACATTCTGCTGAAAGGAATGAAGTACATAGAAGGTACTGCAAACTGCCTATTTTAAAATATGTTTTAAGCCAATGTGGGATAATGGCTGAGGTGACTTAAAAATTAGAACTTATATTCCCACTTTTAGGTAAGGCACAGCATTGAAGAAGCTCCCCAGGTGGAATGCGGCTGACATGTAAGGAATCCATTCCATGGGAGTTCCCTAGGCCTGCAACCTTAGATGTTGGTAATGCCAGGGGAACCTGGTGTGCTGACTCTAAGAGGCGCTGCCCGGAGGGTGGAGCGGTGTGGAGATGCTGCGGCCAGGCTCTGCAATAATAGGGGAACTTAAAGGTGTCATGGAACTGATAAGCTGCATATTTACTACCCTGGGCCAACAGCCTGCCACGTTTTTGACAAAATGCTGTCCTTTTGGTGAACTTTGCTCATTATAACATCATTATAATACAAAAACACACCTCCATCCCAAAAGCTACCTGCCTCCAAGGTGCGACCACCCCTCACTGAGCTTGCGCTTTGAATTTTTCTAGCTTATACATTTAAAAGCAAAGCGAGAAAACTTTACACCAATCCTAAACAAAGGTATGTATGACTAGAGTCACTCAAGCTCCACCTGAAAGGTGAAAGATAGTATAAAATGGTTTAAGAGAAAGAGAACGTTGGGGAAGACACCATCATGTACCACTCTGACCTCTGGGATCAGTTGACGGGCTGAGCCTCTCTTCCCCCCATCGGGACGCCTTTGGGTAAGAGTCAAACACTTGGTTATATCAAGTGCCTCCGCGGAAAACTTAGAAATCTCTATAGAGTCACTTTATTATCTTTTAACGCGTTTGTGTCTGGCCGTGTTACTCATATTCTTGATATACGCGTTGTGTCCGGCCGTGTTATACTCATATTCTTGGTATTTGCATGTGCTTTGCAGACAGTGAATTTATCACCGGTAATCCAAAGAATCTGTGTGTCTGTTGCTCTAATAAACTGCACTCTTCACTGCTCTGGCCGTGACAGTTCCTTCAACACAACCAGACTGGGGGGTGTAAAAATTAATGCTGTCGCCTTAGCGAAAGCCCTGAACTAATGAGTGGCTATACACACAGTCCTTAGAAAATAAACCATTGACCAAGTCTGAGACTAAGACTGGACCTAGCCGCACCTAGACTCCTCTCTGAGAAGGAGTTCAGAAAGCAAGGGGGTTCTGTCTGAACCTCATGACTCAACGGGAGGGTTTCCCCCCCCCAGCCACTCCTCAGACTCCTATTTGAATGCTACAGTAACTTTTAACACAACAGCCAATTTGGACTGATTAGAATGTTCACCAATGTATAGAAAGAACTCAGAGCACTCACGTTCCTCACCTTTGCAATGAAGCTGTTGACTCAGGGCTTCTTAGACTTCCCCCCACTTCTGCATGAGGTATCAGGTTTCATATAAAGACTTCTCATTTTGCACAGATTTAACACTTGTTCTTTCTTAAAAAAATCTTACTGGCATACAGATAGAAGAGGAAAGTAAAGATGCACAATTAAAATTCAATATAGCATTATCTGAAAACTGCATTCAGTGAATGCTTTGTATTTGGTACAGAATGGATTTTTAAAAATGAAATTATACATATTTTGAAATAATAAAGAAAACAGTATTAGCTGTTAGTAATATCCTAGAGGTTAAGAGCGATTATTCACAATGACTAATCTCTCTGGGAAACTCTAACATTTTGCTGACAATTTTTTGTGTTTTTTACTGTAATGAATATATGTCAGCCTTGCCAATAAACAAATCACTTTTATTGTTCCAGTATAATTCAATGTAAAGCCATTGCCATTTTGAACTATATGAAATGGGTTTGCATACATTTGAAGACATATGTTTTCACAGAATTGTATAGGTTGGAAAAGACCTTTAAGATCATCGAGGCCAACCATTAACCTAACACTACCAAGACCACCACCAATCCATGTCCCTAAGCACCTCATCCAAACGTCTTTTAAATACCTCCAGGGATGGCGACTCAACCACTTCCCTGGACAGCCTGTTCCAATGCTTGATAACCCTTTCCGTGAAGTAAAATTTCCTAATATCCAGTCTAAACCTCCCCTGGCGCAACTTGAGGCCATTTCCTCTCCTCCTATCCCTTGTTACCTGGGAGAAGAGACCAACCCCCACCTCGCTACAACCTCCTTTCAGGTAGTTGTAGAGAGCAATAAGGTCTCCCCTCAGCCTCCTTTTCTCCAGGCTAAACAACCCCAGTTCCCTCAGCCGCTCCTCATAAGACTTCTGCTCTAGACCCTTCACCAGCTTCATTGCCCTTCTCTGGACACACTCCAACACCTCAATGTCTCTCTTGTAGTGGGGGGCCCAAAACGGAACACAGTATTCGAGGTGCAGCCTCACCAGGGCCAAGTACAGGGGCACGATCACTTCCCTAGTCCTGCTGACCACACTATTTTTGATACAAGCCAGGATGCCATTGGCTTTCTTGGCCACCTGGGCACACTGCTGGCTCATATTCAGGCAGCTGTCAACCAACACCCCCAGGTCCTTTTCCTCCAGGCAGCTTTCCAGCCACTCTTCCCCAAGCCTGTAGCGTTGCATGGGGTTGCTGTGGCCCAAGTGCAGGACCTTGCACTTAGCCTTGTTGAAACTCATACAATTGGCGTCAGCCCATTGATCCAGCCTGTCCAGGTCCCTCTGTATAGCCTTCCTCCCCTCAAGCAGATCAACACTCCCGCACAACTTGGTGTCATCTGCAAACTTACTGAGGGTGCACTCGATCCCCTCATCCAGATCATTGATAAAGATATTAAACAAAACTGGCCCCAATACTGAGCCCTGGGGAACACCACTTGTGACCGGCCGCCAACTGGAGTAAACTCCATTCACCACCTCTCTTTGGGCCCAGCCATTCAGCCAGTTCTTAACTCAGCGAAGAGTACACCCGTCCAAGCCATGAGCAGCCAGCTTCTCCAGGAGAATGCTGTGGGAAACGGTGTCAAAGGCTTTACTGAAGTCTAGATAGACAACATCCACAGCCTTTCCCTCATCCACTAGGCGGGTCACCTTGTCGTAGAAGGAGATCAGGTTGGTCAAGCAGGACCTGCCTTTCCTGAACCCATGCTGGCTGGGCTTGATCCCTTGGTTATCCTCTACATGCCATGTGATGGCACTCAGGATGATCTGCTCCATCAGCTTCCCTGGTACCGAGGTCAGGCTGACAGGCCTGTAGTTCCCCGGGTCCTCCTTCCGGCCCTTCTTGAAGATGGGCATCACATTCACTAATCTCCAGTCAACAGGGACCTCCCCAGTTAGCCAGGACTGCTGGTAAATGATGGAAAGGGGCTTGGTGAGCACCTCTGCCAGTTCCTTCAGTACTCTTGGGTGGATCTCATCAGGCCCCATAGACTTGTGAGTGTCTAAGTGGTGCAGCAGGTCACTAACCATTTCCCCCTGGATTATGGAGGCTTCATTCTGGTCCCCATTCCTGTCTTCCAACTCAGGGGGCTGGGTACCCAGAGAACAATTGGCCCTGCTATTAAAGACTGAGGCAAAGAAGGCATTAAGTACCTCAGCCTTTTCCTCATCCTTGGTCACTGTGATCCCTCCCCCGTCTACTAGGGGCTGGAGATTCTCCTTAGCTCTCCTTTTGCTGCTAATGTATTTGAAGAAGTATTTTTTGTTGTCTTTTACAGCAGCAGCCAGATGGAGCTCTAGCTCAGCTTTGGCCCTTCTAATTTTCTCCCTGCACAGCCTCGCTACACCTTTGTAGTCCTCCTGAGTTGCCTGCCCCTTCTTCCAGAGGTCATAGACTCTCCTCTTTTTCCTGAGTTCGAGCCAGAGCTCTCTATTCAGCCAGGCTGGTCTTCTTCCCTGCCGGCTCGTCTTTCGGCACCTGGGGACAGCCTGCTCTTGTGTCTTTAGGACTTCCTCCTTAAAGAATGTCCAGCCTTCCTGAACTCCTTTTGCCCTTTAGCACTGCCTCCCAGGGGACTCTGTCGACCAGTCTCCTAAACAGGCCAAAGTCTGCCCTCTGGAAGTCTAAGGTGGCAGTTCTGCTGACCCCCCTCGCTGCTTCTCCAAGTATCAAAAACTCTATCATTTCATGATCACTCTGCCCAAGACAGCTTCCAACCATCACATGGCTCACAAGTCCTTCTCTGTTCACAAACAACAGGTCCAGCAGGGCACCTTCCCTAGTTGGCTCGCTCACCAGCTGTGTCAGGAAGTCATCTGCCACACACTCCAGGAACCTCCTAGACTGTTTCCTCTCTGCTGTATTGTATTTCCAGCAGACATCTGGCAAGTTGAAGTCCCCCACAAGAACAAGGGCTAGCGATCGTGAGGCTTATCCCAGCTGCTTATACAATAGTTCATCTGTCTCCTCATCCTGGTTGGGTGGTCTGTAACAGACTCCCACCATGATATCTGCCTTGTTGGCCTTCCCCCTGATTCTTACCCATAGACACTCCACCCTATCTTCACCATCATCAAGCTCTAAACTATCCAGACACTCCCTAACATACAGGGCTACCCCACCACCTCTCCTGCCTCGCCTATCCCTCCTGAAGAGTTTATAGCCATCCACCGCCGCACTCCAGTTGCGCGAGTCATCCCACCATGTTTCCATGATGGCAACCATATCATAGTTTTCCTGATGTACAATGGCTTCCAACTCCTCCTGCTTGTTGCCCATGCTGTGTGCATTGGCGTAGAGGCACTTCAGCTGGGCTGTCATCCATGTCTCCTTCATAGAAGAACACCCCTTGTGTGCTTTGAGGCATTTCACTGGCATTTCCCTCTTGGCTCCTATTGCCTCAGTATCCCCTAGCTCAACTCTGTTCAACTTCAGCTGTGCCCCAGCGTACCCAGCACATCTCAGAGACACAGGCTGAGTGCCCTTGCTGGCACCCGCTCCCTCTAGCCGTGGCACTTCGTCCCTCAGCTTCCCTCGGGCAAGCCTGATATTATCCCCCTCCCCCTTCAAGTCTAGTTTAAAGCTCTGTCGATGAGCCCTGCAAGCTCCTGAGCAAAGATTCTCTTTCCCCTTTGAGAAAGATGAATCCCATCAGACACCAGCAAACCCGGTGCTGTGTAGGCCATCCCATTATCAAAAAAACCAAATCCGTGGCAATGACACCAGCCACGGAGCCATGAGTTGATAGATTGGGTACCTCTGCTCCTTCTAGTGTCACTGCCCACAACTGGAAGGAGAGAGGAGAAAATAACCTGTGCTCCAGAGTCCCTTACTAGCTGTCCCAAGGCCCTGAAGTCTCTTTTGATTGCCCTAGGACTTCATGTTGCAGCTTCATCACCCCCCTCACATGGAAGAGCAGTAGAGGGTAATAGTCCGAGGGCCATACCAGGCTAGGGAGTATCCTAGTGATATCCTTCACCCAGGCCCCAGGGAGGCAGCAGACTTCCCTAAGAGGAGGGTCCGTCCGGCATATCGGACCCTCGGTTCCCCTCAGAAGGGAGTCACTCACAACTATAACCCGTCTTCTCTTCCTTGTGGAGGTGGTGTTAATACAAAAGGTACATTCTTCTGACCTGGGCGACACCTCTGGTGTAAATAGACTGTCATCCCCATCCTCCATTGACTGGCCTTCCACCTCCAGGGCCTCATACCTGTTGTACAGAGGCACCTGGGGAGGCGAGGTGGGCAGGGAGGGCCTTCGCCTGCCACCACGAGCATGGACTTGCCTCCATTCACTCTTTTCCTTTGAGCTGCTGCCTTCAGCCTGGTGTGGGGGGGATACAGGATCCCCTTGATCGTGGGTTCTTACTGGTGGCTGCTGCTGCTCCTGTTCCTGTCTCGGGGGCGCAGAGCATGGCACCACCAGTCTATCTCTTTCTCAGCCTCCCTGATGCTCCTTAACCTTTCTACCTCCTCCTGTAGCTCTGCCACCATGCAGAGCAAATCATCCACCTGGTCACACCTCACACAGCTGTCCTCACAGCTGCCATGCGTGAACAGTGAGAGGCCCAGGCACTCCCTGCAGCCTGAGACCTGGGTGTCTGCATGTTTTTGTGGGAGCTCCGTCTGGGTAGCCACATCCACTCTGGCGAGCACAGGGGGCATTGCTTTCTGACGAGTGAATACCATAGCTGAGTTTCTTCTGAAAGGATGAGGACTACCGAATGAACTCACCTCTTGAGCTGCTAGGGTGCCTTCGCCTTCCCCACACGCCCTGCCTGCGCAAACTGACGCGCCACGCCCTTCTGACGCGCCACGCCCTTCTGACGCGCCACGCCCTTCTGACGCGCCACGCCCTTCTGACGCGCCACGCCCTTCTGACGCGCCACGCCCTTGGGGCTGCTCTTGTACGGGAGGGGAATTGGCCCCGTCACTTTTGTCCCCGCCCACGCTGAGTCAGAGCCGGGCCCTCGTCAGGAGCTCCCTCCTTCCTGCTCAGGGGCCGGGGCGTGGCTGCGGTAACCCTCTCTCTCCGTGCCCTTTTTTTCCTCCCTTCCCTGCGCGGTTTAGCCGCTCCAGCAATGGTCCCCCGACGCGGTCCTCTGTCTCAGAGCTCCTCGCCTCGGAGGCTTCGCTGAAAAAATTCTGTTTTTCTGGCATACAGATCTTGTCTTTTAAATAAATCAGATTCTTATACTTTATCCAACCACAAATGGTTTCCATTTATTTTAATAAGAAACTGAATTCACACAACTTGTTATTTTTCTAAAGAACTTATGTGTTTGTATGTAAGGTTTTGTTTTTAATTTATTCTAACTTCCAAATAAAATGTAACTTTGAAAATTATCTTATTGTTCTGCTTTAGTTATTGGTATAACAAGAAACCACTGAACCCAATGTAACAGTATTCAAAATACTGCATTCAAGCTAAGAAAAATGAAATGTGCAGGTCACATCATCTAAGACAGCTAGCACAGAGCAGCCCAAAGTCAATCTGATCTGCTACAGGAAGTTACTATTTTGAGCCATATAAATGATTCTTACAGCCACCATATCCAAGCTGCTTCTGCAAGATGTAAGCCCTGAAAAATGGAAATAGCTTTTGCTCCTTTCAGCACAAAGTATATATGGGCTTTTTGGACCACTGGCACCTGGGACACATTATATCAGACTTCAGATTATTCTACTATAGTTTAGATTTCCCCCAACCAAAACCTGTTGTATTGAGCTGTACAGAGCATTTGAGACAAAAGCTGAAGATGTAGCCTCTTGCATCTCTATTATCTCATAATCTTTTATTATTTTGGTGACACAACCAATTAAAGAGGTTGTTCAAGTAAATAAATTGCATAACAACATACATGTTTGCTTATTAGACCACACAGACTGAAGCACAGGGTATTATTTCCTAGTGACTGAGGAAGAGACAAAAGGAACTGACATCTTAACTGACTGTCTTAACTACCTACAGTCCTGGTGGCAGCTGGTTACCAACACATCATTCTTACTATTACATTCTGAAAATGAAAACAAGCAGTAACAATGGACTGTTTCATAAGGGTTAATACAGTTTCACAGTTGTTCTAGAGAGTTTGTTTTGGTATCAACATTCAGATCTGTGATGGGTTAGCCTTGGCTAACAGCCAAACACCCACCCAGCTGCTCTCTCACTCACCCTTCTCAACAGGATGGGTGGGGGGAGGTAAATAGAATAAGAAAACTTGTGGGTCGAGATAAAGACAGGGAGATTGTTTACCAGTTACTGTTGTGAGCAAACCAGACTCAATTTAGGGAAAATTAATTTAACTTATTGCTAATTAAAATATATTTGGGTAGTGAGAAACAAAAAGACAAACATTAAAACAACACCTTGCCTCCTCCCTTTCCCAGCTTCACTCCAAACTTCTCTACCACCACCCCCCTCACCCCCTGAGTGGTATGGGACAGGGGGGATGGTGGGGTTATGGTCCACACATAGCGGTTTCTCTCTGCTGCTCCTTCCCTCTCACATTTTACCTCCTCCAGTGTGGAATCTCCACAGGCTGCAGTTCCTGTCCAGAAAAATCTGCTCTGGCATGGGTTCTCCATGGCCCCAGTTCCATCAGGAAATATCCATCTGCTCTGGCATGGGTCCTCCGTGGGCTGCAGGGAACATCTGCTCCACCATGGGGCACCTCCTCCAACGACAACCTTGGTGTTCCCTCTGCTATTTCTCACTTTTTGTTCCCTCATCCTCTGCCTGTTTGGCATTTTCTGTTCTTTCTTAAATGTTTTCACAGAGGTGCCACAAACTTTGCTGATTGGCTCAGCTTTGGCCTGCAGTGGGTCTGCTGCCAAGCCAGCTGGAACTAGCTGTGTCCAGCATAGGGCAGCCACAGACCTCTTCCCACAGAGGCCACCCCTGCAGCCCACCCACCTGCCCCCGCAAACCTTGCCACATATACCTGATACAAGATCAAATTATGTAAGCAGATGTTTTGCATTGGGAGGTGCTGATCCATGATGATCCCAGTAAGAAAGGCACTCAGACTCTGTAAGGCATCATTAACAATGCTATTTATTAGAGCTAACACTATAAGGAGACAATAGTATGGATAATTTTATATCCCTTTAGATGCTGGGAACCCCGAGTGGTGTAGCATCAAACAGGACTCCAATCCATGCATAGCACACCATGCAGAACCCCATCAGTAGAAGAGGTTCCCCTATTTTGGTCATTCAAGCTATTATAGCACCCTTCTTACAAGAAAGCAATTCTATTCATAATTTCTCCTGTCAAACAGAAGCAACGTTTGCATGAGAACCTTTTGCTGCACCTTTCGATAAAGGCAGGACACACACATCACTTAGTCACCGATACTAAGTGCGAGCTGCCTGCAGGCTCCTCTGTTACTATGAGCTGGCTAAGTTGATCCTGTGTCCAGGAATTTATGCAGCACAACACAGGCCTGAAGGCCATGCTGTATATGCAGCATAGGCCTGGGCCCACTCACGTTAACCGTACTGTGGATCACAAACTCCTCAATATACAATTTTCTTCTGGTCAGGATCACTACAGTGGAAAAGAATTGAAAGTGAACTGGTGAAAGTCACCAGGGCTCGTGATTCTGCATACTTCTGATGGGACTTTTCTATAAATGAAATCAAGCAAAAAGTCTAACTATTGGACTCATATCAGCAACGCTGTTATGCAACTCTGCTTCATTCCATCAAAGTAATCAGATTTAGACTGATATGAATGAGAACATAATCAATTACTTTATTCTGCTCTCAGTTATTCCTTAGAGACTTTGCTGATATGATTTTGTTGCTATCACTGAGGGTAATATTTAACTCTAGAGTATGAAGTGCTATCCTGACTGCAAAAAAAAGCCTAAGTACTTCCTTCACCAGGAAACAACAGCACCTTTCTGTCTGATTTTGCCTCTGCAGGAATTAAAGGATGGAAAGATGACTTTAAATTAGATCCACACCTGCTGAATTTCAGTCTACAGAATAGGCAAATTGCCAGACTAGTGAAAGAAGGGCTGCAAAACATCTGAAAAACAAGAACAAATGCATTAAGATTCCTTTACTGGCAAACCTCAGTTCTATGGTGAGGTAAAAAAAACATTCTATCAGCTCTGCCCATGGAAACTCCCCAGGCAACTAATTTCTGCCCTGGATCCATTTTTATTATTTGTTCCTCTCCTGCTGCTGGAATAGCTGTAAAGGGACCACAGCAGGGCAAAGAACAGTTCTGAGACCGTGTTGTACTAGGCATGTTTACTGTCTGAAAATGTCTTCAAAAGCTGTAAATATGAGAGAACCCACAAGTAATTGCTTTGAGCCCAGTATAGTACATCTATGAAAAAGAAACCTTCAAAAACAACTATAACATCCCAAACAGTAAAGGGTTTGCATTTGATTGCTACAAATGTAGCTTAATGCTCAGCGTTTCAGTGATACTGGTGGTAATCCTGTAGTCCAGGTGGCAAAATCTCACAGATCTCTAGGATCTTTTCAAAAGGACATCTATCCTTCCTGTGGACTTCCAGATCTCTTAAGTAACACATATAAAAAATATTTTTTCCATTATTTTATCAAAAATTTAGAAAAATTAAACAAACCCAGACAAATACTGCAGTCTAGAAACAAGAGGACTTCACTTGACCCGAACCTAAGCCTTTCCTTATTAAGGAGTGAGGGTATTTAGAAGACACCCACTTCGGAAGAACTGACTTCAGAGGGGCTGCTGCATGCCCGGAACTGAACACGCTGCCCGTGCCCCAACTGCTTGGTCATGCTGCCATCTCATGGGAAAGCCACTAACATCACGCTCCTACAATACGTTACGTTTATTAGGAGCCTGGAAAAGGCAATTAGCGGTAGCACTCGATGACAACTAAGGATACCTCGGTTAGCATGGTGGTACCAACAGCCCCGAGGCCTGCCAAACCTCATCCCACTCCTCTGAGCAAAGGCCGCCGAGAAGAACCAGGGCCCTTATTACTGCCTTGCCTCCTCCATCTGCCTCCCACACTTCAGCAACCTAACAGCAGACCTCGATACCACTCACACCTCTTCTGAGAGGCAGCTGTTGAGGGACCACCTCAGGGACCGCCTCTTCCCGCACACAAGACCAAAGCAGAAAAACACACCCAAATAACGCCATATTACAACCCAACGCCACAACCAGAAACACTGCTATTCAGTACAGCGCGCCGGTCCCAACATGCATTGCGCCCCCTCTGCAATGCACGCTAGGAAACATAGTCCTCCTGTCGCAGTGCCCACCGGGAGATGTAGTCTCGTAAGGCGGAAAGGGATTTCTTCCGCCGGCCGCGCTTTATGTCTGTTAGGCCAGGCGGCTGCCTGAGCCTGTCCTGAACGGACAACCCCCGTTACAACTAGGGGAGTACGCAAGCACCTTAGTATCACTAGCCATCTTGTTTTCTGAAACCAAAAGTAATGCAAAAAACCCCCTCTCCGCCTCTCTTCTAAAGGAACTCCTCTTTACCGCCTCGACTCTCCTCCAGCCAATAGCCACCAGCGTGGCACTCTGCGAGCCAATGACCAGCTTCACCGTAGCTTGGTCACGCCCCTTCAGATAATGCGTGCGTCTTTCACCACAGGACGAATGCCCTGTCTCTGTTTTCTTGCCTGTCTATGGGGGGTGGGGGGAGAGGAAGTGGGTTTCTTTACAGATGGCACGGCGTGGAGAGGAGGTTGGGGGTGAAGATAGCAGCAGTAGGCAAATGGAATCTGGGCGCTTGTCAGTTTGGTAGGAGTAGCACTTACCAGACAGCGAAGGCTACTAAGCTGTGCACCCGCTTCGTCGAGAGCTCCGTAATAAGGATCTTTATGGAGTATTTTCAGTGAGTAAATGGTAGGTGTTTTTTTACTTCAGGTGATGACGGCTGAGTGGCTAGCGTTGGCTGTGGGGTGTCTTTGAGCGTTGTTATGCAGTCTCCCTGTTGGAGTCGTGCCAGAGGTCGCTGGCTAGCATAAGTGCTCTAGGTTTCCTTCCCTAATTTTCCGTTTTAGAGTGGATGCAAGGTTCGGGAACTGGTTGTTAAGCCAGAAGAGCTAAACTTCAAGCACCAGGTTTGCAAGACGTGGAAGTACTTGGCTGCAGCTGTTACCAACTATGGTGTAATGAGTGGAGCATCCCTCAGATAACGGAGGGCCTTAATAAGGTCTTGGACCTCAAGATGAGTCAAGGCTGGTGGAAAGAGCTGTGTAAAGTTTGTTTTGTTTTTTTTGTTGTGTGGTTTTTTTTTTTTTAAATGCTGAACCTATGTTCAATGGGAGGAGAGGATCTGCTGTGTGGATTATGGGATCCTATAGGTTCTTTGTGTGGTACTACTACTCTGACAGGTGTGTTCTCCAGCAGAGTCTGTGTGAACCTTTCTTCCCCTAAGGTGCATTAAGGATTTAACTGCCGCCTCCTCTTCTAGAAGTACTTAAGATATGTTATTGTTTTATCACTTACTGTCTCGTTTCTTTTTTGGTGTTAGTGCTTCAGTTTCTCTCTGTGTCTGGTATGGTGTGGGAACAGAACAGCAAATGATGAAGTTCATTGTAAATGTGGGGGTGTTACTAATCATGCTAACGTTATTTAGTTTGTCTGAATTTGTATGCTAGTGCTTGGTCTTTTCCTGTAGTTCCTATTGCACTAGGCCTGCTGCATGCACCCAATGAAAGATAATGTCTAATATAAGTAAAATGTAAAAAAAAAAAAAAAACAAACAAAAACCCCCCAACTTTACTGATAATAGGCTAATGCTTTAAGTTGTCGCAACTAGGAAAAGGTACTGCACAATATCCAGTCTATGAATAGGGAGTACCACAGAATCCACAGACTTCTTGCAGAACTTGACACTCATAGGCATCGTATGAATTGGAGATGAGTGGAATCTCCTTCTGTGACTGCAATGCAGGGGTTAACTGGAATCAAATATAACAGCCTTAGCTGAACTCACTTTTTTAAGCTGTAAAATAATATGAAGTCCTAGTTAAGTCACTAGAAATTGTCTGGATTTAACATTTCATTCTTTATAATCTTGTTGTGAAGAAAGTTGTTGTAAATAACATGGCAAGTAGGATTTTATTCCATGCTGTTTTAATGTAGTGTTAGTTTTCACTCTGAGGATTTCTTGTAATATTTGAGGGTTGAGTCTAGATTTGATAAAAGTATGTCTGTAATATGTAAATATAATTGTAAGGTGGCTTTAAGCAAGTGGGGTTTTTAACCTTATAAACAATATGTTGCATTAGAAAATAAAATTATTGTGCTTTCCAGAACATACGACATCTGTGAAGTACATCCAGGATCCAAATTGAAGATGATTGTAGGTGTTAGTGGAACAGCGAAGTTGAGCATTGTTTGTGCTATCTGCCTGGGATTGACTGGAAAACCTTTTATCGTGTAAGCTGATAAGGTGAATACAAAGTTTTGTAAAATTTTCATGTTTAATCTGAGTTTTATTGAGGGCTCAGGCCATCAGAGGGGAACAAAAGACTGTCTTCATTGATATATATATATATATATATTTTTTAATTAAAAGTAAGGTATCTGAATTGTAGAATAACCCTGGTCCAGAGACAAAGGCTTTTACCAAAGGGATGGATTTATTTAACTGTTTGTTGTCTTTGCTGAATTGTAAGATGGAAACATGTGAATTCTCCTAGAACCTTACTAGACTAGGTGTTACATTGGAAGATTTCCAGGCTTCTGTAGTGGGGTAAGAAAATGCCTCCTATTATGTAAATAACATTCAAATAAGAATGCCAACTAAACTTAAGGAAAAACTACAATTAAGTCTACCATAAATTTCCAGATCTATAGAAATAACGTCATTGATGTGTCTGAGAATTTATCTAAAAGCCTGGAGCCATTAAACTTTGATTTAAATGCAAGTTGGATAATTTGGGGATAAGTGTTCCTATTATCTTCAATGGGACTATCATTTTTAATCACAAGAGATAATGTGCTGGCATAATAGTAGGAAGCTTGTTTGCATTGTCAGATGTTTTAGTTTTTCCTCTTGCTTTGTTGGATATTTTGGTTAGATGGAATATGTTTCGGTAGAACTTTGGAATGCTAAATCTGGGTACTTAAATGATCTTGTATATTCTCCAGTTACAGCTTAGTCTTGAGCAAATGTAAATATGGAAATTGTCTGCACAGCAGTACTATATGTTAGTATTATTGGCCTTCCATATATATATTTTATATTATTAGAGTTAACACTTAGACATGTTTTTCATTTGTATTGCCTCTGTTCCCTGAATTCATGGAAACTCCTTCATCTCTGTGGATCTGTTGATTATAATTTGTTAACTTTTGGAGGTTGAAATTGATCAGAAATTGTTAACATGTAGAGGAAGTTCTAATACTGGTAGTTAATGAAGAAGTTAATAGTGTCTTCCTTTAGTTATTGTTAATAGAAATTCAAAACAAATTTTTAATTAATTTTCAGTTTTCAATAAAAATATACCATTACAGAAACCATATTCCACAAATACATATTTTTGTAAGAGAGGCTTTTAAGTAACTGTTATTTTGCAGTAATTTCTATGATTCATTTTGTATGTTTGTCTCTCTGTAAAGCAGGGTCACTTGAAAGGTGTAGTTGAAATTGAACTGCAAGTAGTAAAATTATATGGGGGGGGGGAAATATGTAATGTGCAGAGATCTTTCTTTAAGCAGGTGCCTTCCCCCCAATTTTAAGCTTAAAAACTTATCTGTTGTGGGTTAACCCTAGTGGGCAGCTGAATGCCACACAGCTGAACACACCACACCCACACCACACCCCCCCCCCCCCCCCAGGTGGGATGAGGGAGATAACTTGTGGGTTGAGATAAAGATAGCTTAATAAGTGAAGGAAAGAGGAAGGGGGGGGGCAGGCAGTGGGAAACACACTGAAACAAGTGATGCAAAGGCAATCACTCTCCACTTCCCATAAGTAGACCAGTGCTCAGCCAGTTTCTGAGCAAATGGCTACCTACTCCCCCCCCCCCCCTCCACTTTTATTGCTGAACATTATATTATATGGCATGGAATATCCCTTCAGTCAGTTGGGATCAGCTGTCCTGGCTGTGTCCCCTCCCAACTTCTTGCCCACCCCCAGCCTACTTGCTGGTGGGGGCAGAGTGAGAAACAGAAAGTCTTGACTGTGCAAGTACTACTGGGCAGTAGTCAAAACATGGGTGTGTTACTAACACCATTTTAGTCACAAATTCAAAACATTGTGCCATAGGGACTGCTATGACAAAAATGAATTCCATCCCAGCCAGACCCGTACACTTGTCTCACAAGAAGCAATCAGTAGTGGCTGGTCCTGATTTTAATGTTCTGAAGCATTTTACCTTGTCTTGGTGTTCAAAGAATGTATAGAGAAAGAATGACTTATGTGGCATGTTCAGCTTTTGATTATATTTCAGGTTCAGATGATTCAGTACTGCTGTCATGATGTAGTAGTTGGAATTCATTTTTTAAAAGTCTAAAAATTATGAAACATTGTTCTGCTTTCTCATACTGATAATGCTTATGTGAGGGGCTCATCTATATTCTTACTGAAAACATAACTTACTGAAGCAAAACAGAAGAAAAAAAAATGGATCTAATTCCAACTAATGTAATCTAGGTAAACTTTCACAAGACAGAGCAACTGAAATATCATTTGGACTTGATCTGTGAAATGATACCAGTAAATTACATTTACTTATCATTACAGGGTAATATTACATGCTTCCTATAAGTATTTTGTTCTTTCAACTAAAGAGTGACTATACTAATAGATTTCTTAAATGGGTGTGTTTTGCCAGAGAGTTGAACCTGAAGCTGCAGTAGCACAAGTTATTTTGATAAGCCTTAACCTGATCTGTTTGCCTAAACTAAATAGGACATAGAGCTAATCAACTGATTCAGATCCTGAGTTAATTTGTATAAAAACTGTCCACCCTGATCAAATTGTATGAAAATAAAATTGTGTTAATAAAAAAGTATGTGGCCTCCAAAATGTTACGAAGCCCTGTCCTTTATCTTTAACAGTATGCTGACTGAATAGGCACTAGACAAATTTCCAAACTGAAGTGGTCACCAAAGTTTTGAGAGTGTATGACTAACTCATTACTCATTTGTTATTGATGCATCTTAACCCAACTAAATTTTTGAAGATCTCTATTGAATTAGAGAACTAAATTGACAACTGATACATCTTTGTTGTTCTTTAAAAGCAGAAAATGAAAAAAAAATAGTATTTTTCATACTGTATGGAATGTGTGTGTGTATATATAGCTTATTGATAGTTATGTATGCTACTTTTTAACATTAAAGGCATAGTGGTGCTGTGCACCTTCTGCATATCAATTCAAAAACTTCCTAAATTTTATATATAAAAACATTGTATGTAAACTCTTCACATCTCTAACAAATTTAAAATGGTTACATTTATACATTCAGCACGAGTTTGTCATTTATAAGAATAACTTCCTCTGAGTTAAGATTTGCAGATACTCTTGAGACCACCTATGTGACACAGGAAACATGGCAAGATTAATTCATTATTGAAGTAGTGGGCATTATCTGAAGCATTGAATCTACTACTACTGTCCAGTTGTTTAATATAAAACACTTAGATCTCTTAGTTCTTCATGTAGTAACTCTAATATTTTGTTGACATTCAGTGATCTTTGCATATTCTCAAAAGTGTAAATACCCTTTTTATTAATTGGGTTGTACTGGGTCTGGCTGGGATGGAGTTAACTTTCTTCATAGCAGCCCCTATGGTGCTGTGCTTTGTATTTGTGGCTAAAACTGTTGATAGCAATAGCCAAAACACTGGTGTGTTGAGCAGTACTTCCATAGCATCAAGGCTTCCTCTCTTTCCCACTCTGCCCTGCTCCCCACCCCCAAGCTACTAGGCTGGGGGTGGGTAAGGAGTTGGGAGGGGACACAGCCAGGACAGCTGACCCAAATTCACCAAAGGGATATTCCATGCCATATCATGCTCAGCAATAAAGGTTTGGGGAAAGGAGGAGGAAGGGGGGATGTTTGTGGTTATGGCATTTGTCTTCCTAAGCAACTGTTACCTGTGCTGAGGCCCTGCTTTCCAGGAAGCAGCTGGATGTCTGCCTGCTGATGGGAAGTAGTGAATTCTTCTTTTTGCTTTGCTTATGTGTGCAGCTTTTGCTTTCCCCGTTAAACTGTCTTTATTTTGATCTGTGAGTCTTTTGGCTTGTGGATGTTTGGCTCTTGGCTGGGGTCAACCCACCACACTAGTCTAAGATTCTTCACAATGATATTATCACATGTGAGATTCAAGTGGTAAACAATACATCAGCATGCTTTATCAACAGAAAGTAATCAACCCTGAAAACAGTAGAACAGACTGCAGCCTGAAATAACCAAGTAGGCAATTTGTGCCAGTTTCTTCCTTAGGTATGGAAGAATTTTGAAAGACAGTGGATGCAACTGGAGCACTGTATTTTGAAAGGGTTCTGTAGTTTCTTATTGCTGCATCTTGTTGCGACATGGAGAAGGCAGAGGTACTCAACAACTTTTCTTGTCTCGCTCTTCACTGGCAAGTGCTCTAGCCATGCTGCCCAATTTACAGAAGCCAAAGGCAGGGACTGGGAGAATGAAGAACTGCCCACTGTAGGAGAAGATTAGGTTTGAGCCCATCTAAGGAACCTGAATGTGCACAAGTCCATGGGACCTGATGAGATACATCTGAGGGTCCTGCAGGAACTGGCGGATGAAGCTGCTAAGCCACTATCCATCATATTTGAGAAGTTGTGGCAGACTGGTGAAGTTCCCAGTGACTGGAAAAGGGGAAACATAACCCCCACTTTTAAAAAGGGGAAAAAAGGAAGACCTGGGGAACTACACATGGGTCAGTCTCACCTCTGTGCCTGGCAAGATCACAGAGCAGATCCTTCTGGAAACTGTGCTAAGGCACATGGAAAACAGAGAGGTGATTGGTGACAGCCAATATGGCTTTGCTAAGGGAAAATCATGCCTGACAAATTTGGTGGCCTTCTACAATGGGGTTACAGCATTGGTGGATAAGGGAAGAGTGACTGACGTCATCTACCTGGACTTGTGCAAAGCATTTGATGCTATCCTGCACAACATTCTTGTAACTAAAATGGAGAGACATGGATTTGATGGGTGGACCACTCGGTGGATAAGGAATTGGCTGGATGGTTGCACTCAGAGTTGTGGTCAATGGCTAGATGTCTGGGTGGAGACCGGTGATGAGTGGTGTCCCTCAGGGGTCTGTATTGGAACCAGTATTATTTAACATCTTTGCTGGGGACACAGGCAGTGGGATTGAGTGCACCCTCAGCAAGTTTGCAGATGACACCAAGCTGAGTGGTGTGGTTGATACTCTAGAGGGAAGGGATGCCATCCAGAGGGATCTTGACAGGCTAGAGAGGTGGGCCTGTGCAAACCTCATGAAGCTTATGAATTCCTGCACCTGGGTCAGGGCAATCCCAAACATGGATACAGGCTGGGCAATGAGTGGATTTGGAGCAGCCCTGTGGAGGACTTGAGGGTACTGGTGGATGAAAAACTGAATATGAGCCAGCAATGTGCGCTCGCAGCCCAGAAAGCCAATCATATCCTGGGCCGCATCAAAAGAAGCGTGGCCAGCAGATTGAGAGAGGTCATTCTCCCCCTCTATTCCACTCTCGTGAGACACCACCTGGAGTACTGCATCCAGCTCTGGGGTCCCCAGCACAAGAAAGACATGGACCTGTTAGAGTGGGTCCAGAGGAGGGCCACAAAAATGATCAGAGGGCTGGAACACCTCTTCTATGAAGAAAGGCTGAGAGAGTTGGGGGTTGTTCAGCCTGGAGAAGAGAAGGCTCTGGAGAGACCTTATTGCAGCCTTTCAGTACTTAAATTGGGCCTACAGAAAAGATGGGGAGGGACTCTTTATCAGGGCCTGTAGTGATAGGACAAGGGGTAATGGTTTTAAAATGAGAGAGGATAGACTTAGCTTAGATATTAGGAAGAAATTTTTTACAATGAGAGTGGTGAGACACTGGAACAGGTTGCCCAGAGAAGTTGTGGATGCCCCCTCCCTGGAAGTGTTCAAAGTCAGGTTGGATGGGGCTTTGAGCCACCTGATCTAGTGAAAGATGTCCCTGCCCATGGCAGGGGGTTGGAACTAGATGATCTTTAAGGTCCCTTCCAACCCAAACCATTCTATGATTCTATGATATTGCTGCACTTGGGAAATTTAATGGGATCACACAACAACATATGAGAGGGAGGAGGTAGCCATACTGGTGTGATGGTGGAAGAAAGAAGGAACTGTGTGACCTTTAAGCCTTGCTAATTAGGTAGTTTTGTATGTGCTGTCAATTGAGACTGACAAGGAAAGCTATTGATGTTCCACATGTATTTGTTTGGGTAACAACACTAGCAGTGTTATCTCACCATCCCACTAGTTCTGCTGTTGAGGTGTTCTTAAACAATAAAGCTGTAGGGAAATGTGTATGAAGTCTTCAGGTCTCCCAGTGCCTTTCCTGTGCCTTTACCTCTATGGCTTCTGCAGTCCTGCATTCCTGACTTTCCCAGTCAGTCTCTGCATGTACTTTATGTACTTTTCACTGGTTGCATCCAGTCAATTCCTTGGGGTTGGATCCTGTAGTTGGTAAGCAAAGGGGGGAAGAGTTGTTTGGGCTTCTTTCTCTGAAAAGGAGAAACGGAGGCAGTCCTACTAAATGGCCCTGCAGCTATAACAGGAACTGCTACCAGAGCCTTTTTGGTAACTTCTGTGGCTCAACAGTTTCTTGAGCATAGAGCAGGACTTAAAGGTGTTCAGGATAAAATTATGTAAAAGTAAAAATATCCTGATGGAAAGTAGCCCCTAAAGAAGGGAGAAGACTAAAGAATGCCACATGCTGCTTCTGTAGCTGAATCCATGCTCAGACAGATTAGGGTTTTCTGTGAGAATATCTAAGTTGTCTCATAATTGCATCTTAAAAAAAAAAAGTTATGGCGGGGTCCTTCCCAGTTCATGTGGACCATCAGGGATGGTAGTAAAACAAAACCTTGTTAGAGCTTAGACAAGTATCTACTTGCTCTTCTGTTCAAGGAGAAAAGCCTTCAAGAAAACATGATGAAAAAAGTTAAAATTCAGAAAATTAATACTTGTTTCCACAGTATTTTCTTATGTATTCACAATATTTGTTTAGAGTAGAACTTTATGCAGACTCTACCAATATAACTCTTGCATTTAAAACAGCTTTTCTTTAGTACATATATGTCAGTTCAGTGGATATTACTGTGATGTAAGTCTAGTTAATTTGCTATCTGTTCATTTGCTACAGGCAATGGGAAGTACACCTTTCACTCCAATCATGTTTTGAGCTGTTCCTTTGCCTTGGATGCTGCTGTCCTGATATCCTTAGCCGATAGGCATATTCTTAACTTCCACATTACATAATTTTTGAGTTAATCATAGCATTTATACTAGAAAGATGTGGCATCAACAGCCTGAGAACCAACATTAGTAATACAGTGGAATAAAATCTTTAATTTTCTGAATGATAGCCAAATGAAAAACAGCCAACCAATCCTCACCCTTAACAGCTACCCTCAAAAGCTGCCAACAAAGCCAAACAGCCCTGGACAAGAACAGCAAAGGTTTAAGCTTAAAGTTATGCCAGAACGGCTCCAAGAAAACCACATCTGGAATCACTAGAAATGTTTGGGGGGGTTGGGTGACTGTTTTAGGAGATAGCTCTGAAAGTTAAGTAGAGTATGATTATCTGACATGGTACTGTAAGTCAGGTGATCTTGATGAGAAATAGGTTGCTGTATTTAAATTCAACATTGCTGTATTGCATTATTTTAACTAATACTGCATTTTTATAACTTTCACTTCGTTGGACAAAGTACAAGAATTTACAAAACTGAGTAAGATTAACTTGCTTGAAGCCACGGAAGAATCTATTGGTCCTCCAGAAATGTACCAATTTCACTGTGAACTGAAACACTCGGGGGGGGGGGGGGGGGGGAATGACAACTGGAGGTAAAGATGCATGTTATAGAGATATAGAGAAGTGACTGGAGGGAACTTAGCATAATAAAATTTAATGTGAGATCTTAGAGAAGAGGTAGGTGATATTTAATTACAAAGTCTGTAAGTGGGTTGACTTTACCCATTCATCCTCATCTTCTCTCAGATTTCACTTACACACTCATGCTTGCAAGCACTAAGACATACCTATGCAAGTGCACTGGATACAGAGTACAAGGGATGCCTGTTACTAAGTCCTCATCACTTCTCTGGGATTCTTGACTGTCAATAACAAACTGTTTTCTGGACAAATCTTTTGTGCCCTTTAGGGATCATCAACTGTTATGGGGTGAACCATTGCCCCAGTCTTGCTGACTTCAACTTTCATAAATTTTGGAAAAGATTGTTGCCTGTTACCTGTTTTTCCTTGTTTGGTATATAACTAACAGGGCTAACAGGAAAAGGACTGGTGTATGCAATGTGCTGCAACCTTGCTGCCATCCTCCTGGCACGACGAGGCAGTCTTTCCCTGACAGTCACCTGTACTGTGATCTTACCAGATGAGGTGGTAGAGCCCTAGTTGGCAACCAAGCACCACACAGCTGCTCGCTCACCCTTCCCCCCCTCCCAGGGGGATGGGGGAGAGAATCTGAAGAGCAAAAGTAAGAAAACTCGTGGGTTGAGATAAGAACAGTTTAATAATTGGAACTAACAATAACAAAAAAATTGTAATAAAAAACAAAGCAATGAGAGAGAGAGGAACAAAACCCAAGAAAAAAAAACAAGTGATGCAACCGCTCACCATCTGCCCACGGATGCCCAGCCAGTCCCTGAGCAGCGATCGCTGCCCCCTGGCCAACTGAGCAGGACATCATATGGTATGAAATAGCCCTTTGGCCAGTTTGGATTAACTATCCTGGCTGTGCCCCCTCCCAGCTTCTTGTGTACCTGCAGAGCAGGGGAAGCTGAAAAGTCCTTGACTAGTAGTGTAAGCATTAATTAGCAACAACTAAAACATCAGTGTGTTATCAACATTATTCTCATACTAAAATCCAAAATACAGCACTATATCAGCTACTAGGAAGAAAATTAACTCTATCCCAGCCAAAGCCAGGACAGTATCCACCCCTTATTCTATACCATCTATGTCATGCCCAGGTCCCAGACTTTCTAATACATTCCAATTAATAACCACCACTCTCCCTGTCTTTTGATGTATACACACAGATATCATTCCCTTGGTCTATGTGCCATCCCTCTAAAATGTCCATTGAGTTCATTTAGTCCATGACTTTGGGCTCCATCTGTCATAACAGTCTTTCAGGGCAGGAGAGATGGTGTGTGGTGTTGGATTGTTGCATGCTGAAGCCAGTTCTGGTTCCATCACTGCTGCACTTTCCTTGGTTTCATCAAAGTTCATTCTTCATTAATCTCAGTGATTCTTACTGTAATACCATTGATATGGCATATAGCAACCATAGCAGTGATGACATACAGTATTATATAGCAATTACCACCATATCATTTAGTTCATTGGCTATTCCCACCCAAAATCAAATCCCCTTGAGGTACACATCGGACTTCCCCATACTTCTGCATCACCCACCAAGTGCACTCAGGTCTTTGAGCAAAAGCAATGCTACAGATGGGTTTTCCTTTGCCCGAGGCAGGAGTAACCCAGGCTGTCTTCCCCAGCATATTTTTTGTGTGCACTATAGGGACTTTATCCCCTTCGACAGTGCATAAAAGTTTTGATTGGGCAGGGCCAGCTCGACTGACAGATCCCCTAGTGTTGACTAACCAGGTGGCCTTTGCTAAATGTGTATCCCAATGTTTGAATGTCCTACCACCCATTGCTCGCAGTGTAGTCTTTAACAGTCCATTGTATCGTTTGATTTTCCCGGAGGCTGGTGCGTGATAGGGGATGTGATATACCCACTCAATGCTGTGCTCTTTGGCCCAGGTGTCTATGAGGTTGTTTCAGAAATGAGTCCCATTGTCTGACTCAATTCTTTCTGGGGTGCCATGTCACCATGGGACTTGCTTTTCAAGGCCCAGGAGAGTGTTCCGGGCGGTGGCATGGGGCACGGGATATGTTTCCAGCCATCTGGTGGTTGCTTCCACCATTGTAAGCACATAGCGCTTGTCTTGGCGGGTTTGTGGGAGTGTGATATAATTCATCTGCCAGGCCTCCCCATATTGATATTTCAGCCATCTCCCTCCATACCACAGAGGCTTTAACTGCTTAGCTTGCTTGATTGCAGTGCATGTTTCACATTCATGGCTAACCTGTGCAATAGTGTCCATGGTCAAGTCCACCCCTCGATCACGAGCCCATCTATATGTTGCATCTCTTCCTTGATGGCCTGAGGTGTCATGGGCCCACCTAGCTATAAATAATTCACCCTTATGTTGCCAGTCCAGATCCACCTGAGGCACTTCAATCTTAGCAGCCTGATCCACCTGCTGGTTGTTTTAATGTTCTTCAGTGGCCTGACTCTTGGGTACATGAGCATCTACGTGACGTACTTTTACAGCCAGGTTCTCTACCCGGGCAGCAATATCTTGCCACAATGCAGCAGCCCAGATAGGTTTGCCTCTGCGCTGCCAATTGTTCTGCTTCCATTGCTGCAACCACCCCCACAGGGCATTTGCCACCATCCATGAGTCAGCATAGAGATAGAGCACTGGCCACTTTTCTCATTCAGCAATGTCTAAAGCCAACTGGATGGCCTTTACTTCTGCAAATTGGCTCGATTCACCATCGCCTTCAGCAGTTTCTGTGACTTGTCGTATAGGACTTCATACAGCAGCTTTCCATCTCCAATGCTTTCCTACAATATGACAGGACCCATCAGTGAACAGGGCATATCGCTTCTCATTTTCTGGCAGTTTATTCTACAGTGGGGCCTCCTCAGCACGCATCTGAGGAGGAATTAGGCATTGTGAGAGTGAAAGGGTTAACAAGATTGAAGTACTGAGGGTTCGGGTCATGTCCGAAAAAAGGAGACAGTGCGTCTGGAACACCTTTGTTGTGGGGGAAGGAACTGCAGGGTTGCAGGGAGATAGCCAATTGTATTAGCTGAAGGGACGCATGGGGGGTGCATGGGGGGTGCGTGGACAAGACATGTAGACCAATAGGAGTTCTCTCAGTAGCGCGTGTGTAAACAAATAGAAAGTATATAGGCCATGGAAGATTTCAATAAAGCGTCTTCGATTTACCCCTCGATCGGAGTCCGTGCATCAATCCTCAACACGCGTCACCTCCTCCTCTGGTGATATTCCAAAATCTTTGCCTTCTGGCCAGTCCATGATCACTTCCAAGATTCCTGGGCAACTGGGGTTTCCTATTCGAGCCCATTGTGTGATCAGTGCGACCCACTTACTCCACATAGCATCAGTTGCATGATGTGTAGAGGGGACCCTCCCTTTGAACATCCAGCCCAGCACCGGCAGTCGGGGTGCCAGGAGGAGCTGTGCTTCAGTACCAACCACTTCCGAAGCAGCTTGAACCCCTTCATATGCTGCCAATATCTCTTTTTCAGTTGGAGTATAGTGGGCCTTGGATTCCTCTGTATCCCCAACTTCAAAACCCTAGGGGTCGACCTCGAGTCTCCCCTGGTGCTTTCTGCCAGAGGCTCCAGGTGGGGCTGTTATCCCTAGCTGAGGTGTAAAGCACATTTTTTACATCTTGCCCTGCCCAGACTGGCCCAAGGGCTACTGCATGAACTATCTCCCGTTTAATTTGGTCAAAGGCTTGTTGTTGCTCAGGGCCCCATTTGAAATCGTTCTTCCAGGTCACTTAGTAGAGAGTGCTTATGATCAGACTGTAATTTGGAATATGCATTCTCCAAAAACCCACAACGCCTAAGAAAGCTTGTGTTTCCTTTTTGCTAGTTGGTGGAGACATGGCTGTTATTTTGTTGATCACATCCATTGGGATCTGACGATGTCCATCTTGCCATTTTATTCCTAAGAACTGGATCTCCTGTGCAGGTCCCTTGACCTTTACTTTGTTTTATGGCAAAACCGGCTTTCAGGAGGATCTGGACTATTTTCTTCCCTTTCTCAAAAACTTCCTCTGCTGTATTGCCCCACACGATGATGTCATCAATGTATTGCAGATGTTCTGGAGCTTCACCCTGTTCCAGTGCCATCTGGATCAGTCCATGGCAAATGGTGGGGCTGTGTTTCCATCCCTGGGGCAGTCGATTCCACGTTTACTGAACGCCCCTCCAAGTGAAAGCAAACTGTGGCCTGCACTCTGCTGCCAAAGGGATTGAGAAAAATGCACTAGCAATATCACTTGTGGCATACCATTTGGCTGCTTTTGACTCCAGTTCATATTGAAGTTCCAGCATGTCCGGCACAGCAACATTCAGCAGTGGCATGACTTCATTCAGGCCATGATAGTCTACTGTTAGTCGCCACTCTCCATTAGACTTTCTCACTGGCCATATGGGACTGTTAAAGGGTGAACGAGTCTTGCTGATCACTCCTTGGCTCTCCAGTCAACGAATCAGCTTATGGATGGGAATCAGGGAGTCTCGGTTGGTGCGATATTTCCGATGATGCTCCACTGTGGTAGCAATTGGCACCTGTTGTTCTTCGACCCTCAGCAACCCCACAACAGAAGGGTCCTCTAAAAGAGTGGGCAGGGTGGACAGCTGTTTAATTTCCTCCATCTCCAAGGCAGCTATACCAAAAGCCCACTGATACCCTTTTGGGTCCTTGAAATACCCTCTCCTGAGGTAGTCTAGGCCAAGGATGCACGGAGCCTCTGGGCCAGTCACAATGGGGTGCTTTTGCCACTCATTCCCAGTTAGGCTCACTTTGGGCTCCAATACAGTTAGCTGTTGGGATCCCCCTGTCACTCCAGAAATACAGATGGGATCTGCCCCTATATAGCTTGATGGCATTAGGGTACACTGTGCACCCGTGTCTCCTAGAGCCTTATACTCCTGTGGGTCTGATGTGCCAGGCCATCGAAACCACACAGTCCAGTAAACCTGGTTGTCCCTTTCCTCCACCTGGCTGGAGGCAGGGCCCCTCTAGTCCTGGTCATAGTATTCGTTACCCACTTCTTGTACATACAATTCAGGAGTTCCTTCATTAAATTCAGGAGTAAGATCAGCCCTTTTACTCTGTCTGGGGAACTGTTCGCTGGAAACCGGAGCAGCAATTTTCCTGGAAGAACCCCCTTATGTGATTGTTTTTCCTTGCAACCCGCATACCTGCGCCTCTAGGGTCGAGGTAGGTTTTCCATCCCACTTCCTCATGTCCTCTCCGTGGTCACACAGGTAAAACCATGGGGTGCCCCGTGGTGTGTACCCTCTATATCCTCTCTCTTGAGCAGAAGAATGCTGACTCCTAATAGCTGAGATGCTGGTCCGTACAGGTGGAAAGTAGGACATATCCTCTTTGAATTGCTGGACCTCCTGGAACAGTTTCTCCACAGCCGAGACAAGGCAGGAAGAGATACTTTCTCCGTATTCCCAGAGGTTACTAGCTGCTTCATCCACTGTTGGACCCTCTCCGTCTTTCCAGTTCAGTATTGCCAATGTGTTTGCATACAACGCTGGTGTGCTCCGTACCAACTTCCGCCGCATGGGTCGTGTGCACTGGACTTCATGTGGATCCTTGGGTAACTGCTCGTTGTTCAGGTCACCATAAACCATCTCCAGCATAGCTAATTCCCTCAGGTACTGGATACATTTCTCCATGGTGGTCCATTTGCCTGGGCGATATATAACATCTTCCTTGAAGGGATATCTTTTCTTCGTAGCTGACAGGAATCGCCTTTCCAATCGCTTTGTCAATGCCCCCTTCCCTAGAAAGGGATCCCAGCTGTTTGGCTTCCTTACCCTCTAATTCCAGGCTACTGGCAGCAGCCAGTTATCCCAGCATAGGACCAGCCAGATGACAATGTGTTCGCCTGGATGACGGCTGAAATCTTTTCACATATCTCGCAGCTTACTCAGGGATAGGGATCGGGTGGTTTCCCTCTCATTTATGAGTTCCTCCTCTTCCTCTCCTCGTGATGTTATGATGCTTTTTCATCTTCCCTTTCTAAACGAGCTGGCTTTCGCTTCCAGGATTTCTTCTTGTGTATAGGGGCGACTGATGCAGGCACGGGTTGGTTCCCTGGTTCAGCTGCAGTGCCTGTCGCGGGGGTTGGAGCAGCCATAGTGCCTGTCACCGGAGTTGGAGTAGCTGCAGTGCCCGTTGCTTTGTCATCAGATCCAGACACCTTCTCTTCCTCTTGAGGGTTGTGAATAGTGTTGAACAGGGCTCGGTAGGCATGGGCCAGGCCCCAGCACATTGCAGTGATTTGTATCTCCCTAGAATTGCCAGGGTGACAGCGTACTTTTTCCAAATATTCTACTAGTTTTTCAGGATTCTGCACTTGTTCAGGGGTGAAGTTCCAAAACACTGGAGGTGCCCACCGTCCTAGGCGTTTGCCCATGCTATGCCACACACCCTGCCACTCATAACTATCCAGCCTTGGGGCAGATCTCTGGATTATATTCTTAAATTGCTTATTAACCTTAGACAAAACTGAAACAATATTCCCAAGCAATACCAATAGATGTATCTTAACTACCCAAGGATGTTCAAGATACTGAAAAGTTATGGTAATGAAGGAGGAAACATCATAGAAGAAGGCAGCAAAGGTGCCATTTTGTATTTCCTCCATAAAAAACCTCTCAGAGGAAGAGGTATAATTGCTAGTTGTCTCCATGAGGTGGTACCCGACATACAGTAATGGCTTCAGTACAAAGCCCAAATACCAGATTAAGCTCAAGGAAGGCCACTGTTTTAATAACAAGTCTCCCAGGCAAAACATCACTAATCACTGCAGAGCACAGCAAACTGCAAAAACCAACACCGATCTTTAACATGTACAGCAAAAAAAATGAGCATGGTCCAGATCAGGTAAACCAATATCGAGAACAGATGAATCAATAGCGCGGCCCGCAACTATTAACAGAACTAAATTCCTTAATAAGCTCTGGTTAATTTGTTATTATCTCAAACCCTTCGTGCCCCACGTTGGGCGCCAAAAAGGACTGTTGTGGTTTAACCCCAGGCATCAACTAATCACCCCACAGCCGCTCGCTCACCCTCCCCCCCGGTGGGATGGGGGAGAGAATCAGAAGAGCAAAAGTAAGAAAACTCATGGGTTGAGATAAGAACAGTTAAATAATTGAAATAAAATAAATAATAATAATAATAATAATAATAATAATAATAATAATAATAATTATTTGTAATGAAAAGAAAAACAATGAGAGAGAGAGAGGAACAAAAGCCAAGAAAAAACAAGTGATGCAACCGCTGACCACCTGCCGACTGACGCTGCCCCCCGGCCAGCTCCCCCCAGCTTTTCATGCTAAGCATGACATCATATGGTATGGAATAGCCCTTTGGCCAGTTTGGGTCAGCTGTCCTGGCTGTGCCCCCTCCCAGCTTCTTGTGCACCTGGCAGAGCATGGGAAGCTGAAAAGTCCTTGACTAGTGTAAACATTACTTAGCAACAACTACAACATCAGTGTGTTATCAACATTATTCTCATACTAAATCCAAAACACAGCACTATATCAGCTACTAGAAAGAAATTTAACTCTATCCCAGCTGAAACCAGGACAGGCTTTTTAATCTTGACAGAAATAATGTGTTTATCAGTGTTACTGCTGGGAGCGGTGTTTTGGGAACAGTATCTTTCTTTATCTGTACAGGCCATTCTTGTTCTTATGCACACACATGCATTTCCATTCATACATGCTGCATTCATCTAACAGCCTTAATATTTCTGTTACAAATCTCTATGTCATCTTTCATAAGCATTTTTACTACTTATATTTAGCAGAATCAGTTATGGTTCTTTAGAAGCTTCTAGGAGCTTCTAATGGAGGCTTGACCTGTAAGGAATAACTTAATTGGGAAATGTTTAAGCTCTTTTAAAAGGTTTTTTTCAGATTAAGGCTGCTGTTTAAATTAGTTTTGTTTTCACAGAACGTATGTGATAAGGTACTTGAAAGAGCTGGACAAGTATTTGTAGTTGGATTGTTCTCCTTTAATTACTTCTGTACTAAAATGTCCTCCATAGTGTTAAATTTCTGCTTAGTTATTGTACAGATGAGATATGGACTATTTCTGAAAAGTATTTTCATGGAGATAATGTAAAATATAAACATATATATACTTATAGAACTTGTGCAAAGACAAAACTAACTCTTTGGAGAAAATTAAACAGACGATTGAACAATACAAACAAGATGTTGAGAGATTCCATGAATGCAAGTGCCACCTAGACTTAATTGAGATGCTTGAGAGGAAAAGGCCTTGGGTGGTAAGCTTTTATTTTCATTATTTTTCTTACCTAAACCATTTTTTCTAAAACTGCAATATTAGAAATATCCCAAAAAATTATTTAAAAGCATTTTGATCAGAGTAGCTTTAATTGCTTGGTGCAAACAGGACAGGTCTTGAAATACTGTTCTTGGCCTAACTTTGATCAGAAGTCTTCTTGCATATGTAGCTATACTTAAGAAGTTACTTAAAATGTAACCTAAGAAGTTACTGCCCATTTAGCAAAGCTAGCAAAATGGGACAAAAGCAGTACTCCTTTTATTTGTTGCAGACATAAATGGCTTAATTTAAACTGTCTCTAGCTAGTTCCACTTCGTTCTTCCAACTGTAACTTTTTTTACAGGTGTTCTGCATTGGAGGGAACGGTGCAGTGCAGGTTTCTTTGCAGATCTCAATAAGAAAGGCCCGACAACCAATAGCTTAAAATAGCTGTTTTAATAAGATAGAATAAAAAGAGGAATATAGATAGCGAGTAAATATTACGACCCTTCAGATGCTGTGAACCCTGCTTTCATGCAGCATCGGATGGACCCTGGACAGATTTTTCCACAGCATGCTGTGCAGATCCTGTCTGCGGAGAGGTTCCTCTTTCCTTCCATACCGTGGTGCCTTTTATTTTGTGTAACGAAGCCATGTATCTTCTTCTGACAGGTTGGAATGATAACATCCACCAGCGCATAGCGCAGGCCGGCATGGAGCATTCCAGCAGATTCCCTTACAGCAGCTACTCATGCTAACCTACGGGCTTCTCAAGCCTCAAGTACAAGGCCTGATAGAGTAGACATGGCTTGCCCAAGATCACTAACTCCTTGAATACAATGTCTTCCGCAAGGCTCCTAATACACCTAGCATTTACCAGGTACACATCAATTCTTTACAACCAGTTGATAGAAACAGACTTATTTCACTGTTTCAAATTCTGGCATAGCTGTTGCTTGTAGTTCTTTATGCTGTTGTCTTCTGAATAGTCTTTTAACTTCTTCCATTTTTTTAATTTCCTTTAATTAAGACTCTTCAGTTGGCTTCTCTGATTTTCAAGCTGCTTAAGTTCATTGGAAACCACAGAACTTATTTCTCTGTCCAAGTTCATACTGGACTTCTGTGTGTTCTTTCAAGCATCTTCCAAAGAGGAGACGAAGTTGAAATACTGGAAACTGTGTTGAAATGAGACATAGTGAAGATCTCTGACCTTGACTTAGTACTGTGGTGTGGTGGGTTGACCTTGGCTGGCTGCCAACGCCCCCCCACCTAGTTGCTTTCTCACTCCCCCTCCTCAGCAGGACAGGGGGAAAAAATAAGATGGACAAGCTCGTGGGTTGAGATTCCGTTTTTTCACCGAAAGGGTTATCAAGCACTGGAACAGGCTGCCCAGGGAAGTGGTTGAGTCACCATCCCTGGAGGTATTTAAAAGACATGTAGACGTGGTGCTTAGGGACATGGTTTAGTGGTGGACTTGTCAGTGTTAGGTTTATGGTTGGACTTGATGATCTTAAGGGTCTTTTCCAACCTATACGATTCTGTGATTTTAAAGGCAGTTTAATGAGAAAAGCAAAGGCCATACGTGGAAGCAAAGCAAAAAGAGGACATTTATTCTCTACTTCCCATCAGCAGGTGATGTCCAGCTACTTCCTGGGAAGCAGGGCCTCAGTATGCGTAGCAGTTACTTTGGAAGACAAATGCCTTAACCACAAATGCCCCCTCCTCCCCCTTTTCCTCAGCTTTTATTGCTGAGCATGACATCGTATGGTATGGAATATCTCTTTGGTCAGTTTAGGTCAGCTGTCCTGGCTATGCCCCTCCCAAACTCTTGCCCAACCCCAGCCTACTGGCTTTTGGAGAGTGATTTGGAGAGAAAGCCATGATGAAAGCCATGAGAAAGCCATGATGAAAGCCATGAGCACTGCTCAGCAGTAGCCAAAACACTGGTGTGTTATCAACGTGGTTCTAGCCACAAATGCAAAGCACAGCACTATGAGGGCTGCTGTGAGGAAAGTTAACTCCACCCCAGCCAGACCCAGTACATGTGGTCAGAGGCTACCACTCAAAACTTCATCTTGCAGGTCCCTTAGGTCTGCAGCTGGGACCCTGTGCTCTATTTCCTTAAGAGTGTAGATTCCTTTGTATTTATATGCCTGTCATAAGAAAATTGGTGAACCTACCTGCAGTGCCTCATACTTCCAGACTTGAAGCTATCCTTCACACGCTCAAGAACATATTGATGATTTTGAAGCCTTCTTGACCATCCCTGAGGCTGACCCTTTTAAAAAGACAACCGTTTTTGTCAAAGTTGTCAAACCAGATTGTGGGGCTCACTAAATCTTTTACAAGACTTCTAAAATAGAACCTCTTTCTGTTGTCATACCTTGTCCAAGTTACACTAAGGTACTAGAGTACATCTGCCAAGTGATTACTGTGCTAGTAGAGGGGCATCCAGAGCTTGTATGATACTTGGTAATTGTTGCCTCTGTGAAAAGACTGCTCCTATGTTCCTGAGTGTCATAGCTTCTGCCATGAAGTTCACATCCAGTCACTCATCTTGTACTGCCAACGAGAGAGGGATATATCTTATGTATTTATTTCTTGCTCTTTTTCAGTCTCTGTTTTTGAGTTATGAAATCCACCTGTTGGATTCTCTCTGAGAAAGAATCGAGATGGCTTTGTGTACTTTGTGTATTCTCACACTTTACATGTGAATATATGATGTAGGGAAAGAGAACATGCTTTTTTGATATACAAGCATAAATTGTTTGCTCACAGGTGATATGCGTATGCCTGCAGAGTAAGAATACATGTGGACTGTGCATCTTGAAGAACTGGGGTCACCAGTAAGTCATGCTTTATACACACACACACACATTAAAAAAAAATTGAATTTGAAAGAAAACTCTGAAGAGTTGAACGTAGTTTGAGGTTGTATGCTATAGCTAAAAAAAAAATTAATAGTTTCTAAAGCCTGATAGTGATTATATCAGTTTTGAGTCTCTCATGGAAAAAAAATTGACACTTTCTATTTTTCTGTGTAGAATTGCATAATCACTGAACATCCTCAAAGCAGGCTTAGTTCTTCAGAGCCCTACAGTGGCTGTCGAGAATAACAGAGTAGAATCAGAGTATAAAGCAGTAAGTGTACAGCTAAGAGCTTCAGATGTAACTCTTTCTGTGAATACTGGGATATCCACGGTGGAAAATATCTTGTGTGGAAGCCTTTATAGCATAGAATAGGATGCTTCTGTGTCTTTCTTTAGGAATGGGTGTTACCACTGCTAAACATTTAGCCTTGATTTCTGTAGCTTGATTCATTACTTCAGCTTCTTCATTAAAAGCTGAATAGGAACTTTGCTTTCCTCAATTAAGACAGCTAAGTATCTGTGAAAACATGGTGAACATTCATTATGTCCTGGATTTTGTTATTATCGTACATAGTCCAGGTACAAAGGCTAGCTATTCTTTGGAAGTGTTCTTTCTCCTGAGTCTGTAGTAGACAAATAGACCCAACCCACATGGGAGGTGTAGGCTCAAGATGAACCAGAAAGTATAGAAGTGGAGCAGAGCAGTTTTACCCTTTCTTTCATGGTTTACGTTCTCATATTGTAATTAAATGCCCTTCTTGGAGGAGAGAAAACAGCATAACCAGTCCTTCCATTGATGAGATTAGGAAGCTATGCAATTGTATTGGGTTTACATGGCAAGTGGCAAGGTTGGCGGGGGGGGGGGAGGGGCTGCAGGAGTGGCCTCTGTGAGAAGAGACCGGGGCTGCCCCCATGTCGGACAGAGCCAGTTTCAGCCAGATCCAAAACTGCTGGCCAAAGTGAAGCTGGTGGTGCCTCTGTGATAACATGTTTAAGAAAGGGTAAAAAACTGCTGTGCAGCAGCTGGGAGAGAAAGGAGTGAGAAAGTGCGAAAGAAACAGCCCTGCAGACACAAAGGTCAGTGAAGAAGGAGGGGGAGGAGGTGCTCCAGGCGCAGGAGCAGATTCCCCTGCAGCCCGTAGAAAAGACCATGGTGAAGGAGGTTCTTCTGTGCATTATAAGTTTTTACTTAAATGGAAATCCGAAGTCAAGCTTCCCCACATGCTGCATGAAGAAGTCTTTGAATTAAGTCTTTAGCCGCTTCTTAGAAGTTTTCTCTCCTGTATTCCCCAGTGAGTAATGTATGTGTTGCACTCTGGGGTTTGTCTATTGTTTTCTACTTTAAGATGCCCTTTCATGGGCAAAACTTAGTATATCTTAGCTAAATTATGTATTATTTCAAATGAAGTATATTTTGAAATAATACATTTCAAGTGTCCCCTTCCCTTCCAACTTCTTAGACTTTGGCTGTGATAATTTTTTTTTCTTCTACAGCAGTTCTGCATTAAGAGGGTCTTGCCCCAAAGCTGACCTTGAAGTGCTAAGATGAGATTTATCTCCCAAACAATTTTGAGCCTTTAGAATATCTGAATAAATATCTGGTTAAGATTTGAAGCAAACACAAAACCCACTTATTCCATCTAAGAGAAGAAGATCACATATGTTCCTTTTGTGAGGTCTTAGCATTGGGATATTGTGGAGAGAGCAGCATATTTGTTGCGGGGGTGTCTGTGTATGTTTGTTTTTAAACACTTAGATGGAAAGGCCAAAAAAACATGTATTTTTGAACAAGTCAAATTAGCAACAACAGATTTCTGGGGGTTTTATTTTGCCATGACAGTTTAAGTGAGAACCTTAGTGTTATTTTACCAACTTCTGGTATTTAATTCATTTAATGAGCCTAAGAAGCAAATCTGTGTTTGACCCACATTGAACATTAGGGAGGACTATTAGCTCCATCTGCTCATTAGATAATTGTCACAGTTGCCTGCATGTTTACAATGATTGTTTGAAAGAGCCTTGCTAAATTGTCTTGCTTTGATAGCTTGTCAATTTTTAGGTTCATTTGTTGCAAATTTGTTTAAATAATTGATGTTAATACTCAGTATGCACATAGCAGCATTTACTACTTAAGCCAAGTTTTAAGAAAATGCAAATTATATTTTTCTATGTATAAATTTCCAAACTTTAATTAAATACAGTCAAAAAACATATGTTCAAACACCAATTCATGAGAAAACATTGGCTACTGGTAACTATATTTTCTTAAACTGGCTTCTCATTTTGCACATGTGCTGGTTTTGGCTGGGATAGAGTTAATTTTCTTCATAGTAGCTAGTATGGGGCTATGTTTTGTATTTCTGCTGAAAACAGTGTTGATAATACAGGGATGTTTTAGTTGTTGCTGAGCAGTGCTTACGCAGAGTCAAGGCCTTTTCTGCTTCTCACCCCACCCCACCAGCAAGTAGGCTGGGGGGCACAAGAAGTTGGGAGGGGACACAGCTGGGACAGCTGACCCCAACTGACTAAAGGGATATTCCATACCGAGGGGGTTGCCTAGGGTAAGCCAGCCAGCCCCACATATTACAACTGCCTCTGTTAAGAAAAAAAGGAGGGTAATTGTCATAGGCGATTCCCTTCTGAGGGAAACAGAGGGCCCAATATGCCAACCAGACCCATCCCACAGGGAAGTCTGCTGCCTCCCTGGGGCCCGGGTTAGAGACGTTACTAGGAAACTCCCTGGTCTGGTATGGTCCTCTGATTATTACCCGCTATTGGTTATGCACGTTGGCTATGATGAGGTTGCGGAGAGAAGTCCAAAAGCGATCAAAAGGGACTTCAGGGCACTGGGGCGATTGGTTGAGGGATCAGGAGCACAGGTAGTGTTTTCCTCAATCCCATCAGTGGCAGGGAAGAATACTGAAAGGAACAGGGAAACTCAGCTGCTCAACACGTAGCTCAGAGGCTGGTGCCATTGGTGGAACTTTGGTTTTTCTGATCATGGGGACGTTTACATGGCACCGGGCCTGCTGGCGACAGATGGAGTTCAGCTGTCTCAAAGGGGGAAAAGGATTCTCGCTCATGAGTTGGCGGGGCTCATCGAGAGGGCTTTAAACTAGGTTCGAAGGGGGAAGGGGATGTAACCAGGCTCACCAGAGAGGAGCCTAAGGGTGGCATGCCAATGTTGGGAGTGAAATCGATAGCCCAGCTCAAGTGCATTTACATGTCCTGGTTTCAGCTGAGATAGAGTTAATTTTCTTTATAGTGGCTGGTATGGGGCTATGTTTTGGATTTGTGCTGAAAACAGTCTTGATAATACAGGGATGTTTTAGTTGTTGCTGCACTAGTCAAGGACTTTTCAGCTTCCCGTGCTCTGCCAGGTGCACAAGAAGCTGGGAGGGGACGCAGCCAGGATAGTTGATCCAAACTGACCAAAGGGCTATTCCATACCACATGACATCATGCTCAGTATATAAAGCTGGGGAAGAAGGACTGGGGGGGACATTCGGAGTGATGGTGTTTGTCTTCCCAAGTAACCATTACACGTGATGGAGCCCTGCTTTCCTGTAGATGGCTGAATACCTGCCTGTCCATGGGAAGTGGTGAATGAATTCCTTGCTTTGCTTTGCTTGCGTGCGTGGCTTTTGCTTTACCTATTAAACTGTTTTTATCTCAACCCTTGAGTTTTCTTACTTTTGCTCTTCCAATTCTCTCCCCCATCCCACCGGGGGGGGAGCGAGCGAGCAGCTGCATGGTGCTTAGTTCCTGGCTGGGGCTAAACCATGACACTACACCAATGCACACAGCATGGGCAACAAACAGGAGGAGCTGGAAGCCATTGTGCAGCAGGAAAACTATTATATAGTTGCCATCACAGAAACGTGGTGGGATGACTCTCATGACTAGAGTGCTGCAATGGATGGCCATAAGCTCTTCAGAAGGGATAGGCAAGGAAGGAGAGGCGGTGGGGTGGCTCTGTATGTTAGGGAGTGTTTCGATTGTGTAGAACTCAGCGATTATGATGATAAGGTCGAGTGCTTATGGGTAAGGATGAGGGGGAAGGTCAACAAGGCAGATATCCTGCTGGGTGTCTGCTATAGACCACCCAACCAGGATGAAGAGGCAGATGAAGCATTCTGTAAGCAGCTGGCAGAAGTCTCACAATCGCTAGCCCTTGTTCTCACGGGGGACTTCAACTTGCCAGATGTCTGCTGGAAATACAACACAGCAGAGAGGAAACAGTCTAGGAGGTTCCTGGAATGTGTGGAAAGTAACTTCCTGACACAGCTGGTAAGTGAGCCTACCAGGGGAGGTGCCTCGCTTGACCTGCTGTTTACAACCAGAGAAGGACTGGTGGGAGATGTGGTGGTTGGAAGCTGTCTTGGGCTTAGTGACCATGATATTACAGAGTTCTCGATTTGTGGCGAAGTAAGGAGGGGGGTGAGCAAAACCACGACCATGGACTTCCGGAGGGCAGACTTTGACCTGTTTAGGAGCCTGGTTGAGAGTCCCTTGGGAGACAGTCCTGAAGGGCAAAGGGGTCCAGGAAGGCTGGGCATTCTTCAAGAAGGAAGTCTTAAAGGCACAGGAGCAGGCTATCCCCATGTGCCGTAAGACGAACTGGCGGGGAAGACGACCGGCCTGGCTGAACAAGGAGCTTTTGCTGGGACTCAGGAAAAAAAAAGGAGAGTTTACCACTTTTGGAAGAAGGGGCAGGCAACTCAAGAAGAGTACAAGGATCTCGTCAAGTCATGCAGAGAGAAAATTAGAAAGGCAAAAGCCCAGCTAGAACTCAATCTGGCCACTGTTGTAAGAGATAATAAAAAATGTTTTTACAAATACATTAACAACAAAAAGAGAGCCAAGGAGAATCTCTCCCTCCTTCATTGGATGCAGGGGGGAACATTGCCACCAAGGATGAGGAAAAGGCTGAGGTACTTAATGCCTTCTTTGCCTCAATCTTTAATAGTCAGACCAGTCATCCCCAGGGTATTCAGCCCCCTGAGCTGGAAGACAGGGACGGGGAGCAGAATAAACCCCCCCATAATCCAGGAGAAAGCAGTTAACGACCTGCTACACCACCTGGGCACTCACAAGTCTATGGGGCTGGATGGGATCCACCCGAGAGTACTGAGGGAGCTGGTAGAGGAGCTTGCCAAGCCACTCTCCATCATTTATCAGCAGTCCTGGTTAACAGGGGAGGTCCCAGATGACTGGAGGTTAGCAAATGTGACGCCCATCTACAAGAAGGGCTGGAAGGAGGACCCGGGGAACTACAGGCCTGTCAGCCTGACCTCGGTACCGGGGAAAATTATGGAGCGGTTCATCTTGAGTGCACTCAACAGGCATGTGCAGGCCAACCAGGTGATCAGGCCCAGCCAGCATGGGTTCATGAAAGGCAGGTCCTGCTTGACCAACCTGATCTCCTTCTATGACAAGGTGACCCACCTAGTGGATGAGGGAAAGGCTGTGGATGTTGTCTATCTAGACTTTAGTAAAGCCTTTGACACTGTCTCCCACAGCATTCTCCTGGAGAAGCTGGCAGCTCATGCCTTGGACGGGTGTACTCTTTGCTGGGTAAAGAACTGGCTGGATGGCTGAGCCCAAAGAGTGGTGGTGAATGGAGTTTACTCCAGTTGGCGGCCGGTCACAAGTGGTGTTCCCCAGGGCTCTGTGTTGGGGCCAGTCTTGTTTAATATCTTTATCAATGATCTGGACGAGGGGATTGAGTGTGCCCTCAGTAAGTTTGCAGATGACACCAAATTGGGTGGGAGTGTTGATCTGCTTGAGGGGAGGAAGGCTGTACAGAGGGACCTGGACAGGCTGGATCGATGGGCCGAGGTCAATTGTATGAGGTTTAACAAGGCCAAGTGCCAGGTCCTGCACTTGGGTCACAATAACCCCATGCAATGCTACAGGCTTGGGGAAGAGTGGCTGGAAAGCTGCCAGGCAGAAAAGGACCTGGGGGTGTTGGTTGACAGCTGCCTGAATATGAGCCAGCAGTGTGCCCAGGTGGCCAAGAAGGCCAATAGCATCCTGGCTTGTATCAGAAATAGTGTGGTCAGCAGGACTAGGGAAGTGATCGTGCCCCTGTACTCAGCACTGGTGAGTACCTCGAATACTGTGTTCAGTTTTGGGCCCCTCACTACAAGAAGGACATTGAGGTGCTGGAGCGTGTCCAGAGAAGAGCAACGAAGCTGGTGAAGGGTCTGGAGAGCAAGTCTTATGAGGAGAGGCTGAGGGAACTGGGGTTGTTTAGCCTGGAGAAAAGGAGGCTCAGGGGAGACCTTATTGCTCTCTACAACTACCTGAAAGGAGGTTGTAGTGAGGTGGGTGTCGGTCTCTTCTCCCAAGTAACTAGCAATAGGACGAGAGGAAATGGCCTCAAGTTGCGTCAGGAGACGTTTAGATTGGATATTAGGAAAAATTTCTTTACTGAAAGGGTGGTCAAGCATTGGAACATAAGCATTGCCTTGTACAGTTTTATTATGTCATTCTGAACTGACAAATATCTTGGCTGTGACTAAAAGGGCCATCCTCCACTTCTGGCTATATTATCTATATAGCTTTAATGCCAGTCCTTCATGCCCCTATGTAACACTTGCCTCCTTTTCTAGCATTAACTTTGTAGAAGTGGAGAGGAAAAAAAAAAACTAAAAAAGGTGCTGCTTTTTTTTAAACCTTTCTGAAAATATCAACACAGTGTAGGAAAATATCTTTCCCAGTGTGTTTGGGAAGTTTGTGAAATGCTTAACTGTATTGCACAATCTTTCCTAGTGCTCTGTGGAGGGAAGGGAAAACAGAACTTTTGAGTTGATATATGCTATACAGAACAGCAACCTTAATTCTTCAGTGAACATAAGAACTCAGTTGGTGATCATTCATGATAGCATGTTACTACTGCTTCTGTTGTACTTAGTAAATAAAGATAAGTTAAATTGCCAGAAAGTAACATGAGCTGTCTATTGATGATTGTGTCCCATATTTTAAAAATGTAGAAAAAACACTTATCCAAATATATAGTTTCCAAATGATGAACACTTCAGGGTTTTTTTTTGCCACTGGAGGGCTCCCATATTTAACTAAAATACACAAAAATTTAAAAATGGGGTGATAAAGCAAGCTCTCCAAAGCATAGGATTATAATTAAACTTCCCAAACTGTCAGAAGTTCTGAAGCAAAATATTGTGCAGATGGATTTTAGTTTAGGGTTTTGTGCCTCTAGAAAAAGTGAAAACAGTGCATTCCTATGGTGTAATTGTCCATTAAAAAGATGAATTGCATGTGTAATCACTGAGTAAATGTATAGTAAAAAAATCTTTTGAATTAAAAGCTCCCAGTCTCTTGGTACATAATCCTTTCCAATTCAGAGTTGTTGGCAGCTCCCACCTATCTGCAGCTCAGTGCTCACTTGAGCTGGAAGACAGCAATAAGCAGTTATTCCCAAGCACTTCCTATTTTGTTTGTGGAAGCAACAGGTCTGAGGTAGGAAGTGCACGTGTGGGAGAGAGGTAGGTGAGGTTTCTGGGCACAGAGAGGAAGAGATACTTAAGGCTTTCCAAGCTTTTTTGCCTGGATATTGCTGTTTTAAGATAATCTTTAGCTTAGTGTTTTATGAAGGTAGTAGCCTTGTATTACAGAAGTGTATTGGGTATATATGGCAAGGTGTTTTGGTGGGGTGGGGCACAGGGGTGGCCTCTGTGGGAAGAGATTAAGGGGCTGCCCTGTGCTGGGTGCAGACAGTTCCAGACAGCTCCGCAACAGACCCACTGCAGGCCAAAGCTGAGCCAATCAGCAAAGTTGGTGGTGGCTCTGTGAAAACATATTTATAAAAACAAAGGGAGGAGGATGGAATAAAAAAAATGACGAAACAGCAGAGGGCACACCAAGGTCAGAGAAGGAAGGGGAAGAGGTGCTCCAGGTGCCAGAGCAGAGATTCCCTGCAGCCCATGGAAGAGCCCATGCTAGAGCAGATGGATATTTCCTGAGGCCCATGGAGAAGCCCATGTTGGAGCAGACTTTTCCTGACAGGAACTGCATCTCATGGAGAACCCATGCCAGAGCAGGAGAAAAGTGTGAGAGGGAAGGAGCAGCAGGGAGAAACTGCTGTGTACTGGCCATACCCATACCATGCTGCTTGGAGGGGGATAGAAGAGTATGGAGAGAAGGACTGAAGTTGAGCCTGGGAGAGGGGGAAGAAAAGGTGGTGTTTTAACATTTGGTTTTGTTTTTCACTACCCAAATCTATTTTAATTAACAGTAACTTAAATTAATTTTCCCCAAGTTGAGTCTGTTTTGCCCACGACAGTAATGGGTAAGCAATCTCCCTGTCTTTATCTTGAGCTTTCTCATCCTATTTTCTCCCTCAGCCCTGTTGAGGAGGGGGAGTTACTGAGTGGCATGTAGGTGTTTGGCTCTTGGCTGTTTGCCAGGGCTAAACACCTCCCCTCCCCCCCCCCCCCAAAAAAAAAAAGTCATAGGACTGGGCCAGTCACCTTGTTATCCCACAAGTGTGAGGTCGTTTACCCGGTGTGCAAGACACCAATATACACACAGGGCAGAGGTATTTTATTTCATGTCTGCGCAGAGATGGGTGCTAGGTGGTAGCTCCACAAAGCTAGCACAAAGTTCGGTCATACAGGTACAGTATTTATACAGTCTAGTTATGCATATGCATAAGTTATTACACAAAGCAGTTTTCTATTGGTCTACATTTCTCTTGTTTCAACTTAAAGCTACAGTGCTACTTTAATATTCTGCGCACGCTCAAAGGTGAGGGGTCTCTGCTTGGGCCGGGGTCTGCAGCTCGAGGGGTGTGACTTTTAGTATTATAATGAGGATAGTTCACGTGAGGGTGCTTCTTATCACACTTCTACTAGTTGTTTCAGATGGTTCCCAAAACATCTTAATTAGCTTGCATATTTCTCCAGGATGTGCTTTACTCCCAAGGACAGTAATTCTTGTTTAGACGTTCCTCTTTCCAGTCTGAATCCCCCTTATCAGCTTTATGTAAGGTTTGGCCTTCCACCAGCTCCTGATAGACTACAACCTTACCTATAGTAAGTTCCAAAGAGTTTAGACTTAAGACTAATGTGTAAAATAAAAAACTGTATCTGCTTTTCACTTATTTTACAATATTGATTTTAAAATCGTAGGTATTTTTGTGTTTTGGTAGTTATATTATAAAGGTCTGTTGTGGTTTAACCCCAGCTGGCAACTAAGCACCACACAGCCACTCACTCGCTTCCCCTCCAGTGGAATGGGGAAGAGAATCAGAAGAGTAAAAGTGAGAAAACTCATGGGTTGAGATAAAGACAGTTTAATAAGTAAAGCAAAAGCCGTGCACGCAAGCAAAGCAAAATAAGGAATTCATTCACTACTTTGCATTGGCAGGCAGGTGTTCAGCCATCACCAGCAAAGCAGGGCTCCATCATGTGTAATGGTTACTTGGGAAGACAAGCGCCATAACTCCGAACATCCCCCCTTCCTTCTTCTTGCGCAGCTTTATATACTGAGCATGATATCATATGGTATGGAATATCCCTTTGGTCAGTTGGGGTCAGCTGTCCCAGCTGTGTCTCCTCCCTACTTCTGCACCTGCAGCCTACTCACTGGTGGGGCAGCGTGAGAAGCAGAAAAGGCCTTGACTCTGTGTAAGCACTGCTCAGCAATAGCTAAAACATCCCTGTGTTATCAAGACTGTTTTCAGCACAAATCCAAAACATATCCCCATACTAGCTACTATGAAGAAAATTAACTCTGTCCCAGCCAAAACCAGCATAAGGTTGAATATAAAACAGCAAAGAATTTCTGATTATGTAGCTGTAAGGTTTTCTCTGTGCAGTTTCAAATAAAATACCATTCAGTGTAAATAATATTCACTACATTATCCTGAGTACATAAATAAAATTAAATGGGAGCTAATAAAAAGAAGGCTCACAGTAGTTGTGCTTTGGCTTATATAGAATTTACTCTATATATTTACTATTTTAGACATGTTGAGTCTACATACACACATGTTGTACTGGGTTTACATGACAAGGTTTTGGTAGCGGGGTGAGGGGTAACTGTAGGGGTGGCTTCTGTAAGAAGACACCAGAAGCTGTCCCATGTCAGAAAGAGCCAGTTTCACCCGGCTCCAAGATGGATCTGCCATTGCCTAAAGCTGATCCAGTCAGCTATGTTGGTAGTGCCTCTGTGATAACATATTTAAGAAAGCATAAAAAAACAGTGTCGCAGCTGTGAGAGGGGACTGAGAATACATGAGGGAAACAACTCTGCAGACACCAAGGTCGGTGAAGAAGGAGGGGGAGGAGGTGCTCCAGGTGCCAGAGAAGAGATTACCCAGCAGCCCATGGAGGAGACCATGTTGATGCAGGCTGTCTCCCTGCAGCCCATGGAGGTCCACGGTGGAACAAATATGCACCCTGCAGCCCATGGAGGATACTGTGCCAGAGTACTTGTCTCCTTGAGCGAAGAGAAATTTAGCTGTATTACAAGAGCATGCTTTTGATCAGTTTACCTTGGCACATTTTGACTGAGCAGAAAAGCAGAACAAGGTCTGATTTCACGTACCTTTGCCTGATTCTGATGTTTTCTATGGCTGGTATGCTAGCATCACCTCTGGTTAGAACTGGAATTAGAATGTGAGAAAATGTCTTGTGACATTTAAATGCTGAGCTCTTTCTTAAGGAGTTAGTGAAATACAATGCAAAGTCACAGACAGTAGTGAAAAGCAATAGGAAGTTTAAAATAAAAAGATGTGTATTTTAATATCTCTTCTAATAGCAACAGTTTCATGAACTGGATGATAGAAAGCATGTTCTTATTGAGAACTGCAATGAATTGCTGAAAAAGCTTGACAGGTGTGCAAACTTAGTCCAGATCACTATTTTCCGAAAGAATTTCAAAATGTATGTACAAAACAGGAAGCTCCAATACATTTCTTAAGTTTTGTCACATGTACACCATTATAACTTTTATAACAAATAATATTATATATTTAATACTAGAAGTGTACCAGTAAAGGACCATATGTATTTCTGGTAGTACTGACTTGTATGAAGTCAAGCAAAAACGCCAGGAGGCCTGCGTGGGTGAACAAGGAGCTCCTGGCAACACTCAAACACAAAAAGGAAGCATACAGAGGGTGAAAGCAGAGACAGGTAAGCTGGGAGGAATACAGAAACATTGTCCAAGCATCCAGGAATGAAGTTAGGCAAGCTAAAGACCAAGTGGAATTGAACATTGCCAGGGATGGCAAAGGCAACAAGAAGGGTTTCTACAGGTACATCATCAGAAAAGGGAAGACTAGGAAAAATGTGGGCCCGCTGCTGAATGAGATGGGGGACCTGGTGACACAGGACATGGAAAAGGCTGAGGTACTGAATGTCTCCTTCGCCTCAGTCTTTACTAGCAAGACTGGCCTTCAGGAATCCCAGGTCCCAGAGCCCAGGGGGAAAGTCTGGAGCAAGGAAGATGTGCCAAACTGGACATACGTAAGTCCATGGGCCCTGATGGGATGCACCCGCGAGTGCTGAGGGAGCTGGCAGATGCCATTGCAAGGCCACATTTAATAATCTTTGATCGATCATGGTGATTGGGAGAGGTGCCTGAGGACTGGAGGAAAGCAAATGTCCCTCCAATCTTCAAGAAGGACAAGAAGGAGGACCCAGGGAACTACAAACCGGTCAGCCTCACCTCGATCCCTGGGAAAGTGATGGAGCAGCTAATCCAGGCACATGGAGGACAAGGAAGTCATCAGGAGTGGTCAGCATGGATTCACCAAGGGGAAGTCATGCTTGATCAACTTGATAACCTTCTATGATGAAATGACTGGCCTGGTGGTTGAGGGAGAGCAGTGGATATAGTCTACCTAGACTTCAGGAAGGCCTTTGACACTGTCTCCCATAAGATCCTCATAGAGAAGTTGATGAAGTATGGGCTGGATGAGCAGACAGTGAGGTGGACTGAAAACTGGCTGAACGGCCAGGCCCAGAGGGTGGTGATCAGAGGAGCAAAGTCTAGTTGGAGGCCGGTAACTAGAGGTGTACCCGATGGATCAATACTGGGTCCAGTCCTGTTCAACATCTTCATTAATGATCTGGATGATGGGGCAGAGTGTACCCTCAGCAAGTTTGCTGATGACACAAAAGTGGGAGGAGTGGCTGATATGGCAGAAGGTGGTGCTGCCATCTAGAGGGACTTCAACAGGCTGGAGAAATGGGCTGACAGGAACTTCATGAAGTTCAACAAGGGGAAGGGCAAAGTCCTGCCCCTGGGGAGGAACAACCCCATGCACCGATATATGCTGGTGCCACCCATCTGGAAAGCAGCTTTGCAGAAAAGGACCTGAGGGTCCTGGTGGACACCAGGTTGAACATGAGCCAGCAATGTGCCCTTGCGGCAAAGGCGGCTAATGGTATCCTGGGCTTCATTAGGAGGACTGTTGCCAGCAGGTCGAGGGAGGTGATCCTTTCACCTCTGCTCAGCACTGGTGAGGCCACACCTGGAGTCCTGTGTCCTGATCTGGGCTCCCCAGTACAAGAGAGACATGGACATACTGGAGAGAGTCCAACGAAGGGCCATGAAAATGATTAAGGGACTGGAGCATCTCTCCTATGAGGAAAGGCTGAGAGAGCTGGGACTGTTTAGCCTAGAGAAGAGAAGGCTCATGGGGTATCTCATCAATGTGTACAAATATCTGAAGGGAGGGTGCAAAGAGGACAGAGCCAGGCTCTTTTCAGTGGTGCCCAGTGACAGGACAAGAGGCACTGGGCACAAGCTGAAACACAGGAGGTTCCATCTGAACATAAGAAAACACTTTTTGATTTTGAGGGTGACTGGGCACTGGCACAGGTTGCCCAGAGAGGTTGTGGATTCTACCCCCTTGGAGATATTAAAAAGCCGTCTTGATATGGTCCTGGGCAATCTGCTTTAGGTGGCCCTGCTTGAGCAGGGAGGGTTGGTCCAGATGATGTCCAGATGTCCCTTCTAACATCTACCATTATGTGATTTGGTGTGATTCTGTGTACTAGAGAAAAAGAAAAATTAATTAGACAACTAACAGCAAAAATAAAATAGCACTTCTGTATAAGTATGTCATTATTAGAATAGAATGTATATAGCAAAATAAAAGGTAACATTTCAAGTTTTTTTGAGTGTAAACTCAGCTTTTAGCTTTTGTAATTACAGTATTTTTGTATTTAATTGCGTTCCCTAAAGGAAAATTCAATTATTAAAAATGGTTTTACATGGATATTTCTAAGTCTAGGTCAAAGATAGGTGGCTAAACCCCTTGAAAAAGCTGGTCAAGCAAATTAATGAGAAGTTCCGTAACTTTTTTAGTTCTATGTAGTGTGCTGGTGAAGTTGATCTTCATGTAGGAAATGAGGTATGACTTAATTTTCATATAGAAGAAGAAATTCATGTTGTCGTGCATCTTCCTTGTGGCTGGTCTGGCTCGGATGGAGTTAATTTTCTTCATATAAGCCCATATGTTTCTGTGTTTTGTATTTGTTACTAAAACAGTGTTGATAACACACCAGTGTTTTAGCTATTGCACAGTGTCAAGGCCTTTTCTTTTTCCTGCTCTGCTCTGCCAGCAAGTAGGCTGAGCATGTGCAAGAAGGGAAAGGGACACAACCAGGACAGCTGACCCAAACTGACCAAAGTGATATTCCATAGCATATGACATCTTGCTCAGCAATAAAAGCTGGGAACATGTTAGTGGTTATGGCGTTTGTGTTCCAAGCAACTCTTACACGTGCTGAGACCCTGCTTTCTAGGAAATAGCTAAACATCTGCCTGCTGATGGGAAGTAGTGAATGAATTCCTTATTTTGCTTTGCTTGCATGTGCAGCTTTTGCTTTCCCTATTAAACTGTTATTATCTTGATCCATGAGTTTTTCTCGCTTTTGACCTTCCGATTCTCTCCCCTTTCCTGTTGCAGGGGGAGTGAGTGAGCTACTTGGTGGGGGCTTAGCTGCTGGTTAGGTTCTTGTTTAGACGTTCCGCGTTCCAGTCTGAATCCCCCTTATCAACTTTACGTAAGTCCTGGCCTTCCACCAGCTCCTGTTAGACTACAGTCAGGGTCAACCTATCACGTGTTAAGTGTTATTCATAAGCCATTCAGACTGTGAGTCTGTTGAGACTGATCTGACCATCAAGTACCAAATCCTACTCAAATGGAGAGAATCCATCTAAGTGATGGTGCTATTATCTCTGCTGATGAGAAGAATCTCTCATTAGCTCCCCTCATTAAGATACCACCCTCAAAAAGGTCAGTGCAGCACCATTTGTTTTGAAAGTGTGCCACATGATTTTTCCACTTAGGTTCCTGATCATCAGGCGTGGTTATCAAAATACAATCTGCAAATCTGAGAAGCTAATTATTTTTTTGATAAGCTGCTTTAGAAGAAATTTCTTCCTTAGTGGGGGAGAATGAAATGGTAACCAAAACAGCTTGCAAATGGTTTTAGTTGCAGTAAGTATCACTTTGCTCCAGTGCATCTCTCATGGTCGTACAGCATTCATCAGCATGGCTGGGGTTCGGTTTTCCTTGGAATTGCTAACCTGTTGCCAGCAGGGGAAACACTGAGGGTGAGAAAGGTGACCTTTCTTCAAAATCGGAAAAACCTTGCACTTGGGCAAATTGAGTTTGTAATTATGCCAAACCATCTTCATTCTCTTCCAAAGTCTGTATGCATTTGCCTAAGCCTCAAGGATTCACAGTTCCATGTTTCTACATGTGCTGGTTTTGGCTGGGATAGAGTTAATTTTCTTTATAGTAGCTAGTATGGGGCTATGTTTTGGATTTGTGCTGAAAACAGTCTTGATAACACAGGGATGTTTTAGTTATTGCTAAGTAGAGCTTATACTAAATCAAGGACTTTTCAGCTTCCCATACTCTGCCAGGTGCACAAGAAGTTGGGAGGGGATACAGCTGGGACAGCTGACCCCAACTGACCAAAGGGCAATTCCGTACTACATGACATCATGCTCAGTATATAAAGCTGGGGGAAGAAGAAGGAAGGGGGGAACATTAGGAGTGACGGTGTTTGTCTTCCCAAGTAACCATTACGCATGATGGAGCCCTGCTTTCCTGGAGATGGCTGAACACCTGCCTGCCAATGGGAAGTAGTGAATGAATTCCTTGCTTTGCTTTGCTTGCATGCGTGGCTTTTGCTTTACCTATTAAACTGTCTTTATCTCAACCCTCGAGTTTTCTTACTTTTGCTCTTCCGATTCTCTCCCCCATTCCACTGGAGGGGGAGTGAGCAAGCAGCTGTGTGGCGCTTGGTTGCCGGCTGGGGTTAAACCACAACAGTCCTTTTTGGCACCCAACGTGGGGCACAGGATATGTTTCCATCCATCCGGTGGTTGCTTCCACCATTGTAAGCACGTGGCACTTGCCTTGGCAGGTTTGTGGGAGTGTGATATAATTGATCTGCCAGGCCTCTCCATATTTATATTTCAGCCATCTCCCTCCATACCACAGAGGCTTTAACTGCTTAGCTTGCTTGATTGCAGTGCATGTTTCACATTCATGGCTAACCTGTGCAATAGTGTCCATGGTCAAGTCCACCCCTCGATCACGAGCCCATCTATATGTTGCATCTCTTCCTTGATGGCCTGAGGTGTCATGGGCCCACCTAGCTATAAATAATTCACCCTTATGCTGCCAGTCCAGATCCACCTGAGGCACTTCAATCTTAGCAGCCTGATCCACCTGCTGGTTGTTTTGATGTTCTTCAGTGGCCTGACTCTTGGGTACATGAGCATCTACATGACGTACTTTTACAACCAGGTTCTCTACCCAGGCAGCAATATCGTGTCATAATGCAGCAGCCCAGATGGGTTTGCCTCTGTGCTGCCAATTGTTCTGCTTCCATTGCTGTAACCACCCCCACAGGGCATTTGCCACCATCCATGAGTCAGCATAGAGATAGAGCACTGGCCACTTTTCTCATTCAGCAATGTCTAAAGCCACCTGGATGGCCTTTACTTCTGCAAATTGGCTCGATTCATCATCTCCTTCAGCAGTTTCTGCTACTTGTTGTATAGGACTCCATACAGCAGCTTTCCATCTCCAATGCTTTCCCACAATACGACAGGACCCATCAGTGAACAGGGCATATTGCTTCTAATTTTCTGGCAGTTTGTTGTACAGTGGGGCCTCCTCAGCACGTCACCTCCTCCTCTGGTGATATTCCAAAATCTTTGCCTTCTGGCCAGTCCATAATTACTTCCAAGATCCCTGGGCGATTGGGGATTCCTATTCGAGCTCGTTGTGTGATCAGTGCGACCCACTTACTCCACGTAGCATCAGTTGCATGATGTCATATGGTATGGAATTGCCCTTTGGTCAGTTGGGGTCAGCTGTCCCAGCTGTATCCCCTCCCAACTTCTTGTGCACCTGGCAGAGCATGGGAAGCTGAAAAGTCCTTGATTTAGTATAAGCTCTACTTAGCAACAACTAAAACCTCCCTGTGTTATCAAGACTGTTTTCAGCACAAATCCAAAACATAGCCCCATACTAGCTACTATAAAGAAAATTAACTCTATGCAAGCCAAACCCAGCACACTATAATAGATATTTGTAGTACAAGAAAGTAAATACCTTACACTTTGCAGTCCTGAGGATGTTTGCCTGCGGTTGTAGTAAAACACTGGGAACACCAAAAGATTGCTTGTTTTCCTGACTTAGCAGATCAGCTGACAAACAATAAATCCTCTCAAATATTAGATGCTCTCTGGTCTGTACGTTACTCATCCCAAAGCAAGACATGAAGGTAGCAAAAAGCCAAACACCATTCCTACAGACTTAAAATTCATTAAGACAGTGTTAAGACTCTAAGGGGGTATTTACTTTATGGCAAGTTTTAGACCTTGTCAAGCCTACCATTATCCAGGTGACTCTGATGGGTCACCCAGATTCATATGCATTTTGATGTCTGTGGTATGCAGCAATCTGAACCAATCTGGCATGTGCCAGTTTCTATGGGATGGGCTTCTCATTGTCTCCTTGCCACAACTCTCTAAAACTAGAAGTATTCTGCAAGAAACCATCAGGGAGTCACCTTCACTTCTTTCTTGTACACTAAGTATTCGTGTTGTGTATAGAAGAACAAGCATGGATGGCCTCAAAGTGCAGGATTTCTGCTTCTACAATAAATATAGAAAGACATTAACATCTTAGAACCCAAATTCCTGAAACCTGTGAATCCTCAATGTAGCTCTCATTAAAATGATAGGCACAGGTAAAGATTGTCTTATGTAGACCAAACTGTAAGCAATCAGTATGGACTTTCTGCACTGGGGACTATAATCCCATTCCTGCACTGAGTTTACATGAACTTCAGAAAGATTAGCAAGTACTCCAGAGATTATTTTTTTTTTCTCTTAGAATCATTAATTTATTTCCTTGCATGGGCCTTCTTTGAACCACATCTGTTATCCCCACACTTATGCCTCATTGACTCAGAATACTGTCAAATATCAATTTTCTGTTAAAGGCCAGAACTGGAATCCTTGTGTGTGGTTTTCCTGACTCCACAGACAAAAGGGAAATTGTAGGGGCTTTGTATCTCATTTGCTAGTGGAAGAAAAGTAGCCTCCCATGTTGTTTTGGAATGAAGTTTCAGAATAATTTGAGTGCTTGCACTTGGAAAGCATCAGATGTTGCCCTGGGTGCTTAATGTATATGTGTGTGTGTGTATACACATATGTACACATGTTTGTGTATATAGAATCATAGAATCATAGAATATCTCAAGTTGGAAGGGACCCGTAAGGATCATCAATTCCAACTCCCTACTCCTCGCAGGACTACCTAAAACTAAACCATATGACTAAGAGCATCGTCCAGACCCTCCTTGAACTCTGACAGGCTTGGTGCCATGACCACTGCCCTGGGGAGCCTGTTCCAGTGACCAACCACCCTCTCAGTGAAGAACCTTTTCCTAATGTCCAATCTGAACTTCCCCTGACGCAGCTTCATTCCATTTCCTCACAGCTTCATTCCATTTCCTCATGTCCTATCGCTGGTCACCAGAGAGAGGAGATCAGCACCTCCCCCTCCACTGCCCCCCTTGAGGAAGTTGTAGACTGCAATGAGGTCACCCCTCAGCCTTCTCTTCTCCAAGCTGAACAAACCAAGTGACCTCAGCCGCTCCTCATAAGTCTTGCCCTCGAGGCCTTTCACGGTCTTGGTCGCCCTCCTCTGGACACACTCTAACAGTTTGATGTCCTTATACTGAGGCACCCAAAACTGCACACAGTACTCAAGGTGGGGCCGCACCAGTGCAGTGTAGAGTGGGACAATCGCCTCCCTCAGCCAGCTAGCTATGCTGTGCTTGATGCACCCCAGGACATGGTTGGCCCTTTTTGGCTGCCAGGGCACACTGTTGACTCATATTCAACTTGCCATCAACCCAGACCCCCAGATCTTTTTCCACAGGGCTGCTCTCCAGCCTCTTGTCCTCCAACTTGTACGTATAACCAGGATTACCCCATCCCAGGTGGAGAAACCAGCACTTGCTCTTGTTAAATGTCATACGGTTGGTGATTGCCCAGCTCTCTAGTCTATCCAGATCTCTCTGTAAGGCCTCTCTAGCCTTGAGGGAGTCCACAGCTCCTCCTAGTTTAGTATCATCAGCAAACTTACTTAATATATATTCGACTCCTTCATCCAAATCATTTATAAAACCATTAAAGTGCACTGGCCCTAAAATTGAGCCCTGGGGCACCCCACTGGTGACTGACCGCCAGCCTGATGTAACGCCATTTACTATAACTCTTTGAGCCCGACCCGTCAGCCAATTGTTCACCCAATGTATTATGGACTTGTCTAGCTGTGTGCTGGACATTTTGTCCAGAAGGATACTGTGAGAGACAGTATCAAAAGCTTTGCTAAAATCCAAAACCACCACATCTCCTGGCTTCCCTTGGTCAACTAGATGGGTGACCTTCTCAGAAAAGGAAATTAAGTTGGTTAAGCAGGACTTTCCCCTCGTGAACCCATGCTGGCTGTGACCAATGACTGTGTTGTCTCTCGTGTGTTTTTCAGTAACTCCCAGAATAACCTTCTCCATAATTTTACCAGGCACTGAAGTGAGACTGACAGGCCTGTAGTTTACTGTAGTTTACTGCATTTTAGAAGATCTGGCTGGTACATGCCATTCTTTTCTTTAAACAACACAGTTGAAGGACCTGTGATAAGCCACCTACAGCATTTTCCTGACTGAAAGTAGCAGAAAAGTGGTGCTTGCTATTCCTTCTGATCTTGCAGTTTCATTATCTCCACACAATTTGCTAATTTCTCTTCCATGTTACTTTTGTCTTACTTGTTTTGTACTTGTAATCTTTCCCCTTTTGTCTAACTGTTTTTTTCTCCTTATCATTGGCTCTGCTTTTCTATTTTGAGAAATAGAATTTCTCTCCTACTTTCTCTCCTATTTCTTTCCTACTTTGAGAAATAATAGAGTGGATTTGGATTTTATAAGGATAGAGGTAGCTCTACTATAAGTAGTGCTTCCAACATATGAGAAGCTGTACAAGGTGACTGTGTAGGGTTCCAAGTCAGTTTTAAAAGTTGTGTTCACTGTCAAATGACTAAGAATAGATAAGGAGGAAAATTGAGTGTGCAGAGCTAACCAGAAAGTCAGAGAAAAAATAAGAAACAAGCAAGAAACTTCAGAGGCTTTAAAAAAAATAATAATCTATTTAACATTTATGGTAAGAGGAAGGTCAAGGAGGCTGTTGGACCACTATTCATCAGGAAGAGATGGCTGAAGGTTGGTTTTTTTTTTTTGTATGATCAACCACAAGTAGGTGGATCACCACAATTAATAACATATGGTGAAGCTATAACGGCCTACCACAAAGAACAGTATTGATATAGCACTTCATAAAAAGATATTAGCTGATGAGGTGGTTCAGGTGAGCTGCATCAGAGGATAATTAAAAGGTTGTCAAGAGCAAGCTGAGGAGAAAGCCAGACCCTACAGTTCCAATGGCTTATCTGCAGTTCCTCGAAAAATTACTGGAACCTAAGCTGTATATAATCACTTACTAAAAAGTGAGATATGGAATAACAGGCAACAAAGTGTCATACTAATCTAAGTTCTTTTTTATGTATCCTATGGATATAGGAAAAACTGTTACCTTGATTTCTGGGGTTTTTTGTATGCTTTTGACACTTTTCCTGGATATTATTTTAAGCAAACTACAGATGGGAAGGGATGTAGATTAATATGCAGTAGGCTTGATCAGGAAAAATGTATTCTGAATAGTCATGATTAAATATCAGGATGAGTAGATGAACTGAATATGTTCTTCAGGACGATGTCTTGGGTTTGAAAATCAGTATTTTTGATACCAATCTGTGATGAAACAAAGTATGCTTATTAAAATTGCAAGTCAGCACTGTGTTGGGAGTGACTGCCGATTTGCTGTAGAACAGGATTAGAATTCAAAACAATCTTAGATAATTTTATTTGAAAACAGGATGCATTTCAGCACAGACAAGGATAGGGCTTGATATTTAAATGGGAATAAGCAACAGTAATATCTGGTCTAGGGCATAAATGCCTAAATGAAGGGGGCAGAGAGGAATTACTGTGGATCACAAGTTGAGCATCAGTTGCAAGTAAATGGTTAAAAGTCATCCTGAGTACTACAAATAGCCGTACAGATTGCAAAATGCATGAAACTTATCAGTCTCCTGGCTTGTCACTAACAGGATTTTGACTAGTGAGCCGGTTTCAGCTGGGATAGAGTTAATTTTCTTCCTAGTAGCTGGTATAGTGCTGTGTTTTGGATTTAGGATGAGAGTAATATTGATAACACACTGATGTTTTAGTTGTTGCTAAGTAATGTTTACACTAGTCAAGGCCTTTTCAGCTTCCCATGCTCTGCCAGGTGCGGAAGAAGCTGGGAGGGGACACAGCTGGGACAGCTGATCCCAACTGACCAAAGGGCTATTCCATACCATATGACATCATGCTCAGTATATAAAGCTGAGGAAGAAGAAGGAAGGGATGTGATTAGGAGTGATGGCATTTGTCTTCCCAAGTAACTGTTACACGTGATGGAGCCTGCTGATGGGAAGTAGTGAATTAATTCCTTGCTTTGCTTCGCTTTTGCGCAGCTTTTGCTTTCCCTATTAAACTGTCTTTATCTCAACCCACGAGTTTTCTCACTTTTACTCTTCCGATTCTCTCCCCCATCCCACCGGGGGAGAGTGAGCGAGCGGCTGTGTGGTGCTTGGTTGCCGTCTGGGGTTAAACCACGACAACTAGGATTAAAGTGTTCAGCTATGGCTACCACACTTAAGAAAGGTAGCACACTTGGCTGGAGATACTCCAGAAGACAACTATGCAACTTGTGAGAAGTTTTGAAAGCTTGACTTTGCACGAATGCAAATAGCTTAGCTCAGAGGAGGCGGAGACTGAAGAGAGACATCATAATTGTGCCCAAATATCTCCCCCTCCCACCCCGCCCTGGCACAAAAAAGAAAAGCAGCCAGTGTTCTATGCCCGTAATAGATAGGGTAAAAAGTAATGGTCCCATCTGCAGCAAGAAGGTACAGATTAGATGTGAAGAAACATTTTCTCGTAGTAAGAATACTGAAGCATGGAAATGTATTGTCTAAAGGGATGAGTGGAGTGTCTTTGGGGATTTCTAGGAATAAATTAAACTTAATCTGTCAAAAAGGTTATAAAACTGATCCTACTATATTGACCAACCAATCAGCCTCACCTCTGTGCCCGATAAGATCATGGAACAGATCCACCTGGAAGACATGTCCAACCATATGGAAGGCAGGGAGGTGATTAGAGGCAGCCAACATGGCTTCACCAAGGGCAAATTGTGCCTGACTAATCTAGTGGCCTTCTATTATGGAGTGACTGCATCAGTGGACAAGGGAAGAGCTATGGACGTCATCTATCTGGATTTCTGTAAGGCCTTTGATACGGTCCCCCACAACATTCTGGCTGCTAAATTAGAGAGATATGGGTTTGATGGGTGGACTGTTAGATGGATAAGGAATTGGCTGTATGGCCACATCCAAAGAGTTACAGTCAATGGCTCAATGTCCAAGTGGAAACCAGTAACAAAAGTGGTGTCCCTTAAAGGTCCGTGCTGGGACCAGTACTATTTAATATCTTCATCAATGACATAGACAGTGGGATTGAGTGCACCCTCAGCAAGTTTGCAGATGACACCAAGCTGAGTGATGCAATTGATATGCTAGAGGAATGGGATGCCATCCAGAGGGACCTTGACAGGCTTGAGGAGTGGGCCCATGTGAACCTCATGAAGTTCAACAAGGCCAAGTGCAGGGTCCTGCACCTGGGTCAGGGCAATCCCCAATATCAATACAGGCTGGGGGATGAATAGATTGAGAGCAGCCCTGCAGAGAAGGACTTGGGGATATACTGGTAGATGAAAAATTGGACATGAACTGCCAATGTGTGCTTGCAGCCCAGAAAGCCAATTATATCCTGGGCTGCATCAAAAGAAGTGTGGAGAGCAGATCGAGGGAGGTGATTCTGCCCCTCTACTCTGCTCTGGTGAGACCTCACCTGGAGTACTGCATCCAGCTCTGGGGTCCCCAGTACAAGAAAGACATGGACCTGTTGGAGCGGGTCCAGAGAAGGGCCATGAAAATGTTCAGAGGGCTGGAACACCTCTCCTATGAGGAAAGGCTGAGAGAGTTGGGGTTGTTCCAGCCTGGAGAAGAGAAGGCTCCGGGGAGACCTTATTGTGGCCTTTCAATATATAAAGGGGGCTTATAAGAAAGACAGAGAGAGACTTTTCACCAGGGCCTGTAGTGACAGGACAAGGGGCAAGGGTTTTAAACTGAAAGAGGGTAGATTTAGACTGGACATAAGGAAGAAATTTTTTATGATGAGAGTGGTGATACACTGGAATAGGTTGCCCAGGGAAGTTGTGGATGTCCCATCATTGGAAGTGTTCAAGGTCAGGTTGGAGGGGGCTTTGAGTAACCTGATCTAGTGAAAGATGTCCCTGCCCATGGCTGGGGAGGGGTTGGACTAGATGATCTTTAAAGGTGCCTTCCAATTCAAACCATTCTATGATTTTACGACCTTTTGAGGTCTAAAGCTTTATGTAGACCTCCATCATTTTTTTAGATAACACACAACACCTTATGTTCTAGCTATTTTGACTTTTTTTTTTTGTTTTTACCCAGCTGCTGCAGAATCTCACTTACAATGACAAGATTAGAGTGGTTTTTGTCTGCAACATTTTATGATGGAAGCAAGGAAATTGGACTTCAGGCTTTTTGTAGGTGACAGTGTCACAGAAATAACCAGAATTACAATTTAGATCAGGTTAGAACAGCAGCAGTTTATTGCTGTAGCTATAGGAGAGAGAAAGAGCAGCAGTGACAGCCTCTGCTGATATGAACTCTGCCCAACTGGGGCAGTTGCAGAGTTTATATTCTTTTAGGTTATACATACAACCCATTCTTCACCAAAACTGTGTCAGATAAGCAAGATCTAGTAAATAACAACAGTGATTGAAATTCTGCAGATAAGGAGGCTCTAGACAGTGCATCCTTTTACAAATACTCCACTTCTTTTACGAATAATCCACTGATTTTTTTTTATTTTTTAATGAGTCTTCTTGCCAGTACTGACTGTCAAGACCATTAGCTGCAAATGTTTCTTAACTGGTGAGGCCTGCAAAGGCCTATGAGATGATAACTATTTGGCTTCCACAGCAGCAAGTTGGAAGGATGGATGAACAGTGATATATACACACACACACACGCACACATATATGTGTGTGTATATATATATAATTTTTTTGTAGAACACCTGGTAGTCAAGACTTTAAAAGCTGTAAACAATGAGAACCTGCAAAGAACTGATGATTAAGAGCTTTGTTTTTTAAAATTTGTGTAAAAGCTTAAAAGCATAAAAGATCTGATGTGCAAGATTTTTGGGGTTTTTTTTTCCCCTCCAAATCTCATAGTGGCTTGCTTCTCCAAAGAACCTACTTTTTCTCAACAGTAGTTTTAAATGAAAAAAGAATGTTTCTTGTATCTTGCTATTTTATCAGTAAGGGCTCCTCCAATGTAAGCATGTTGCATCAAAAATATAGTTGTTAAATTTTCTGGATTATACTGTGTCTGTTTTTTTTCCAAAAACTGGAATTTGCTTCTGGTAAATAGTGTCCCCCTAACTCACTTTTCCTATTAAAATGGAAAGGCTTCAGCTGAATTGGACTCGTATACACAATAGCTTTTTGGCAAATAGCCATAAAAAATCATTAGTGCCATTTTGGATATAGCTGTTAAATATTTGAAAGTACATGTTATCGATAGAATGTTGAATACCTAAAATAAAATATCAGTTATTTAGTTAACTATTAAAAAAATTAAACTTAATACTGAATTGTGAAGAGTATGATTTGTAAAGAAATTGAAACTGCCATCTCTGTGTAAAATGTACTTAAAAATGAATGCGTCCCAAAACACCATCTGTAGTAGTCATTGATAGAATTTTATACAAAGTTTGGTATCCACTTGGGTGGGAGTTTTACTTATCACTTTACTTATTCACTTTACAAAGTTCACTGACAGAATGCTGTTATGTCTGGCTTTCTCGTGAAAATGAGATGTTAAAAATAAAATAACCCTCTGAAAGGGTTATGGTCTGAAAGGTTTCAGGTATTAAAAGCAAGTACTTTAGGTCTTATTTTGAATAAAGGAACCTTTAAGGGAATAGAGAACTACATATTTCTACATCCCAGGCCAGAATACATCACTGTTGATCAATGGATCTCTGTCTTACTGTGAAATGAGTTGATAGAATTAGTTCCATGAAGATTAGTGTTCATATAGAAATATTTGATAGAAGTACTAAATGAGTGTGGAAACTTGGGCTGTAGCTCAGGGACTGAGTGGACAGGAAGAGTCTCCTTGACTTAACTGAAGATAAAAGGCCTATCTGTCCACCTCATTGCAAGATCTGGGTTTCAAATGTGTTTGTTGATTTTCAAAATATTTGGCTTCTTGGAACCCTGAACTTGTATGGTTAATTTTTTTTTTATTCAAGGAAAATGTATCTCCTGTTTAGTCTCTGAGGATCACTATATCAATTTATTTTCAATATCTAAATAGATAAAACTACATACATGCACATGTGTTAGGACTTGATTTTTCTATGGCTAAATAGAATTGATTATCTCTTCTTAATGCTGTCCTTATAGAAATTAATGGGATTTCTTCCTAGAGTTCTGTTCTTTTCTCATGTTTCAGGCAGAGGTATGTAATGTAAATCTGACTTCTTTCAAGAGAATGGTACTTAATTTCCTGTTTCAAAAATTCAATCTTCTGGATGTATGCCTGCCATGTTGCACAAGTGAAGAGGATAATAGGGTTGTGAGTGTTTGCTTTTCCCTTGGAGGTCTGTCACTATAGACCAGAGGTCTTATTCTTGACATTTCCAGCTACAACGTTAATATGACAGACACTCATATTACTTTTCCCCAGACAGTGTGACAAGCAGCAAAACCATGCAACACTGTCATGTTACTGGCCAATATTCACTGTCCAGTAGTGCTGCTAGCTAAAGCCTTTAAACAAACAAAAAAACCCCTATAAAACCAACTTTGTATAGAAAAGCAGCTATTGCTATTTCCAAATGGTCTATAAGACTGTATGCCTCCCATGCGTATGTTTGTGGCAGTGTGCTCCCCCCTGCTCCCTGCACAAGCAGTAACCATCAGTGGGGGTCGTGATGGCTGCATCCAGTTTGTGCTGGATTTTGGGGACGTATGGCAACAAAGTAGCCAAGGGCTGTCAGGAGCAGGGACCCAGATGTCTTGCTGGTATGCAAATATGACCATAAGTCAATCATCTTACTCCTTAAATAGTGGACAGCCCAGGGCCCTTTGAGCTCTCCTGCACGGCAGCAGGCTGCACGCCAGGATCTCCCCTTGAGCAGGGATGCCTCTCAAGGTTACTCCTTGAGGTTGAGAGATTCCTTGCCTCAACAGATCCTCGGTAAGTGACTAATAGCATGCTAAACTTTGAAACCTTAGCTAAGTGATATAAAGGATTGATTGCGCACACATATAATCCTTTAGACATAAACCGTTGACCAAGTCTGGGACTAGGACTGGATCTAGCCGCACCTAGACTCCTCTCTGAGAAGGAGTTTAGAAAGCAAGGGGATCCTTTTCCAAACCTCATGACTCAACGGGAGAGTCTCCCTGACAGTTTTGTCTGACCCTGTCCTCTATGCAGTAAGTAATCAAGTGTACCTTGCCATCGAATCTTGTTAAACCACTGTCGCATTTACCATTGAACCTTGTTAACTCACTGTTTTATATCAATAAAGTATATTTTTGCTTCTCTCTTACAAGTGAAGTGCATCACTCTATCCACAACAATGCTCCAGTTAGTAACTTGATGATTCATTTGGCAGATGCATCCTTGCTATGTTTGGAACTCTTCTAGCTTACAAGTAAGTCTTTTGAACTGGATAGTGTATTTAACCACGCAAAACCACACTAAGTGACTTAGCGGAGCTACAGCATTATTTAGCGTTCCTTATCTGTGTATAGGACCCCTGTGTTGCTGCCAGTTTTCTTGCTGCTCCTCATGCTTTTCTACTGCCATTCAGCTCCTCTGGGACTTTTGCTATAAAAACACATAGAATTAATTTCAGCATAACTTTGAGGAGGAGGGGATGAGTGGGAGCTTAGGTTAAATACTTAGGTTAAATATACATACAGTATCCCACTTTTCCTGCTGACTAGGCATAATTTCTCAAAAATGTAGAAATGGAAGTACCCTAAATAGTTCTGACAGTTGAAGTATAAATTGAGCTTTCTCCAAAAATAAGTCCTCTTCCCTGCTGTTTAGATCAGCTGATGACTATGATAAAGATCTTCCACCACCATCTGTTGTTCTGACAAACATCTGTCTGCGCATGTATTGAGACAGAGAAAAAAGCAGCATGGAAATTGTGACTTACTGTAAGAAATTAAAAAAAAATGGAGAAGCTAAATACTCAAAAGCCCTTACTTATAAATCACCTTTTACTGTATTTTATGACTGAAAATGGTATTTGTGCCATGTAAGTTATTGTTAATTAGGAAAGACTGAAAAACAGTACTTAGGCAGATGGGGCTGGGCTTCTATTGGAAGAAAAATAAATGAGATTTCTTAAGGCTGTTGCTGATTTGAACTTCTATGCTCCAGGTTTTGGAATTAGTGAGAGATGATAAAATGCACTGAGCTGGTCTGGACTGCAGGATGCTTGCTAAAATGTATGGTAGGTGCTCTTTAGAGGCCAGAATATGCATCTGCTCCTGGTCCGATAGCAAATTTTATTTAGAATTAACACTACTGGAAGCTCTTGTTTATCGTTCATGTCAAGGTGCCTGCTCTTTTGTTACTAAGCACTCTGGGTGATGCTTCCTTTCTAGAAGCTTCTGGACCATCTTCAAACACTACTTCCTATAAACTGACTGACTTATGGTTTCTTTCATGAGCCCGCAGTTACTTGCTTGTTCCCTTAACAAGGCCTCTTTATTTTTGTAAAATCTCTTACAAGTAGGTCTTAATTTTCACCTTCCTTGTCCAATTCCAATGCCATTCCATTATGTCTTATAGAAAGCAAAGTGTTACAGCAAGAAGATATGCAAGATGTGAAATTTGTCATTCAGTTTAACAAACATGCATAATATTAACATGTTATCTGACACTATCTATGCTGTCCATGCTTAGGGTTTAGGTGGGGGGGAATCACAGAATCACAGAATCGTATAGGTTGGAAAAGACCTTTAAGATCATCGAGTCCAACCGTAAACCTAACACTACCAAGACCACCACTAATCCATGTCCCTAAGCACCTCATCCAAACGTCTTTTAAATACTTCCAGGGATGGCGACTCAACCACTTCCCTGGGCAGCCTGTTCCAATGCTTGATAACCCTTTCCGTGAAGTAAAATTTCCTAATATCCAGTCTAAACCTCCCCTGGTGCAACTTGAGGCCATTTCCTCTTGTCCTATCACTTGTTACCTGGGAGGAGAGACCGACCCCCACCTCTCTACAACCTCCTTTCAGGTAGTTGTAGAGAGCGATAAGGTCTCCCCTCAGCCTCCTTTTCTCCAGGCTAAACAACCCCAGTTCCCTCAGCTGCTCCTCATAAGACTTCTGCTCTAGACCCTTCACCAGCTTCCTTGCCCTTCTCTGGACACGCTCCAACACCTCAATGTCCTTCTTGTAGTGAGGGGCCCAAAACTGAACACAGTATTCAAGGTGCGGCCTCACCAGTGCTGAGTACAGGGGCACGATCACTTCCCTAGTCCTGCTGGCCACGCTATTTTTGATACAAGCCAGGCTGCCATTGGCTTTCTTGGCCACCTGGGCACACTGCTGGCTCATATTCAGCTGGCTGTCAACCAACACCCCCAGGTCCTTTTCTGCCTGGCAGCTTTCCAGCCACTCTTCCCCAAGCCTGTAGCGTTGCATGGGGTTATTGTGACCCACGTGCAGGACCTGGCACTTGGCCTTGTTGAAACTCATACAATTGGCGTCGGCCCATCGATCCAGCCTGTCCAGATCCCTCTGTACAGCCTTCCTCCCCTCAAGCAGATCAACACTCCCGCACAACTTGGTGTCATCTGCAAACTTACTGAGGGTGCACTCGATCCCCTCATCCAGATCATTGATAAAGATATTAAACAGAACTGGCCCCAGCACAGAGCCCTGGGGAACACCACTTGTGACCGGCCGCCAACTGGAGTAAACTCCATTCACCACCAATCTTTGGGCCCAGCCATCCAGCCAGTTCTTTACCCAGCAAAGAGTACACCCGTCCAAGCCATGAGCAGCCAGTTTCTCCAGGAGAATGCTGTGGGAAACGGTGTCAAAGGCTTTACTGAAGTCTAGATAGACAACATCCACAGCCTTTCCCTCATCCACTAGGCGGGTCACCTTGTCATAGAAGGAGATCAGGTTGGTCAAGCAGGACCTGCCTTTCCTGAACCCGTACTGGCTGGGCTTGATCCCTTGGTTATCCTCTACGTGCCATGTGATGGCACTCAGGATGATCTGCTCCATCAGCTTCCCTGGTACCGAGGTCAGGCTGACAGGCCTGTAGTTCCCCGGGTCCTCCTTCCGGCCCTTCTTGAAGATGGGCATCACATTCACTAACCTCCAGTCAGCAGGGACCTCCCCAGTTAGCCAGGACTGCTGGTAAATGATGGAAAGGGGCTTGGTGAGCACCTCTGCCAGTTCCTTCAGTACTCTCGGGTGGATCTCATCAGGCCCCATAGACTTGTGAGTGTCTAAGTGGTGTAGCAGGTCACTAACCATTTCCCCCTGGATTATGGGGGCTTCATTCTGGTCCCCATTCCTGTCTTCCAACTCAGGGGGCTGGGTACCCAGAGAACAATTGGCCCTGCTATTAAAGACTGAGGCAAAGAAGGCATTAAGTACCTCAGCCTTTTCCTCATCCTTGGTCACTGTGTTCCCTCCCCCGTCTACTAGGGGCTGGAGATTCTCCTTAGCTCTCCTTTTGCTGTTAATGTATTTGAAGAAGTATTTCTTATTGTCTTTTACAGCAGCAGCCAGATGGAGCTCTAGCTCGGCTTTGGCCCTTCTAATTTTCTCCCTGCACAGCCTCGCTACACCTTTGTAGTCCTCGTGAGTTGCCTGCCCCTTCTTCCAGAGGTCATAGACTCTCCTCTTTTTCCTGAGTTCGAGGCAGAGCTCTCTATTCAGCCAGGCTGGTCTTCTTCCCCGCCGGCTCGTCTTTCGGCACCTGGGGACAGCCTGCTCTTGTGCCTTTAGGACTTCCTCCTTAAAGAATGTCCAGCCTTCCTGGACTCCTTTGCCCTTTAGGGCTGCCTCCCAGGGGACTCTGTCGACCAGTCTCCTAAACAGGCCAAAGTCTGCCCTCCGGAAGTCTAAGGTGGCAGTTCTGCTGACCCCCCTCGCTGCTTCTCCAAGTATCAAAAACTCTATCATTTCATGATCACTCTGCCCAAGACGGCCTCCAACCATCACATGGCTCACAAGTCCTTCTCTGTTTGTGAACAAGAGGTCCAGCGGGGCACCTTCCCTAATTGGCTCGCTCACCAGCTGTGTCAGGAAGTCATCTGCCACACACTCCAGGAACCTCCTAGACTGTTTCCTCTCTGCTGTATTGTATTTCCAGCAGACATCTGGTAAGTTGAAGTCCCCCACAAGAACAAGGGCTAGTGATCGTGATGCTTCTCCCAGCTGCTTATAGAATAGTTCATCTGTCTCCTCATCCTGGTTGGGTGGTCTGTAACAGACTCCCACCACAATATCTGCCTTGTTGGCCTTCCCCCTGATTCTTACCCATAGACACTCCACCCTATCATCACCATCATCAAGCTCTAAACTATCCAGACACTCCCTAACATACAGGGCTACCCCACCACCTCTCCTGCCTCGCCTATCCCTCCTGAAGAGTTTATAGCCATCCACCGCCGCACTCCAGTTGCGCGAGTCATCCCACCATGTTTCCATGATGGCAACCATATCATAGTTTTCCTGATGTACAATGGCTTCCAACTCCTCCTGCTTGTTGCCCATGCTGCGTGCATTGGTGTAGAGGCACTTCAGCTGGGCTGTCGTCCATGTCTCCTTCATAGAACACCCCTTGTGTGCTTTGAGGCATTTCACTGGCATTTCCCTCTTGGCTCCTATTGCCTCAGTATCCCCTAGCTCAACTCTGTTCAACTTCAGCTGTGCCCCAGCATACCCAGCACATCTCAGAGACACAGGCTGAGTGCCCTCACTGGCACCCGCTCCCTCTAACCATGGCACGTCATCCCTCAGCTTCCCTCGGGCAAGCCTGATATTATCCCCCTCCCCCTTCAAGTCTAGTTTAAAGCTCTGTCGATGAGCCCTGCAAGCTCCTGAGCAAAGATTCTCTTTCCCCTTTGAGAAAGATGAATCCCATCAGACACCAGCAAACCCGGTGCTGTGTAGGCCATCCCATTATCAAAAAAACCAAATCCGTGGCAATGACACCAGCCACGGAGCCATGAGTTGATAGATTGGGTACCTCTGTTCCTTCTAGTGTCACTGTCCACAACTGGAAGGAGAGAGGGAGAATGAGGGAGGGAGAGCTGTAATTAAATATGCTTACTGTTTGCTAAGCTGAGAAGGGGTCCTGTGCCCATCCCCAGGGAATGGTTAAGGGATGGTCCTGGGCAATGCATAATTCCCACTTTTGTTCTTGTGCTCCCAGAACCTTTAGCACCACCTGTGCTGGAAAGGAGCACCACGCTGAGCTGGAGAGCTATATTGGCTCAGTAGTATCCCAGTGATTTTAAATCAAAATGTTTTCTAATTTTACATCAAAATATTTTGTAATTTTATAGGAGTTGTTCTGATGTTTCATGCATCATTTCCTCATCCTCTCACCTGTCTTTAATTGACCTGCTTCTTGAAAGGTACACTGTAGTTTCTGCTGATTTGACTGACACAGTACATGATGGGAGGTGTTGGGTAGGAGAGCCTACATCACAGGAAGGAGGGAACCTTGGCACTCCAGCTTCACTATAAATAACACAGAGCCAAAGTTACCATTTTCAGTTCTGACTCACTGAAACAAAATGTCCAAAATAAAACTTTTCTAGATTTTTTTTTTTTACAGAAGCATTTTTCCCAGTACCTTGCTAATTCAAAATATAGCCAGGATTCATTAGTTTTATTGATCCATCTGTCCTTTGCATGTTACAACAGCCTGGACTAAATATGGTGTTTCATATGCAGGGGGTTATTTAGGAGTACTTACTGTACTTAAACTTCATTTTAATTCCGTGTTAACGTAATCATTGACAAGGATGAATTGTTAACTGGAAAGAGAGGAGAGGGATGTAGGAACTGGATGTATTTAGCTGTTGCAAGTTTTTCAGGCACTACTGTCATGGTCCATTTGGATCTCTCAAATTTACAGGACAATGTACTCTGTAAATTAAACTTTATTTTATGAACTCATTAGGAAAGAAAACAAACACACATGACAAACAAGGACTCAGTCCCCTTTGTACAGACTAGTCTAACACGTGAATTCACTAATTCATCACTTAATTCATAAGGTTTCTCACTCACAAGTTCTCTAATTCATAATTTGTAACTCATAACTTGTAACTCGTGCACCTATGAGGAAAATCACAGAATCACAGAATTGTATAGGTTGGAAAAGACCTTTAAGATCATCGAGTCCAACCAAAATAGTTAGCTAGCTGACGGTGAGAGTGCTCATCCTTCCTTCTCTGTCATGGTGCAGGTGTCCCCTGTATCACACTGGGAAGCACGAAAGCCTCAGCAGTCCAGCTGCTGTTGGATCCGTTTCAAAAGCTTTTTGGGTAAGCTGATGTATTTATACCTTCCAGCTTGGAAGTTTGGTCTATACCATTTCCATGAGTTAGCAGTTTCTGAAGAAACTGCCAGACAACCAATATGCAAGGATGATGGCTGCAGGAGACAGCAAGCTGCAGGTGATAATGGCTGCATAATGACCTTTAGCCCTTCCTGGCCATTGTGTCCTGCCTATGTGTTGCTCTCACCTTGACCTAATGGCACTGCTCCCAGTATGCATCAGGCCTTAGCATGAGCTGTGTGTTAGCTAAAATCTGAGCAGGAGTTCAGTGAACAGTCACAACTACTGTGGCAGATGTTGAAATTCAGCAGGGAAAATGTGGAAAAATAAAAGCAAGTAGCAACAGCAGAGGCAAAAGATAAGAGAGGTCATAACCAGTCTACCTTCTCACTACAGCAGCATACCAGCCATCTTCCTCTCCTATGGCCCTTTCCCAACAGCTCAATCCCCTGCCAGCAATTCCTGTCTCTGTACTTTCCACCAAATTCCATCAGCTTTTCTCCACAATTCTTCTGCTCCCCAGTTGCTCTCAGAGTAATTCCTTAGTTGTCCAGTGTTCCTTCTGTTACTCTATTCCCCCCACTAATATTTTGTTGACAGTATATGTTTGTCTCAAAATGAAGAATGTGGCCTTATACATGTCATTAGCTAGAGTTTAGTATTGCAAATGATTTGCATCCACTATTGCACCTGGAACTACACAAAATCTTGGAAAATATGCCCAGTGCTTATCTGTAGAAGAGCAAGGCATCCATTCTCAGAGACTGATAGTCTTTTTGGGAAGCATGGAGATGAGAACATTGCAAGTAAGCTGGAAAAGAATTACAAAATTCACTTTGTTGGGGGAAAGTAACTAGGGGTGGCAGTGGACAAAGCTGGCTTTGCTAGAAGCAAGAATGAGAGAACAGCTGATAACTGAGAAGATGGTTGCAGAAGACAGATAACAAGGAGCTTTGGAAAAGAAGAGAGAGCAGAAGATGACACAGGTAACATGCAATGTGGATGGCTCAAAGTAAATACATGCTTTAAGGTAGTCAGGATTATATAATTTATAAGTATATGATTAGACATCTAGGATGAAAGCTTGGAGGAAAAGAAAGACTATGATGAAAATAAATAAGGATATTAGACAATGAGGGGAAGATAAGTAGAGGAAAAAGCTAGAACAGGAGAAATTCTAAACTTGACATTTAGCAGACACATGGCATACAGTATTATGCAATAAATAGTGTAGAAGAGGCAGGTGTCTTTGGGAGACATGACTTTACTGGAGAATTAGTGTTTTCAACAGAACAGAAAATCCATCTTTTTCCTCCACCTAGTGATGGGAAGGAACATTTGCCACCTTCTGGGATCATAATGAAGAGGCAAGGAACATATGCACTAGGGAAGTCTAGGAAGGGACCTCATGTTCATCTTTAGATTCCTCCCTTCCCCAGTTTGTAACCAAAGCTTTAGACTGTGATCATTATATTGCTTGAATTTAACTGTAATCCATTAATACTGCTTTACCTCAATTTGAGTCGTGTTATAGCTTTGTCATGGACAACAAAGGTTTTTTTCCCCCCAGAACTGCAAACTGTGAACAGAATAAATCCAAAGGAGATGATCAGTAGAGAAAGCAGAAAGGGACTTGCTCTCACACACCACTAGCAGTATTGACCCTGCTCTGTACTGCTGCAATGATGCTTAAAGGTTTGTTTAGGCCAAAAGCCACTGATGTTAAAGAGTTTTCTATGGGCCCCAATGGCTGAGGATTCTGGATCCACTAAGTAACTGCTTCTGAACCTAATTGCGCTGCTCATGAAGGATTTTTTTATGGTCAGAACTTTTGTACTGTTTAAAATATGCTTTGCTGTATAAAATGTACTGGTTTGATGCCAGTATAAAGTGGTACAGGCTCCAGTGGGTATGCAGCTCCTCAACCATCATTATGCCTTAGACCAGTTTACTCACATAAAATTACTGGAATAAATTATATTGAGAGACTCTCCTTTACTTCAGTTTAAAGGAGTTTACAACAAGGCATTCCCATTTGAAATGTTTCGGTTAAAAAAATCATACCCCTGAGAAAAATGGTTCACTGGATGTGAGCTGAATGTCACTTAGCTTCTAGGTAAGGCCTGGTTCATCTGTCTGTGAACCAGTAAAACAGGCACAGTGATTTACTACCAATTTTGCATATATTAATAACACAGTTGTGGGTTTCCCTGTCTTTGTGTTTTTGACAGAGTAGTTATACATGGCTTTTCATAGGATCTCAAAAATGTTTTCCATTTAGAAACACTATTCAAGGCCACTGAAACAGTGGTTAACAACAGAAGAGCCCACATATGCTCTCTACAGGGAGCTCTCATGTTACCTACACCTTCCTCATCATCATCTCTCCTGAAACTTCTGCTGCTGTCTTTATGGGCTCTGCCCATTAGCCACAAGAGGAGGAAAAAGCCTTTTGGAAAGCATAAGACTTTTCTTTGCACATTGTTAGCACAAGATTAGGAGGTGTCTGATATTGGCAATGCTCTTTGGTGTCTTTCTCTGTGCCCTCTGAATTCTCATGAGGCCTTTTTGGATCTCTGGGTTGGTAGGTAAGAATGATAAGTTGTCCTTATCTACTAAGTGTTTTCCTAGTCCTGTACTTTACGCACTCCACTTCCTTGTACCTTGTGTTCAGCAATGCAGATTTTTAGGTGTTGTTTTGATCAGCACTGCATGGCCTAAGAGGCAACAGACAATACTGAAACAGAGGCTCACAGTTTTTGATATGGAAAGCAATAGGATATTTATCAGTTATAATTTGGGGACTATAAGGCAATAAAAACCAGAAATGGTTGTAGCCACTTCAAAAATAGAAGCTAAAAGCAACAGGGACTCTGATCTCTCTTCCTCAAAAGGAATAGGTGAGCTCCATATGAACAGTGTATAATGATACAGAAACAAGTGTTTATAAGGATTAAAAAATGGTGTCAGTCAAGGAGTTCACATTTTGAAAGGTGAAGAGTTCCATAATACCTGTGGGAGTGTTTGAGAAAGTATTTTAAGGGAGAAGGAAGTTTTCAGTTGAGGACAGAATGGCACTGAAAGCACTGCAATTGCAAAATTCATGCTATTGTGAAAGCTTCTTTCACTTTAAGGCAATCTCTTAAAGCAGACTTCAATAAGTACATTGTTCTGACAATTACGACTTTGCATTAAGTTATTGTTGATGCAATTTGTCCGATATGGCTGGGAGATGTGAGGAGCTCAACCTGGAAGAGATTTTTGACTCCATAGAAAAAAACATTGGGAAAGTAGCAGTTGTTATGGAGCTCTGATGCAGAAAGGAAACCTTGGCTCTGAATGAGTGCTGAACAACATGTGTTTTAGACTCTCATGGAAGTGAAAGAAGTCATCCTAGCAGGTAGGAAATTACGTGGCTTTCTGAACCATGCTGTGGGCATTTAACTGAACTTTTATGGCATTGTATGTTGTGTTTCATTTCTTCTTCCCTTGAAGGGTGGGGGGGATCTCCTTGTAGAAATTGTGTTCTCTGAATCAGTTGTTCTGTATTGAGGGTCACACCTCCTCATGTCACAGCTGAAGTCTTACTGCTAGCATCTATTGGAATGCTTCCAGTCTTCATATGTTGTGACTATTCCGGACAAAATTTACACAGTTCCTGGGAGGACAATTCTGTAGAGTCTATTAGATCTCGTTGGCTGGAAACATCCAAGGCTAAGGCCCTGTCTACACTGGGAAGATTTTGGTAGCTTTTCAGATTAGACCACTAGAGACAAAAATTAATGAGTTTTAAGGTGAGGAATGACACATTTACAAAAAGTGCTATATGATGAGATTACAGGGGAATGAGCTCAATGCCCCAGTTCTGTGTCCGTTGTTACCCTAAAAGTGATGGGGGGGGGGGGGAGAAAACTCCATGCTGAGTTTGTTTTATTTGTCTTTTGGCTGTTCAGCCTGAGGACAGAAAATAAGGTCTCCCCCATAGCCGTCTCTTCTCCAGGCTGAACAACCCCAACTCTCTCAGCCTTTCTTCAGAGGAGCCCTCTGACCATTTTCATGGCCCTCCTCTGGACCTGCTCTAACAGGTCCATGTCTTTCCTGTGCTGGGGACCCCAGAGCTGGATGCAGTACTCCAGGTGGGGTCTCACCAGAGCAGAAGGGGAGAGTCACCTCCCTCGACCTGCTCTCCACACTTCTTTTGACGCAGCCCAGGATACGATTGGCTTTCTGGGCTGCAAGCACACATTGCCAGCTCATGTCCAATTTTTCATCCACCAGTATATCCCCAAGTCCTTCTCTGCAGGGCTGCTCTCAATCCATTCATCCCCCAGTCTGTATTGATACTGAGGGTTGCCCCAACCCAGGTGCAGGACCTTGCACTTGGCCTTGTTGAACTTCATGAGGTTCACATGGGCCCACTCCTCAAGCCTGTCAAGGTCCCTCTGGATGGCATCCCTTCCCTCTAGGGAATCAATTGCATCACTCAGCTTAGTGTCATTCACAAGCTTGCTGAGGGTGCACTCAATCCCACTGTCTATGTCATTAATATGTCAAAACCTGAAGTCTGCTTATATATCTTGTTCTAGCTGCAGATAGCACTATCCCATCCCTCTGTCTCTGCTTGCCTTGCCAGAGGGTTAAATATTGCTAGAGGGTTAAAATATTCCCTTGGGTCAGGGGTCTAATTTTGCTCACACCCTAGCACAGGTCAGGTACCAGGTTAAGTTAGTGTAAGTAGTTGCTCTTAGCTAGTTCTGACTATAAATGTCAGTGAACTTTTTGGGGCCGGGCTCCTTGTCTTTCCTTCCTTCAGAGGCTGAACAGGTAGTTTTATTCCTTACATTCGTGAACCCATCCAAATCCATGGAAATCTCAAGGTAGCAGTGTGGTTGCACAAGCTTAAGCACATTAGCTCATGGGGAGGCTGCATGGTGCAAGGGAGAGCATCAGCTTGAGCTCAAAAGCCACTGAGCAATGGGAGAGAAACTTCCTAGTAGCTGAAGCATGCTAGTGAGGTAATATTCTTCCCCCGCTGTAAGTTATGCCACAATTAGTCTTTGTCTCCCTGGAGTAGTGGGAGAAGGAATACCTGGGAAAATACTTGGAAAAAGTAGAGAAACAAAGCCCAAGCATAATAACTAGCAATGCTAAGATCTTTGAAGCTGGTTCATACACCACTCAACTCATGGATTTCATCATGTGCAGCAGTATTTTTTTATAATAATTCAGACAATTGGTTTACATGATCACTCTCTCACTCCATTCAAAACATTTGTTTTTTTAATTGTGTTTTTATTTGACATTATATATACATATATGTACAAACCCATCTATGCCTACTTTTTTTTTCCTTTTTTTTTTTTTTACAATTTTATGTTATTTACAAAACAGGACAGCAAAATAACTTATAAAGAATACCAATACTGTACAAAAAGAAAACTGATAACTGATTAAACTGTTGGAAAGTTGGTATTTTACAGTGTTACAGATCACTAATCTGTAAAACAGCATTTTGAAGTATGTGTCCAGTCTGGTGTATGCTGGGCTAAGTCCATCTGCAAACTGAAAATAGATCTGCAATACAGATCATGAAAAATTGATCAAAACAGATGTTTTATAGGTATACCTTTAAAGCCATGGCTTCTCTATAGTAATGGGCTTTCTTAACCAAGGAGAGGAGCTGTCCGAACTTCAGTACTATAAAGTATTTCCAAAATAGTACAGTACAAGTACATACAGGATTAGAGAACCTGATTTTCCTTTCTTCCCCAATATTTGTAACACTCTTTCAAAACTTAACTTCACGATGCAAAGAACTAACCTGGAGTTTGTTTCATATGTTAGATTTGTTGTGTGTTTTTACTAAAAAAAAAAAACAACCAACCTTAAAAAGCCAAATGAACAAAACAATAAAATATAAATCTCCAAACCTGATCATTCCCAATATATTCTATTAGTGGTTAATGAATCACATTAATTCCACCTGTCCTATGCTGAAATACAGTATACATTAGAGCAAATCAGTTACTGTTTAGGAGTGGGGTTTGGTGGGTTTTTTTTTCAGAAACAGGATTTTGTCACAAGTAATAATGACATGAGTCTATATGTTCCATTGTTTCATGGACTAAAGTACCCCCCCATCTGTTAATTCCTTTAGAAAGTGAAGAAACAATGACATTTCTTTAAATGTGCATTCTACCCCAACTATTCAAGCTGGGATCCCTAAATTTGGACATTTACATCCATATGTAGGTTATTCCTGGTAGCCAAAACATTTACATATTGATTTAAGAGGTGTTTATCAGCTGTAGCTCCCCATTGTAGTTGATAGGATGTGAGGGTGTTTCATATTTCACAGGCTCAAGCCTTAATTTTCCAAGTACTGCATTTGTCCTGCAAAATGGCAACAATACAGACTGTATGACAGACTCTAAAGTTTGTGTGATCTTCATAGAGAAGAATGAAGATGAATGTGAATGCTCCTTTGAATGTCATTGGGTTACACATGGCCCTGACCCCACTCAACAAGGCAGCATTAACAGTACTGGTAAGCAGAAGACTCTTTATATTTCTAGATCAATAGAAATACTGCTGCTACCTATTTTTATTAGGAAGAACACATGTTCCTACAACTCACTTTGGACACCAGAAGTTAAAGTTTGGTTTCTAAAATAAATGTTTCAAAAAGCTGAAATGGAGGTAGAAAATGTGCTTGGTTTCCTGATGTCTTCACTGAAGAAAACACATCCCTTTTTATTGCATAGACTGCTCAATATCCCTAATGCCTTAAAAGCAGTTCTCCTCACATAGATGGAATTTATCATGAACTATATGCAAACTATTTCTAATGCTGAAAGCTATATACAGCTGTAGAAGAAAATACTCTGAGTTGATTTTTTAATGTTTGTTACTAGGAAGCAAGCTTTTTATCAGGTAATACAATACGATACTGTAATTGCAGGTGTACTAACAAGATTTTTATGTAAAAAATTTTACAAGATGACCTAAATTCATTTGTGGGGGAAACACTTTGGATTTCAGTGTGATTATCCTGAGATGAATTTGGCCCAAAGACTCTAAGGGCTGCATCTCCCCTTCCTCTTCTTGAGGTGAAAACAGAGGTGAAACTTGAGGGTGAAAACAGAACAGAAGAATGTTTCTGGAAAGAAAAATGTGTAAACATAATTCTTCCCCTATAAATAGTTGGGGAGGGGAAAAAAAATAACTGATAACCTCTTACAGTTCATGCTTTTAACATAGCAAAGATGGAATACTCAGATAATGACAATGATTTAAAGTTTTCCTTCAGTGATGTTTTTGCTCCTCTTAAAGAGCAAAACATAGTTTTAAAATAAATATTGCCTTTCTCAGTATTTGATGTGTCATGCATGACACAGGTAAAATGCAAGGTACCTAGAGAAGCTTATGACACTAGGAATATTATAACACACCTGCATTGTATTTCCAATTAGCTCATGGTTTTCCCCCATACTCTACAGCAACAGCTATAAAGAGATATAGGAGCCCTTTCAAAATGCTCTTTACAATAATTTTAGCTGTTTCCATTAATAGAGTGCTCTTAAGGAAATGTCTACTCTCTCCATAAGCACACACAACTGCCATTGGATTTTGCAGAAGTTAGATAAGCATATGAGAGAATAAAACTTTAAGGCAAGTGTATGAAGAGAAAAAAAAACCTTTAAAAAGGAGCAGTTTATAAAGATGACAGCTGCTGTTATGCATCCATTCAAACAAAACACAGCAAAATAAAGCACTGTTAGTGGCATTTCTATAGTACAGTATTGTATTTATTGTCAAATGAAAGTATAGGATTAACTGAGAGATGTATTTTTCTGCCCTCATACCCCTGCCACATTACACAGGCTGATTTCTAGTTTTTCTAGATAAGTAAACAATAGAGCTAAATACACATACTGTCAGAAAATGACTGAGCTGTTGTGGCTTTTTTTGCTTTAAGTATCTGCTTGAATTATACACATTTTTACTGGAAAAAGTGCAGCTTATATTCAAAAGTATAGTTAATACAAAGAAAAATTGAAAAGACACATTTACTTTAATGGGTCTTGAGTATAAATTCACCTTATTTTTGTGTATCAATCAGATGCTATTGGTAACAAATGCAATGTTTCTCTTAACTGCCTTTTAAAATGAAGGATCATTCTGAGTAGAAGTAAACCCACTTTTAAAATGGAGTTTTTACTTGAGAATTATTTAAGCGACTCAGAACGTGGTTTTACTCAATAAATTTTAAATACAAGCAGCATTACATTGTTCAACAAAACATGTTCATGACACAGCAATCACAAAGACCTTGGAATCACACTACTGTGGTGTCACAGGCCAAACCATCCAGTCAGACATATAACCACCAGTGTCAATGCTTTAAATTACAAAAGAAAGTCATTGCCTAGTCCAATCACCATCCCTTCTGTCACTCACTCTGCAGTTCACTTGCTTAAGACTGTTGTTCCTTGCAAAGGGTGGGGAGGGGGGCACAGAGTACTTATTTTTTAAACTTCGGCTACATGTGCTTTCAAACCGTGAGTAGAGACTGTGAACAGCACGGCAGTGGACTGCTCTTGCACTGTTCACCATGTCCTTGCCGTGGCTCACTTCCCCTGCTCCCCTCCCCAGGCCAGCTCTGCCTTCACAAGGAGCTGGACTTTTTGGATCGCTTGATCATGCTGGGGTGAAACTCGGTGTGGCGCCGGGCATGCTTTGTCAGGTGGTCGCTCCGCATGAACCGCTTCTCGCAGAGGGGGCACCGAAACTGTTTTTCGCCTGTGTGGGTTCGGTAGTGCCGGGTGAGCTCATCGGAGCGAGAGAACTTTTTAAGGCAGCTGGGCCACGTGCAGGGGAATGGTCGCTCACCTGCAGGGAGGAAAGGATGACAAGAAATTTAGGGGAGGGATATAAACACCAGCACATACAAACTTTGCTGCAGCAGGACAGCTGAGAAGCTGGGGAATATGCTGCTGAGGGGAAAAGCTGCCTTTATTTCTTGCTATGGTGTCAGTGTCTGCAGAGCTGTTGATCACTTCATCAGGTTTCAGTCACCTCTAGCAGAAGCCAAAACCCCCTCCAACTGCATGAAACTCAAACTCTAGTGCAGAACCTCACATGACTGAATGCTGTCATAACAACAGATGAGCTCTGCCTATTCCTGTACATTTTTTATGTTGTGCTCACTACAGAGGTTTGAGAAAGGAACACCACTATTATTCCTCTAACACTTCCATTCTGCTGAATAAAATAATCTGTAACCATTAGAAAAGAAGCAAAAAAAAAATCTCACCTAGGACAAGTAATTCCAGTCTGGGAAGAATTGAGTGGGGAGGGGATTGGGAGAGCTGTGCAGCCCCAGGGCTACAAATATGTACAGAAAAAATGCTGTGGCTGTAGATAGAAGGCCTATGCTCCCCCTCTTTTCCTTTCCCTTTCTCCCAGAAATCCAAGCTGCTCCACAAAATAAAGGACTTCCCTCAATCTCTTAGATGGCTGATTTGAGGGCAAGAAAATTATCTCATTATTCACAGCTCTATCAATACGAATGTTTGCTATCATGGTAAAGAACAAAACCAAACACCTTATCTTAAAATACACTGCACCTTTGTTTTAAAAACAAGGATGTGAGGAGTGAATAGTACTCACTATAATTTCCCTAACACCCCAAATCCCTGCAGTTCACCTCTGCAGGTTGCATGGGCCTTGCATACAGTCACAGACCCAATTCTTCTTGATCTGCAAAGCTGACTGTAGTGTGTTGACCTTGGCTGTCTGCCAGACCCCCACCCAGTCACTCACTCACTCTCCCTCCTCAACAGGACAGGGGGAGAAAATAAGATGGACAAGCTCACGGGTTGAGATAAAGGTAGTTTAATGAGAAAAGCAAAGGCAAAAAGAGGCAGATGCCTCCCATCAGCAGGCAGATGTCCAGCCACTTCCTGGGAAGCAGAGCCTCAGTAGGTGTAGCGGTTGCTTCTGAAGACAAATGCCTTAACCATGAATGCCCCCCTTCTTCCTTTCCCTCAGGTTTTATTGCTGAGCACGACGTCACATGGTATGGAATACCCCTTTGGTCAGTTTAGGCCAGCTGTCCTGGCTATGTCCCCTCCCAACCTCTTGCCCACCCCCAGCCTACTGGCCTTTGGAGGGTGGTTTGGAGAGAAAGCCTTGACGCTGTGTGAGCACTGCTCAGCAGTAGCCAAAACACTGGTGTGTTATCAACATGGTTCTAGCCACAAATGCAAAGCACAGCACTATATGGGCTGCTATGAGGGCAGTTAACTCCATCCCAGACAGATCCAGTACAATCTCCACCCCTTATTCCATACCATTTGCGTTATGCTCAGGTCAGTACACTGACTCAGTTATATGACACACAAGGAAATGAAAACTTTTAAGTTCGCATGAAAGCTTTCAGTCACAGACATCACATGCCAGTACATTTTGATGCCTTAATTCCCTTTCTTAAGAGTCTCCTGAAGAGAATATAAATAACAGCTATGAGACAGCTATTTATAGTCAACCATGAAATATAAAAACTATCCCAGGAGTGTTTCCAACTTGGAAGAGTTGGAAAGAAATTCAAGAACTCTAGTATTTCTTGATACTGTGAAGTTTGATGCAACACACAAGCTCACTTTACGTTTACAGATCACAAAAAAAGGAGTCATTTACAAGCAAGTGCGCCTTGGAATAACTCCTCAGACACAGCAGCAGAGATGAAAGACCAGGCTAAAGACTTGAGGAATTAATAGCCCAGAAGCCAGGATGACAACTGGTAATGGAAAGCATTGCAAAGCTTTAAAGAGAAGAATTGGGGCAGAGGAGTGGGGGGAAAATGACTGATGGCATCCAGAAGATGTGATGTCAAAAAGGAAGATGATGGACTAAATAAGCTGAGATTTAGCCACACAATGGGCCCTTAAAGCCCTAGTGAAATTCTCATAAGTAATGTAGTAATTTTAATGGTTTAGGCTTCTAATTATATGGTATTCCTTGACAGGCAGACTACTCTGTCCCAGAATGACCAGCATTTGGTAGCTTTAGCTAGATGAGTAAGAGTTTGCACTTTAAGGCAGCCTTTTAGGCCAGCCACAGCATAGCTTGCTTCCTGTGCAATTTCTTTCCTCATCTCACAGCAAGACTGGCTCTTGGTCAAGGAAGAAGGAAGCAGGAATAGCAAAATGCCAATTTAGCCTGGTGCATTAACTCAGAGCAGGATGGAAACATCAGTGCAAGGCATTCTGACCTGTGGGTTATTTTTTACAGATTTCTTGGCTTCCTGCTGTATGTTTTTAAACGTGGTTGGAAGCCTTTCAGAATAAGCACTGCCTGTATAGAAGAAATTAAAACTGTATGTTTGCTCATATACATGTGAAGGCCATGATCACAGCTACAACCCAGGGCAACACTGGGAGGTGTGCACAACCATACAGAGCACTTGTGTGATGGCACCATGCTAACTGGTCTCTTCTGGCTTTGCTCTGCTTGATGTCTGCACATGACATTTGAGTCAAGCATTTCACTTGTACTGCTCTTTTACTATCTCATGGTTTCTGTCACAGCTTCTTGAAGCAGGCATCAGTGGGAGGTGCAGAAAAGCTTTCTGGATCCCCCAGGGAGTGTGGGAGAAGTGCTAAAAATCTTGCATGTGTGGAGGCATCTAGTATATGGCTCTTTATCAGGTACCTACACTCCAGAGCAGTGGAAAAAGTTCAGGCATCCTGCCCCTTCCCCAGAAACAACATTTCTTATAATCTACCTCAGGACAGCTCTTCAGCCTGCAGAAATGCCTAATTCTATTAGAGAGAGATCAGGTATCTAGGCCGGATAACAAGGTGCTACTGACTTCTGTGCTCTAGTCAGACATTCCCCTCCCCCACATGTTTTTCCCCTTAGTACTGCTAAGGCTTGAAATGAGCAGAATAAACCCTTAAAATGAAGTGGTATTATGTACTATTTCCTTTGTTGTCAGTATGCGACTTATGTTTTAAAACATGCCTTAGCTTGGATTTCAACCAAGTGATGGAGGAATGGCCACTGATGTATCAACAATACCTTAAAACCATATGCGATGGAATCTGAAGAAGAGATAAAACTTTATTCAAAAGACATATCCAGGGCAGCTTACAGAAGTAACAAATGAAACAAATTAATTTAAAGGTTATTGGAATAGGTGTCTGCAGAATTCCCATTCTTTGTCCTGTTTGCCACCAGGGACGTAGTGGTGCACATAACTGCACAAGCTAACATCAGTTCTCCATAGATCTTTTCTGAAGCCTAAAGAACTCGCACTTCTGCATCAGATCCCATATGGATATAAAGCCATTGTGGATCCTTTTGATCTCTGTTCTCTTGCTCCAGTTGATCTTTTCTCCCTGTTCCTTCTCACATGCTCTCCCTCAAATTGAGAGTTTTTAATTTCTCTGCAAGTTTAAACTCTGTATCTAAGCTGCTTTTTATGAGCTGAGGCAGGTAGCTTTCCAGTTTTTTCTGACTAGGGAGGTCAATTATTTAGCTTTTTTTGGTCCTGCCCTGAGACATTCCAGATTTTCCACATTGTGGTCTTGTGCAGGGTTTGGGGGGGGGGGGGGGGAAGAGAAAATAAAAAAGAATATAAAGTCTGCATTAGTAGATTCATTAATAGTACAGGTATTATACCCAATATCCTGAGTTCTCATTTGTCTTCTCACTACAAGATGCTGTTTTAGATGTGGATGACTGAGGTTAGGAGCTGCAGTTCAGTGGCTTTAACAAAGATGACTTAATTTACACAAACACGTGATAAAGAAGTTCTGGACTGTCTTATTTTTCCAGAGGGAAAATGAAAAAGTGGTGTTTGAAAAAGCTGAAGACAAAATTGATAATCACACACTTAGGCTATTAAAGGCTTATAAAAGGATGTGCACTAGGACTGGAACAAACTGAGCTTCTGTGGTGCAAACTTAATTTTAAGTTCACTCCATGGTGTATTAACTTAAGATTAAGTGAATTACTGGAATTGTTTGAGCGCTGACTTTACAGAAGACTTTCAGAAATTGCTGTTGGTGTGGATGGAAGTCTGGCCAAGATGAGCTGTTTGTTAGACTTGCTTTGTTTTTCTGGCTGACAGTAGTGAAGTTGGACACAGCCATGAGTCCAGAGTCTGGGATCTATGTTAGCTAATGCAGAAAAGTTTGTTATCAAATAATGCTAATGATACTGCTTCACACATTAACTAGGAAGTCAAATGGACTGTAGTTGCAGCTGCATGAACGGACAGCTAATTAGACACCCTTGACTGACATATGTACAAAACAAGATAACATCAGGTACATGGTAGGACTGTGCTGCCTAGGATGCATAATAGCATATTAAGTATCAAAACTGAAGAACGGTTCCGAGTTTGACTTATAGGATGCAGTGTCTGTACTTGATTCCCATTCTGTGTCTAGCCATGTGACATGGCATAGCTGTAGCCATTATCTACTGCTGCAGGGACTTCCACCTCTGCCTGCAGCACCTGCCCTAAAATCCGGAGGTACAGAACTACAGCAGGGCTGACTCCTTCCTATCAGGGATTTGAGGGAGCTGATGGGAAAGAGGGAGATGGAAAAGCACACAACTATGGAAAGCTGAAATAAGGAAATCTTTTGCCATCAGTCAAGAGCAAAACTACTTAGGAAAACAGGACTGTTTGCATGAAGCCAGAGGAGGGAAGGGGGGGGGGGGGGAAGGAAAAAAAAAAGAGAGAGTATTCCCACAGCTTCAACACACAGATTCAACTCTGGGTGGTTCAAATAGGAGAATCTAGCATACCTTCTTGTCTTTGTCTTCCAAGATCCTTCTGAAGCTCTGTGGCTGCTGGAACTCAAACTTTCCAAAGAAATCTTGGTATCCTGAAAAGATCTGGTCCTGAACTACAATCCCTGACTTAGACATGACCACAATAAGCATTTTTTTTCTTCTTCCTGTGAACCCACTCAGCCACCACTCCTGTGTTTCTCAGTGTCTCACAAGGTTCTGTAGATGGATGAGTGCAAAGAACATGGTCCAGCTTATTGCAGGAAAAAAGATGGACAGGCTTTCTTCCTTGCCTCAGAATAGCTGTTATCTCAGGTCTCTCTTACTTTTGTCTTCCAGTGTCCTTGTTTCCCACACACACTCTGAATGAGCAGTTTCCTGTGGGACATGTGGACACTCATTCAAAATCCAAGATATTCTGATGAAGATGAATCTCACAGGCATCTGTGCACCCACTTCTGAGCAGTGGACTGGAGGCAATTCAAGCAGCCTTTTTCCTCTTCTGAGAGAGTCCAAAATTGGATCATTAAAACATGGCAACCAAAGCTACAGATGCTGGTGAGAAACAGCACAGAGCAAGATCAGCAGTGAGGATGGTATGTACTATTTGTATAAAACAAGGACTTCTAGAATACTTAAACCTCAACCAGCTAGTCTTGCAACGGATTTAACAGACCCCTAATCAATGTCAGGTGATTACAGGATAGGCAATGGATGGATAATTTGCATCAATAAGTTTATTCCACCAGCACTCAGGACTTAACACCACAGGTTGACTAAGGTATTAAAAATGCCACCTTCAGCAAGTAGACTGCTCTGACATCCTCAAAACCACCACTCAACAGCTGCTTACATGTGCAGGTGTTTGAGTTTCTTTCAAAAAAACCCAACCCAAACAAACAAAAAACCAAAAAAACCCACCACAAACCCAGATGCAAAACCATCCACTAAAACCCAGCTCTACTGAGCTGTTGGGAGTCCTAGCTCATGCCTGAATCTCAGTGAGACTCAGTCTTGCTGTTACCCCCATCTGATACAGTGTCAGATGTAAACATCCTTGTAGCTTCTCTACTGGATTATATCCCTCCCGGTATACCTTAGAAAAGGCTTTATTTGGGGGATTGTGCTCCCTTATGTCTATCAGTCAGGGAAGCTACCTGGGAGATGAAAGACCTCACCTGAGAGTTAAATTCACACTTTTCATAGCTGAGAGGAATATCCTCAGCAATAGACTCTCTGGGGTGTTTTCCCCACTGTGAAACATACACTCACTTTATTTTTTGAAACAGAAATAAACCACAACTGGGTCAGGCAATGCTGGAATTAATCTTTATGATTTTTGCCTACCTTGCTCAGCTAGCAAGGCTTCCAGTCAATATGATCATATTTCTCCAATACCCAGAAATATGCCCATTAGAACCCTAGGAATTTGCATGTTATAAATCCTTGAGAACAGGGGTTGCAGACAAAGGTCTGGGTTTAGCAAAAACGTCCTGATGGCTCCACTTTCTGCTCTTCAGTCTTATTGTAAAGGAACTGGCATTGCATATATTTCAGATTATGCTCACATAAAATACTCAAAAAAGCTCAAGCAGAGGACTGTCAACATATCTGTATGTGTACAGTCTGTCAATCTAGTGATAATCTAGAATACAAATAACAAAGCAGTACAGTCATAGAATCATGGTATCATTTAGGTTGGAAAAGACTTTTAAGATCATCAGTTCCAACTGTTAACCTAGCACTGCCGAGTCCACCACTAAAACATGTCCCTAAGCACCACATCTACAGGTCTTTTAAATACCTTCAGGGATGGTGACTCAACCACTTCCCTGGACAGCCTGTTCCAATGCTTGACAACCCTTTCGGTGAAGACATTTTTCCTAATATCCAGTCTAAACCTCTCCTGGCGCAACTTGAGGCCATTTCCTCTGGTCCTATCACATGCTACTTGGGAGAAGAGACCGACACCCACCTTGCTATAACCTCCTTTCAGGTAGTTGTAGAGAGCGATAAGGTTTCCCCTGAGCCTCCTTTTCTCCAGACTAAACAACCAAACTAAACTGATATGGTGCCTGGATCAATGCTATGATATCTATATTGCAGCACTAATCAGCTGCTGTGCGTGTCTTTCCCTTCTACCAGAAATGCTCCTCAGATTCACCTTGTAGAATGGCCATCTATGGATCCATGCTTCTGCCCACAACCTACTACTATCAATTGGAGCAAAATGTCAGAAGAGTTTAAGGGTATATCAACTGCCTAATGTTACAAACTTTTTATTGTTTGGACCTGATTTACAAGATGGCAGTTGGCTATAAAACCTAGTTAGAGGGAAAACTTTTCATACAACAGGATTTTTTGTGCATCTAACCTTAATTAAGAGTACCTGATGTAGACATGAACTTCCCACTAAATTGTAGTGCTAAATTTTGGGAAGTATCTGGAATTTACACACACCACACACCCCCTCCCCGCCCAGGTGAGTTAACTTCTAAAGGTCCTGTAAGAGGCATCTCACAAATTAACATCATGGTACCTTCTCTATCCCTCTTTTCTAACCAGGAGGATCTGCTATGAGCTGCCATATGCCCTTTAACTGGCTTGCATTCACACCATCATAGCAAGTGTACATTCTTTAATTTAGTTTCTCCTGCCATTCTTTTCCTTTCTTTTGGTATCTTGTCCTTTGCTCAATGCTCCCTGCCCAGGCCTTCTGGCTAAGATTGCTTATTTACTCTCATATGTCTGTCTTTATTTTCCCTGGAGATCCTCTGGTCTGCACATCCTCCTCTGTTAAGTTCCCCCCCTCATTTTTGAGGCTAACAGTAAACCTACATATTACTGGCCATATCAAACCTCTAAAACTACTTATTTAAAGAAGTCTTTGCATTTTCAAGCTAATCCTCTGCATATCTGCTCTTACTTCCAGGGCTCTGGTCTTGTGCACATATTGCCTATGTCTGTCTCTTTTTCTATGCTCAGAAAGCCCTCAGGGGAAGTCTGCAAGACTTGCCCATGACACCTCAATAGTCGAGACTGTTGTGCAGAAAGACCACTCTTGTAATCCATCCTGCTACTACCAAACTTCAATCAGAGTTTACCTGTCCTAGTTTCATAATACTACCTAAGTATTATGAGACTAAGGTAAGGTCACTTCATATTTCATATCCTCCACCTGCCCTCCAGACAAACAGCTTTTGGCTTGTGAGCTTTGGGATAACACCATCTTATATCTTCTACTCAAAGTGCCACGTACCTCAGAGATGCTATGGGAAATAGTTCACACAATCTTACCCATAATAGCGTTCCTGTCCAAGACATCAGAATTTGAACAATAAATTACAAGTTACTTCTGGATAGTAGTGATAAGACAGGAAAGGCAGTAGATTAGTTTCAGTGATAGGCTTGTCCTTGTATCACAGGCTTTTGCAAGTTAATAGATTTTGAATTTAGGTATACATCCAAGATAGAATGAAGAAGTACCTGATGATATCACAGAAACACTGGGGGTCTGGCAAGAAATGAAAGGCCTACCCTCTGGAAAAGAAGAGAGTTCAGACTTCCTTAGCTTCCTCCTGGAAATCTTATTCTAAGTCATACTGAGCTGAGTGGGAATTCTGGCACAACCAAGGGCTGCTTGCTTAAGTAAGGATGTGCAGCACCATCCAGTGACATTTTTGTTAAGATCACCACAGAAGACAGTTTTATGTGGATGTGCTGGGTCTGCCTGGGATGGAGTTAACTGCCCTCATAGCAGCCCGTATAGTGCTGTGCTTTGCATTTGTGGCTAGAACAATGTTGATAACACACCAATGTTTTGGCTACTGCTGAACAATGCTTGCACAGCATCAAGGCTTTCACTCCAAATCCCCCACCTGGCACAAAGGTCACTAAGCTGGGAGTGGGCAAGAGGCTGAGAGGTGACATAGCCAGGACAGCTGACCTAAACTGACCAAAGGGATATTCCATACCATATGATGTCACTGTCGTGGTTTAGCTTCAGTTGGCAACTAAGCACCACACAGCCGCTCACTCACCCTCCCCCGCTCCCAAGGGGATGGGGGAGAGAATCGGAAGAGCACAAGTAATAAAACTCATGGGTTGAGATACGAACAGTTTAATAATTGGGAAAAATAAAAAATATATATAATAATAATAATAAATTGTAATGAAAAGGAAAACAACAAGAGAGAGAGAGATGAACAAAACCCAGGGGGGAAAAAAAAAAGTGATGCAACCACTCACCACCCACTGACCGATGCCCAGCCAGTCCCCGGGCAGTGATTGCTGCCCCCTGGCCAACTCCCCCCAGTTTATATACTGAGCATGACGTCATATGGTATGGAATAGCCCTTTGGCCAGTTTGGATCAACTATCTTGGCTGTGCCCCCTCCCAGCTTCTTGTGCACCTGGAAGAGCATAGGAAGCTGAAAAGTCCTTGACTAGTGTAAACATTACTTAGCAACAACTAAAACATCAGTGTGTTATCAACATTATTCTCATACTAAAATCCAAAATACAGCACTATATCAGCTGCTAGGAAGACAATTAACTCTATCCTAGCCGAAACCAGGACAGTATCCACCCCTTATTCTATACCATCTACGTCATGCCCAGGTTCCACCCTTTCTAATACATTCCAATTAATAACCACCACTCTCCCTGTCTTTTGATGTATACACACAGATATCATTCCCTTGGTCTATGGGCCATCCCTCTAAAATGTCCATTGAGTTCATTTAGTCCATGACTTTGGGCTCCATCTGTCATAACAGTCCTTCTGGGCAGGAGAGATGGTGTGTGGTGTTGGATTGTTGCATGCTGAAGCCAGTTCTGGTTCCATCACTGCTGCACTTTCCTTGGTTTCATGAAAGTTCATTCTTCATTAATCTCAGTGATTCTTACTGTAATACCATTGATATGGCATATAGCAACCATAGCAGTGATGACATACAGTATTATATAGCAATTACCACCATATCATTTAGTTCATTGGCTATTCCCACCCAAAATCAAATCCCCTTGAGGTACACAGCGGACTTCCCCATACTTCTGCATCACCCACCAAGTGCACTCAGGTCTTTGAGCAAAAGCAATGCTACAGATGGGTTTTCCTTTGCCCGAGGCAGGAGTAACCCAGGCTGTCTTCCCCAGCATATTTTTTGTGTGCACTACAGGGACTTTATCCCCTTCGACAGTGCATAAAAGTTTTGATTGGTCAGGGCCAGCTTGATTGGCAGATCCCCTAGTGTTAACTAACCAGGTGGCCTTTGCTAAATGTGTATCCCAATGTTTGAATGTCCCACCACCCATTGCTCGCAGTGTAGTCTTTAACAGCCCATTGTATCGTTTGATTTTCCCAGAGGCTGGTGCATGATAGGGGATGTGATATACCCACTCAGTGCCGTGCTCTTTGGCCCAGGTGTCTATGAGGTTGTTTCGGAAATGAGTCCCGTTGTCTGACTCAATTCTTTCTGGGGTGCCATGTCGCCATAGGACTTGCTTTTCAAGGCCCAGGATAGTGTTCCGGGGGGTGGCATGGGGCACGGGATATGTTTCCAGCCATCCAGTGCTTGCTTCCACCATTGTAAGCACATAGCGCTTACCTTGGCGGGTTTGTGGGAGTGTGATATAATCGATCTGCCAGGCCTCCCCACATTTCAGCCATCGCCCTCTATACGACAGAGGCTTTAACCGCTTGGCTTGCTTGATTGCAGCACATGTTTCACATTCATGGATAACCTGTGCAATAGTGTCCATGGTCAAGTCCATTCCTCCATCACGAGCCCATCTATATGTTGCATCTCTTCCTTGATGGCCTGAGGTGTCATGGGCCCACCTAGCTATAAATAATTCACCCTTATGTTGCCAGTCCAGATCCACCTGAGCCACTTCAATCTTAGCAGCCTGATCCACCTGCTGGTTGTTTTGATGTTCCTCAGTGGCCTGACTCTTGGGTACATGAGCATCTACGTGACGTACTTTTACAACCAGGTTCTCTACCCGGGCAGCAATATCGTGTCATAATGCAGCAGCCCAGATGGGTTTGCCTCTGCGCTGCCAATTGTTCTGCTTCCATTGCTGTAATCACCCCCACAGGGCATTTGCCACCATCCATGAGTCAGTATAGAGATAGAGCACTGCCCACTTTTCTTGGTCAGCAATGTCTAAAGCCAGCTGGATGGCCTTTACTTCTGCAAATTGGCTCGATTCACCATCGCCTTCAGCAGTTTCTGTGACTTGTCGTATAGGACTCCATACAGCAGCTTTCCATCTCCAATGCTTGCCTACAATACGACAGGACCCATCAGTGAACAGGGCATATTGCTTCTCATTTTCTGGCAGTTTATTCTACAGTGGGACCTCCTCAGCACGCGTCACCTCCTCCTCTGGTGATATTCCGAAATCTTTGCTTTCTGGCCAGTCCATAATTACTTCCAAGATTCCTGGGCGATTGGGGTTTCCTATCCGAGCCCATTGTGTGATCAGTGCCACCCACTTACTCCACGTAGCATCAAGTGCATGATGTGTACAGGGGACCCTCCCTTTGAACATCCAGCCCCAGCACCAGCAGCCGGGGGTGCAAAGAGGAGCCGTGATTCAGTACCAACCACTTCCAAAGCAGCTCGAACCCCTTCATATGCTGCCAATATCTCTTTTTCAGTTGGATTATAGCGGGCCTCGGATCCTCTGTATCCCCGACTCCAAAACCCTAGGGGTCGACCTCGAGCCTCCCCTGGTGCTTTCTGCCAGAGGCTCCAGGTAGGGCCATTCTCCCTGGCTGCGGTGTAAAGCACATTTTTTACATCTTGCCCTGCCCAGACTGGCCCAAGGGCTACTGCATGAACTATCTCCCGTTTAGTTTGGTCAAAGGCTTGTTGTTGCTCAGGGCCCCATTTGAAATCGTTCTTCTTCCGGGTCACTTGATAGAGAGGACTTACGATCAGACTATAATTTGGAATATGCATTCTCCAAAAACCAACAATGCCTAAGAAAGCTTGTGTTTCCTTTTTGCTAGTTTGTTCTGGAGCTTCACCCTGTTCTAGTGCTGTCTGGATCAGTCCATGCCAAATGGTAGGGCTGTGTTTCCACCCCTGGGGCAGTTGATTCCAAGCGAAAGCAAACTGTGGCATGCACCCTGATGCCAAAGGGATTGAGAAAAATGCATTAGCAATATCAATTGTAGCATACCATTTGGCTGCTTTTGACTCCAGTTCATATTGCAGTTCCAGCATGTCTGGCATGGCAGCACTCAGCGGCGGCGTGACTTCATCCAGGCCACGATAGTCTACTGTTAGTCTCCACTCTCCATTAGAATTTCTTACTAGCCATATGGGACTGTTAAAGGGTGAACGAGTCTTGCTGATCACTCCTTGGCTCTCCAGTCAACAAATCAGCTTAGGGATGGGAATCAGGGAGTCTCGGTTGGTGAGATATTGTTGTCGGTGCACCATTGCAGTAGCAATTGGCACCTGTTGTTCTTCGACCCTCAGCAACCCCACAACAGAAGGGTCCTCTGACAGACCAGGCAAGGTGGACAGCTGTTTAATTTCCTCCATCTCCAAGGCAGCTATACCAAAAGCCCACCAGTACCCTTTTGGGTCCTTGAAATACCCTCTCCTGAGGTAGTCTAGGCCAAGGATGCACGGAGCCTCTGGGCCAGTCACAATGGGGTGCTTTTGCCATTCATTCCCAGTTAGGCTCACTTCAGCCTCCAATACAGTTAGCTGTTGGGATCCCCCTGTCACTCCACAAATACAGATGGGTTCTGCCCCTGTATAGCATGATGGCATTGGGGTACACTGTGCACTGGTGTCTACTAGAGCCTTATATTCCTGTGGGTCTGATGTGCCAGGCCATCGAATCCACACAGTCCAGTAAACCCGGTTGTCCCTTTCCTCCACCTGGCTGGAGGCAGGGCCCCTCTAGTCCTGGTCATAGTATTCATTACCCACTTCTTGTAAATACGAGTCAGGTGCTCCTTCATTAAAATCAGGAGTAAGATCAGCCCTTTTACTCTGTCTGGGGAACTGTCCACTGGAAACCGGAGCAGCAATTTTCCTGGAAGAACCCCCTTTGGTGATTGTTTTTCCTTGCAACTCACGTACCCGCGCCTCTAGGGTCGAGGTAGGTTTTCCATCCCACTTCCTCATGTCCTCTCCGTGGTCACGCAGGTAAAACCATAGGGTGCCCCGTGGTGTGTACCCTCTATATCCTCTCTCTTGAGCAGAGGAACGCTGACTCCTAATAGCTGAGATACTGGCCCGTACAGGTGGGGAGTAGGACCTATCCTCTTTGAATCGTTGGAACTCCCGGGACAGTTTCTCCACAGCCAAGATGAGGGAGGAAGAGATACTTTCTCCATATTCCCAGAGCTGGCTAGCCGCTTCATCCACTGTTGGACCCTCTCCATCTTTCCAGGTCAGTATTGCCAATGAGTTGGCACACGACGATGGTGCATTCCGCACCAACTTCCGCCACATGGGTCGTGTGCACTGGACCTCATCTTGATCTTTGGGTGACCGCTCATCATTCAGGTCACCATAACTCACCTCCAACACGGCTAATTCCCTCAGTTACTGGATACCTTTCTCCATGGTGGTCCATTTGCCTGGGCGATATACAACATCTTCCTTGAAGGGATATCTTTCCTTCATAGCTGACAGGAATCGCCTCCAGAGGCTGAGGGCTTGTGCCCCTTTTCCAATCGCTTTGTCAATGCCCCCTTCCCTAGAAAGGGATCCCAGCTGTTTGGCTTCCTTACCCTCTAATTCCAGGCTACTGGCCCCATTATCCCAGCATCGGAGCAGCCAGGTGACAATGTGGTCGCCTGGACAACGCCTGAAATCTTCGCGCATATCTCGCAGCTCACTCAGGGATAGGGATCAGGTGGTTTCCATCTCATCCACAAGTTCTTCCTCTTCCTCTCCTTGTGATGGCCCTGCTTTTCCATCTTCCCTTTCTGAACAAGCTGACTTTCGCTTCCATGATTTCTTCCAGTGTATAAGGGGGACCGATACCAACAAGGGTTGGTTTCCTGGTTCAACCGCGTTATCTGTCGCAGGGGGGCTGGAGTAGCCACAGTGCCTGTCATTTTGTCGCCAGATCCAGAGACCTTCTCTTCCCCTTGAGGATTCTGAATAGTGTTGAGCAGGGCTCGGTAGGCATGGGCCAGGCCCCAGCACATTGCAGTGATTTGTATCTCCCTAGAATTGCCAGGGTGACAGCATACTTTTTCCAAATATTCTACTAGTTTTTCAGGATTCTGCACTTGTTCAGAGGTGAAGTTCCAAAACACTGGAGGTGCCCACCGACCTCGGCATTTGCCCATGCTATCCCACACACCCTGCCACTCATAACTATCCAGCCTTGGGGCAGATCTCTGGATGATATTCTTAAATTGCTTACTAATCTTGGACAAAAACCGAAACAGTATTCCCAAGCAATACCAATAGATGTATCTTAACTACCCAAGGATGTTCAAGATACTGAAAAGTTATGGTAATGAAGGAGGAAACATCATAGAAGAAGGTAGCAAAGGTGCCATTTTGTATTTCCTCCATAAAAAACCTGTCAGAGGAAGAGGTATAATTGCTAATTGTCTCCATGAGGTGGTACCCGACATACAGTAATGGCTTCAGTACAAAGCCCAAATACCAGATTAAGCTCAAGGAAGGCCACTGTTTTAATAACAAGTCTCCCAGGCAAAACATCACTAATCACTGCAGAGCACAGCAAACTGCAAAAACCAACACCGATCTTTAACATGTACGGCAAAAAAAATGAGCATGGTGCAGATCAGGTAAACCAGTATTGAGAACAGATAAATCAATATCATGACCCACAACTATTAACAGATCTAAATTCCTTAATACACTCTGGTTAATCTGTTATTATCTCAAACCCTTCGAGCCCCACATTGGGCGCCAAAATGACTGTCGTGGTTTAACCCCAGCTGGCAACTAAGCACCACACAGCCGTCTGCTCACCCTCCCCCCTCCCTTTGGTCTCTGAAATACATAATGCCTTTGAACCAACAGGTTTAGGTAATTACTAGTAAGATACAGACCCTTTACCTCTGAGCATCAAGTCTTTTGTCTTCTAACTTTATTTGCTCTTTCATGTCTCATTTTCTGTTAGCTGACCAAATATGGTCCAGTGAATTTTTAGATTCTCAACATTACACAGCACAAATCAATATTCAGAGCTTTCCACCTTGCTTAGTTAGCATCCATGAATAGAAAGTCATGTTGGTACAAGCAAGATCATAGGTGTGAACCAAAGTCCTAAAGTCGTTGTCCAAAATTGAGAGACTGAGGTTAAATATTAAAATTTTAAGACCAGGAAGTTTTTAATTGATAGCTGTGTACCTACTTCAACTATAGGCTACAAAGCAGCAAGAAACCAAATTGATGGCCTGATTAAGAAGTGGAAGGTAGATAGAAGGGATTAAAAAATCTGAGATGAGATAAATGATTTTTTAAAAAAATGATACTGAGGAGGGAGCATTAACACTCCGCAATATGTAGTTATGAATAACTGTGGAGGCTCCATCAAATCCCACTGTTGCTATGGAATTGTTGTGCCATTTATAAAAAGTAATTAGCATTAGCAGCATCATTTAGTATTTCAGTTGGTTGCTATTAACTGTTTACATTAGAAAGCTCTCAAAGTTTATTTACTGCTGCATTTTAATAATTTTTTAATCACACAGAACTACAGTGAAGGTACATTAGTGTGTCCAAGTTAAGAATTTAATACTTGGAGTTATGTGCCACCCACAAGTGAGTGGCCTTTGTAAGCCTCACACCACTTCAGAAGATACTTAGAACTATATTGCATACAGCAAGCCGTGTGGGTTGTACAGTATATTAATTTTCATGTTAACACCCAAAATGCTATCCCAGTTGATGTCTATTTTGGTCCCCATATCAGGGTGGGTATCTGAGCACTGAGTGGAAGTGATACTAATATATTTCCTTTGTCACTTGTGAGCCAAAGTTTTGCAAGACATCAGTTACCTTCAGCCTCCAAAAGAGGATTTGAGCTGAAATCTTTGATTTGATAACACAATAATCCCTAGGGTAGGTACTGAGGTTATTTAAGGGTCATCACTGACCATCTTCTTTCCTTGCTCATGGACACAGTCTTAACTCCACCTAAACGCAGAGTCCACCACTGAACCACATCCAGTAATCCTCCTTCTGACCTCTTGAGCCAAGCACATAACAGATCTCCTAGTAGGGCATAGGTAGATAACCAACTCCAGGTCTCTTCCTTTGCAATACAAATATAGCTAGATGAACAGGCAAGTCAGAGCAATAGAAGTTTAGCCAGTGTTCAGATTTGACCATGCCCTACTCAGACCGCACTAAATACTAAAGCAATAACTTGCAACACGTTCCCTCAGTGATAAATTCATTTTTTACTTCACCACTCGCTATCACTGCCAATATACAAAATTCAGAAAAGAAGTAATTTACAAAACAGATATGAAGCACATGGCAGTGTGTTTCCTTTGATCCATGCCTTTCCTTACTCATACACAGCCCTTTAATCTAGAGAAATTTTAAAAAGTCTACAATTACTATGCTCTTAATTGTTAGGCAGAACCAGAGGAAATAAGAGTTGCTGCAGCAGATTATTTTAATCACTAAGTTTCCATTTTGCCATACCCTCTAAACCGCTTGGGAGAGTACATGGGTATTAAAGGATGCAGTCTTATAGATGAAGCCCTTGTGAAAAATGCCATCTCAGCTGAGATGGGTTATGAAAACAGGAACAGCTGAGCAGAGAAGCAGCCAATCCCATATGGACAGTGGCTAAATCCTCTAAGTTGAGTGAGCCACATCTAGGGAGTACAAGTTAACCTGCTGGTATCATTTGCAAAGTAACCTAAGTCCCTGAAGAAAGTCTCTTCCATGGGGAGTCTGTGGGGCTGACACAGGTTTTTAAGTCGCATACTTCTGGAATTTTCCCCTTAAGTTCATTTGGTCCTTCACCTGCTTGAGGGGGTCTGCCAACAAAAGCCAAAAGGTGTAATTTATCACTGTGCAAGGGAGACGTGGCCTCCCCTTTGCATGGAGCTATGCCAAGATTTAACAGTTCACTTCACATAGCCCAGAAGTGAGACAGAGTATGGTGCCAACATACAACACAACCATCCTACACTTCAGTACTCAAGCCATTACTAGGATCCTGAAACATCCAGTTTCCCTGGCATGAAGTAAAGCTTAAAGATACTAAGGGCTATCAAAACACAGACTGCAAAACTGATGAATTAAACCTGGCTTCAAAAAGGTAAAAACAGTAGTTGAGCATTACCAAATACACACCCTTTCAGAACAGCAGAAGAGCTTTCTTTTTTTTTTTTTTACCCAAGGCCACGGATTTATTTTTAGAAAACGGGCCAAAAATCTTTACTACTGCAAGTGAGCAAAATGCCATTAGCGTCTCTGAAACTTGCTCATTTATATGACCAGAAAGTTTGCCTCTGTGTTCTTTCAGAGCTTAATACTCTGAAAAGTAGTGAGGATTTCCTTCCATTCAAAACATGCTCAGCATCTTTATATAAAGCTGCTCTGCCACAGCCAATATTATAGTAAACATCTGCATTGGGTTTACATGGCAAGGTTTTGGTAGCAGGGGGGGCTGCAGGGGTGGCCTGTATAAGAAGAGATCAGGGGCTGCCCCTGTGCCAGACAGAGGCGGTTTCAGCCATCTCCAAAACGGACCCACCACTGGCCAAATCTGAGCTAATCAGCGATGTTGGTAGCGCCTCTGTGATAACATTTAAGAAAGGGCAAAAAAATGCTGTGCAGCAGCTGTGAGAGAGAGGAGTGAGAAAATATGTGAGAGAAACAACCCTGCAGACACCAAGGTCAGTGAAGAAGGAGGGGAAGGAGGTGCTCCAGGCACCTGAGCAGAGATTCCCCTGCAGCCTGTGGTGAAGACCATAGTGAAGCAGGTTGTCCCCCTGCAGCCCATGGAGAGGGCCATGATGGAGCAGGTAGATATGCCCTGAAGGAAGCTGCAGCCTGTGGAGAACCCACACTGGAGCAGGCTCCTGGAAGGAACTGTGGCCTGTGGTGAGGAGCCCACGCTGGAGCAGTCTGTCCCTGATGGACTCTACCCCGCAGAAAGGACCCATGCTGGAACAGTTCTTGAAGGACTGTATCCCATGGGAGGGACCCCACACTAGAGCAGGGAAAGAGTATAAGGAGGAAGGAGCAGTAGAGACGAAGTGTTACAGACTGACCGCAACCCCTATTCCCCATCCCCCCTGTGCCGCTTGGGTTGGGGAGGAGGTAGAGAATGAAGGAGTGAAGGTGAACCTGGGAAGAAGTGGGTGGTGGTGTTTGAGGTTGGGTTTTATTTATTTATTTTAAAAGTTTTGGGTTTTGTTTCCTCACTGTCCTACTCTACTTTTAATTGGCAATAAATTATATTAATCTTCCCCAAGTAGAATCTGTTTTGCCCATGACTGTAATTGGTAAGCAATCTCCTTGTCCTTATCTTGATCCATGAGCTTTTCCACCTTATTTTCTCCCCCTGTCCTGTTGAGGAGAGGGAGTGAGAGAGCAGCTAGGTGGGGATCTGGCAGCCGGCCAAGGTTAACCTACCACAGCATCTATAATGAAGGTGACTGTCACATAACTAAGAAACTTATGTGCTGTAGCGCTGGATCAGAAAGTCTGATTCAAGAAGCTCATAAATAAAAGCAATACAGCAATCTTGGAATATCGGTCACCGACAGCTTCTCCTCAAGGTGATCTGTTTACCAAAAGTGTATTCCACTTTCCAAAGGTTGCTGCCTTTCTAAAAACCAAGATTTTCCACAAGACTTGCTCTTCTGCTCCCTGCCTTTTTCTTCCTTGGGCTTTCCGCCATTAATTGCCGGCCCTTTCACACCAGGGCTATTGGAGGAGCTGAGCTGGGCTCTCCCTTGAGGACTCAGGAAGCCCACGGGGGTGCGGGAGGACTAGCCACGCCCCGCTGCCGCAGCCCTTGCCCAGGGCAGCCGGCCCCACTCTCACACCCCGCGGTGGCAGGCGGCCTGCTCACCGGCCGCTGGCCTGGCAGACACCGCACCCGACCAAGCTGCGCTACTTTAGACAACCCCGAGGGCTCTCGGCCAGGTTTACGGCGCCACCGACGTAGGACTCACATGGGACCCCCCTCCACAGGCTCCCCACCCGAAGTGTGGGAGGGGAAATAAGTGATATTGCGGCAAACGATCCCCACAGGGTTCACCTGAGGACAAGCAGCTCCCTCGAGCCCCACCGCCGCCCCCCCCCCCGCGCGCCCGCGGCTTGCCTGTGTGCACTCGGTAGTGGGCTTTCAAGTGGGAGGACTTCCCGTAAACCTTGCCGCAGCCGCTGTAGGGGCACTTGTGCCGCTTCTCAGCCCCCAACTTCCCCTTGGGGGGCACGGCGTCGCGCAGGTGGGGGGGCTGCCCCGGCGCCGAGTTGCGTGCCGGGCTCGACCCCGGCTCTGTGGTCGCGTCACTGTCAGAGCCCACGTCCTCGTCCGGGCTCTCCACGTTGCCGCTGCAGACGGAAGGGACGGGCAGGGGCTGGTACTTGTTCAGCTCCAGGAGGCTCTTGGCTATGGTCACCAAGGTGCAGTAGTCCTTCCAAGCGTCACGGGGATCGCACAGCTCCTTTCCCACCTGCTCCTCGCCCGCCACTTTCAGCCGTGCCGCCTCAGGCACGGCAGAGCGGTTGGAGATGGACACCAGGCACTGGGCAGCCACGAAGTCCATGTAGGCAACGGCCGACATGGTACGGGAGCAGCCCTGCCGCGCACAGTCCCACTCCCGCTGCCGGCTGTGCTTCACCAAGTCCCCGGGCGGCGCGGAGCACCTCAGTACACTCTCTTAGGGCCTGCCGCGCTGTCGCGCCAGGTGCTGCAAGCCATGGTCCACCAACCGCTGGAGGGTCGGTCCGATATTGGGCAGTGTGCCGCTGGGACGAGGCTCAGAGACACAGCTGCCGGAGCCGACCTGGAGTAGTTCACTGGGGCATATTTAATAAAAGAAAACGTGAGGGGAAAAAAATTTCAAATTGCCCCCAGGGCTCGTCTTTCACACCCCCCCACCCCCCCCAAGGCAATATTCAGCAGACGGAGAGCAGTGCTGAGGAACAGCGCTTCGTCGGCCTGGGTCTGGCAACAGCGGCGGACGCCGAGGCGCGGCCGCTAGTAGAGAGGAAACTGCTGGCTGCCCCGCGCACTCCTGTTCAGGAACGGCCGCACCGAATCCCATCACGTTAGGTTCGCAGCCCCCCCCCCCCCCCCCCCATCGGCCAACAGACAGCACAAGTCAACTCTGTTTACCTTCTTGCCTCTTTCACTCAGATGAGCCTTTTTGTATGGAGGGTGTGTCCACCAGGCGGCAGACCCACCAATCCCTGTGCTCTCTCCCCAGACCGCGTGCTACTCTGGGTGCCTTGGCGCGCCCGTTTAAAAGGGCCATGATGCAAGGGGAGCGAGAGGAGGGGGATCCACATCTTCTTCGCGGCTCCCTCCCCGAGGCTCGATTCGCACCACCGACCCCGCGCCCTCCTACGTGAGGGGCGCGCGGTCCTGCCGGCAGGCTGCGGGGGACCGCCGGCGCCGCGCGGCATCGAGAGGGTTAAATGTCTCGCTAGAAGTCCTACAGTCCCAGCAACCAGCTGGCTAATGAAAAGTGAGCCGGCTGATGTCACTGGCAAGGGCTCGGCTAATCAGAGCGAGGTTCCGAAGGGTGTGCAATACTTGTAAACCCGGTGGGCCGGCCATGGCCCTGCGGACCAAGCGGCTCGCTCAGGTGCTCCAAAACCTCCAGCCGACTCTTCTGTAAAACTAGCAGGCCTTCTCTCGACCCAATACAAGAAAGCACAAGTTTAGGGCAATGTAAAATTACTTAATGAGTAACTTTTGTATGCATTCATATGTGTGTTTTTAGTCGACTTCCCGACTTTCCATCTGGAGGAATCTCATTGAGTCTCATTTCTCCCTGCCAGGAAAAAAGCAGCCATGCCACAGGCAGCTCTGTAGCTCCTCGAGGAAACAAGGTCAGCACAAGTTTTTTGAATGAACCTCCTGCTGCACACACATTCCCTCACAGAGAGCTGCAAGAAACTGCTCAGGTCACTGTGCAGTGGATATGAAGTAAAAACAGGTTCATGGTGCACGGGCCATTCCCTGGCACCCTTTGACACACCTAAATCTTATGTAAAGGATCAAAAGTCACACATAATATCATCACTGGGAGAGAGGAGGAGGGCTCCAGTCTATTGCCAGTATAGTAGGGTTGGGCAGAGTGGACTACTTCCTCTGTTACAGAGGAGGTAAAAAACTAAACAACCTCAATAGTCTCCACAAGTCTGTTGTGGGTAAAGTTTCTTCCTGGACAAATTGTTGGTAACTGGTTCAACCCAAAGTGCATGGGAAAAACTACAAATCGGGTATCTGAGGAATATTTTAATGCACTTTTGCACCCTATCTTGCATCCCTCTTCTAGTTCTATGCTTCGCAGGAATAAAAGAAACTTCCCTCCCGCCAATGCCATTTCACATATCTCCCTTTCAAAACCCCCAAGCCCAAGAAGTCAAGTTTTGCAACAATGCAGAAAAAAAGGTACTTCCTGGGCCCTGCAAACAATCAGAAAAAAAAAAAGAAAAAAAAAAAAGTGTAGGACTTTAATATAGATTAAGTGCAAGAAACGGGAATCCAGTTTCCTTTCAAAGCCCCTTAAAGAAATTCAAACGCTTGGTAACATGGCTTATTTCAGAGAAGTGTAAGAAAGCCAGTGGCAAAATAGTATGCCTTTAGGTATATGCTTATTTGTAATACCTGTTTTGAAGGTCAGAGCATCATCCATTGAAATAAGAGCCGAGAGCACTCCTTGACACTGAGAACTCAGCAGTCGTTGTCCAGTCTCAATCTGTCTAGTCATGCATTCATCTTCATCTTGTTTTTTATGGTTGTCAAAATGTTTAAGTGTCTTGAGGGGATCTGAACAACTCAACAGATAACAAAACAAATCAAGGGTTGTTTACTGGGATTTTCAGGACTCAGACATTAAACTAGTCTTTTCTGTCTGTTTGTGAGATTCTGCATGCCATTAAAGTTATCACCTGCCTTTGCTACTGTGTGGTAGGCAGCCAAACTCCCACCCAGCTGCTCTCTCCCTCCTCCTCTTCAACAACACAGGGGGAGAAAATAGGATGAAAAAGCTTGTGGGTTGAGACAAAGACTGGGAGATTGCTTACCAGATACTATCACAGGCAAAACTGACTTGATTTAGGGAAAATTAATTTAATTTATTGCCAACTAAAATAGATTTGGATAGTAAAAAACAAAGACAAAAAAAATTAAAACACCACCTTCCCCCCACCCTCCCTTTCCCAGGCTCAACTTCATTCCCAACTCCTCTATCCACCCCACGGTGCAGGGGGGATGGGGGATTATGGTCAGTATATAACAGTTCCTCTCTGTTGCTCCTTCCTCCTCACATTTTTCCCCTTCTCCAGTGTGGGTCCTCTCCATGGGCTGCAGTCCAGCCAGGAACAATCTGCTCCAGCGTGGATTCTCCATGGGCCACAATTCCTTCAGGAAATATCCAACTGCTCTACCGTCGTCTCTTCCACAGGCTGCAGGGGAATATCTGCTCCAGTGCCACGGAGTACCTCCTCCCCCTCCTTCTTCTCTGACCTTGGTGTTCACACTGCTGTTTCTCACTCTCTCCCCATCTCTCTTCCTCTGCCTGTGTGGTGTTTTTTGCCCTTTCTTAAATATGTTTTCACAGAGGCACCACCAACTTTTCTGATTGGCTCATCTTTGGCCTGCAGTGGGTCTACTGTGGACTCAGCTCTGTCCAGCACAGGGCAGCTCCTGACCTCTTCTCACAGAGGCCACCCCTGCAGCCCCCCCCAACCTTGCCACATACACCCAATACAATACTGTTACTCAGTAGCATTATTCAGTTCACTTTTTATCCTGTCTTTCTGAGGAAACAAAGTGTATGTTGCCATGCTATCTGTCCACCTGTCTTTCTGTTTATTTGGCTCATAATACCTCTGAGCCCATTATCCAGTTTCAAGTGAATTTCATATTGAAGATATGAACTTCCTTCAAATTTAGTGAAAATAGGTGTTAAGCAGAGAAGAGAGAAACCCCTTTAGTACCTTCACTGAGAACGTAGTTGAAGTATGAGCTTGCTCTTTGTTAGACATTCAGATATCTTGACAAGAGCCCACACTTTGAACATACACCATAGGAGACCAGGATTCCTTGGTTCCACTGCTCAGGGGACTTTCATTATCTTATAAAATGTTATTACTACTTTGTTGCCAATATAAGCCACAGTTAGCAAACAAAAGTAAGGTTGGTTAAAGTAGTTTTCTATCATCCAGAAAAGCTACCTTCTCTACCCAAATAACATATCCTTCACCTCCATCCATTCTGGCAAATATATAGAGCTTATAGTGTGCTGTCAGGGTTAACTGACTTTGACTCTATAAGAGTAGAAGGAAAAATGATTTTCTGGACCAAGTACTATTAAAAAAAAAGGGAAGGAACTTGCTATCATCCATAAACCATGAATACCAAGACATGAAGTATGTTAGTTTGTGTATTTTTCTGTTTCTCAAGTGTCAGGAAAGAGCATAATGGGAAATTATTTGCATAGGCGTTTATAAAGCATTAATCAAAGTAAAACCAGGGTGCCTCTAAAATCTTTGTATAGATATAAAAGTACTCCTGTCAGACAGAGGAGTTTTACTCTTCTTTTATCAGTGGTGAATTGAGGCCCAGCAAGACTGAGCTATCCATAACCCAAGGTCACTAAGGCCTTATAACAGGCAAAGAATCAATCAAACCTCAGTTTCCTCAGTTTCCACTGCTTCAACCACAGACCATCCTTCCTTGCAAAAATAGACAGGACCCAAACTGTAAAGAGCTTTATAGATTGCTTTTACTCTCTTTAATGGAATATGGAAATAATAAGGAAGTGAGTAAAGAATATGAAACAGCATTGCTTTCTTCCCACAAGAAATAAAAATAAGTAGATGTCAGCCATTTTGTACACTAGCTCACTAAATGTCTAGTTACAACCCCACGCAATAATAATCCTTTGTTATGGATAATTGGTGTAAGGCTGAAATCATTTAGCATATCAGCTGGGGGAAAAAACCTAAAACAAATGAACTAGTGGTTCCATCTGTTACTGAATGATCTGTAAGTTGATGAAAATCAAATAGAAAACATGAATAGAACAATTTGTCTAACAAGGCAGCCATCAAGGGATGAAGGCCAGTTTTACCCTGTTCTTTGAGCATTTTTCCCAACCGATCCTGCATCTGTTGGTCTCCAGTGCTTACAAGGCACTAGGCAGAATAACAGGCCCTGTTATCCAGATCTGACCAGAAGGGGGTACAGAATGGGTTGTTGTTCATGTACCACTAATACTGTAAATAAATATGGTATGTTCTCTGTAGTACCAGTGGCTAAAACCTTCTCTTTCCTTAAGAGGGGCAATAACATTTTCCACTGAGAGCTGACCCCCTGGTTCATTAAATTGGATATAAGGAATGTAGTTTCAAGTTGCAGTTTCGTCAGCTTTTTAATAACACTTCCAGAACTTCTTTGGCTGACACTGTCCAAAACTTGCTAATAGGAAATGTCATAGTCTGTCTTTTACTGACATGAAAATGACTTCCCAGAGGCTGACTTGCTGAATCCAAATCTAATTGTCATGTTAATAAATACTCAGATATATACCTAGAAGAGACAACTCTGATTTCATTGGACTGTCAAACAGAAGGAGCTGTTCTGGTGAAAAGGATTTCACAGATGCTGTGCTGGTAGAGAAGAACTAAAAGCATTTTTCTTCCTAAGAAGCTATTTGGAGAGAGGTAGGGAATCATTAAGTTTAACTTTGATGCACAGCAGGGTAACACAACAAATTCAGTTCTTGGGATCAAATGTAACATGTAAACTGAGTCAGCTTGAGGTAATAGTGCTGGTGATGATGGGATACAGAGGAGAAACATACTCAAAAACTTCAGACTGATGGCTTGGGACCACTAATAACTAAAATTATCACACTGTCTAGGCATAGCAGGATTGAGTTCATTCTCTTTCTCATTATCCCTTGCCTTTCTTCTCTCTTTGTTCCACTATCTGTTACTACATCTAGCAGTACCTCACATCTAACCTCACTACTGCAGAAATATTTTTCCTGCAGAAAACTGTAGTTGAATCATAGATTGCCATAATTATTCTTTGGGAATTATGTTATCTTGAGATATTTGGGACAAAGTCATGTTTCTCTTAAGGCTTTTTTAGGTTTTCTGCAGGCTCAGAAAAATTACTCCATATTAATTTATACTGTTCAGGGAGGGAAGTGTTAATAAGCAAAAAAAACCCCAACAAACCTTTTTTTATCTGTTAGCTTGTTTGGTTTTAAGCTAACTCTTGGCATCTAGTTTAAAGGCTAGAAAATAATCTCTGATAAATTCCATAATGATGGAGCTTTGCTGAGCTTTTAAAAATAATTTCAGTATGCCTCCAAAAATACATTCCCTATTAAGGAAAAAATAATGTATTTCATTTTGATATATGTAGTAGTCCAAAGCTCTGAGACTCCAAACTGACTAGGTCCAAACATCACTTACTAAGTGATGTTAGCAGAATTTGATACTTTGAGATGGTTTCAAAATGACCACAATTACTTTCTAAACAACATTTTATACACACAGTGGAATGGGATTAAGCTTGTAAACTCCTTTGTCTCCAGATGATCACGGATGGGGCCATAACCTGGATTTGACTGTAGTGGTGATAATATTTGGATTTTATTTCAGAACAACCATTTAATCAATAGCTCAGTTTTTAATTAATAACAACACTAATTTTTGCAATATTTAGACTATATTTGGATGATCAAGGATGATTATCATAGCTTGTAGAGATAATAGTTTAAACCCAATACAGCACTTTGATAAAAAAGAAAGATGGGGCACTTTCAGGACCAAGTGGCACTCGCTTGTCAAAGTCTAGAGTCCAAATTCAACTTGCTGTTTATGGCCTCAAACCAGCTTCTCATTGGCAGGTGTTTGCCTTCTACACTGGCCACACATATAGGAATATAGCATAACTGGCAGCTCCTCCTCAGGAGCAGCTACTTTGTTCATATCAGGTTTGAGGTCATTAGCAGAAGTTTTTGAGGAGGCTGCTTGTTCTCTGACCCAGAGGAAATGCACATTAATAGGAGCCATCTGTTACAGAGGGCATAAAAGAGAAAGATGGTGACCCCCAAGATGAATGAGAAAAGAATGGATTAGGACTCAGATCACAGCAAGAGAGTCAAGCTTCAATGGCTAACAGGGAGACATCACAGGGGTGCAGCAAAGAGGGAAATGAAAAGTGAGATTCAGGCACATGTAAGAAGGAGAAGAACAAGTTTGCTTGTTCACATACGTGAAGGAAAAGGTAATCCTATATGTGGTACCTATGTTTTTCCTATAAGAAAGATGTGTACAGGTTCTGTGAAAGAGGAGAGGTCATGATGGGAGCAGAGTTCTTTTCTTTATTATTTTTGAGAATTTAAAAAATGTTTTCTATTTGCAAAACCAGAAGTTTTTCTTCAGAGTAAAAAACAAACTAGCCCTCCTTCTCTCCACCGCCCCCCCGCCCAATCTCCTACATTCTGATCCTGAACTTAATGTTACCCTAAAAAGTTGCAACTTTTTTGCTTGGAGAAAAAGCACAGTACACAAGTACCTGGCAAGAATGCTTGAAGATACTTGCAGTCTACATGAGCACTGAAGATTTTGTGCTCCAAAGGCCTCTTCATGTAAGTGACCTTAGTGCTGCTGTGACTGAGAAGCCTTTTCTTCAACCAACAAATGAGTGTATAAAGGCATACAGGAGTCAGTCATTTTACTTCAAACTTTGTTCAGTTGCTCCCCTGGGCTCTTTTACAGAGTGCAGAAGTTTCTTCTCTGCTGGTGCCTTCCCACTAAAGATAAAATACAGAAATCCCTTTTGCTCCTGTATTAATATTTGCTAATGCTTTGAACACCAGAAGTTTCAACTATTATTTCAGTTTCTGCTTTGACTTTTTTCATTCTCCAAAGCCCTTGAAATTATGTTTAATATAAGTTCAATATGATTTGACAAGTCAGTGAGAAATGACCAATGGCAAGAAGGCTGGAAATTGCTAAAATAATATGCTGGCATAAATGACCTATTTGCTGATCTGTATTCTTAACATTTGTGACAATGCTGAAAATTTGTTACATGTTATTGATAGTATGGCAGCATTACAAAATAGCATTCAACAGTCATATAAATATGAACACATCATAAAATATTTTACATGTACATAGTATCTTTCATACCAATGTGTTGCACAGGTTCTCTGCATACATCACCAGTGAAATATGGCTACCTCTTCCACACAGCAACAGCAACTACCCACTGCAAAGCCTAGTGCAATAAGAAGGAAGCATTTTAACCTTTTGAAGAAATGCCTCTGTCACTGAAAACGAGACAGACAAGAAGTTGCTTTAGAAAATCATCTGAAGTAACAGAAGCCTTCAAATTTGATTTTTCTAGACCAGAAGCAGAAAATGAGAGTCAGCACAGCTGATTGCTAAATAAATTCTTGCAAGATAAAGTATGATGTAACCAGTTTTTACATTAGCAAACTGACCTTCCATTTTCAAAGCACACAGTAGAAGGCTACTGATGGAAAACACATCTGGCCTTAAAATCCAGGACCATGAGGATTAAAGATCTGTGTGCAGCTGCAGGGCTATGATCTTGTTGGAATCACGGAGGCATGGTGGGATGGCTGGAGTGTTGCAGTGGATGGATACAGGCTCTTCAGGAAGGACAGGCTGGGAAGATGAGGAGGGGAAGTTGCCCTTTATGTGAGAGAGCAGCTGGAATGCATGGAGCTCTGCCTGGGGATGGATGGTGAGCCTACTGAGAGTTTATGGGTAAGGACTGAAGAGAAGACTGGTAAGGGTGGCATTGTAGTGGATGTCTGCTATAGGAAGGAAGAACAGGCGGATGAGGCCCTCTACAGACAGATAGGAGCAGCTGTGCGTTCGCAGGCCCTGGTCCTCATGGGGGACTTGAACCACCCGGATACCTGCTGGAGGGACAACACAGCAGGGCATAAGCAATCCAGGAGGTTCCTGGAGTGTGTTGATGACAACTTCCTGACTCCAATGATAGAGGAAACAATGAAGAGACGTGGTCTGCTGGACCACATACTCACCAACAAGGAGGGGCTTATTGGGGATGTGAAGGTCAAAGGCAGCCTTGGCTGCCTTGGCTGCATCTCAGTGACCATGAGATGTTGCAGTTCAGGATCCTGAGGGCAGGGAGGAGGGTAAAAAGCAGGCTCACAACCCTGGACTTCAGGAGAGCAGACTTTGGCCTCTTCAGGGACCTGCTTGGAAGAGTCCTGTGGGATAAGGCCCTGGAGGGAAGAGGGGCCCAAGAAAGCTGGTTAATATTCAAGGATCACCTCCTCCAAGCTCAAAAGTGGTCCATTCCAATGAATAGGAAGTCAGGCAAAAATGCCAGGAGGCCTGCATGGATGAACAAGGAGCTCCTGGCAACACTCAAACACAAAAAGGAAGAATACAGAAGGTGAAAGCAGAGACAGGTAAGCTGGGAGGAATACAGAAACATTGTCCAAGCATCCAGGAATGAGGTTAGGAAATCCAAAGCCTACTTGGAATTGAATCTGGCCAGGGATGTCAAGGACAAATAGAAGGGCTTCTGTAAGTACATAAGTGACAAAAGGAAGACTAGGGAGAATGTGGGCCTGCTGCTGAATGAGATGGGGGACCTGGTGACACAGGACATGGAAAAGGCTGAGGTACTGAATGTCTCCTTCGCCTCAGTCTTTACTAGCAAGACTGGCCTTCAGGAATCCCAGGTCCCAGAGCCCAGGGGGAAAGTCTGGAGCAAGGAAGATGTGCCAAACTGGACATACGTAAGTCCATGGGCCCTGATGGGATGCACCCGCGAGTGCTGAGGGAGCTGGCAGATGCCATTGCAAGGCCACATTTAATAATCTTTGATCGATCATGGTGATTGGGAGAGGTGCCTGAGGACTGGAGGAAAGCAAATGTCCCTCCAATCTTCAAGAAGGACAAGAAGGAGGACCCAGGGAACTACAAACCGGTCAGCCTCACCTCGATCCCTGGGAAAGTGATGGAGCAGCTAATCCAGGCACATGGAGGACAAGGAAGTCATCAGGAGTGGTCAGCATGGATTCACCAAGGGGAAGTCATGCTTGATCAACTTGATAACCTTCTATGATGAAATGACTGGCCTGGTGGTTGAGGGGAGAGCAGTGGATATAGTCTACCTAGACTTCAGGAAGGCCTTTGACACTGTCTCCCATAAGATCCTCATAGAGAAGTTGATGAAGTATGGGCTGGATGAGCAGACAGTGAGGTGGACTGAAAACTGGCTGAACGGCCAGGCCCAGAGGGTGGTGATCAGAGGAGCAAAGTCTAGTTGGAGGCCGGTAACTAGAGGTGTACCCGATGGATCAATACTGGGTCCAGTCCTGTTCAACATCTTCATTAATGATCTGGATGATGGGGCAGAGTGTACCCTCAGCAAGTTTGCTGATGACACAAAAGTGGGAGGAGTGGCTGATATGGCAGAAGGTGGTGCTGCCATCTAGAGGGACTTCAACAGGCTGGAGAAATGGGCTGACAGGAACTTCATGAAGTTCAACAAGGGGAAGGGCAAAGTCCTGCCCCTGGGGAGGAACAACCCCATGCACCGATATATGCTGGTGCCACCCATCTGGAAAGCAGCTTTGCAGAAAAGGACCTGAGGGTCCTGGTGGACACCAGGTTGAACATGAGCCAGCAATGTGCCCTTGCGGCAAAGGCGGCTAATGGTATCCTGGGCTTCATTAGGAGGACTGTTGCCAGCAGGTCGAGGGAGGTGATCCTTTCACCTCTGCTCAGCACTGGTGAGGCCACACCTGGAGTCCTGTGTCCTGATCTGGGCTCCCCAGTACAAGAGAGACATGGACATACTGGAGAGAGTCCAACGAAGGGCCATGAAAATGATTAAGGGACTGGAGCATCTCTCCTATGAGGAAAGGCTGAGAGAGCTGGGACTGTTTAGCCTAGAGAAGAGAAGGCTCATGGGGTATCTCATCAATGTGTACAAATATCTGAAGGGAGGGTGCAAAGAGGACAGAGCCAGGCTCTTTTCAGTGGTGCCCAGTGACAGGACAAGAGGCACTGGGCACAAGCTGAAACACAGGAGGTTCCATCTGAACATAAGAAAACACTTTTTGATTTTGAGGGTGACTGGGCACTGGCACAGGTTGCCCAGAGAGGTTGTGGATTCTACCCCCTTGGAGATATTAAAAAGCCGTCTTGATATGGTCCTGGGCAATCTGCTTTAGGTGGCCCTGCTTGAGCAGTGGGATTGGACCAGATGACATCCAGAGGTCCCTTCCAACCTCAACCATTCCATGATTCTGTGAGCAAAATCAAATTCAACTTTCTGGAAGAACAAGTGTTATATATAGATACACAGTCATATCAGAGAGCATGTTCCCTTCCTGTTTACTACTCAGCATGGCAAACTGTGCTATTTTGAGCATTAGCATTTTTCTCTTTTTACATTTAACTTTTTCTACTGTAATTCCATACATATTCTGCACTACAGTATTATTCACAGGTCTTGGTCTTGAGCTCTTTCTAGTATCTCCTGAATCACAGCTAATGTCCTTAACTGTGACCAATTCTGTTGATTTGGAACCTCAGAAACCAGAATGACTCCTCCCTCCCTGGGGCTTACCTATTCATGTGATAAGTACCCAAGGAATGTCTATGCTTCAATTAAATTATAGCCAAGTGGGTGAACAGATCTAGATTTAAGCTTGTTTTGGATACTGGTAGCAGTGTAGGCATGGCAGCACTGAACTCAGCGTGGGTTAGCTGCTTGAGTATGTACTCAGGATCCCAGATGGATTTTACAGCCTGCATCAGACACTATCTTTCAGTGCTTATATGGGTGTGTGAGCTTCAAGTTCATAAATAGAAATTTAGAGTAAAGTTAATTTGGAAATGTCTACCTTTGACTGCAGTAAAGACATCCAATGAATAATAAATTCACAACAAAGCCAGCAGACAATATACATGGAGAATGTGGACTGGGAATCACTTTATGGTTAGGTTTAAAGGACATAATTTCTTTTCATTCAGTGATTCACACCATTTTTATAAAGTGATCAAAAAAACATTCATCCTCCTGCTTCCTCAAGATTGTACTACGATGCTAACTGAAAATAGTTTTTTGTCATTTCTATCACACAACATTGGCTCATCAGGTAAGTTTGTTATGTGCCTTTGCATGTAAGGCCTTTGAAACTTCCTGATATCTACTTGATAGTAAGAATCAATATCTGACAGCACTATGGTTTCAATGGAAGGCCGTCACTGGGAAGGGGTGCTGCAACACAGTCTATCAATCAACATTGTCACCAGTTCACCCCATCAGATGGGTTGTGTAAATTACACAGACAAGGTGTTGAAATGTTTAATTAAAAAAATAGTAGAGGGATTGAAATTCAGTGAGTTAAAGTATAATTCATGATGTGTTTTGAATAAGGAGTGAGGTCTTTTAAGCCTTCTACTTTTCCAAGTGTGAAGGAAACTACTGTTACTAGGATATCACTGCATAAAGTACAATGGAGCATGTACACAATTCTACAGCCAGCTTTCCGTTGACTATTATTAAGTTCATTAAGTGGAGATGGCAATAAAATGGCAGAACTGTTGCTTATACTGGTTTCCCACCAGTGACCATCCTCCAGGATCTCTGCTCAGCCTATTTTATGTGTTAATCTAGACAGGTATCTCTAGCCTTGCAATCATATTAGCTCCTGTTGGCTGACCCTAGAGTTTTTCTTCCCTGATCACTACGCTTAAATATAACTTTTCTTTCTCTACTTTTGGAACCAACTCCAGATTGCCATATTGGTCTGCATGTTTTCCAGCAGTGGCTTTCCCCAGCATTGATGCACCCCCCTCTCCCTTCCCCCAGGAAAAATCCCAAGAAAAGTGATTTGCTTTTCAACGTGATTTTTTTTTTTTTCCTCTGCACATGGTCTCCTGGAAGAACGAGGTTGAACGGCCATAGGTGCAGGCACAGGGGGCCAGGTAGAAGTGTCGGGGTTGCCCCGGGGAAGCGATGGGACCGTGCAGGCAGCGTTGCTCCCACTGCTCCGGCCTGCGGGGCGGCCCCCCCGGCGTGGCGTGGCACCATCCCTCACTGAGGGGTACATGGGGTGCAGGCGAAGCCGGGGACGGCTCGGAACCGTGGCATCGCCACTTTAAGACCGTGGCGCAGGCAGCGGGAGGGAAAGGAGAGGAGAGGAGAGGAGAGGAGAGGAGAGGAGAGGAGAGGAGAGGAGAGGAGAAGGAGCTGGGTTCATCCGAGGACACGTTCTCTGTTCTCAGAAATCCCTTCGCTGCGGCAACATTGAGTTCCCGTTACTGCAGTTAAACAAACTGCCCTAGATTGAGGACTGCTGGGCCCGTCCCCCGCCTGTGCGCCAGACCCACGTGAGCCGCACTGAAATCAGCACTCCCCTCCCCCGGCGGGCAGCGGGGGTGGTTAGGCTCTGGGTTTCGAGTTGCCCTTGGGGCTTCTGTCACCCGGCACCAATGTGGAACCACCGTGGCGTGGCCCCTTTGGGTTTGCTTTTGTTTTTTTTCTTCTTTTGAGGGGAGCTCCCTGCAAATCCACAGCATAATCCTTTTTAACCCTCTCAGCCGCACGGTAGCCATTGGACTGTTATCATCGAAGACGGAGCTCAGTGATTGGCAGGCTGCAGGAACATGTTTGGTGGTGGGTTATAATAACCTCTTTCGAGAGTGGGAGAGTTTAAAACGCACGTGCACCACGGTGCTCACTAAATAAACGACAGGCTGCTGTGAATTTATAGAGCTATGGCAATACGTGTTTAGAAAAAAACAGAGATCGCTGCCCCCATACTTCTTTAAAAAACAATAGCCACCATTGCAGCCTGCATATGAGCGACACACATTTGCAGGAATCTTTCTTTTTTTAATCATGCCTCTTCCCCTAGCCTGTAGCGGTTACCCGTGAGTCAGATTTATGCGTTTCCTGTGGCTGTTTGCTTGAACACTTTGTTCTACTTTCTCCCCACGCTGCTCTAGCCCCGCCCCGCCAAAAGAGAAAGAGTTCTCTCACCCCCCGATAGCCCAACCAGATGTCTCCCATTCCCCCTTCTTCCCGCCCGCCGCCTCCATTTTATACCCCCACGCCCTCCCCCACAATGTCACGGGGACCGTAGCGGCTTCCGCTAACGTGTCCGCCCCCACCCCTCCGTGTGGGTATGGTTCCGCTGCGGTACCAATCACTGTCCTGGCATGCATGGGGTTGCCGCCGCCCGCCCTCAGCAGCAGCTCGGCCCTCTTCAGGCCACCCTCTGAGGGAGTCTGCGGAGGAAGGGGGCAAGGGCAGCTAGGGAGGGGGGTGATGCTGCCCGAAGCCGGCAGCCTAGCTTCCTCCTTTGCTTACTCCCTCTTCCATCCTCCTCTCCTGTGACAGATGGGGCTTCCCCGTCGCCAACGGCTGGCGGCCATGAGGTGTCTCCTCAGCCACCTGTGGCAGTGGTGGGCTTGGCATGCCGAGGTTTTACGCAGGGCCCTGGGTGAAATTTCACCTGGGAGTTTTCAGCATTGCCACCAGGGTTTGTGGGAACCTCTCTGTTCGCCTCATGCACCCAGGGCTCCTCTCTCCAACAGTGTGTTGTGTCAGTGTTGATTAAATCGCTTTAAAAGATACAGAGTGTCAGTTTTTCACACAAAACGGTATGTCTCATTCCTAAGCCAAACACCATGTTACAGCTTTTGATTCAGGAAGTTACAGCCAATATATAAAATCTTGCAAGCTGAGAGCTTCACAATTGGATATTTCTGTGATACAAGCTGATTATTTTAAAGTCATTTTTCCACACAGTGAGCAGGCCGGGTTTGTTCTTCAGCCCTTCAGCCCTTCCTTTCATGATCTCCTTGTCCTCAACACAGTCCCTTGGCTCTCTCAGGGTGACACTGCAGTGGCATCCCTGGGTGGACTGGCTTGTCCTTTGGCAGTGCTCCTGGCTCTACTCTGCATGTCCACTGGTCCCTGGAAAGAATTCACAGGCCTCCCTGATTCCAGGTAAAACCCACCACTCTCAAAATTGAGCTTTTCACTAGCATTGGGTAAGGCTGGTGGTTTTAGACAGCAGCTCTGTTTCAATCACCCCATCCCAAAAGAAGCTCCACAACTGAATTAATTTATCCTGAATGAAGGATGCCTGTTACACTCATTCACCTTCAGTGATATTTTGTTCAGATCTCAAGATAGCATTGTAAAAGCAGAAACCTCTCCACGTCAGGCACCACCATGCCTCATGAGCTGGGCAGCAGAGATGAAGAGGTATCCTTCAGATGCCAAAAGGAGATGAAGGGAGGTTTCCCCATGGGTGAAAAACCAGCTGCAAATAGAGTATTCTTTGCAGAAATCTCCAGAGTACTTTTCAAGATGTATATCTTGCATACATTTTTAGTGTTGAGAGAAGTTGAAATGTGTGGTGCAAGTTACTCAAGTATGTTTGGCTATTATGAAATTAGTTGCTAGTTTGTTTTAATTATTTCAGCTGTTCTTTGAGTTAGGCCATACAGTTTTGAAGCCTGCTAGTCATTATCTAGGAGATCATGCTGCTTAATAAAAGCACATGCTGAAAACATCTGGCCTGTACCTCAATGTGTCCGGGCTTTGAAATGGCCTATAGCTTTTTTCAGTTTCCTTTGCTTAGTACTATGGATTTATTTTGTAAAAAGATTGCCTTTCTCTAGATAACTGCCCTATGAGTTTAAAGTTTTCATTGATCTAGTCACATTAACCTTAAACCATCACTGAAAGGATTTCAAACTGAAAAGATGCTAAGAGGTGAGGAGTCATCTCTGCTTCCTGTTGCAAAAAGGCAATAGCGATACTATACGGCAGTGTCAAGATCTCTCACACTTCATCACAGCTATTGTCCTCAGTGTATGTACAGTTCTTGAAACTATTCATTTTCTACTGATTGTCTGCAATGCTAATATCTCCGAATAGGCTATTCTTCTTTAACTTATAGTTCAAGATTTTCTGCATGACAACAGTTCTTGTAAAGAAGGTTCTAAGGAGGGGGGAGGAGGGGAAACAATTTGGGGGATGCTTGTATTATCCTAGAGATAAAGTTATTTTGTTAAATGTTTTCCAATATAATATTTGGTTTCTGGTTATGTACAGAAATTAGTCTCATTTTCCCTTTATTCCCCTTTATTGTGGTGGGGTTTTTCTATAGATCAGAAAACAAAATAGGTGTTTGGGGGATTTGTTTGGTTTTACATTCAACTTTTGGAGTTTTCTAGTTAAAATTGAAGTAGTCTGTATTTTTTTTTTCCTTGGCCAATTCTCCTTAAGAAGTAAGCATCCTTGCAATCTCCCACCATTGCATTATTACTACTACAGTTCCTCCAGCAGTGGGAGTGCTGAAGTATTAACATAGGCTGTCTTTGGAACTTTCTCAACTATACTATTGAGAAGCCATGCTAGATGCTGTAACTGTAGGTGTACTTGCAACTAAATTTACAATAATGCTGTAATTGCCATTTCTGGTGGCATTACACAGTGCTATTGAGAGAAATTTCCTTAGGAAGTCTAATTTATCATCAGTGGAAATTCTTTACAGACAAACCAAAGATCTGATAGTTGGATGGGTCAGTCAATGCAGGTTCAGAGTCAATATTTGGGAGTATATGACAGAAAAAGCAAAGGGTTAAACATATTAACTTCCTTTCATAATTTTGGCTACTGCTGGGTAATATTCTTATACTGATTCTCCTGTGTTTACTAGTATCAGTGAAGAGGTCATGTGGATTCTACAGCTCAATCCCCTGATGCTTTTTCAGTTTTTAGGTTTTACTTCTAAGAAACACAGCCTTTCAAATAACAATTCCTAATCTTAAATAAAAAGATAAATGCAAAATTAATATACCTGTCCTTGCACGTGTGCCACATAATAATAAATCATCTCTAAGCACAGCAGAGTGACTAAAAAAGCTTATCTTGCCCTAAATCCACCCTCTTAGTCCCATCATTTTTCTAAAAGAAGATATCCCTGTTAAATAAAATTTTGTCTCAGAAAGATGTACTCTAATACAATAGCAGATCCTGTTTTGTGGTTTGGTTGTATCAACTCAAGCTTTGTTTAGTAATAATCAGTTAAGAACATTGACTTACTGATTAAAGATATCTTAACAATTCCATTTTCCCCAGAATGTGAAAAATACTATTATATCCCTAAACTGATGAAAATGTTGGATTGTTAGTTTACACTTATAAAATGCTTTTCTGCATAACAATCAACCATCTACTTTCACTGTAGCACCTTTCCTATGCCCTTGTTTTAACATTAGCTTATACTGAGTTTAGGTAAAATATCTTTTAGTCAATTTTGCATTAAAATCAATTGAAGTGACTTGACCGTATTAAGCTGAAGTCTGTGGCAAATCAACTGTCCTGGTTTCGGCTGGGATAGAGTTAATTTTCTTCCTAGTAGCTGGTATAGTGCTGTGGTTTGGATTTTAGTATGAGAATAATGTCGATAACACACTGATGTTTTAGGTGTTGCTAAGTAGTGCTTATACTAGTCAAGGACTTTTCAGCTTCCCATGCTCTGCCAGGTGCACAAGAAGCTGGGAGGGGGCACAGCCAGGATAATTGATCCAAACAGACCAAAGGGCTATTCCATACCATATGACATCATGCTCAGTATATAAACTGGGGGGGAGTTGGACAGGGGATAGCGATTGCTGCTCGTGGACGGGCTGGGCGTCGGTTGGCGGGTGGTGAGCGGTTGTATCACTGTTTTTTTTTCCCTTGGGTTTTGTTCCTCTCTCTCTCTCGTTGTTTTCCTTCTCATTACAATTTATTATTATTATTATTATTATTATTATTATTATGTTCCAATTATTAAACTGTTCTTATCTCAACCCACGAGTTTTCTTACTTTTGCTCTTCCGATTCTCTCCCCCATCCCACCAGGGGGAAGTGAGCGAGCGGCTGTGTGGTACTTAATTGCCAACTGGGGCTAAACCACAACAGTCCTTTTTAGCGCCCAACATGGGGCTCGAAGGGTTTGAGATAATAACAGATTAACCAGAGCGTATTAAGGAATTTAGATCTGTTAGTAGTTGTGGGCCACGATATTGATTCATCTGTTCTCGATATTGGTTTACCTGATCTGCACCATGCTCATTTTTTTGCTGTACATGTTAAAGATCGGTGTTGGTTTTTGCAGTTTGCTGTGCTCTGCTTTAATTGGTGATGTTTTGCCTGTGAGATTTGTTATTAAAACAGTGACTTTGGGTTTATTTTGGTATCTAAGTGCCATACTGAAACCGTTACTGTATATCAGGTACCACCTCATGGAGACAATTAGCAATTATACCTCTTCCTCTGAGAGGTTTTTTATGGAGGAAATGCAGAATGGCACCTTCACTACTTTCTTCTACAATGTTTCCTCCTTCGTTACAATAACTTTTCAGTATCTTGAACATCCTTGGGTAGTTAAGATACATCTATTGGTATTGCTTGGGAATACTGTTTCGATTTTGTCCAAGATTAGTAAGCAATTTAAGAATATCATCCAGAGATCTGCCCCAAGGCTGGATAGTTATGAGTGGCAAGGTGTGTGGGATAGCATGGGCAAATGCCGAGGTCGGTGGGCGCCTCCAGTGTTTTGGAACTTCACCCCTGAACAAGTGCAGAATCCTGAAAAACTAGTAGAATATTTGGAAAAAGTATGCTGTCACCCTGGCAATTCTAAGGAGATACAAATCACTGCAATGTGCTGGGGCCTGGCCCATGCCTACCCAGCCCTGTTCAACACTATTCAGAACCCTCAAGGATCTGGCGACAAAATGACAGGCACTGTGGCTACTCCAGCCCCCCCTGCGACAGGCACTGCAGCTACTCCAGCCCCTCCTGCGACAGGCCCTGCGGCTGCTCCGGTCCCCGCTGTGACAGGCACTGCGGCTGCTCCGGCCCCCCTTCAACAGGCACTGTGGCTACTCCAGCCCCCGCTGTGACAGACACTGTGGCTATTCCGGACAACTCTGTGACAGGCACTGCGGTCATCCCAGCCCCCCCCGCGACAGGCACTGTGGCTATTCTAGCCCCCTCTGTGACAGGCAGTGTGGTCACTCCAGCCCCCCTGCGACAGATAATGTGGTTCAACCAGGGAAAAAGCCCTTGGTATCAGTCGCCCCTATACATAAGAAGAAATCCTGGAAGCGAAAGTCAGCTTGTTTAGAAAGGGAAGATGAAAGACCAGGGCCATCACAAGGAGAGGAAGAGGAAGAACTTGTGGATGAGAGGGAAACTACCCGATCCGTATCCCTGAGTGAGCTGCAAGATATGCGCAAAGATTTCAGATGTTGTCCAGGCGAGCACATTGTCACCTGGCTGCTCCGATGCTGGGATAATGGGGCCAGTAGCCTGGAATTAGAGGGTAAGGAAGCCAAACAGCTGGGATCCCTTTCTAGGGAAGGGGGCATTGACAAAGCAATTGGAAAAGGGGCACCAGCCCTCAGCCTCTGGAGGCGACTCCTGTCAGCTATGAAGGAAAGATATCCCTTCAAGGAAGATGTTGTATATCGCCCAGGCAAATGGACCACCATGGAGAAAGGTATCCAGTAACTGAGGGAATTAGCCGTGTTGGAGGTAATTTATGGTGACCTGAATGATGAGCGGTCACCCAAAGATCGAGATGAGGTCCAGTGCACACGACCCATGTGGCGGAAGTTGGTACGGAATGCACCACCGTCGTGTGCCAACTCATTGGCAATACTGACCTGGAAAGATGGAGACAGTCCAACAGTGAAGTGGCTAGCCAGCTCCGGGAATACAAATAAAGTATCTCTTCCTCCCTCATCTTGGCTGTGGAGAAACTGTCCCGGGAGTTCCAACGATTCAAAGAGGATATGTCCTACTCCCCACCTGTACGGGCCAGTATCTCAGCTATTAGGAGTCAGCGTTCCTCTGCTCAAGAGAGAGGATATAGAGGGTACACACCACGGGGCACCCTATGGTTTTACCTGCGTGACCACGGAGAGGACATGAGGAAGTGGGATGGAAAACCTACCTCGACCCTAGAGGCGCGGGTACGTGAGTTGCAAGGAAAAACAATCACCAAAGGGGGTTCTTCCAGGAAAATTGCTGCTCCGGTTTCCAGTGGACAGTTCCCTAGACAGAGTAAAAGGGCTGATCATACTCCTGATTTTAATGAAGGAGCACCTGACTCGTATTTACAAGAAGTGGGTAATGAATACTATGACCAGGACTAGAGGGGCCCTGCCTCCAGCCAGGTGGAGGAAAGGGACAACCGGGTTTACTGGACTGTGTGGATTCAATGGCCTGGCACATCAGACCCACAGGAATATAAGGCTCTAGTAGACACCAGTGCACAGTGTACCCTAATGCCATCAAGCTATATAGGGGCAGATCCCATCTGTATTTGTGGAGTGACAGGGGGATCCCAACAGCTAACTGTATTGGAGCCCAAAGTGAGCCTAACTGGGAATGAGTGGCAAAAGCACCCCATTGTGACTGGCCCAGAGGCTCCGTGCATCCTTGGCCTAGACTACCTCAGGAGAGGGTATTTCAAGGACCCAAAAGGGTATCAGTGGGCTTATGGTATAGCTGCCTTGGAGACGGAGGAAATTAAACACCTGTCCACCTTGCCTGGTCTGTCAGAGGACCCTTCTGTTGTGGGGGATTGCTGAGGGTCGAAGAACAACAGGTGCCAATTGCTACCACAATGGTGCACCGACGACAATATTGCACCAACCGAGACTCCCTGATTCCCATTCATAAGCTCATTCATCGACTGGAAAGCCAAGGAGTGATCAGTAAGACTCGTTCACCTTTTACACAGTCCTATATGGCCAGTGCAAAAGTCTAATGGAGAGTGGAGACTAACAGTAGACTATCGTGGCCTGAATGAAGTCACACCGCTGCTGAGTGCTGCCATGCTGGACATGCTGGAACTGCAATATGAACTGGAGTCAAAAGCAGCCAAATGGTATGCTACAACTGATATTGCTAATGCATTTTTCTCAATCCCTTTGGCAGCAGGGTGCAGGCCACAGTTTGCTTTCACTTGGAGGGGCGTTAAGTACACTTGGAATCGATTGCCCAAAGGGTGGAAACACAGCCCTACCATTTGCCATGGGCTGATCCAGACGGCACTGGAACAGGGTGAAGCTCCAGAACATCTGCAATATATTGATGACATCATCGTGTGGGGCAATACAGCAGAAGAAGTTTTTGAGAAAGGGAAGAAAATAGTCCAAATCCTGCTGAAAGCTGGTTTTGCCATAAAACAAAATAAGGTCAAGGGACCTGCACAGGAGATCCAGTTTTTAGGAATTAAATGGCAAGATGGACATCGTCAGATCCAAATGGATGTGATTAACAAAATAACAGCCATGTCCCCACCAACTAGCAAAAAGGAAACACAAGCTTTCTTAGGCGTTGTGGGTTTTTGGAGAATGCATATTCCAAATTACAGTCTGATCGTAAGCCCTCTCTATCAAGTGACCCAGAAGAAGAACGATTTCAAATGGGGCCCTGAGCAACAACAAGCCTTTGACCAAACTAAACGGGAGATAGTTCATGCAGTAGCCCTTGGGCCAGTCTGGGCAGGGCAAGATGTAAAAAATGTGCTTTACACCGCAGCCAGGGAGAATGGCCCTACCTGGAGCCTCTGGCAGAAAGCACCAGGGGAGACTCGAGGTCGACCCCTAGGGTTTTGGACTTGGGGATACAGAGGAATCCAAGGCCCGCTATACTCCAACTGAAAAAGAGATATTGGCAGCATATGAAGGGGTTCGAGCTGCTTTGGAAGTGGTTGGTACTGAAGCACAGCTCCTCCTGGCACCCTGGCTGTCGGTGCTGGGCTGGATGTTCAAAGGGAGGGTCCCCTCTACACATCATGCAATTGATGCTATGTGGAGTAAGTGGGTGGCACTGATCACACAACGGGCTCGGATAGGAAACCCCAGTTTCCCAGGAATCTTGGAAGTATATTATGGACTGGCCAGAAGGCAAAGATTTTGGAATATCACCAGAGGAGGAGGTGACGCATGCTGAGGAGTCCCTACTGTAGAATAAATTACCAGAAAATGAGAAGCAATATGCCCTGTTCACTGATGGGTCCTGTCGTCTTGTAGGCAAGCATTGGAGATGGAAAGCTGCTGTATGGAGTCCTATACGACACGTGGTAGAAACTGCTGAAGGAGATGGTGAATCGAGCCAATTTGCAGAAGTAAAAGCCATCCAGGTGGCTTTAGACATTGCTGAATGAGAAAAGTGGGCAGTGCTCTATCTCTGTACTGATTCATGGATGGCAGCAAATGCCTTGTGGGGATGGTTACAGCAATGGAAGCAGAACAATTGGCAGCAGAGAGGCAGACCCACCTGGGCTGCTGCACTGTAGCAAGATGTTGCTGCCCGGGTAAAGAACCTGGTTGTAAAAGTACATCACGTAGATGCTCATGTACCCAAGAGTCAGGCCACTGAGGAACATCAAAACAACCAGCAGGTGGATTCAGGCTGCTAAGATTGAAGTGGCTCAGGTGGATCTGGACTGGCAACATAAGGGTGAATTATTTATAGCTAGGTGGGCCCATGACACCTCAGGCCATCAAGGAAGAGATGCAACATATAGATGGGCTCGTGATGGAGGAATGGACTTGACCATGGACACTATTGCACAGGGTAGCCATGAATGTGAAACATGCGCTGCAATTAAACAAGCCAAGCGGTTAAAGCCTCTGTGGCATGGAGGGCGATGGCTGAAATATCAATATGGGGAGGCCTGGCAGATCGATTATATCACACTCCCACAAACCCGCCAAAGCAAGCGCCATGTGCTTACAATGGTGGAAGCAACCACCGGATGGCTGGAAACATGTCCTGTACCCCATGCCACCTCCCGGAACACTATCCTGGGCCTTGAAAAGCAAGTCCCATGGTGACATGGCACCCCAGAAAGAATTGAGTCAGACAACGGGACTCATTTCTGAAACAACCTCATAGACACCTGGGCCAAAGTTCACGGCACTGAGTGGGTATATCACATCCCCTATCATGCACCAGCCTCCGGGAAAATCGAAGGATACAATGGACTGTTAAGGACTACACTGAGAGCAATGGGTGGTGGGACATTCAAACATTGGGTTACACCTTTAGCAAAGGCCACCTGGTTAGTCAACACTAGGGTATCTGTCAATCGAGCTGGCCCTGCCCAATCAAAACTTTTATACACTGTCGAAGTAGATAAAGTCCCTGTAGTGCATGTAAAAAATATGCTGGGGAAGACAGTCTGGGTTACTCCTGCCTCGGGAAAGGCAAGCCCATCTGTGGGACTGCTTTTGCTCAAGGACCTGGGTGCCCTTGGTGGGTCATGCGAAAGGATGGGGAAGTCCGATGTGTACCTCAAGGGGATTTGATTTTGGGTGAGAATAGCCAATGAACTAAATGGTATGATGTTAATTGCTATATAATACTGTATGTCATCACTTTTATGGTTGTTATATATGTTATCAACAGTATTTCAGTAAGAATCACCCAGATTAATGAAGAATTAGCTTTCATGAAACCAAGCGAAGTGCAGCAGGGATGGAACCAGAACTGGCTTCAGCATGCAACAATCCAACACCACACACCATCTCTCCTGCCCAGAAGGACTGTTATGACAGATGGAGCCCAAAGTCATGGACTAAATGAACTCAATGGACATTTTAGAGGGATGGCCCATAGACCAAGGGAATGATATCTGTGTGTATATATATATCAAAGGACAGGGAAAGTGGTGGTGATTAATTGGAATGTATTGGAAAGGGTAGAACCTGGGCATGATGTAGATGGTATAGAATAAGGGGTGGATACTGTCCTGGTTTCAGCTGGGATAGAGTTAATTTTCTTCCTAGCAGCTGGTATAGTGCTGTGGTTTGGATTTTAGTATGAGAATAATATTGATAACGCGCTAATGTTTTGACTGTTGCTGAGTGGTTTTTACACTGGTCAAGGACTTTTCAGCTTCCCATGCTCTGCCAGGTGCACAAGAAGCTGGGAGGGGGCACAGCCAGGATAGTTGATCCAAACTGGCCAAAGGGCTATTCCATACCGTACAACATCATGCTCAGTATATAAACTGGGGGGAGTTGGCTGGGGGGTAGCGGTCACTGCCCGGGGACTGGCTGGGCATCGGTCGGCGGGTGGTGAGCGGTTGTATCACTGGTTTTTTTTCCCTGGGTTTTGTTCCTCTCTCACTCTCTTGTTGTTTTCCTTCTCATTACAATTTTTTATTATTATTATTATTATTATTATTATTATGTTCCAATTATTAAACTGTTCTTATCTCAACCCACGAGTTTTCTTATTTTTGCTCTTCCAATTATCTCCCCCATCCCACCAAGGCGGGGAGGGTGAGCAAGTGGCTGTGTGGTACTTAATTGCTGTCTGGGGCTAAACCACAACATCAGCTTTAGCTAACTTGCTTTTGTTTGTTTTGAGAAAGTGCTAAAGAATGTTTTAGATACCTAGAGTAGCATAAAGGCACCTAAATTCCACAGAAATTCAAAATTGGAAAAGCTCATCCCAGCTGACTGTTAATGCTAAAAGAGCCTAAACTCTAACTTCTCTTACATTTCCTTGCAATTCTGCTCATGTATGGGCCCACAAAAAATTCAGTCTTTGTATAAATACACATTCAGTTTGTACATTATATTTTGCCTAGATTTCAGACCCTGCTAAGAACATCAAGACAGCTATATCAAAACCATCAGGCCCGTTATGCTGTCGGTAACAGTGGCCTAGGGAAGAGTTTAAGATACTGCTTCAAAACATTCGCCAAGCTTCGGGGGATTTGCAGCTCAGGGGCTTTGTGATATCTTTGATGTTTGATTGCAAAACACTAAGGAGCCACTAGGAGATCAGGGCCTGGAATTCAAACCTTGACCTGTTCCAAGTAAGAATCCTATGGAAGAGATTCATTCTCATTTGAAGTCAAATGATTTTAAAAAGAAGGATGGTTACTATCTTTTCCAGACTAGCCCAACAGCCTGAGCACTTGGTATCAAGGTGGGAACTGTTGATGTGAATCCCCTCAGGAAATAGGAAACTCAAGTTCTCTCTAAGGATTGATCTATTGCCATAGCCTCAGAGCTAATCAGAGTTGGGGTCCAGGCTGTAAACTGTGAGTGGGGGGAAGCATTTCTCTGGCTTACTGAATAAGATTCCTAATTTCATAGAATCATAGAATGGTTTTGGTTGGAAGGGACCTTTAAAGGTCATCTAGTCCAACCCACCTGCCATGGCAAGGACATCTTTCACTAGATCAGGTTGCTCAAAGCCCCCTCCAACCTGACCTTGAACACTTCCAATAGTGGGGCATCCACAACATCTCTGGACAACCTGTTCCAGTGTCTCACCACCCTCATAGTGAAGAATTTCTTCCTTATGTCCAATTGAAACCTACCCTCTTTCAGTTTAAAACAGTTGCCCCTTGTCCTGTCACTACAGGCCCTGGCAAAAAGTGTCTCTCTGTCTTTCTTATAAGCCCCCTTTATATATTGAAAGGCCGCAATAAGGTCTCCCCAGAGCCTTCTCTTCTCCAGGCTGGAACAACCCCAACTCTCTCAGCCTTTCCTCATAGGAGAGGTGTTCCAGCCCTCTGACCATTTTTGTGGCCATCCCCTGGACCCGCTCTAACAGGTCCATGACTTTCTTGTGCTGGGGGACCCAGAGCTGGATGCAGTACTCCAGGTGGGGTCTCATGAGAGCAGAGTAGAGGGGCAGAATGACCTTCCTCGACCTGCTGGCCACGCTTCTTTTTATGCAGCCCAGGATACGATTGGCTTTCTGGGCTGCAAGCGCACATTGCCGGCTCATGTCCAATTTTTCATCTACCAGTATATCCCTAAGTCCTTCTCTGCAGGGCTGCTCTCAATCCCTTCATCCCCCAGTCTGTATTGATACTGGGGATTGCCCCAGCCCAGGTGCAGGACCCTGCACTTGGCCTTGTTGAACTTCATGAGGTTCACATGGGCCCACTCTTCACGCCTGTCAATTTCCAGTGAGGCATGTGAATAAAGACATTAGTTCATCCTCAATATTTTCCTCTTGGTTGCTCAAAATGGCCCTGTACTCAGTATACTCTCATGGACTCTGAGGTCCATGAGAAAGTCAGAATCAGAGTGTAGGACTTCAAGATTAGCAACATGCTATTTGGCATTTCAAGTAATGTTTGTTTTTTAAAGAAAGACCTTTAATGAAAACAAATATTTTGCTTGTCTAGTTTGGATTCCAACCTATGAAAGCCCAAAGGCATTTAAGTATGCTTCCACTGTGAGAATAGAATTATAATAAAATTAACACTTAGCTGCTGCAGCATTTCACGTGAAGTTCTTTATAAATATTAATCTAAATGATCTAACTTGTCACTAATTAAGTAGTCATTTGCATACAGGAAGTGCTACTTCATGGTATGCAGTGAGTGTTTAGCTCCATCCACTAGTTACATATACAAGGAGCTTATTACCTACAGTGCTGACTCTGCCAAGAACTTCAGATCCACAGCTTGTCCTGCTTAGAATGCAATATCAAATCAAATAATAAAGGTCAACTTCAGAAAACATTTACCCATAGAAATAACATTAAATAACCATGCTGTTCCTCTTAATATCCATCGTGCTGTATTTTTGTGCAAGACTGAACTGAAATTCAGTTTACCTGTTGATGTTTACCTCAGCAGCTGTTTTGAGAATTTCAGCATTCATTTCATCAAGTAAGTAAATATTTACTACTCTATTTTTCCCAAAGCAGCAATGGCTATTAAAGTGGTAACAAAGGAAGTTTTAGTATTTCTCCAGAAATGAATACATCTTTAATTTTCCTCCCAGGAGTCACCTTACTATGAAAGGCAGGAAAAGTGATTAAATGTGCTTTTAGGTAAATTTTCACATGTATCTACAACTTTGGGAAGCCTACTCTTTGTTAAGAATCACAGCTGTTGATTTCAGTGACTATCTTGTACTATTACAGCCACTGTTTCTGGAGAGGAGCAAAAAGTGAGAGGGAATTATAACTTGCAATTCCCATCAATATAGAATAGAATAGAATAGAATAGAATAGGTTTAGTTCAGTTGGAAGGGACCTACAATGACCATCTAGTCCAACTGCCTGACCACTCCAGGGCTGACCAAAAGTTAAAGCATGTTATTAAGGGCATTGTCCAAAGGCCTCTTAAACACTGACAGCCTTGGGGCATCCACCACCTCTCTAGGAAGCCTGTTCCAGTGTTTGACTATCCTCTCAGTAAAGAAATGCTTCCTAATGTCCAGTCTGAACCTCCCCTGACGCTGCTTTGAGCCATTCCCATGTGTCCTGTCACTGGATACCAGGGAGAAGAGATCAGCACCTCCCTCTCCACTTCCCCTCCTCAGGAAGCTGTAGAGAGCAATGAGGTCGCCCCTCAGCCTCCTTTTCTCCAAACTAGACAAACCCAGAGTCCTTGGCTGCTCCTCAAAGGACATGCCTTCCAGCCCTTTCACCAGCTTTGTTGCCCTCCTCTGGATGCATTCAAGGACCTTAATATCCTTCTTAAATTGTAGGGCCCCAAACTGCACACAGAGTACTGAAGGACCTAGTAGATGTTTCCTGAAGGACTGCACCCCCTGGAAAAGACCTGTGCTGGAGCAGTTCTTGAAGGACTGCAGCCCATGGGAAGGACCCACATTGAAGAAGGTCGTAAAGGACTGTCTCCTGTGGGAGGGACCCCACACTGGAGCAGGAGAAGAGCATGAGGAGGAAGGAGCAGCAGAGACAAAGTGTTATGAACTGACAGCAACGCCCCCATTCCTCATCCCCCTGTGCCACTCGGGAGGGGAGGAGGTAGAGAAGTTGGAAGTGAAGTTGAGCCCGGGAAGAAGGGAGGGGTGAGAGGGAAGGTGTTTATAGATTTGTTCTTATTTCTTATTAACCTACTCTGATTAATTGGCAGTAAATTAAATTAATTTCCCCAAGTCAAGTGTGTTTTGCCTGTGACACTAATTGGTAAGTGATTGTACTGGTTTTGGCTGGATGTATTGGGTTTGCGTGGCAAGGTTTTGGTAGCAGGGGGGGCTACAGGGGTGGCTTCTGTGAGAAGGTGCTAGAAGCTTCCCCTATGTCCGATAGAGCCAATGCCAGCCAGCTCCAAGATGGACCCACCGCTGGCCAAGGCTGAGCCAATCAGCGATGGTGGTAGTGCCTCTATGATAACATATTTAAGAAGGGGAAAAAGTTGCTGTGCAACAGCAGCCGGAAGAGAGGAGTGAGAATATGTGAGAGAAAACTCTGCAGACACCAAGGTCAGGGAAGAAGGAGGGGGAGGAGGTGTTCCAGGTGCCAGAACAGAGATTCCCCTGCAGCCCGTGGTGAAGACTATGGTGAGGCAGGCTGTCCCCCTGCAGCCCATGGAGGACCCCAGGCCGGAGCAGGTGGATGTGCCAAAAGGAGGCTGTGACCCCATGGAGAGCCCATGCAGGAGCAGGCTCCTGGCAGGATCTGTGGCCCCGTGGAGACAGTAGCCCCTGCTGGAGCAGGTTTGCTGGCAGGACTTGTGACCCTGTGGGGGACCCACGCTGGAGCAGTCTATTCCTGAAGGAATGCACCCCGTGGAAAGAACCCATGCTGGATCAGTTCTTGAAGAACTGCAGCCTGTGGGAAGGACACACATTGGAGAAGTTTGTGGAGAACTGTCTCCGGTGGGAGGGACCCCACGCTGGAGCAGGGGAAGAGTGTGAGCAGTCCTCCCCCTGAGGAGAAAGGAGCGGCAGAGACACCGTGTGATGAACTGACTGCAACCCCCATTCCCCATCCCCCTGTGCCACTCAGGGTGGAAGAAGTAGAGGAAATCGGGAGCAAAGTTGAGGCCGGACAGAAGGGAGGGGTGGGGGAAAGGTGTTTTTAAGATTTGGTTTTATTTCTCATTATCCTACTCTGATTTGATTGGTAATAAATTAAATGAATTTTTCCCAAGTCAAGTCTGTTTTGCCTGTGACAGTAATTGGTGAATGATCTCTCCCTGTCCTTATCTCGACCCATGAGCCTTTCGTTATATTTTCTCTCCCCTGTCTAGCTGAAGAGGGGGAGTGATAGAGCGGCTTGGTGGGCACCTGGCGTCCAGCCAGGGTCAACCCACCACACTGGAGTAGAGTTAAATTTCTTCACAGTAGCTTGTGTGGGGCTATATTTTGCATTTGTGCTGAAAACAGTGATGATAATACAGAGATGTTTTAGTTGTTGCTGAGCAGTGCTTACACAGAGTCAAGGCCTTTTCTGCTTCTCACACCACCCCACCAGCGAGTAGGCTGGGGGTGCACAAGAAGTTGGGAGGGGACACAGCTGGGACAGCCGACCCCAACTGACCAAAGGGATATTCCATACCATATGATGTCATGCTCAGCAATAAAACTAGGGGGGAGGGTGGCAGGGGGGCAGCTGCTCGGGGACTGGCTGGGCATCCTTAGGTTGGTGGTGAGCAATTGTTTTCATTTGCATCACTTGTCTTTCTTGAGTTTTATTTTCCTCTCTCTTTGTTATTTTTTTTCTCTTTTCCTTACAATTTATTATTATTATTACTTATTTTTAATTATTAACTGTTTTTATCTCAACCCACAAGTTTCTTTCTCACTTTTACTCTTCCGATTCTTCCCCCATCCCACCGGGGGGGAGTGAGTCAGCAGCTGTGTGGTGCTTAGTTGCCGTCTGGGGTTAAATTACGACAGTGATCTCCCTGTCCTTATCTTGACTCACCAGCTTTTTGTCATATTTTCTGCCCCATGTCCTGTTGAGAAGGGGGAGTGATAGAGCAGCTTGGTGGGCACCTGATGGTCATCCAAGGTCAACCCACCACACCCTTCTAGTATTTCACAAGTGTCTGTAGTACTGGGGCAGCATATTCACTGTGAATAATAAAAGATACAGAAAAAAACTTGTGAGATCATTCCTTTGAAGCTGAAATAAATACATGGTTACACACAGAGATTAATTATGAATAATTGGATACTAATGCACTGGCAATATGCATAGAGACTTTAATCCATTCAGATGAGGAGGGAAGCATGGATGAGTTGAGGAGGAATATTTTTCCATCTTAAAATGATCAAAGTCTTTTTGTATATTTGCAGAAATCGATGGAGACAGATGACAGTCAGTGAGGAGGAAAAGGGTGAGAATTTAAAATGAATGATGATACCAGATGAAATGTGATGAACACATTTTGTGGAATTTGTACTGGAGGTTATGCAAAAATTCTGCATAGTTTTGTAGAAAATATTAAACTCTCAGTGTCCTTATAATCTCCTTCTATCTCACTCTGTGGAAATCCAGTTGTTTTCAGCTTACAATACTACAGTTATAAAAATAGCACAATGTAAAACTAATATACATATAATAAAATGGTAACATTGGCCAGGGCCCATTTACTAACTGAGCAGGCCAATGCTCAAGCTATTCAGCTGGACTTTCTATTTTCTTTGGGCTGTATATTTCTATTTCATGATTTATTTCATAGTTTCTCACTACCCTTTCTGAAACTACTACACCGACGAGCCAGAGGTTCAGTCTTGGAGGAGAGAAATGAAGAAATAATGTGTTTGGGCCAGTTACGTATGTTTGTTAGAGAAGGAATAAATAATGTTTGGTTTTTTTCAACATTCCAATGGCTTTGTTAAATCTAAGAAGATACCTTTCTCTGCCAGAGTGCTCCATTTATTAAACAGCAAGGAAGACAATCTTGCACCATAAGACTAAAAAGACAGTAAATACCAGAAAATTTTCTACATACACCTTGGAAAGTGTTCCTGTGCCCTGGAGCTCTCATTCTAAAACATGGCACCACCGTCTGAAGCTGCTTCCACACAGGGATCCTAATGGAACCACAGCCTGGATTGTGTCTCTCCACAGACTCCTACTTCTTGATTGACTGCCTTCTCCTATCCAGCAACTTTAGTCTCCAGTTATTATCTCCATTATTAAAAAGGATAAAGATTCCTTCTTCAGGACCTTTTCTCCCTCTCAGCCTTCACTCTAGTGATCTTTGGTTTCATTTCGCTGACAGCCCCTTACAGCAGGAACTGACTGTCAGAAGAGTATTGTTGGGGTTTGTTAGAGGTTCTTTTTTTTTTTTGGTTGATAATTTTTTGGTTGTTAATTTTTTTTATAGTTAATTTAGTTAATTTTTTTGGTTGTTAATTTTGTTTTAAACTCATACTTTTTCTTACCAAGGGATTGTTTTATTACAGGTTGTTATGCAATAATAAGCTCAAGGCTCTTATATATGTGGGATGCTTGTGGCTGTTGCAGCTTCTCCCACCTCTGCATTTCTCCAGAAACAGGAAAAAAAAGATATATTAGAGAATGAGAGTATAGTACAAATCTCACTGCTGAAGTAATGAATCACAGTAATTTACATATAGATGTGTTGTGGTTTAACCCCACCTAGCAACTAAGCACCACACAGCCGCTGGCTCACTCCCCCCTGGTGGGATGGAGGAGAGAATCAGAAGAGTAAAAGTGAGAAAACTCGTGGGTTGAGATAAAGACAGTTTAATAGGGAAAGCAAAAGCCATGCATGCAGGCAAAGCAAAGCAAGGAATTCATTCACTACTTCCCATCAGCAGGCAGGTGTTCAGTCATCTCCAGGAAAGCAGGGCTCCATCACACATAACAGTTACTTGGGAAAACAAACACCATCACTCCAAGTATCCCCATCCCCCCCTTCCTTCTTCTTCCCCAGCTTTATATACTGAGCATGACGTCATACAGTATGGAATAGCCCTTTGGTCAGTTGGGGTCAGCTGTCCTGGCTGTGTCCCCTCCCAACTTCTTCTGCACCTGGCAGAGCAGGGAAGCTGAGAAGTCCTTGACTAGTGTAAACATTACTTAGCAACAACTAAAACATCAGTGTGTTATCAATATTATTCTCATACTAAAATCCAAACCACAGCACTATACCAGCTACTAGGAAGAAAATTAACTCTATCCCAGCTGAAACCAGGACAAGAGGTCAGCGGAGGACATTAGCACACAGCTGAAAACACCCTTTCTATCTACACCCTCCTTTACTACTCCCATTTCAGCCACCTCAGCAAATCCTGCCAAATATGTATGCATTCCTATTATTGATCCTTTTAAACAGTAAACAGGCTGCGAGATGAGGTCACACTTTTCATCGCTGGGGGAAGGCTTGACAACAGAACCCTTGCCCCACAAAAGAAATAGTAATGCTTTTTTTGGCTTCAGTTAAACAAAAAACCCCAAACTTGGGCGGGGGGAGGAGGTGTTTCCAGTTTATTCTGTGAATTTCCTCTGAAGTCAATGAGATGAAGTCAGTAATGTATCCAGGCTACAATTCCGGAGTTCAGGTGTTAGTGACACACAAAAATACTTTATCCAATCCCTGGCCAAGTCACATTTGAGGGAATGCGGAAGTGGGAGGGGCAGGCTTGTTTCCATGGAAATGCTTGTGCTATAATTAAACTTGGGTGGGGGGAGGGGGCATGGAGAAGGAAAGGACCCCCCTCACCCCCTTTTTGAGTGAAGGGAAAAAATGTAACTATTCACATCCTAGGTTGGAAAATCTAAGATTCCACTGGCCTCGATCACCTATCCATGTGTACATGTCTAAGTGTGTTTTCTGGAAACAAAGCAATCTTTGGACAGCTCAGATATTTTGAATGTCCCTGTTGTAGTGCTGCTGCTGAGATCACGTTGTTGATCTAGTTTTACAGCAGTCCTGACTGTTGTGCAGAGTACAGAATGTTCTCTCCTGTGAACTGAGATTGAACTTTTCCAACCCCCTTTGTCTCAGGAACTGCACAGATATACAAATGCAGGAGCAGGGGGGTGGGGGCTGAGAGTATAAAAAAAATCAAGAGGGGTGGAGGAAAGGAAGATCCCAAAGGGTTTGTTTCATCATAAATATTTAGGTTGCTTTTTTTTTTCTGTTTAAGTTAAAAAACCCCAAACCTCCAAGCCAATAAGCTTCCCTAAACAAACTTATTTTGGGAAAAGATGGAAAAAAGAAAAGGCAAACCTGCTTTTACAGAAATAGATTAATGAGTGCTGTTTCTTTGACTGACTGTCATTGTTAAACAACTAGTTCTCTTACTTTGCTGCATCTCTCCCACCTGTCCATCACATTATACTTCAGTTCCTTTTCCAAAAGAAACAAAGTGAGGCTGACTTCACCTGATAAAGAAAAGGCCAAAGGTTTGAGGAACACCTCACCCCCACAATTTTTTTTTTAAAGAGTATGTCTTCAAAGCTGGTAGCTCTCAGATGTTTCATGCCACTGTGGTGTAGTTCTCAGGTAAGGCTGTGTGGGACTGTCAGGACTGAAATACCGTATTGTGAAAAGTGTAGAAGAACAACTCAAGCAGTTTTAGTCTGCAACAGGTTAACACGTCAGCAGACTCTGGAACATGGTGCCTTGGTATCACAGACATGTTCCAAAGTACTGCATTACTAAAGGCTGTCTTTATAAAAGCTTAGTTAAAAAGAGTGACTGGAATAGTAGCAAACTTGGGCATTTTTCTTGTTTAATGCAATCAGTTCTGTGCCAATCTTAGATCAAAATGAATCGGGAATCTCAGGAGATTTTGGAGGCTCTTTTGTATAATTTATTGGATTTCATGGAGATCTCACACTTTCATAGCTTGTGAAAGACCTTCTGCCTTCTAATTAGATTTCATTATGTAGAGCATAGAGTTAATCCACTCACTCAATGTCTGTGTATTCATCACAATAGCTAATCTCACCACCTAGTCCAGTTTAACTAACTTCTAATTTATTTCTCAGTGCTGACTGGATACCATCTGCATATATTTTTTGGCAGCAAACAGGGATTTATATCACTACGATGTGTTATATCCTTAGTGTGTTCCAGTCCATTAAGCACTTTATCAAATCCTTCAAGAATATTTTTTGTAGCCTGTTCAATAGCTAAATGATGCACCCTCTTATAGTCTGCTGTTCAACCCCAGTGAGCAAGGACTTTTTTCCCTTGTTTTACTATTTCAGGACTATTTCATTGCTACTCTATTACCCCAAATATAGGGTAAGCTTCTTGCCTCTCAAATGTGAAAACAAGTACAAAAAACCCCACTGCTATCACTTTGGAGTTCATCCCCTGTGCATCACGAGGAAAGGTATACCATGCTCCCTTTAAAAGTTGCTCTTGTTGCATCCTGGCAGATGTGTCCAGCAAGTGCAAGAACAACCTCCCAGGAAGCACATGCCCCAGACCTTGCTCCAAAAGGCTGCAGCACCCTTTTGGTCAGATCTGGGCCTTTTTCCATCCATAGCTCCCCACCTCTGCACTGGGAGATAGACCAGTAAGAATGGTAGGCAGAGAGGAGGCACACTGGGATCAGGTAGGACGCTGGCAGTTGTGTAGCCTTGTTAAAGGCTGCAGGGCTATGCATGGATGGGGGATGTGTGTAGGCCCTGCCTCATGCATTCCTAGCCCGCTAGAGAAGGGGACTCCCAGTCTGGTTCCTTGTTGGGACAAATTTGTCTTCCTTGTTTTCTTTCAGCCACACCAAACCTCATGTCCTTGTCCCATATCCCATTGATACTCTTCTCCCTCTGCACTTTGTCCCTTATCTTTCAGCTGCCCTGCTTTATGGCTTGTTTCAGACATTAGAACCTATCATTGCCTTGGTCTCTGCTGCTTAGCAGTTAATGTGGCTGTTTCATAGCCCTGTGCATTGATCTTATTCACAGCCCTTAAGAGCTACATTAGTTCTCTTTCTTTTTGCTTTGCAAAGCTACTGTGCCATAACTATCCAAGACCCATGCAAAAGTAATCCAAGGTCCCTTCCTCTCTGTGAAAGAGGGGTGAACTACTCTGTGTAGGCCATGGGCCAGTATCATAGATATGGGCAGTTATTACTGAGCAGTAGGGCATGGTAATTTCACAGGGGGGATGGTGGATGGGTCAAGTTTATGGGTACCCCAGAGGTGCAGTGCTCCAGGAAATCACTTGGATTTTTTGTGCTTGCAGTCACTTGAAACTGATCCGTGTTCAGGACATTCCCAAAAAAGAACAGCCTTGTTCTCCCTCTTCTGAATGTGCATGAATTGCAGCACTAGCATCTGTGCAGCTGAACAGTGATTTGGATCAGGGAGCTGATCTGTTTGAAAAATGATCTTTTTTTGAGTTGTTTCTCTACTGGATCAGGTCAGTGACCTGACTGTGCCAACAGACCGGAGGCTGCAGGAGAAAGAAGATCTGGAGGTATGACTAATAGAGGTGGGACAGCCCTTTTTTAAAAAACTATCTTATGTATGTTTCAAGTGACCTATTTAGAACTAATCTGTGGGAAAGATAAGGCTCTTTGATGAGACACATTGGCCTCCAGGCCATAAATTTGGGTTTCCAGTATTAGGCAGTGCTGAATCTAAGCCATGGACAAAAAGGCAGAGGTTTAAGACAAACTTATCTTTTTAGTGTTTGCTAATTCAGCTTATTTGCCTGGCTCCCAACACAGCTTCCTGGCTTTTATCATTTTATTGCTAATGCACTAACACTTTCCATACACTGTAGAACAGGGCAGTGTCCTTAACACAGAGCTATGGAATTGGCATGAGGACTAAGAGGTTAGAGTTTATTGTAGTTTTTCATGCCACTTTGTGAAATAAGCTGTGATTTCAATTCTAACATTATATGATATGTGTCTCTGTAGATCTTGATTGTGCTAACATTGCATTTGGAGCTACTGCATTCAGGAAGTTCCATTTTTATTTATTTTCAGATCTAGCTGTCATAGTATCCTTTTTTATCATTAAGAATGACATTTTTTAACTTCATGATTATCACAGATTTGTCCTCTAGGTGCATATATTTAACTGTTGTGGTGGGTTGACCTTGGCTGGTTGTCAGATGCCCACCCAGCTGCTCTCTTACCCACCCTCACCCCCCAACAGAACAGGGGGAGAAAATAAGATGGAAAAGCTTGTGGGTCAAGATAAAGACAGGGAGATCACTTATGAATTACTGTCAGGGGCAAAACAGACTCGACTTGGGGAAAAAGCATTTAATTTATTGCCAGTTAAAAGCGATTTGGATGGTGAGAAACAAAGACAAAACCTAAAACACCTTTCCCCCACCCCTTCTTCCCAAGTTCAACTTCACTCCTTCATTCCCAACTCTACTACCTTCTCCCCCACCAAGCGGCACAGGGGATTAGAATGGGGGGTTGCAGTCAGTACATAACAGTTCATCTCTGATGCTCCTTCCTCCTCACACTTTTCCTGTTCTCCAGCATGGATCCTCTCCATGGGTTGCAGTCCTTCAGGAAAAATCTGCTCCAGCATGGGTCCTCTCCATGGGCCGCAGTTCCTGTCAGGAGAGCCTGCTCCAACATAGGTTGTCCATGGGCTGCAGCTTCCTTCAGGGCATATCTACCTGCTCTGGCATGGGGTCCTCCACAGGCTGCAGTGTGTATACCTGCTCCACTGTGGTGTCCTCCATGGGCTGCAGGGGAATATCTGCTCCGGTGCCTGGAGCACATCCTCCCCCTCCTTCTTCTCTGACCTTGGTGTTTGCAGGGTTGCTTCTCACATTTTTTCCCCTCATTCCTCACACTGCCGTGCAGCGTTTTGCTCTTTCTTGAATATGTTTTCACAAAGGTGCCACCAGCTTCTCTGATTGGCTCAGTTTTGGCCTGCAGTGGGTCCTTACTGAGCTCTTTGGAACCAGTTGTGTTCGGCACAGGGCAGCTCCTTACATCTTCTCACAGAGGCCACCCCTGCAGCCCTCCCCCACTAACCTTGCCATATACACCCAATGCAACTGTATTTTGGTTTTTTTGTGATTCTTTGCAGTTTGTTAAAGCAGGGTCATGCCCCTGCAAAACAGTTGTTTTATGTTCATGGTACTCCCACCATTTGCAATGAGCACTTTTTTACATCAGAGAGATTGCCTTCACATCTGTGCCAGGAAATGGCATGTTTCTTTACCCCTCTATTCTGTCTTCATGTCCTGCTATGCATTTATAATTGTATGGACTCAGTTTTTCAATAGTCACAAATGCTTTCTTCTTAGAACCTCAGTTTCCCCAAACCCTGTAAATATTTAATATTCTTCACAAAGCCATGGCCATTTGTAACAGTAATTTTGCTTTGACCTGACCATTAGCTACACCACAAAGTAATTTAGTCCCTAATTAGTCCATTTGCTATCTGTTCAAATTTGTAGGACTTAGTCTTATTCATTAGGATCACCTGGCACCTGGGTCTTACAAAGAAAATGTACCTTCTCCAAGTGAATTCTTTTGCATAGGTAGCAGAAGTCTCAAATTTTTTTAGTAATTCTTTCCAGTTTGCAATTCTCTTCATGAACCCATGGGAGTGGATTGTAGGTCTCCAATAGCTCTGGGCTTGTTGCATGCAGCAGTATGGAAGATTTAATTCTGAATGATTTTCTTTCAGTACCACTTTATCAGGCAATGATTGGAAGTGTTGCAACTATTTCCAGCAATTTTGATACTGTTGAACTATTTCCAGTCTGGAAGTTCCAGGCAACTTTATTTTCTCCCTTTTCAGTTGTCTTTGGCACTGTGCATTACTATGTTGACACAAGCTCCAGTATCTACCATGGGCTAAGATTACCATACAAGGAAGATGACATTATTGGCTCAGTTGATAATTATGGCTTACTACAAGCTGTTACTTTTTCTATAGGCAGGACCCCCAACTGGGACAGCTGAGCACAACTTCAGTGGTTGTGCTGCTGCCCACCTTGTCCAGGGCAGAGCTTGCAGGGTAGATAACACAACAGTAGACTTGGAGTTAGTCATCATTATGGGGATGACAACTGATGCTCTCCTGAACAGCGAGGGAGAGGGAAAGCAATGCTGCCTTCCATGTATTACAGCATAAATAAGAAACATCCAGACAGCAGTGAGAGTTGCAGAAAGGGATAGCTAAATGTGGTGGGTTGACCCAGGCTGGCAGTTAAGCACCGCACAGCCTCTCACTTGCAGAAATCAGAAAAGAGGTGACAATCCGCAGCCTCTGGAGGCAACTCCTGTCGAGTGTGAAGGCAAGATATCGGTTCAAGGAAGATCTTGTGAATTACCAAGGGAAATGGACTACTGCTGAGGAAGGCATTCAATACCTGAGAGAATTAGCGGTGCTGGAAGTCATCTACGATGACCTGGATGACAATCAGGTCTTCAAAGATCCAAATGATGTCCAGTGTACACAGGCCATGTGGAGGAGGTTTGTCCGAAATGCACCGGCATCATATTCCAACACCCTGGCAATGATGGACTATCCAGACTTCAATACACCAACTGTGGAGAGACTGTCTTGCTGGCTCCAATGTTTCAAAGAGAATCTCTCTTCCTCCTCACCCCAACGGGCCTGTGTCTCAGCTGTCATGGGTGCCCCATGGAGCAAGCCTCCCCCAGCTGGAGGGAAAGGGAGCCCCAGGCACATGCCATGTGGCACCCCCTGGTTCTTCCTGTGTGACCAGGGGAAGGACATGAGGAAGTAGGATGGTGAGCCCCCACCAAAGCCAGAAGCCTGTGCACACAAACTGAAGGGGAAGACAGCTGCTAAGAACAGGCCATCCAAGAAGGCTGTCAGTCCACTTACTGTTGAGACAATAGAAGGCAATCAGCAATCCCCCAGATGTAGAAGGACTGAGATCGCCTCCCTTGATTTTGGTGAGGGGACTTCTGGTCTGGCTCTGCAAGGGCCAGACAGTGAATACTCTGACTGGCAACAGAGGATCCCTGCCTCTGTCCAGGCAAAGGAAACGGATGACAGGGTTTACTGAACTGTGTGGATTCAATGGCCTGGCACATCGGATCCACAGAAGTATGTCTTTGGTGGACATCAGTACACAGTGTACCTAATGCCAATCAGGGTACAAGGGGGAGGAACCCATATGGATTTCTGGAATGACAGAGGGATCCCAACAGTTAACTGTGTTGGAGCCTGAGGTGAGCTTAAAAGGGGAAAAGTGGCAAAAGCACCCTATTGTAACTGGCCCAGAGGCCCCATGTATCCTTGGCATAGGATACCTCAGGAGAGAGTACTTCAAAGACCCAAAGGGGTACCAATGGGCCTTTGGTGTAGCCACCATGGATACAGAGAAGATTAAAGAGCTGTCTACCTTGCCTGGTGTCTCAGAGGATCCCTCTGTTGTGGGGTCACTGTGTGTTGAAGAACAGCAGATGCTGATGGCTACCATGATGGTGCACCGGTGGCAATATTGCACCAACCGAGACTCCCTGGTTTCCATCCATGAGCTGATTCATCAATTGGAGAGCCAAAGAGTGATCAAAAAGACTAGCTCACCTTTCAATAGTCCCATATGGCCAGTGCAAAAGTCTGATAGAAGGTGGAGGTTAAGAGTGGACTATTGTGGCCTGAACGAAGTCATGCCACCACTGAGTGCTTCCATACCAGACATGCTAGAGCTCCAGTATGAACTGGAGTCAAAGGCAGCCAAGTGGTATGGTACAACTAACATTGCCAATGCATTTTTCTCAGTTCTTTTGGCAGCAGAATACAGGCCACAGTTTGCTTTCACATCATGGAGGAGTGTCCAATACACGTGGAACCGACTGCCCCAAGGGTGGAAGCACATCCCTACCATTTGCCATGGACAGATCCAGGTGGCATTGGAACAGGGTGATGCCCCTGAACATCTGCAATACATTGATGACATAATCATGTGGGGCAACACAGCAGAGGAAGTGTTTGAGAAGAGAAAAAGAATTATCCAGATCCTTCTGAAAGCTGGTTTCACCATAAAAAAGCAAGGTCAAAGGACCTGCACAGGAGATCCAGTTCTTGGGAGTAAAATGGCAAGATGGACGTCGTCACATCCCAATTGATGTGATCAATAAGATAACAACTATGTCCCCACCAGCTAAAAAGAAAGAAACCCAAGCTTTTCTAGGTGTTATGGGTTTTTGGAGAATGCATATTCCAGGTTATAGTCAGCTTGTGAGCCCTCTCTATCAAGCAACCCAAAAAAAGAACTATTTTGAGTGAGGCCCTGAGCAACAGCAAGCCTTTGAGCAGATCAAACAGGAGTTAGCTCCTGTGGTAGCCCTTTGGCCTGTCCATACAGGACCAGCTGTGCAAAATGTGCTCTACACTGCAGCTGGGGAGCGTGGTCTCACCTGGAGCCTCTGGCAGAAAACACCAGGAGAAACCCAAGGTCGACCTCTAGGGTTTTGGAGCCGGGGATATCGAGGATCTGAAGCCCACTACACCCCAAATGAAAAAGAGATACTAGTAGCATATGAGGGGGTTCGAGCTGCTTCAGAAGTTGTTGGTACAGAAGCACAGCTCCTCTTGGCACCACGAGTGCCTGTGCTGTACTGGATATCCAAAGGAAGGTTTCTCTCTACACAACATGCAACGTGGATTAAGTGGGTAGCCTTGATCACGCAATGGCCTTGAATGGGGAAACCCCGACTGCCCAGGAATCATGGAAGAGCTCATGGACTGGACAGAAGGCAGAGATTTCAGAGTATCACTGCAGGAGGTCACTTCTTCCCAAGAAGTGGGCACCATCAATGACTTAGCAGAAGATGAAAGGCAGTATGCTCTGTTTGCTGACGGATCCTGTCGTGTTGTAGGAAACCATAGGAAGTAGAAAGCTGCTGTGTGGAGTCCCACATGACAAGTCATTGAAGCTGTTGAAGGAGAAGGTGAGTCGAGTCAGTTTGCAGAAGTGAAGGCCATCCAGGTGGCCGTACAGATTGCTGAATGAGAAAAGTGGGCAGTACTCTATCTCTATACTGACTCATGGATGGTGGCAAATGCCCTGTGGGAGTGGCTACAGCAATGGAAGCAGACCAATTGGCAGCGCAGAGGTAAACCCATCTGGGCTGCTGCATTATGACAAGACATTTCTGCCCCAGTTAGAGAACCTTGCTTTAAAGGTACATCATGTAGATGCTCACATGCCCAAGAACAGCGCCACCAAAGAACATGCAAAGAATGCACAAGTAGACCAGGCTGGCAAAATTGAAATGACTCAGGTGGACCTGGACTGCGAATGTAAGGGTGAGCTATTTGTAAGTCGATGGGCCCATGAAACATCGGGACATCTAGGGAGAGATGCAACATGCAGATGGGTTCGTGATCAAAGAGTGGACTTGACCATGGAGGCCATCACACAGGTCACTCATGAATGTGAAACATGTGCCACAATCAAGCAAGCCACATGAGTAAAGTCTCTGTGGAATAGAGGGTGGTGGCTGGGTTTTTGATATGGCAAGGCCTGGTAAATTGACTATATTGGACCACTGCCACAGAGAATGAGCTTTACAAGGAACTGGGTGAGTGCAACGATGACCCAAACCAAGCCAGTGTTGGTGCCCAACAATCCAACATGCTGCTTCTCCTGTCCTGAGTGCCCATCTTGACAGATGGGGCCTCAGTCATTGACTGTTCTTATGGACGTTTTGGGGGAGGGCATGGAATGGGGGAATAATATCTGTCCATATGTTAAGGGACAGGGGATAGTAGTTAATGAGAATGTATAAATCTGTATGTTGGGTATAAAGATCATTTAAGTATGTAGTATAAGTTGTAAGCGTTGGTAAGAAGGGATTGCAGGATGAGGAATAGATAGAATGGGATGGTCAGAGGATACTTAGATGTAACAGATAATGTGGGACCTGAGCATGACGCAAATGGTTTGGAATAAGGGGTGGAGATTCTACTGGGTCTGGACGGGATGGAGTTAATTTTCTTCATAGCAGCCCATATAGTGCTGTGTTTTAGATTGGTGACCAAAAAAGGGTTGATAACTGTGCTGATTTTGGCTGGGATAGAGTTAATTTTCTTCATAGTAGCTAGTATGGGGCTATGTTTTGGATGTGTGCTGAAAACAGTGTTGATAATACAGAGATGTTTTTGTTATTGCTGAACAGTGCTTACACAGAGTCAACGCCTTTTCTGCTTCTCTCACCACCCCACCAGTGAGTAGGCTGGGGGTGCACAAGAAGTTGGGAGGGGACACAGCTGGGACAGCTGACCCCAACTGACCAAAGGGATATTCATAGAATAGAATCATAGAATCGTTTAGGTTGGAAAAGACCTTTAAGATCATCAGTTCCAACCGTTAACCTAGCACTGCCAAGTCCACCACTAAAACATGTCCCTAAGCACCACATCTACAGGTCTTTTAAATACCTCCAGGGATGGTGACTCAACCACTTCCCTGGGCAGCCTGTTCCAATACCATATCCAATTCCATACCATATGATGTCATGCTCAGCAATAAAAACAGAGGGGAGGTTGGCAGGGGGGCGGCTGCTTAGGGACTGGCTGGTCATTGATCGGTTGGTGGTGAGTAATTGTTTTCATTTGCATCACTTGTCTTTCTTGGGTTTTATTTCTCTCTGTTATTTTCCTTTACATTACAATTTATTATTTTTATTTTATTTTATTTCAATTATTAAACTGTTTTTATCTCAACCCATGAGTTTTCTCACTTTTACTCTTCCGATTCTCTCCCCCATCCCACCGGGGGGGGGGAGTGAGCAAGCGGCTGTGTGGGGCTTAGTTGCCAGCTGGGGTTAAACCACAACAGTCCTTTTTGGCGCCTTCTCACTTCCAGTGGTCTGGAACTTCACTCCCAAACAAGTGCAGGATCCTGATGAAGTGATAGAATGTTTGAAAAAAACCCGCCATGGCTATTCCAAAGAGGCACAACTTACTGCACTGTGCTGGGCCCTGGTCAGCATCTACCAAACACTGCTCGTTATTATGCAGCACCCTCAAGGAGAAGAGAGGGTCTCTGGATCTGAAAACATACCAACAGACACTATGGCTAAACCAGACACTTTATCAGTTGCCCCTATAACTAAAAAGAAACAATGGAAGCAGAAGTCAACTTGTTTAGTAAGGGATGAAGAAGCTTCTCCTAAGAGGGAGCAGGAGAAAGAATCGGAAGAGGCAGCCTGTTCTGCAGCAGAGCAGTCACAAGAACAGGAGGAGGAAGAGACTGAAATCATAAATGAGACAGAAACCACCCAATCCCTATACCTAAGTGAGCTGCGAGATATGCAAAAATATTTTAGCCATCAACTGGGCAAGCTAATTCTCAGCTGGTTACTCCGATGCTAGGATATTAGGGCCAGTAGTCAGGAATTAGAGGGTAAGGAAGCCCGACAGCTGGGATCCCTTGCTAAGGATAAGACCATTGACAAAGGGATTGGAAAAAGGGCAGGAGTCCTCAGTCTTTGGCGGCAACTCCTGTTGAGTGTGAAGGACAGGTATCCCTTCAAGGAAGAACTTGCAAATTCCCAAAGCAAATGGACCACCATTGAGGGAGGTATCCAGTATCTGAGGGAATTAGCCATGGTGGAGGTGATCTATAACAACCTGGATGACGACCAGGTATCCAAAGACCTGGATGAAATCCGGTGCATGGGGTCCATGTGGTGAAAGTTTATACAAAATGCACCGACGTCATACGCCAACACCCTGGTGATAATGAGCTGGACAGACACAGAAGCACCAACTATAGATGGACTGACCAGACAACTCCGAGAATACGAAGATAATCTCGCTTCCCCCATGTGGGCCTGTGTCTCGGCTGTGAAGGAACTGACCCAAAAATTGTCCGAGCAAGCCGAGAAGGATAGGTCTTCCTCAGGCGCTCCAACCAAGGTCTCAGCTATTAAGAGTCAGACTTTTTCTATTCAAGGGAGAGGGTACCGGTGGCGCACACCATGTGCAACCCTGTGGTTCTTCCTGCATGACCAGGAGGAGGACATGAGGAAGTGGGATGGTGAACCTACCTGGACACTGGAAGCTCAGGTACAGGAAATGCAAGGAAAAACAACAGCCAAAAAGCATCCATCCAGGAAAATTACTGCTCCAGTGTCTGTTGGGCAGAGTAGAAGGGCTGGTCTTACTTCTGACCCTGCTGAAGGGACTTTTGTTTTGCAGTTACAAAAATCAAGTAATGAAGACTCCGACCAGGAATAGACGGGCCCTGCTTCCAGCCAGGTGGAGGAAAGGGACAACCAGGTTTACTGGACTGCGTGGGTTTGATGGCCTGGCACATCAGCCCCACGGGAGTATAAAGCTCTAGTGGACACCGGTGCACAGTGTACTCTAATACGATCAGATTACAAAGGGGCAGAATCCATCTGTATTTCTGGAGTGACAGGAGGATCCCAAGAACTGTCTGTGTCGGAGGCTGAGGTAAGCCTAACTGGGAACGAGGGGCAAAAGCATCCTATTGTGACTGGTCCAGAGGCTCCGTATATCCTTAGCATAGACTGCCTCAGCAGAGGGTACTTCAAAGGCCCAAAAGGGTACCGGTGGGCCTTTGGTATAGCTGCCTTGAGTACGGAGAAGATTAAGCAGCTGTCTACCTTGCCTGGTCTCTCAGAGGATCCATCTGTGGTGGGGTTGCTGCAGGTTGAAGAACAGCAGGTGCCAATTGCTACCATGACAGTGCACTGGTGACAATATTGCACCAATCGAGAGTCCCTGGTTCCCATCCATGAGCTGATCCAGCAACTGGAGAGTCAAGGAGTGATCAGTAAGACTCATTCACCCTTTAATAGTCCCATATGGCTAGTGCAAAAATCTAATGGAGAGTGGAGGCTAACAGTGGCCTATCGAGGCCAGAACGAAGTCGCACTGCTGCTGAGTGCTGATGTACCAGACATGCTAGAACTCCAATATGAACTGGAGGCAAAGGCCACCAAATGGTATGCTACAATTGATATCGCTAATGCATTTTTCTCAATCCCTTTGGCAGCAGAGTGCAGGCCACAGTTTGCTTTCACTTGGAGGGGCGTCCAGTACACTTGGAATCGATTGCCCCAGGGGTGGAAACACAGCCCTACCATTTGCCATGGACTGATCCAGACAGCACTGGAACAAGGTGAAGCTCCTGAACACCTGCAGTATATTGATGACATCATTATGTGGGGCAACACAGCAGAGGAAGTTTTTGAGAAAGGGAGAAGAATAATCCAGATTCTTTTGAAAGCTGGTTTTGCCATAAAACAAAGTAAGGTCAAGGGACCTGCACAGGAGATCCAGGTTTTAGGGATAAAATGGCAAGATGGGCATCATCAGATCCCAATGGATGTGATCAATAAATTAACAGCCATGTCTCCACCAACTAGCAAAAAGGAAACACAAGCTTTCTTAGGCGTTGTGGGTTTTTGGAGAATGCGTATTCCAGGTTACAGTCTGATCATAGGTCAGGGTTACAGCCCTCTCTATTGAATGACCCAGGAGAAGAATGACTTTGAATGGGGCCCTGAGCAGCAGCAAGCCTTTGACCAAATTAAATGGGAGATAGTTCGTGCAGTAGCCCTTGGGCCAGTCCGGGCAGGGCAAGATGTGAAAAACGTGCTTTACACCTCAGCCAGGGATAACGGCCCCACCTGGAGCCTCTGGCAGAAAGCACCAGGGGAGACTCGAGGTCGACCCCTAGGGTTTTGGAGCCAGGGATATAGGGGATCTGAAGCCCATTACACTCCAACTGAAAAAGAGATATTGGCAGCATATGAAGGAATTAGAGCTGCTTCAGAAGTGGTTGGTACTGAAGCACAGCTCCTCCTGGCACCCTGGCTGTCGGTGCTGGGGTGGATGTTCAAAGGGAGGGTCCCCTGTACACATCATGCAACTGATGCTACATGGAGTAAGTGGGTCGCACTGATAATGCAGAGGGCTTGAATGGGAAACCCCGACTGCCCAGTAATCCTGGAAGTAATCATGGACTGGCCAGATGGCCGAAACTTCATAGTGTCATCAGAGGAGGTGACTTGTGCTGAAGAGGCCCCACTGTAGAATAAATTACCAGAAAATGAGAAGCAATATGCCCTGTTCACTGATGGATCCTGTCATCTTGTGGGAAAACATCGAAGATGGAAAGCTGCTGTATGGAGTCCTATACAACAAGTTGCAGAATCTGCTGAAGGAGATGGTGAATCGAGCCAATTTGCAGAAGTGAAAGCCATCCAGCTGGCTTTAGACATTGCTGAATGAGAAAAGTGGCCAGTGCTCTATTTCTATGCTGACTCATGGATGGTGGCAAATGCCTTGTGGGGGTGGCTACAGCAATGGAAGCAGAGCAACTGGCAGCACGGAGGTAAACACATGTGGGCTGCTGAATTATGGCAAGATATTGCTGCCCGGGTAGAGGATCTGGTTGTAAAAGTACATCACTTTGTGAGCCGGCACAGGCAGGACGCAGGAACGACTACAAAACCACGGATGAAATGCAAAGAGTAAATTTATTTTTGTTTCCCTGCCAACCGGGGGATCCCCGAAGCAGCACCCGGGCAGAGGCACACAAGCAGGGATGCAGGCACTGCGGGGCTCGGTCCTTGCTAGAGGATCACCGAAGCTGCTGTTTTCGCCTGTATTTCAGGGATTTGTGCAGGCGTAGTTTACCACTGTGCTTTGATCTTTCACACAGCAGGGCAGGAATCTCAAACATGTTCGATAGGGTGCCTCTGGGTCTATCACAGGCCTATGTTATCTAAACACAGATGTTCTACTTGTCCAGCACACAAGGCCAAACAACAATTAGTATGATATATGTGTTTTTCTACACCCCAGCTGCAAGTCACTTGAGCGTGTTTACAAACCTCCTCGCTGATCTTCCGTTATTATCCCACAATCACGTAGATGCTCATGTACCCAAGAGTCAGGCCACTGAAGAACATCAAAAGAATGAGCAGGTGGATCAGGCTGCTAAGATTGAAGTGGCTCAGGTGGATCTGGACTGGCAACATAAGGGTGAATTATTTATAGCTTGATGGGCCCATGACACCTCAGGCCATCAAGGAAGAGATGCAACATATAGATGGGCTCGTGATCGAGGGGTGGACTTGACCATGTACCCTATTGCACAGGTTATCCATGAATGTGAAACATGCACTGCGATTAAACAAGCCAAGTGGTTAAAGCCTCTGTGGTATGGAGGGCGATGGCTGAAATATAAATATGGGGAGGCCTGGCAGATTGATTATATCACACTCCCACAAACCCACCATGGCAAGCACCATGTGCTTACAGTGGTGGAAGGGACTACTGGATGGTTGGAAACATACCCTGTGACCCATGCCACTGCCTGGAACACTATCCTGGGCCTTGAAAAGCAAGTCCTGTGGCAACATGGCACCCCAGAAAGAATTGAGTCAGAAAATGGGACTCATTTCCGAAACCATCACAGTCTAATGTGTACCTCAAGGTGATTTAATCCTGGGTGAAAATAATCCATGATTTGAGTGGTATGATGGCAGTATTACATGATGCTGTATGTCACCACTGCTGTGGCTGCCATATGTCAAAGGCATTATAGCAGGAACTTCTCGCTGCTCGCCAAGCTAGAGGCAAGAGTGGGAATTCATTGCAATGTTAAAACTTAAGGCCTAGTCCAGAGGGACCAGGGGTGTGGAATGTAATGGATATACATTTAAATTGTTGTAACCCATGATTTGAGTTGCATGTTATAGGAATTACTATAGCAGGAACCACCTGAACCAATGGATGACAAGCCTTACAAGAAGCAATGCAAGTGCAGCAGTGATCTGACCTGAGCTGGCTTTGGTGCCCAATAACTCCATGCAACACACCACCTCTCCTGTCCTGAGTGACCACCATAAGTGATGAAGCCCAAAGTCATGGACTAAATGAACTCAATGGACATTTTGTGGGCATTTTATGGACATTTTACAGGGATGATCCATAGACTAAGGGAATATCTGTGTATTATATCAAAGGATGGGAAAGGGAGTGGTGGTTAATGAGGATGTTATTCACACCTCCATTGTGATCTGTCCTTTGAATAAGTAGCAAACTGGCATTGGGAGGCTGAGCAGTATTATGGCAATTCACTCTGAGGAAGCATGATGCACAAATGTACCTATGACTAGGGTATAGTTGGAGAAGAGCAGAAAAAAGGAATGTTCAAGTTCTAATCCTCAAATATATTTGAAACTGGGTTTAGTGCCTAGCTTAGAAGCTAAAACCTGAGCAGGGTCTAGATTCTATTGCTCTGCAAGCTCATGGACTGGTTTTATAAGATTTAAGATCAAAGGTTGTACTTGTGATATTTGGATCTTTTTATCTCAAAATGCTATAAGAATACCTACTCTTGTGGGTTTTTGTTGCTACTAACTGAGAAAATTAATGTCTGGTTTGACTAGCTTTAAATTTGGCAGGGTGGAGTTTGATTTCTCTCTCTCCAGTTTCAACAGCTTTCATTTAGTTGAATGAAAGTGGTAGGAGCTCACTGAAAAGTGTAAATAAATTAAATAAAACATCTTTCTAGTCCAGACTGGGAAGGCAAACGGACCCCATTGCACTCACAGGGTATTTTACAATGGTGTGTTGTAGAAGGATTTTGTAGTCTCACAGCTATATGTGCGTAGGGCTACAGAAGTTTTCTGGTAGAACTGAGAAGTCACTAGAGGCTGAGGACATTCAAGCCCTGTCAAATCTGGATGCCAGGAAAGAGTACTTTGATTTTTGCCTGTTTAAAAGGAGTTGAATTTGAGGTGGGCCTACTTTTGGGTAGCTTTTTCACATGCAGAAGATATGACTCAGATTGGGAATGTAATCTGTGATTTGAGAATACTTGAGTATTTTAGGAATATATGTGTACTCAGTGATGAAGGTATCAGAGTAAAGACTATTTTTCTGAAATTCTGTGTTGAATTTCTTGACATACATGTACTGGTTTTCAAACTATTTACAATGACAGATCAGTACTACTAAAGTATTGGGGCTTGTAACCCTATTTTTAAAAGGTTTTATTTGTATTTAAATGTTTAATTAGCAAAGAAATTTTTTTATAAACCAGCTAATTAGTCTTCTGTTGCTATTGCTGGTAGCCTGAAAGTTCAAATTGTACTCTAAAAACTCTAGTCAGTAACATTTTCTTGGCAGACTTTCTGACATAAATGTTTTCATCTGAATACATTTAACGCATTTTCTTGAAACTCCTGGATATGAGTATGGGGACATTTTTAATCTCTGACAGGTTTGTTGAATACATAACATATATTCTGTGAAATGCATGTGAAACCAGACTTAAGTCTGGCAAAGCAGAATTTTCTTGCAACAGGTTCTTCATCTTGAGAAGAGGCTGAAGAAAGACCCTTAGGAACTGGTGGTGGTGATGGCAGGGTGCTGGAAACCAAGGAACTTACTCAAATGTCTGAATGTGAATTTAGATGCATTGTTTTGAAAATCCTGGCCAAGAATTAGTAAGCCTATAGATTTTTACAAGCACTGCTATGTATCTGTGGCATTCTGTGAACTTTGAATTAAAGATATTTGACTAATGATGATTATAATCTTTGACTTACTTATCAAAGACCTGTATGTAAAAAATAATTTTCCAATCACTCGGAACTTTTTTTTTTACACAAAATCTCTTTTGCCTATAGATCACATAGGAGAAGTTTTTAAAAATTAATTTGGTCAAACCAAATGTTAAAGTAGTAACAGTTTACAAGTTTAGCTACTAGATTTTTATTATGCTTTTACAATGACACTAGGTGGAAAAAATTTCTAGGATATTTTTATGGTAACTGCACAGAAGTAAATATAATGTAGAAGAATATCTCTGGCCATTTTTCTTCTTGTTCCTGATATGCTGTGTAGTCCAATAACTATATAATTATTTCCAGTTGCAGATAAAAGGATGTTTGTCCCTGAAAATGAAACTAATCTTGAAATTTTTTTCAGGAACAAAAAGAGGTAATTAAGATCTCTTTAATAATCCTGCCCTACAATAAACTAAGAGCCAGTTTCAGTTGGCTCCAAGACAGACTCGCTGCAGGCCAAAGTTGAGCCAATCAGTGACGGTGGTAGCATAACATATGTAAGGGAGAGAAACTATGCAGACACCAAGGTCAGTAAAGAAGGAGGCGGAGGAGGTGCTCCTCTGCAGCCCATGGAGGTCCTTGGTGGAGCAGATCTCTACCCTGCAGCCCATGGAGGACCCCAGGCTGAAGCAGGTGGGTGTGCCCTGAGGGAAGCTGCAGCCCATGGAGAGCCCACGCTGGAGCAGGTTTGCTGGTAGGACCTGTGGCCCTGCGGGGGACCCATGCTGGAGCAGTCCGTTCCTGAAGGACTGCACCCTGTGGAGAGGACCCATGCTGGAGGAGTTCATGAAGAACTGCAGCCCATGGGAAGGACCCACGTTGGAGAAGTTTGTGAAGGACTGTCTCCTGTGGGAGGGACCCCACGCTGGAGCAGGGGAACAGTGTGAGGAGGAAGGAGCGGCAGAGACAAAGCATTAGGAACTGACCGCAACCCCTATTCCCCATCCCCCTGCGCCAAAGGGGGGAGGAGGTAGAGAAGTCGGGAGTGAAGTTGAGCCCAGGAAGAAGGGAGGGGTGGGGGGAAGGTGTTTTTAGATTTCTTCTTACTTCTCATTATGCTACTCTGATTTAGATTGGCCATAAATTAAATTAATTTCCCCAAGTCAAATCTGTTTTGCCCACGACGGTAACTGGTGAGTCATCTCCCTGTCCTTATTCCTGTCCTAGGGGTCCTGTTGAGGAGGGAGAGTGATAGAGCAGCTTGGTGGGCACCTGGTGGCTAGCCATGGTCAACCCACCACAACATAGAATCACAGAATGGTTTGGGTTGGAAGGGACCATTAAAGGTCATCTAGTCCAACCCCCCTGCAATGAGCAGGGACATCTTTCACTAGATCAGGTTGCTCAGAGGCCCGTCCAGCCTGACCTTGAATGTTTCCAGGGATGGGGCATCTACAACCTCTCTGGGCAACCTGTTCCAGTGTCTCACCACACTCATCGTAAAAAATTTCTTCCTTATATCTAGTCTGAATCTACCCTCTTTTAGTTTAAAACCATTGCCCCTTGTCCTGTCACTACAGGCCCTGCTAAAAAGTCTGTCCCCATCTTTCTTATAAGCTGCCTTTATATATTGAAAGGCCACAATAAGGTCTCCCTGGAGCCTTCTCTTCTCCAGGCTGAACAACCCCAACTCTCTCAGCCTTTCTTCATAGGAGAGGTGTTCCAGCCCTCTGACTATTTTTGTGGCCCTCCTCTGGACCTGCTCTAACAGGTCCATGTCTTTCTTGTGTTGGGGGACCCCAGAGCTGGATGCAGTACTCCAGGTGGGGTCTCATGAGAGCAGAGTAGAGGGGCAGAATCACCTCCCTCAACTTGCTGGCCACGCTTCTTTTTATGCAGCCCAGGATACGATTGGCTTTCTGGGCTGCAAGCACACATTGCCGGCTCATGTCCAATTTTTCATCCACTGGTATATTCCCAAGTCCTTCTCTGCAGGGCTGCTCTCAATCCCTTCATCCCCAGCCTGTATTGATGCTGGGGATTGCCCTGACCCAGATGCAGGACCTTGCACTTGGCCTTGTTGAACTTCATTAGGTTCATTGCATGAAGCAATGCTGCTATGGTTATTCTTTGCTTGTGTTAATACAGAAGCTAAGAGCCCAAGGTAGGGCTCTTACTAGGACCTCACTGTTCTGGGTGATATACAGGTATTAGCTAAAAACCTTGGCTTTTACAAGCTTATTACAATGGTGGATAGGAAACAGAGAGAGACATACAAGGAAGCAACTTGACAGCACCATACCATCCTACCCACAACCTGACTAGCTAAGTTTTCTGTAGGCATTGAGCTTTACATAGGACTTTAAAGGATTTTTAGTAAAGTAATGAGAACCCTTGGGAGTCCTTCCCAGGAATGAAAGGCAGAATATGAAGGAGGATGGCATCCTTACTGACTGGAGAAATAGAGGCCGGATAGGGGCATGAAACTGAAAACAAATGTATTATCTAGAGGAGAGGGTGGTAGTCATGTCTGTGCAGTCATATGCACGATATATGTTCCTCTCCTCTGACTGTTAGTCATTACTGCGAGTCTGCATAGGCAGTAAGGCAAAGTCTAGCAGGCTACTGTCTATTGTGGCTATATAGCTTTTGGTGTTTGCTAGGCTATGGCTTGGTTAGAAAGCCTGGAGTTAAACTCTTTCCCTATCCACTGTGATGCTTTCTAATGAAGTTTATAATTTTGTACAACCTGGAGGAGAAAGCAGCCCCCAGTTCTGCTAATGAATAAGATCATATGCTTTCTGTAAAGGCTATTATTTTAAAACTAGGTCATAAAATAAAGAGGTCACAATCAACTTGTGTACTGGGTTTGCGTGGCAAGGTTTTGGTAGCAGGGGGGGCTACAGGGGTGGCTTCTGTGAGAAGATGCCAGAAGCTTCCCCTATGTCCGATAGAGCCAATGCCAGACAGCTCCAAGACGGACCCACTGCTGGCCAAAGCTGAGCCAATCAGCGATGGTGGTAGCGCCTCTGTGATAACATATTTAAGAAGGGGTAAAAACTGCTGTGCAACAGCAGCCAGAAGAGAGGAGTGAGAATATGTGAGAGAAACAACTCTGCAGACACCAAGGTCAGTGAAGAAGGAGGGGGAGGAGGTTCTCCAGGCGCCAGAGCAGAGATTCCCCTGCAGCCCGTGGTGAAGACCATGGTGAGGCAGGTTGTCCCCCTGCAGCCCATGGAGGACCCCAGGCCGGAGCAGGTGGGTGTGCCAAAAGGAGGCTGTGACCCCATGGAGAGCCCACGCAGGAGCAGGCTGCTGGCAGGACCTGTGAACCCGTGGAGAGAGTAGCCCCTGCTGGAGCAGGTTTGCTGGCAGGACTTGTGACCCTGTGGGGGACCCACGCTGGAGCAGTCTATTCCTGAAGGACTGCACCCCATGGAAAGAACCCATGCTGGATCAGTTCTTGAAGGACTGCAGCCCATGGGAAGGACCCACGTTGGAGAAGTTCATGGAGGACTGTCTCCTGTGGGAGGGACCCCACGCTGGAGCAGGGGAAGAGTGTGAGGAGGAAGGAGCGGCAGAGACACCGTGTGATGAACTGACTGCAGCCCCCATTCCCTGTCCCCCCTGCGCTGCTTCGGGGGAGGAGGTAGAGAAGTCGGGAGTGAAGTTGAGCCTGGGAAGAAGGAAGGGGTGGGGAAAGGTGTTTTTAGATTTGGGTTTATTTCTCATTACCCTACTTTGATTTGATTGGAATATAAATTAAACTAATTTCCCCAAGTCAAGTCTGTTTTCCCCATTACGGTAATTGGTGAGTCATGTCCCTGTCCTTATCTCGACCCACGAGCCTTTCATCATATCTTTTCTCCCCCTGTCCATTTGAGGAGGGGGAGTGACAGAGTGGCTTGGTGGGCACCTGGCGTCCAGCCAAGGTCAACCCACCACAACTTGAAAGTCAGATTTTCTGTCTGATATTTTTTCCTATTAGTGCCGATAAAAGGCAAGTTTCTTTCAGTTGCACCAACAGCTGCACTGCTTTGTTAACATTTCTGTGTTAGGTGCAGTGTCTAGATTAACTTCCCTTTGACTTTTTCCTCAGGGTAGTATGTTAGCTTTTATGTTGGTCTTTTGCAGCAGTACAGGGGTAGGAGGCACTCAGGAGCTACTGAAATTCTTTAAAATTAATTTCAATAGTTCAAAAAGTAGATTTGAGTTGTCAATCTCTTTTTAGAGTCTGTGTATCACACAAATTGAAACACTGGTCTAATTTTGGCCTCTTTTTATCTGAGGCTAAGTCAGGATTAGTACCACTGAAGATAAACAAAATACACTGATGAAACAGTGTATTTTGAAACCAAGATAAAAATTAAAACAATAACTTCCTTCCCCCTTTTCCCAGGCTCAACTTCACTCCTTCGCTCCTGAGTCCTCTACCCACCCCCCTAAGTGGAGTGGTGGGATGGGGAATGAGTTGTTACGGTCAGTACATAACAGTTCCTCTCTGCCTCTCCTTCCTCCTCACACTTTTTCCCTGCTCCAGAATGGGCTCTTCCATGGACTGCAGTTCTGTCAGGAAAAATCTGCTCCAGCATGGGTTCTCCACAGACTGCAATTCGTTCAGGAAATATCTAACTGCCCTGGCGCTGGGTCCTCCACAGGCTACACTGTGAGTATCTGCTCTGGCATGGTCTCTTCCATAGGCTGCAGGGGAATATCTGCTCTGGTGCCACGGAGTAAATCCTCCCCCTCCTTCTTTGACCTTGATGTTTGCACTGCTGTTTCTTACTCTTTTTTTCCCCTCCTTCTCTGCCTGTGTGGCATTTTTTGTCATTTCTTAAATATGTTTTCATAAAGGTGCCACCAACTTTGCTGATTGGCTCAGCTTTGGACTGCGGTGGGTCCATTGCTGAGCCAGCTGGAACTGGCTGTGTCTTGCACAGGGCAGCCCCTGACCTCTTCTCACAGAGGCCACTCATGCAGCTGCCCTGCTACCAAAACTTTGCCACATACACCCAATACAAGGACATTTATTTACATTCTTTAAGGTTCTTAGTCTCTCAGAATTTATTTAAATTCTTTATAAGTTTTTAAGGTTTGTTAGTATAAATGAAAATTTCATATTAAATTCTATACAATCTTATAGGTTTCATCCTTTTTATGTCTCCATAGGAGTTTTCTGTAAGGGCTGTCATTTGCATGGATCATTCTGGAATTAGAACTAACAGAGCAGCTTTGCACAAAACAGAATAAATTATGCCTGTGCTCTTCTGTGTTTTTCTTGTGTTTCAGCTCCATAGCACAGACAATATTTTTAGCACTGTAAGACAAAGGCAAAAGATAATATTTCTGCACAGTCTACATGCCATTTTGCGAGTCTTTCTGGCCTGAGCCACAGAAGTAGTCTTCCCCTTCCTAGCACTCATTTGTACTTATATTTTGGGTTCCATTTGGCTGGATATTTTTAATATGGGGAGGAGGAGGGTGCAAGCATTAGAGAGACCAAAAAGAATACAGACATTTACTATAAGATATGATTAAAATACCAGCAGATAGGAGAGATGTTTGAAAGATATTTTTAATGTGGCTGAGGGCAAGAAGCAATGCATGAGGTCACAGTACTATAGTTAAAGCAACTTACCTGAAATAATGACACTGTTTAATTTCCCAGATGTTTCTGCTGGAGAACAGAGCAATGGTGTGAGATTCAGGGTTCCCAGAGTTCAGTATTTTCTTTGTCAGTGAAGAAGTGAACAGCCCTAGGCAGCTCACTTAGCCTTTTTTCAATATTTGCTAGCCTGGCAAACTCTTAACACGAGATTGTTTAGACATTTGATTAACAAATTATAACATGCTTTCACATCCTTTGGGTTCAGTGCTGATCAAAATTGAAGGCAACCATCTATTCATAAACAGGATGATGAAAGCACATTTCAAATGTCCAGATGAATAAAAAAAGATGGGTTTGTTCATTACTTGATACTCACTTATTGGTTTCCTTATTTTTTAGAACTGTGATCATATGTACACATTCAGCAGTTTCTTGCAATTCCAAACAATTCAACTTGTATTGTAAAAGTGGTATTCATTTTTAAATGAGAAGTTTTCATCAAAGACAAAAAGCTATTTGGTAACAAAGCTGTTAAATTATGCACTTTCCTCTCTCCATAATTTCCCACAACTCCTTTGGAAGGATGCAGCTGGGGGAAGAGTCATGCCACAATAATTTGTAAGCATTGTTTCCCAAGCCATCCACCCAACGCACATTAAAAATGAGCAGTGCCTATGTCATGACTGTAATTACACAGGGGATCAAATTATTTCTGAGCTCTACTGATGCTTTAGGCCTGAAACACACAGAGAGGTGTGTTTGTTCTCCAATGATTTACTGGCCAGGAAAGAGGAAGGGTTAGGTATGTAGTAGGAAAGGAAAGGCTCATACAGGAAACTGTAAAGGGGAGTCAGGAAGGGAAAATAAGCATAGGAGGACATTATGAATAAGGAAACAAAAGATGCAAAAAATATGTACAACCACAGATGTCAGGATACAATGTCTGAAAGCTGAGTGAAGTTAATACGTGTAATTGAAATTAAAACTCTGGACAATTATTGTTTTTTAAAGCAGTTCTGAGGTCAGGACTCAATGTCCTACCTTCATCCAATGGTCTGTAGCTGGTAGCCTTGTCTGTGACCAGCTGAAAAAGGAGAATGGGCCTGGAATCATCTCTTGAGTACCGACCATGTAGATGACACCAGTTGCTGTCAGACGTTCCATTAATTCAAGTGGCAGAGAGCTGCAATGTTGCAAGCTCCAGTTCTGCTATGGTCTAATATAATTACACATGAGGAATAACTGGCAGGAGTGTGTGAGTGGGTTGTTTTCTTCTTTTAAGAAAAATGCAAACCTTTTAAACACCCCAAACTACTAATACTAATCTTGTGAAATTGCACATTCAGAAGTTGAGAAATGTTACATTTACAGATGCCCATATAACCTCAATTTATACCCCTGAGGTTTATATATTCAGCAGTCTTTAATTATATGATTACATCCCATCTTATCCACAGGATTTTGCCTCAGTCAGTGCACAGGATGGAATTGCTTTGGGGATGAATGAGGTGTGCAGCAAAGGAGGTTTTTGCTGTAGGAGTCAAATTTAATTTCTTTATGAAGTCTGAATAAAGCTGATTAGAATCTGATAACCGCTTATATGTGTTTGGATATTAGCGTATTTTTTTAGGAAATTTTATTTTCAAATGGGTATTAGATACTTTTTTTTACAATAATTTAGTTATCAGGGAACAGAAATAGAATTTTGGCTTCCTGGATGCCTGAGTTTTATTTTGATACTTTTCCTGCAGGCACAAACTGATGATTACAAGGTCTGTCTAGCTTTGGTGCCATTAGGCAGGGGACTGTGAAGCCTCCCTTCCCCCGTCTGGCTCACAAAGGGGTGAAGGCTAAAGGGGAGATAAACTTTGGCAGCTGAGCAGGCAGATGTCAGCATACTCGGGTAGGGAGGAAATCTGGTTTTGGGTGGGTGGGCTGTCGAAGAACAACTGTTTTGGCTTCTGTGGGTTTTGTATATCCTAAAGAATATTTGATTTTTCTGAAAGCACGTTTTCTGTCACAAAATAATTCTCAGTGGAAAGCTTCCCATCAGTGGTCATGAATGAGGCAAGGGATTTCAGGAAGAGGAAAGAAGATCTGATGGCAAAGTGTTTCTTAGCAGTAGTGTCCTGGTTTCAGCTGAGATGATAGAGTTAATTTTCTTTATAGTGGCTGGTATGGGGCTATGTTTTGGATTTGTGCTGAAAACAGTGTTGATAATACAGAGATGTTTTAGTTGTTGCTGCACTAGTCAAGGACTTTTCAGCTTCCCGTGCTCTGCCAGGTGCAGAAGAAGCTGGGAGGGGACACAGCCAGGATAGTTGATCCAAACTGACCAAAGGGCTATTCCATACCACATGACGTCATGCTCAGTATATAAAGCTGGGGAAGAAGAAGGAAGGGGGGACATTTGGAGCGATGGCGTTTGTCTTCCCAAGTAACCGTTACGCGTGATGGAGCCCTGCTTTCCTGGAGATGGCTGAACACCTGTCTGCCCATGGGAAGGAGTGAATGAATTCCTTGCTTTGCTTTGCTTGCGTGCGCGGCTTTTGCTTTACCTATTAAACTGTTTTTATCTCAACCCTCGAGTTTTCTCACTTTTACTCTTCTGATTCTCTCCCCCATCCCACTGTGGGGGGAGTGAGCGAGCGGCTGTGTGGTGCTTAGTTGCTGGCTGGGGTTAAACCACGACAAGTAGTCTCCAAAGTGGGGTGCGTGCATCCCAGGAGGTGCACAAGACAATCCATTGGGGTGCGAGAAGAAAATATTAGAACTTCATTAGTACACATATATAATTTATAAATAAATATACATATATCAGGGGTGCATGCTCAAAAAGTTTTTATTGATAGGGGTATGTTATCAAAAAAGTTTGGAGGCCGTTGCTCCAGAGGACTAGATTCTATCCCTGTTTCTGCCACAAAGCTCCCATGGAATTTAGTTAAGTCATTTCAATCAAACTTTTCAGTCACCAAATGTCCCTCGTTTTCCAGATACCTGGCTTGAAACCATTTGCAAAGGCAATATATGTTTACAGATGTAGAAAAAGCCACCAAGAATACTCCAAGAGACACCAAGAGAGTCTATGACCTCTGGAAGAAGGGGCAGGCAACTCACGAGGACTACAAAGGTGTAGCGAGGCTGTGCAGGGAGAAAATTAGAAGGGCCAAAGCTGAGCTAGAGCTCCATCTGGCTGCTGCTGTAAAAGACAACAAAAAATACTTCTTCAAATACATTAGCAGCAAAAGGAGAGCTAAGGAGAATCTCCAGCCCCTAGTAGACGGGGGAGGAGACAGTGACCAAGGAGTAGACAGTGACCAAGGATGAGGAAAAGGCTGAGGTACTCAGTGCCTTCTTTGCCTCAGTCTTTAATAGCAGGGCCAATTGTTCTCTGGGCACCCAGCCCCCGGAGTTGGAAGATAGGGATGGGGACCAGAATGGAGCCCCCATAATCCAGGGAAATGGTTAGTGACCTGCTGCACCACTTAGACACTCACAAGTCTATGGGGCCTGATGAGATCCACCCGAGAGTACTGAAGGAACTGGCAGAGGTGCTCACCAAGCCCCTTTCCATCATTTACCAGCAGTCCTGGCTAACTGGGGAGGTCCCTGCTGACTGGAGGTTAGCAAATGTGAGGCCCATCTTCAAGAAGGGCCAGAAGGAGGACCCGAGGGAACTACAGGCCTGTCAGCCTGACCTCGGTACCGGGAAGCTGATGGAGCAGATCATCCTGAGTGCCATCACACGGCACGTAGAGGATAACCAAGGGATCAAGCCCAGCCAGCATGGGTTTAGGAAAGGCAGGTCCTGCTTGACCAACCTGATCTCCTTCTACGACAAGGTGACCCGCCTAGTGGATGAGGGAAAGGCTGTGGATGTTGTCTACCTAGACTTCGGTAAAGCCTTTGACACCGTTTCCCACAGCATTCTCCTGGAGAAACTGGCTGCTCATGGCTTGGACGGGTGTACTCTTCGCTGGGTAAAGAACTGGCTGGATGGCCGGGCCCAAAGAGAGGTGGTGAATGGAGTTTACTCCAGTTGGCGGCCAGTCACAAGCGGTGTTCCCCAGGGCTCTGTGTTGGGGCCAGTCCTGTTTAATATCTTTATCAATGACCTGGACGAAGGGATCGAGTGCACCCTCAGTAAGTTTGCAGATGACACCAAGTTGTGCGGGAGTGTTGATCTGCTTGAGGGGAGGAAGGCTGTACAGAGGGACCTGGACAGGCTGGATCGATGGGCCGAGGTCAATTGTATGGGGTTCAACAAGGCTAAGTGCCGGGTCCTGCACTTGGGCCACAGCAACCCCATGCAACGCTACAGGCTTGGGGAAGAGTGGCTGGAAAGCTGCCAGGCAGAAAAGGACCTGGGCGTGTTGGTTGACAGCCGCCTGAACATGAGCCAGCAGTGTGCCCAGGTGGCCAAGAAAGCCAATGGCATCCTGGCTTGTATCAAAAATAGTGTGGCCAGCACGACTAGGGACGTGATCGTGCCCCTGTACTCGGCCCTGGTGAGGCCGCACCTCGAATACTGTGTTCCGTTTTGGGCCCCCACTACAAGAGAGACATTGAGGTGCTGGAGCATGTCCAGAGAAGGGCAACGAAGCTGGTGAAGGGTCTAGAGCAGAAGTCTTATGAGGAGCGGCTGAGGGAACTGGGGTTGTTTAGCCTGGAGAAAAGGAGGCTGAGGGGAGACCTTATCGCTCTCTACAACTACCTGAAAGGAGGTTGTAGCGAGGTGGAAGTCGGTCTCTTCTCCCAGGTAACAAGTGATAGGACGAGAGGAAACGGCCTCAAGTTGCGCCAGGAGGTTTCGACTGGATATTAGGAAATTTTACTTCACTGAAAGGGTTATCAAGCATTGGAACAGGCTGCCCAGGGAAGTGGTTGAGTCGCCATCCCTGGAAGTATTTAAAAGATGTTTGGATGAGGTGCTTAGGGACATGGTATAGTGGTGGTCTTGTTAGTGTTAGGTTTATGGTTGGACTCGATGATCTTAAAGGTCTTTTCCAACCTATACGATTCTGTGATTCCAAATGGATAAAATTCACTATGAAATATGCTAGAATTTTGGATCACAAGTATTTTAAATTGGGCTTCCACAATTACAAACCCTTTTGTAAACTGAGGTTATCAACACTCAGTCATGTCAAAGTTGTTGTGGAAATAAATTAACCCATAAGTATGCAAAATACTTGATAATGTAGTGATGACTATCACAGAAAACCCCAAAATTAAATGAATAATTTAGTCTTCAAGAGCAGTCTGAGAATGGTGTGCAGTAAATAAGGCATGGATTGATGAGAAAACAGTGTATCTGCTCATTAATTTAAACCAGTCCCATGGGCAGGGGGAGGGAGGGAATAGTATTTGAATATGTAAATAAATCCATCATTTTGTGCACAAAGGGAATGCATAGGTGACCTTTTAGTTGTTAACTTCTTGGGGCTTTGCAACTTTAATAATGCTTTTTAATGTAGGATATAAAGAAACTAAAGGTTGTAACTAGTGTTCCCTTTACCTTCAAAATATAATGAAAGAAAGTCTTGTGTTCATTTTACTACCTGGAATTTTAAAAGGCCTGAAAGCTGTGTAGGAACCATTGAACTGCTCATATTAAAACAGGTTTATTGTGCTGATCCCATAGTGAGCTAGACAGATAGCTGAAGAATGTCAATAAATATCTATTTACAGTTTAAGTAACTTACTGTGGCTGAGTTTGTGACACTTTTGAATAACAAGGATAACTCAATTGCAAAAAACCTATTTGGCTGAAGGAGCAAAGCTCAGCTCCTTTGAGCATTTTGATATTAAACTATCCATGAAGAACTAGATGCCTAAACACCTTTGAATATCTGATCCCAAGTTACAGTCTAATAAAATGGAAATAGAAAGATTAACTTCTGATTGCCTAGACTTGAGGGGGAAGAAGACTGTCTCTTTCCTGCTGTCTAAACTTCTTTGTGTTTTGAGTATACTAAGAAGCAAGTTTTCCTTGAAGCCTTAATTCAAGCAGCAGTTTCAAGTGCTAGTTGCAGACTCTTTACAAAACATAAGTTTCAAATTAATCTGTGCAAAATTAATTTCCCAAAAAGTCTTTGGATATACTCCAGTTTGTCAGAGAATCTAAAAAGGCCTGTTGACTTATTATCTGGTCAGAGAGAACCAGTTGCTTGCAAATAGTCAAAAACCAAGAAAGCACTTTCCAGATATTTGACAGATAGTTCAAGCAGATCGTGAATCTGAGAAGACTAATACTAATTTATGAAAAAGTTTGACAACAGAGGTAAAATTCATCAAAATAAATTACTGTAATAATAAAAAATATTGTCCAAGTGACCAAAAAAGTTGAAAGTCAAAGTTTAAGCCATATGATCTATTTTATCATATTATTTTACTTTTTTCTTTTTTCTTTTTGTACAAAGGCAGGTAAAATGCATGCAGAAATGCTTTTAGGGAGGAGAGAGAAGGTCTGGGTTGAACTGCAGAATAACCTGAAACCAGAAAGCTGCAGGGAAGAATGGCTACATCTGAGAGTGATTCAACCCTTTCAGCTGGTACAAAGCTCAAAAACCTCACATGACTATATGCATATCAGATACTGGGGCAGATGACAACAGTTAGAACATTGTTAGTGGCCTATAAAGTGCTCAACACAACTGTGCTCCTTCTGTGCATCTAAATCCCAGTAAACCTATACCAAGAAAGACAATCAGCAATCTGTTTAATGAGGCCCTGTAATACTGCATTAGAGTGGTGCTTCATACTAGTGGCTCTGGAACAAATGAATGCATCTTAATCAACAGCATGTTAGGAAACTAGCTGCAGAGATTGCCTGTGACCCAATGATAGTTAACTGAAGCGATGGGACTCTAACTGAAACTAGAAGTTAGTATATTGCTCTCAGGATGTATCTCCAAGCTACAGGTTATTAAAGCATCCTCCTTAGCAAGTGCTTAACCCTTTTGTTACAGATCTCCATTTCTGTCTCTGGGCCTTCAGTCTTGGAAGATGTTTGGTTTTTTTTCTTAGAGACACTGCCACACTGAAAGGGAATGATGGTTTATGTTATGCTCTCCTTTGCAGGAGCAATAACCATACAGCATATAGCATATGGACTGTGAACTCCTCAGAACCTCACCTGTTGAAGCCCTGCAGTTTGATTAATTGCACTTTAGTATCTCTTTGTGTCATGCATTGCTCACTATATAATAGATGAGCTATTATTCTGGGGTGACCTAACCTTTCATTACTGGGAGTTGGATGTCTAGGACGTGTTAAGTGGATAGTCACAGCTCTTGTGTCTAAGCATTGCTATACTGAACTGAAATTATTGTAGTGGATGGTGCTTAACTATAGCTGCAACTTCACTTAAAGACTGCTTAATCAGTCCCCCTCATCTCCTGTGTCACTCGAAGTCTTCAAAGAAGGCATTAATAGTATTAGTCACAAATCTGAATTCGAACCTAAACTACAGTAACAGCACTGTAATTCAAGTGGAAAAAAAAAAAAAAAAGAAGGTGCAAATGGGGAAAAGTAGTCCACCTAAGGAAAATATGAAGAATGCGCTCTGAAAATTCACATCAGTCTTATGTTATGTGGCTAGACCCCACTTCTCTCCTGTTAAGGGATGTTAGGAGTGGCTGCCTCCTCCAGCAGCTCTGGGCCCTGACATATTACCTGTGCCCATGTTGCTGTCATTCTTAAGGGCAGAATCTTTTAAGGATCCTTAGAAGGGTCCCAGCTCCTTAAAACTGTCTATATTCCCTTGGATCAGGGTCTTATCCAAGTGTCTTTGGAAACCCAGACCTGTTGTGCCACTGACAATCATACTAGCTGACCCTGGGTTGTCCTGTCCAGCCACCTCATTTACTAGCAGGATGGTATGTGTTTGTCTAACGACAGAAGCTACGAGAGATTTACATTTCTACTAGGTACATTATTCACAGACTTAAGTGATGTTTGTTCCCCCATAATTCACAGATTTCCTCTGTAATACTCAGTTCTACTACTCAGCTCCATCAGGTTTAAATTTCTGTAAGTTGAGGCTATTCCTTTGCAACTGTGCATTTCCCTTTTCTACCTGATTCTTCACAAAGGCCTGAGGGATGCAGCTGCCGCTTTCCTGTTTGCAGGTTCAAACAGTAGCAAAGGTGAGCACATATTCCAGAGACAGACACACAAACACACAGCCAGCTACACAGACTGCCACAGACAAGGAGCTGCCTTCAACAGCACCTGCATATAGGACTCACAAAAAACATAAGTATAGGCAGCCAAGTCCCCTTCCCCCTCTTCAACTGGCAGAGATAGAAGTTCACTAGTGAAAGCAAACACACGACAGTCTCTAGACTCACAAGCACATGCACATTTGTGGATCCCCTGAGTACTGGCACTGTCTGTACGACATCACTGCCCAGATCCTAGGCCCTCTTACCCACTTCACAGGTCCCCTACTTGCTGGCTAGTCCAGCTTGCTAGCAGATGTGGGTACTTACACACTTGTCTTACAGCCACCCCACACTTGTGGGTCCCCCTGAATACCAGCACAGGCCTTCTACCCACCTGATACCCCTGCCTGGACCCAGGGCCTCCTACTCACTGGCGAGTCCAGCTTGAAGTTTGCTAGCAAATTACACCCCCCCCCATACGCACCCATTTGGGGAAGATACAGACACTTAGTCTCCCCAGCAACTGGCACCAGATACATGGGCTGTGACCCACAGTTCTACTCCAGCTGCCAGCACTGAGCCACTCACTTGCCTCACTCACCCTGGTCCTTCCCAGTAGCTGCTTTTTGGGACACACACCATTCCTGCCCCAGTGGCTGGCAGCTGAGACCCTCACCTGCTCCAGTAGCTGGCATTGAGACCCCTGCTAGCTCCAGTTGCTGACACCACAGGCCAGGGGCAGCTACACCACCAGTCTGACTCCAGTTGCTGGCCCCATATCCACTCATGCTGGTCTCACCAGTAGCTGGCACTTAAGTCCTTGCAGCACATATGCGCACAGGACAGAGCGTGAGATTATGTGGCAACATAGTTAAGAAAGGATTTAATAAGAAGATCAGCACAACTGCAGTGATCAGGTGCAGAGCTCAGTCAGATGAGCATACTGACTAGCTCTGTTTTACACACTACTGGCCCCTTTTATATCCCTTTCTCTCTATTCTCCACTTTGTCCCTACCCAATCCCCTTCCCCTCCACATTCCCTCATCAGTTTGCATAGTTCCAGTGGCCCCCCTCCACCTGAAGGGGGGAATAAAAAAGAATTATGCCCTTAACTTTTCATTGATTACAGCCCTAACTAGTCATCAGCTATGAATCACTATCATTTGTGTGCACAGGAAGGCTTTAGGAGATAGATGTTAGACTTGGAAATGTGTCTATCTAATAATTGCAGTAATAGAAATATATTCCCACAGCATGCTGCTATAACAGAAATTAAAGATTTCCTTTTCTCACAGTTCTGATTACTGGGACTGTAGTGCTGGCAGCTGGGGCAATGTCTTGACCTGATACTCTCACAATAGCTTTCACACAGAAGTTCAGAGCTTTTGAGTTGGCCTGCCTTATTGAAAGGAGATAAAACCTTGCATAAAGCTACTATGTAAACTCTGATGAATCATTGCAGCCCACATGGTTTATGAACCACCAGCATGTAAGAGAAGTGGGCAGAAATGAGTTTTTTGTAGAAAGCCATAATAGAAGTAAGGTTGATACTTACATCTTGTTGCAACAAATTTGAGGCAGCTCTTACTCATTTGAGTGTAGATGCTCCTTTATTTGGAATAGAGAGCCAACATCACTCATTACACTATGCACTGCTGGCTCAGGCTGGTTTCATTTGTCAGGTCAAGTTTTGCTTCTAGTTATTTAAGTGTCCAGTCTGAGTAACTTGGTTGCTGACCAGTTCAGGCTTAACCGAGATGAGAATTTAGTCTTCAAAGTAGCTGTTTCTTCTCATGCCTGTATTTTTGATACTCTGTTCAGAAAGCACAAATACTGAAGACGATTGTTTATGAAAAGTTTATTTCTGAAAATATTTTTTTTAAGTTATAAAATTTCATTTTATTTAAGTAGTAAAATATTCCATTTGATCTCTGCATTCCTGTCAGATGGTCGCTTTCAGCAAGGTTGATTTGTTATTTGTATGCCCATAGTGCTTAGAGACTCCTGCTTGTTCTGCACCCATTTCCATTCAGCTATGGTTTACCTACTGACCACAGTGGGAACAGGTTCACAGCAGTATAATAGGTGTTGCTTGCTTAATGTTTCTGAATGTTTATTTAGAACTATTTTAAAAATTTTGATTGCAAAAGAAGAAAGATATGAAGGGTAAAGAGGAGAGAATAGAGGAGCTTTGGCAGCTGGTCTCTGCTTCTCTGCTTTGCTTAATTTACATTTGAGGCAACCTCAAAGTGTGAAGCAAAGGAACAGGTGTTTTAGGCTATCCAAACCCTTTACAATTTCTTTACAGTCCTGGAGAGTCCCTTTTTTCTGGATGCAGAAGCTGATGGTAGTCCTATGCTGCTCAGAGCCTTGAGAGAAATAAACTTAAGAGCCTTGTGACAATTCAGGTACTTGGGTGAATGCAGTAGTCAGGTTTTCCTGTAGTTCAGCTTTTGCCCTGCATTAGATATGAGTAGAAAGGAGGTACCAGAAGACCCCTCCTAAACTCCAGATTAATAAACCGGTTGAAGGCGTGACATTGCCACAGTAGGGGATTAAAATCTTTAATGTTTTCACAATCTTCAGTGTTTTCCCCTGTATAATGCTTCTGTTGACAAATGTAGAACTGCAGGACAGGGTGTTTTAGCATTGGATCTTCAAAACAACATAATATCAAGGCTATTTTAAATATCTATGTGTAAGATTTAGATTCATAAATCTGCTCAGCTGTTGCCTATTGTGGTAGGTGATTAAAGTTCTGAAGTGCCCTTATTTTCCCAAAGTCCCTTGGGGGAGACATACCCAGTACTTTCTCTGCATGATTTTGCCAAACGGACAGGGGCTTAGCTGATGTATGAAATCCCTTTAAAAATCATTAAACAGGTTCCCCCCCCACCCCACCCCCCGCCTTCTTCTTTTGCTTTCTAAGCCCAGGGGCTTAGAAAGCCCCTTAGAAATAGGCCAACTCAAAATATGCCTAATAAAACAAGGAGCAGGAGAAACAGCTGGTTATGACATTGGTATTCTCTTCTATTATACGGCATATAAAAAACACGCTGAACTTTGAAAGATTTCCCATATTCTACTATCCTTTCTCTGTCTGAGCATCTTCAAAATGTGCCAGGGGAATGCCTTAACCTAGCTTTACTTTGGGCTTTGGAGCCCTCTGGCTCAATTAACAGCTTCAAACAGTCTCCTGACTGAGAGTGGTTAGCCCAAGAATACTTTACACACAGAAAAGTGATTAACTGCTCTCTGGGGAGGTGGGACAGTGGGATTCATCTGTTGAAAGGACTCAGAGGAGGGATCGTACACAATTTGTTCCCCATCCTGGATGAATACTGTAAACAGGAGGGTGCTTGGCACTGAAGGATAAACAGTATAAATACACCTTCTCCTTCTACTTGTACATGGGAGAAGGACAGGCAGAGAAATACCCTGTCTGTGGGGACTTAGACCCTGATTAGAGACCTGCTTTTTCAGGACTCTTGGCAGTATACAGCACTGCACGTGTTCAGAGAGCAGTTCCCACTGACTTCTACCTATCCCGAGTGCTTGGCCCTATTGCACACCAGCGACTCCCCCAGGTTTGTGTCTCTCTATGTTCTTGGTTTATGGCTTCCTCCTTTTCTTATTATCCGCTTTTGCACTGAAAAGGTCTTTCACCAGACACCTTTAAAGGAGCAGATGGTGTCTCCTTCCACGTTCCCTTACATCTCCCACAGTGGATGCTTGGGGAACTATACAACGGTTCTGAAATAGGAGCTTTCTGTGAGTAATCCATTTCTACCATGCTACCTATTTTACTAACACCATACCACATAACTTAGACATATAACTTGCAGCAATGATGATTAAACTGGGTATAAAAACTAAACAACTAACAAAAGAAATTTGAAGAGAGCAACGGGCTTGAGCTGGTTTCAACCCACGTATTCCTTCCCGGCGACTGGGGATGCCCAGCGTCGCAACGGTGAGCATATTATAGAGACCGGTAACGGGAATCACTTTGGTATTGTGATTGAACTGTGTATTGCAATTGCTGGGTTTTGCTAAGCATAACTTACACTTGTATTGTGTTTTCAGTATATTTTGTATCACTCTGCTAAATCAGAAAACCCATGTAACATCAACTAACTTCAGATAAGTAAATCTGATATTAAACATTGCACCCTCCACACATGGAATATCTAAAAAAACCTAGTCAGAGAGTATTGGACTCTGGCAGGGGCGCAACAGTAAGCAAATGGTTTTAGCACTCAAAGACCATGATTATTTTCGAGCACAGAAGAGTAACAGGCAGGACAGTGGTGATTAAAGGGCTGCTGGGGCTGTTACCTCTTAGAATCTGGCTTGCAGGCTAGGAAAACAGAAAAAACTCTTACAACAAAGACTGCAAATTAAGAAAGCCAAAAGAATTTTGCATCTCTGCAAGTGTCTTATTGGCAAGGGGTTATGAGGACCACAAGGGCCCTTAAATGCAAACTGCTTTTCTGAACATGGTGGGTCAGTGAACATGTCTCCCACTAGGGTAGAAAATGACCCCCTGGAAGGGCCACCCCGGTTGCTGCAGTCCCCTGCAGAGCAAGACACTGTCAAACACAATGAGGATGTTTCCCAGGGTAGGCTGCCTGCTGCACCCCCAAGTCCTGAGGGGGCATTTGAAAGCCCAGCTTTAATCCCATTCTCAGATGTAGCAGGGGAGGTGGGGCAGGCAGCAGACCGCCCTGTGGCTTCCATGGAGCATGTTAGGCAGTGGGACTAGGTGATCCAGGGGTTTGGGGCTAAGCGATGTGTAGAAGAATACAGATTTGTTAATTTAGATCAGGTATCACTACATGAAGGCTACAAAACATTTGTTTGGGGTGTAGAGCAAATTTTTGATTGTTTACACCAGCTGTTTGAACCTGGTTGAACTGCTGGAGAGTACTGATCCAGTCTAAAAATTTTGCAGCTCTCATATTGTTTAAATTAATAGCAGGAGAATATAAAGAGTCGTGGTGAAGAGTCGGTTTGAACCTGGTGATTATGCTCAGCTCTGTCCTGAAGCTGTCAGCATGCACGACTCTTTATATGACAGCTTTATATGACTCTTTATATGACAGCTTCATTATATGACAGAGCAAGCAACACCTATTATACTGCTGTGAACCTGTTCCCACTGTGGTCAGTAGGTAAACCATAGCTGAATGGAAATGGGTGCAGAACAAGCAGGAGTCTCTAAGCACTATGGGCATACAAATAACAAATCAACCTTGCTGAAAGCGACCATCTGACAGGAATGCAGAGATCAAATGGAATATTTTACTACTTAAATAAAATGAAATTTTATAACTTAAAAAAAATATTTTCAGAAATAAACTTTTCATAAACAATCGTCTTCAGTATTTGTGCTTTCTGAACAGAGTATCAAAAATACAGGCATGAGAAGAAACAGCTACTTTGAAGACTAAATTCTCATCTCGGTTAAGCCTGAACTGGTCAGCAACCAAGTTACTCAGACTGGACACTTAAATAACTAGAAGCAAAACTTGACCTGACAAATGAAACCAGCCTGAGCCAGCAGTGCATAGTGTAATGAGTGATGTTGGCTCTCTATTCCAAATAAAGGAGCATCTACACTCAAATGAGTAAGAGCTGCCTCAAATTTGTTGCAACAAGATGTAAGTATCAACCTTACTTCTATTATGGCTTTCTACAAAAAACTCATTTCTGCCCACTTCTCTTACATGCTGGTGGTTCATAAACCATGTGGGCTGCAATGATTCATCAGAGTTTACATAGTAGCTTTATGCAAGGTTTTATCTCCTTTCAATAAGGCAGGCCAACTCAAAAGCTCTGAACTTCTGTGTGAAAGCTATTGTGAGAGTATCAGGTCAAGACATTGCCCCAGCTGCCAGCACTACAGTCCCAGTAATCAGAACTGTGAGAAAAGGAAATCTTTAATTTCTGTTATAGCAGCATGCTGTGGGAATATATTTCTATTACTGCAATTATTAGATAGACACATTTCCAAGTCTAACATCTATCTCCTAAAGCCTTCCTGTGCACACAAATGATAGTGATTCATAGCTGATGACTAGTTAGGGCTGTAATCAATGAAAAGTTAAGGGCATAATTCTTTTTTATTCCCCCCTTCAGGTGGAGGGGGGCCACTGGAACTATGCAAACTGATGAGGGAATGTGGAGGGGAAGGGGATTGGGTAGGGACAAAGTGGAGAATAGAGAGAAAGGGATATAAAAGGGGCCAGTAGTGTGTAAAACAGAGCTAGTCAGTATGCTCATCTGACTGAGCTCTGCACCTGATCACTGCAGTTGTGCTGATCTTCTTATTAAATCCTTTCTTAACTATGTTGCCACATAATCTCACGCTCTGTCCTGTGCGCATATGTGCTGCAAGGACTTAAGTGCCAGCTACTGGTGAGACCAGCATGAGTGGATATGGGGCCAGCAACTGGAGTCAGACTGGTGGTGTAGCTGCCCCTGGCCTGTGGTGTCAGCAACTGGAGCTAGCAGGGGTCTCAATGCCAGCTACTGGAGCAGGTGAGGGTCTCAGCTGCCAGCCACTGGGGCAGGAATGGTGTGTGTCCCAAAAAGCAGCTACTGGGAAGGACCAGGGTGAGTGAGGCAAGTGAGTGGCTCAGTGCTGGCAGCTGGAGTAGAACTGTGGGTCACAGCCCATGTATCTGGTGCCAGTTGCTGGGGGAGACTAAGTGTCTGTATCTTCCCCAAATGGGTGCGTATGGGGGGGGGTGTAATTTGCTAGCAAACTTCAAGCTGGACTCGCCAGTGAGTAGGAGGCCCTGGGTCCAGGCAGGGGTATCAGGTGGGTAGAAGGCCTGTGCTGGTATTCAGGGGGACCCACAAGTGTGGGGTGGCTGTAAGACAAGTGTGTAAGTACCCACATCTGCTAGCAAGCTGGACTAGCCAGCAAGTAGGGGACCTGTGAAGTGGGTAAGAGGGCCTAGGATCTGGGCAGTGATGTCGTACAGACAGTGCCAGTACTCAGGGGATCCACAAATGTGCATGTGCTTGTGAGTCTAGAGACTGTCGTGTGTTTGCTTTCACTAGTGAACTTCTATCTCTGCCAGTTGAAGAGGGGGAAGGGGACTTGGCTGCCTATACTTATGTTTTTTGTGAGTCCTATATGCAGGTGCTGTTGAAGGCAGCTCCTTGTCTGTGGCAGTCTGTGTAGCTGGCTGTGTGTTTGTGTGTCTGTCTCTGGAATATGTGCTCACCTTTGCTACTGTTTGAACCTGCAAACAGGAAAGCGGCAGCTGCATCCCTCAGGCCTTTGTGAAGAATCAGGTAGAAAAGGGAAATGCACAGTTGCAAAGGAATAGCCTCAACTTACAGAAATTTAAACCTGATGGAGCTGAGTAGTAGAACTGAGTATTACAGAGGAAATCTGTGAATTATGGGGGAACAAACATCACTTAAGTCTGTGAATAATGTACCTAGTAGAAATGTAAATCTCTCGTAGCTTCTGTCGTTAGACAAACACATACCATCCTGCTAGTAAATGAGGTGGCTGGACAGGACAACCCAGGGTCAGCTAGTATGATTGTCAGTGGCACAACAGGTCTGGGTTTCCAAAGACACTTGGATAAGACCCTGATCCAAGGGAATATAGACAGTTTTAAGGAGCTGGGACCCTTCTAAGGATCCTTAAAAGATTCTGCCCTTAAGAATGACAGCAACATGGGCACAGGTAATATGTCAGGGCCCAGAGCTGCTGGAGGAGGCAGCCACTCCTAACATCCCTTAACAGGAGAGAAGTGGGGTCTAGCCACATAACATAAGACTGATGTGAATTTTCAGAGCGCATTCTTCATATTTTCCTTAGGTGGACTACTTTTCCCCATTTGCACCTTCTTTTTTTTTTTTTTTTTCCACTTGAATTACAGTGCTGTTACTGTAGTTTAGGTTCGAATTCAGATTTGTGACTAATACTATTAATGCCTTCTTTGAAGACTTCGAGTGACACAGGAGATGAGGGGGACTGATTAAGCAGTCTTTAAGTGAAGTTGCAGCTATAGTTAAGCACCATCCACTACAATAATTTCAGTTCAGTATAGCAATGCTTAGACACAAGAGCTGTGACTATCCACTTAACACGTCCTAGACATCCAACTCCCAGTAATGAAAGGTTAGGTCACCCCAGAATAATAGCTCATCTATTATATAGTGAGCAATGCATGACACAAAGAGATACTAAAGTGCAATTAATCAAACTGCAGGGCTTCAACAGGTGAGGTTCTGAGGAGTTCACAGTCCATATGCTATATGCTGTATGGTTATTGCTCCTGCAAAGGAGAGCATAACATAAACCATCATTCCCTTTCAGTGTGGCAGTGTCTCTAAGAAAAAAAACCAAACATCTTCCAAGACTGAAGGCCCAGAGACAGAAATGGAGATCTGTAACAAAAGGGTTAAGCACTTGCTAAGGAGGATGCTTTAATAACCTGTAGCTTGGAGATACATCCTGAGAGCAATATACTAACTTCTAGTTTCAGTTAGAGTCCCATCGCTTCAGTTAACTATCATTGGGTCACAGGCAATCTCTGCAGCTAGTTTCCTAACATGCTGTTGATTAAGATGCATTCATTTGTTCCAGAGCCACTAGTATGAAGCACCACTCTAATGCAGTATTACAGGGCCTCATTAAACAGATTGCTGATTGTCTTTCTTGGTATAGGTTTACTGGGATTTAGATGCACAGAAGGAGCACAGTTGTGTTGAGCACTTTATAGGCCACTAACAATGTTCTAACTGTTGTCATCTGCCCCAGTATCTGATACGCATATAGTCATGTGAGGTTTTTGAGCTTTGTACCAGCTGAAAGGGTTGAATCACTCTCAGATGTAGCCATTCTTCCCTGCAGCTTTCTGGTTTCAGGTTATTCTGCAGTTCAACCCAGACCTTCTCTCTCCTCCCTAAAAGCATTTCTGCATGCATTTTACCTGCCTTTGTACAAAAAGAAAAAAGAAAAAAGTAAAATAATATGATAAAATAGATCATATGGCTTAAACTTTGACTTTCAACTTTTTTGGTCACTTGGACAATATTTTTTATTATTACAGTAATTTATTTTGATGAATTTTACCTCTGTTGTCAAACTTTTTCATAAATTAGTATTAGTCTTCTCAGATTCACGATCTGCTTGAACTATCTGTCAAATATCTGGAAAGTGCTTTCTTGGTTTTTGACTATTTGCAAGCAACTGGTTCTCTCTGACCAGATAATAAGTCAACAGGCCTTTTTAGATTCTCTGACAAACTGGAGTATATCCAAAGACTTTTTGGGAAATTAATTTTGCACAGATTAATTTGAAACTTATGTTTTGTAAAGAGTCTGCAACTAGCACTTGAAACTGCTGCTTGAATTAAGGCTTCAAGGAAAACTTGCTTCTTAGTATACTCAAAACACAAAGAAGTTTAGACAGCAGGAAAGAGACAGTCTTCTTCCCCCTCAAGTCTAGGCAATCAGAAGTTAATCTTTCTATTTCCATTTTATTAGACTGTAACTTGGGATCAGATATTCAAAGGTGTTTAGGCATCTAGTTCTTCATGGATAGTTTAATATCAAAATGCTCAAAGGAGCTGAGCTTTGCTCCTTCAGCCAAATAGGTTTTTTGCAATTGAGTTATCCTTGTTATTCAAAAGTGTCACAAACTCAGCCACAGTAAGTTACTTAAACTGTAAATAGATATTTATTGACATTCTTCAGCTATCTGTCTAGCTCACTATGGGATCAGCACAATAAACCTGTTTTAATATGAGCAGTTCAATGGTTCCTACACAGCTTTCAGGCCTTTTAAAATTCCAGGTAGTAAAATGAACACAAGACTTTCTTTCATTATATTTTGAAGGTAAAGGGAACACTAGTTACAACCTTTAGTTTCTTTATATCCTACATTAAAAAGCATTATTAAAGTTGCAAAGCCCCAAGAAGTTAACAACTAAAAGGTCACCTATGCATTCCCTTTGTGCACAAAATGATGGATTTATTTACATATTCAAATACTATTCCCTCCCTCCCCCTGCCCATGGGACTGGTTTAAATTAATGAGCAGATACACTGTTTTCTCATCAATCCATGCCTTATTTACTGCACACCATTCTCAGACTGCTCTTGAAGACTAAATTATTCATTTAATTTTGGGGTTTTCTGTGATAGTCATCACTACATTATCAAGTATTTTGCATACTTATGGGTTAATTTATTTCCACAACAACTTTGACATGACTGAGTGTTGATAACCTCAGTTTACAAAAGGGTTTGTAATTGTGGAAGCCCAATTTAAAATACTTGTGATCCAAAATTCTAGCATATTTCATAGTGAATTTTATCCATTTGGAATCACAGAATCGTATAGGTTGGAAAAGACCTTTAAGATCATCGAGTCCAACCATAAACCTAACACTAACAAGACCACCACTATACCATGTCCCTAAGCACCTCATCCAAACATCTTTTAAATACTTCCAGGGATGGCGACTCAACCACTTCCCTGGGCAGCCTGTTCCAATGCTTGATAACCCTTTCAGTGAAGTAAAATTTCCTAATATCCAGTCGAAACCTCCCCTGGCGCAACTTGAGGCCGTTTCCTCTCGTCCTATCACTTGTTACCTGGGAGAAGAGACCGACCCCCACCTCGCTACAACCTCCTTTCAGGTAGTTGTAGAGAGCGATAAGGTCTCCCCTCAGCCTCCTTTTCTCCAGGCTAAACAACCCCAGTTCCCTCAGCCGCTCCTCATAAGACTTCTGCTCTAGACCCTTCACCAGCTTCGTTGCCCTTCTCTGGACATGCTCCAGCACCTCAATGTCTCTCTTGTAGTGGGGGGCCCAAAACGGAACACAGTATTCGAGGTGCGGCCTCACCAGGGCCGAGTACAGGGGCACGATCACGTCCCTAGTCGTGCTGGCCACACTATTTTTGATACAAGCCAGGATGCCATTGGCTTTCTTGGCCACCTGGGCACACTGCTGGCTCATGTTCAGGCGGCTGTCAACCAACACGCCCAGGTCCTTTTCTGCCTGGCAGCTTTCCAGCCACTCTTCCCCAAGCCTGTAGCGTTGCATGGGGTTGCTGTGGCCCAAGTGCAGGACCCGGCACTTAGCCTTGTTGAACCCCATACAATTGACCTCGGCCCATCGATCCAGCCTGTCCAGGTCCCTCTGTACAGCCTTCCTCCCCTCAAGCAGATCAACACTCCCACACAACTTGGTGTCATCTGCAAACTTACTGAGGGTGCACTCGATCCCTTCGTCCAGGTCATTGATAAAGATATTAAACAGGACTGGCCCCAACACAGAGCCCTGGGGAACACCGCTTGTGACTGGCCGCCAACTGGAGTAAACTCCATTCACCACCTCTCTTTGGGCCCGGCCATCCAGCCAGTTCTTTACCCAGCGAAGAGTACACCCGTCCAAGCCATGAGCAGCCAGTTTCTCCAGGAGAATGCTGTGGGAAACGGTGTCAAAGGCTTTACCGAAGTCTAGGTAGACAACATCCACAGCCTTTCCCTCATCCACTAGGCGGGTCACCTTGTCGTAGAAGGAGATCAGGTTGGTCAAGCAGGACCTGCCTTTCCTGAACCCATGCTGGCTGGGCTTGATCCCTTGGTTATCCTCTACGTGCCGTGTGATGGCACTCAGGATGATCTGCTCCATCAGCTTCCCCGGTACCGAGGTCAGGCTGACAGGCCTGTAGTTCCCCGGGTCCTCCTTCTGGCCCTTCTTGAAGATGGGCCTCACATTTGCTAACCTCCAGTCAGCAGGGACCTCCCCAGTTAGCCAGGACTGCTGGTAAATGATGGAAAGGGGCTTGGTGAGCACCTCTGCCAGTTCCTTCAGTACTCTCGGGTGGATCTCATCAGGCCCCATAGACTTGTGAGTGTCTAAGTGGTGCAGCAGGTCACTAACCATTTCCCCCTGGATTATGGGGGCTCCATTCTGGTCCCCATCCCTATCTTCCAACTCCGGGGGCTGGGTGCCCAGAGAACAATTGGCCCTGCTATTAAAGACTGAGGCAAAGAAGGCACTGAGTACCTCAGCCTTTTCCTCATCCTTGGTCACTGTCTACTCCTTGGTCACTGTCTCCTCCCCCGTCTACTAGGGGCTGGAGATTCTCCTTAGCTCTCCTTTTGCTGCTAATGTATTTGAAGAAGTATTTTTTGTTGTCTTTTACAGCAGCAGCCAGATGGAGCTCTAGCTCAGCTTTGGCCCTTCTAATTTTCTCCCTGCACAGCCTCGCTACACCTTTGTAGTCCTCGTGAGTTGCCTGCCCCTTCTTCCAGAGGTCATAGACTCTCTTGGTGTCTCTTGGAGTATTCTTGGTGGCTTTTTCTACATCTGTAAACATATATTGCCTTTGCAAATGGTTTCAAGCCAGGTATCTGGAAAACGAGGACATTTGGTGACTGAAAAGTTTGATTGAAATGACTTAACTAAATTCCATGGGAGCTTTGTGGCAGAAACAGGGATAGAATCTAGTCCTCTGGAGCAACGGCCTCCAAACTTTTTGATAACATACCCCTATCAATAAAAACTTTTTGAGCATGCACCCCTGATATATGTATATTTATTTATAAATTATATATGTGTACTAATGAAGTTCTAATATTTTCTTCTCGCACCCCAATGGATTGTCTTGTGCACCTCCTGGGATGCACGCACCCCACTTTGGAGACTACTTGTCGTGGTTTAACCCCAGCCAGCAACTAAGCACCACACAGCCGCTCGCTCACTCCCCCCACAGTGGGATGGGGGAGAGAATCAGAAGAGTAAAAGTGAGAAAACTCGAGGGTTGAGATAAAAACAGTTTAATAGGTAAAGCAAAAGCCGCGCACGCAAGCAAAGCAAAGCAAGGAATTCATTCACTCCTTCCCATGGGCAGACAGGTGTTCAGCCATCTCCAGGAAAGCAGGGCTCCATCACGCGTAACGGTTACTTGGGAAGACAAACGCCATCGCTCCAAATGTCCCCCCTTCCTTCTTCTTCCCCAGCTTTATATACTGAGCATGACGTCATGTGGTATGGAATAGCCCTTTGGTCAGTTTGGATCAACTATCCTGGCTGTGTCCCCTCCCAGCTTCTTCTGCACCTGGCAGAGCACGGGAAGCTGAAAAGTCCTTGACTAGTGCAGCAACAACTAAAACATCTCTGTATTATCAACACTGTTTTCAGCACAAATCCAAAACATAGCCCCATACCAGCCACTATAAAGAAAATTAACTCTATCATCTCAGCTGAAACCAGGACACTACTGCTAAGAAACACTTTGCCATCAGATCTTCTTTCCTCTTCCTGAAATCCCTTGCCTCATTCATGACCACTGATGGGAAGCTTTCCACTGAGAATTATTTTGTGACAGAAAACGTGCTTTCAGAAAAATCAAATATTCTTTAGGATATACAAAACCCACAGAAGCCAAAACAGTTGTTCTTCGACAGCCCACCCACCCAAAACCAGATTTCCTCCCTACCCGAGTATGCTGACATCTGCCTGCTCAGCTGCCAAAGTTTATCTCCCCTTTAGCCTTCACCCCTTTGTGAGCCAGACGGGGGAAGGGAGGCTTCACAGTCCCCTGCCTAATGGCACCAAAGCTAGACAGACCTTGTAATCATCAGTTTGTGCCTGCAGGAAAAGTATCAAAATAAAACTCAGGCATCCAGGAAGCCAAAATTCTATTTCTGTTCCCTGATAACTAAATTATTGTAAAAAAAAGTATCTAATACCCATTTGAAAATAAAATTTCCTAAAAAAATATGCTAATATCCAAACACATATAAGCGGTTATCAGATTCTAATCAGCTTTATTCAGACTTCATAAAGAAATTAAATTTGACTCCTACAGCAAAAACCTCCTTTGCTGCACACCTCATTCATCCCCAAAGCAATTCCATCCTGTGCACTGACTGAGGCAAAATCCTGTGGATAAGATGGGATGTAATCATATAATTAAAGACTGCTGAATATATAAACCTCAGGGGTATAAATTGAGGTTATATGGGCATCTGTAAATGTAACATTTCTCAACTTCTGAATGTGCAATTTCACAAGATTAGTATTAGTAGTTTGGGGTGTTTAAAAGGTTTGCATTTTTCTTAAAAGAAGAAAACAACCCACTCACACACTCCTGCCAGTTATTCCTGTCGCGGAAGGAGTGAGCGTGCACTTCACTCGTAAGAGAGAAGTAAAAATATAGTTTATTGATACAGAATAGGGAGTTAACAAAGTTCAATGCGACAGTGTTTTAACAAGATTCGATGGCGAGGCACACTTGATTATTTACTGCATAGAGGACAGGGTCAGACAAAACTGTCAGGGAGACCCTCCCGTTGAGTCATGAGGTTCGGAAGGATCCCCTTGCTTTCTAAACTCCTTCTCAGAGAGGAGTCTAGGTGCGGCTAGATCCAGTCCTAGTCCCAGACTTGGTCAACGGTTTATATCTAAAGGATTATATATGCGCAATCAATCCTTTATATCACTTAGCTAAGATTTCAAAGTTTAGCATGCTATTAGTCACTTACCGAGGATCTGTTGCGGCAAGGAATCTCTCAACCTCGAGGAGTAACCTTGAGAGGCGTCCCTGCTCAAGGGGAGATCCTGGCGTGCAGCCCGCTGCCGTGCAGGAGAGCTCAAAGGGCTCTTGGGCTGCTCACTATTTATGGGGATAAGATGATTGACCCATAGTCATATTTACATGCCGACCACAGGTTTTAATTTCTTCGGTGGGCGCGTTGCACAATAGCCCTAGGCTATTGTGTTGTTATCTGTCTCCTGAATTCACTTTGAGCTGATGCAGCCATCGTGACCAGATGCATCCATTACAATCACCGCTGGTGGTTATCACCTAAGCAGGGTTACAGGAGATAAAGGTCAGGGGCAGGGGAAGCACACCGTCACACTCCACCCCGTGACTATAGTCAATTCATCTTATTCTCACAGAGTGGTGGTACGGTCACCTCTTGCCTCTGTGCCATAAATAGTATATTGATAATTTATGCACTTATAGATCCACAGTAAGTAGACAGTGAAGCACTGCTATTTGTTATGCGTTAATTTGTATGTTTTGGGTGGTTGAAGTTGGGTTATTTGTTTTATCATGTGCCAAACCTTTATATACAATATAATTATAAGCAATAGACACACTAATGTTAGAGTTAGTAAAATAACAACTGGGTGAAGCATAAGATTAAACACTCCCGTTGCTGTCGGTGACCATCCAAGAAGAGTCTCCCACCAATGGTGTTCTCCATCCTTCTTTACTCTTTCCAAGACATGGTGTATCTCTTCTGCATCATGATGAACGGTGATCAGAGTTTTGTGTCCATTGTTTCGTATGCGTTCTAGCAGTTGACACAGGTCATCGTGTTGTAGTAGTTTCTTCACCAATGTAAGATTCATTCCGATGGGGTAGGCAATAAATCTCGACTCAATGTATAGTTAGATTGTAACAATTGATAAGACGTAACAGGAGCTGAATAATTGAAGTCACATCCCACAATTTTTGTAAAGTTACAAACACAAATATTTGAGCGATTGCTTGTATCTACAGTAACGTTATCTACAAATATAAAATCACAAAGGGTTCTCATACAAACACATCCTTTTCCAGTATACACAAGTACAGTTTCAGGGGCTTCATCAGGTCGTATTTCAAAATGACAAACATTTTGTTCAGTGTCAAGACAAATGTCTTGGGCTTTGAGGGTGTTACTCTCACAAATAAATCCTTGTTGTTCCCGTACAACGCATGCATTAACATCAACAGTTTGCCATTTGTTTCCATTTCGGTGGGCCCATACTCTATGTTCTAATGGATAGAGTACAGTTCCATTGTGATTCAATCCCAGCGCAATGATTGGGTATATGGTGTATACCGAAGCATTGTGAATTGTTAAGACAAAAGCTGTGGCCTTATTGCTAATGGGGTCATAAGTGAAATTGACTAAATACCACCAGGACTGGAATTCTTTCTCAAATTTAGTTGCATTATCCCAAATTACCTTTCGAATTTCAGTGGGTAAGGTGCCCTCTTCACCTTCTCTTATAATTGCTGCTACCATAGATTGCATCCACAGTTGAGCTTGGATACAACTAAGAGCTAGAGAAACATTGGTTTGGGCTACACCAAGTGCATCCACAATCAGTTGGTGGTCCCTTTCATTAATTCTTTTCCACTGAGGTAATATATCAGATAAGAGCCATTGGTTAGTTCCCAATGCTAATAGAGAAGACTGTAATGGGTGTTCTAATTTGTTTAAATCACTTCTTGTTGTGCTCAGTTTGTTCACGAGTACTTCGGCATCGATACTATTTAAGACTCCCAATCCTGTCCCTATTATACCGGTCACATCTCTCCTTGTTCGTCTTGGAGAGGTGAGGGTTCGCCCATGTAACCATGCTAACCATCCTGCATAGGACGTACCTAGGAATGGTGAACAGGTCGGTTTGATTGCAGACATATTAATTTGCATCAGTAGTTCTACTCATTTAAGAGACCATGATGGATTAAATAACGCTTGTTGTTGGCCTGTATTTTTGATCACATATGGTCCAACTTCAGAAACCTGTGGGGATAGAATTGTCTCATCCTTTACAGTCAGGGCGGATGTTGTGCTAGGCTTAATAATGTCTATTTTAAATTTAAAGGATAATCCCACACGATGGTGAGCCCAGAGGCAGACTACAAAAACAGGTCGTACTAAGGTAAAATTGTACCAACAGTCCAGTTTTTCAAAGGCGCAAAGTTTCGTATCTTTGGCTATTGGTTTTGATGTAATGTTGTACACAGAAATCTGAGATGCCTTCTCATGGGTAGACCCATTGATCATCCGGCATCCTATTTTAATTTCTTTCCCTGCTGTTCCTCGGAGCCGGGAACTTTATCATCTTTATCCCAGCTCCATTCATTTTCTAAGTATGTTTCAGTTCCGTGCATGACCACGGTGGAAAGCTTTAAATCCCCCTTACTAGAGTGTATTCCCATACTTCCAGTGTACTTAACACGAGCTTGGGACCATGGCCATTCTAGGGTTCTTTGACCACAGGCTAAGAAGAGCAGCATTGTTAGGGTTTGGAATAGTAACATGAACACAGCATTTCCATCTGCCATCTTGTGGGGTGCTGTAAGAGAAAATAGAGACTTGTTTCGGTGGGGAGAGTCCGAACAGGTTACCCCATTAAGAAGAAGGAAAAATCCATCGTGAACTAATTCTGTGTTTTGCACCACTGCTATCAGTAGCTTCCCAGGCAAGTGGGCCACGAGGTTTAGTTAAAGTCATAGGGACAGTACCGATAGATGGTAAATTAACCATCACAGGCTGTCCTGGCTGTAATGTCATTGGATATTCTCTTTTCCTAGTAGGTGGAGCGCTAAGCTCAGTTTTTGCAAAGAATGCTCGGCTTACAGGGCTTCCAGTAGGCCCATACCGATTGTTTAATTGATGGAGTACTTTGGGAAGTCTCGTATCCCATTGAGCTTCCTGTGGTTTGAGACTCCTTTTCAACAAGCCATTAGCTCTTTCTACCATCCCATTTGATTGAGGGTAGTATGGGGTGTGGAAAACCCATCTAATTCCCTCTTGTTTTGCCCAATCTTGCACTTCCTTACAAGAAAAGTGTGAGCCATTATCACTCTGGATAACATCAGGAGTAGGTAGATTTGAGAACCAAAATGATAGCCCTCGCACTGTATTTCGCCCATCGGCTTTCCGACATTTAGTCGCCATAAGCAAGCCGGAGACTACTTCCACTCCTGTAAGGATGTATCGATATCCTGCAGAGGATTTGAATGGTCCGATATAATCAATTTGCCATGTAGACCATAAAGTTTTCCCTTCATTGATATGTAAAGGTGGTGCTTTAGCAGGATGATCTGCTTGTAATTTCAGTCTACACTGAGGACATTCTGTAAGAATAGTTTCACAAGTTTTTCTATTTATAGGCCAGCCTTTACTCTGTGCAGCAAAGTAAAGTGCTTCTTTACCTGTGTGGCCTAGGTTTTGATGTAACCATTCTCCCAGTCGATACCACTCAGGATTTAAGGTGATTTTCCTAATTTTAGTTAGCTCATCTACCTTTTGATTCCACTTTGTGGCTGGTTGATTATCTTTAGCATGAGCTTTTACCCATCCCATCTTGAAAGGTGTTTTCCTGGCTATATCTAGTAATAATTGCCAATCTTTGTTTCTCCAAACTGGGGATCTATTTACTTCCCAATTCAAGGTTTCCCATTGACAGAGCCACTGTGTGGCACCGGCCCACACAGCATAGGAGTCTACATATATGATTTTTGCTCCATTCTGTGCTGCCAAAACAACTGCTCTTATTTCTCCTACTTGTGCACTGCCTTCACCTTCTTCTACTACTTGTTTGCCGGTGGTAATGTCTAATGCAACAGCCTTATATTGCCATTTACCATTTACCCTTTTTGCTGAAGCATCTGTAAACCAAATGTTTTCTGTTGGTGTACCCTCAGTGAGGGGTGGTGCCACCAGAATGGGTGAAGGTTTAAAAGGTTGTTGTAATGCTAAAGGGTCTGTGTTTATGGGCATCTGCAATTTGGAAACCTTAGTGTGTCCTTCAGTTAGTTGCATATTTTCTGCAACTCCTGTTAGGTAGGCATACCATTTTCGGACAGTGGGTTTTTGTGCAACTCCTTCTGGGGAGCAGTCCCCTTTAGGATTGCTTCTAGTAAATTAAATGGTCCTCTAGTTTGCACAGGTTGTCCCTGATGTATTTTCTCAACTTGTTTAACTGCTCGGACTAAAGATAAAAGTCCCTTTTCCCATTCAGAGTATCGTTGTTCTGTTTCTTTAAATGCAGTTGAGCTAAACAATAAAGGTCTTTTGGCCCATCGGGTCCAGTTTGGAACAGGTTACAGTAAGTAGCATGTTCGGCGAAACCCCATTCAGCTATAATAGGGTCGCGGGGTGCACTGGTCCCAGTGACTGATATGTTTTTAACTCTTCAGTTAGAGTTTTGACTGCCTCTTTATGTTCTAATTTCCACTCCCAGGGTTTGCCTTTCCTTAAGAGTGAGTATAAGGGACGGGAAATGATAGAAAATCCAGGCACATGTTTCCTCCAATATCCTAAAGTTCCCATTAATTGTTGTAACTCCTTCCTTGATTGGGGCATTTGCAGCTCTTCAATTTTTCTTAAGGTATCTGGAGGAATCACTGCACTGCCTGCTATCCACCAAGTACCTAAAAATTTTACTTCTTTGCTTGGTCCCTGACATTTTCCAGGTGGAATCTCAATTTCTGCTTTATTTAGTGCTTGCCATACTGCTGCTGCCGCTTCCCCAACCTTTTCAGGGCAAGTTCCTCCAATCAGAATATCATCTATATATTGGTACAGTTTCACTTCTTGGGGGAGTAAGACTGTCTGTAAAAGTTCAGCAAGCGCAGCATGAGCAATCGTGGGTGAATGTTTATACCCCTGTGGGAGTCTGTTAAAGGTGTATTGTATTCCCTCCCAAGTGAAAGCAAACTTCTCTTTATCCTCCTCCTTTAAGGGAACCATAAAGAACATATCTTTTACATCTAGGGCTGCCATCCATGGGTGTGCAGCTGCTTGCAAAGTAGCTGTTAAGTTGGCAATGTTTGGCACAGCTGCTGTGAGCGGGGCTGTATTGGCGTTCAGGCGCCGATAATCGACTGTTAAACGCCACCTCCCGTCTGGTTTCCGGACGGGCCAGACAGGTGAGTTATATGGGGAGTGCGTTCTGGAGATAATTTGTCGTTTCTCCAAATCAGCTATGACTTCAGAAATTCCATTTCGTGCCGCAGCAGACATGGGGTATTGCGGTACGTTAGTGATTTTTGACTCGGGGAGCGCAGGGGCTGCGCGCAGTGCCCGCACTGCAGCCTCCCGGCTTCTGCTGGGGTTGGGATCGATGTTCGAGCCGAAGGACCACACGCTGCCGTTCGGCAGGCGCCAGGTTCGTCCGTTTAAAACATCGAAACCTAAAATATTTTCATGGTGAGCTTTAATTGCAAAGCGAGTACTCGACATGCGCTTCTCGCCCGGGAGCCATAAATTGACCTTGGCAGTTTGGCACTGAACACTCGCTCCGTTCACGCCGGTAATTTTAACTCTTTGCCGTCTGGGTTGTACACCCAGCTTCTCGGCGTCTTGTTGTGTTAATAGTGAAATTTGTGCTCCCGTATCTATTAAAAACTTTACCAATTGTCTTTGAGGACCAACTGGAATTAAAATGTATGGGCCGTTATCACTTATCCACTGATAAGCCTCCACTTTCCGGACAGGCAGGCCCAATTGCCTTCCGGACACTACTCGTTTTTTGACTTCATGCCCTGCAATTCCTCCCTAAGGGGGAGGAAGGGGTTGTCTCCCCTTCTGGGGTGTGGCGCAGGAGGAGTTGAGATACGCTCCTTCCTTTCACCGTTATCTCGTTTTTGAAATGCTTCAATTAGACTCAAAATTATGCCAGTAGGTTGACCTTGAATCGCAGCTCTGGGAATGCCTAAAGCTAATGCATTCCTCCACAACTCATTCCTCTGTTCTCGAGATTCTGTTTGGGGTTTTTAAATTTGTTTCCCTTCGATCTAGTTTCTGTTCCCTGTTTTATGGGTCTTACTTTGTGATCTCCTCCCCGGGGCTTCAGGTTTTGTTTTTCAGCTGGTGCATCGTCCCAGCCCATCTCACGGCTGTAGTTAACAATGCCGTGCATCAGTTCTGCCCAGGTAGGGAGCTGCTTGTGGGCATTTTGAGCGTTATCACCTAGTCCCTCATTGTGCTCTGTGTCTTTCTTGATCTCATCTCGTTTTGCAACTAAATGGGATTTAAGAATTGCCGGGGCTCCTCTAATCAGTGGTTTTAACATTGCAAAATCTACTGTAGCAGACAGTGGGACATCATGGGACCCTCGTTTGTGCATGGCTTGTATACAGGCGGCTTTTGTGATGGCTGTAGAGAGCTCACTTAAAGATTTAATGGGAATTATGGAGGGTTCACCTCGCTCCATGCTGTCTATTCCTCCAGCCCAATAAGCTACTCGGCTGGTGATAGAATGAGGTGTATTTGTCGGGTCAGGTCCTAAATTTAAGAAAACTCCCGGACCCCAATAGCCACTTGCTTCATCCTCAGTCAACATTATTCGGTCACCGCCACTGAGGCATACTCGCCACAAGTATTCCGTTTCAGTTTCACCTGGTTTTCTGCTATATCTCTCTTGCAAATTTGTCAATTGCAACGGATCCCAGGGATGGTTCGCGTAGTATGTCGCGGATGACCACCCGAGGACCCACAGTTCTTTCTGTTTTAACAATGGGTCTGGCTTCATACTCAGGAGGATTTGTGGGGAACAAAGGGTCGTCATCTTCTGGCTCGCTATCATCGGGATCACCCCAGATGTCTCCATCCCAGTCTTCAGGGGATACTATTAGTTTCCTAATCTGTACGATGTCGGGGGGGCGGGGAGCCTGTATAAGCATCATCTCGACCTTTTCTCCCAACTTTTGTCTTTTTCCTTTTCCTCCTGTAACTGTTTCTGCAGTTGTTCAATTTTTAAAGATAGTAATAACTCAGTTGCCTTTCTACCTTCTATTTCTTTCTCTAGGTCCTGCTCCTTTTTATTTCTGTTGTCTCTTTCCTGATGTGCAGCTTCTAAACAGGCACCTAGCATCTTGCAGATAATTCCTTTCCCTTTTCCATCTTTTGTGTGGCCTCTAGTTACTTTTAGGTGTTCTTCAATGGCTTCCCAATTATGCCAATTGTCACGAGTCCATTCTGCTGAGAATTTGGGACTCAGATTCACTCCATGCCTCCGTAAATAATCAGTGATACTACTTGCCATCCTGCCGACTACGCCAATTTGTCGCGGAAGGAGTGAGCGTGCACTTCACTCGTAAGAGAGAAGTAAAAATATAGTTTATTGATACAGAATAGGGAGTTAACAAAGTTCAATGCGACAGTGTTTTAACAAGATTCGATGGCGAGGCACACTTGATTATTTACTGCATAGAGGACAGGGTCAGACAAAACTGTCAGGAGACCCTCCCGTTGAGTCATGAGGTTCGGAAGGATCCCCTTGCTTTCTAAACTCCTTCTCAGAGAGGAGTCTAGGTGCGGCTAGATCCAGTCCTAGTCCCAGACTTGGTCAACGGTTTATATCTAAAGGATTATATATGCGCAATCAATCCTTTATATCACTTAGCTAAGATTTCAAAGTTTAGCATGCTATTAGTCACTTACCGAGGATCTGTTGCGGCAAGGAATCTCTCAACCTCGAGGAGTAACCTTGAGAGGCGTCCCTGCTCAAGGGGAGATCCTGGCGTGCAGCCCGCTGCCGTGCAGGAGAGCTCAAAGGGCTCTTGGGCTGCTCACTATTTATGGGGATAAGATGATTGACCCATAGTCATATTTACATGCCGACCACAGGTTTTAATTTCTTCGGTGGGCGCGTTGCACAATAGCCCTAGGCTATTGTGTTGTTATCTGTCTCCTGAATTCACTTTGAGCTGATGCAGCCATCGTGACCAGATGCATCCATTACAATCACCGCTGGTGGTTATCACCTAAGCAGGGTTACAGGAGATAAAGGTCGGGGGCAGGGGAAGCACACCGTCACAATTCCTCATGTGTAATTATATTAGACCATAGCAGAACTGGAGCTTGCAACATTGCAGCTCTCTGCCACTTGAATTAATGGAACGTCTGACAGCAACTGGTGTCATCTACATGGTCGGTACTCAAGAGATGATTCCAGGCCCATTCTCCTTTTTCAGCTGGTCACAGACAAGGCTACCAGCTACAGACCATTGGATGAAGGTAGGACATTGAGTCCTGACCTCAGAACTGCTTTAAAAAACAATAATTGTCCAGAGTTTTAATTTCAATTACACGTATTAACTTCACTCAGCTTTCAGACATTGTATCCTGACATCTGTGGTTGTACATATTTTTTGCATCTTTTGTTTCCTTATTCATAATGTCCTCCTATGCTTATTTTCCCTTCCTGACTCCCCTTTACAGTTTCCTGTATGAGCCTTTCCTTTCCTACTACATACCTAACCCTTCCTCTTTCCTGGCCAGTAAATCATTGGAGAACAAACACACCTCTCTGTGTGTTTCAGGCCTAAAGCATCAGTAGAGCTCAGAAATAATTTGATCCCCTGTGTAATTACAGTCATGACATAGGCACTGCTCATTTTTAATGTGCGTTGGGTGGATGGCTTGGGAAACAATGCTTACAAATTATTGTGGCATGACTCTTCCCCCAGCTGCATCCTTCCAAAGGAGTTGTGGGAAATTATGGAGAGAGGAAAGTGCATAATTTAACAGCTTTGTTACCAAATAGCTTTTTGTCTTTGATGAAAACTTCTCATTTAAAAATGAATACCACTTTTACAATACAAGTTGAATTGTTTGGAATTGCAAGAAACTGCTGAATGTGTACATATGATCACAGTTCTAAAAAATAAGGAAACCAATAAGTGAGTATCAAGTAATGAACAAACCCATCTTTTTTTATTCATCTGGACATTTGAAATGTGCTTTCATCATCCTGTTTATGAATAGATGGTTGCCTTCAATTTTGATCAGCACTGAACCCAAAGGATGTGAAAGCATGTTATAATTTGTTAATCAAATGTCTAAACAATCTCGTGTTAAGAGTTTGCCAGGCTAGCAAATATTGAAAAAAGGCTAAGTGAGCTGCCTAGGGCTGTTCACTTCTTCACTGACAAAGAAAATACTGAACTCTGGGAACCCTGAATCTCACACCATTGCTCTGTTCTCCAGCAGAAACATCTGGGAAATTAAACAGTGTCATTATTTCAGGTAAGTTGCTTTAACTATAGTACTGTGACCTCATGCATTGCTTCTTGCCCTCAGCCACATTAAAAATATCTTTCAAACATCTCTCCTATCTGCTGGTATTTTAATCATATCTTATAGTAAATGTCTGTATTCTTTTTGGTCTCTCTAATGCTTGCACCCTCCTCCTCCCCATATTAAAAATATCCAGCCAAATGGAACCCAAAATATAAGTACAAATGAGTGCTAGGAAGGGGAAGACTACTTCTGTGGCTCAGGCCAGAAAGACTCGCAAAATGGCATGTAGACTGTGCAGAAATATTATCTTTTGCCTTTGTCTTACAGTGCTAAAAATATTGTCTGTGCTGCGGAGCTGAAACACAAGAAAAACACAGAAGAGCACAGGCATAATTTATTCTGTTTTGTGCAAAGCTGCTCTGTTAGTTCTAATTCCAGAATGATCCATGCAAATGACAGCCCTTACAGAAAACTCCTATGGAGACATAAAAAGGATGAAACCTATAAGATTGTATAGAATTTAATATGAAATTTTCATTTATACTAACAAACCTTAAAAACTTATAAAGAATTTAAATAAATTCTGAGAGACTAAGAACCTTAAAGAATGTAAATAAATGTCCTTGTATTGGGTGTATGTGGCAAAGTTTTGGTAGCAGGGCAGCTGCATGAGTGGCCTCTGTGAGAAGAGGTCAGGGGCTGCCCTGTGCAAGACACAGCCAGTTCCAGCTGGCTCAGCAATGGACCCACCGCAGTCCAAAGCTGAGCCAATCAGCAAAGTTGGTGGCACCTTTATGAAAACATATTTAAGAAATGACAAAAAATGCCACACAGGCAGAGAAGGAGGGGAAAAAAAGAGTAAGAAACAGCAGTGCAAACATCAAGGTCAAAGAAGGAGGGGGAGGATTTACTCCGTGGCACCAGAGCAGATATTCCCCTGCAGCCTATGGAAGAGACCATGCCAGAGCAGATACTCACAGTGTAGCCTGTGGAGGACCCAGCGCCAGGGCAGTTAGATATTTCCTGAACGAATTGCAGTCTGTGGAGAACCCATGCTGGAGCAGATTTTTCCTGACAGAACTGCAGTCCATGGAAGAGCCCATTCTGGAGCAGGGAAAAAGTGTGAGGAGGAAGGAGAGGCAGAGAGGAACTGTTATGTACTGACCGTAACAACTCATTCCCCATCCCACCACTCCACTTAGGGGGGTGGGTAGAGGACTCAGGAGCGAAGGAGTGAAGTTGAGCCTGGGAAAAGGGGGAAGGAAGTTATTGTTTTAATTTTTATCTTGGTTTCAAAATACACTGTTTCATCAGTGTATTTTGTTTATCTTCAGTGGTACTAATCCTGACTTAGCCTCAGATAAAAAGAGGCCAAAATTAGACCAGTGTTTCAATTTGTGTGATACACAGACTCTAAAAAGAGATTGACAACTCAAATCTACTTTTTGAACTATTGAAATTAATTTTAAAGAATTTCAGTAGCTCCTGAGTGCCTCCTACCCCTGTACTGCTGCAAAAGACCAACATAAAAGCTAACATACTACCCTGAGGAAAAAGTCAAAGGGAAGTTAATCTAGACACTGCACCTAACACAGAAATGTTAACAAAGCAGTGCAGCTGTTGGTGCAACTGAAAGAAACTTGCCTTTTATCGGCACTAATAGGAAAAAATATCAGACAGAAAATCTGACTTTCAAGTTGTGGTGGGTTGACCTTGGCTGGACGCCAGGTGCCCACCAAGCCACTCTGTCACTCCCCCTCCTCAAATGGACAGGGGGAGAAAAGATATGATGAAAGGCTCGTGGGTCGAGATAAGGACAGGGACATGACTCACCAATTACCGTAATGGGGAAAACAGACTTGACTTGGGGAAATTAGTTTAATTTATATTCCAATCAAATCAAAGTAGGGTAATGAGAAATAAACCCAAATCTAAAAACACCTTTCCCCCACCCCTTCCTTCTTCCCAGGCTCAACTTCACTCCCGACTTCTCTACCTCCTCCCCCGAAGCAGCGCAGGGGGGACAGGGAATGGGGGCTGCAGTCAGTTCATCACACGGTGTCTCTGCCGCTCCTTCCTCCTCACACTCTTCCCCTGCTCCAGCGTGGGGTCCCTCCCACAGGAGACAGTCCTCCATGAACTTCTCCAACGTGGGTCCTTCCCATGGGCTGCAGTCCTTCAAGAACTGATCCAGCATGGGTTCTTTCCATGGGGTGCAGTCCTTCAGGAATAGACTGCTCCAGCGTGGGTCCCCCACAGGGTCACAAGTCCTGCCAGCAAACCTGCTCCAGCAGGGGCTACTCTCTCCACGGGTTCACAGGTCCTGCCAGCAGCCTGCTCCTGCGTGGGCTCTCCATGGGGTCACAGCCTCCTTTTGGCACACCCACCTGCTCCGGCCTGGGGTCCTCCATGGGCTGCAGGGGGACAACCTGCCTCACCATGGTCTTCACCACGGGCTGCAGGGGAATCTCTGCTCTGGCGCCTGGAGAACCTCCTCCCCCTCCTTCTTCACTGACCTTGGTGTCTGCAGAGTTGTTTCTCTCACATATTCTCACTCCTCTCTTCCGGCTGCTTATTGTTTTACAAGTTAAAAACAAGTTATTGTTTTAATTTTTATCTTTGTTTCTCACTACCCAAATCTATTTTAAATGGCAATAAATTAAATTAATTTTCCCCAAATCAAGTCAGTTTTGCATGTGAGGCTAATTAGCAAGTGATCTCTCTGTCTTTATCTCAACCCACAAGCTTTTTCATCCTATTTTCTCCCCCTGTCCTGTTGAGGGGGAGAGTGAGTGGGCAGCTGCATGGGTGTTTGGCTGCTGGCCAAGGCTAACCCACATCAGTCCTTTATTTTAATTATACTTTTATCTTAAATTCATTAGACAGTTAAAACCTGTGCATACTAATTTGTCTCTCCTCTTCTACTGAAACAACTGCATTCTCGTTACTGGGCATTGCTACAATATAAGTAAAAGAGGAGGCCCCTTCTTTTTGTCTTACACTATATAGAAATTTCCAGTAAGGGGAAGATTCAGATTCCAGATGGCATTTGAAATACTGTCTGCTGGAAAGAAAATCCAGATGCAAATCTGACATGTGAGACACCAGGAAAATCTGAAAAACAACCCAAACCAAAAAAACCAAACCCATGTTGTCTAACAGAACTCAGTTGCTTTACATTCAAAATATTTATTCTCTCATATTAGTTATGTGCATAGCAGTGGCCCAGCCTATGCATGGAGGACCCTGATATAGAGGAAAGCAGGGTTTATGTATGTTACAATACAGGTGTGTAGACCAATCAAATCACTCATGTTAAGGGATGGGCTAATCAGTTACTATTGTTCACGTAATCAGTATGTGCTTGTCCCATGCAGGTGGTGTGGATGTATGGTCAGTGGTGTGTTAATCTTCATTGTTCTAAACTGATGTCCCGTGCAGGTGGAGTGGTTTTATACTGGATTCTGGTTGGTTGCTGTTCTGGCCGTGGTTATACACCTGGTTTTTTGAAGCGTAAATCTCCTATTGTTTTATCGTCAGTATGGGGTGTTTCCAGCCAGTAAGAGCTGGCTTAGGTTAGGTCTTCAGGTCACATCGACCCTGAGGTAAAAGCTCATAGTCTCAGGTAGTGTTCATTCTTCTAAGCAAGTCATCTTGCAGTTAGCATCTTGACTTTCACAGTGCCCACCAAGCTGCTCTCTTGCTCCCCCTCCTAAGCAGGACACAGGGAGAAAATAAGATGAAAAAGCTTGTGGGTCAAGATAAGGACAGGGAGATCACTCACCAATTCCCATCACAGACAAAACAGACTCGACTTGGGGAAATTAATTTAATGTATTGACAATTAAAAATAGAGTAGGACAGTGAGAAACAAAACAGAACTAAAAAAACCTTCCTCCAACCCCCCCCCACCCCCCCTTCTTCTCAGGCTCAACTTCACTCCCAACTCTTCTACCTCCTTCCCCCAAGTGGTGCAGGGGGATGGGGAATGGAGGTTTCAGTCAGTTCATAACACTTCATCTCTGCTGCTCCTTCCTCCTCACACTCTTCCCCTGCTCCAGCGTGGGGTCCCTCCCATGGGATACAGTTCTTCAAGAACTGCTCCAGCATGGGTCCTTTCCATGGGGTACAGTCCTTCAGGAATTGACTGCTCCAGCATGGGTCACCCACAGGGTCACAGGTCCTGCCAGGAGCCTGTTCCTGCATGGGTTCTCCACAGGCTGCAGCTTCCTTTAGGGCACATCCACCTGCTCCAGCATGGGGTCCTCCATGGGCTGCAGTGTGGATATTTGCTCTGATGTGGTCCTCCATGGGCTGCAGGGGGACAACCTGCTTCACCATGGTCTTCACCACGGGCTGCAGGAGAATCTCTGCTCTGGTGCCTGGAGTACCTCCTTCTTCACTGACCTTGGTGTCTGCAGGGCTGTTTTTCTCACATATTCTCACTCCTCTCTCCCAGCTGCTGTTGCGCAGCATTTTTTACCCTTTCTTAAATATGTTAGCACAGAGGCACTACCATTGTTGCTGATTGGCTCAGCTTTGGCCAGCGGCGGGTCCGTCTTGGAGGCAGCTGGAACTGACTCCATCCGACATGGTGGGACAGCTTCTGGTGTCTTCTCACAGAAGCCACCACTGAAACCTCCTCCCCAGCTACCAAAACCTTGCCACATCAGCCCAATACAATGGTACTGCTGACATATCTGACATGTGAGATAGATAGATAGATAGATAGATAGATAGATTTATATGGGGATACAGATACATTTATTATCCTAAATATCCTAATCCAGGAAAAATCGACACCTTCTTTCCATTCAAACTTTGTCCGTACTGAACAAGCAGAAGATAAATCATGAAAACACTGTTCTCTCCTAAGGCAGTACATGGGATGAAAAGGAATACCTTAAATATAGGTTTAATGGATGCTGTCTACCGCTGGAAGAGATACTCACTTGAAAATGCTGACAAGACTTATGCATGTTTAGGTAGAAATTATGTACATTAGTTGTATGCCAGTGTTTGTTAAAGAGACATTTGTGATTCTTGGTTTGTTCCATTCATCATATACCACATCATTTTGCATGACCACCCATCTCCTTTGACATAATGCACCCAGTTACATCAGGAGGTTTAATTAAATAGAAAATTGTCATTTTCCTGATCACCAACCAAATGAATCCTGAGGTGATAGTATATAGAATACTGACTATCATTCTATTTGCACTGATATGAACACACTCTTGCCTTCCAATAAATAGATAAAGCAAAATTCTAAGAATGGATCTACTGTCCCCCAAGAATTGCATCACATGGTTTAGCATAAGAGTGGTGGCAATGAGTGGGTCATGAAGAAAAGAAATTACAATGGATTAGATCCTCATGAGGTGGAGGAGCTGAAGATCTAACCCAATATTACTAGACTTGATACTCAGTATGAAATTAGCTAAAAAGCATTTAGGTCTAAAAATGGATGAAAAAAGGAACTGAATTTTTATGTCCCAGATATACCAAAGAGCTCTTCATGCATACCTGGGAGGGTTTCTCCATCACCCAACTGGTAAAAAAGAAACTTTTAAAAAGTTAATTAAATGCTTCCTTCCTTTCCTCCAAGAAACTGTGAATAAAATAAAAAATGGGGAAGCTGCATAATTGCACTTAGCTCTTACTGCTTTTAGAGAAGAAATTTGGATAAATTGGAGATGAAACATGGATTTTCTTTCCTTCGCTGATAAAACTTTGTTTTCAGACAGAAATATGTAATATGATATGATATAATGTAATGTAATATAATAGAATACCTATATAAAATGTCATGCAAGCAAATAAACATAATGAGTATTTTGTGGTAATTTAAGATAATTTCTTAAAAGCTTCCAATGTTTTTGATCAGGAATCACACAGGTTTGAACTCACATTGCAAGAAAGAAAAATTTCAGAGTTGTCCTCCATTCAAGCAGTATACTAGCTTTTCATTCCTTCAAATGGATGTCTTTATAAAACCTCAGTAGCTTGTCTGAAATCCAGTGAAACAGATAGGTGACTTTCCACTGATTCTAATGGGCAGTTTATCAGGCCCTTTGGCCTGTGGGGTTGCATTACAATTGTTATTTTAACAAGATTATAGCCATTTCAGTCATTCCAAAGAAATTTTTAGTTACCTATTTAAAAAAGTGCTAAAACAAGGATCTGTTGGTGCAGCTTTATAAACAAGCTGGCTCTATTGCCTACTTTTGATTACAGGAAAAGTAAGAAAATTTAGACCTTCCTGCACAGGAAGGGAGCTGATACGCCTCTGACTCTTTTGTCGTGCCACAGTGATTTAATTTCATTCCCAAATAGAAAGGGTATAATTCTATAATTGTGTAGAGCTCAGAAAAGCACATTATGATAAGCACCTTCTGTTACTGAAATTTGTAGAAAATAATAAGCTCAGTCATTCAGCTTCTTCCTCCTCATCTCTTCACCTTTGCTTTAGACCATTGCTTTTAAATCTCTCAAGCCTATTCCTGCCCCTCTTTTAATTTCACTTGAATACTTGTTCACAGGGCCCAGCGGTAACACTTATTATTACAGCTATTTTGTTGGATGCAACATAGCGTCAGGTGAAGAGAAAGTTCCTTAACATAGGAAGGCTGGAAAGATTCATCTGTTGCCTCCTGAGTCTAAAACTTGCTCACAGTAAAAGCTCAGTATAAAATCTCAGGCTATAGATTGCATTAAATATGGTCTGTTGAGGAATCCAGTAGCTATGTTGGGCTTACTCTGTAGAAATATATGTAAGCAGCTTGATCCCATCCACAGTGCTGAATTGTACTTGCAAGACTGTAAAATGAAAAAGAGCTAAAAGGGAATGTGATTTAAACAAAAAATACACAATGGAGTCCATTGCAGCCTGGAGCGAGCAGTTGCAATTCCTAGGGAAGTCTGTGCATGATATAAATGGGTTGGTTGGACGTTACTAAAGGGGATAAGTTGGCCAGAAAACAGATGCAAAAGGCAAATTTATGTAAATCAAACCACTTGGGCCTTGCATGTGTGGGCAAAATGAATGTGCCAGAGTTGCTGAGTGCATGGAAAGTTGTATGAGGTATGAAAATAAAATAACAGGAAGGCATTAAATAAAACAACTTTCCTACTTTAACAGATGCCCACACTTTCAGAATATTCTGGTAGCTAAATTCAACCCCCTCTGAGTGGATGCCGAGCCTACAAGCTAGTGATTTTTCTGCATTTGTTTTCCATAGAGTACAAAAGTGGAATGAGGCTTTTTCATTGTACATATGTGAGGATGCCAAAGGGATGGAAATTATATTATTTTGCTGCTTTCAACCATTTCCTTTCTGTGGTGATCCCAGGAGAAAAATAAACCACTATTTATACTGCTGCTGAAGCTGGGCCCCTATCAGTCCTCTATAACACTGACTACTAAAACTTTGTTTATTCATGGACAATCTGTTTATTATTAAATCAGTTTTCAGACTGCCTTTGCTGGCACCACAGCTCTGAAACTTTTTGTTTCACCTGTGAAAAACACAGCAGAACAGGAGGGTAGCTGGTTTTTTAGAAGTTTTATAGGCTATGGATTGTTTAAGCCCCAGTAGTAACCACATTCCTTGATGGAGGGACATGGTCCAGGTGGGGATGATAATGCAGTGCTTTCTCTTTGGCCTTTGGTCTTTTCCCTTATCCTGCTGTCCTTTTCCAGTAACCTCCAGCAAGAACTGCTGAGTGTTTTCTCTGCTCTGGAGCTCTGCAAAAGTCCTCCCATAAACATCCTGTTGGGTTCCTTGAAGGAAGGCACTGAACTTCACAATCCTTTTGTGGTTTCCCTCTATCTCTTTTTGTTTTTAACTAAACTGTTCTTTGTAATTTACCACTATGAGTTTGGAGTTGAAAGCTAGTATACTGAAGACACTGGTTCTCTGGTCCCACTGGTGGGTAGGGAGTCTAACAGGATGTATATTTTGCATTCCAATGTTATAGATTTGACATCATTACCTGCATAGAACCACTGGGCTTGTTGTGACAATGTAATATCAAGGAGGGATCGTAGTCCATGCATTCATGTTCATTCTCTTTTCCTATAACTATGAGGAAAGAGGGTGGCTGTGTCTTTCACTTTATGGACCTTGGTAAGTCAAACAACAATGTAAAAGCTATTTGGGCTTACTGATTATTGTCCACATATAAATCAGACAACATATAAATCAGACATATTTATATTTAGAAAAATTAATATTCAGTTTGCTTGTTTTTACTGAACATCAGTGTCAATGGTAATTTCACCTTGATTTTTAAAAATAAATCTTAAACCCCAGAAGTAGCCATGATTTACACAGCAAAGGCTGGATAGCTACATACATGAGCACGTAAGTTAGGTACATGTGCAGATACTCAAATACCAGGGACACATGCATGTGCCCCTGTAAACTCAGTCATTTTCTTTAGCTCATACAAGCAAAATGGTGCTTTAATGCAACATTTCTGTTGAAATGTAAAAAGAAAAAGCCAAGATGTTAGAAGTTATACATCTGGCAGCAAATACCACTCAGTCCCTTTTGTGTGCATTTACTACTATGTAAGCTATTAACACTCCTGCCATATTATGTACATGTAATGTGGCCAAGGGACAGAGGCTGTCTCACAAGGACATACTTGGACAAGGAAGATAAAAGAACATGTGGATATAGAGCAAAATATAGAAAGATCACAGTTTTAATCATGACCATTATGTTTTGAACATACCATCCCTATTATAGCAAACCTTTCTGAGGGTCTCAAGGTATTGAACACTTTTTATTACCTTAAAAAAACCTCCCTCCTTTGCAACTAGTTAAAAATTATCACCCTCTGTATTTACTACAAATGAGGCACACAGGTGTAGGATAGTTTTGCTGTTGAAGAGAAAGCTCAGAGAAAGACAAGCAATATATAATCTAGTAGAAGAGGAAGAGTCTAATCCCCAACCCTGGGGGGCTATGCAGAGGATTTGATTCAGTAAGGCACTGATATCTAGGTCAGATGAAAATGCTAATCTGTAAAAAAATACAAATACATTTGCAGTTATTTCACTGGCCAAACCAAAGACACTGAGTCAAGAACATGCTGGCAAAACATAGAAGGAATACATCAATTTCTCTTACCATTTTCCCAATCATCATAACATATGGTCCCAAATACTTGTTTACTCCGAAGATGTCTAACAATCATATATACACCAGTAAATGATGTTAACACAGTATATCACTTGGCCATTACTCCAGAGTGGCAGATCTTGCAGACAGAGCACCATCCCAATAAAAAACAAGAGAATAGCTATGAGATCAGTAACATTCCAGTACTCCTGGAGTCAAACTTTTACTTTCTATAACAGTTTCCCAGGCTCCGACATCAATATCTGAAGGACACAGGACACGGAGAGGAAAGCAGTTGAGTTATCTTAATTAAAGCCTGAAGTAAATCTATAGTAAATAGGTATAAGCCACACAGGCCAAAAGCAAAGCTGATAGACTCCTATCACATAAACACTTCATGTACTCTGATTTTCTTGAGAAGTCTTCAATTTCAGCTAATCTTAGTCTGTATCTATTTGCAAGATACTTAAATAAAAAAATAAAAAAACCCTCCTCTCTCTCACTCTGAAATCCCTGTGAAATTAGAAGAAATGCAATAAATTCTTTCTGTTTTCCAAATTGACTGATTCTGCTTAAAATTTTGGAATAGAGGGAGAAAGATAGAAAAGTAGTTAATAAAGAAGTTATACATTTAAAGACAACTGTTCTAAAATGTGTATCAAAGTGCCAAGAAATATTTAATGACCATAAAGACCTTGATTTAGCATTTAATCCAGAAAAAGACTTGCTACTACTTGAACCTGCTTTTGGAAGTTCAGTTCCACAGCTGAGAAGATAATTCATAAAAAATAAGTAATCTTACCTAATGAATTTATCATCGTTCTATTTGCAAGACCATTTGGTAGACCTGATTGTTTTCCTGAATTACTGTTGAAACTATTTTTCAAGTGATTTCTATGAATAATTCCTATCTTTTAGATAGTTAACAAGCTGTTTGTTTTTTAGTTTTCTATATTTAGCCTGAGAACATTTGAGCAGACTCATACAGTTCCTTAAAAAGGTGAGTGCCATTCTTAACATTTTCTTATAATTCATTCTCAGAATGAATTTTAGGCTTGTCTTCTATGAACAATCTCTAACATCTGCTTAGAAATCCATCACCACAAATGTTCTTGACTTTTTTGGAAAGGACTATTTAGAGTGAGTGATTAGATAAAAATGGCACACACAAGATTCCTGCCAGCAGTCTCCTACCTACTGAGCCAGCAGTGCTTTGTCTCCATCAGTGCTGCAGAGCCCTCCTGTGGAGGCGCTGCAGAGCGCCTCTGTTTTCCTTTTCTTTTGGTTGGTGAAATATACTCATTATAGGCCACACAATTAGTGCCTTTTCCTCTGTTCCTTTTATTTGTAATGTAGAGTTTATGGTAGCATTTGAAAACAATCTTCAAAGTCTAAGTTGCTGTTGCAAGAGCATTTTTCCTCTAGTCTTCAAAAGCAGTTAAAAATACATTTGCTGTGGAAAATACAAATGTAGATGGTAACAAATTTAGCCCAGGGGTACAAATGTGCTGTTCCAGCTGAAGTCAACAGGACTCATACCCACTCACATCAGGGCTGAATTTGGCCTCTGGTGTCATTGTGGAATAAATGCCTATTTGGCCAAGTGAAAAAGGCACGCTGGCAGATGGGAATGGGAGAGACCATGAGGGAGACCCCTAGGGAGTGCTAGCGACCAGGACCGCAGTGAACAGGGCGGGCAAACAGGGCATGGCACGTCAACAAAGGGTGTGGCAGTTTGCGCAGCAGTTCGAGCAGAAGGGTGCGCGGGAAGAGCGTGCAGGAAGGGCGCTGCAACTCTGCCGGCTCAGTCAGGAAGCAATGGTATCTACCCGGCAGAAGGCCATGGCCTCTCTAAACTGCACCCACTGCAACTGATGCAGCTTCCCAGACAGAACTCTGATGGGAACACGCTGCCACTCAGGTGTCAGGCTGCAGGGTGTGAGGTCCTTCGGGCTGCTCCACAATGTGCTAAGTACACTGGAGCACATTTGAAATGTCTCTGTACTAAATGCGTGCAGTACCTTAGCCATCTTGGTGGGGGTAGGGGATGGAGATCCACGTGGCAGCAAAGACGCAAGGGTTGTTGATGTGTTAGAAACCACAGAAGCACCTGAGAATGGTCACGTAGGAATTAGGTGGCAGGATCAATGGCCCAACTGAAGTGCATCTACACCAATGCACACAGCATGAGCAACAAACAGGAGGAGCTGGAAGCCATTGTGCAGCTGGAAAACCAATATAGTTGCCATCACAGAAACATGGTGGGATGGATGACTTGCACAATTGGAGTGCTGCAATGGATGACTATAAAATCTTCAGAAGGGATAGGCAAGGAAGGAGAGGCGGTGGGGTAGCCCTGTATGTTAGGGAGTGTTTTGACTGTCTAGAACTTGATGATGGTGATGAAAGGGTCGAGTGTTTATGGGTAAGAATCAGGGGGAAGGCCAACAAGGCAGATATCATGGTGGGAGTCTGTTACAGACCACCCAACCAGGATGAGGAGGCTGACGAACTATTCTATAAGCAGCTGGGAGAAGTCTCACAATCGCTAGCCCTTGTTCTCGTGGGGGACTTGAACTTACCAGATGTCTGCTGGAAATATACAACACAGCAGAGAGGAAACAGTCTAGGAGGTTCCTGGAGTGTGTGGCAGATAACTTCCTGACACAGCTGGTGAGGGAGCCAACTAGGGAAGGCGCCCCGCTGGACCTGTTGTTTGCGAACAGAGAAGGACTTGTGAGTGATGTGATGGTTGGAGGCCATCTTGGGCATAGCGATCATGAAATTATAGAGTTTTAAATTCTTGGAGAAGTGAGAAGGGTGGTTAGCAGAACTGCTACCTTAGACTTCCGGAGGGCAGACTTTGGCCTGTTTAGGAGCCTGGTTGACAGAGTCCCTTGGGAGGAAGTCCTGAAGGGCAAAGGAGTCCAGAAAGGCTGGACATTCTTCCAGAAGGAAATCTTAAAGGCGCAGGAGCAGGCCATCCCCATGTGCCAAAAGACGAGCCAGCGGGGAAGAAGACCGGCCCCGGCCTGGCTGACCAGAGAGCTTTGGCTGGAACTCAGGAAAAAAAGGAGAGTTTATGACCTTTGGAAGAAGGGGCAGGCCACTCAGGAGGAGTACAAGGATGTCGTGAGGTTATACAGGGAGAAAATTAGAAGGGCCAAAGTCCAACTAGAACTTAATCTGGCTACTGCCGTAAAAGACAATAAAAAATGTTTCTATAAATAGATTAGCAACAAAAGGAGGGCTAAGGAGAATCTCCATCCTTTATTGGATACAGGGGGAAACAGAGTGACAAAGGATGAGGAAAAGGCCGAGGTACTTAATGCCTTCTTTGCCTCAGTCTTTACTAGTAAGACCAGTTGTTCTCAGGGTACCCAGCCCCCGGAGTTGGAAGACAGGGACGGGGAGCAGAATGAAGCCCCCATAATCCAAGGGGAAATGGTTAGTGACCTGATACACCACCTAGACACACACAAGTCTATGGGGCTGGATGGGATCCACCCAAGAGTACTGAGGGAGCTGGTGGAAGTGCTCACCAAGCCCCTTTCCATCATTTACCAGCAGTCCTGGTTAACCGGGGAGGTCCCAGTTGACTGGAGATTAGCAAATGTGAAGCCCATCTACAAGAAGGGCTGGAAGGAGGACCCGGGGAACTACAGGCCTGTCAGTCTGACCTCAGTGCCAGGGAAGATTGTGGAGCAGATCATCTTGAGTGCCATCACACGGCACGTACAGGACAACCAGGTGATCAGGCCCAGTCAGCATGGGTTTAGGAAAGGCAGGTCCTGCTTGACCAACCTGATCTCCTTCTACGACAAGGTGACCTGCCTAGTGGATGAGGGAAAGGCTGTGGATGTTGTCTACCTAGACTTTAGTAAAGCCTTTGACACTGTCTCCCACAGCATTTTCCTGGAGAAACTGGCAGCTCATGGCTTGGACGGGTGTACTCTTCGCTGGGTAAAGAACTGGCTGGATGGCCAGGCCCAGAGAGTGGTGGTGAATGGAGTTTACTCCAGTTGGCGGCCGGTCACAAGTGGTGTTCCCCAGGGCTCTGTGTTGGGGCCAGTTCTGTTTAATATCTTTATCAATGATCTGGATGAGGGGATCGAGTGCACCCTCAGTAAGTTTGCAGATGACACCAAGTTGTGCGGGAGTGTTGATCTGCTTGAGGGTAGGAAGGCTGTACAGAGGGATCTGGACAGGCTGGATCGATGGGCCAAGGCCAATTGTATGAGGTTCAACAAGGCTAAGTGCAAGGTCCTGCACTTGGGCCACAACAACCCCATTGCAACGCTACAGGCTTGGGGAAGAGTGGCTGGAAAGTTGCCTGGCAGAAAAGGGCCTGGGGGTGTTGGTTGACAGCCGCCTGAACATGAGCCTGCAGTGTTCCCAGGTGGCCAAGAAGGCCAATAGCATCCTGGCTTGTATCAGAAATAGTGTGGCCAGCAGGACTAGGGAAGTGATTGTCCCTTTGTACTTGGCACTGGTGAGGCCGCACCTTGAATACTGTGTTCCGTTTTGGGCCCCCCACTACAAGAGAGACATTGAGGTGCTGGAGCATATCCAAAGAAGAGCAATGAAGCTGGTGAAGGGTCTAGAGCACAAGTCTTATGTGGAGCGGCTGAGGGAACTGGGGTTGTTTAGTCCGGAGAAAAGGAGGCTCAGGGGAAACCTTATTGCTCTCTACAACTACCTGAAAGGAGGTTATAGCAAGGTGCGTGTTGGTCTCTTTTCCCAAGTAACAAGTGATAGGATGAGAGGAAACGGCCTCAAGTTGCACCAGGGGAGGTTTAGATTGGATATTAGGAAAAATTTCTTCACCGTAAAGGTTGTCAAGCATTGGAACAGGCTGCCCAGGGAAGTGGTTGAGTCACCATCCCTGGAGGTATTTAAAAGACGTGTAGATGTGGCACTTCAGGACATTGTTTAGTAGGCATGGAGGTGTTGGGTTGACGGTTGGACTAGATGATCTTAGAGGTCTTTTTCAACCTTAATGATTCTATGATTCTATGAGGGGCAGAGAATGGCAGAACAACTCCACTCTGCATATACACTGAGTGCTTTAGCATCTTTAGGGAGGTGCATGCTATTGCTTGACATAATTAGCAATAAATTTCACAATAAAAAGGGGGAAAATCAACTAGAAATGTGCTGCAGTATTCAATATGGGTCAAATTTTTCCCACAGTTACAGTTTTTTTATTTAATGCCTTTGTATGGGATAATTTGGATAGACAGAACAACTGTAAATTTAAACATGGGGTTTGTCTGTTTTGAACATGGGGTTTTTGATTGGCATCCAATTCCCATGTTGCCATGTCCATTCCATTACAACCTTTCTCCTTTCCCTCTCCCTAAACCGTACTTGAATTTCTGGGTCACACTTCAAGGAATATGTCAGAAGACTGCCCCATACTTGTGAATGCTATTAAACTTGCATCATATAGAAATCTGAACAGAGAAATTCCATGTGAGAAAGGTTTTTATGCAGAGGAAGAAAGAGAGAAATTCTTGATTTTTTAAAATGGAGGAAGATAGGATTATACATGCCCAAATCTCCTCTCCCCCAGCTACATCTCTCCCCCCCCCACCCCCAGTTATTTTAATGCAGTTCTGGATCATCCCACAGTGGCAGGAACTCTGATACCACAATGCCAACTACCAAACACTGACTTATTAAGTCACCTATTTGCATATTTCTCCCTAGTGCACTTCCAACACTCTTTACTCCTCTAACATCCTTCCCTCCTTGTTTTTTCTTCTTGTTCATCTAACTTGGGCTCACTTTGACATTCCATGCCCTTTTTGCAGAATCCTTGCCCAGAGCCCAGAAAGTCCTAGGTGTTACTGGAGATCTCCCTACCTAGTGTAGTGTGGATTTAACCTATAACATGACTCCTTCCCTAAACACTGCTACTCCTACTGACCTTTCTGGTGCAAGTAGTCATGCATTCACTTATCTTCTATTTTTTGCAAATTTTTAAGTACAACTGTTTTGCTTTTCCTTCTCTAATACATTTGGCTTCTGCCTTAATTTTTGATATAGCGGAAAGTGTGGATTATATTTTTTGGTTTCTTTTTCCTTTCTTTCTACATTTCCAATCTAATCAAATGGTCAGTCTGTCGTGGTTTAGCCCCAGCCAGCAACTAAGCACCACGCAGCCGCTCGCTCACTCCCCCCTGGTGGGATGGGGGAGAGAATCGGAAGAGCAAAAGTAAGAAAACTCGAGGGTTGAGATAAAGACAGTTTAATAGGGAAAGCAAAAGCCGCGCACGCAAGCAAAGCAAAGCAAGGAATTCCTTCACTCCTTCCCATGGGCAGGCAGGTGTTCAGCCATCTCCAGGAAAGCAGGGCTCCATCACGCGTAGTGGTTACTTGGGAAGACAAACGCCATCACTCCAAATGTCCCCCCCTTCCTTCTTCTTCCCCAGCTTTATATACTGAGCATGACGTCATGTGGTATGGAATAGCCCTTTGGTCAGTTTGGATCAACTATCCTGGCTGTGCCCCCTCCCAGCTTCTTCTGCACCTGGCAGAGCATGGGAAGCTGAAAAGTCCTTGGCTAATGCAGCAACAACTAAAACATCTCTGTATTATCAACGCTGTTTTCAGCACAAATCCAAAACATAGCCCCATACCAGCCACTCTAAAGAAAATTAACTCAATCTCAGCTGAAACCAGGACAGTATCCACCCCTTATTCCATACCATTTACGTCATGCTCAGGTCTCACACTATCCAATACATTCTCATTACCCACCGTCACCCTTCCCATCCTTTGATATAATACACACATATCATTCCCTTAGTCTATGGACCACCCCTACAAAATATTTGTAAAATGTCCACAAAATGTCCACTGAGTTCATTTAGTCCATGACTTTGGGCTTCATCTCTTATGGTTGTTACTCAGGACAGGAGAGGTGGTGTGTTGCTTGGAGTTATTGGGCACCAAAGCCAGCTCAGGTCAGGTCACTGCTGCACTTGCACTGCGTCTTTTAAGGCTTCTTCTCCATTTGTTCAGGTGGTTCCGGCTGTAGTAATTCCTATAACATGCAACTCAAATCATGGGTTACAACAATTTAAAGGTATATCCATTACAATGTCCACCCCTGGTCCTTTTGGGCCAGGTTATAGGGTTTAACATTGCAATAAACTCCTCCCCTTGCTCCTAGCCTGGCCAGCAACAAGGGGTTCCTGCTATAGTAATTCCCACAACATGCAACTCAAATCCTGGGATACAACAATTTAAAGGTATTTCCATTACAATCTCCACCCCTGGTCCCTTTGGACCAGACCATCAGGTTTAACATTGCAATGAAGTCCTCCCCTTGCCCCTGCTCCAGCTTGGACTTATCCACAGAATGTAGTCCCTTCAGAAGTAAACTTGCTCCAACATGGCCTCATACACAGCCACTGATGCTTCAAGGTGTACCTGCTGCAGCATGGACTTTATCCACAGCCACAGATGCTTCGAGGTGTACCTGCTGCAGCATGGACTTTATCCACAGCCACAGATGCTTCGAGGTGTACCTGCTGCAGCATGGACTTCATCCACAGCCACAGATGCTTCGAGGTGCACCTTATCCAGCGTGGACTTATCCTTGGGCCACAATCCCTTCAGAGGGATACCTGCTGTGGCACAGACATAACCATGGCCACAGACGTTTCAAGATATACCTGCTCTGGCATGGGCTAATCCATGGGCACAGACGCTTCGGGGTGTCCTGCTCCCACGTGGATTCATCCACAGGTCACAGTCCCTTTGACTCGAGTTCACACCGGAGTTCCAGCCTGTCCAGTACAGCAGCACAGAAACAGCAGCGATGTCCTGGCCATCTGCCAGCCCAGGCGCAAGGCCATTGCTGTTATCAAAATGTTCCCAGGCACAGCACAGTAAGATGATCAGCAGTACAGCAGCACGGCAAGCAGTGAAAGCAAAAAGCAGCCACTAACAAGCCCTAGACTCTAACATACAGTAAGGCAGGCAAGCCCTATGGCAAGCACAGAAGCCTGCCGATTAATAGCTTAACAGCAATAACAGCTATAAATTTTATCTAGCACATTCCAATCAAATCCGTCATTATCTCAAACCCTTCGAGCCCCACGTTGGGCGCCAAAAAGGACTGTCGTGGTTTAGCCCCAGCCAGCAACTAAGCACCACGCAGCCGCTCGCTCACTCCCCCCTGGTGGGATGGGGGAGAGAATCGGAAGAGCAAAAGTAAGAAAACTCGAGGGTTGAGATAAAGACAGTTTAATAGGGAAAGCAAAAGCCGCGCACGCAAGCAAAGCAAAGCAAGGAATTCCTTCACTCCTTCCCATGGGCAGGCAGGTGTTCAGCCATCTCCAGGAAAGCAGGGCTCCATCACGCGTAGTGGTTACTTGGGAAGACAAACGCCATCACTCCAAATGTCCCCCCTTCCTTCTTCTTCCCCAGCTTTATATACTGAGCATGACGTCATGTGGTATGGAATAGCCCTTTGGTCAGTTTGGATCAACTATCCTGGCTGTGCCCCCTCCCAGCTTCTTCTGCACCTGGCAGAGCATGGGAAGCTGAAAAGTCCTTGGCTAATGCAGCAACAACTAAAACATCTCTGTATTATCAACGCTGTTTTCAGCACAAATCCAAAACATAGCCCCATACCAGCCACTCTAAAGAAAATTAACTCAATCTCAGCTGAAACCAGGACACAGTCAAAAAGACAAGATGGGCAAAGCGCATCAGCAAATTCAGCAAATTCAGAGAAGCCTTGGTGCCACAGGGGAGCGTGGGCTGTAGCAAGGGTGAATGGCTGTGGTTGGGCTTTGTGGTAGCAAGAATCTAACTGTGGTGATTTTGCTATTCAAATTGCAGTCCTACAAGAAATAAAATGCATCAAGTCAAATTTAAATCAGAGAAAATATGATTCAGTCCTGTGCATGGACATTTTAGTCGTAACTTCCATTGTTGCAGAAAAATTATTGCATACATGTCTACTTCAAGCAGAAGTTTTTCTCTCTCAATTGCATATTACTTGCAACAATTCTGTATTCATTATCAGACTCAAGATGAAGCAACCATAGAGGGGCTTGGGATTTTGGAGTAGAATTATTCCAGTGTTCAGCACTTCACAGAACAGGATCTATAGTCTTGTTCTATTTGCTAGAGAAAATTATTTTTGCACCGTGTAAAAGCCACAGGATTCTGGTTTTACTTTCAGTTGCTGATTTAAAGGATACTCAAGAGAAGTATTTAAACTGATCATAACTATCAGCACAGATAAGACAGCCAGTTGAATCACTGCTTCTCATGTACTGAAAACAGAAAAGGAAATGATTGCCTTTGTCTTTCAGTTTGTGCATGACAATGGATTGAAATGTTCAGGTCTAGAGCTATATTGATCTTCCCTTAGCATTCCTGAAGGAAACTAAGAGCAATATTATGTCAGCCTCTAGGGTGTCAGCTGAGTCAGCAGAAACCCTATTTGGACAGGCAGAACTGGATACACACCTCCCTAGCTGAAATAACCCTTTCTACTATACTGCAGAAAGCCAAGTGATAGTGTCACCTAACATTCTTCTTGGAATTTGTTTATTAGATCTTATTTACAATTAATTAGCAGCAAATCTTATTAATTTGGTTTGACTCAGCAGCCTTCACTGAGCATTTGTGGTTAATATGGCAAAATAATAGGGATATTCAGATGATAGGAACCACAAGACCTCAGTGTAACTAAGGGCTTATGGTTTTTTTCTTAATTTTATTTTGAGGGGGTTTTTTTGTCAATCCAAATTTCCTGAAAATTACTGAAAATTTTCAACTGGCAAAAAAAGAATCAAATGATGCTGAAACTACACGCCAGAGACCAGACCTTCAGACCGCAGGTGACACCCTCCCTTTCCCTCCCTGAACCAGTAACTTCACCCTTCCAGGAGCGCATCTCAGTCCCACAGTGCTGTCAAACCTCAGTACAGCTGCCCATGCTGGTACACAAGCTTCTTCAAAAGTGCTACTACACAAGTAGCTCAACACTTCTGCACAGCTTGGCAAAGCGCTAGGTGCTGCTGTTTTCACCCTTGAGGGCAGTACCTGAAGAAACTAAGCACAGGGATGACTGCTAAGAAGTTTCTAGTCTGGGTTGCTCCCTGTCCTATGGATGCTGTACCACTCTAAATAAAATACTTGAATGCTCATTAAGGCAAGGGACGAGCCTGGAAATTGTACCAGTAGGTGAGTTCTTCAACAGCAAGACTAGACTCTCCTTTTCTCACTGACTGCAATACTTAAATGATAATAAAGTGATTCCAAAATGGAAAACTTCTAGAAAAGCCACTCTGATGCTTAGGAGATGGCTCTTATGGGGGTTCAATTCCCTCTATAGCTCCTCACCAGGGGAGGAAGTAGCAATGTGGCCTCTTACATCCTGCTAGCAACCAAAGGCTAGTAGTTAAAAAGGGAAGATTATCTTTTTCTCCTCTGGCAGTCTGTGAGATGAAATCTTTGTCACAGATTTCAATGCAACAGCCACAGAACAAAACAAAGCAATTGTTTTTTGAAACTGCTGGATGTCCATAGAGAAAGGTAAAAGACTGTTGGTGAGAAAAGGCTGTATATTTTGGCACAACTGCTGAGCCAAAATATTACTTAATCAAACATCCCTACATTTAACCCACTCTTGTGTATTTTAAGAGTGAAAGTGGATATAAATATCCGGTCTATCTATCCTAATAGCAAATAGGTGAATTTAGAATAATCAAATTATTTTAAATGGCATATAATAGCCATGAGCATGGACACATATCTTGCATTTTGGACCGTGGAATGTAAAACATAGCGGTTTTCTTTAGAAATCTATAATTAGTGTTTCCACGAGTGTGCTTGTGAAAAGTGAGATAGGCTGTGCAATTTTAACCCTCATATGAACTTTGCTTTCCTTTTGCTCTCCAGGAGTTCCTCAATATATCCAAATGGTCAAGCACCACGGCCAGAATCCACTTTAATTTGCTCTTGAAGCTCAGCGTAGCCAAGATCCAGCTTTAATAAATGACCTTGATTGATATCTGCCTCAGGATATCTAGAAACTATAGAAACAGGTCTCAATGGAAATAAAATATTGATCTCTCTCATTTCAGAATTGAACTAATTGGGAGAGCCAGGATGCCTTTTATTTACAGTGGAGAGACTTCTCTGGTTATTGTCCTGGTTTCGTCTGGGATAGAGTTAATTTTCTTCCTAGCAGCTGGTATAGTGCTGTGTTTTGGATTTTAGTATGAGAAGAATGTTGATAACACACTGATGTTTTAGGTGTTGCCAAGTAATGTTTACACTAGTCAAGGACTTCTCAGCTTCCCATGCTCTGCCAGGCGCACAAGAAAATGGGAGGGGGCACAGCCAAGACAGCTGACCCAAACTGACCAAAGGGCTATTCCATACCATATGACGTTATGCTCAGTATATAAACTGGGGGGAGTTGGACAGGGGGGTAGCGATCGCTGCTTGGGGACTGGTGCGGCATCGGTCGGCAGGTGGTGAGCGGTTGTATCACTTGTTTTTTTCCTGGGTTTTTGTTCCTCTCTCTCTCTTGTTGTTTTCCTTCTCATTACAATTTATTATTATTATTATTATTTTGTTCCACTTATTAAACTGTTCTTATCTCAACCCATGAGTTTTCTTACTTTTGCTCTTCCGATTCTCTCCCCCATCCCACCAGGGGGGAGGGTGAGTTAGCAGCTGTGTGGTGCTTGGTTGCTGACTGGGGCTAAACCACAACAGTCCTTTTTGGCGCCCAACATGGGGCACAAAGGGTTTGAGATAATAACAGATTAACCAGAGTGTATTAAGGAATTTAGATCTGTTAGTAGTTGCGGGACACAATATTGATTCATCTGTTCTCGATATTGGTTTACCTGATCTGCACCATGCTCATTTTTTTGCTGTACATGTTAAAGATCGGTGTTGGTTTTTGCAGTTTGCTGTGCTCTGCAGTGATTGGTGATGTTTTGCCTGCGAGATTTGTTATTAAAACAGTGACCTTGGGTGTATTTTGGTATCTAAGTTTTGTACTGAAGCCATTACTGTACTTCGGGTACCACCTCATGGAGACAACTAGCAATTATACCTCTTCCTCTGAGAGGTTTTTTATGGAGGAAATAATACAAAATGGCACCTTTGCTACTTTCTTCTACAATGTTTCCTCCTTCATTACCATAACTTTTCAGTATATTGGACATCCTTGGGTAGTTAAGATACATTTATTGGTATTGCTTGGGAATATTGTTTCGGTTTTCTCCAAGATTAGTAAGAAATTTAAGAATATCATCCAGAGATCTGCCCCAAGGCTGGATAGTTATGAGAGGCAGGGTGTGTGGGATAGCATGGGCAAAGGCCTAGGACAGTGGGCACCTCCAGTGTTTTGGAACTTCACCCCTGAACAAGTGCAGAATCCTGAAAAACTAGTAGAATATTTGGAAAAAGTATGCTGTCACCCTGGCAATTCTAGGGAGACACAAATCACTGCAATGTTCTGGGGCCTGGCCCATGTCTACCAAGCCCTGCTCAACACTATTCAGCACCCTCAAGGGGAAGAGAAGGTCTCTGGATCTGGTGACAAAACAACAGACACCGCGGCTACTCCAGCCTCCTCTGCAACAACCACTATGGCTACTCCAGCCCCCGCTGCGACAGGCACTGCTGTTACTCCAGCCCCCGCTGTGACAGGCACTGAGGATACTCCAGCCCCCACTGTGACAGATAATGCAGTTGAACCAGGGAACCAACCCATGTCAGTATCAGTCACCACTATACACAAGAAGAAATCTTGGAAGTGAAAGTCAGCTCCTTTAGAAATGGAACATGAAAGACCAGGGCCATCACAAGGAGAGGAAGAGGACGAACTTGTCGATGAGACGGAAATCACCTGATCCCTTGTGGGATAATTGCTGAAGTGACTTAGAAATTAAACTTATATTCACACTTTTAGGTAAGGCACAGCATTGAAGAAGCTTCCCGGGTGGAATGCGCCTGACATGCAAGGAATCCGTTCCATGGAAGTTCCCTAGGCCTGCAACCTTAGATGTTGGTAATGCCAGGGGAACTTGGTGTGCTGACTCTAAGAGGCGCTGCCCGGAGGGTAGAGCGGTGTGGAGATACTGCGGCCAGGCTCTGCAATTATATGGGAACTTAAAGGTATTATGGAACTGATAAGCTGCATATTTGCTACCCTGGGCCAACAGCCTGTCATGTTTTTGACAAAATGCTGTCCTTTGATGAACTTTGCTCATTATAACATCATTATAATACCAAAACACACCTCCATCCCAAAAGCTACCCGCCTCCAAGGTGCGACCACCCCTCACTGAGCTTGCGCTTGGAATTTTTCCTAGCCTATACCTTTCAAAGCGAAGCGAGAAAACTTTACACCAATCCTAAACAAAGGTATGTATGACTAGATTCACTCAAGCTCCACCTGAAAGGTGAAAAATAGTATAAAATAGCTTAAGAGAGAGAGAATGTTAAGGAAGACACCATCATGTACCACTCTGACCTCTGGGATCAGTCGACGGGCTGAGCCTCTCTTCCCCCACATCGGGACGCCTTTGGGTAAGATTTGAACACTTGGTTCTACCAAGTGCCTCCCCAGGAAACTTAGAAATCTCTATAGAGTTGCTTTATTATCTTTTAACAACGCGTTTGTAGCCAGCAGTGTCACTCATACTCTTGGTATTTGCACATGCTTTGCAGACAGTGAATTTATCACCGGTAATCCAAAGAACCTGTGTGTCTGTTGCTCTAATAAACTGCACTCTTCATTAATCTAGCCGTGGTAGTTCCCATTGAACACGACCAGACTCTTTAAGTGTGGCCGTGATAGTTCACGCAACACGACTAGACTGGGGGTGCATCACGTTATTTGTGAATCCATAATCGTGAAGTTCAGTACGCTGAAAACGACCTGACTTATAACATTGAAAATTAATGCTGTCGTCTTGGTGAAAGCCCTGAGAGGGCTCTGACTCTGCTAAGTGGCTACATATACAGTCCTTAGAAAATAAACCGTTGACCAAGTCTGAGACTAAAACTGGACCTAGCCGCACCTAGAGTCCTCTCTGAGAAGGAGTTTAGAAAGCAAGGGGGTCCTGTCTGAACCTCGTGACTCAACGGGAGCGTTCCCCCCGCCAGCCACTCCTCAGACTCCTATGCAACAGTAACTCAAACGCAACATCCCTATCCCTGAGTGAGCTGCGAGATATGTGAAAAGATTTCAGCCATCGTCCAGGCGAGCACATTCTCACCTGGCTGCTCCGATGCTGGGATAATGGGGCCAGTAGCCTGGAATTAGAGGGTAAGAGAACCAAGCAACTGGGATCACTTTCTAGGGAAGGGGGCATTGACAAAGCAATTGGAAAAGGGGCACCAGCCCTCAGCCTCTGGAGGCAGCTCCTGTAAGCTATGAAGGAAAGATATCCCTTCAAGGAAGATGTTGTATACCGCCCCGGGAAATGGACCACCATGGAGAAAGGTATCCAGTACCTGAGGGAATTAGCCGTGTTGGAGGTAATTTATGGTGACCTGAACAACGAGCACTTATCCAAAGATCCACATGAAGTCCAGTGCACATGACCCATGTGGCGGAAGTTGGTATGGAGCGCACCACCGTCGTGTGCCAACTCACTGGCAATACTGACCTGGAAAGATGGAGACGGTCCAACAGTGGATGAAGCAGCTAGCCAACTCTGGCAATGCAAAGAAAGTATTTCTTCCTCCCTCATCTCAGCTGTGGAGAAACTGTCCCAGGAGGTCCAGCAACTCAAAGAGGATAGGTCCTACTCCCCACCTGTACGGGCCAGTATCTCAGCTATTAGGAGTCAGCGTTCTTCTGCTCAAGAGAGAGGATATAGAGGGTACACACCACGGGGCACCCTATGGTTTTACTTGCGTGACCACGGAGAGGACATGAGGAAGTGGGATGGAAAACCTACCTCAACCCTAGAGGTGCAGGTACATGAGTTGCAAGGAAAAACAATCACATAAGGGGGTTCTTCCAGGAAAATTGCTGCTCCGGTTTCCAGCGAACAGTTCCCCAGACAGAGTAAAAGGGCTGATCTTACTCCTGATTTTAATGAAGGGACTCCTGACCCATATGTACAAGAAGTGGGTAACGAATACTATGACCAGGACTAGAGGGGCCCTGCCTCCAGCCAGGTGGAGGAAAGGGACAACCGGGTTTACTGGACTGTGTGGATTCGATGGCCTGGCACATCAGACCCACAGGAGTACAAGGCTCTAGTGGACATCGGTGCACAGTGTACCCTAATGCCATGAAGCTATACAGGGGCAGAACCCATCTGTATTTCTGGAGAGACGGGGGGATCCCAACAGCTAACTGTATTGGAGCCCAAAGTGAGCCTAACTGGGAATGAGTGGCAAAAGCACCCCATTGTGACTGGCCCAGAGGCTCCGTGCATCCTTGGCCTAGACTACCTCAGGAGAGGGTATTTCAAGGACCCAAAAGGGTACCGGTGGGCTTTTGGTATAGCTGCCTTGGAGACGGAGGAAATTAAGCAGCTATCTACCTTTCCTGGTCTCTCAGAGGACCCTTCTGTTGTGGGGTTGTTGAGGGTCGAAGAAGAACAAGTGCCAATTGCCACCACAATGGTGCACCGATGACAATATTGCACCAACTGAGACTCCCTGATTCCCATTCATAAGCTCATTCATCGACTGGAGAGCCAAGGAGTGATCAGTAAGGCTTGCTCACCTTTTAACAGTCCTATATGGCCAGTGCAAAAGTCTAATGGAGAGTGGAGACTGACAGTAGACAATCATGGCCTGAATGAAGTCACACCGCTGCTGAGTGCTGCCGTGCCGGACATGCTGGAACTTCAATACAAACTGGAGTCAAAAGCAGCCAAATGGTATGACACAACTGATATCACTAATGCATTCTTCTCAATCCCTTTGGCAGCAGAGTGCAGGCCACAGTTTGCTTTCACTTGGAGGGGCGTTAAGTACACTTGGAATTGACTGCCCCAGGGGTGGAAACACAGCCCTACCATTTGCCATGGGCTGATCCAGATGGCACTGGAACAGGGTGAAGCTCCAGAACATCTGCAATACATTGATGACATCATTGTGTGGGGCAATACAGCAGAAGAAGTTTTTGAGAAAGGGAAGAAAATAGTCCAGATCCTGCTGAAAGCTGGTTTTGCCATAAAACAAAGTAAGGTCAAGGGACATGCACGGGAGATCCAGTTTTTAGGAATAAAATGGCAAGATGGACGTCGTCAGATCCAAATGGATGTGATCAACAAAATAACATCCATGTCCCCACCAACTAGCAAACAGGAAACACAAGCTTTCTTAGGCGTTGTGGGGTTTTGGAGAATGCATATTCCCAATTACAGTCTGATCGTAAGCCCTCTCTATCAAGGGACCCGGAAGAAGAACGATTTCAAATGGGGCCCTGAGCAACAACAAGCCTTTGACCAAACTAAATGGGAGATAGTTCATGCAGTAGCCCTTGGGCCAGTCCGGGCAGGGCAAGATGTAAAAAATGTGCTCTACATGGCGGCTGGGGAAAATGGCCCTACCTGTAACCTCTGGCAGAAAGCACCAGGGGAGACTCGAGGTCGACCACTAGGGTTTTGAAGTTGGGGATACAGAGGAATCCAAGGCCTGCTATACTCCAACTGAGAAAGAGATATTGGCAGCATATGAAGGGGTTCGAGCTGCTTCAGAAGTGGTTGGTACTGAAGCACAGCTCCTCCTGGCACCCCGACTGCCGGTGCTGGGCTGGATGTTCAAAGGGAGGGTCCCCTCTACACATCATGCAACTGATGCTACATGGAGTAAGTGGGTTGCACTGATCACACAACGGGCTCGAATAGGAAACCCCAGTTTCCCAGGAATCTTGTAAGTAATCATGGACCAGCCAGAAGGCAAAAATTTCAGAATATCGCCAGAGGAGGAGGTGACGTGTGTTGAGGAGGTCCCACTATAGAATACACTACCAGAAAATGAGAAGCAATATGCCCTGTTCACTGATGGGTCCTGTCGTCTTGTAGGCAAGCATTGGAGATGGAAAGCTGCTGTATGGAGTCCTATACGACAAGTTGTAGAAACTGCTGAAGGAGAAGGTGAATCGAGCCAATTTGCAGAAGTAAAGGCCATCCAGCTGGCTTTAGACATTGCTGACCGAGAAAAGTGGCCAGTGCTCTATCTCTATACTAGCTCATGGATGGTGGCAAATGCCCTGTGGAGGTGGTTACAGCAATGGAAGCAGAGCAACTGGCAGCGCAGAGGTAAACCCATCTGGGCTGCCGCATTATGACACGATATTGCTGCCCAGGTAGAGAACCTGGTTTTAAAAGTACGTCACGTAGATGCTCATGTACCCAAGAGTCAGGCCACTGAAGAACATCAAAACAACCAGCAGGTGGATCAGGCTGCTAAGATTGAAGTGGCTCAGGTGGATCTGGACTGGCAGCATAAGGCTGAATTGTTTATAGCTAGGTGGGCCCATGATACCTCAGGCCATCAAGGAAGAGATGCAACATATAGATGGGCTCGTGATCGAGGGGTGGACTTGACCATGGACACTATTGCACAGGTTATCCATGAATGTGAAACATGCACTGCAATTAAACAAGCCAAGCGGTTAAAGCCTCTGTGGTATGGAGGGAGATGGCTGAAATATAAATATGGGGAGGCCTGGCAGATCGATTATATCACACTCCCACAAACCCGCCATGGCAAGCACCATGTGCTTCCAATGGTGGAAGCAACCACCGGATGGCTGGAAACATATCCTGTACCCCATGCCACCTCCTGGAACACTATCCTGGGCCTTGAAAAGCAAGTCCTATGGCGACATGGCACCCCAGAAAGAATTGAGTCAGACAACGGGACTCATTTCTGAAACAACCTCATAGACACCTGGGCCAAAGAGCATGGCATTGAGTGGGTATATCACATCCCCTATCATGCACCAGCCTCTGGGAAAATCGAAGGATACAATGGACTGTTAAAGACTACACTGAGAGCAATGGGTGGTGGGACATTCAAACATTGGGATACACATTTAGCAAAGGCCACCTTGTTAGTCAACACTAGGGGATCTGTCAATCGAGCTGGCCCTGCCCAATCAAAACTTTTACGCACTGTGAAGGGGGATAAGGTCCCTGTAGTGCATGTAAAAAATATGCTGGGGAAGACAGTCTGGGTTACTCCTGCCTCAGGCAAAGGCAAGCCCATCTGTGGGACTGCTTTTGCTCAAGGACCTGGGTGCCCTTGGTGGGTCATGCAAAAGGATGGGGAAGTCTGATGTGTACCTCAAGGGGATTTGATTTTGGGTGAGAATAGCCAATGAACTAAATGGTATGATGTTAATTCCTATATAATACTGTATGTCATCACTTTTATGGTTGTTATATATCTTATCAACAGTATTTCAGTAAGGATCACTCAGATTAATGAAGAATGAGCTTTCATGAAACCAAGCAAAGTGCAGCAGTGATGGAACCAGAACTGGCTTCAGCATGCAACAATCCAACACCACACACCATCTCTCCTGCCCTGAAAGACTGTTATGACAGATGGAGCCCAAAGTCATGGACTAAATGAACTCAACGGACATTTTAGAGGGATGGCCCATAGACCAAGGGAATGATACCTGTGTGTATATATCAAAAGACTGGAAAAGTGGTGGTGCTTAATTGGAATGTATTGGAAAGGGTAGAACCTGGGCATGACGTAGATGGTATAGAATAAGGGGTAGATACTGTCCTGGTTTTGGGTGGGATAGAGTTAATTTTTTTCCTAGTAGCTGGTATAGTGCTGTGTTTTGGATTTTAGTATGAGAATAATGTTGTGTTGGTAACACTCTGATGTTTTAGTTGTTGCTAATTAATGCTTACACTACTAGTCAAGGACTTTTCAGCTTCCCATGCTCTGCCAGGTGCACAAGAAGCTGGGAGGGGGCACAGCCAGGACAGTTGATCCAAACTGACCAAAGGGTTATTCCATACCATATGACATCATGCTCAGTATATAAACTGGGGGGAGTTGGCCAGGGAGGTAGCAATTGCTGCTTGGGGACCGGCTGGGCGTTAGTCGGCGGGTGGTGAGCGGTTGTATCACTTGTTTTTTTCCCTGGGTTTTGTTCCTCTCTTGCTCTCTTCTTGTTTTCCTTGTCATTACAGTTTATTATTATTGTTATTATTTTGTTCCAATTATTAAGCTGTTCTTATCTCAACCCATGAGTTTTCTTACTTTTGCTCTTCTGATTCTCTCCCCCATCCCACCATGGGGGGAGGGTGAGCATCGGCTGTGTGGTACTTAATTGCCGACTGGGGCTAAACCACAACATTATGCATAATACATATTGCAATTGATAATGTTACTAGACTGCTGAGGAACAGTCTCTAGGCTCATCAGCCTGATTAATGTTTAATGACTACAGCAGCAAGTAGTAACTGCATGTTGTCAAATTGGAGCTATTTGCTAGCATAAGTTTTCCACCACAGTTTGGTCTCTCTTGATGTAAGTTGTTCCTGTTGTCTGTAGATGTATTGTCCAGATCTCGGCAAGGTAATTTTTCCATTAAATATTTATCTATAGAAGAAGGGACATTTTTTGTGATTTGCTGAGGCTGGGCTGCTTTGCATCCAGCAGAATGATAGAAAATATAGCTGGGAAGGACCACAAGAAATCATCTGGCCAATTCCACAGTGCCAAGGCAGGATTAATTACAGTGTACCATATCACAGAATCACAGAATGGTTGAGATTCGGACGGACTTCTAGAGGTCTTGCATCATTTTCAGCAATGAAATCACATAATGATGGAAACATTTCCACACATACATTTTCAAAATGCTTTCTCCATAGAACAAGTTTCTTTTCAAAAGTTACTTTCTCACGCATTGTTAAAACATCACCTTTACCTTGAACAGACAGCTTTAGTGTGTTGTCTTTTTTTTAAATATCTGCTTGGTAGCATACTACTGACAGCCACTTTTCACAGAATCACAGAATGGTTGATGTTGGAAGGGACCTCTGGAGGTCATTTGGTCCAAGCCCCCTGCTCAAGCAAGGCCACCTAGAGCCAGTTGCCCAGGACCATGTCTAGATGTTTTTCAAATATCTCTAAGGAGGGAGACTCCATAACCTCCCTGGGCAACCTATTCTAGTGCTCAGTAACCCTTCACAGTTAAGAAGTGTTTCCTGATGTTCAGACGGAACCTCCTGTGTTTCCGTTTGTGCCCATTGGCTCTGGTTACCACTGAAAAGAGCCTGGCTCTGTCTTCTTTGCACAGTCTCTTCAGGTGTTTATATACATTTATGAGATCCCCCTGAACCTCCTATTCTCTGTGCTAAACAGTCCCAGCTCTCTCAGCCTTTTCTCATAGGAGAGATGCTCCAGACCCTTAATCATCTTTGTGGCCCTTTGCTGGACACTCTTTAGTATGTCCATGTCTCTATTGTACTGGGGAGCCCAGAACTGGACACAGGACTCCAGGTGTGGCCTCATCAGTGCTGAGTAGAGGGGAAGAATCACCTCCCTCGATCTGCTGGCAATACTTTGCCTGATGCAGCCCAGGATACCATTCGTCTTCTTTGCTGCAAGGGCACATTGCTAGCTCATGTTCAACCTGGTTTATCAAGTTGGTCAAGCATGACTTCCTCTTGATGAAGCCATGCTGACTACTCCTGATTACTTTCTTGTCCTTCTTGTGCCTGGAAATGGTTTTCAGGATTAGGTGCTCCATCACCTTCCCAGGGACTGAGGTGAGGCTGACAGGCCTGTCCCTGTTCCCTGGGTCCTCCTTCTTGCCCTTCTTGAAGATGGGGGTGACATTTGCTTTCCTCCAGTCTTTGGGCACTTCTCCCTATCGCCATGATTGAGCAAATATTTTTGAGAGTGTCCTTGAAATGATATCTGCCAACTCCCTCAGCGCTCATGGATGTATCCCATCAGGGCCCATGGACTTAGGCATGTCCCGTTTGCTTGAGTATTTTTGGACCTGGTCCTCTTCCAGCGAGGGTAAGTCTTCCTTCCTCCAGACTTTCCCCTTGGTCTCTGGGACCTGGGATTCCTGAAGGCCAGTCTTGCTAGTAAAGACTGAGGTGAGGGAGGCATGCAGTACTTTCACCTTTTCAATGTCCTCTGTTACTACGTCTCCCATCTCATTGAGCAATGGGCTCACATTTTCCCTAGTCTTCCTTTTGTCTCCTATTTACTTAGTGAAGCCCTTCTTGTTGTCTTTGACATTCCTAGCCAGATTCAATTCTAGGTGGCCTTTGGCTTTCCGAACTTCATCCCTGGATGCTCAATGTCTCTGTATTCCTCCCAGGTTCCCCATGCTTGCTTCCACCCCTTCCTTTCTGTTCCTTTCTTTGCCAGAAGCAACTTGTTCATCCACACAAGCCTCCCGGCATTTTTGCCTGACTTCTTATTCTTTGGGGTGGAGCTCTCTTGAACTTGGAGGAGGTGATTTGTGAATATTAACAAGATTTCTTGGGCTCCTCTTCCCTCCAGGGCCTTATCCGATGGGACTCTTCCAAGCAGATCTTAGAAGAGGCCAAAGTCTGCTCTCCTGAAGTCCAGGGTTGTGAGCCTGCTTTTTGCCCTGCTCCCTCCTCTCAGGATCCTGAATTCCACCACCTCATGGTCACTGCAGCCAAGGCTGCCTTTGACCTTCACATCTCCAGCGAGCCCCTCCTTGTTGGTGAGTAGGAGGTCCAGCAGAGCACCTCTCCTCGTTGTCTCCTCTGTCACTTGGAGGAGGAAGTTATCATCAGTGCACTCCAGAAACCTTCTGGATTGCTTATGCCCTGCTGTGTTGTTCCTCCAGCAGATATTGGGGTGGCTGAAGTCCCCCATGAGGACCAGGGCATGTGAACATGAGGCTGCTCCTATCTGTCTGTAGAGGGCCTGATCCATTTGTTCTTCCTGGTCAGGTGGCCTGTAGCAAACACCCACTACAATATCATATTTGCCTGTTCTCTTTAATCCTCACCCATAAACTCTCTGTCAGCTCCTCATCCATCCCCAGGCAGAGCTCCATGCACTCCAGCTGCTGTCTCACACATAGAGCAACTCCCCCTCCTCATCTTCCCAGTCTGTCCCTCCTAAAGGAGTCTATATCCCTCCACTGTGACACTCCAGTCATACAAGCCACCCCACCATGTCTCTGTGATCCCGACAAGATTGTAGTCCTGCAACTGCACACATATCTCTAACTCATTATGCTTATTCCCCATACTGCATGCATTAGTGTACAGTCACTTTAGAGAGGCAGCCCATCATGTTGGCCTCCTAGGAAGGGTTTGGGGGATTTCTCCACAATGGTGCCTTGTAGGCACCTCCCTTCCCATATTCAGGTGCTGGAGGTGACTCCATCCAAGCCCCATTTAGTTGACTTTGTGATCCCTTCCCGTCACACCACCCCATGCCCTTTGCTCAGCAATCATGTCCATCACTCCTTCACAGGACTGCTGGTTACCCTCTCTCTCTCCCTCTCCCTCCCCCTCCCCCATCCTTCCTTGTTATGAGGTCAGCCATCCTTTTGGCAAAAATACCTTTGTCCTTCTTAAGGTGAATCCCATCTCTCCCAAGCAGATGCTGGTCTACAAGCAAGGTCCCATGGTTGCAGAACCCAAACCCCTGCCACCAACACCAGTCCCACAGCCAATTAACTTATTCTATTAGTGCCCTTCTCCTCATACCCTTTCCCCTCATCAGCAGATATTGAAAATATCTGCTATGTAGCATACTACTGACAGGCATTTGTCATCACAGAAAAGGTCACCAAATTTGGAACTTGTGTCTTTTTGTAAAAGAAAAATGCGCAAATCATCTTTTAGTTCGACAGCTCTTTTAAGGGACTTTGCCACAAGATAACCAGGAAACCTCTGTGTGGTACAAAATAACTTCATGGTCACTCCCCATCTCATTACAAAGTATTGTAAAGATTCTACTATTTACAGGTCTTGTTTTTATTATTTTTTTATTCTCACCAAAGTAGCTGCTCCATCAGTGGCTACACTTGCACAGTTTTTAATAAAAACAAAGTTTTATGGAAAGTAGTAATTTATTATTGAGAATACATCTTCTCCAGTGCATCTTTCCTTTAGTGGCTCTGTTACAAGTGAAAAGCAGGTGCGGATCCCTCAGGGACGAGGCACAACACTCAGCAAGTGAAAGCTTTGGCTTTAATGAAAGCATAGTGTTACCACAGTGGGAGCCCTGGGACACCAATGCTAATCAAATGGGGACCCGACACAGTGGAGCCCTGCTCGGGAGTGAAGCTCAAGGGAAAGCACCACAGGGGTGGATAGCAAACTCACCGATGTAGTGCAGGTGCTGTTGTCTGAATTACAAGATCCACAGCTGGCCTTCACATTGGCACCCGTGCAAGGATATGTGCAGATAGGGGGGAAGCAAACTATCCCAGGTTACCATAACAAGATAAGATGTGCTTGGGACTTTACATACTCGGATGGGGGAGGTGAACGATTCTGGGTTACTGTAACAAAGTCTTCTCGCACCCTACAGGCTCACAAAAAAGTAGTTCTTTGGGTATTTCATTATTGAAGCAGAACTGAGCAAATACCATAAGCTGAGACATGTTAGAAACATCTATACTTTCATCCAACTGTATAGCTGTATTGGGTTTACATGGCAAGACTTTGGTAGGCAAGGGGGGAGCAGCTTCAGGGGTGGCCTCTGTGAGAAGCAACCAGGGGATGCCCCCATAAGGGACAGAGCCAGTTGCAGCCAGCTCCACAATGGACCCATCTATGACCAAAAGTCAGCCAATCAGTGAAGCTGGTGGCACCTTTGTAAAAACATTTAAGAAAGGGTAGAAAAATTCTGCACAGCAGCTGTGAGAAAGAAAGGAGTGAGGAAAAGAAGTGTGAGAAACAAACCTGCAGACACCAAGGTCAGTGAAGAAGGAGGGGGAGAACATGCTCCAGGCAAGGGAGCAGAGATTCCCCTGCAGCCCATGGTGAAGACCACGGTGACACAAATTGTCCTGCTGCAGCCCATGGAGGACTCCACGCCAGAGCAGGTGGATATGCCCTGAAGGAAGCCCATGCAACAGCAGGTTCTCCTGGCAGGAACTGCAGCACATGGATAGGAGCTCACACCAGAGCAGTCTGTTCCTGATGGACTGTAGCCCATGGAGAGGACCCACATTGGAGCAGTTTGTGAAGGATTGTATCCCATGGAAGGGACGCATGCTGGAGCAGGGGAAGAGTGTGAGGCGGAAGCAGTGGCAGAGGCAAAGTCTTATGAACTGATCTTGACCCCCATTCCCCATCCCCTCTATGCTGCTCAGAGTGGGAAGGAGGTACAAGAGTCATGAGTGAAGACCATACCCCTGTATCACTACCCCTCCCAAGCCACCCCTATTAGGCTCTTATTTGTGACTAGAACCTTAAATCAGAAATCCCGGTATTGACAAAATGCTATCAATAGAATCGGAATCATAGAATGGTTTGGGTTGGAAGGGACTTTTAAAGATCATCTAGTCCAACCCCCCTGCCATGGGCAGGGACACCTTTCACCTGATCAGGTTGCTCAAAGCCCCATCCAACCTGACCTTGAACACTTCCAGTGATGGGGCATCCACAATTTCTCTGGGCAACCTGTTCCAGTGTCTCACCACCCTTGTCATAAAAAATTTCTTCCTTATGTCTGATCTAAATCTACCCTCTTTCAGTTTAAAACAGTTGCCCCTTGTCCTGTCACTACAGGCCCTGGCAAAAAGTCTCTCTCTGTCTTTCTTATAAACCCCCTTTATATATTGAAAGGCCACAGTAAGGTCTCCCCAGAGCCTTCTCTTCTCCAGGCTTACAGAGAGACCTGGACAGGCTGGAAGAGTGGGCTAGCAAGAACTGTATGAGGTTTAACAAGGACAAGTGCAAAGTCCTGCACCTGGGTCAGAATAACCAAAATAAAACAAATAACAGGCTAGGATCTGTGTGGCTGGGGAGCAGCCTTGCTGAAAGGGACCCGGGGGTCCTGGTGGACAACAAGCTGAACATGGGCCAGCGGCACGCTGCTGCAGCAACAAAGGCAAATCCGATCCTGGGCTGCATCCACAGGGACATTACTAGCAGAAATAGAGATGTGATCATCCCACTCTACTCAGCACTTGTCAGGCCGCACCTGGTGTACTGTGTCCAGTTCTGGTCCCCACAATTCAAGAAAGACGTGGACAGACTGGAGAGGGTCCAAAGGAGGGCCACAAAGATGATCAAAGGGCTGGAGAACCTGCCCTATGAGGAAAGACTGAAGGAGTTAGGTCTCTTCTCCCTGGGGAAGAGAAGGCTCAGAATGGAAACTTCTCACAGTATTCCAGTACTTAAAGGGTGGCTATAAAAAAGAGAGAGGCTCTCTCTTCACAAGGAGCCACATGGAGAAGACAAGGGGCAATGTGTACAAGTTGCACCGGGAGAGGTTTCATCTTGATATAAGAAGGAAGATTTTTTTTTTTTTTTTTTTTACAGTGAGAACAATCACTGGAACAACCTCCCCAGGGACATGGTAGAGTCCCCATCACTGGAGGTTTTCAAGATGCGATTGGACAGGGCTCCCTTTCCCACAAAAGGTTGGGCCAGATGATCTTTTGAGGTCTGGGCTGTTCTATGATCCTATGACTCTTTTGCCCATGATGTTCATCGGTAAGTGATCACCCTGTCTTATCTTGACCCTCGAGCTTTTTAATCTTATTTTCTCCCTGTTTTGCTTAGGAGGGGGAGTGAGAGAGCAGCTGGGTGGGGTTTGGCAGCCAGACAAGCTCAACCCACCAAATCCCAAACCTCCTACACTGCATGATTTATTCAAATACTTGTTTCTTCAAATATTCAGCAATGTTTTCTATGCATCTTCCAACAGTATTTGCTGACAGAGGAATGCATTTTAGTTTTTCGCCATATTGTTTTCCATGTGTTATTTCAGCCATCTTTATCATGGCAGGAAGAACAAGTGTTTCCCCAATGTTTCGTCATTGCATGTGTTTGTCTTCCGCTATTAAGTAAGAAACCTCAAAAGAGGCTTCTAAACATTTATCATTAAGTTTAGTGAAACTTTGTGAAGTACTGACTTGAGTATCACATGAGTTTAAACATCACTGAAAAAACTGTACAGGTTTGTCTTCATCTTCTGGGTGCCTAGTTTTTAGATGTCTTGCTAATTGTGATGGCTTCATACCATCATTAGCAAATATCTCAAGGCACAATATAAACTTCGGACAAGATTAATCACTAACAATAGTGGATGTAAATCCATATTTCAAATAGTCTTTTTGATAATTTCAGGGTTTTTTGGCCAAGTTCTTGTCAGATCCGATTAGATAGTCATTGTTTTTACCTCATAATGTGGCTGATTAAGAGCTCATGCTAGGAGCAGGAGAAGTGTTAGCTCTGCCATTTTCTTCTTGGGCACCCCCTGGGATGCACACACACCACTTTGTAGACCACTGCTCTAAAGTAAAGCAATTAAGAAGTAATTTGTTAATCTATACATGCAGAATTTAAGCCCTCTGATTACTGTAAATTCTTTTAAAGTGCTTCTCCAGGCCTCTGCAATTTACTTCCCAGAGTGAAGTCTTCAAAATGTTATTTGGAAACTCAAAGAAAAAGAATTATAGTCATATATATGTGTGTATGTGTGCATGTGTGTTAAAGTTGCCATGAAGAGGACTGTGACAGTATGACTTTGTCACCTTGAATCGCGTATATATGTGTATATATTTTAGAATAAAATAGAAATAGTATAAGAGTTATTAGTAGCTAAGAAGGGATCACAGTTAGAAATAGAAACTAACATACGAGACTGTGAGAATTGTAGAATCTTCAAGGTAATAGATAATGCCTAAGCTAGATAAGAGGGTACAGGCACTGCATATTTTACTAACAAGACTATGTTTTTCCTAAAAGAATACGAAGCTGTAACCCTTCAAAGACCAATAACGGGAACATCCTCTTACCAGGAGAGCCGTAAAGATAAAGGGACACCACAGCAACCATGAAAACAACAGGAATAACAGTAACTAGGGGAAAGGTAAAGGTGGCAGGGGGAGATTGCGACCACCGACCCAATTGGGGGACAAAAGGACTACCCCCCACACACTCCTTGTGAGCATGCGCAGTGAATTAAAATCATACTGTGACTTTAGTTCGAAGCAGAGAAAATACAGACCAAAGGAAGAAGAGGATGCTTAGTTAGTCTGATAGTCTTAGTTAGTTAGTCTAATACATAGATAGGCATGGTGTGTTAACTTTTATGTATAAATACTGAAAAAGAATTGCAATAGGTGTGCTCTATTTGTGGAAATTTTCCACCTTGCACCCTGTGCAGAATAAAGCAATGTCTCCTCTCTAAACATACTCTGTGTGTTTCGGGAGTTATTTTACAGTGAGGCAACAACTTCTGTTGCACAAATCCTTTGCCTTGCTAAGGAGTCAGGGTAGTCTTTCAAACCAAAAAGAAACCTTCCATAGATACATATAGATATGTAATACAATGGTAGTAAATTAAATTATGCTTCCATGTATGATTTGTAAGCAGACATTTTCTGTTTCATAATTCACAATAATTAAGAAATAAATAACTTCCTCTAGCATATACCCTTTTGCATATTGCAAGTTTTAAAAATAGGATGTATGCATAGAAAGCAGACAGTATGTGTGGGAAAATAATGGAAGAATGGTGAGGAGGACTGTAAACACGCTCAAGTGACTTGCAGCTGGGGTGTAGAAAAACACATATATCATACTGATCGTTGTTTAGTCTTGTGTGTTGGACAAGTAGAACATCTGTGTTTAGATAACATAGGCCTGTGATAGACTCAGAGGCACCCTATCGAACATGCTTGAGATTCCTGCCCTGCTGTGGGAAAGATCAAAGCACAGTGGTAAACTACGCCTGCGTGAATCCCTGAAATACAGGTGAAAACAGCAGCTTTGGTGATCCTCTAGCAAGGACTGAGCTCCGTGGTGCCTGCATCCCCGCTTGTGTGCCTCTGCCCGGGTGCTGCTTTGGGGATCCCCCGGTTGGCAAGGTAACAAAAATAAATTTACTCTTTACATTTCATCTGTGATTTTGTAGTTGTTCCTGCGTCCTGCCTGTGTCAGCTCACACAGTATGCATGCCCTTTAAGTGCTGTCTCAAGGTGACATACTACATTTTTTATATTTATGTTTTGTAATACTGTAATTAAATCTGAGAGTTTAGGTATCTGGCTGGCTTCAAAATATATATATATATAAACTCAAAACCTAACAGTGTGGTCTAGTTTTCATGCACGGTGAGCCACTTAACTGTCAAATAATGATGCCCATTAAGAAGTTATTTCCAAGACGGTGTTATCATTTAAACTGGTGTCAGATCTGCTGAGTGATTTATAGATTGGTTGACTGGTAAGGGATTTGATTGTTCAGGTGGCAGGGCTATGGTTTCCAGTGGGCAGTTCCCCAGACAGAGTAAAAGGGCTGATCTTACTCCTGATTTTAATGAAGGAGCACCTGACTTGTATTTACAAGAAGTGGGTAATGAATACTATGACCAGGACTAGAGGGGCCCTGCCTCCAGCCAGGTGGAGGAAAGGGACAACCGGGTTTACTGGACTGTGTGGATTCAATGGCCTGGCACATCAGACCCACAGGAATATAAGGCTCTAGGAGATACGGGTGCACAGTGTACCCTAATGCCATCAAGCTATACAGGGGCAGAACCCATCTGTATTTCTGGAGAGACAGGGGGATCCCAACAGCTAACTGTATTGGAGCCCAAAGTGAGCCTAACTGGGAATGAGTGGCAAAAGCACCCCATTGTGACTGGCCCAGAGGCTCCGTGCATCCTTGGCCTAGACTACCTCAGGAGAGGGTATTTCAAGGACCCAAAAGGGTACCGGTGGGCTTTTGGTATAGCTGCCTTGGAGATGGAGGAAATTAAACAGCTGTCTACCTTGCCTGGTCTTCTAGAGGACCCTTCTGTTGTGGAGTTGTTGAGGGTTGAAGAACAACAGGTGCCAATTGCTACCACAATGGTGCACCGGAGGCAATATCGCACCAGAGACTCCCTGATTCCCATTCATAAGCTCATTCATCGACTGGAGAGCCAAGGAGTGATCAGTAAGGCTCGCTCACCTTTTAACAGTCCTATATGGCCAGTGCAAAAGTCTAATGGAGAGTGGAGACTAACAGTAGACTATCGTGGCCTGAATGAAGTCACACCGCTGCTGAGTGCTGCCGTGCCGGACATGCTAGAACTTCAATACAAACTGGAGTCAAAAGCAGCCAAATGGTATGACACAACTGATATCACTAATGCATTCTTCTCAATCCCTTTGGCAGCAGAGTGCAGGCCACAGTTTGCTTTCACTTGGAGGGGCGTCCAGTACACTTGGAATTGACTACCCCAGGGGTGGAAACAAAGCCCTACCATTTGCCATGGGCTGATCCAGACGGCACTGGAACAGGGTGAAGCTCCAGAACATCTGCAATACATTGATGACATCATTGTGTGGGGCAATAGAGCAGAAGAAGTTTTTGAGAAAGGGAAGAAAATAGTCCAGATCCTGCTGAAAGCTGGTTTTGCCATAAAACAAAGTAAGGTCAAGGGACCTGCACAGGAGATCCAGTTTTTAGGAATTAAATGGCAAGATGGACATCGTCAGATCCAAATGGATGTGATTAACAAAATAACATCCATGTCCCCACCAACTAGCAAAAAGGAAACACAAGCTTTCTTAGGCGTTGTGGGTTTTTGGAGAATGCATATTCCCAATTACAGTCTGATCGTAAGCCCTCTCTATCAAGGGACCCAGAAGAAGAACGATTTCAAATGGGGCCCTGAGGAATGACAAGCCTTTGACCAAACTAAATGGGAGATAGTTCATGCAGTAGCCCTTGGGCTAGTCCAGGCAGGGCAAGATGTAAAAAATGTGCTCTACACCATAGCCAGGGAAAATGGCCCTACCTGGAGCCTCTGGCAGAAAGCACCAGGGGAGACTCGAGGTCGACCCCTAGGGTTTTGGAGTCGGGGATACAGAGGATCCGAGGCCCGCTATACTCCAACTGAGAAAGAGATATTGGCAGCATATGAAGGGGTTCGAGCTGCTTTGGAAGTGGTTGGTACTGAAGCACAGCTCCTCCTGGCACCCCAACTGTCAGTGCTGGGCTGGATGTTCAAAGGGAGGGTCCCCTTGTCGCGGATGGAGTGAGAGTGCACTTCACTCGTAAGAGAGAAGTAAAAATATAGTTTATTGATACAGAACAGGGAGTTAACAAAGTTCAATGTGACAGTGTTTTAACAAGATTCGATGGCAAGGTACACTTGATTATTTACTGCATAGAGGACAGGGTCAGATAAAACTGTCAGGGAGACCCTCCCGTTGAGTCATGAGGTTCGGAAAAGGATCCCCTTGCTTTCTAAACTCCTTCTCAGAGAGGAGTCTAGGTGCGGCTAGATGCAATCCTAGTCCCAGACTTGGTCAACGGTTTATGTCTAAAGGATTATATGTGCACAATCAATCCTTTATATCACTTAGCTAAGATTTCAAAGTTTAGCATGCTATGAGTCACTTACCGAGGATCTGTTGAGGCAAGGAATCTCTCAACCTCAAGGAGTAACCTTGAGAGGCATCCCTGCTCAAGGGGAGATCCTGGTGTGCAGCCTGCTGCCGTGCAGGAGAGCTCAAAGGGCCCTGGGCTGTCCACTATTTAAGGAGTAAGATGATTGACTTATGGTCATATTTGCATATCAGCAAGAGGTTTAGATCCCTGCTTCAGGCAGCCCTTGGCTACTTTGTTGCCATTCGTCCTCAAGGTCCAGCATAAGATGGATGCAGCTATCAGGATGACTCCCACTGATGGTTACTGCTTGTGCAGGGAGCAGGGGGGGAGCACACTGCCACACTCCACCCCATGACTATAGTCAATTAATCTTACCTTCACAAAATGGTGGTACGGTCACCCCTTGCCTCTGTGCCATAAATAGTATATTGATAGTTTTTGTGCTTATAGATCCACAGTAAGTAGACAGTGAAGCACTGCTATTTGCTATGTATTAGTTTGTATGTTTTGGGTGGTTGAAATTGGGTTATTTGTTTTATCATGTACCAAACCTTTATATACAATATAATTATAAGCAATAGACACACTAATGTTAGAGTTAGTAAAATGACAACTGGGTGAAGCATAAGATTAAACACTCCCGTTGCTGTCGGTGACCATCCAAGAAGAGTTTCCCACCAATGGTGTTCTCCATCCTTCTTCACTCTTTCCAAGACATGGTGTATCTCTTCTGCATCATGATGAACGGTGATCAGAGTTTTGTGTCCATTGTTTTGGATGCGTTCTAGCAGTAACACAGGTCATCGTGTTGTAGTAGTTTCTTCACCAATGTAAGATTCATTCCAATGGGGGTAGGCAATAAATCTTGACTCAATGTATAGTTAGATTGTAACAATTGATAAGACGTAACAGGAGCTGAATAATTGAAGTCACATCCCACAATTTTAGTAAAGTTACAAACACAAATATTTGAGCGATTGCTTGTATCTACGGTAATGTTATCTACGAATATAAAATCACAAAGGTTTCTCATACAAACACATCCTTTTCCAATATACACAAGTACAGTTTCAGGGGCTTCATCAGGTTGTATTTCAAAATGACAAACATTTTGTTCAGTGTCAAGACAGATGTCTTGGGCTTTGAGGGTGTTACTCTCACAAATAAATCCTTGTTGTTCCCGTACAACGCATGTATTAACATCAACAGTTTGCCATTTGTTTCCGTTTCAGTGGGCCCATACTCTATGTTCTAATGGATAGAGTATAGCTCCATTGTGATTTAACCCTAACACAATGATTGGGTATATGGTGTATACCGAAGCATTGTGTATTGTTGAGACAAAAGCTGTGGCCTTATTGCTAATGGGATCATAAGTGAAATTGACTAAATACCACCAGGACTGGAATTCTTTCTCAAATTCAGTTGCATTATCCCAAATTACCTTTCGAATTTCAGTGGGTAAGGTGCCCTCTTCACCTTCTCTTATAATTGCTGCTACCGTAGATTGCATCCACAGTTGAGCTTGGATACAACTAAGAGCTAGAGAAACATTGGTTTGGGCTATACCAAGTGCATCCACAATCAGTTGGTGGTCCCTTTCATTAATTCTTTCCCACTGAGGGTAATATATTAGATAAGAGCCATTGGTTAGTTCCCAATGCTAATAGAAAAGACTGTAATGGGTGTTCTAATTTGTTTAAATCACTTGTTGTTGTGCTCAGTTTGTTTACGAGTACTTCGGCATCTATACTATTTAAGACTCCCAATCCTGTCCCTATGATACCGGTCACATCTCTCCTTGTTCGTCTTGGAGAGGTGAGGGTTCGCCCATGTAACCATGCTAACCATCCTGCATAGGACGTACCTAGGAATGGTGAACAGGTGGGTTTGATTGCAGAGATATTACTTTGCATCAGTAGTTCTACTTGTTTAAGAGACCATGATGGATTAAATAACACTTGTTGTTGGCCTGTATTTTTGATCACATACAGTCCAACTTCAGAAATCTGTGGCAATAGAATTTTCTTGTCCTTTACAGTCAGGGCGGGTGTTGCTGTACTAGGCTCAGTAATGTCTATTTTAATTTTAAAGGATAGTGCCATGCTATGGTGAGCCCAGAGGCAGACTACAAAACCAGGTTGTACTAAGGTAAAATTGTGCCAACAGTCCAGTCTTTCAAAGGCGCAAAGTTTCGTATCTTTGGCTATTGGGTTTGATGTAATGTTGTACACAGAAATCTGAGATGCCTTCTCATGGTGTCACCGAAATTGGGAATCAAACTCCTTAGCACCAATGTAGTATTAAGAAGCAGGCATTCTTTATTACGGCGCCAGATGCATGGGGCATCGTTCCACCTAGCGTGCATACCGCAGGTTACATCAACCAAAACTTATATTGTCCAATTACATACATATGCATCAAATTTCCCAGAATGATCATACATATTCATTCTATTTCCCAGAACTAATTATCATATTTGCATGGTCATTACGCATGTGTCCTTGAACTCTGAGGGGCTTCCGTGGGGGTCTCTGGTGGTCCTTGGTGGTTGTACAGGTGTGTCCTTTAGTTGGCCCCTTCTTCTGGGCATGCGTAATATCATCTTGCTTATGTAACTTGCTTCCCTTCTTCATGGTGCATGGTCCCTAACAATGATTTGGCACCCTTATTCCTATTCTAACACAAACCAATTATTCTAACTACTCCTCGACTCATTGTCAAGATGGGCTGGGGCTGTACTGGGAGCATAGCAGCATGTCCGTACTGCTCCTCGTCCAATTGTCTTTGGGCATAGTAGCATATCCATAGCCATAGGTGTACAAACACAATATTAAAGCATTGTCTACCCTGCTCCTATCTCTATGTTGCTTAGTTACAAAAGAACAAACTAATCATTTTAGTTACATCTGGTTACAATGGGTATGTAGTCTAACAGTGGGATAACAGGTAGACCCACTGATCATCCGGCATCCTATTTTAATTTCTTTCCCTGCTGTTCCTCGGAGTCAGGGAACTTTATCATCAGCTTCATCTTTATCCCAGCTCCATTTGTTTTCTAAATATGTTTCAGTTCCGTGCATGACCACAGTGGAAAGCTTTAAATCTCCCTTACTAGAGTGTATTCCCATACTTCCAGTGTACTTAACACGAGCTTGGGACCATGGCCACTCTAGGGTTCTTTCACCACAGGCTAAGGAGGAGCAGCATTGTTAGGGTTTGGAATAGTAACACGAACACAGCATGTCCATCTGCCATCCTGTGGGGTGCTGTAAGAGAAAATAGAGACTTGTTTCGGTGGGGAGAGTCCGAACAGGTTACCCCATTAAGAAGAAGGAAAAATCAATTGTGAACTAATTCTGTGTTTTGCACCACTGCTATCAGTAGCTTCCCAGGCAAGTGGGCCACGAGGTTTAGTTAAAGTCATAGGCACAGTACCAATGGATGGTAAATTGACCATCACAGGCTGTCCTGGCTGTAATGTCATTGGATATTCTCTTTTCCTAGTAGGTGGAGCGCTAAGCTCAGTTTTTACAAAGAATGCTTGGCTTACAGGGCTTCCAGTAGGCCTGTGTCGATTATTTAATTGATGGAGTACTTTGGGAAGTCTCAAGTCTTGTATCCCATTGAGCTTCCTGTGGTTTGAGATTCCTTTTCAACAAGCCATTAGCTCTTTCTACCATCCCATTTGATTGAGGGTAGTATGGGGTGTGGAATACCCATCTAATTCCCTCTTGTTTTGCCCAATCTTGCACTTCCTTACACGAAAAGTGTGAGCCGCTATCACTCTGGATAACATCAGGAGTAGGTAGATTTGAGAACCAAAATGATATCACTCGCACTGTATTTCGCCCATCGGCTTTCTGACATTTAGTCGCCATAAGCAAGCCGGAGACTACTTCCACTCCTGTGAGGATGTATTGATATCCTGCGGAGGATTTGAATGGTCCGATATAATAAATTTGCCATGTAGACCATAAAGCTTTCCCTTCATTGATATGTAAAGGTGGTGCTTTAGCAGGATGATCTGCTTGTAGTTTCAGTCTACACTGGGGACATTCTGTAAAAATAGTTTCACAAGTTTTCCTATTTATAGGCCAGCCTTTACTCTGTGCAGCAAAGTAAAGTGCTTCTTTACCTGTGTGGCCTAGGCTTTGATGTAACCATTCTCCCAATCGATACCACTCAGGATTTAAGGTGATTTTCCTAATTGTAGTTAGCTCATCTACCTTTTGATTCCACTTTGTGGCTGGCTGATTATCTTTAGCATGAGCTTTTACCCATCCCATCTTGAAAGGTGTTTTCCTGGCTGAAATGGTTAAATCCCTGACAATCCCTGACTAAGACATAGACTTGCTTTTTTTTTTTTAGTTTCACTGGCATCCTTGTTCTCTTTTGTTCTCTTCCCCTGCAAAGATAGTTTTGGTTACCTGCTGAGCAGAGTTGATGGTGGGACATTTCCTGTGACTTCTTACCTGACAGGACTAAACAGGCCTTGAGCAAGCTCGGTAGGCTTCCTAATTAAATCACTGATAACAGGAACTCAGGACGATTGTGCCACAGATAAGCACCAAAGAACTATCTTAAATCGACCCCCTTGTAACATTCCAAGGCCGAAGGACTGATGAGCTAATTCAGTGACTATATATGGACAAAGGAAGCCCAAAGTTCAACTAGCGGACAACGTGAGGAAGACTATGGAAGACCACCGGGAGGGTGAAAAGACCCTAACCCTAATTTTACTGCGCATGCTTGGACTATGTAAATGAATTCTGGGAACTCATCACCATAAGACTGCCCTTTTCAGGAAATCTGATGAATATGTATGATTTTTCTGTATATGAACCGATGTGTTGTTGTCACCGAAATCGGGAATCAAACTCCTTAACACCAATGTAGTATTAAGAAGCAGGCATTCTTTATTATGGCGCCGGATGCACGGGGGATCGTTCCACCTAGCGTGCATACCACAGGTTACATCAGCCGAAACTTATATTGTCCAGTTACATACATATGCATCAAATTTCCTGGAATGATAATGCATATTCATTCTATTTCCTGGAACTAATTATCATATTTGCATGGTCATTACGCATGCGTCCTTGAGCTCCGAGGGGCTTCCGTGGGGGCCTCTGGTGGTCCTTGGTGGTCGTACAGGTGTGTCCTTTAGTTGGCCCCTTCTTCTGGACATGCGCAATCCCACCTTGCTTATGTAACTTGCTTCCCTTCTTCATGGTGCATGGTCCCTAACAATGATTTGGCACCCTTAACACAAACCAATTATTCTAACCACCCTCGACTCTTTGTCAAGATGGGCTGGGGCTGTACTGGGAACATAGCAGCATGTCCGTACTACTCCTCGTCCAATTGTCTTTGGGCATGGCAGCATATCCATAGCCATAGGTGTACAAACACAATATTAAAGCATTGTCTACCCTGCTCCTATCACTATGTTGCTTAGTTACAAAAGAACAAACTAATCATTTTGGTTACATCTGGTTACATTTCCCCCCTTTGGAAGTTTTGAAATAATAATCTTTTCAATACTTCCACTCTTAATCTTTCATAACTCAACATAAGCAGGTGGCTTCTCTCCCAGCATTGGTGTACGATGCTTCATCACTGATTTCTGTGTCAACATTTTCTTTAAACATTGATAAACCAAACGAATCACCAAAACAACTGTAAGCAAAATGATTAGTGTCTGTAACAACTCAGTTATCCATCCTTTAAGAGGAAATCAAAAATGTTCAAAAATTTGGCGTAACCAATTTGTTTGCATTTCACTCCTTAAACCTTGAGTCTGCTGTGCCACTCTCTTCATATCATCTATTTGTTCATTCAAAGCAGCTGTAACATTTGGGATGTGCACACAGCAATCTTGATTTCTGTAAATCCACAATCATCGCTTCAATTCCCCATGTGTTTCTCTCTGTTTTTCCTCTGCTATCTTTATCATTATTTGTGGGGTAACTATGACTTGTCGGGTGGATGTTACCCACCTCATTTTCTACTACTCTCAACTGTTCTGCCAATAATCTATCCAATTTACCATAATTTGGTTTTGGGGTTGGAAGTTTTACCTGTTTTACTGGTACCAGGGCAAGGATGCTTTGCTCCACTGCCTTTCTAGCAGTTTTATCAGCCAATCGGTTGCCCACATTTACCACGGTTTGTCCAAATTGATGTGCTTTACTGTGCATTATCACTACTTCCTTGGGCTGCTGGATGTCCTGGAGGAGTTGAAGAATTTCTTCCTGAGCTGACAACAGTCCTCTTTCCTTCCAGATAGCTCCATGTGTGTGAATCTGCTTTCTGTGCTGATGTATTCACAGGGAGAGCTTCAGCTTTCATCACTTGGGTGGTGGTAACCACTGAATAGCCCGCCATTCATTTTCCATCTCGGACAAAGCTGCTTCCATCCATAAACAGCTCCAAATCAGGATTAGGCAATGGTTCGTCCTTCAGGTCCTGTCTGCTAAAATATACCTGTTCAATAGTTTGCAAACAATCATGGTGTAAAGACTCACCCATTTCCGAGCTCAAAAATATCGCTGGGTTCGCTGCTGTTGTAGTTTTAAGTTCCACATCATCCTGTTCCAAGAGAGTGACCTGGTATTTAAGCATGCGGCTCGTGGACTGCCATTGCCCCCTTTTTGCTCCGAGACAGAAATTACCATATGTAGGACATAAACCATAATTTTCTGCCCCATGGTTAATTTCCTTGCTTCTTGGATTAAGAGTACAGTTGCTGCCACAGCTCGCAAAACATCCAATTGCTTAGAAAAATACCCAATGGCCCGTTTCCAAGTTCCTAATTTTTGAGTCAACACACCCAAAGCAAGATGTTGTCGCTCATGTACAAACAATTCAAAGGCTTTGCTAAATCTGGGAGTCCTAACACAGGTGCAGACATCAAAGCCTTCTTCAGCTTTTTAAAAGCTGTCCAACACTCAGGTGTCCACAACAGGTAATTCTCCTGGGATCCTTTCAAAGCTGCATAATTGAGGATCCACAATCGACACCACCCGACCATACTCAAAAATGTCCACAATTCCCGTATCGTTCTGGGTTCTGGAACTTGACAAATTGCTTCCTTTCTGCCTGCTCCCAATCTTCTTTGTCCTTGCAAAATTTCAAAGCCTAAATATATCACAGTCTCTTTCCCAATCTGGGCCTTGTTTTTTGATACTCGGTATCCTGCTTGTCCCAAAAAATTCAGCAAGCTGATGGTCACTTGTAAACAGTCCTCTCGAGTCTCTGCTGCTATCAAGATGTCATCTACATACTGCAATATTATTCCTTCTGAATTTTCTTTTTTCCACACTTCCAATTCCTTTGCCAATTGATTACCAAATATTGTAGGACTATTTTTGAACCCTTGAGGTAGCACCGTCCAGGTGAGTTGTGTCTTGCGTCCAGTGGTGGGGCTTTCCCATTCAAAGGCAAATATGCCTGGCTATCTTTGTCTAGAGGCATGCAGAAGAAAGCATCCTTGAGATCAAGTACAGTAAACCACTTATGTTTTTCTTTTAAGGATGTCAGCAAGGTATATGTGTTAGCTACTACTGGGTGAACGTCTTAATCTGATTTATGGCTCTTAAATCTTGAACTGACCTATATTCCTTGCCATTCTGCTTTTTCACTAGCAATATCAGGGTATTATATTCTGATTCACATTCTATCAATAATGCATAATTCAAACATTTCGTTATTAATTCTTCCAACTCCTTTCTAGCTTCCCATTTGGTAGGATACTGTTTTGTCTTACCGGTTTAGTTCCAGATTTTAGAACAACCTTTACTGGTTCCGCCAATTTAGACCGACCTGGGATTCCACTAGCCCATACCAAGGGTGTTACTGCATCCTCTACTTCTGCAGGAATTTCTTCCTTCGGTCTTGGTGTGTTCTGTAACATAAAAATTCTCGCTTCCACAGCTTTTGATTCAGGTATTAACAGGTGAGTCTCCCCATTTTTAAAAATTATTTTGTGCATTCAATTTACTCAATATATCTCTTCCTAACGAAGATGATGGGCATTCTGGCCTATACAAAAATTGATGAGTTACCCATTGCTTTCCCAATTTGTATTTCAAAGGTTGTAAAAACGGCCGGTTTTCCTTCCGCCCTGTTGCCCCAACAACACTTACAGTTTTATGACTAAACCCCCTTTGCATATATTTAATACCGAATATGTTGCCCCTGTATCAACTAAAAATTCTACTTCTTCATTCCTCAGCTTTAATGTAACCAGGGGTTGAGCTGGGGTTGACTCTGGTCTCCTTCAGTCCTCATCATTCAGAGTCATCAACTTAATAGCCTGTAGCGAAAGATCCTATTCTCTCACTTTGGGACATTCCCTTTTCCAATGTTACAGGCAGAGCAACATCATCTTAAACTCTTATTCCTTCCTGTTTTTTTCCAAAGTCAATACCATAAAATCTTACTGGATAATCCCACACTGTTTTTGCCACTCCAGATGATTTCCCAAAGCAAAAATAAATACCTCATAAGGTATTTCATCCCATTTACCTTCCCTTTTGCAAAATAACATTAATTGCAAGATGGTATTATATCGCGATGGACTATTCTTTGGCCATTTCTCCCCACTTTCCAAAGTATACATTGGCCACCAGTGATTGCAATATTCAATTAATTGTTTCCGGGTCAAAGGATCACCCCCCAGATCTTTCCAGTGTTTTAAAATATATCCCAAAGGTGTTCTTTGTGGGATGGGTTTCTTACTCGGAAATGTACCCATTTCCCAAAAGACTAGTGGTTGTGATTGTGCACTATCACAAGCACTAGTCAGAGGGACCCCAACCCTTGTTGGAGTTCCCTCTGGGATTCCAGCCCCCTGCCAGAAATCCCAACCTTGGAGACTTCAACCCCCCATTGAAGACTCCCCCTTGGGCCCTGCTCCACAGGCTTTCGCCTAGCAGAGACTTACCAACCGAGGTACCTCTTAGCCCAACCCTGCATAGCTTTCGCCGCGCCTTACGAGCAGGCTTTGGTGGGACTCTAACCCACGTCCTACCTTTGGTGGGACTCTAACCCACGTCCTACCTAAAGTGGGACTCTAACCCCACGTATTGCCCAGAGTGGGACTCTAACCCACGTCCTACCTAAAGTTCTGTTACCCGTTAGAAGAATGCCTTATTACCTTATTCCAGGGGATCTTGCTTAGAATTCTTCGGTCCGGGGATCATAGGTTCTCCCTGAGAATCCCTCGGTGCCAGCTGGAGATCCTGCGATCCCTCGGATCCGTTGAAATTCAGAAGCAGGGTCCCATCTGGGTCGCCAAAACTGTCACCGAAATCGGGAATCAAACTCCTTAACACCAATGTAGTATTAAGAAGCAGGCATTCTTTATTACGGCGCCGGATGCACAGGGGATCGTTCCACCTAGCGTGCATACCGCAGGTTACATCAGCCAAAACTTATATTGTCCAGTTACATACATATGCATCAAATTTCCCAGAATTATCATGCATATTCATTATATTTCCCAGAACTAATTATCATATTTGCGTGGTCATTACGCATGCGTCCTTGAGCTCCGAGGGGCTTCCGTGGGGGCCTCTGGTGGTCCTTGGTGGTCGTACAGGTGTGTCCTTTAGTTGACCCCTTCTTCTGGACATGCGCAATATCGCCTTGCTTATGTAACTTGCTTCCCTTCTTCATGGTGCATGGTCCCTAACAATGATTTGGCACCCTTAACACAAACCAATTATTCTAACCACCCTCGACTCTTTGTCAAGATGGGCTGGGGCTGTACTGGGAACATAGCAGCATGTCCGTACTACTCCTTGTCCAATTGTCTTTGGGCATGGCAGCATATCCATAGCCATAGGTGTACAAACACAATATTAAAGCATTGTCTACCCTGCTCCTATCACTATGTTGCTTAGTTACAAAAGAACAAACTAATCATTTTGGTTACATCTGGTTACATTTCCCCCCTTTGGAAGTTTTGAAATAATAATCTTTTCAATACTTCCACTCTTAATCTTTCATAACTCAACATAAGCAGGTGGCTTCTCTCCCAGCATTGGTGTACGATGCTTCATCACTGATTTCTGTGTCAACATTTTCTTTAAACATTGATAAACCAAACGAATCACCAAAACAACTGTAAGCAAAATGATTAGTGTCTGTAACAACTCAGTTATCCATCCTTTAAGAGGAAATAAAAAATGTTCAAAAATTTGGCGTAACCAATTTGTTTGCATTTCACTCCTTAAACCTTGAGTCTGCTGTGCCACTCTCTTCATATCATCTATTTGTTCATTCAAAGCAGCTGTAACATTTGGGATGTGCACACAGCAATCTTGATTTCTGTAAATCCACAATCATCGCTTCAATTCCCCCATGTGTTTCTCTCTGTTTTTCCTCTGCTATCTTTATCATTATTTGTGGGGTAACTATGACTTGTCGGGTGGATGTTACCCACCTCATTTTCTACTACTCTCAACTGTTCTGCCAATAATCTATCCAATTTACCATAATTTGGTTTTGGGGTTGGAAGTTTTACCTGTTTTACTGGTACCAGGGCAAGGATGCTTTGCTCCACTGCCTTTCTAGCAGTTTTATCAGCCAATCGGTTGCCCACATTTACCACGGTTTGTCCAAATTGATGTGCTTTACTGTGCATTATCACTACTTCCTTGGGCTGCTGGATGTCCTGGAGGAGTTGAAGAATTTCTTCCTGAGCTGACAACAGTCCTCTTTCCTTCCAGATAGCTCCATGTGTGTGAATCTGCTTTCTGTGCTGATGTATTCACAGGGAGAGCTTCAGCTTTCATCACTTGGGTGGTGGTAACCACTGAATAGCCCGCCATTCATTTTCCATCTCGGACAAAGCTGCTTCCATCCATAAACAGCTCCAAATCAGGATTAGGCAATGGTTCGTCCTTCAGGTCCTGTCTGCTAAAATATACCTGTTCAATAGTTTGCAAACAATCATGGTGTAAAGACTCACCCATTTCCGAGCTCAAAAATATCGCTGGGTTCGCTGCTGTTGTAGTTTTAAGTTCCACATCATCCTGTTCCAAGAGAGTGACCTGGTATTTAAGCATGCGGCTCGTGGACTGCCATTGCCCCCCTTTTTGCTCCGAGACAGAAATTACCATATGTAGGACATAAACCATAATTTTCTGCCCCATGGTTAATTTCCTTGCTTCTTGGATTAAGAGTACAGTTGCTGCCACAGCTCGCAAACATCCAATTGCTTAGAAAAATACCCAATGGCCCGTTTCCAAGTTCCTAATTTTTGAGTCAACACACCCAAAGCAAGATGTTGTCGCTCATGTACAAACAATTCAAAAGGCTTTGCTAAATCTGGGAGTCCTAACACAGGTGCAGACATCAAAGCCTTCTTCAGCTTTTTAAAAGCTGTCCAACACTCAGGTGTCCACAACAGGTAATTCTCCTGGGATCCTTTCAAAGCTGCATAATTGAGGATCCACAATCGACACCACCCGACCATACTCAAAAATGTCCACAATTCCCGTATCGTTCTGGGTTCTGGAACTTGACAAATTGCTTCCTTTCTGCCTGCTCCCAATCTTCTTTGTCCTTGCAAAATTTCAAAGCCTAAATATATCACAGTCTCTTTCCCAATCTGGGCCTTGTTTTTTGATACTCGGTATCCTGCTTGTCCCAAAAAATTCAGCAAGCTGATGGTCACTTGTAAACAGTCCTCTCGAGTCTCTGCTGCTATCAAGATGTCATCTACATACTGCAATATTATTCCTTCTGAATTTTCTTTTTTCCACACTTCCAATTCCTTTGCCAATTGATTACCAAATATTGTAGGACTATTTTTGAACCCTTGAGGTAGCACCGTCCAGGTGAGTTGTGTCTTGCGTCCAGTGGTGGGGCTTTCCCATTCAAAGGCAAATATGCCTGGCTATCTTTGTCTAGAGGCATGCAGAAGAAAGCATCCTTGAGATCAAGTACAGTAAACCACTTATGTTTTTCTTTTAAGGATGTCAGCAAGGTATATGTGTTAGCTACTACTGGGTGAACGTCTTAATCTGATTTATGGCTCTTAAATCTTGAACTGACCTATATTCCTTGCCATTCTGCTTTTTCACTAGCAATATCAGGGTATTATATTCTGATTCACACTCTATCAATAATGCATAATTCAAACATTTCGTTATTAATTCTTCCAACTCCTTTCTAGCTTCCCATTTGGTAGGATACTGTTTTGTCTTACCGGTTTAGTTCCAGATTTTAGAACAACCTTTACTGGTTCCGCCAATTTAGACCGACCTGGGATTCCACTAGCCCATACCAAGGGTGTTACTGCATCCTCTACTTCTGCAGGAATTTCTTCCTTCGGTCTTGGTGTGTTCTGTAACATAAAAATTCTCGCTTCCACAGCTTTTGATTCAGGTATTAACAGGTGAGTCTCCCCATTTTTAAAAATTATTTTGTGCATTCAATTTACTCAATATATCTCTTCCTAACGAAGATGATGGGCATTCTGGCCTATACAAAAATTGATGAGTTACCCATTGCTTTCCCAATTTGTATTTCAAAGGTTGTAAAAACGGCCGGTTTTCCTTCCGCCCTGTTGCCCCAACAACACTTACAGTTTTATGACTAAACCCCCTTTGCATATATTTAATACCGAATATGTTGCCCCTGTATCAACTAAAAATTCTACTTCATCATTCCTCAGCTTTAATGTAACCAGGGGTTGAGCTGGGGTTGACTCCCTGGTCTCCTTCAGTCCTCATCATTCAGAGTCATCAACTTAATAGCCTGTAGCGAAAGATCCTATTCTCTCACTTTGGGACATTCCCTTTTCCAATGTTACAGGCAGAGCAACATCATCTTAAACTCTTATTCCTTCCCTGTTTTTTTCCAAAGTCAATACCATAAAATCTTACTGGATAATCCCACACTGTTTTTGCCACTCCAGATGATTTCCCAAAGCAAAAATAAATACCTCATAAGGTATTTCATCCCATTTACCTTCCCTTTTGCAAAATAACATTAATTGCAAGATGGTATTATATCGCGATGGACTATTCTTTGGCCATTTCTCCCCACTTTCCAAAGTATACATTGGCCACCAGTGATTGCAATATTCAATTAATTGTTTCCGGGTCAAAGGATCACCCCCCAGATCTTTCCAGTGTTTTAAAATATATCCCAAAGGTGTTCTTTGTGGGATGGGTTTCTTACTCGGAAATGTACCCATTTCCCAAAAGACTAGTGGTTGTGATTGTGCACTATCACAAGCACTAGTCAGAGGGACCCCAACCCTTGTTGGAGTTCCCTCTGGGATTCCAGCCCCCTGCCAGAAATCCCAACCTTGGAGACTTCAACCCCCCATTGAAGACTCCCCTTGGGCCCTGCTCCACAGGCTTTCGCCTAGCAGAGACTTACCAACCGAGGTACCTCTTAGCCCAACCCTGCATAGCTTTCGCCGCGCCTTACGAGCAGGCTTTGGTGGGACTCTAACCCACGTCCTACCTTTGGTGGGACTCTAACCCACGTCCTACCTAAAGTGGGACTCTAACCCCACGTATTGCCCAGAGTGGGACTCTAACCCACGTCCTACCTAAAGTTCTGTTACCCGTTAGAAGAATGCCTTATTACCTTATTCCAGGGGATCTTGCTTAGAATTCTTCGGTCCGGGGATCATAGGTTCTCCCTGAGAATCCCTCGGTGCCAGCTGGAGATCCTGCGATCCCTCGGATCCGTTGAAATTCAGAAGCAGGGTCCCATCTGGGTCGCCAAAACTGTCACCGAAATCGGGAATCAAACTCCTTAACACCAATGTAGTATTAAGAAGCAGGCATTCTTTATTACGGCGCCGGATGCACAGGGGATCGTTCCACCTAGCGTGCATACCGCAGGTTACATCAGCCAAAACTTATATTGTCCAGTTACATACATATGCATCAAATTTCCCAGAATTATCATGCATATTCATTATATTTCCCAGAACTAATTATCATATTTGCGTGGTCATTACGCATGCGTCCTTGAGCTCCGAGGGCTTCCGTGGGGGCCTCTGGTGGTCCTTGGTGGTCGTACAGGTGTGTCCTTTAGTTGACCCCTTCTTCTGGACATGCGCAATATCGCCTTGCTTATGTAACTTGCTTCCCTTCTTCATGGTGCATGGTCCCTAACAATGATTTGGCACCCTTAACACAAACCAATTATTCTAACCACCCTCGACTCTTTGTCAAGATGGGCTGGGGCTGTACTGGGAACATAGCAGCATGTCCGTACTACTCCTTGTCCAATTGTCTTTGGGCATGGCAGCATATCCATAGCCATAGGTGTACAAACACAATATTAAAGCATTGTCTACCCTGCTCCTATCACTATGTTGCTTAGTTACAAAAGAACAAACTAATCATTTTGGTTACATCTGGTTACATTTCCCCCCTTTGGAAGTTTTGAAATAATAATCTTTTCAATACTTCCACTCTTAATCTTTCATAACTCAACATAAGCAGGTGGCTTCTCTCCCAGCATTGGTGTACGATGCTTCATCACTGATTTCTGTGTCAACATTTTCTTTAAACATTGATAAACCAAACGAATCACCAAAACAACTGTAAGCAAAATGATTAGTGTCTGTAACAACTCAGTTATCCATCCTTTAAGAGGAAATCAAAAATGTTCAAAAATTTGGCGTAACCAATTTGTTTGCATTTCACTCCTTAAACCTTGAGTCTGCTGTGCCACTCTCTTCATATCATCTATTTGTTCATTCAAAGCAGCTGTAACATTTGGGATGTGCACACAGCAATCTTGATTTCTGTAAATCCACAATCATCGCTTCAATTCCCCCATGTGTTTCTCTCTGTTTTTCCTCTGCTATCTTTATCATTATTTGTGGGGTAACTATGACTTGTCGGGTGGATGTTACCCACCTCATTTTCTACTACTCTCAACTGTTCTGCCAATAATCTATCCAATTTACCATAATTTGGTTTTGGGGTTGGAAGTTTTACCTGTTTTACTGGTACCAGGGCAAGGATGCTTTGCTCCACTGCCTTTCTAGCAGTTTTATCAGCCAATCGGTTGCCCACATTTACCACGGTTTGTCCAAATTGATGTGCTTTACTGTGCATTATCACTACTTCCTTGGGCTGCTGGATGTCCTGGAGGAGTTGAAGAATTTCTTCCTGAGCTGACAACAGTCCTCTTTCCTTCCAGATAGCTCCATGTGTGTGAATCTGCTTTCTGTGCTGATGTATTCACAGGGAGAGCTTCAGCTTTCATCACTTGGGTGGTGGTAACCACTGAATAGCCCGCCATTCATTTTCCATCTCGGACAAAGCTGCTTCCATCCATAAACAGCTCCAAATCAGGATTAGGCAATGGTTCGTCCTTCAGGTCCTGTCTGCTAAAATATACCTGTTCAATAGTTTGCAAACAATCATGGTGTAAAGACTCACCCATTTCCGAGCTCAAAAATATCGCTGGGTTCGCTGCTGTTGTAGTTTTAAGTTCCACATCATCCTGTTCCAAGAGAGTGACCTGGTATTTAAGCATGCGGCTCGTGGACTGCCATTGCCCCCTTTTTGCTCCGAGACAGAAATTACCATATGTAGGACATAAACCATAATTTTCTGCCCCATGGTTAATTTCCTTGCTTCTTGGATTAAGAGTACAGTTGCTGCCACAGCTCGCAAACATCCAATTGCTTAGAAAAATACCCAATGGCCCGTTTCCAAGTTCCTAATTTTTGAGTCAACACACCCAAAGCAAGATGTTGTCGCTCATGTACAAACAATTCAAAAGGCTTTGCTAAATCTGGGAGTCCTAACACAGGTGCAGACATCAAAGCCTTCTTCAGCTTTTTAAAAGCTGTCCAACACTCAGGTGTCCACAACAGGTAATTCTCCTGGGATCCTTTCAAAGCTGCATAATTGAGGATCCACAATCGACACCACCCGACCATACTCAAAAATGTCCACAATTCCCGTATCGTTCTGGGTTCTGGAACTTGACAAATTGCTTCCTTTCTGCCTGCTCCCAATCTTCTTTGTCCTTGCAAAATTTCAAAGCCTAAATATATCACAGTCTCTTTCCCAATCTGGGCCTTGTTTTTTGATACTCGGTATCCTGCTTGTCCCAAAAAAATTCAGCAAGCTGATGGTCACTTGTAAACAGTCCTCTCGAGTCTCTGCTGCTATCAAGATGTCATCTACATACTGCAATATTATTCCTTCTGAATTTTCTTTTTTCCACACTTCCAATTCCTTTGCCAATTGATTACCAAATATTGTAGGACTATTTTTGAACCCTTGAGGTAGCACCGTCCAGGTGAGTTGTGTCTTGCGTCCAGTGGTGGGGCTTTCCCATTCAAAGGCAAATATGCCTGGCTATCTTTGTCTAGAGGCATGCAGAAGAAAGCATCCTTGAGATCAAGTACAGTAAACCACTTATGTTTTTCTTTTAAGGATGTCAGCAAGGTATATGTGTTAGCTACTACTGGGTGAACGTCTTAATCTGATTTATGGCTCTTAAATCTTGAACTGACCTATATTCCTTGCCATTCTGCTTTTTCACTAGCAATATCAGGGTATTATATTCTGATTCACACTCTATCAATAATGCATAATTCAAACATTTCGTTATTAATTCTTCCAACTCCTTTCTAGCTTCCCATTTGGTAGGATACTGTTTTGTCTTACCGGTTTAGTTCCAGATTTTAGAACAACCTTTACTGGTTCCGCCAATTTAGACCGACCTGGGATTCCACTAGCCCATACCAAGGGTGTTACTGCATCCTCTACTTCTGCAGGAATTTCTTCCTTCGGTCTTGGTGTGTTCTGTAACATAAAAATTCTCGCTTCCACAGCTTTTGATTCAGGTATTAACAGGTGAGTCTCCCCATTTTTAAAAATTATTTTGTGCATTCAATTTACTCAATATATCTCTTCCTAACGAAGATGATGGGCATTCTGGCCTATACAAAAATTGATGAGTTACCCATTGCTTTCCCAATTTGTATTTCAAAGGTTGTAAAACGGCCGGTTTTCCTTCCGCCCTGTTGCCCCAACAACACTTACAGTTTTATGACTAAACCCCCTTTGCATATATTTAATACCGAATATGTTGCCCCTGTATCAACTAAAAATTCTACTTCATCATTCCTCAGCTTTAATGTAACCAGGGGTTGAGCTGCGGTTGACTCCTGGTCTCCTTCAGTCCTCATCATTCAGAGTCATCAACTTAATAGCCTGTAGCGAAAGATCCTATTCTCTCACTTTGGGACATTCCCTTTTCCAATGTTACAGGCAGAGCAACATCATCTTAAACTCTTATTCCTTCCCTGTTTTTTTCCAAAGTCAATACCATAAAATCTTACTGGATAATCCCACACTGTTTTTGCCACTCCAGATGATTTCCCAAAGCAAAAATAAATACCTCATAAGGTATTTCATCCCATTTACCTTCCCTTTTGCAAAATAACATTAATTGCAAGATGGTATTATATCGCGATGGACTATTCTTTGGCCATTTCTCCCCACTTTCCAAAGTATACATTGGCCACCAGTGATTGCAATATTCAATTAATTGTTTCCGGGTCAAAGGATCACCCCCCAGATCTTTCCAGTGTTTTAAAATATATCCCAAAGGTGTTCTTTGTGGGATGGGTTTCTTACTCGGAAATGTACCCATTTCCCAAAAGACTAGTGGTTGTGATTGTGCACTATCACAAGCACTAGTCAGAGGGACCCCAACCCTTGTTGGAGTTCCCTCTGGGATTCCAGCCCCTGCCAGAAATCCCAACCTTGGAGACTTCAACCCCCATTGAAGACTCCCCTTGGGCCCTGCTCCACAGGCTTTCGCCTAGCAGAGACTTACCAACCGAGGTACCTCTTAGCCCAACCCTGCATAGCTTTCGCCGCGCCTTACGAGCAGGCTTTGGTGGGACTCTAACCCACGTCCTACCTTTGGTGGGACTCTAACCCACGTCCTACCTAAAGTGGGACTCTAACCCCACGTATTGCCCAGAGTGGGACTCTAACCCACGTCCTACCTAAAGTTCTGTTACCCGTTAGAAGAATGCCTTATTACCTTATTCCAGGGGATCTTGCTTAGAATTCTTCGGTCCGGGGATCATAGGTTCTCCCTGAGAATCCCTCGGTGCCAGCTGGAGATCCTGCGATCCCTCGGATCCGTTGAAATTCAGAAGCAGGGTCCCATCTGGGTCGCCAAAACTGTCACCGAAATCGGGAATCAAACTCCTTAACACCAATGTAGTATTAAGAAGCAGGCATTCTTTATTACGGCGCCGGATGCACAGGGGATCGTTCCACCTAGCGTGCATACCGCAGGTTACATCAGCCAAAACTTATATTGTCCAGTTACATACATATGCATCAAATTTCCCAGAATTATCATGCATATTCATTATATTTCCCAGAACTAATTATCATATTTGCGTGGTCATTACGCATGCGTCCTTGAGCTCCGAGGGGCTTCCGTGGGGGCCTCTGGTGGTCCTTGGTGGTCGTACAGGTGTGTCCTTTAGTTGACCCCTTCTTCTGGACATGCGCAATATCGCCTTGCTTATGTAACTTGCTTCCCTTCTTCATGGTGCATGGTCCCTAACAATGATTTGGCACCCTTAACACAAACCAATTATTCTAACCACCCTCGACTCTTTGTCAAGATGGGCTGGGGCTGTACTGGGAACATAGCAGCATGTCCGTACTACTCCTTGTCCAATTGTCTTTGGGCATGGCAGCATATCCATAGCCATAGGTGTACAAACACAATATTAAAGCATTGTCTACCCTGCTCCTATCACTATGTTGCTTAGTTACAAAAGAACAAACTAATCATTTTGGTTACATCTGGTTACATTTCCCCCCTTTGGAAGTTTTGAAATAATAATCTTTTCAATACTTCCACTCTTAATCTTTCATAACTCAACATAAGCAGGTGGCTTCTCTCCCAGCATTGGTGTACGATGCTTCATCACTGATTTCTGTGTCAACATTTTCTTTAAACATTGATAAACCAAACGAATCACCAAAACAACTGTAAGCAAAATGATTAGTGTCTGTAACAACTCAGTTATCCATCCTTTAAGAGGAAATCAAAAATGTTCAAAAATTTGGCGTAACCAATTTGTTTGCATTTCACTCCTTAAACCTTGAGTCTGCTGTGCCACTCTCTTCATATCATCTATTTGTTCATTCAAAGCAGCTGTAACATTTGGGATGTGCACACAGCAATCTTGATTTCTGTAAATCCACAATCATCGCTTCAATTCCCCATGTGTTTCTCTCTGTTTTTCCTCTGCTATCTTTATCATTATTTGTGGGGTAACTATGACTTGTCGGGTGGATGTTACCCACCTCATTTTCTACTACTCTCAACTGTTCTGCCAATAATCTATCCAATTTACCATAATTTGGTTTTGGGGTTGGAAGTTTTACCTGTTTTACTGGTACCAGGGCAAGGATGCTTTGCTCCACTGCCTTTCTAGCAGTTTTATCAGCCAATCGGTTGCCCACATTTACCACGGTTTGTCCAAATTGATGTGCTTTACTGTGCATTATCACTACTTCCTTGGGCTGCTGGATGTCCTGGAGGAGTTGAAGAATTTCTTCCTGAGCTGACAACAGTCCTCTTTCCTTCCAGATAGCTCCATGTGTGTGAATCTGCTTTCTGTGCTGATGTATTCACAGGGAGAGCTTCAGCTTTCATCACTTGGGTGGTGGTAACCACTGAATAGCCCGCCATTCATTTTCCATCTCGGACAAAGCTGCTTCCATCCATAAACAGCTCCAAATCAGGATTAGGCAATGGTTCGTCCTTCAGGTCCTGTCTGCTAAAATATACCTGTTCAATAGTTTGCAAACAATCATGGTGTAAAGACTCACCCATTTCCGAGCTCAAAAATATCGCTGGGTTCGCTGCTGTTGTAGTTTTAAGTTCCACATCATCCTGTTCCAAGAGAGTGACCTGGTATTTAAGCATGCGGCTCGTGGACTGCCGTTGGCCCCCTTTTTGCTCCGAGACAGAAATTACCATATGTAGGACATAAACCATAATTTTCTGCCCCATGGTTAATTTCCTTGCTTCTTGGATTAAGAGTACAGTTGCTGCCACAGCTCGCAAACATCCAATTGCTTAGAAAAATACCCAATGGCCCGTTTCCAAGTTCCTAATTTTTGAGTCAACACACCCAAAGCAAGATGTTGTCGCTCATGTACAAACAATTCAAAAGGCTTTGCTAAATCTGGGAGTCCTAACACAGGTGCAGACATCAAAGCCTTCTTCAGCTTTTAAAAGCTGTCCAACACTCAGGTGTCCACAACAGGTAATTCTCCTGGGATCCTTTCAAAGCTGCATAATTGAGGATCCACAATCGACACCACCCGACCATACTCAAAAATGTCCACAATTCCCGTATCGTTCTGGGTTCTGGAACTTGACAAATTGCTTCCTTTCTGCCTGCTCCCAATCTTCTTTGTCCTTGCAAAATTTCAAAGCCTAAATATATCACAGTCTCTTTCCCAATCTGGGCCTTGTTTTTTGATACTCGGTATCCTGCTTGTCCCAAAAAATTCAGCAAGCTGATGGTCACTTGTAAACAGTCCTCTCGAGTCTCTGCTGCTATCAAGATGTCATCTACATACTGCAATATTATTCCTTCTGAATTTTCTTTTTTCCACACTTCCAATTCCTTTGCCAATTGATTACCAAATATTGTAGGACTATTTTTGAACCCTTGAGGTAGCACCGTCCAGGTGAGTTGTGTCTTGCGTCCAGTGGTGGGGCTTTCCCATTCAAAGGCAAATATGCCTGGCTATCTTTGTCTAGAGGCATGCAGAAGAAAGCATCCTTGAGATCAAGTACAGTAAACCACTTATGTTTTTCTTTTAAGGATGTCAGCAAGGTATATGTGTTAGCTACTACTGGGTGAACGTCTTAATCTGATTTATGGCTCTTAAATCTTGAACTGACCTATATTCCTTGCCATTCTGCTTTTTCACTAGCAATATCAGGGTATTATATTCTGATTCACACTCTATCAATAATGCATAATTCAAACATTTCGTTATTAATTCTTCCAACTCCTTTCTAGCTTCCCATTTGGTAGGATACTGTTTTGTCTTACCGGTTTAGTTCCAGATTTTAGAACAACCTTTACTGGTTCCGCCAATTTAGACCGACCTGGGATTCCACTAGCCCATACCAAGGGTGTTACTGCATCCTCTACTTCTGCAGGAATTTCTTCCTTCGGTCTTGGTGTGTTCTGTAACATAAAAATTCTCGCTTCCACAGCTTTTGATTCAGGTATTAACAGGTGAGTCTCCCCATTTTTAAAAATTATTTTGTGCATTCAATTTACTCAATATATCTCTTCCTAACGAAGATGATGGGCATTCTGGCCTATACAAAAATTGATGAGTTACCCATTGCTTTCCCAATTTGTATTTCAAAGGTTGTAAAACGGCCGGTTTTCCTTCCGCCCTGTTGCCCCAACAACACTTACAGTTTTATGACTAAACCCCCCTTTGCATATATTTAATACCGAATATGTTGCCCCTGTATCAACTAAAAATTCTACTTCATCATTCCTCAGCTTTAATGTAACCAGGGGTTGAGCTGGGGTTGACTCCCCTGGTCTCCTTCAGTCCTCATCATTCAGAGTCATCAACTTAATAGCCTGTAGCGAAAGATCCTATTCTCTCACTTTGGGACATTCCCTTTTCCAATGTTACAGGCAGAGCAACATCATCTTAAACTCTTATTCCTTCCCTGTTTTTTTCCAAAGTCAATACCATAAAATCTTACTGGATAATCCCACACTGTTTTTGCCACTCCAGATGATTTCCCAAAGCAAAAATAAATACCTCATAAGGTATTTCATCCCATTTACCTTCCCTTTTGCAAAATAACATTAATTGCAAGATGGTATTATATCGCGATGGACTATTCTTTGGCCATTTCTCCCCACTTTCCAAAGTATACATTGGCCACCAGTGATTGCAATATTCAATTAATTGTTTCCGGGTCAAAGGATCACCCCCCAGATCTTTCCAGTGTTTTAAAATATATCCCAAAGGTGTTCTTTGTGGGATGGGTTTCTTACTCGGAAATGTACCCATTTCCCAAAAGACTAGTGGTTGTGATTGTGCACTATCACAAGCACTAGTCAGAGGGACCCCAACCCTTGTTGGAGTTCCCTCTGGGATTCCAGCCCCTGCCAGAAATCCCAACCTTGGAGACTTCAACCCCCATTGAAGACTCCCCCTTGGGCCCTGCTCCACAGGCTTTCGCCTAGCAGAGACTTACCAACCGAGGTACCTCTTAGCCCAACCCTGCATAGCTTTCGCCGCGCCTTACGAGCAGGCTTTGGTGGGACTCTAACCCACGTCCTACCTTTGGTGGGACTCTAACCCACGTCCTACCTAAAGTGGGACTCTAACCCCACGTATTGCCCAGAGTGGGACTCTAACCCACGTCCTACCTAAAGTTCTGTTACCCGTTAGAAGAATGCCTTATTACCTTATTCCAGGGGATCTTGCTTAGAATTCTTCGGTCCGGGGATCATAGGTTCTCCCTGAGAATCCCTCGGTGCCAGCTGGAGATCCTGCGATCCCTCGGATCCGTTGAAATTCAGAAGCAGGGTCCCATCTGGGTCGCCAAAACTGTCACCGAAATCGGGAATCAAACTCCTTAACACCAATGTAGTATTAAGAAGCAGGCATTCTTTATTACGGCGCCGGATGCACAGGGGATCGTTCCACCTAGCGTGCATACCGCAGGTTACATCAGCCAAAACTTATATTGTCCAGTTACATACATATGCATCAAATTTCCCAGAATTATCATGCATATTCATTATATTTCCCAGAACTAATTATCATATTTGCGTGGTCATTACGCATGCGTCCTTGAGCTCCGAGGGGCTTCCGTGGGGGCCTCTGGTGGTCCTTGGTGGTCGTACAGGTGTGTCCTTTAGTTGACCCCTTCTTCTGGACATGCGCAATATCGCCTTGCTTATGTAACTTGCTTCCCTTCTTCATGGTGCATGGTCCCTAACAATGATTTGGCACCCTTAACACAAACCAATTATTCTAACCACCCTCGACTCTTTGTCAAGATGGGCTGGGGCTGTACTGGGAACATAGCAGCATGTCCGTACTACTCCTTGTCCAATTGTCTTTGGGCATGGCAGCATATCCATAGCCATAGGTGTACAAACACAATATTAAAGCATTGTCTACCCTGCTCCTATCACTATGTTGCTTAGTTACAAAAGAACAAACTAATCATTTTGGTTACATCTGGTTACATTTCCCCCCTTTGGAAGTTTTGAAATAATAATCTTTTCAATACTTCCACTCTTAATCTTTCATAACTCAACATAAGCAGGTGGCTTCTCTCCCAGCATTGGTGTACGATGCTTCATCACTGATTTCTGTGTCAACATTTTCTTTAAACATTGATAAACCAAACGAATCACCAAAACAACTGTAAGCAAAATGATTAGTGTCTGTAACAACTCAGTTATCCATCCTTTAAGAGGAAATCAAAAATGTTCAAAAATTTGGCGTAACCAATTTGTTTGCATTTCACTCCTTAAACCTTGAGTCTGCTGTGCCACTCTCTTCATATCATCTATTTGTTCATTCAAAGCAGCTGTAACATTTGGGATGTGCACACAGCAATCTTGATTTCTGTAAATCCACAATCATCGCTTCAATTCCCCCATGTGTTTCTCTCTGTTTTTCCTCTGCTATCTTTATCATTATTTGTGGGGTAACTATGACTTGTCGGGTGGATGTTACCCACCTCATTTTCTACTACTCTCAACTGTTCTGCCAATAATCTATCCAATTTACCATAATTTGGTTTTGGGGTTGGAAGTTTTACCTGTTTTACTGGTACCAGGGCAAGGATGCTTTGCTCCACTGCCTTTCTAGCAGTTTTATCAGCCAATCGGTTGCCCACATTTACCACGGTTTGTCCAAATTGATGTGCTTTACTGTGCATTATCACTACTTCCTTGGGCTGCTGGATGTCCTGGAGGAGTTGAAGAATTTCTTCCTGAGCTGACAACAGTCCTCTTTCCTTCCAGATAGCTCCATGTGTGTGAATCTGCTTTCTGTGCTGATGTATTCACAGGGAGAGCTTCAGCTTTCATCACTTGGGTGGTGGTAACCACTGAATAGCCCGCCATTCATTTTCCATCTCGGACAAAGCTGCTTCCATCCATAAACAGCTCCAAATCAGGATTAGGCAATGGTTCGTCCTTCAGGTCCTGTCTGCTAAAATATACCTGTTCAATAGTTTGCAAACAATCATGGTGTAAAGACTCACCCATTTCCGAGCTCAAAAATATCGCTGGGTTCGCTGCTGTTGTAGTTTTAAGTTCCACATCATCCTGTTCCAAGAGAGTGACCTGGTATTTAAGCATGCGGCTCGTGGACTGCCATTGCCCCACTTTTTGCTCCGAGACAGAAATTACCATATGTAGGACATAAACCATAATTTTCTGCCCCATGGTTAATTTCCTTGCTTCTTGGATTAAGAGTACAGTTGCTGCCACAGCTCGCAAACATCCAATTGCTTAGAAAAATACCCAATGGCCCGTTTCCAAGTTCCTAATTTTTGAGTCAACACACCCAAAGCAAGATGTTGTCGCTCATGTACAAACAATTCAAAAGGCTTTGCTAAATCTGGGAGTCCTAACACAGGTGCAGACATCAAAGCCTTCTTCAGCTTTTTAAAAGCTGTCCAACACTCAGGTGTCCACAACAGGTAATTCTCCTGGGATCCTTTCAAAGCTGCATAATTGAGGATCCACAATCGACACCACCCGACCATACTCAAAAATGTCCACAATTCCCGTATCGTTCTGGGTTCTGGAACTTGACAAATTGCTTCCTTTCTGCCTGCTCCCAATCTTCTTTGTCCTTGCAAAATTTCAAAGCCTAAATATATCACAGTCTCTTTCCCAATCTGGGCCTTGTTTTTTGATACTCGGTATCCTGCTTGTCCCAAAAAATTCAGCAAGCTGATGGTCACTTGTAAACAGTCCTCTCGAGTCTCTGCTGCTATCAAGATGTCATCTACATACTGCAATATTATTCCTTCTGAATTTTCTTTTTTCCACACTTCCAATTCCTTTGCCAATTGATTACCAAATATTGTAGGACTATTTTTGAACCCTTGAGGTAGCACCGTCCAGGTGAGTTGTGTCTTGCGTCCAGTGGTGGGGCTTTCCCATTCAAAGGCAAATATGCCTGGCTATCTTTGTCTAGAGGCATGCAGAAGAAAGCATCCTTGAGATCAAGTACAGTAAACCACTTATGTTTTTCTTTTAAGGATGTCAGCAAGGTATATGTGTTAGCTACTACTGGGTGAACGTCTTAATCTGATTTATGGCTCTTAAATCTTGAACTGACCTATATTCCTTGCCATTCTGCTTTTTCACTAGCAATATCAGGGTATTATATTCTGATTCACACTCTATCAATAATGCATAATTCAAACATTTCGTTATTAATTCTTCCAACTCCTTTCTAGCTTCCCATTTGGTAGGATACTGTTTTGTCTTACCGGTTTAGTTCCAGATTTTAGAACAACCTTTACTGGTTCCGCCAATTTAGACCGACCTGGGATTCCACTAGCCCATACCAAGGGTGTTACTGCATCCTCTACTTCTGCAGGAATTTCTTCCTTCGGTCTTGGTGTGTTCTGTAACATAAAAATTCTCGCTTCCACAGCTTTTGATTCAGGTATTAACAGGTGAGTCTCCCCATTTTTAAAAATTATTTTGTGCATTCAATTTACTCAATATATCTCTTCCTAACGAAGATGATGGGCATTCTGGCCTATACAAAAATTGATGAGTTACCCATTGCTTTCCCAATTTGTATTTCAAAGGTTGTAAAAACGGCCGGTTTTCCTTCCGCCCTGTTGCCCCAACAACACTTACAGTTTTATGACTAAACCCCCCTTTGCATATATTTAATACCGAATATGTTGCCCCTGTATCAACTAAAAATTCTACTTCATCATTCCTCAGCTTTAATGTAACCAGGGGTTGAGCTGGGGTTGACTCCCCTGGTCTCCTTCAGTCCTCATCATTCAGAGTCATCAACTTAATAGCCTGTAGCGAAAGATCCTATTCTCTCACTTTGGGACATTCCCTTTTCCAATGTTACAGGCAGAGCAACATCATCTTAAACTCTTATTCCTTCCCTGTTTTTTTCCAAAGTCAATACCATAAAATCTTACTGGATAATCCCACACTGTTTTTGCCACTCCAGATGATTTCCCAAAGCAAAAATAAATACCTCATAAGGTATTTCATCCCATTTACCTTCCCTTTTGCAAAATAACATTAATTGCAAGATGGTATTATATCGCGATGGACTATTCTTTGGCCATTTCTCCCCACTTTCCAAAGTATACATTGGCCACCAGTGATTGCAATATTCAATTAATTGTTTCCGGGTCAAAGGATCACCCCCCAGATCTTTCCAGTGTTTTAAAATATATCCCAAAGGTGTTCTTTGTGGGATGGGTTTCTTACTCGGAAATGTACCCATTTCCCAAAAGACTAGTGGTTGTGATTGTGCACTATCACAAGCACTAGTCAGAGGGACCCCAACCCTTGTTGGAGTTCCCTCTGGGATTCCAGCCCCTGCCAGAAATCCCAACCTTGGAGACTTCAACCCCCATTGAAGACTCCCCCTTGGGCCCTGCTCCACAGGCTTTCGCCTAGCAGAGACTTACCAACCGAGGTACCTCTTAGCCCAACCCTGCATAGCTTTCGCCGCGCCTTACGAGCAGGCTTTGGTGGGACTCTAACCCACGTCCTACCTTTGGTGGGACTCTAACCCACGTCCTACCTAAAGTGGGACTCTAACCCCACGTATTGCCCAGAGTGGGACTCTAACCCACGTCCTACCTAAAGTTCTGTTACCCGTTAGAAGAATGCCTTATTACCTTATTCCAGGATCTTGCTTAGAATTCTTCGGTCCGGGGATCATAGGTTCTCCCTGAGAATCCCTCGGTGCCAGCTGGAGATCCTGCGATCCCTCGGATCCGTTGAAATTCAGAAGCAGGGTCCCATCTGGGTCGCCAAAACTGTCACCGAAATCGGGAATCAAACTCCTTAACACCAATGTAGTATTAAGAAGCAGGCATTCTTTATTACGGCGCCGGATGCACAGGGGATCGTTCCACCTAGCGTGCATACCGCAGGTTACATCAGCCAAAACTTATATTGTCCAGTTACATACATATGCATCAAATTTCCCAGAATTATCATGCATATTCATTATATTTCCCAGAACTAATTATCATATTTGCGTGGTCATTACGCATGCGTCCTTGAGCTCCGAGGGGCTTCCGTGGGGGCCTCTGGTGGTCCTTGGTGGTCGTACAGGTGTGTCCTTTAGTTGACCCCTTCTTCTGGACATGCGCAATATCGCCTTGCTTATGTAACTTGCTTCCCTTCTTCATGGTGCATGGTCCCTAACAATGATTTGGCACCCTTAACACAAACCAATTATTCTAACCACCCTCGACTCTTTGTCAAGATGGGCTGGGGCTGTACTGGGAACATAGCAGCATGTCCGTACTACTCCTCGTCCAATTGTCTTTGGGCATGGCAGCATATCCATAGCCATAGGTGTACAAACACAATATTAAAGCATTGTCTACCCTGCTCCTATCTCTATGTTGCTTAGTTACAAAAGAACAAACTAATCATTTTGGTTACATCTGGTTACATTGTGCTAACCTGGCGGAGCACTTGTGGCGGAGCAATCCCCAGTGCTGCCCAGCGCTGCAATAAAGAATACCTGCTTAACAGTCATCCCGACTATTGAGTCCTGATTTTGGCTTTTCACGGCAACATGGCTATATCTAGCAATAATTGCCAGTCTTTGTTTCTCCAAACTGGGGATCTATTTACTTCCCAATTCAAGGTTTCCCATTGACAGAGCCACTGTGTGGCACCGGCCCACACAGCATAAGAGTCTACATATATGATTTTTGCTCCATTCTGTGCTGCCAAAACAACTGCTCTTATTTCTCCTACTTGTGCACTGCCTTCACCTTCTTCTACTACTTGTTTGCCGGTGGTAATGTCTAATGCAACAGCCTTATATTGCCATTTACCCTTTACCCTTTTTGCTGAAGCATCCGTAAACCAAATGTTTTCTGTTGGTGTACCCCTAGTGAGGGGCAGTGCATCCAGAATGGGTGAAGGTTTAAAAGGTTGCTGTAACGCTAAAGGGTCTGTGTTTATGGGCATCTGCAATTTGGAAACCTTAGTGTGTCCTTCAGTTAGTTGCATATTTTCTGCAACTCCTGTTAGGTAGGCATACCATTTTCAGACAGTAGGTTTCTGTGCAACTCCTTCTGGGGGAGCAGTCCCCTTTAGGATTGCTTCTAGTAAATTAAATGGTCCTCTAGTTTGCACAGGTTGTACCTGATGTATTTTCTCAACTTGTTTAACTGCTCGGACTAAAGATAAAAGTCCCTTTTCCCATTCAGAGCATCGTTGTTCTGTTTCTTTAAATGCGGTTGAGCTAAACAATAAAGGTCTTTTTGGCCCATCGGGCCCAGTTTGGAACAGGTTACAGTAAGTAGCGTGTTCGGCGAAACCCCATTCGGCTATAATAGGGCTGCGGGAGTGCACTGGTCCCAGTGACTGATATGTTTTTAACTCTTCAGTTAGAGTTTTGACTGCCTCTTTGTGTTCTAATTTCCACTCCCAGGGTTTGCCTTTTCGTAAGAGTGAGTATAAGGGACGGGAAATGATAGAAAATCCAGGCACATGCTTCCTCCAGTATCCTAAAGTTCCCATTAATTGTTGTAACTCCTTCCTTGATTGGGGCATTTGCAGCTCTTCAATTTTTCTTAAGGTATCTGGAGGAATCACTGCACTGCCTGCTATCCACCAAGTACCTAAAAATTTTACTTTTTTACTTGGTCCCTGACATTTTCCGGGTGGAATCTCAATTTCTGCTTTATTTAGTGCTTGCCATACTGCTGCTGCCGCTTCCCGAACCTCTTCAGGGGAAGTTCCTCCAATCAGAATATCATCTATATATTGGTACAGTTTCACTTCTTGGGGGAGTGAGACCATCTGTAAAAGTTCAGCAAGCGCAGCATGAGCAATCGTGGGTGAATGTTTATACCCCTGTGGGAGTCTGTGAAAGGTGTATTGTATTCCCTCCCAAGTGAAAGCAAACTTCTCTTTATCCTCCTCCTTTAAGGGAACCATAAAGAACATATCCTTTACATCTAGCGCTGCCATCCACGGGTGTGCAGCTGCTTGCAAAGTAGCTGTTAAGTTGGCAATGTTTGGCACAGCAGCTGTGAGCGGGGCTGTATTGGCATTCAGGCGCCAATAATCGACTGTTAAACGCCACCTCCCGTCTGGTTTCCGGACGGGCCAGACAGGTGAGTTGTATGGGGAGTGCGTTCTGGAGATAATTTGTCGTTTCTCCAAATCAGCTATGACTTCAGAAATTCCATTTCGTGCCGCAGCAGAAATGGGATATTGCGGTACGTTAGTGATTTTTGACTCTGGAAGTGCAGGGGCTGCGCACAGTGCCCGCACTGCAGCCTCCCCATTTCTGCTGGGGTTGGGATCGATGTTTGAGCCGAAGGACCACACGCTGCCATTCGGCAGGCGCCAGGTTCGTCCGTTTAAAACATCGAAACCTAAAATATTTTCATGGTGATCTTTAATTGCAAAGCGAGTACTCGACATGTGCTTCTCGCCCGGGAGCCATAAATTGACCTTGGCAGTTTGGCACTGCACACTCACTCCGTTCACGCCGGTAATTTTAACTCTTTGCCGTCTGGGTCGTAGGCCCAGCTTCTCGGCATCTTGTTGTGTTAATAGTGAAATTTGTGCTCCCGTATCTATTAAAAACTTTACCAATTGTCCTTGAGGACCAACTGGAATTAAAATGTATGGGCCGTTATCACTTATCCACTGATAAGCCTCCACTTTCCGGACAGGCAGGCCCAATTGCCTTCCGGACACTACTCATTTTTTGACTTCATGCCCTGCAATTCCTCCCTAAGGGGGAGGAAGGGGTTATCTCCCCTTCTGGGGTCTGGCCCAGGAGGAGTTGAAATACGCTCCTTCCTTTCACCGTTATCTCGTTTCTGGAATGCTTCAATTAGACTCAAAATAATGCCAGTAGGTTGACCTTGAATCGCAGCTCTGGGAATGCCTAAAGCTAATGCATTCCTCCACAATTCATTCCTCTGTTCTCGAGATTCTGTTTGCAGCTTTTTAAATTTGTTTCCCTTCGATCTCGTTTCTGTTCCCTGTTTCACCGGTCTGACTTTGTGATCTCCTCCCCGGGGCTTCAGGTTTTGTTTTTCAGCTGGTGCATCGTCCCAGCCCATCTCACGGCTGTAGTTAACAATGCCGTGCATCAATTCTGCCCAGGTAGGGAGCTGCTTGTGGGCATTTTGAGCGTTTTCACCTAGTCCCTCATTGTGTTCTGTGTCTTTCTTGATCTCATCTCGTTTTGCAACTAAATGGGATTTAAGAATTGCCGGGGCTCCTCTAATCAGTGGTTTTAACATTGCAAAATCTACTGTAGCAGACAGTGGGACGTCATGGGACCCTCTTTTGTGCATGGCTTGTATGCAAGCGGCTTTTGTGACAGCTGTAGAGAGCTCACTTAAAGATTTAATGGGAATTATGGAGGGTTCACCTCGCTCCATGGTGTCTATTCCTCCAGCCCAATAAGCTACTCGGCTGGTGATAGAATGGGATGTATTTGTTGGGTCGGGTCCTAAATTGAAGAAAACTCCCGGACCCCAATAGCCACTTGCTTCGTCCTCACTCAACATTATTTGGTCACCGCCACTGAGGCATACTCGCCACAAGTATTCTGTTTCGGTTTCACCTGGTTTTCTGCTATATCTCTCTTGCAAATTTGTCAGTTGCAACGGATCCCAGGGGATGGTTCGCGTAGTATGTCGCGGATGACCACCCCGAGGTCCCACAGTTCTTTCTGTTTTAACAATGGGTCTGGCTTCATACTCAGGAGGATTTGTGGGGAACAAAGGGTCGTCTTCTGGCTCGCTATCATCGGGATCACCCCAGATGTCTCCATCCCAATCTTCAGGGGATACTATTAGTTTCCTAATCTGTACAATGTCAGGGGGACGGGGAGCCTGCGTAAGCATAATTTCGACCTTTTCTTCCAACTTTTGTCTTTTTTCCTTTTCCTCCTGTAACTGTTTCTGCAGTTGTTCAATTTTTAAAGACAGTAACAACTCAGTTGCCTTTCTACCTTCTATTTCTTTCTTTAGGTCCTGCTCCTTTTTATTTCTGTTGTCTCTTTCCTGATGTGCAGCTTCTAAACAGGCACCTAGCATCTTGCAGATAATTCCTTTCCCTTTTCCATCCTTTGTGTGGCCTCTAGTTACTTTTAGGTGTTCCTCAATGGCTTCCCAATTATGCCAATTGTCATGAGTCCATTCTGCTAAGAATTTGGAACTCGGATTCACTCCATGCCTCCGTAAATAATCGGTGATACTACTTGCCATCCTGCCGACTACGCCAATTTGTCACGGATGGAGTGAGCGTGCACTTCTGTTGCGTTAAGAGTTAGTGTCACATACAAATAGGACTTTGAGGAGTGGCTGGGGGGGGGAAACCCTCCCGTTGAGTCACGAGGTTCAGACAGGACCCCCTTGCTTTCTAAACTCCTTCTCAGAGAGGAGTCTAGGTGTGGCTAGGTCCAGTCTTAGTCTCAGACTTGGTCAATGGTTTATTTTCTAAGGACTGTGTGTATAGCCACTTATTAGTTCAGGGCTTTCACTAAGGCGACAGCATTAATTTTTACACCCCCCAGTCTGGTTGTGTTGAAGGAACAGTCACGGCCAGAGCAGTGAAGAGTGCAGTTTATTAGAGCAACAGACACACAGATTCTTTGGATTACCGGTGATAAATTCACTGTCTGCAAAGCACATGCAAATACCAAGAATATGAGTATGAATAACACGGCCGGACACAAACATGTGTATAACACGGCTGGACACAACGTGTATATCAAGAATATGAGTAACACGGCCGGACACAAATGCGTTAAAGATAATAAAGCGACTCTCTATATATAGAGATTTCTAAGTTTTCCGCGGAGGCACTTGATATAACCAAGTGTTAGACTCTTACCCAAAGGCGTCCCGATGGGGGGGAAGAGAGGCTCAGCCCGTCAACTGATCCCAAACGTTAGAGTGGTACACGATGGTGTCTTCCCTAACGTTCTCTCTCTCTTAAACTATTTTATACTATCTTTCACCTTTCGGGTGGAGCTTGAGTGACTCTAGTCATACATACCTTTGTTTAGGATTGGTGTAAAGTTTTCTCACTTCGCTTTTAAAGGTATAGGCTAGGAAAAATTCAAAGCACAAGCTCAGTGAGGGGTGGTCGCACCTTGGAGGCGGGTAGCTTTTGGGATGGAGGTGTGTTTTGGTATTATAATGATGTTATAATGAGCGAAGTTCACCAAAAGGACAGCATTTTGTCAAAAACGTGGCAGGCTGTTGGCCCAGGGCAGTAAATATGCAGCTTATCAGTTCCATGACAGCTTTAAGTTCCCCTATTATTGCAGAGCCTGGCCACTGCATCTCCACACCGCTCCACCCTCCGGGCAGCGCCTCTTAGAGTCAGCACACCAAGTTCCCCTGGCATTACCAACATCTAAGGTTGCAGGCCTAGGGAACTCCCATGGAATGGATTCCTTACATGTCAGCCGCATTCCACCTGGGGAGCTTCTTCAATGCTGTGCCTTACCTAAAAGTGGGAATATAAGTTCTAATTTTTAAGTCACCTCAGCCATTATCCCACAACTTCACTCGCAAGAGAGAAGTAAAAATATAGTTTATTGATACAGAATAGGGAGTTAACAAAGTTCAGTGCGACAGTGTTTTAACAAGCTTCGATGGCAAGGTGTAACCAGATGTAACTAAAATGATTAGTTTGTTCTTTTGTAACTAAGCAACATAGAGATAGGAGCAGGGTAGACAATACTTTAATATTGTGTTTGTACACCTATGGCTATGGATATGCTGCCATGCCCAAAGACAATTGGACGAGGAGTAGTACGGACATGCTGCTATGCTCCCAGTACAGCCCCAGCCCATCTTGACAATGAGTCGAGGGTAGTTAGAAGAATTGGTTTGTGTTAAGGGTGCCAAATCATTGTTAGGGACCATGCACCATGAAGAAGGAAAATGGGTTACATAAGCAAGGTGGGATTGCGCATGTCCAGAAGAAGGGGTCAACTAAAGGACGCACCTGTACGACCACCAAGGACCACCAGAGACCCTCACAGAAGCCCCTCAGAACTCAAGGACGCATGTGTAATGACCATGCAAATATGATAATTAGTTCTGGGAAATAGAATGAATATGCATGATAATTCTGGGAAATTTGATGCATATGTATGTAATTGGACAATATAAGTTTTGGTTGATGTAACCTGCGGTATGCACGCTAGGTGGAACGATCCCCCGTGCATCCGGCGCCGTAATAAAGAATGCCTGCTTCTTAATACTACATTGGTGTTAAGGAGTTTGATTCCCGATTTCAGTGACAAAGGTACACTTGATTATTTACTGCATAGAGGACAGGGTCAGACAAAACTGTCAGGGAGACTCTCCCGTTGAGTCATGAGTTTCAGAAAAAGACCCCCTTGCTTTCTAAACTCCTTCTCAGAGAGGAGTCTAGGTGCGGCTAGATCCAGTCCTAGTCCCAGACTTGGTCAACGGTTTATGTCTAAAGGATTATATGTGCGCAATCGATCCTTTATATCACTTAGCTAAGATTTCAAAGTTTAGCATGCTATGAGTCACTTACCAAGGATCTGTTGCGGCAAGGAATCTCTCAACCTCGAGGAGTAACCTTGAGAGGCATCCCTGGCTCAAGGGGAGATCCTGGCGTGCAGCCTGCTGCCGTGCAGGAGAGCTCATAGGGCCCTGGGCTGTCCACTATTTAAGGAGTAAGACGATTGACTTACTTATGGTCATATTTGCATATCAGCAAGACGTTTAGATCACTGCTTCAGGCAGCCCTTGGCTACTTTGTTGCCATTCGTCCTCAAGGTCCAGCATAAGATGGATGCAGCTATCAGGATGACTCCCACCGATGGTTACTGCTTGTGCAGGGAGCAGGGGGGGAGCTCACCGCCACACCCCTCTACACATCATGCAACTGATGCTATGTGGAGTAAGTAGGTCCCACTGATTACACAACGAGCTCGGATAGGAATCCCCAATCGCCAAGGAATCTTGGAGGTAATTATGGACTGGCCAGAAGGCAAAGATTTCGGAATATCGCCAGAGGAGGTGATGCGTGCTGAGGAGGCCCCACTGTACAATAAAATGCCAGAAAATGAGAAGCAGTATGCACTGTTCACTGATGGGTCCTGTCGTCTTGTAGGCAAGCATCGGAGGTGGAAGGCTGCTGTATGGAGTCCTATACGACAAGTGGTAGAAACTGCTGAAGGAGAAGGTGAATCGAGCCAATTTGAAGAAGTAAAGGCCATCCAGCTGGCTTTAGACATTGCTGAACGAGAAAAGTGGCCAGTGCTCTATCTCTATACTGACTCATGGATGGTGGCAAATGCCCTGTGGGGGTGGTTACAGCAATGGAAGCAGAACAATTGGCAGCAGAGAGGCAAATTGTGGCAAGATATTGCTGCCCAGGTAGAGAACCTGGTTGTAAAAGTACGTCACGTAGATGCTCATGTACCCAAGAGTCAGGCCACTGAGGAACATCAAAACAACCAGCAGGTGGATCAGGCTGCTAAGATTGAAGTGGCTCAGGTGGATCTGGACTGGCAGCATAAGGCTGAATTATTTATAGCTAGGTGGGCCCATGACACCTCAGGCCATCAAGGAAAAGATGCAACATATAGATGGGCTCGTGATCGAGGGGTGGACTTGACCATGGACACTATTGCACAGGTTATCCATGAATGTGAAACATGCACTGCAGTTAAACAAGCCAAGCGGTTAAAGCCTCTGTGGTATGGAGGGCGATGGCTGAAATATAAATATGGGGAGGCCTGGCAGATCGATTATATCACACTCCCACAAACCCGCCATGGCAAGCACCATGTGCTTCCAATGGTGGAAGCAACCACCGGATGGCTGGAAACATATCCTGTACCCCATGCCACCTCCTGGAACACTATCCTGGGCCTTGAAAAGCAAGTCCTATGGCGACATGGCACCCCAGAAAGAATTGAGTCAGACAACGGGACTCATTTCTGAAACAACCTCATAGACACCTGGGCCAAAGAGCATGGCATTGAGTGGGTATATCACATCCCCTATCACACACCAGCCTCTGGGAAAATCGAAGGATACAATGGACTGTTAAAGACTACACTGAGAGCAATGGGTGGTGGGACATTTAAACATTGGGATACACATTTAGCAAAGGCCACCTGGTTAGTTAACACTAGGGGATCTGTCAATCGAGCTGGCCCTGCCCAATCAAAACTTTTACGCACTGTCGAAGGAGATAAGGTCCCTGTAGTGCACATAAAAAATATGCTGGGGAAGACAATCTGGGTTACTCCTGCCTCAGGCAAAGGCAAGCCCATTCGTGGGATTGCTTTTGCTCAAGGACCTGGGAGTACTTGGTGGGTAATGCGAAAGGATGGGGAAGTCTGATGTTTACCTCAAGGGGATTTGATTTTGGGTGAGAATAGCCAATGAACTAAATGGTATGATGTTAATTCCTATATAATACTGTATGTCATCACTTTTATGGTTGTTATACACCATATAAATGGTATTTCAGTAAGGATCACCCAGATTAATGGAAAATGAACTTTGATGAAACCAAGCAAAGTGCAGCAGTGATGGAACCAGAACTGGCTTCAGCATGCAACAATCCAACACCACACACCATCTCTCCTGCCCTGAAAGACTGTTATGACAGTTGGAGCCCAAAGTCATGGACTAAATGAACTCAATGGACATTTTAGAGGGATGGCCCATAGACCAAGGGAATGATACCTGTGTGTATATATCAAAAGACAGGAAAAGTGGTGGTGATTAATTGGAATGTATTAGAAAGGGTAGAACCTGGGCATGACCTAGATGGTATCGAATAAGGGGTAGATACTGTCCTGGTTTTGGCTGGGATAGAGTTAATTTTCTTCCTAGTAGCTGGCATAGTGCTGTGTTTTGCATTTAGGATGAGAATAATGTTGATAACACACTGATGTTTTGGCTGTTGCTAAGTGGTGTTTACACTGGTCAAGGACTTTTCAGCTTCCCATGCTCTGCCAGGTGCACAAGAAGCTGGGAGGGGTCACAGCCAGGATAGTTGATCCAAACTGGCCAAAGGGCTATTCCATACCATATGACATCATGCTCAGTATATAAACTGGGGGGAGTTGGCTGGGGGGTAGCGATCTCTGCTCGGGGATTGGCTGGGCGTCGGTCGGTGGGTGGTGAGCAGTTGTATCACTGTTTTTTTTGCCCTTGGGTTTTGTTCCTCTCTCTCTCTCTCGTTGTTTTCCTTCTCATTAGTATTATTATTTCCAATTATTAAACTGTTCTTATCTCAACCCACGAGTTTTCTTACTTTTGCTCTTCTGATTCTCTCCCCCATCCCACCATGGGGGGAGTGTGAGGAAGCGGCTGTGTGGTACTTAATTGCTGACTGGGGCTAAACCACAACAATAATATAAGTCTGTCTGTCTTCTGTGTGTACCATGATGTTTGCTATCACATCTGAATTATTCTGTAAGATTCCTTTCTCATTGCATATTTCTCTATCAATTCTTTTCTCTTTGTCGTGGTTTAGCCCCAGCTGGGAACTAAGCACCACGCAGCCGCTCGCTCACTCCCCCCCGGTTGGGATGGGGTAGAGAATTGGAAGAGCAAAAGTAAGAAAACTCGTGGGTTGAGATAAAGACAGTTTAATAGGTAAAGCAAAAGCCACGCACGCAAGCAAAGCAAAGTAAGGAATTCATTCACCACTTCCCATGGGCAGGCAGGTATTCAGCCATCTCCAGGAAAGCAGGGCTCCATCACGCATAACAGTTACTTGGGAAGACAAAACGCCATCACTCCAAATGTCCCCCCCTTCCTTCTTCTTCCCCAGCTTTATATGCTGAGCATGACGTCATGTGGTATGGAATAGCCCTTTGGTCAGTTTGGATCAGCTATCCTGGTTGTGTCCCCTCCCAGCTTCTTCTGCACCTGGCAGAGCACGGGAAGCTGAAAAGTCCTTGACTAGTGCAGCAACAACTAAAATATCTCTGTATTATCAAGACTGTTTTCAGCACAAATCCAAAACATAGCCCCACACCAGCCACTATAAAGAAAATTAACTCTATCATCTGAGCTGAAACCAGGACACTCTTGTATCAAAGCCCTTTGAAAAGGAAAAACCTGCATAGAATCCAGTCACTTCTTTATTGAAATATCACCATCTCTCTTTTGGTGAAGGGACAACCATTCCATAAACAGTAGTCAGGGAAAAATGGTATAAAAAAACCAACCACCAGTGAAGAGCTTCAGGTAACACTGATTCCTCATGAAACCACCCAGGAATCATGTGATGGGTTCATCTTGGCTGGCTGCCAGGTGCCTACCAAGCTGTTCTATCACTCCCCTTCCTCAGCAGGACAGGGGGGAGAAAATAAGATGAAAACGTATTGAAAACTTCTGGGTCGAGATAAAGGCAGTTTAATAAAGAAAAAGCAAAGGCCACGTGCAGAAGCAAAGGAAAATGTTGCTGTGAAAAGCCGAAATCAGGACTCAATAGTCGGGATGACTGTTAAGCAGGTATTCTTTATTGCAGCGCTGGGCAGCACTGGGGATTGCTCCGCTACAAGTGCTCCGCCAGGTTAGCACAACACATCGGTTCATATACAGAAAAATCATACATATTCATCAGATTTCCTGAAAAGGGCAGTCTTATGGTGATGAGTTCCCGGAATTCATTTACATAGTCCAAGCATGCGCAGTAAAATTAGGGTTAGGGTCTTTTCACCCTCCCGGTGGTCTTCCATAGTCTTCCTCACGTTGTCCGCTAGTTGAACTTTGGACTTCCTTTGTCCATATATAGTCATTGAGTTAGCTCATCAGTCCTTCGGCCTCCGAATGTTACAAGGGGGTCGACTTAAGCTAGTTCTTTGGTGCTTATCTGTGGCACAATCGTCCTGAGTTCCTGTTATCAGTGATTTAATTAGGAAGCCTACCGAGCTTGCTCAAGGCCTGTTTAGTCCTGTCAGGTAAGAAGTCACAGGAAATGTCCCACCATCAACTCTGCTCAGCAGGTAACCAAAACTATCTTTGCAGGGGAAGAGAACAAAAGAGAACAAGGATGCAAGTGAAACTAAAAAAATGCAAGTCTATGTATCACAGTAAGGTCTTAGTCAGGGATTGTCAGGGATTTAACCCTTTCAAACCCCAAAAGATTTATTCTCTACTTCCTATCAGCAGGCAATGTCCAGCCACTTCCTGGGAAGTAGGGCCTCAGTACGCATAACGGTTGCTATGGAAGACAAATGCCTTAATAATGAATGCCCTCCCCCTCCTCCTCCTTTCCCTTAGCTTTTATTGCTGAGCAGACATCATATGGTATGGAATATCCCTTTGGTCAGTTTGGGTCAGCTGTCCTGGCTATGTCCTCTCCCAACCTCTTGCCCACCCAGAGCCTACTGGCCTTTGGGGGAGGGGGAAATGTTGGAGAGACAGCCTTGATGCTGTGTGAGCACTGCTCAGCAGTAGCCAAAACACTGGTGTGTTATCAACACCTTTCTAGCTACCAATACAAAGCACAGCACTATGAGGCCTGCTATGGGGAAAATTAACTCCATCTCAGGCAGACCCAATACAAATCATCACCGTTTGACTAGAAAAAAGGAATAATTACATTTATTTTCTGTCTCTTCTCAGAACAACATTAATGCAAAATGTGTGGATTTCAAAGATATGAAAAATTGCGTCAGTCCTACTGAGTTGCACAACTGTGCCTTATTTATATTTCCAACCAAAAACAATATCAGTAGAGCCTCTAGTCATGTTTCTTACACGAGGAAGGATTGGCATCACATTCATCGCCATAGTTCTGTGCCTATGGAAACAAACTTTCAAATAAACTTAAAAACTCACAACAGTGCTTAGTACGCACATTCTTATTGTATATGTAGAAAATTAATCTATTTCTTGCCCTCACACTGAAATAACAGTGTGATAATGCTGAAATTCAAGTGCTGAGCCTGTTGCTGCCATGAGGGATGTGGGTTTTGAATGATTTAGATCAGATGTCCAGTGCATAGCACTGAGAAGATATTCTACGGCTTGGAGAAGACCCTGATTTGCAGCCAGCAGCCAGAGTTAAAGTAGATTTTTTGAGTTTGTAGTCTGATTGCATAGAGGATTGAAGAATTAAATTTTGGCCATGATTTGGATGTGTCTATTATAGACACAGTTCTGTGTAACCTACTTAGATTCCATCCAAAAGAAAAAGCTAGTAGCTGAACTCAGTTAATGTGCCAATTATTCTGTATTGTCCTCTTATTGCTAAATATTATTCAAAAGTAGGCTAATAGAATGAGAGGGGGAAAAAAGTATCTAATCTGTTTCTGAAGTGTAATGCATTTGGGTAAAATATTTTTAATGACTTCAAATAATATTGGTGTTTGACTGAGTCACACATGGAGTGAGAGTGCACTTCACTCATAAGAGAGAAGCAAAAATATACTTTATTTATATAGAACAGGGAGTTAACAAAGTTCAATGCCACAGTGGTTTAACAAGATTCGATGGCAAGGTACACTTGATTATTTACTGCATAGAGGCAAATACTGTATTTCCTGGAGACACTCTCAGTGTACTTCATTTAAGCCCTAATCTACTGTCAATTTGTGGTTCTTTTATTATTATAACTTAAATAAAGTGTGTGCTGTTTATGAAAACTGTAAGCAGAGTTATAAACTCGAGGCTAATGAAAGAGAGTAAAAAGGGTGGAATATAACAAAGTGATTAACAGAATAATTTGCACATAGCTCACTAGTTACAATTTTTTTATTAATATGAAGGACTTTCCTTCTACCTAATCATTATTAGATGGTTAAATTCTTTTCAAAGGTGTTAGTAGAAAAGCAGGTCTTAGGAAAGGAGTCAGACGAGAGGGGAATTAAGAACCTTGAATTAAGAAGGGGAAATTATAAATCTGATGGGTCAAACTATCCCTCATGTACTTCCATTAACTTCAAGGGATTTAAGCTAAGGATTAATTCAGTTAGGCAAATTTTGTGTGCTTAACTGCATTAATTTTAATCACACAAAATTGCATACCTTAAAAGTTCATTCTAAATATTAACAACAACAATGGATTTTTCAGAGATTCTTGGAAATAATAGGTTTTTTTCCCCATATCAATACATTTAATATGACACTGGTTGCACTTGAGCATCCCCAAGAGAACCTCATTTCACAGGTCTGCCTAGTTTTCTCTTTGCTACTAAGTTACAAAAGATATATTGTTTATAGTGATGTCTAGTATGAGAATATTGGTTTTGTATAACAATTGCTAACAGAAAATGAATAAAAAGGAAATTCATTGGAATATTTTTCTCTATGAAACATCCCAACATAATCACTAGACTCATTGTGGCTGATGAGATACACTCTTCAATTAAAATTTTGCTGCAGAGTTGGAAGGAGCTGTTTTATTATTTCACATCTAGTGGTCTGGTTAATATAACGGTACTAAGCTTTATGAACTTTTTATCAGTATTCACTTCTTCTCACGCAGTTTTCTTTATCTACACTACACTGTATAGCCAATATTTGTAACATTTTGTCTTCTGCTGATAGTTTCTTTAAGACATGAGTTCTTTATAGTTGAATAAGGATCTCCCTTCACAGTTCTTGCTTCAGCTCTCCTTGCTCTAAAGACTGACCACAGAGCAGATCTAAAATGAGTTCTGATTAGGAGGTACACAACTCATTGAAATCTTAAATCAACATTCCTCTTCAACAGGGTGCCTTTTTCCTCTGGAAAGTGACAGAAAGGATCCATCTTATTTAATTATGAATAAATAAAAAACAGTACTGTGTTTAAAAGCCTGACATTTACCAAGCATGTTCTTTTGTAAAGTATTTGCTATAATGCCACATATTAAATTATTAGCAAAGCTGGATATAAGTGTACAAATGTTAAGCTATAGGATTAATTGACTAATGAGTAGAGTTGTGTCCTGGTTTCGGCTGGGATAGAGTTAATTTTCTTCCTAGTAGCTGGTATAGTGCAGTGCTTTGGATTTTAGTATGAGAATGATATTGATAACACGCTGATGTTTTGGCTGTCGCTAAGCGGTATTTACATTGGTCAAGGACCTTTTTTTTTTGTTTTTTTCCCCAGCTTCTCATGCTCTGCCAGGCGCCCAAGAAATGGGAGGGGGCACATCCAGGATAGTTGATCCAAACTGACCAAAGGGCTATTCCATACCATATGATGTCATGCCCAGTATATAAACTGGGGGAGTTGGCCGGGGTTGCGATCGCCGCTCGGGGACTGGCTGGGCGTCGGTCGGCGGGTGGTGAGCGGTTGTATTATTTTATTTTATTATTTTTTTTTTTTTCCTTTCCTTTCCCTCCCTTGGGTTTTGTTCCTCTTTCTCTCTCATTGTATTCCTTCTCATTATAATTCATTATTATTATTATTATTATTATTATTATTATTATTTTGTTCCAATTATTAAACTGTTCTTGTCTCAACCCACGGGTTTTCTTACTTTTGCTCTTCCGATTCTCTCCCCCATCCCACCGGGGGGGAGTGAGAGAGCGGCTGTGTGGTGCTTAGTTGCCAGCTGGGGCTAAACCACGACAGTCCTTTTTGGCACCCAACGTGGGGCTCAAAGGGTTGAGATAATAACAGATTAACCAGAGTGTATTAAGGAATTCAGATCTGTTAGTAGTTGTGGGACGTGATATTGATCCATCTGTTCCTAGCATTGGTTTACCTGATCTGCACCATGCTCATTTTTTTGCTGTACATGTTAAAGATCGGTGTTGGTTTTTGCAGTTTGCTGTGCTCTGCTATGATTGGTGATGTTTTGCCTGTGAGATTTGTTATTAAAACAGTGACCTTGGGTTTATTTTGGTATCTAAGTGCTGTACTGAAACCGTTATTGTATGTCGGGTATCAGCTTATGGAGACAATTCGCAATTATACCTCTGCCTCTGAGAGGTTTTTTATGGAGGAAATGCAGAATTGTACCTTCACTACTTTCTTCTACAATGCTTCCTCCTTCATTACAATAACTTTTCAGTATTTTGAACAACCTTGGGTAGTTAAGATACTTCTATTGGTATTGCTTGGGAATATTGTTTCGATCTTGTCCAAGGTTAGTAAGCAATTTAAGAACATAATTCAGAGATCTGCCCCAAGGCTGGATAGTTATGAGTGGCAGGGTGTATGGGATAGCATGGGCAAATGCCTAGGACGGTGGGCACCTCCAGTGTTTTGGAACTTCACCCCTGAACAAGTGCAGAATCCTGAAAAATTAGTAGACTATTTGGAAAAAGTATGCTGTCACCCTGGCAATTCTAGGGAGACGCAAATCACTGCAATGTGCTGGGGTCTGGCCCATGCCTACCGAGCCCTGTTCAACACTATTCAGTACCCTCAAGGATCCGGTGGCAAAATGCCAGGCACTGCAGCTGCTCCAGCCCCCCCTGCGACAGGCACTGCGGCTGTTCCGACTGCCCCTGCGACAGGCGCTGCGGCTGTCCCGATTACCCCTGCGACAGGCACTACGGCTGCTCCAGCCCCCCCTGCGACAAGCACTGCGGCTGTCCCGATTACCCCTGCGACAGGCGCTGCGGCTGTCCCGATTACCCCTGCGACAGGCACTACGGCTGCTCCAGCCCCCCCTGCGACAGGCACTGCGGCTGTTCCGACTACCCCTGCGACAGGCGCTGCGGCTGTCCCGATTACCCCTGCAACAGGCACTACGGCTGCTCCAGCCCCCCCTGCGACAGGCACTGCGGCTGTTCCGACTACCCCTGCGACAGGCACTGCGGCTGTTCCGACTACCCCTGCGACAGGCACTGCAGTTGCAGCTGCTCCGGATAACTCCGTTACAAGCATTGCGGTTCAAACAGGGAACGAACCCGTGTCAGTATCAGTCGCCCCTATACATAAAAAGAAATCCTGGAAGCGAAAGTCAGCTCGTTTAGAAAGGGAAGATGAAAGAGCAGGGCTATCACAGGGAGAGGAAGAGGAAGAACTCGTAAATGAGACAGAAACCACCCGATCCCTATCCCTAAGTGAGCTGCGAGATATGCGAAAAGATTTCAGCCGTCGTCCAGGGGAGCACATTGTCACCTGGCTGCTCCGATGCTGGGATAGTGGGGCCAGTAGCCTGGAATTGGAGGGTAAGGAAGCCAAGCAGCTGGGATCTATTTCTAGGGAAGGGGGCATTGACAAAGCAATTGGAAAAGGGGAACCAGCCCGCAGCCTCTGGAGGCGACTCCTGTCAGCTATAAAAGAAAGATATCCCTTCAAGGAAGATGTTGTATATCGCCCTGGGAAATGGACCACCATGGAAAAAGGCATCCAGTACCTGAGGGAATTAGCTGTGCTGGAAGTGATTTATAGTGACCTGAACGACGTGCGGTCACCCACAGATCCAGATGAGGTCCAGTGCACAAGACCTATGTGGCGGAAGTTGGTACGAAACGCACCACCGTCGTGTGCCAACTCATTGGCAATACTGACCTGGAAAGACGGAGACGGTCCAACAGTGAATGAAGCTGCTAGTAACCTCCGGGAATATGAAGAAAGTATCTCTTCCTCCCTTGTCTCAGCTGTGGAGAAACTGTCCCAGGAGTTCCAACGGTTCAAAGAAGATATGTCCTACTCCCCACCTATACGGACCAGTGTCTCAGCTATTAGGAGTCAGTGTTCTTCTGCTCAAGAGAGAGGATATAGAGGGTACACACCACGGGGCACTCTATGGATTTACCTGCGTGACCACGGAGAGGACATGAGGAAGTGGGATGGAAAACCTACCTCAACCCTAGAGGCACGGGTACGTGAGTTGCAAGGAAAAACAATCACCAAAGGGGGTTCTTCCAGGAAAATTGCTGCTCCGGTTTCCAGTGGACAATTCCCCAGACAGAGTAAAAGGGCTGATCTTACTTCTGATTTTAATGAAGAAACTCCTGACTCGTATATACAAGAAATGGGTAATGAATATTATGACCAGAATTAGGGGGGCCCTGCCTCCAGCCAGGTGGAGGAAAGGGACAACCGGGTTTACTGGACTGTGTGGATTCGATGGCCTGGCACATCAGACCCACAGGAGTATAAGGCTCTAGTAGACACCGGTGCACAGTGTACCCTAATGCCATCAAGCTATATCGGGGCAGAACCCATCTGTATTTGTGGAGTGACAGGGGGATCCCAACAGCTGACTGTCTTGGAGCCCAAAGTGAGCCTAACTGGGAATGAGTGGCAAAAGCACCCCATTGTGACTGGCCCAGAGGCTCCGTGCATCCTTGGCATAGACTACCTCAGGAGAGGGTATTTCAAGGACCCAAAAGGGTACCGGTGGGCTTTTGGTATAGCTGCCTTGGAGACGGAGGAAATTAAGCAGCTATCTACCTTGCCTGGTCTCTCGGAGGACCCTTCTGTTGTGGGGTTGCTGAGGGTTGAAGAACAACGGGTGCCAATTGCTACCACAACGGTGCACCGGAGGCAATATCGTACCAACCGAGACTCCCTGATTCCCATCCATGAGCTGATTCGTCGACTGGAGAGCCAAGGAGTGATCAGTAAGACTCGTTCACCTTTTAACAGTCCTATATGGCCAGTGAGAAAGTCTAATGGAGAGTGGAGACTAACAGTAGACTATCGTGGCTTGAATGAAGTCACGCCGCCCCTGAGTGCTGCTGTGCCGGACATGCTGGAACTTCAATACGAACTGGAGTCAAAAGCAGCCAAATGGTATGCTACAAGTGATATTGCTAATGCGTTTTTCTCAATCCCTTTGGCAGCAGAGTGCAGGCCACAGTTTGCTTTCACCTGGAGGGGTGTTCAGTACACCTGGAATCGACTGCCCCAGGGGTGGAAACACAGCCCTACCATTTGCCATGGACTGATTCAGACTGCACTGGAACAGGGCGAAGCTCCAGAACATCTGCAATACATTGATGACATTATCGTGTGGGGCAATACAGCAGAGGAAGTTTTTGAGAAAGGGAAGAAAATAGTCCAGATCCTCCTGAAAGCCGGTTTTGCCATAAAACAAAGTAAGGTCAAGGGACCTGCACAGGAGATCCAGTTTTTAGGAATAAAATGGCAAGATGGACGTCGTCAGATCCAAATGGATGTGATTAACAAAATAACAGCCATGTCTCCACCAACTAGCAAAAAGGAAACACAAGCTTTCTTAGGCGTTGTGGGTTTTTGGAGAATGCATATTCCAAATTACAGTCTGATTGTAAGCCCTCTCTACCAAGTGACCCGGAAGAAGAATGATTTCAAATGGGGCCCTGAGCAACGACAAGCTTTTGAACAAATTAAACGGGAGATAGTTCATGCAGTAGCCCTTGGGCCAGTTCGGGCAGGGCAAGACGTAAAAAATGTGCTCTACACTGCAGCTGGAGAGAATGGCCCTACCTGGAGCCTCTGGCAGAAAGCACCAGGGGAGACTCGAGGTCGACCCCTAGGGTTTTGGAGTCGGGGATACAGAGGATCTGAGGCCCGCTATACTCCAACTGAGAAAGAGATATTAGCAGCATATGAAGGGGTTCGAGCTGCTTCAGAAGTGGTTGGTACTGAAGCACAACTCCTCTTGGCACCTCGACTGCCGGTGCTGGGATGGATGTTCAAAGGGAGTGTCCCCTCTACACATCATGCAACTGATGCTACGTGGAGTAAGTGGGTTGCACTGATCACACAACGGGCTCGGATAGGAAACCCCAATCGCCCAGGAATCTTTGAAGTATATTATGGACTGGCCAGAAGGCAAAGATTTTGGAATATCGCCAGAGGAGGAGGTTACATGTGCTGAGGAGGCCCCACTGTACAATATAAACTACCAGAAAATGAGAAGCAGTATGCCCTGTTCACTGATGGGTCCTGTCATCTTGTGGGAAAACATCAGAGATGGAAAGCTGCTGTATGGAGTCCTATATGACAAGTTGTAGAAACTGCTGAAGGAGACAGTGAGTCGAGCCAATTTGCAGAAGTAAAGGCCATTCAGCTGGCTTTAGACATTGCTGAGTGAGAAAAGTGGCCAGTGCTCTATCTCTATACTGACTCATGGATGGTGGCAAATGCCCTGTGGGGGTGGTTACAGCAATGGAAGCAGAACAATTGGCAGCGCAGAGGCAAACCCATCTGGGCTGCAGCATTGTGGCAAGATATTGCTGCCCGGGTAGAGAACCTGATTGTAAAAGTACGTCACGTAGATGCTCACGTACCCAAGAGTCGGGCCACTGAGGAACATCAAAATAACCAGCAGGTGGATCAGGCTGCTAAGATTGAAGTGGCTCAGGTGGATCTGGACTGGCAACATAAGGGTGAATTATTTATAGCTCGGTGGGCCCATGACACCTCAGGCCATCAAGGAAGAGATGCAACATATAGATGGGCTCGTGATCGAGGGGTGGACTTGACCATGGACACTATTGCACAGGTTATCCATGAATGTGAAACATGCGCTGCAATTAAACAAGCCAAGCGGTTAAAGCCTCTGTGGTATGGAGGGCGATGGCTAAAATATAAATATGGGGAGGCCTGGCAGATCGATTATATCACACTCCCACAAACCCGCCAAGGCAAGCGCTATGTGCTTACAATGGTGGAAGCAACCACCGGATGGCTGGAAACATAGCCTGTGCCCCATGCCACTGCCCGGAACACTATCCTGGGCCTTGAAAAGCAAGTCCTGTGGCGACATGGCACCCCAGAAAGAATTGAGTCAGACAACGGAACACATTTTCGAAACAGCCTCATAGACACCTGGGCTAAAGAGCATGGCATTGAGTGGGTATATCACATCCCCTATCATGCACCAGCCTCTGGGAAAATTGAACGATATAATGGACTGTTAAAGACTACACTGAGAGCACTGGGTGGTGGGACATTTAAACATTGGGATACACATTTAGCAAAGGCCACCTGGTTAGTCAACATTAGAGGATCTGTCAATCGAGCTGGCCCTGCCCAATCAAAACTTTTACACACTGTAGAAGGGGATAAGGTCCCTGTAGTACACATAAAAAACATACTGGGGAAGACAGTTTGGGTTACTCCTGCCTCGGGCAAAGGCAAGCCCATTCGTGGGATTGCTTTTGCTCAAGGACCCGGGTGTACTTGGTGGGTAATGCGAAAGGATGGGGAAGTCCAATGTGTACCTCAAGGGGATTTGATTTTGGGTGAGAATAGCCAATGAACTAAATGGTATGATGTTAATTGCTATATAATACTGTGTGTCATCACTTTTATGGTTATTATACACCATATCAATGGTATTTCAATAAGGATCACCCAGATTAGTGAAAAATGAACTTCGATGAAAGCAAGCAAAGTGCAGAAGTGATGGAACCAGAACTGGCTTCAGCATCCAGAACAATCCAGAACAATTCAGATTCAGAACAATCCAGCACCATGCAGCATCTCTTCTGCCCTGAAGGACTATTATGACAGATGAAGCCCAAAGTCATGAACTAAATGACCTTAATAAACATTTTAGAAGGATGATTCATAGACCAAGGGAATGATAATTGTGTGTACATATATATATATATATATATATATATATCAAGAGACAGGAAAAAAAATGGTGGTGATTAATTGTATTAGAAAGGGTAGAACCTGGGCATGACGTAAATGGTATGGAATAAGGGGTGGATACTGTCCTGGTTTCGGCTGGGATAGAGTTAATTTTCTTCCTAGTAGCTGGTATAGTGCAGTGCTTTGGATTTTAGTATGAGAATGATATTGATAACACGCTGATGTTTTGGCTGTCGCTAAGCGGTATTTACATTGGTCAAGGACCATTTTTTTGTTTTTTCCCCAGCTTCTCATGCTCTGCCAGGCGCCCAAGAAATGGGAGGGGGCACATCCAGGATAGTTGATCCAAACTGACCAAAGGGCTATTCCATACCATATGATGTCATGCCCAGTATATAAACTGGGGGAGTTGGCCGGGGGGTTGCGATCGCCGCTCGGGGACTGGCTGGGCGTCGGTCGGCGGGTGGTGAGCGGTTGTATTATTTTTTTTTTTTTTTTTTTTTTTTCCTTTCCTTTCCCTCCCTTGGGTTTTGTTCCTCTTTCTCTCTCATTGTATTCCTTCTCATTATAATTCATTATTATTATTATTATTATTATTATTATTATTTTGTTCCAATTATTAAACTGTTCTTGTCTCAACCCACGGGTTTTCTTACTTTTGCTCTTCCGATTCTCTCCCCCATCCCACCGGGGGGGAGTGAGAGAGCGGCTGTGTGGTGCTTAGTTGCCAGCTGGGGCTAAACCACGACAGTTGTATGTTGAACTGTAGTGCTAATGGAGATTCTTAAGGAACTTACATTGATCTTATTGTTATTAATGACATCAGAACAAGAAGTACAAGTGGTACTGACATCTGCCAATAAGATAATATTAAGAAGCATTGTCAGTAAAGAGGCAAATTGGGTCTGGATGATTTTGAGGACTGAGTAATAGAAATGGAGGAAGTTCATAGTACAATATGCAAAGTCAGGTACTTGGGGACTAATAAATTCTGCTATAAACTACGAACTCATTAGGTGGAAATAATAGAAAAGAGAAAGATGTGAATCAGCTGATCACAGGAGAACTATGAGTCTTTGGTGTAGTATGACCATGAAGAAGGCAGGTATGCTCCTGGAACACATAGAGCAAAGCATTTTCAGTAGGGAATATGGGCACATAAGTGCCATCAGGTAAGCCACTCATGAAATTTCATCCAGAATAATGTGTGTAGCTATGCTCACACATGTTCAAAAAGAGAAAACTAGAACAAATGGGGGAAAAGGCTGAAAGGACTATATGGGAAATGGAGACCCCATCTGTGCTGGTTTTGGCTGGGACAGAGTTAATTTTCTTCATAGTAGATAGTATGGGGCTATGTTTTGGATTTGTGACCAAAACAGTGTTGATAATACAGAGATGTTTTAGTAGTTGCTAAGCAGTGCTTACACAGAGTCAACGCCTTTTCTGCTTCTCACACCACTCCACCAGCGAGTAGGCCGGGGGTGCACAAGAAGTTGGGAGGGGACACAGCTAGGACAGCTGACCCCAACTGACCAAAGGGCTATTCCATACCATATGACATCATGCTCAGCATATAAAGCTGGGGGAAGAAGAAGGAAGGGGGGATGTTCGGAGTTATGGTGTGTGTCTTCCCAAGTAACCGTTATGCATGATGGAGCCCTGCTTTCCTGGAGATGGCTGAACACCTGCCTGCTGATGGGAAGTAGTGAATGAATTCCTTGTTTTGCTTTGCTTGCGTGCGAGGCTTTTGCTTTACCTGTCTTTATCTCAACTGTCTTTATCTCAACTCACAAGTTTTCTCACTTTTACTCTTCTGATTCTCTCCCCCTTCCCACCAGTGGGGGAGTGAGCAATCGGCTGTGTGGTGCTTAGTTGCCGTCTGGGGTTAAACCACGACACCATCTTATGAGAGAACGTTAAATGAGTTTTCCTTAGCAAATTGAAAGGTGAAAGACAATATGTCTGACTGTCACCATGACATATTTACAGAGAGCATTAGGGAAGGAGGATAGGGAAGGGAGGTTAGCAATCCTGGCTAACCGGGGAGGTCCCAGTTGACTGGAGGTTAGCAAATGTGAAGCCCATCTACAAGAAGGGCCGGAAGGAGGACCCGGGGAACTACAAGCCTGTCAGCGTGACCTCAGTGCTGGGGAAGGTTATGGAGCAGATCATCTTTGCCATCACGCGGCACGTACAGGACAACCAGGTGATCAGGCCCAGTCAGCATGGGTTTATGAAAGGCAGGTCCTGCTTGACTAACCTGATCTCCTTCTATGACAAGATGACCTGTTTAGTGGATGAGGGAAAAGCTGTGGATGTTGTCTACCTAGACTTTAGTAAAGCCTTTTACATGGTTTCCCACAGCATTCTCCTGGGGAAACTGGCTGCTCATGGCTTGGACGGGCGTATGCTTCCCTGGGTAAAAAACTGGCTGGATGGCCCGGCCCAAAGAGAGGTGGTTAATGGAGTTAAATCCAGTTAGCGGCCGGTCACAAGTGGTGTCCCCTAGGGCTCAGTATTGGGGCCAGTCCTGTTTAATATCTTTATGAATGGGGAGGGGACGAGGGGATTGAGTGCAGATGTACTCAGTAAGTTTGCAGATGACACCAAGTTGTGCGGGAGTGTTGATCTGCTTGAGGGTAGGAAGGCTCTACAGAGGGATCTGGACAGGCTGGATCGATGGGCCGAGGCCAATTGTATGAGGTTCAACAAGGCTAAGTGCTGGGTCCTGCACGTGGGTCACAATAACCCCATGCAACGTGATAGGCTTGGGGAAGAGTGGCTGGAAAGCTGCCTGGCAGAAAAGGACCTGGGGGTGTTGGCTGGCTGAATATGCACCTGCAGTGTTCCCAGGTGGCCAAGAAGGCCAACAGCATCCTGGGTTGTATCAGAAATAGTGTGGCCAGCAGGACTAGGGAAGTAATCGTCCCCCTGTACTTGGCACTGCTGAGGCCACACCTTGAATACTGTGTTCAGTTTTGGGCCCCTCACTACAAGAAAGACATTGAGGTGCTGGAGCGCATCCAAAGAAGGGCAACAAAGCTGGTGAAGGGTCTAGAGCATAAATCTTATGAGGAGCAGCTGAGGGAACTGGGGTTGTTTAGCCTGGAGAAAAGGAGGCTGAGGGGAGACCTTATTGCTCCACCTTATTGCTGAAAGGAGGTTCTAGAGAGGTGGGTGTTGGTCTCTTCTCCCAAGTAACAAGCAATAGGACAAGAGGAAATGTCCTCAAGTTGCGCCAGGGGAGGTTTAGATTGGATATTAGGAAAAATTTCTTCACCATAAAGGTTGTCTAGCATTGGAACAGGCTGCCCAGAGAAGTGGTTGAGTCACCATCCCTGGAGATATTTAAAAGACATGTAGATGTTGCACTTAGAGACATGGTTTAGTGGTGAACTTGGCAGTGTTAGTTTAACGGTTGGACTCAATGATCTTAAAGGTCTTTTCCAACCTAAACGATTCTATGATTCTATGACAAACTTTAAACAACAATTTTTGCATAAGAGCAAATAGGTATATAGTGGCCATTAACAGTTTTAGATGGAGTGCAGAAGCTTTCTGGCTATCAGAGGAATGAACTCTGTCACAGCCTTCTAATAGGGAGTAACTTTATGAGTTTGAAATGATACTCGATAACCATTATAGATGCAGTCACCTCATGTATGTAAACTGTTTTCTAAAAGAGATTTTTTTTCTTTTTTTCAGGTTCCTTCAAATTGCTGGAAATTTCTTCAGTCCTGGTAATTTGCATTAAATTATATATCAGAACAATTTAATCTATTTGGGTGTATTTAGTTAACATGGCAAGGTTTTGGTAGTGGGGGAGGGCTGCATAGGTGGCTTCTGTTAGAAGAGATCAGGAGCTGCCCCCATGTCAGACAGAGCCAGTTTCAAAAATGGATCGCTGCTGGACAAAGCTGAGCCAATCAATGATGCTTGTGGTTCATGTGTGATAACATATTTAAGAAAGGGTAAAAAACAATATGTGCGGCAGCTGAGAGAGAGAGGAGTGAGAAAAATGTGAGAGAAACAACCCTGCAGACACCAAGGTCAGTGAAGAAGGAGGGGGAGGAGGTGCTCTAGGTGCCAGAGCAGAGATTCCCCTGCAGCCTGTGGAGAAGACCATGGTGACGTAGGTTGTCCCCCTGCAGCCCATGGAGGACCACGCCGGAGCAGATATCCACACAGCAGCCGTGGAGGACCCCATGCTACAACATATGGATATGACCTGAAAGGAAGCTGCAGATCGTGGAGATCCCACGCAAGAGCAGGTATTCTGGCAGGAACTTTGGCCTGTGGGGTACCCACGCTTGAGCAGGCTGTTGCTGAAGGACTGTATCCCTTTGTAGGCACCCCACGCTGGAGCAGGGGAACAGCATGAGGAGGAAGGAGTGGCAGAGACAACGCATAATGAACTGACCACAATCCCCATTCCCCATGTCCCTGTGCCACTTTGGGGGAGGGGGGAGGAGGTAGAGGAGTGAAGGAGTGAAGTTGAGCCTGGGAAGAGGGGGGGTGGGGGGAAGGTGTTTTTAGTTTTGTCTTGTTTCTCAGTATCCTACTCTGTTATTAACTGGCAACAAATTAAATTAATCTTCCCCAAGTTGAGTCTGTTTTGCCTGTGATGGTAATTGCTGAGTGATCTCTCTTTCCTTATCTTGATCCATGAGCTTTTCCACCTTATTTTCTCCCCCCTGCCCTGTTTGAGGAGGAGGAGTGAGAAAGCACCTGGGTGGACATCTGGCAGCCAGCCAAGGTTAACCCACCACAAGAACCTACACTGGAGCAGAGGAAAAGTGTGAGAAGGAAGGAGTGTACTGGCATTATGTACTGACCGTAACCCCTCCAACCCCCATTCGCCCTGTGCCACTTGCGGGGGGTTGGAGGAGTGTCACCGAAATCGGGAATCAAACTCCTTAACACCAATGTAGTATTAAGAAGCAGGCATTCTTTATTACGGCGCCGGATGCACGGGGGATCGTTCCACCTAGCGTGCATACCGCAGGTTACATCAGCCGAAACTTATATTGTCCAGTTACATACATATGCATCAAATTTCCTGGAATGATAATGCATATTCATTCTATTTCCTGGAACTAATTATCATATTTGCATGGTCATTACGCATGCGTCCTTGAGCTCCGAGGGGCTTCCGTGGGGGCCTCTGGTGGTCCTTGGTGGTCGTACAGGTGTGTCCTTTAGTTGGCCCCTTCTTCTGGACATGCGCAATATCGCCTTGCTTATGTAACTTGCTTCCCTTCTTCATGGTGCATGGTCCCTAACAATGATTTGGCACCCTTAACACAAACCAATTATTCTAACCACCCTCGACTCTTTGTCAAGATGGGCTGGGGCTGTACTGGGAACATAGCAGCATGTCCGTACTACTCCTTGTCCAATTGTCTTTGGGCATAGTAGCATATCCATAGCCATAGGTGTACAAACACAATATTAAAGCATTGTCTAACCTGCTCCTATCTCTATGTTGCTTAGTTACAAAAGAACAAACTAATCATTTTGGTTACATCTGGTTACATTTCCCCCCTTTGGAAGTTTTGAAATAATAATCTTTTCAATACTTCCACTCTTAATCTTTCATAACTCAACATAAGCAGGTGGCTTCTCTCCCAGCATTGGTGTACGATGCTTCATCACTGATTTCTGTGTCAACATTTTCTTTAAACATTGATAAACCAAACAAATGACCAAAACAACTGTAATCAAACTGATTAGTGTCTGTAACAACTCAGTTATCCATCTTTTAAGAGGAAATCCAAAATGTTCAAAAATTTGGCGTAACCAGTTTGTTTGCATTTCACTCCTTAAACCTTGAGTCTGCTGTGCCACCCTCTTCATATCATCTATTTGTTCATTCAAAGCAGCTGTAACATTTGGGATGTGCACACAGCAATCTTGATTTCTGTAAATCCACAATCATCACTTCAATTCCCCCATGTGTTTCTCTCTGTTTTTCCTCTACTATTTTATCATTATTTGTGGGGTAACTATGACTTGTCTCGTGGATGTTACCCACCTCATTTTCTACTACTCTCAACTGTTCTGCCAATAATCTATCCAATTTACCATAATTTGGTTTCGGGGTTGGAAGTTTTACCTGTTTTACTGGTACCAGGGCAAGGATGCTTTGCTCCACTGCCTTTCTAGCAGTTTTATCAGCCAATCGGTTGCCCACATTTACCATGGCTTGTCCAAATTGATGTGCTTTACAATGCATTACCACTACTTCCTTGGGCTGCTGGATGTCCTGGAGGAGTTGAAGAATTTCTTCCTGAGCTGACAACAGTCCTCTTTCCTTCCAGATAGCTCCATGTGTGTGAATCTGCTTTCTGTGCTGATGTATTCACAGGGAGAGCTTCAGCTTTCATCACTTGGGGTGGTGGTAACCACTGCATACCCCGCCATCCGTTTTCCATCTCGGACAAAGCTGCTTCCATCCATAAACAGCTCCAAATCAGGATTAGGCAACGGTTCGTCCTTCAGGTCCTGTCTGCTAGAATATACCTGTTCAGTAGTTTGCAAACAATCATGGTGTAAAGACTCACCCATTTCTGAGCTCAAAAACATTGCTGGGTTCGCTGCTGTTGTAGTTTTAAGTTCCACATCATCCTGTTCCAAGAGAGTGACCTGGTATTTAAGCATGCGTCTTGGGGACTGCCATTGCCCCCCTTTTTGCTCCGAGACAGAAGTTACCATATGTGGGACATAAACCGTAATTTTCTGCCCCATGGTTAATTTCCTTGCTTCTTGGATTAAGAGTACAGTTGCTGCCACAGCTCGCAAACATCCAGGCCATCCCTTGCTGACATTATCCAATTGCTTAGAAAAATACCCAATGGCCCGTTTCCAAGTTCCTAATTTTTGCGTCAACACACCCAGAGCAAGATGTTATCACTCATGTACAAACAATTCAAAAGGCTTTGCTAAATCTGAGAGTCCTAACACAGGTGCAGACATCAAAGCCTTCTTCAGCTTTTTAAAAGCTGTCCAACACTCAGGTGTCCACAACAGGTGATTCTCCTGGGATCCTTTCAAAGCTGCATAATTGAGGATCCACAATCGACACCACCCGACCATACCCAAAAATGTCCACAATTCCCATATCGTTCTGGGTTCTAGAACTTGACAAATTGCTTCCTTTCTGCCTGCTCCCAATCTTCTTTGTCCTTGCGAAATTTCAAAGCCTAAATATATCACAGTCTCTTTCCCAATCTGGGCCTTGCTTTTTGATACTCGGTATCCTGCTTGTCCCAAAAATTCAACAAGTTGATGGTCACTTGTAAACAGTCCTCTCGAGTCTCTGCTGCTATCAAAATGTCATCTACATACTGCAATATTATTCCTTCTGAATTTTCTTTTTTCCATACTTCCAATTCCTTTGCCAATTGATTACCAAATATTGTAGGACTATTTTTGAACCCTTGAGGTAGCACCGTCCAGGTGAGTTGTGTCTTGCATCCAGTGGTGGGGCTTTCCCATTCAAAGGCAAATATGCCAGGCTATCTTTGTCTAGAGGCATGCAGAAGAAAGCATCCTTGAGATCAAGTACAGTAAACCACTTATATTTTTGTTTTAAGGATGTCAGCAAGGTATATGTGTTAGCTACTACTGGGTGAACGTCTTAATCTGATTTATGGCTCTTAAATCTTGAACTGACCTATATTCCTTGCCATTCTGCTTTTTCACTAGCAATATCAGGGTATTATATTCTGATTCACATTCTATCAATAATGCATAATTCAAACATTTCGTTATTAATTCTTCCAACTCCTTTCTAGCTTCCCATTTGGTAGGATACTGTTTTGTCTTACCGGTTTAGTTCCAGATTTTAGAACAACCTTTACTGGTTCCGCCAATTTAGACCGACCTGGGATTCCACTAGCCCATACCAAGGGTGTTACTGCATCCTCTACTTCTGCAGGAATTTCTTCCTTCAGTCTTGGTGTGTTCTGTAACATAAAAATTCTCGCTTCCACAGCTTTTGATTCAGGTATTAACAGGTGAGTCTCCCCATTTTTAAAAATTATTTTGTGCATTCAATTTACTCAATATATCTCTTCCTAACGAAGATGATGGGCATTCTGGCCTATACAAAAATTGATGAGTTACCCATTGCTTTCCCAATTTGTATTTCAAAGGTTGTAAAACGGCCGGTTTTCCTTCCGCCCTGTTGCCCCAACAACACTTACAGTTTTATGACTAAACCCCCTTTGCATATATTTAATACCGAATATGTTGCCCCTGTATCAACTAAAAATTCTACTTCATCATTCCTCAGCTTTAATGTAACCAGGGGTTGAGCTGGGGTTGACTCCCTGGTCTCCTTCAGTCCTCATCATTCAGAGTCATCAACTTAATAGCCTGTAGCGAAAGATCCTATTCTCTCACTTTGGGACATTCCCTTTTCCAATGTTACAGGCAGAGCAACATCATCTTAAACTCTTATTCCTTCCCTGTTTTTTTCCAAAGTCAATACCATAAAATCTTACTGGATAATCCCACACTGTTTTTGCCACTCCAGATGATTTCTCAAAGCAAAAATAAATACCTCATAAGGTATTTCATCTCATTTACCTTCCCTTTTGCAAAATAACATTAATTGCAAGATGGTATTATATCGCAATGTACTATTCTTTGGCCATTTCTCCCCACCTTCCAAAGTATACATTGGCCACCAATGACTGCAATATTCAATTAATTGTTTCTGAGTCAAAGGATCACCCTCCAGATCTTTCCAGTGTTTTAAAATATATCCCAAAGGTGTTCTTTGTGGGATGGGTTTCTTGCTCGGAAATGTACCCATCTCCCAAACGACTAGTGGTTGTGATTGTGCACTATCACAAGCACTAGTCAGAGGGACCCCAACCCTTGTTGGAGTTCCCTCTGGGATTCCAGCCCCTGCCAGAAATCCCAACCTTGGAGACTTCAACCCTCCATTGAAGACTCCCCCTTGGGCCCTGCTCCACAGGCTTTCGCCTAGCAGAGACTTACCAACCGAGGTACCTCTTAGCCCAACCCTGCGTAGCTTTCGCCGCGCCTTACGAGCAGGCTTGGTGGGACTCTAACCCACGTCCTACCTTTGGTGGGACTCTAACCCACGTCCTACCTAAAGTGGGACTCTAACCCCACGTACTGCTCAAAGTGGGACTCTAACCCACGTCCTACCTAAAGTTCTGTTACCCGTTAGAAGAATGCCTTATTACCTTATTCCAGGGGATCTTGCTCAGAATTCTTCGGTCCGGGGATCATAGGTTCTCCCCGAGAATCCCTCGGTGCCGGCTGGAGATCCTGCGATCCCTCGGATCCGTCGAAATTCAGAAGCAGGGTCCCATCTGGGTCGCCAAAACTGTCACCGAAATCGGGAATCAAACTCCTTAACACCAATGTAGTATTAAGAAGCAGGCATTCTTTATTACGGCGCCGGATGCACGGGGGATCGTTCCACCTAGCGTGCATACCGCAGGTTACATCAGCCGAAACTTATATTGTCCAGTTACATACATATGCATCAAATTTCCTGGAATGATAATGCATATTCATTCTATTTCCTGGAACTAATTATCATATTTGCATGGTCATTACGCATGCGTCCTTGAGCTCCGAGGGGCTTCCGTGGGGGCCTCTGGTGGTCCTTGGTGGTCGTACAGGTGTGTCCTTTAGTTGGCCCCTTCTTCTGGACATGCGCAATCCCACCTTGCTTATGTAACTTGCTTCCCTTCTTCATGGTGCATGGTCCCTAACAATGATTTGGCACCCTTAACACAAACCAATTATTCTAACCACCCTCGACTCTTTGTCAAGATGGGCTGGGGCTGTACTGGGAACATAGCAGCATGTCCGTACTACTCCTTGTCCAATTGTCTTTGGGCATAGTAGCATATCCATAGCCATAGGTGTACAAACACAATATTAAAGCATTGTCTAACCTGCTCCTATCTCTATGTTGCTTAGTTACAAAAGAACAAACTAATCATTTTGGTTACATCTGGTTACATTTCCCCCCTTTGGAAGTTTTGAAATAATAATCTTTTCAATACTTCCACTCTTAATCTTTCATAACTCAACATAAGCAGGTGGCTTCTCTCCCAGCATTGGTGTACGATGCTTCATCACTGATTTCTGTGTCAACATTTTCTTTAAACATTGATAAACCAAACAAATGACCAAAACAACTGTAATCAAACTGATTAGTGTCTGTAACAACTCAGTTATCCATCTTTTAAGAGGAAATCCAAAATGTTCAAAAATTTGGCGTAACCAGTTTGTTTGCATTTCACTCCTTAAACCTTGAGTCTGCTGTGCCACCCTCTTCATATCATCTATTTGTTCATTCAAAGCAGCTGTAACATTTGGGATGTGCACACAGCAATCTTGATTTCTGTAAATCCACAATCATCACTTCAATTCCCCATGTGTTTCTCTCTGTTTTTCCTCTACTATTTTATCATTATTTGTGGGGTAACTATGACTTGTCTCGTGGATGTTACCCACCTCATTTTCTACTACTCTCAACTGTTCTGCCAATAATCTATCCAATTTACCATAATTTGGTTTCGGGGTTGGAAGTTTTACCTGTTTTACTGGTACCAGGGCAAGGATGCTTTGCTCCACTGCCTTTCTAGCAGTTTTATCAGCCAATCGGTTGCCCACATTTACCATGGCTTGTCCAAATTGATGTGCTTTACAATGCATTACCACTACTTCCTTGGGCTGCTGGATGTCCTGGAGGAGTTGAAGAATTTCTTCCTGAGCTGACAACAGTCCTCTTTCCTTCCAGATAGCTCCATGTGTGTGAATCTGCTTTCTGTGCTGATGTATTCACAGGGAGAGCTTCAGCTTTCATCACTTGGGGTGGTGGTAACCACTGCATACCCCGCCATCCGTTTTCCATCTCGGACAAAGCTGCTTCCATCCATAAACAGCTCCAAATCAGGATTAGGCAACGGTTCGTCCTTCAGGTCCTGTCTGCTAGAATATACCTGTTCAGTAGTTTGCAAACAATCATGGTGTAAAGACTCACCCATTTCTGAGCTCAAAAACATTGCTGGGTTCGCTGCTGTTGTAGTTTTAAGTTCCACATCATCCTGTTCCAAGAGAGTGACCTGGTATTTAAGCATGCGTCTTGGGGACTGCCATTGCCCCCCTTTTTGCTCCGAGACAGAAGTTACCATATGTGGGACATAAACCGTAATTTTCTGCCCCATGGTTAATTTCCTTGCTTCTTGGATTAAGAGTACAGTTGCTGCCACAGCTCGCAAACATCCAGGCCATCCCTTGCTGACATTATCCAATTGCTTAGAAAAATACCCAATGGCCCGTTTCCAAGTTCCTAATTTTTGCGTCAACACACCCAGAGCAAGATGTTATCACTCATGTACAAACAATTCAAAAGGCTTTGCTAAATCTGAGAGTCCTAACACAGGTGCAGACATCAAAGCCTTCTTCAGCTTTTTAAAAGCTGTCCAACACTCAGGTGTCCACAACAGGTGATTCTCCTGGGATCCTTTCAAAGCTGCATAATTGAGGATCCACAATCGACACCACCCGACCATACCCAAAAATGTCCACAATTCCCATATCGTTCTGGGTTCTAGAACTTGACAAATTGCTTCCTTTCTGCCTGCTCCCAATCTTCTTTGTCCTTGCGAAATTTCAAAGCCTAAATATATCACAGTCTCTTTCCCAATCTGGGCCTTGCTTTTTGATACTCGGTATCCTGCTTGTCCCAAAAATTCAACAAGTTGATGGTCACTTGTAAACAGTCCTCTCGAGTCTCTGCTGCTATCAAAATGTCATCTACATACTGCAATATTATTCCTTCTGAATTTTCTTTTTCCATACTTCCAATTCCTTTGCCAATTGATTACCAAATATTGTAGGACTATTTTTGAACCCTTGAGGTAGCACCGTCCAGGTGAGTTGTGTCTTGCATCCAGTGGTGGGGCTTTCCCATTCAAAGGCAAATATGCCAGGCTATCTTTGTCTAGAGGCATGCAGAAGAAAGCATCCTTGAGATCAAGTACAGTAAACCACTTATATTTTTGTTTTAAGGATGTCAGCAAGGTATATGTGTTAGCTACTACTGGGTGAACGTCTTAATCTGATTTATGGCTCTTAAATCTTGAACTGACCTATATTCCTTGCCATTCTGCTTTTTCACTAGCAATATCAGGGTATTATATTCTGATTCACATTCTATCAATAATGCATAATTCAAACATTTCGTTATTAATTCTTCCAACTCCTTTCTAGCTTCCCATTTGGTAGGATACTGTTTTGTCTTACCGGTTTAGTTCCAGATTTTAGAACAACCTTTACTGGTTCCGCCAATTTAGACCGACCTGGGATTCCACTAGCCCATACCAAGGGTGTTACTGCATCCTCTACTTCTGCAGGAATTTCTTCCTTCGGTCTTGGTGTGTTCTGTAACATAAAAATTCTCGCTTCCACAGCTTTTGATTCAGGTATTAACAGGTGAGTCTCCCCATTTTTAAAAATTATTTTGTGCATTCAATTTACTCAATATATCTCTTCCTAACGAAGATGATGGGCATTCTGGCCTATACAAAAATTGATGAGTTACCCATTGCTTTCCCAATTTGTATTTCAAAGGTTGTAAAAACGGCCGGTTTTCCTTCCGCCCTGTTGCCCCAACAACACTTACAGTTTTATGACTAAACCCCCCTTTGCATATATTTAATACCGAATATGTTGCCCCTGTATCAACTAAAAATTCTACTTCATCATTCCTCAGCTTTAATGTAACCAGGGGTTGAGCTGGGGTTGACTCCCCTGGTCTCCTTCAGTCCTCATCATTCAGAGTCATCAACTTAATAGCCTGTAGCGAAAGATCCTATTCTCTCACTTTGGGACATTCCCTTTTCCAATGTTACAGGCAGAGCAACATCATCTTAAACTCTTATTCCTTCCCTGTTTTTTTCCAAAGTCAATACCATAAAATCTTACTGGATAATCCCACACTGTTTTTGCCACTCCAGATGATTTCTCAAAGCAAAAATAAATACCTCATAAGGTATTTCATCTCATTTACCTTCCCTTTTGCAAAATAACATTAATTGCAAGATGGTATTATATCGCAATGTACTATTCTTTGGCCATTTCTCCCCACCTTCCAAAGTATACATTGGCCACCAATGACTGCAATATTCAATTAATTGTTTCTGAGTCAAAGGATCACCCTCCAGATCTTTCCAGTGTTTTAAAATATATCCCAAAGGTGTTCTTTGTGGGATGGGTTTCTTGCTCGGAAATGTACCCATCTCCCAAACGACTAGTGGTTGTGATTGTGCACTATCACAAGCACTAGTCAGAGGGACCCCAACCCTTGTTGGAGTTCCCTCTGGGATTCCAGCCCCCTGCCAGAAATCCCAACCTTGGAGACTTCAACCCTCCATTGAAGACTCCCCCTTGGGCCCTGCTCCACAGGCTTTCGCCTAGCAGAGACTTACCAACCGAGGTACCTCTTAGCCCAACCCTGCGTAGCTTTCGCCGCGCCTTACGAGCAGGCTTGGTGGGACTCTAACCCACGTCCTACCTTTGGTGGGACTCTAACCCACGTCCTACCTAAAGTGGGACTCTAACCCCACGTACTGCTCAAAGTGGGACTCTAACCCACGTCCTACCTAAAGTTCTGTTACCCGTTAGAAGAATGCCTTATTACCTTATTCCAGGGGATCTTGCTCAGAATTCTTCGGTCCGGGGATCATAGGTTCTCCCCGAGAATCCCTCGGTGCCGGCTGGAGATCCTGCGATCCCTCGGATCCGTCGAAATTCAGAAGCAGGGTCCCATCTGGGTCGCCAAAACTGTCACCGAAATCGGGAATCAAACTCCTTAACACCAATGTAGTATTAAGAAGCAGGCATTCTTTATTACGGCGCCGGATGCACGGGGGATCGTTCCACCTAGCGTGCATGCCGCAGGTTACATCAGCCGAAACTTATATTGTCCAGTTACATACATATGCATCAAATTTCCTGGAATGATCATGCATATTCATTCTATGTCCTGGAACTAATTATCATATTTGCGTGGTCATTACGCATGCGTCCTTGAGCTCCGAGGGGCTTCCGTGGGGGCCTCTGGTGGTCCTTGGTGGTCGTACAGGTGTGTCCTTTAGTTGCCCCTTCTTCTGGACATGCGCAATCCCACCTTGCTTATGTAACTTGCTCCCCTTCTTCATGGTGCATGGTTCCTAACAGTGATTTGGCACCCTTAACACAAACCAATTATTCTAACCACCCTCGACTCTTTGTCAAGATGGGCTGGGGCTGTACTGGGAACATAGCAGCATGTCCGTACTACTCCTTGTCCAATTGTCTTTGGGCATAGTAGCATATCCATAGCCATAGGTGTACAAACACAATATTAAAGCATTGTCTAACCTGCTCCTATCTCTATGTTGCTTAGTTACAAAAGAACAAACTAATAATTTTGGTTACATCTGGTTACAGGAGTCTGGAGTGAAGGAATAAAGTTGATCCTGGGAAAGGGGGAAGTAAAGGTGGTTTTTTTAATATTTTTCTTTTTTTTTTTTCCACTACCTGAATCTATTTTAAATGGCAATAAATTAAGTTAATTTTCCCCAAGTTGAGTCTGTTTTGCTCTTGAAGGTAATTGGTAAGCAATCTCCCTGTCTCTATCTCAACCCATAAACTCAACAGACTCAACTTGGGGAAAATAATTTAATTTATTACCATGTAAAATAGATTTGGATAGTGAGAAACAAAGACAAATCCCCTCCCAAGTGGCTCAGTGGGGATGGAGAATGGGGGGGCGGTTGCAATCAGTACATAACACTTCCTCTGCCACTCCTTCCTCCTCACACTTTTCCCCTGCTCCTGCGTGGGTCCTATCCACAAGCTGCAGTCCTTTAGGAAAAAGATCTGCTCCAGTGTGGGTCTTCCACAGGCCGCAGTTCCTGTCAGGAGAATGTGCTCTTGCATGGACTCCTCCATGGGCTGCAGTGTAGATATCTGCTCTGCCATGGTCCTCTCCATGGGCTGCAGGGAAATACCCACTCCACCATGGTCTCTTCCACAGACTGCAGAGGAATCTCTGCTCTGGCACCTGGAGCACCTCTTCCCCCTCTTTCTTCTCTGACCTTGGTGTTTGTAGGATTGTTTCTCACACTTATTTTTCCTCATTCCTCACACTGCTGTGCAATTTTCACAGAGGTGCAACCACCTTGGCCACCCTGGCTACCACAGAGGCCACCCTGTAGCCCCCCCTGCTACCAAATCCTTGCCAAGTGCACTCAGTACAGTTCTCCATGGGCTACAGTTCCTGTCAGGAAAACCTGCTCTGGTATGGCTCCTCCATGGGCTGTAGGGAATATGATCTGCCATGGAGCACCTTCTCAGCCTCTTTCTCTGACCTTGGTGTTCCCTCTGCTGTTTCTCACTCTTTTTTTTCCTCCTTCTTCTCTGCCTGTGTGGCGTTTTACGCCTTTTCTTAAATATGTTTTCACAGAGGCACCACCGCCTTTGCTGATTGGCTCAGCTTTGGCCTGTAGTGGGTCCATTGCTGAGCTAGTTGGACCTGGCTGTGTTGGGCACAGGGCAGCCCTTACCTCTTCCCACAGAGGCCGCTCTTGCATCACTCCCAGCTACCAAAATCATGCCACATTGTGGTGGGTTGACCTTGGCTGGCTGCCAGGTGCCCACCAAGCTGCTCTATCACTCCCCCTCCTCAGCAGGACAGGGGGAGAAAAATATGACAAAAGGCTCGTGGGTCGAGATAAGGACAGGGAGATCACTCAGCAATTACTGTAATGGGCAAACCAGACTCGACTCGGGGAAATTAATTTCATTTATTGCCAATTAACAGCGGAGTAGGATAATGAGAAATAAGAACAAATCTAAAAACACCTTTCCCCCACTCCTCCTTTCTTCCCAGGCTCAACTTCACTCCCGATTTTCTCTACTTCCTCACATGCCACCAATGGATATAACCAATCTTTTTTTTCTTTACCACTGCCCTTATTTCTGCAGTATGTGCATGTATCTTTTGATACAAAGCTAGCTGCCAGGTGCTGTGGGAAGGACCCACAGGCTGCAGTTCTTCAGGAACTGAAGGGGTGATAGAGCAGCTTGGTGGGCACCTGGTCAACCCACCACACATACATAAAAGGTAAAAGAACTGCAGCCCATGGGAAGGACCCACGTTGGAGAAGTTCGTGAAGGACTGTCTCCTGTGGGAGGGACCCCACGCTGGAGCAGGGGAAGAGCGTGAGGAGGAAGGAGCAGCAGAGACAAAGCATTATGAACTGACCTCAACCCCCTTTCCCTGATCCCCCAGAGGTGCTGGGGGGGGCGGGGGAGGTAGAGAAGCTGTGAAGGTAATTGCTGAGTGATCTCCCTGCCCTTATCTCAACCCACAAGCTTTTCTTCGTATTTTCTCCCCCATCCTCTTGAGGAAGGGGCTTGGTGAGAAGTTGAGAATAAATCTGCTCTTTTTGCTTTGCTTCCACATGCAGCCTTTGCTTTTCTCATTAAACTGCCTTTATCTGAACTGATGAGCTTGTCCATCTTCTTTTCCTGAGGAAGGGGAGTGAGCGACTTGGGGGCGGGGGGGGGGGGTCTGGCAGCTAGCCAAGGTCAACCCACCACAACAATAAAATTTTCTGCCATATCCACAAAACAAGACCTTTTTTTTCTTTCACACTTCAGATGGTCTTATAAGACAAAAAAAAAAAGGTCTTTTTATGGATGAAAATGATGCTTTCAGCTTTATGTAATAAGAGTTTGGCTTCTTTGTGTTTCTGGTTGCCAGTCCCTCCCTGTTGTTGATCTTATAAAGTCCTCACTGGCAGTATACTAATATAATTGTCTCACAGGAGGCTTTATTTAGGACACCGAGCTCCTCGGTGTCCTTTTTGTGCTTTAGCAAACCTTTTATTCTCTGGGAGCTGCCTGGCTGGTATGAACTTGGCATTTTCTTGTTTGCACATAGTATAGCCAGCACTAATAAAATAAAACAAGCAATGGCTTCTTAATCCAATCATCAGTTCTATTTTTTTCTCTATTAAAGTGATGAAATTTCCTAGATGCCACTATGCTTTCATTTCAATATTACCTGTGTTTACTCCTCCAGTGAATATCCATGCTCCAGTTGCCATAGCAGCCTTAATGACACCTTTTCCAAAGACTTGCTTGAGTTTTGGCTGAAGTTCAAAATTCTGAAGACACCCATGCACAGAGATGAGAATTTTAGGGAGCTCAAACTGCCACTCTTTGGTCATGAGGTGCAAAAGAAGGTCAGGCTTTGTGTCAAAAGATACATGCGCATACTGCAGAAATAAGGGCAGCGGTAAAGAAAAAAAGATTAGTTATATCCATTGGTGGCATATGATCTGTGCTCAATAGATCATTGGAAAAAAAGGCAACCTGCATGACAAAAGCACTAATTAATTGCTAACTTGATGATTTTAAAAAGGCTATTTGTGGAACTAGGAAACATGGAACACTTGCAATTCATAGGCTGGACAATTTTCCTTTGTTAAGGAAATTAATTCATTAATTTTTTCAACACGCTTATCAGTGTTAAAAAGGTAAATGTATTTAATTTATGGATGTAAAAAACTGAAGCAAAAATTTAAGTGATCTGCCAAAGACCACCTGGGTAGTGAGAGTCACAACTGTACTTAAACTTCATCTTATTCCAGACACTGAAGAAAATCCACAATATTGCAATAATGAACATTCATTTATATCTTATTTTTAAATTAACAAAATCAAACACTCAAAAGGTAAGAAATAACAGAAACAAACTTGACTTTTCAGGCACACATAAATTTAAACCAAGCAAAACTACAAAACATACTTTTCAGATGAACAAATGCTAACTTCTGATTTACAGTCTAATTTGTACAGATTCATGAATTTGCATAACAAGGGACAGGAACCTAAAAGTGCTTTGAAACACATTTACACATTTCCAGATCTTGGCTCTTCTGTGCTACATCTGCAGTGTTCTGTCCCAAGGGAGATCATGCCCATCTTTGAGTGCTCAAAGATAACAACTGTGTTCAAAATATATATATGATATAGCACACATACCTTTCTTCCTGACAAGCCCTTCTCTCTAGGGTTCTTCCCCCTGCTCTTTCTATTGCTGATGCACGAGGAGTTTCACAAAACCTGTGCCAGGGCTGATACTTTTTTGAATTCCATTTGCAGAGCAGAAAAGTATCGTGAGAGGATGAGGTCCTTCCTATAGCTTCTAAGATCAGGAAGGACCCCCTTAATCAGATAAAATAGGCTATAGAAAGCTACTCATCTATCAAACTTCTGATTGAACTAGTGCATATAGAGTTATTTCAGGGGTCTTTCCCCTGATGGGTTATCAACACAACTGTTAGTGGAAAATATCATGCCGGATCTGACAGCCCAAGAGAGGCAAGGCTGCCACAGCTCTGTGCCCCCAGGTCCAACCAGTGGCGATGCTGAAGATGTATTCCCAGTAGGCGCACACACACACAGAGCACACATATACACCACATATATACATATATACATGACCAGCCACACAGATAACACAGACACACAGAGTACTCATACAAACACGGACAGCACCAACAGCCTCATCCTTCTCCCCTCTCCGGCTGAGCAGAGTGGAGGTCTGCTAGTGAGAACATATATATACATATGTACAATGTGGATCCTCCAGCAGCTGGGCTCAGACACTCAGTCTGCCCAGTAGCTGGCCCCTGGATCCCAGTTTCATCAGTTGCTGGTACCTGGACATAAGGTACCTGACCCAAGGCCACATCCTCACTCTAGTTGCTGGTACAGACCGTCATACTCACACACTCACACACACACAGAGCTAGCCGGGACACCCCTGGTCCCCAATAGCCAACTCTTCCATGGTCTCACCCTTAGAGACACACATACACATGGGTTTCACCCTTAGAGGCCCCCAGACCCTATGGTCTCTCTGGCATCTGGCCAGGACTCTCCTGGTCCCTCTGATAGTCAGCTCCTCCCCTGATCTCACTCTTAGAGATACACACACGCTCTTGGCTCCCAGGACACTTCACCTACTCACCAACTAGTCCATCTTGATCTTCGCTAGTGCTCGCACACTCACTTGCACACCCACACTCACTGCAGTTGATGGCACCATAGACGTACAGGCCCTCTGACTTGTGTTCTGACTCCAGTTGCTGGCACTCAGCTTCCTATACACACACATGCACATAGAATAGAGAGTCCTTCACCCAGGAAAAGAGTTAGAAAGGAGTTTAATAAGAAGATAGGATAGACTGTGTTGATCAGGTGCAGGGACAAATGCACCTGTGCCAGACAAACATACCAACCAGCAGACTGTTTACATGTGATCGGCCCTTTTTATGCCCTTACCCCTCTATTTTCCCACATGTTCACTTTCCCACACTTGCTACACTTGGCAAGAGGGTAATGTACCCTTGAACTTCTATACATGTACTATATCCTTAGTAGCTACCCATCCAATTACCTGCATGGGAGTTAAGAAAACCCTGCGTGGTACCTGATCCCACTGACCAAATAGTGAAGTTAATAATTTTGATTAGGAATCAAGGGCTGTCAAAGTTAACATACAGGAAAGCTGCTAGGAGGCTAATCTTAAGTCCCTTGGCTCTGCCCTTAAGGAGAACTGAGGCTGCAAAAGGCAAGTCCTCATTCCACTGCAGGAATCGATAGATAGACATGGTCCTTCAGGGGGGCTACATGAATCCTCTGCCTGTGAAAGTATGGAGATTCTGTTTTGGGATCACTGGCACCTTACTGTGCTTTTGATGAAGACAGACTGGGAGTTTAAAGCAAAGAAGATAATTAGAGAAAATTAAATTATATTAGTAACGGTCATACAAAGTTGTTGAAAGCAGAGGTCACTGTACCATCCAAACAACTGTTCTGACTCGGATCATACTTATATCCATCCTGTCCCAGGCTGATACTAAAATGAAGGCATGAATGACATCAGATATATATTACCTAATCCATCTAGTGACTGTGGTTTTGATCATTTAGTATTGGTTTATACCCCAGAAAGTGTGATTTCACTGTCCCTAACTTCTTAAGCCTATGTATTACTGGCAAAAATCTCTTTTGGTTCCTTATCCATCAAGACCCCTGAGTTTCAATAAAGATAAACCTATATGCTGAATCACAGTTAGAAGAAAAATATTTTCTTACATTTATTTGAAATGTAGACATCTTTTATCACAAATGACTGCTTGTTCTTTATACTGTAGGACAAAAACTCTATACTTATGATAAAAATTCATTTTACTTTATAAGGAGGAAATTTAAGTAAAAATAAATCTGAAAGTTTTTAAATGTAAATTTAAATTTTCATAGATGAGCTTTAGTGTTTAGAAACTTTTTTTGAGAAGGGCAATGGCACCTAAAAATGATGATTTTTCTTCTTTACAAATGTCACGACCTAAAGATGACACATGCTCACATCAACAGAGAAAATGCATAGACTGCAATTTTTTGTGACTGTCTGCTTCATTTTAGCTCTTACAGAGAACATTTTCAGTTTGGTATGCCTGGGATAATTCTTTTGCCATTACTTCATGTTACTTAGTAAGTACAAGAAAACACTTTTGTCATCATTTCCAAAGCATTCATTAAATTATGAATAAACACTTTTTAAGGACATTTTGGTCCTTAAATATATTGTAGCAATATTCTAGCAGAATATTTGGCCTTTTTAGTTTCTGTTCAGACTCTTAAAGAGTATGTATGTCTGCCATTCCTGATTTGTCTTGCTATAGCCTCCTGAGGCAGATTTAAAATCTAAATATGAACCTAAGCTAAACCACTGCTCTGTTCCCCTGAACTTCAGTGTCTGGTGTATCTCTCTGTCAACTCTAGAAATGATAATTTCTAATGGCAAATAATTTAATTCCTCCTTTATGGGAGTGGCATAGGATGTATAAGATGCAAGACTTCAGTTGTTATGTGTCAGCAAAGCAGGTGCAAGATAGGAAGCAAAAGTACAGTTTTTAACCACAAAACCTACTGAGCAACCTGACTGACTTCAGCATAACACCATACGATGACAGATGATTTCAAGTTGTCATACCCATTTGATCCCTAACCTGGCACAGAGGTTGTCAACAAGGGTGCCATTTGATAAAAATATTTGTTTCAATTTGTAATCAAGCAATTACATAAGTGTATTTGGTTTACATGGCAAGGTGGTGGTGGGGGGGGTGCTGCAGAGGTGACCTCTGTGGGAAGAGACCAGGGGCTGCCCCTGTGCCGGACAGAGCCAGTTCTAGTCAGCTCCAAATCAGACCCGCCACTGGCCAAAGCCGAGCCAATCAGTGAATTGGTGGCACCTCTGTGATAATATATTTAAGAAAGGGTAAAAAAACCTGCACAGCAGTTGTGAGAGAGAGGAGTGAGAAAAAATGTGAGAGAGACAATCCTGCAGACACCAAGGTGAATGAAGAAGGAGGGGGAGGAGGTGCTCCAGGCAATAATATTTGGAATATTTTGAAGGATATTTAGAAATCAGCCAAATAAAAGGGTATATTGTTGCTTTTAAAATATATTGAGTTTTGTCGAAAATGTGCAAAAAAGCCATCAATGCTTTTGAGAGAGAAAAAGGAGAGAAAATCCTTTAATTGATGTAAACCATGAAAAAGGCAACAGGTTTTATTTTTGTTATAGTAGATTAATATTCAAAGAACATTTACAGAATTTAAAAGATGATGTGCTTGTCGTGGTTTGCTTCGAGGTGCACCTTATCCAGCGTGGACTTATCCTTGGGCCACAATCCCTTCAGAGGTATACCTGCTGTAGCACAGACATAACCATGGCCACAGACGTTTCAAGATATACCTGCTCTGGCATGGGCTTATCCACAGGCACAGACGCTTCGGGGTGTCCTGCTCCCACATGGATTCATCCACAGGTCACAGTCCCTTCGACTCGAGTTCACACTGGAGTTCCAGCCTGTCCAGTACAGCAGCACAGAAACAACAGCGATGCCCTGGCCATCTGCCAGCCCAGACACATCGCCATTGCTGTTATCAAAATGTTCCCAGGCACAGCAGAGTAAGATGATCAGCAGTACAGCAGCACGGCAAGCAGCAAAAGCAAAAAAGCAGCCACTAACGAGCCCTAGACTCTAACATACAGTAAGGCAAGCAAGCCCTATGGCAAGCACAGAAGCCTGCTGATTAATAGCTTAACAGCAATAATAGCTATAAATTCTATCATCTAGCACATTCCAATCAAATCTGTCGTTATCTCAAACCCTTCAAGCCCCACGTTGGGCGCCAAAAAGGACTGTCATGGTTTAACCCCAGCCAGCAACTGAGCACCACACAGCCACTTGCTCACTCCCCCCGCAGTGGGATGGGGGAGAGAATCAGAAGAGTAAAAGTGAGAAAACTCGAGGGTTGAGATAAAGACAGTTTAATAGGTAAAGCAAAAGCCACACACGCAAGCAAAGCAAAGTAAGGAATTCATTCACTACTTCCCATGGGCAGGCAGGTGTTCAGCCATCTCCAGGAAAGCAGGGCTCCATCACGCGTAACGGTTACTTGGGAAGACAAACGCCATCACTCCTAATGTCCCCCCCTTCCTTCTTCTTCCCCAGCTTTATATACTGAGCATGACGTCATGTGGTATGGAATAGCCCTTTGGCCAGTTTGGATCAACTATCCTGGCTGTGTCCCCTCCCAGCTTCTTGTGCACCTGGCAGAGCATGGGAAGCTGAAAAGTCCTTGACTAGTGCAGCAACAACTAAAACATCTCTGTATTATCAACACTGTTTTCAGCACAAATCCAAAACATAGCCCCATACCAGCCACTATAAAGAAAATTAACTCTATCTCAGCTGAAAGCAGGACAGTGCTACATGGAGAAAAAGGGAAAATATCACACAAACTCATCTATCCGAAGCCAATTGAAATCAATGAGGGTCCCTCCACTGACTATTTAGCGGAATTCAGATGAAGCCTTAAGATGTTAAGGAGAATATTAACTAATAAGGAACCCATCTGGTTTCAGTTTAAGTTATAGTTTTGCTCTCAAATTTAGTGAGAATTAATCAGGCCTATTTTCTGTGAGGATCACACTTCAAGGGATCAATCTTTAGCTTGAAGAACTGTCTGCAATACTGGAATCTTATTCAAGGTAGGTGCAGTGCTCACACCAGTATTTGCCTGCCACCAAAGAGAAAACAAAAGAACAATGTTAGACTGCCTTCCAGATCACAAAATGTTATCTTAAGAGATTTTCATTGAAGAAGTACAACAAAATAGATCTTTATTTTGAATCTTTCCATTTTATTCACTGAGACGCTCATCTGCAGTCATGCATGATGTGCTTCAATAGGACAGCTGTGCTTGAGTAACAGAGTAGTATTTCTACCACTCAGAAACTTCAATTTTTCCCTTACAGCATACAAGGAGAGGGTCCATCTCGCAAACATCTGGCTGTTTGACTGGTGAGGGTTCAATTGTTTCTCACAGTGGTGGGTTTACCTTGGCTGGCTGCCAGGTGTCCACCATGCTGTTCTCTTACTCCCCTTCCTCAACAAGAAAGGGGGAGAAAATAAGGTGGAAAAGCTCATGGGTCAAGATAAAGACAGGGAGATCATTTACCAATTACCATCATGGGCAAAACAGACTCGACTCGGGGAAGATCAATTTAATTTATTGCCAATTAAAAATAGAGTAGGATGGTAAGAAACAAAGACAAAACTAAAAACATCTTCCCCCCACCCCACCATTCTTCCCAGGCTCAACTTCACTCCTTCACTCCTGACTTTTCTGCCTCCGTCCCTCCCTCCCTCCCTCCATGAGTGGTGCTGGGGAAATGGGGAATGGGGGTTGTAGTCAGTTCATAACACTTTGCCTCTGACACTCCTTCCTCCTCACACTCTTCCCCTGCTCCAATGCGGGCTCTTCCCACGGGACACAGTTCTTCAAGAACTACTCCAGCATGGGCCCTTCCCATGGGGTACAGTCCATCAGGAACAGACTGCTCCAGTGTGGGTCCCCCACAGGGTCACAGGTCCTGCCAGAAGACCTGCTCCTGCATGGGCTCCTCTCCACAGGGCTGCAGTTCTTGCCAGGAACTTGCTCCAGCGCGGGGTCACAGCTTCCTTCAGGGCATATCCACCTGCTCCGGCATGGGGTCCTTCATGGGCTGCAGGGGAATCTCTGCTCCACTGTGGACCTCCATGGGCTGCAGGGGGACAACCTGCCTCACCATGATCTTCACCATGGGCTGCAGGGGAATCTCTGCTCTGGTGCCTAGAGCACCTCCTCCCCCTCCTTCTTCACTGACCTTGGTGTCTGCAGAGTTGTTTCTCTCACATTTTTCTCACTGCTCTCTCTCACAGCTGCTGCGCAGTGTTTTTTTTACCCTTTCTTATCACAGAGGCACCACCAATTTGCTGATATAAACTTGACAGGGGAACAAGCTATATTAAACACTACAAATCTTCATGAAAAAAAAATTTCAACTCTGATGATAACTACTTTTCTACTATCTGAAGCCTGTATTTGTGGAAGTAAAATAATATAGATACTACCTTTTCTTTCTGTGACCCTGTTTTCTCGAGACTCATATTTTTCAGTAAAATCATGCTTTGTTCTAAATATATACAAAATGAAGGTAACAAACATTTTCTAATGTCCTCAGATGGCATTAGGCAAAATAATCAGCTTTTGCATGAACTAGCACATATTTTAAATTGATATTGTACTGCAATTATTTGCTTTTGACAATATCATAATGTCATGCATCCAATTTAAATAAATATTCAAGGAATAAAATGTTTCACTATGAAAATGAGGAAATTAAACATAGACACTGAACCATCTTTGATTTTTTTTTTTTTTTTATGAAATACATTTTGGAATGTAAAGAAATAGTGCTTTGGCTCATAGGAATGCATCTCACCAGATATAATTAAACCAAATTTCTGATTAAATAAGGCTTTACAAACTATTTATATCTATATATAGGCATATAAACATGCAAACACATGCATACATATAGAGACATTTTCTTGTAATTGGCTTTCATTTTTCATATAAGTAGCATGCAGGGGGGACCTAGGGGGATCCTGGGTATGATATGAACACATTCTCTCTTGTTAAATGCTCTTTCTGTCCATGAAATCTGTGCCTAAAAGGAGGGAGGAAATGCTTTAAGCTGTGTTAAACACAACTTATAGTGCATGTGAAGAGAAACTTCAAACAAAAGAAAACTTCATTGACTTTGCAGATACACAGTGAATATGCTGCACTGAGTAAACATTTTGGTTCCCTTCTAGATCTATCCACCCAACACAAACTCTTAAAATTGTTTTCATATTCACTAGCCAGATGACTTCGATGCTGTTGTCTACATTCTCATAACAGGAATCACTGAAGAATAAATAATTCTAACAGTAAATTATCAAAGCTTTCTGCATGGTAGAGAAAAACACAACTTTTTATAAAAAATACTTTAAAAACCCTGTTTCCATTTTAGTGATACAACTAAGTCAGCTCTAATAAAAAAAAAATAAATCTCAGAAACGAGAAAAAAAATGCCAAAATAAAATTGATAGCACCATGATTCCACTGTAAGTTTTTTGCACAGGCACTGAGAGTGCTGTTTATCTTGCAGCCTGAAAATACAGTTCCATATGTGGGCATCTTAATGAAACAAGACACAAAAAGTTTTGATACATTAAGAGTCAGATGACCAGCTGGTGTAAACTGTAAAACTGACCATGTTCAATGAAGCTATGCCAGTTTATACCAGTCAAGATCTAGCCTCAGATATTCTCAGGAAATCAAGTAATTTCCTTCAGTATACTTTTAATTTCCAGATACAAAAGAGACCATCTTTAAAAGAAAGACAGATGGGTAGGGAAAAAAAACAAACCAAAAACCAAGAGAAAACTTTAGAGCTCTGAAATGTTTTTAATTATCTAGACAGTCCTTACTCAATGCAATATGAATTCTTGTAAATTACCTAAAAGATTTCTCTAGCTAGAACTCAGTTATTTCCTTTAGTAAGGAGCCGAGTTGAAATTTTCCTTTAAAAAGTCATTACAAACGGATAAATTTTATAAAATATATGTAAAGAATAAAATAATCTATTTAGTTGCACACCATAAACAGAACTGTAAACTATGAAAAAGTTATCTCAGTTAAGTAATGTGAAATGGGCTTAATAGAATTTCAGTGACATTTGATCATCTTGAATGTATAAAAAGAGAAAATATAAAATTGCCTCTATAAAATTACCTAAATAACTTTTATCTAACATTATATTTCTGTCAAGTAAATCGGCATCCTATTTTAATGTTTAAGACCTGTGTTTCTGGGAGTTCTGGAAATCATTGTGAACTGGGAAAATTTCTTGGAGTCAATGAATGTCACAAGTATAAACTATAAAGTACCATAATAAGAATTTCTTACTACATTCATTACTTATCACTAACCATACATAAAAATTTGTTCTTTTGCCTTTTTCAGAGAATATAGTTCCTTCTTGGAACTAGTAGTCACTCATGTTACATAACAATATTTTATCTTTGCTCTACTTGCATTTTTATTTGAAAAATCTGCTAGATTTCACATTTTGTATGAATGGCAGACACCCTAACACAACTGTCTGTCAGGAATAAAAAACAAAATCTTTAGAAAAACATTAAACAGAACCATATTTGATTTTTTTCCTTACTGTAACAAACAGAAAATTAATATATTACAGAATGTGGGATAAGGTTTGTTTCATGTTTAAGCAAAGGAAAGTTAAATAGAAATTCTGAAAGTCTAAAATAGTTGTAGTTTTCATAGGAGAGATTTCCTTGAAATTCTGTTATTATAACTTCTAAATAGTTACAAGGCTATGATACAGGCAATAACCATAATAATAAAATTGTAAAATATACAACCAAATCAACCTGGAAGTCTAATGCATGACTGAGTAATTTATCAATTTAGTAGCCTTTTCAAGCAAAGAAAGGATTTTTAAAAATTAACTTTCTAGACTTTTCAAGGCATTCAGGGTGAACTTTATGAACTTCATTTGACCTTCTTACTGCAGAAATCTTGAAGCTAAACTATGTGGGAAAATTATATTATTTTTTTGTTTGTTTTTTTGCAGAGTGCTGTAGAGAAAGAAAGGAAGTTACGATTATTATTCAGGTACTGCAATACTAAAATTTGAAATTACATACTTTATTGTATGGACCGTACATTCTTGAAATTTCCCCCCTACTTCAAGCTCTAAAAGCACACATGCTTTCTATATTACCTTAAGAGGCACACTGATAAGAAGCTGCAGATGTATGAATCACCTTTGTTGCACATATACATTAACTTTTTGCCAAGTAAGGAATACTATCAGTGTAGTGCCAGTTTTATTTTCTTGCTTGTTTTTTTTTAACACTGACTAGGTGCCTGCAATATCCTTTATCTTCTCTAGAAAGAATGAAAAGCTTTTACATATCACATTTCTACCTGGTATCCAAAATCATCTCTTAATACAGAACTTCCATAGCATATGATTTCATTCACGTGGCTGAGACTCATTAAAAATATTGTTTATTACATTTCATTAATTTTGTTTAAATTGCTGCAAACAATTTACCTTGGTGAATTTACTTACTACATAGGCCTAATGTGTCTTTTCTAAAGATGGCCACTAATTCAATTTCTCTAAGCATCAAAATCCAATACAAAAGGTGCAATAACAGGTACTTCACTGGAGACTTTTCTTTGGGTACACAAGCAAGATACAGAAAAAATAGGGAAAAGAAACTTGCATTTAAAATTTATTTTCCTACTCTTTTTCTTACTAACTCCTATTCAGACACTGAATATAGAATAAAAATGCAGCTATGCTATATACAATAATAATTTGCATTTGAGTTTTCATCATACTTCATCAAATGTAAAATTGCAAAAATAATACCCTGATTTAAAAAGTCCTTTATTCACATCAGGGAAAAAAAAGACTTTCTAAGTTTTAGATCTCAAGCAATGTACTGTCCTACCTGACACAGTCATAATGCCAAAATACATGATTTCTTCATTTCATAATTCTTTGTCCTTCCAAACTAAAAAGAAAGCATCCAGTTATACTGCCCTATGCCAGGATCTTTCTGTGACAGAGATAATCTGCAATGAAATGCAAGGTTGAGAGGTATAATAAAATATGTTACTTGCAGTACAGTCTTCATAGTAGAATCAGAATAACCTGAGGAAATTAACACATCAATAACAAAATTGTTAGACAGGAACAGTCTGCATTGAACTCTTGTTTATTATGTGAATTAATAAAGCGGTAAAGCTTATAGTATATTCAAGAATAGTAAAGCAAAAAGCTTATCTTCATTTTTTGTTTTTTCACAAACTCTGCTTTAGCGTTAATTCCTAAACCAACTAAAAATCCATAGTGACTTCATAAAGTACATGCCATATTTATACTTGGATTTAGCTTACCCTTAGTTTAGTTCCCTAGATTAAGTATCACTTCTCATTAGTTATTTGTAAAATCCCACCAAGACTCTCTTTTCCCCCTTTTTTACCTGAGCATCAAACTTGGCATTTAATACTGTCCCAGAGCAAACTGTGCTGATGACATTTTGCCGCTGCCCCAGTCATTACTGATAACACATTTGTGACTGCCCCCTAAACAAGCTGTTCAGCCCTTCCATAGTACAAAGATGTGAGAGTGAGCAATTAACTCGTGCCCATTAGCTACTTGGAATGTTCTGCTGCGGGATTAGCCTCATTAAGGGTACAAGAGACATTCACCAGCAGCCCAAAAACACCACTTGATTTGAACATCTCATCTGAGCCAAAAAACAAATCCCACGAGAGCTTGGATTTAACTGGAACAAGCCCTGACAGGCTTTTTCTCCCCCCCAGCCCACGCAAAGCAAGCTTGTGAAAGTGTGATAAGGTGATCCAAGTTCAAATCAGGAAAACAAATCCTTCAAAAGAAACTGTATTAAGCTGGAAAGAACTTGAACACACAAGAGATATTGTTCATCTCCAAAGACTGAAAACAGTGTGTTCACTGGGCAACTCCAAGGAATGTATACACAGTTAAAATATATTACGGTTAGTCAACAGTGGCATGTATCCAAAGAAGCTGGGGTTTGTCACTGTTTCTTACCACAGTTGCTATAGTGAATGTATCTTTTCAGAATATTATAAACTTAAACCATTCTCTTTCAGGGACAAGGAACTGCATTTTTTTCAGCTTAATTAAAAGCTAGTAACTTAAAATTGAATTTGCATGTTCACAAATTTGAGGATTAATTTGGAGTAAAATTCCAAACCTAACTTTTAAGTGAAACTTAAGTAATTGGACTTCACAAGATCCTGGAGCTCCTTCAGGAATTCAGGTTTTTAGCTTGCAAAGTAATTTGGGGCCGTGTATTTGGTTTACATGGCAAGGCTTTGGAGGGCAAGAAGGCCCAACTGCAGAAGGGGTTAAATTGTCTGGAAGCAGGAATGCCAGAGACAGAAGGATTCCCCATAAAGGGAGTGAAGTTTCCCTTGGTGATGAGATAAGAAACAGCTGCAGCACTGCTCTTGTAGCAAGGAGTGTCTCAGGGGCCACCTTTCCGCAGCAGAACTGGCGCTGGGGGATGAAACCAACTCAGGATTAAGGTGCCCCATGCCGAAAGCTCACAGGATTGGTGCTGGTGCAAGGGTATATAAAGAATCAGCTAGCGATGCATCACAGAATCACCGAATCGTATAGGTTGGAAAAAACCTTTAAGATCATCGAGTCCAACCGTAAACCTAACACTACCAAGACCACCACTAATCCATGTCCCTAAGCACCTCATCCAAACATCTTTTAAATACCTCCAGGGATGGCAACTCAACCACTTCCCTGGCCAGCCTGTTCCAATGCTTGATAACCCTTTCAGTGAAGTAAAATTTCCTAATATCCAGTCTAAACCTCCCCTGGCACAACTTGAGGCCATTTCCTCTCGTCCTATCACTTGTTACCTGGGAGAAGAGACCGACCCCCACCTCGCTACAACCTCCTTTCAGGTAGTTATAGAGAGCAATAAGGTCTCCCCTCAGCCTCCTTTTCTCCAGGCTAAACAACCCCAGTTCCCTCAGCCGCTCCTCATAAGACTTCTGCTCTAGACCCTTCACCAGCTTCGTTGCCCTTCTCTGGACACGCTCCAACACCTCAATGTCTCTCTTGTAGTGAGGGGCCCAAAACGGAACACAGTATTCGAGGTGCGGCCTCACCAGGGCCGAGTACAGGGGCACAATCACTTCCCTACTCCTGCTGGCCACGCTGTTTTTGATACAAGCCAGGATGCCATTGGCTTTCTTGGCCACCTGGGCACACTGCTGGCTCATATTCAGCCAGCCGTCAACCAACACGCCCAGGTCCTTTTCTGCCTGGCAGCTTTCCAGCCACTCTTCCCCAAGCCTGTAGCGTTGCATGGGGTTGCTGTGGCCCAAGCGCAGGACCTGGCACTTTGCCTTGTTGAACCTCATACAATTCACCTCGGCCCGTTGATCCAGCCTGTCCAGGTCCCTCTGTACAGCCTTCCTACCCTCAAGCAGATCAACACTCCTGCCCAACTTGGTGTCATCTGCAAACTTACTAAGGGTGCACTTGATCCCTTCATCCAGATCATTGATAAAGATATTAAACAGGAGTGGCCCCAGCACAGAGCCCTGGGGAACACCACTTGTGACCGGCCGCCAACTGGAGTAAACTCCATTCACCACCTCTCTTTGGGCCCGGCCATCCAGCCAGTTCTTTACCCAGCGAAGAGTACACCCGTCCAAGCCATGAGCATCCAGTTTCCCCAGGAGAATGCTGTGGGAAACGGTGTCAAAGGCTTTACTGAAGTCTAGGTAGACAACATCCACAGCCTTTCCATCATCCACTAGGCGGGTCACCTTGTCATAGAAGGAGATCAGGTTGGTCAAGCAGGACCTGCCTTTCCTGAACCCATGCTGGCTGGGCTTGATCCCTTGGTTATCCTCTACATGCTGTGTGATAGCACTCAGGATGATGTGCTCCATAACCTTCCTGGTACCGAGTTCAGGCTGACAGGCCTGTAGTTCCCCGGGTCCTCCTTCTGGCCCTTCTTGAAGATGGGCGTCACATTTGCTAATCTCCAGTCAACTGGGACCTCCCCAGTTAGCCAGGACTGCTGGTAAATGATGGAAAGGGGCTTGGTGAGCACCTCTGCCAGTTCCTTCAGTACTCTCGGGTGGATCTCATCAGGCCCCATAGACTTGTGAATGTCTAAGTGGTGTAGCAGGTCACTGACCATTTCCCCCTGGATTATGGAGGCTCCATTCTGGTCCCTGTCCCTATCTTCCAACTCAGGGGCTGGGTACCCAGAGAACAATTGGCCCTGCTATTAAAGACTGAGGCAAAGAAGGCATTAAGTACCTCAGCCTTTTCCTCATCCTTGGTCACTGTGTTCCCTCCCATGTCTACTAGGGGCTGGAGATTCTCCTTAGCTCTCCTTTTGCTGCTAATGTATTTGAAGAAGTATTTTCTGTTGTCTTTTACAGCAGCAGCCAGATTGAGCTCTAGCTCAGCTTTGGCCCTTCTAATTTTCTCCCTGCCCAGCCTTGCTACACCTTTGTAGTCCTCCTGAGTTGCCTGCCCCTTCTTCCAGAGGTCATAGACTCTCCTCTTTTTCCTGAGTTCGAGGCAGAGCTCTCTATTCAGCCAGGCTGGTCTTCTTCCCCGCCGGCTCGTCTTTCGGCACCTGGGGACAGCCTGCTCTTGTGCCTTTAGGACTTCCTCCTTAAAGAATGTCCAGCCTTCCTGGACTCCTTTGCCCTTTAGGGCTGCCTCCCAGGGGACTCTGTCGACCAGTCTCCTAAACAGGCCAAAGTCTGCCCTCCGGAAGTCTAAGGTGGCAGTTCTGCTGACCCCCCCTCGCTGCTTCTCCAAGTATCAAAATCTATCATTTCATGATCACTCTGACCAAGACGGCCTCCAACCATCACATGGCTCACAAGTCCTTCTCTGTTCATGAACAAGAGGTCCAGCGGGGCACCTTCCCTAGTTGGCTCACTCACCAGCTGTGTCAGGAAGTCATCTGCCACACACTCCAGGAACCTCCTAGACTGTTTCTCCTCTGCTGTGTTGTATTTCCAGCAGACATCCAGTAGGTTGAAGTCCCCCACAAGAACAAGGGCTAGCGATCGTGAGGCTTCTCCCAGCTGCTTATAGAATAGTTCGTCAGCCTCCTCATCCTGGTTGGGTGGTCTGTAACAGACTCCCACCACAATATCTGCCTTGTTGGCCTTCCCCCTGATTCTTACCCATAGACACTCCACCCTATCATCACCATCATCAAGCTCTAAACTATCCAGACACTCCCTAACATACAGGGCTACCCCACCACCTCTCCTGCCTCGCCTATCCCTCCTGAAGAGTATATAGCCATCCACCGCCGCACTCCAGTTGCGCGAGTCATCCCACCATGTTTCTGTGATGGCAACCATATCATAGTTTTCCTGATGTACAATGGCTTCCAACTCCTCCTGCTTGTTGCCCATGCTGCGTGCATTGGTGTAGAGGCACTTCAGCTGGGCTGTCGTCCGTGTTTCCTTCATAGAAGAACACCCCTTGTGTGCTTTGAGGCATTTCACTGGCATTTCCCTCTTGGCTCCTATTGCCTCAGTATCCCCTAGCTCAACTCTGTTCGACTTCAGCTGTGCCCCAGCATACCCCGCACATCTCAGAGACACAGGCTGAGTGCCCTTGCTGGCACCCGCTCCCTCTAGCCGTGGCACGTCGTTCCTCAGCTTCTCTTGGGCAAGCCTGATATTATCCCCCTCCCCCTTCAAGTCTAGTTTAAAGCTCTGTCGATGAGCCCCGCAAGTTCCTGAGCAAAGATTCTCTTTCCCCTTTGAGAAAGATGAATTCCATCAGACGCCAGCAAACCTGGTGCTGTGTAGGCCATCCCGTTGTCAAAAAAACCAAATCCGTGGCAATGACACCAGCCACGGAGCCATGAGTTGATAGATTGGGTGCCTCTGCTCCTTCTAGTGTCACTGCCCACAACTGGAAGGAGAGAGGAGAAAATAACCTGTGCTCCGGAGTCCCTTACTAGCTGTCCCAAGGCCCTGAAGTCTCTTTTGATTGCCCTAGGACTTCATGTTGCAGCTTCATCACCCCCCCACATGGAAGAGCAGTAGAGGGTAATAGTCTGAGGGCCGTACCAGGCTAGGGAGTATCCTAGTGATATCCTTCACCCGGGCCCCAGGGAGGCAGCAGACTTCCCTAAGAGGAGGGTCCGTCCGGCATATCGGACCCTCGGTTCCCCTCAGAAGGGAGTCACCCACAACTATAACCCGTCTTCTCTTCCTTGTGGAGGTGGTGTTAATACGAGAGATACATTCTTCTGACCTGGGCGACACCTCTGGTGTAAATAGACTGTCATCCCCATCCTCCATTGACTGGCCTTCCACCTCCAGGGCCTCATACCTGTTGTACAGAGGCACCTGGGGAGGCGAGGTGGGCAGGGAGGGCCTTCGCCTGCCACCACGAGCGTGGACTTGCCTCCATTCACTCTTTTCCTTTGAGCTGCTGCCTTCAGCCTGGTGTGGGGGGGATACAGGATCCCCTTGATCGTGGGTTCTTACTGGTGGCTGCTGCTGCTCCTGTTCCTGTCTCAGGGGCGCAGAGCATGGCACCCCGAGTCTATCTCTTTCTCAGCCTCCCTGATGCTCCTTAACCTTTCTACCTCCTCCTGTAGCTCTGCCACCATGCAGAGCAAATCATCCACCTGGTCACACCTCACACAGCTGTCCACATGGCTGCCATGCGTGAACAGTGAGAGGCCCAGGCACTCCCTGCAGCCTGAGACCTGGGTGTCTGCATGTTTTTGTGGGAGCTCCGTCTGGGTAGCCACATCCACTCTGGCGAGCACAGGGGGCATTGCTTTCTGACGAGTGAAGACCATAGCTGAGTTTCTTCTGAAAGGATGGGGACTACCGAATGAACTCACTTTTCACAGTTCCTCTTGAGCTAGTAGGTGCCTTCGCCTTCCCTACACGCCCTGCCTGCGCAAACTGACGCGCCACGCCCTTTTTGCCCGTCCTGGTCGCTCGCGCTCCCTGGGGGCTGCTCTTGTACGGGAGGGGAATTGCCGCCGTCTCTCTTGTCCCCGCCCACGCTGAGTCAGAGCCGGGCCCTCGTCAGGAGCTCCCTCCTTCCTGCTCAGGGGCCGGGGCGTGGCTGCGGTAGCCCTCTCTCTCCATGCCCCTTTCTTTTTTTTTTTTTCTTTTCCTTTTTCCTCCCTTCCCTGCGCGGTTTTTCCGCGGTTTAGCCGATCCAGCAACGGTCCCCCGACGCGGTCCTCTGTCTCAGAGCTGCTCGCCTCGGAGGCTTCGCTGAAATGGCAGCGAAGCTGAAATCTTCTGCTGAAATCTTTGCAGATTCCTTGCAGAAATGCTTATGGCAGTAGGACTCTGTCCAATGCATTGTTCATTAAATTTTAAATTTTTTTATATTTAAGCACAAACGTGTGTTTCCTTTGCCTCAAGGGGTACCATAAAAATTCCCCAACTGTACCCCAGATGTACTTCAAAGATGCCAGCTGCACTTTTCAAGGATGCTTCTGGTTCACAGACCTAGTTCCCAGGCTCACAGCTCCCAGGCTGGCAGGCAATTTCTCTGTCAGTATTTCTCAGCAGACATTTTGTTCTTTTCAGTAAGTTTCTCCTTCTAACCAGGTCACCTTTATGGCTGCTCTCATCAGAGGTAAAGAAGGTACTGAGTACCTTGGCCTTTTCCATGTCCTTTGTCACCAGTTCCCCAGCCCCATTCAGCAGCTGGCCCGCATTTTCCCCAGTCTTCCTTTTGCTATTTATGTACTTGTATAATCCTTTGATATCCTTTGATCCAATACTATTTGAATTTCCCCTTCAGTACCTAGAAACCAGAGACATCATTGTCACCAAAATCGGGAATCAAACTCCTTAACACCAATGTAGTATTAAGAAGCAGGCATTCTTTATTACGGTGCCGGATGCACGGGAGATCGTTCCACCTAGCGTGCATACCACAGGTTACATCAGCCAAAACTTATATTGTCCAATTACATACATATGCACCAAATTTCCCAGAATTATCATGCATATTCATTCTATTTCCCAGAACTAATTATCATATTTGCATGGTCATTACACATGCGTCCTTGAGCTCCAAGGGGCTTCTGTGGGGGCTCTGGTGGTCCTTGGTGGTCGTACAGGTGTGTCCTTTAGTTGGCCCCTTCTTCTGGACATGCGCAATCCCACCTTGCTTATGTAACTTGCTCCCCTTCTTCATGGTGCATGGTCCCTAACAATGATTTGGCACCCTTAACACAAACCAATTATTCTAACTACCCTTGACTCGTTGTCAAGATGGGCTGGGGCTGTACTGGGAACATAGCAGCATGACCGTACTACTCCTTGTCCAATTGTCTTTGGGCATAGTAGCATATCCATAGCCATAGATGTACAAACACAATATTAAAGTATTGTCTAACCTGCTCCTATCTCTATGTTGCTTAGTTACAAAAGAACGAACTAATCATTTTGGTTACGTCTGGTTACATCATCAGATACCATTGATAAATGCAAAAACAGGGGACTGGAACAACAATTTAGCATCTGAAAATGTGGAAAACAGTCTGGGAAAATAAAAAAATTGGCCTGAAAGAACAGAAAACATCATCCTGGGAAGAATATAGGGATGCTGCCTGGATGTGTAGGGATGGGATCTAGAAAGCTAAGGCACAGCTGGAACTGAATTTGGCAAGGGATGTGAAGAATAATAGGAAGGCCTTTTGCAGGTATTTTGGCCAGAAAAGGAAGATTAAAGAAAATGTACCCCCGCCAATAAATAAGACAGGAGAGCTGGTGACAACCGACATGGAGAAGGCTGAGGTACTCAACACTTTTTTGCCTCAGTCTTCACTGGCAATCTCTCTTCCCACATCTTTCAAGCCCCTGAAACTCAAGACAGGGACTGAGGGAAAGAAGTTACTCCCATCGTAGGAGAAGATCAGGTTCGAGACCACCTGAGGAACCTGAAGATACACAAGTCCATTGGACTTGAGGAGATGCACCCCAGGGTCCTGAGGGAACTGGCTGATGTAGTTGCCAAGCCACTCTCTATCATATTTGAAAAGTCATGGCAGTCAGGTGAAGTCCCCAGTGACTGGAAAAAGGGAAACATCACTCCCATTTTTAAAAAGGGTAAAAAGGAGAACCTTGGGAACTACCGACCTGTCAGCCTCACTTCGTGCCCGGTAAGATCATGGGTCATGCACATAGTTTTCTTTTCCTAAACAGGTTGAATTCTCCACATGAACTTTCTACGAGATCTTCGACTCTCACCGGGGACGCCTAGCTGACTCCAAACTCTGTGATGCAGATCATCTTTGAAGTTGTGGTTCACACAGTAATGGAGTCTGACAACATGTTATAAAACAAAGCTTTATTGTGACAGTAGGATAAATGAGCAACAACATGCCCATAAAGCAACTCACTCAATCACCAATAGCAAACACAGGATCATAAGTGATGCCATGGCTCTGGTGGGACTGCCAGGGACACTTGGTGTCCAGGTCATCTGGCAGCAACAGCCAATCATGCAAATGTCTTTTGAATGTGGGTAAGAGTCACGCCGCCCCTTGGCTCCACCAGTGGTAGTGAGATTTGAGAGAATCATTACATGAATAATGTAGGCAGCATCCTGCCTATGCTGCCAGTGTCGGTCGGGGGCAGGGTCTTGTCAGTCTGTCTACACTGCCAATACTGGTCAAGAGCAGGGTGTTGGAAGTCTGTCTATGCTGCCGATATTGGTCAAGGGGCAGGGTGTCAGAAGTGAGACTCTGTTATCTTATTGGTACTCCTCCGGGCCCACTTTTGGGGTTCAGTTTGTCCTCCCCTCTTTTGGAGATGGTTGGGTCCCCCTCTGGGATCAGTTTGTCCTCCTCTCTGGGATGGTTTGGCCCCATCTAAAATCTGTCTAATCCACTTCATACTGATATTATATATCCATGTAAGTAATCTATCATATCTGCTGCTATATTGTTGATAAGTTTTCTTCACTAATGATAAGTTACCTACTTGGTTGTTGCTGTTATTGGTTGTTCTATAAGTTCCCAAGTAAAAAGTGATAGGACGAGAGGAAAAGGCCTCAAGTTGCGCCAGGGGAGGTTTAGACTGGATATTAGGAAATTTTACTTCACTGAAAGGGTTATCAAGCATTGGAACAGGCTGCCCAGGGAAGTGGTTGAGTCGCCATCCCTGGAGGTATTTAAAAGACGTGTAGATGTGGCACTTAGGGACATGGTTTAGTGGTGGACTTGGCAGTGTTAGGTTTACGGTTGGACTCGATGATCTTAAAGGTCTTTTCCAACCTAAACGATTCTATGATTCTATAATATTGATTGTTATAATATTGATTGTAATAGCTTGATATATAATATTATATTCTCTTTATTAATCAAAGGTATACTTGCTAGTGGTGATTTTTGTGTTATTTGTGGTAATTTTTAATAAAGTAGAGAAATTTAGAGGATAAAAGCCTCCTTGTCCTTCTGTATTACAGTATCCTACGAACCCATGGTTGCAATCTCTATAGACTCACAGACCAGGTAACCCTTTAGGCTGTAACAACCTCAGGCTTTACTGGTAAGATCAGCTTTCAGGGATCCCAGGCCCCTAAGACCAGAAGGAAGGAATGGAGCAAGAAAGACTTACCATCAGTGGAAGAGAAACAGGTTAGGGAGCCCTTAAACTGGGCATGCATAAGCCCATGGGCCCTGTTGGGATGCACCCACGAGTGCTGAGGGAGCTGGCTGATGTCATTTGCAAGGCCACTCTCAATTATGTTTGAACGGTCATGGTGACTGGGAGAGGTTCCTGAAGACTGGAAGAAAGCAAATGTCACTCCTACCTTCAAGAAGGAGGATCCGTGGAACTACAGGACAGTCAGCCTCACCTCAATCCCCTGGCAAGGTGATGGAGCAATTAATCCTGGAAACACATGAAGGACAAGGTGATCAGGACTACTCAGCATGAATTTACAAAGGGGAAATCATGCTTATCCAACTTGATAGCCTTCTACAATGAGGTGATGTACTGGTTTTGGCTGGGATAGAGTTAATTTTCTTCATAGTAGCTGGTATGGGGATATGTTTTGGATTTGTGCTGAAAACAGTATTGATAACACACCGATGTTTTAGATATTGCTGAACAGTGTTTGCACAGCATCAAGGCCTTCTCTGTTTATCACACTGCCCCACCAGTGAGTAAGCTGGGGGTGCACAAGAAGTTGGGAGGGGACACAGCTGGGACAGCTGACCTCAACTGACCAAAGGGATATTCCATACCATATGATGTCGTGCTCAGCAATAAAAGCTGGGGGAACGAAAGAGGAAGGGGGGATGTTCGGAGTTATGGCATCTGTCTTCCCAAGTAACCATTATGCGTGATGGAGCCCTGCTTTCCTGGAGATGGCTAAACATCTGCCTGCTGATGGGAAGTAGTGAATGAATTCCTTATTTTGCTTTGCTTGTGTATGTGGCTTTTGCTTTACCTATTAAACTGTTCTTATCTCAACTCATGAGTTTTCTCACTTCTACCCTTCCGATTCTCTTCCCCATCCCACTGCAGGGGAGTGAGCAAGTGGCTGTGTGGTGCTTGGCTGCCTATCGGGGTTAAACCACAACAAAGTTGAAGGGTCCTTTATTTATTTAGATGATCAATTCATTCAGGCCAGTTCTCCCTGTTACACTGAAGCACAAATACTGTTTTATTATTACAAAACAGCTAATAACCATGAAATCCTTAGTGAAACATTAAAAAAAGCACAGCAGGGCCAGGAATGTCCCACAGTGTTGGACTGGTTTGGATTTGAAGTATGAAAAACCCTTGAAAAACCGTATGTTTCCTTCTGCTATCAAATGTTTCCAGCACTCTGCTAGATAGTAAAATGAACCATTACAGTAACTAGCACTGAGAAGAACATCACCTTGGGACTGCACAGCCACCCCCAGGAAAACTCATCTGCAGCTGGTAGCTTTGAAGGCTGTGGAGGGAGGTGGGAAGAATAGTGGTTGGACCATAGCTTGCTTTCCCCTCTCTCCAGTTTTTGGAGCAGTAAACATGCACAAAGAAAGAAATTCTAATGAACTGCTGGACTTCGAGGGGGATTTTGGGAGGTACAGCCACTCCAGGCCCCATGCCAATTGCTCTTCTATGTGATCAGATGCACCAGATGGCCCTGTATTCATCCAGCAACCTGGTCATTCCCAAAGCCATTCCTGCTCTTAAAGCACAAAAAGGCCCAGTAGTGCTAAGCCCCTCGACACAAACTGGAGAAGACTCCTTGCTAGGGGTTGGAAAGTATTTCCTTGAAGTCACACTAAACCCTGATGATTTGGGTTTAGTTTTGACTGAAGTGGGGGCAGTGTATGTAACCCCCTTCTTTCCCCCACCCATTCGGTCCACTCTTTCCAAAATGGTTTCTAACTAGACAGTATCCCTGGCTACCTAGGCTATACCACTGCAGTCAGCTGAGCAAAATTAGGAAGTGGAGCTCCTCTGTCACATGGGTAAAAGGATACTTGGCTGCAGGATGACCATTGCTGTCCCTGGATTTCAGAGTTCACCCACATGCCTTATCCACTGCTCACCAGAGACCTCACCTGAACACATGCCAAGGCTCTCGCTTCTCCTGCAGGCACACAGATGGGAAGGAGGAGGTCCACTGATATTTTGAGAGGGTCTGGTTTTTGCTTGGGAGAGAGGGAGAATATTATTTACTGTCTGTACTTAATTTCTGCTATTATTCCCGCTGCAGGAAGTTTTTTAATGCTTTTCGAAACAGAACTGTAGAAATACTTTTGTCCATCCCAAAGGTAAATATTTTCTGTTCTTGAATGTTGTATGTTGCTTTCATAAGAAACACAGAAAGGTCCAGATATTGTTGACATTCCCCATGAGGTCTCCCATGAGAGCTTTTGTCTGTATCATAGTATAAAGTAATGAGAAGCGGTGTCTTACACAAAGGGGTGTTCTTGTTACATCTTAGTTATAGAAAGGTGGTTTTCTCTTTTCACTGCTTTTTCTCCTTTTCCTAATTTTTATCTCTCATTCTGCTACTGCATCACTTGCCTTTTTTTGGAGCTCATTTCTGTAATAAAATGAAAATTACCTGGATGACCTACAGCCCTCCTTCTCCCAAATAATTGCTTTAGAAATTGCCAAATATTTGGTAAAGTTTCATGACAGTGAACTGACTGAAAAGTTGAGAGTAACGAAATTAAACTAAGGCTAAGCTTCCCTAAGGTCTGCTGAACTGATCCTTCACAGAAGATACCAGCAGCCACCATATTATACTATATGTTTTCTGTGCCTCAAATTTAAGAATCTGCTTTCAGATGGAACAATTAATGATTTTGAATAGTACTGAAATGGGGACAGAACTGCTTTCAAGTAATGTAAAGCTCTTGTTTGTGTTCACTCCACGAGGACCATTTATAAGTATAAGAATTTATAAAGACAAGGAAAAAGGGGAGGTATTAAGCCATTTAAAAATGAGCCTTTATACAATCTTCTAATCTCTGTAAACAAGTATGTAGTTAAAAGTCTGTACTGGTTTTGGCTGGAATAGAGTTAATTTTCTTCGTAGTAGCTCATACGGTGCTATGTTTTGGATTTGTGATGAAAACAGTGTTGATAACACACCCATGTTTTAGCTATTGCTGAACAGTGTCAAGGACATTTCTGCTTCTCACACTGCCCCACCAGTGAGTAGGTTGGAGGTGCACAAGAAGTTGGGAGGGGACACAGCTGGGACAGCTGACCCCAACTGACCAAAGGGATATTCCATACCATATGACATCGTGCTCAGCAATAAAAGCTGTGGGGAAGAAGGAGGAAGGGGGGGACGTTCGGAGTTATGGCGTTTGTCTTCCCAAGTAACCATTACACGTGATGAAGTGTAATGGTTAAACATGAAATGGCTAAACATCTGCCTGCTGATGGGAAGTAGTGAATTAATTCCTTATTTTGCTTTTCTTGCATACATGGCTTTTGCTTTCCCTATTAAACTGTCTTTATCTCAACCCATGAGTTTTCACACTTTTACCCTTCCGACTCTCTCCCATCCCACTGCGGGGGAGTGAGCGATCAGATGTGTGGTGCTTAGCTGCCTACCACAGTTAACCCACAACAGGTGACTAGATTGGCAGATGAGGGGAGAGCAGTGGATGTTGTTTATCTTGACTTTAGTAAGGCTTTTGACACTGTCTCCCATAATACCTTCATAGGCAAGCTGACTAAGTACGTTAGATAAATGGACAGTGAGGGGGATTGAAAACTGGATGAATGGCTGAGCCCAAAGGGTTGTGATCAGTTGCAAAAAGTTCAGTTGAAGGCAAGTCACTCATGGTGTACCCTAGAGGTCAATATTGTTTAACATCATCTTTAATGACCTGGACAGTGGGACAGAATGTACCCTCAACAAGTTTGCAGATGATACAAAACTGGGAGGAGTGGCCAATACACCAGGGGGTTGTGCTGCCGTTCAGAGGGACCTCAACAGGCTGGAGAACTGGGCCAAGAAGAATCTCATTAATTTCAGCAAGGGAAAATGCCAATTTTTTAATATACATTTTATCAATGTATATAAATACCTGAAGGGAAGGTGCAAAGAAGACGGAGCCAGGCTCTTTTCAGTGGTGCCCAGTGCCAGGACCAGAGGCAATGGGCACAAACGGAAACACAGGAGGTTCCATCTGAACATCAGGAAACTTTTTTCCTGTGAGGGTGACTGAGCACTGGAGTAGGTTGCCCAGGGAGGCTGTGGAGTCTTCATCCTTGGAGATATTCAGAAGTCATTTGGACATGGTCCTGGGCATCCTGCTCTAGGTGGTCCTGCTTGAGCAGAGGGTTTGGACAAGATGACCTCCAGAGGTCCTTTCCAACCTCAACCATTCTGTGACTTACTGGAGCAAGCCTAGCACAGGGCCACAAAGATTATGAAGGGACTGGAGCATCTTTCATACGAGGAGAGGATGAGGCAACTGGGACTGTTTAGCTTGGAGAAGAGAAGGTTCAGGGGTGATCTTATCAATGTGCATAAATACCTGATGGGAAGGAATGAGGTTGAGGGAGTCAGACTTTTCTCAGTAGTGCCCACTCACAGGACAAGAGGCAATGGGCGCAAATTAAAACACACAAAATTCCATCTGAACACAAGAAAATACTTTTTTCTGTGAGGGTGACTGAGTACTGGCACAGATTGCCCAGAGAGGTTTTCGAGTCTCCAACAATTGGCTGACAGGTCAGGCTCAAAGAGTTATAGTAATTGAGGTTACATCAGGCTGGCGGCCAGTCACCAGTGGGTTTCCCCAGGGCTCAGTTTTAGGGCCAGTGCTCTTAAATGGTTTTATAAATGATCTGGACGCAGGAATCGAATATACATTAAGTAAGTTTGATGATGATACTAAACTAGGAGGAGCTGTGGACTCCCTCGGGGGTAGAGAGGCCTTACAGAGAGATCTGGATAGACTAGAGAGCTGGGCAATCACCAACCGTATGACATTTAACAAGAGCAAGTGCTGGATTCTCCACCTGGGATGGTGTCGTGGTTTAGCCCCAGCCGGCAGCTAAGCACCACACAGCCGCTAGCTCACTCCCCCCCTGGTGGGATGGGGAAGAGAATCGGAAGAGCAAAAGTAAGAAAACTCATGGGTTGAGATAAGAACAGTTTAATAATTGGAACAAAATAGTAGTAATAATAATAATGAATTGTAATGAGAAGGAAAACAACAAGAGAGAGGAACAAAACCCAAGGGAGAGAAAAATAAAAAAAAATTTTTTTAAAAAATGATACAACCGCTCACCACCCGCCGACCGACGCCCAGCCAGTCCCCGAGCAGCAATCGCTACCCCCCGGCCAACTCCCCCAGTTTATATACTGGGCATGACATCATATGGTATGGAATAGCCCTTTGGTTAGTTTGGATCAACTATCCTGGCTGTGCCCCCTCCCATTTCTTGGGCACCTGGCAGAGCATGGGGAGCTGAAAAAAGTCCTTGACCAGTGTAAACACCACTTAGCAACAGCCAAAACATCAGCGTGTTATCAATATTATTCTTATACTAAAATCCAAAGCACAGCACTATACCAGCTACTAGGAAGAAAACTAACTCTATCCCAGCCGAAACCAGGACAGATGGGGGTAATCCTGGTTATACATACAAATTGGGGGACAAGAGGCTGGAGAGCAGCCCTGCAGAAAGAGATCTGGGGATTTGGGTTGATGGCAAGTTGAATGTGAGTCAACCGTGTGCCCTGGCAGCCAAAAGGGCCAACTGTGTCCTGGGGTGCATCGAGCACAGCATAGCTAGCTGGTCAAGGGAGGCGATTGTCCCACTCTACACTGCACTGGTGCGGCCCCACCTTGAGTACTGTGTGCAGTTTTGGGTGCCTCAGTATAAGAAGGACATCAAACTATTAGAGTGTGTCCAGAGGAGGGCGACCAAGATCGCAAAAGGCCTCGAGGGCAAGACTTATGAGGAGCGGCTGAGGTCACTTGGTTTGTTCAGCTTGGAGAAGAGAAGGCTGAGGGGTGACCTCATTGCAGTCTACAACTTCCTCAAGGGGGGCAGTGGAGGGGGAGGTGCTGATCTCCTCTCTCTGGTGACCAGCGATAGGACACAAGGAAATGGAATGAAGCTGAGTCAGGGGAAGTTCAGACTGGACATTAGGAAAAGGTTCTCCACTGAGAGGGTGGTTGGTCACTGGAACAGGCTCCCCAGGGAAGTGGGGACAGCACCAAGCCTGTCAGAGTTCAAGGAGTGTCTGGATGACACTCTTAGTCATATGGTTTAGTTTTAGCTAGTCCTGCAAGGAGCAGGTAGTTGGACTCGATGATCCTTATGGGTCCCTTTCAACTTGAGATATTCTATGATTCTATGATCTTTGGAGATATTCAAAACCCAAATAGATGTGGACCTGGGTAACCTGCTCTAGCTGACCATGCTCTAGCAGGGGGGTTGGACTAGATGATCTCTTGAAGTCCCTTCTAACCTAACAATTCTGTGATTCTGTGATTACTAGTTGTACTTGAGCTAAATTTCTCCCCCTTGTTTCACTGTTGCTCAATTATAATCATGATAAGCAATTTTATGCCTTTTTTTAAAAATTAGGAATTGGCCTCTCTGAACATTAAGCTATCATGGATCATTAGACTGTCCCTAAATGTTTCAGTTTCTACCAGACATTTATTACTGGTGGCATCCTAGAGGTTGGCCATCAAGCCTTTATCCACTATAGCTGTATTTCTGTTATTTTCTTTCTTCTTCTAACTGATTTCACAAATACTTTATCATCATTGTTATTCCAGAACAGTGCTAAATTGTCTTGAAAATCAAGCTGTATTCAGTACAGAATAGGAGGATATAGAATGCAGTCATTTATAATGTGTTGCAAAATTTATCTGTTATCATTTTTTACCAGATGTAACTTTTATCTTGTAATTGGAAGAAACAGAGTAATTTGAAAATAATCAGGAACTTTCACATCAATAGTTTATAACTTTAAACAACATTACATTTGACATCGGTCTTATCAGAAGATAATGGAAAAGTAAATCGTACATTTTTGTAACCCTGTTACTCAAATATGCATTTATGCTTTGTATATTTTCAAAACATTATATAGACAAACCCTTACAGCACATCTGTGACCAAGTATTATTATCCATGCTATAGATAAATTAACTGGAAAGATTAAGGGATGTTTGAAAAAGAACCAGGGAGAATGATCATACTTGAGAACTGATGTAGACATCCAGCCTCCCATGGACATCTTCAAGATCAGTGGGAGTTTGAGGGGCAAGTTCCAGAGAAAAATTGATTAAAATGAAGCAAAAGACATAAAATAAAAACTCAAGCAAAATTTTAATTTTCCTTTCTTGTGTAATAAATAATTTTGAAGACCATCTATATCAGAATTTAATCATATTAACCTTGATGTATATCAACTGCTCTAAGTTACACATAATTATGTTCTATGTTGTATATAAAGGCAAATATTTTACTGGCTTTTCCATCCTGTTTTAATTTATGGATTTAGCTTTGCTTTAATGTACACAAGATTTATTGAAAGGCCTTCTTTTGGCCTAGTCTGGCTTGACTTTAAAAGATTATTAAGTCAGTCCTACAGTTCCATTTCTAATCCCTGAATTAATATCAGATTTACAATTTAAGAGTGAACATGGGTGGGCCTCGTTAAATATCAAATCCTGCAAATTCTTCTGTGTGGGCAACCACCTGTGCCTTGACTTTGGTAAATTTAAAGGACTGGAGCCTAGCATTGAGGAAAACAAGCCCCATGCTTTCACATCACCACCATATTTCAGTGTCCTTTTAGCCACAACAAATAGCTGATTCTGCATACTAGTTCTGTGTACCAACTGCCAGAAATGATCTCAACAAGAAAATGATATTGCTATTGTATGGTTTCATATCAGCTTGATTTCTTGACAGGAATAATCCTTACAACTGTTCCCATATATATACACATGAATATATATAAATTTTTATATTTTTAATATATATTTATATATGTATAAAACAGAAATGGGGTGACAGATCTGGATTACATCAATCTAGAAATAAACCATAAAGATGAGTATACTAGATGAAGCCTTAGAAAGATACTGACTCATGGGCAAAGTATTGCAAACTTTTATCACATGATAACCCCACTCTCTGGGATTAGACCCAATATCTCTTTCTCATAAAAAATTCCAAATGAACAGTCATGGCAAAGGCTTTTGATAGATTATATCCACCTGCAGAGATCTGAGATTTATTTTGTTAAGTGTACAATTATTGCACCATTGCAGGAAGCAGCCTGGGGGAAAGGGATATCAGCTGTAATCAGCTGTGCACGCATTTCAACATGAAAATAATAATCATAAAATCATAGAATGCTTTAGATTGGAAGGGACCTTTACAGGTCATCTAGTCCACCCCCCCTGAAAGAGCAGGGACATCTTTAACTAGATCAGGTTGCTCAGAGCCCCATCCAACCTGACCTTGAATGTTTCCAGGGATGGGGCCTCCACTACCCCTCTGGGCCACTTGTTCCAGTGCCTCACCACCCTCATTGTAAAAAATTTCTTTCTTAAATCCAGTATAAATCTGCCCTCCCTTAGTTTAAAACCATTGTTCCTTGTCCTGTCACAACAGGCCTTGCTAAAAAGTCTGTCCTCGTCTTTCCTATAGGCTCCCTTTAAGTACTGAAAGGCCACAATAAGGTCTCCCTGCAGCCTTCCCTTCTCCAGGCTAAACAACCCCAACTCTCTCAACCTGTCCTCGTAGGAGAGGTGCTCCAGCCCTCGGATCATTTTCATGGCCCTCCTCTGGACCCGCTCCAACAGCTCCATGTCCTTCTTGTGCTGAGGGCTCCAGAGCTGGATGCAATACTCCAGGTGGGGTCTCACCAGAGCAGAGTAGAGGGGCAGAATCACCTCCCTCGACCTGCTGGCCATGCTTCTTTTGATGCAGCCCAGGATACGGTTGGCCTTCTGGGCTGCGAACGCACATTGTCGGCTCATGTTCAGCTTTTCGTCCATCAGTACCCCCAAGTCCTTTTCCGCAGGGCTGCTCTCGATCACATCATCCCCCAGCCTGTATTGGAACCAAGGATTGCCCCGACCCAGGTGCAGGACCCTGCACTTGGCCTTGTTGAACCTCATGAGATTCACACGGGCCCACTTCTCCAGCTTGTCCAGGTCCCTCTGGATGGCATCCCATCCTTCTGGCGTGTCAACTGCACCACTCAGCTTGGTGTCATCTGCAAACTTGCTGAGGGTGCACTCGATCTCTCTGTCAATGTAATTGATGAAAATATTAAATAGTATTGGTCCCAGTACGGATCCCTGAGGGACACCACTCATCACTGATCTCCATCTGGATATTGAGCCATTGACCACTACCCTCTGGATGCGACCATCCAACCAATTCCTTATCCACTGAACAGTCCACCCATCAAATCCCTCTCTCTCCAATTGAGAGAGAAGGATGTTGTGGGGGACCATGTCAAAGGCTTTACAGAAGTCCAGATAGATGACATCCATTGCTTTTCCCTTGTCCACTGATGTGGTAACTCCCTCGTAGAAAGCCACTAGGTTGGTCAGGCAGGACTTGCCCTTGGTGAAGCCATGCTGGCTGTCTCGAATCACCTCCCTGTCCTCCATGTGCCTTACCATAGCTTCTAGGAGGATCTGTTCCATGATCTTCCCAGGCACAGAGGTGAGGCTGACAGGTCGGTAGTTCCCAGGGTCATCCTTTCTACCCTTTTTAAAAATGGGTGCAATGTTTCCCTTCTTCCAGTCACCAGGGACTTCACCTGACTGCCATGACTTTTCAAATATCATGGAGAGTGGCTTGTCAGCTACATCAGCCAATTCCCTCAGGACTCTGGGATGCATCTCATCAGGTGCCATAGATTTATATATGTTCAGGTTCCTCAGGTGGTCACGAACCTGATCTTCCCTTACAGTGGAAGGGGCTTTACTCCCCTGGTCCCCAACATGTTGTCCATTGACTCGGGAGGGGTGAGGAGAGCGGTTGCCAGAGAAGACTGAAGCAAAAAAGTTGTTGAGTACCTCAGCCTTCTCCTCATCTGTTGATACTAGGCCACCATTCTTGTTCATCAGTGGAGGTACGCTTTCTTTAACTTTCCTATTCTGGTTGATATACCTGTAGAAACCCTTCTTGTTATTCTTTGCATCCCTTGCCAAGTTCAGCTCCAGCTGCGCCTTGGCCTTCCTGACCCCATCCCTACACAACCGGGCAGTGTCCCTATACTCTTCCCAGGTTACCTACCCTTCCACTGCCTGTGCAGTTCCCTCTTGCTCTTTAGTTTGACCAGCAGGTCTCAACTCAGCCATGCTGGTCTCTTCCCTTCCTTGCCTGATTTCCTACATCTGGGGACTGAGAGCTCTTGCGCTCTATGGAAAGCATCCTTGAAGATCTGCCAGCTCTGTTCTGCTCCCTTGTCCCTGAGGACTGTTTCCCAGGGGGTGCTACTGACTAACTCCTTGAAGAGCTGGAAGTTGGCTTTCCTAAAATTTAGGGTCCTGACTATACTCCTCGCATGTCCCATATCCCTCAGGACTGTGAACTCCACCAATGCGTGATCACTGCAGCCTAGGCTGCCTCCAATTTTGACGTTGCTGATGAGCTCACTTGCATTGGTGACCATCAGGTCCAGTATCGCATCCCTTCAGGTAGGGGTGTCTATTACCTGGGTTAAGAAGTTATCCTCAATGCACTCCAGGAGTCTCCTGGATTGCCTACAGCTTCTAGATGGTTTCTGGATTGCCTACAGTTCCTGGTCTTTTACAATTTTTCAACCTCCACACTCTCTTCATTTTCTGTCTCATGTCACCTCTCAGATGGCACAATAAGGAAAAGCCACAAAATCTTTGTTTGTTTATATTAGTTGGGCCAACTAATTAGCATCCTCAGGACTTAAACTAACAATTAGATTTGACATCTCATCAAAACATTGGAGGTAGATTCTTTACCCTAATGCATGACCTAAATGACTCAGGAATACAGGAGAAATTCAACAAGCCATATTCAACATAATGTTTAAAAGAAATAGAGAAACATTACCAAGAGCAGAAACCATTATTCAAGAGCAGAAACCGAAGTGATACATAAACCGTGTATATTTTACTGTAAAAAATCCTGTGAGCCAAAAAAAAAAAGTCAAAAGCAGAATTCTCTAAGAAAATGGTATAAAAGGTTTGTAAAAGATTCACCAACATTTTCTTCTTTACATTTAAAGGCTCCATATCACTAGAAGCTTAAAGGCTGATAAGAAAAACAGCATTTGTAAAATATGGAAATTAGATGATTCTCAAGAAATATACATTTGAGACTAGTTAACAGATGTGTGCCTTGTATTGCACATAATGATTTCTTACCTTAAATAAGCAATACTGGCATGATTTTTAGGAAGAACATTCAATGCAGCTGTCAGAGGAGAAGGTTGGGTATGTGTCTGCTCTCCCTGATACATGGCTGCTCTCTAGAGCATAGAATCATAGAATGGTTTGAGTTGGAAGGGGCCTTTAAAGATCATCTAGTCCAACCCCCCTGCCATGGACAGGGACAGCTTTCACTAGATCAGGTCACTCAAAGCCCTGTCCAACCTGACCTTGAACACTTCCAATGATGGGGCATCCACAACTTCTCTGGGAAACCTGTTCCAGTGTCTCACCACACTCATCACCCCTTGTAAAAAATTTCTTCCTTATGTCCAATCTAAACCTACCCTCTTTCAGTTTAAAACCATTGTCCCTTGTCCTGTCACTACAGGCCCTGGCAAAAAGTCTCTCTCTGTTTTTCTTATAAGCCTCCTTTATATATTGAAAGGCCGCAATAGAAGGTGTTCTCCTATTGCGGAGGGAATAGAGGGAAGGTGTTCCAGCCCTCTGATCATTTTCGTGGCCCTCCTCTGGACCTGCTCTAACAGGTCCATGTCTTTCTTGTGCTGGAGACCCCAGAACTCAACACAGTACTCCAGGTGGAATCTCACGAGAGTGGAGTAGAGGGGCAGAATCACCTCCCTCAACCTGCTGGCCATGCTTCTTTTGATGCAGCCCAGGATACGATTGGCTTTCTGGGCTGCAAGCATGCACTGCTGGCTCATGTCCAATTTTTCATCCACCAGTATCCCCAAGTCCCTCTCTGCAGGGCTGCTCTCAATCCATTCATCCCCCAGACTGTATTGATACTGATGGTTGCCCTGACCCAGGGGCAGGACCTTGCACTTGGCCTTGTTGAACCTCATGAGGTTCACATGGGCCCACTCCTCAAGCCTGTCAAGGTCCCTCTGGATGGCATCCCTTCCCTCTAGGGAATCAGCTGCACCACTCAGCTTGGTGTCATGTGCAAACTTGCTGAGGATGCACTCAATCCCACTGTCTATGTCATTGATGAAGATATTAAATAGTATTGGTCCCAGTATGGACCCCTGAGGGACACCACTTGTTACTGGTTTCCACTTCGACATGGAGTCATTGACTGTAACTCTTTGGATGCAGCCATCCAGCCAATTCCTTATCCATCTAACAGTCCATCCATCAAACCAATTCTCTCCAATTTAGCAGCAAGACTGTTGTGGGGGACCGTATCAAAGGCCTTACAGAAATCCAGATAGATGACATCCATAGCTCTTCCCTTGTCCACTGATGCAGTCACTCTATCATAGAAGACCACCAGATTAGTCAGGCACGATTTGCCCTTGCTGAAGCCATGTTGGCTGTCTCTAATCACCTCCCTGTCTCCCATATGTTTCGACATATCTTCCAAAAGGATCTGTTCCACCATCTTACTGGTCACGGAGGTGTGGCTGACTGGTCGGTAGTTCCCAGAGTCCTCCTTTTTACCCTTTTTAAAAATGGGCATGATGTTTTTTCACGGATGGAGTGAGAATGCACTTCACTCATAAGAGAGAAGTAAAAATATACTTTATTGATATAGAACAGGGAGTTAACAAAGTTCAATGCCACAGTGGTTTAACAAGATTCGATGGGAAGGTACACTTGATTATTTACTGCATAGAGGACAGGGTCAGACAAAACTGTCAGGGAGACCCTCCTGTTGAGTCATGAGGTTCAGAAAGGACACCCTTGCTTTCTAAATTCCTTCTCAGAGAGGAGTCTAGGTGAAGCTAGATCCAGTCCTAGTCCCAGACTTGGTCAACGGTTTATGTCTAAAGGATTATATATGCGCAATCAATCCTTTATATCACTTAGCTAAGATTTCAAAGTTTAGCATGCTATGAGTCACTTACCGAGGATCTGTTGAGGCAAGGAATCTCTCAACCTCGAGGAGTAACCTTGAGAGGCGTCCCTGCTCAAGGGGAGATCCTGGTGTGCAGCCTGCTGCCGTGCAGGAGAGCTCAACAGGCTCTTGGACTACTCACTATTTAAGGAGTAAGATGATTGACCCATAGTCATATTTTCATACCAACCACAGATTTTAGTTTCTTCGGTGGGCGCACTGCACAATAGCCCTAGGCTATTGTGTTGTTATCTGTCTCCTGAATCCACTTTGAGCCAGATGCAGCCATCCTGACCAGATGCATCCATTACAACCATCACTGGTAGTTATCACCTGAGCAGGGTTATGGGAGATAAAGGTCTGGGGCTGGGGGAAGCCTACCATCACATGTTTCTCTTTTTCCAGTCACTGGCAACTTTGTCTGACTACCAGGACTTTTCAAATATGATGGAGAGTGGCTTGGCAACTACATCAGCCAGTTCCCTCAGGACCCTGGGGTGCATCTCCTCAAGTTCAATGGACTTGTGTATCTTCAGGTTCCTCACGTGGCCTTGAACCTGATCTTCTCCTACAATGGGAGTGACTTCTTTCCCTCAGTCCCTGTCTTGAGTTTCAGAGGCTTGAAAGATGTGGGAAGAGAGATTGCCAGGGAAAATTGAGGCAAAAAACATTGCTGAATACCTCAGCCTTCTCCATGTCGGTTGTCACCAGCTCTCCTGTCTTATTTATTGGCGGGGGTACATTTTCTTTAATCTTCCTTTTCTGGCCAAAATACCTGTAAAAGGCCTTCCTATTATTCTTCACATCCCCTGCCAAATTCAGTTCCAGCTGTGCCTTAGCTTTCCTGATCCCATCCCTATGCATCCAGGCAGCGTCCCTATGTTCTTCCCAGGATACATGTCCCTGGTTCCACTGCCAATGCATTTCCTTCTTGCACTTTAGTTTGACCAGGAGGTCCTTACTCAGCCATGCTGGTCTCCTGCCTTCCTTGCCTGATTTCTTACATGTGGGAATCAAGAGCTGTTGTGCTCTAAGAATAATGTCCTTAAAGAGCTGCCAGCTGTGTTCAGCTCCTTTGTCCCAGAGGACAGCTTCCCAGGGCATCCCATCCACTAATTCCTTAAAGAAGTGAAAGTTTGCTCTCCTAATATTCAGGGTCCTGACTCTACTCTTCACCTGGCCCATATCCTTCAAGATTGTGAATTCCACCAGGGCATGATCACTGCAGCCCAGGCTGCCACCAATCTTGACCTCTCCAATTAGTTCATCTGTGTTGGTGAGCAACAAGTCTAGTAACCCTTCTCCACTGGTTGGGCTGTCTATCACCTGGATTAAGAAATTATTCTCGACACACTCCAAGAGTCTCCTGGACTGCTTGCATCTTGCTGTGCTGCTTTTCCAGCAGATGTCAGGGTGACTGAAGTCCCCCAGCTGGATCAAGGCCTGCGATTGTGATGCTTCCCATAGTTGAAGTAAGAACGCTTCATCCACAGGCTCCCCTTGGTTGGGCAGCCTGTAGTAAACACCAACTGCAAGGTTTCCTTTGTTGGCTTGGCCCCTAATTTTTACCCATAAGCTCTCAACCTGTTCATTGCTGTTTTTCAAAGACAGCTCTGTGCAGTCAGTCTATTCTTTTACATGGAGGGCACCGTCTTGCTCCTCCTTCCTTGCCTGTCCCGTCTGAACAGTTTATAGCCATCGATTGCAGCACTCCAGTCGTGCAATTCATCCCATCATGCTTCAGTGACAGCAATTAGATCATAGCTTTCTTGATGCACAGTGGCTTCCAGCTCCTCCTCTTTGTTACCTCTGCTGCATACATTGGTATAGAGGCACTTCAGCTGGGCTATCAGCCTTGTCACCTTTTTAGAGGAGCATGCCCTAATTCCTTTGAGGCATTCCACAGGTGTTTCCCTGTTGGTTCCTAATACATTAGCAGCCCCTGGCTCTTCTCTATTGCTCAGAACTCCACTCTCCTCCCCCACTAAATCTAGTTTAAAGTCCTCCTTATAGGTCTGGCCAGCTTGTTGGTGAAGACCCTCTTGCCCCACTTGGTCAGGTGAATCCCATCAGCTCCCAACAGACCCAGCTTCTCAAAGGCAGATCCATGATCATAGAAGCCAAAACCTTGAGTATGGCACCAGCCATGCAGCCAGGCATTCACCTGTTAAATTCTTCTCCTCCTTCCTGAACCCCTTCCTCTGACTGGGAGGATAGAGGAGAACACCACTTGTGCTCCAGATCCTTTTAACATTGCTCTGAGGGACATATAGTCTCTTTTGATGGTTCTAAGTTGCCTCGTTGCAGTATCATTGGACCCTATGTGGAACAGGAGTGGATAATAATCTGTAGGGTTCACCAGGCTCAGCAGCCTCTCAGTGACATTGCGAATGTGAGCTCCTGGTAGGCAGCAAACTTCTCTAGAGAAATATTCTGGACAGCAAATGGGTGCTTCCGTGCCTCTTAGTAAGGAATCTCCATTTACTAATACTTTATGTGCTTTTATGGTGGCACAGGTTCTAATGCAGTTGGGCAGTTGGATCAACTTTGCATGGTCAGCTTTTCCTGGGTCCTGTCCGTTACTCATGTGCTCTTTGTCCTCCAACCCCAGAGTGTAGTCTCTGTTATGCAGGGGCACTTTAGGGGAAGGAGGAAGGTTTTTCCTTCTGCCCCGAGCAGAGACAAGGGTCCAGTCTCCTTCATCTTGTGAGTTTCTTGTGTCAGTCAGCTCAAGGTTGAATTCAGGCTTACCTTCCCCTTGCACAGCCTTAAGATTGGGCTGTTGCTCAGCCTGGGACAGCGCACAATACCATGTATCAATCTCCTGCTCACGTTCCTGGATACTGCGCTGCCTGTTGAGCTCCTCTTGTAATATAGCTACTTGTTTGAAGAGTTCTTCTAGCCAGGCACACTTGCAGCTATGACATCCACTGCTGCCTTCACGTGCTAGGGGGACTTCCAGGTGCTGGAGCTCCATGGAACCTAAGGTCTGGACAGCTATTCCCAAGGAAGTCCTGCCCCTGGGGAGGAACAACCCGTGCACCAGTATATGCTAGTAGACGACTGACTGGAAAGCAGCTCTGCAGAGAAGGACCTGGGGGTCCTGGTGGACACCAAGTTGAAGTCAGTGGGTTCTTTTTCAGACATGTGGTCACTTATCACTGCCTGTTAAAACAATGTTCTTTTCCTCTTCTTTCCTCTTCTTTCCTCTTCTTTCCTCTTCTCTTCTCTTCTCTTCTCTTCTCTTCTCTTCTCTTCTCTTCTCTTCTCTTCTCTTCTCTTTTTTTGTTTTCTTTTCCCAACTTTCCAAAGGACATACCCCCTCTTGAATAGATCCATGGGCCATCTCGACCCACTTTATCCTAAAAAGCAATCAGTACCACATAAAACTAAAGAACTGCAAAATTCACATGTGGCTGATGCTGGAATATAACAGCAGTGTATGGAATATACTCTTTAGTATGTTCAGTCATTGTTCTTTCTTAGTAGTACCCCCTACATGATTAGTCCTTACATACAACAGGTAAACAAATATGTAAACCTTGCTTTTTAATTAGTACAAGAGGGTTATGTAAGACCACTTTGTAAAATGGTAGTGCTATGTTATTATAAGATCTTGAAGAGATCCCACCCCACTATTCAAAGTATTCATCAAAATAAAGATCATAGGGCTACAAAAGACTTAAAGCCTATGCCTGTCAAAGTGCATTGATATGCCCAGGAATTTTGCCAGGCTCTGAGGATAACTGTCATGGGAAAAGTCCCTGGGGCAGGGTGGCTGCATGGGAATGGCCTACAGGGGATGGCCCCTAGGATGAGCCACCTCCTGAACTCTGCCTCACAGAGCTGTTTCAGAGCATCTTGGCAGACATGGGCCAAAAGCATGCCAGGTACTCTTCTAATGGGAAAACAGTACAGATGATGAAGTTCCAGGGCCTGGGAATATTTGTGAGCAGTTTTATTTACTAGTGTAGATGCAGACAGGTGAAAGAAACACAGTATTGTGCTGAGATCCCAGTTGAGTAGCAGGAACTGCTAATTACAGTGGAGGCAAGTTCCCTGGGTCCTTCGGGAAAACAACGCAGCATTAACAGGATTACATTTTCTGTCTGTGCTTACATAGCATCTCATCTTCTTGTTTTCATTGTAGCTGAGCTTTTTTCCCCCTGGCTATCTTCCTTTTGAGTAACTGGAGAAAGGAGGCATCTCAAATACTTTCATTCTTTTATTATGAAGATCAGAACACCTAAAATATTCCCCTATCACTGCTTCTAGGAACACTCCACTGATGCTTACAACTTTGAAGACCGAAATTTCTTTCACAGAAGCCAGTCTACTACTTGAAACATTTTGGGGATATGCAGGGGATCTAGAAAATTGCTAGAGGCCACCACTGCAGCCCACCATGCTACCAAAACCTTACCACATAAACCCAATACACATGTGCAAAATAAATACTTTTACTGTTTTTACAAAAAATGCTTAATCTAAGATTTTGGGTTTGCTTCATTGCTTAATTCTTTATTAATCTTTGTTCCAGTTTTCACAGAAGAGAGGAAGACTAGGTTAGTTGATTTTCCCTAAGCTGTCTTAATAAAGCCTTTGAGTGAATGTGTTTGTATTGGGTGTGGGTGGCAAGGATTTGGTAGCAGGGTGGGCTCCAGGGGTGGCCTCTGTAAGAAGAGGCCAGGGGCTGCCCTGTGCCGGACACAGCTGGTTCCAGACAGCTCCGAAATGAACCCACTGCTGTCCAAAGCTGAGCCAATCAGCAGAGGTGGTGGCACCTCTGTGAAAGCACATTTAAGAAAGGGCAAAATGCTGCATGGTAGTGTGTGAGGAGTGAGGAAAAAAAGTGTGAGAAACAATCCTGCAGGCACTGAGGTCAGTGAAGAAGGAGGGGGAGGAGATGCTCCAGGCACCAGAGCAGATAATCCCCCGTAGCCCGTGGAAGAGACCATGGTGGAACAGGTATTTCCCCACAGTGCATGGAGAAGACCATGGTGAAGTAGGTTGTCCCCCTTGCAGCCTGTGGAGAGGACCAAGCCAGAGCAGACATTTTGCTGCAGCCCGTGGAGGAGCCCATGCTGGAGCAGGTGGATATTTCCCGTGGAGAGTCCACAGCAGAGCAGGTTATCCTGACAGAAACTGCGGCCCATGGGGGACCCATGCTGGAGCAGGTTTATCCTGAAGGACTGCAGCTCATGGGAAGGACCCATGCTGGAGAAGGGGAAAAGCGTGAGGAGGAAGGAGCGGCAGAGAGGAACTGTTATGAAATGACCACAACACCCCTGAGGAGGAATTAGGCATAGCAGGAGTGAAAGGGTTAACAAGATTGAAGTACTGAGAGTTTGGGTTATGCCTGAGGGAAGGAGGCTGTGTGTCAGGAGTAGGAGTGGATGGGATTGGAGAGAGATAGGCGAGCGGTGATTTTTTGTTGTGAAGAAAGGAGCTGCAAAGTTGCAAAAAGATAGCCAATTGTATTAGTTGAAGGAGCGCATGAAGGACGCGTGGACAAGACATATAAACCAATAAGAGTTCTCTCAGTAGCGCATGTAAAAACAATTAGTATATAAGCCATGTAATAGTTCAATAAAGGGTCTTCGATTTAACACCAGCACCGGAGTCCGTATCTCATTCCCTTCAAATGGTGACCCCGATTCGGAGGTAGCAGCGCTGCAAGTGGCGTCCGGAGGGAACCCCAGCTGAACGAATCAAGCCGGCGGCAGGTCTGCGGCTTTAATCCCGGGACATCACCTTAAGAAACAGGTGAGCGGCTGGGCAGTGACCATGGGAGCTAATATATCAGCCGAGGAAGAGGCCATACTGAAGTTATTAATGCAGCTCCTATTAAAAAGAGGGGTGAAGTATGACCCCTATAAGATAAAGTTATTACTGAAGTTTTTGCAAAAGCAAGGGGCTCCCTTTACAGTATCTGCGGTGTTTGATGTGAAAACGTGGGAACAGGCGGGGGAGAAGATTTGGGAGGCAGCGTCCAGGGGGGACACCACCGCCACTGAAGTTATGACCACGTGGCGCTTAGTAACCGAGACCCTGCGATCATGGCAAGCAGAAAAGAAAGTGCAGAATGTAGTCGCTCAGGTGGCACAAGCAGGGGATAGTGAACCGATCGCGAGCAAGCCCCAGGAAAAAGACGTTCTTATAGACTTGGGGGAGCCACCCCCTCCCGCCCTCCCCCCGTTGAAGCCGGCCCCCCCCGCGCGTCCGATACATGCATCAGAAGCACAACCCACGCCAATAGCAGAACAGGCTTTCGGGGGATGGCACTGGGCCAACCACTGTCATTCAAAATACAATGCGGAAGGACAACCTCTGCCAACGCGGCAGGGAAACGGGAAGCGGAGCGCGGGGCGGGGACGCGCGATGACACAAGTTCCGCCGCCCCTCGGGCCGGAAGGGCGGTCCACGCCGGACTTCCGCCCAAAGGCAATGATGGCCGGAAGTTCGACACCGGCTGCAGCGACAACAACGCCACAGACGTCGCTTTACCCTGAATTGCCCCGAAAATTTTCGGTAGCGGCCATTGATGAGCGGCCGACAATGAAACATTAGCACCGTTGTTTGAGTTATTAAAAGGGGACACTGATCTTAATGCTCCACGACAATGAACCACAGCAGCGAAAGATGCACTGAGAACAGTGAATGAAAGACTCTCCCTGCAGCAATGTCACCGACGAGTTGAAAATCTACCCGTGCAGTTATACCTTTGTAATCAAGAACAACAACCTTTAGCAATTATTGGACAATGGGAGACCCAGGAAAGAGTAGTGTTAGAATGGGTGTTTTTGCCGTATCAACCTACAAAGACTCTTGTTACTCGCATTGAGCTGTTTGCTGCCCTAATCAAAAGAGGCAGAGAACGAATTGTCCAAATGACTGGGGAAGAACCTGGACTTATTGTCCTTCCGGTTGTAAAAAATTACCTAAATTGGTGTTTGCAAAATAGCCTGGAACTTCAAATGGCTTTAGCAGGGTTTGATGGGCAAATGGATACTCATCACCCCCCTCATAAAATGTTTACCTTTTATAACAATGTAAAAATCGAAAATAGGCCACTATATCAGTGGCAACCCGTTACGGGCACCACAGTATTTACTGATGGGTCAGGGAAGACAGGAAAAGCGGTAATTACATGGAAAGAAAAAGGTCAATGGCAACATCAAATAGAACGAATTGAGGGTTCACCTCAGTTAGCTGAGTTGCACGCCATTACTATGGCCTTTAAAAAATGGCCTTTGACTCCTTTAAATATTGTATCAGACTCGCAGTATGCTGTAGGGGTAGTCCAGCGCATTGAAAGACCGCAGTTAAAACATGTACCAAATGAAGCTCTGTTTTTGAAATTTAAGGAATTATTATTTTTAATAGAGCAGAGAAGACATCCCTATTCTGTGATTCACATTAGAAGCCACACAAACTTACCAGGGTTTTTGACAGAAGGAAATGCACGAGCTGACTACCTAACAAATATGGCATTACACACTCCTGTACCACACACCCTTACCCAAGCTCAGTTGTCACACCAATTTTTCCACCAATCTGCCAAAGTTTTAGCAAAGCAATTCGCGATATCTGTGGGGGATGCAAAACTCATAGTTCAAACGTGCCCAGACTGTCAACAACAACCATCTGGACCATCTTTTATGACAAACCCTAGAGGTTTTTTTTCTCTTCAACTCTGGCAGACTGATGTGACACATATACCTGAGTTTGGTCGACATAAATATGTTCACGTGTCCATCGATACCTACTCCCATGCGGTATGGGCTACCGCAATGACGGGCGAAAACAGTCGACATGTCCAAGGCCGCTTCCATGCTGCTTTTGCGGCGCTCGGTATTCCGAGGGAGATAAAAACAGACAACGGCCCTGCATACGTTAGTCACGCGACGCGCAGGTTTTTCCACACATGGGGCATCAACCATAAGACTGGCATACCCCATTCCCCCACAGGACAAGCTATTATAGAGCGCACACACCGCACCTTGAAAACTCTTTTACAAAAACAAAAAAAGGGGGAAGCTCAGGAATCGCCGCAAAACAGGTTGGGGAAAGCTCTGTATGTAATGAACCATCTATCGTTACCTTTTCAACATGAAGATATTCCACCTATAGTTAAGCATTATAAGGCAATGGAATCAGGGTTAACACCAATATCGCGGGAAAAAGCAATGGTAATGATGAAAAATCTAAATACAGGGTGCTGGGAGGGACCGTATCAATTAATAACCTGGGGTCGAGGATACGCTTGTGTCTCCACAGGTCAAGGGCCCCGATGGGTACCAGCACGGGGAGTTCGACCTTGGTTAGAAGCATCATCATCGGACTCAGCGAGCCATGGGTCTCCGTCCAACCCCGAAACAACATATGGGTAACGCTCGCCAACATGACAGGGCAGGAGCACATGTGCCTATCCATGGCGAGTGCTGGAAACCCCTTTACCACCTGTGTAGTCGGTAAATTGATGCAATCAGTCTGGCTCATAGAAACAAAAAAAGGGGGGAAATATAGGAGATCAGTACGCCGATGACCTTGACTTAATAAACACGTCTCTGAACTAAGGTTCATTCAGAGAACATTAAGGGACATTCAGTACACTTGGAATCGACTGCCCCAGGGGAGGAAGCACAGTCCCACCATTTGTCATGGACTAATCCAAACTGCACTGGAACAGGGTGATACCCCTGAACATCTACAATACATTGACGACATCATCGTGTGGAGAAACACAGCAGAGGAAGTGTTTGAGAAAGGGAAAATTCAGATTCTTCTGAAAGCTGGTTTCACCATAAAAAGAGGCAAGGTCAAAGGGCCTGCACAGGAGATCCAGTTCTTGGGAATAAAATGGCAGGATGGACATTGTCACGTCCCTATGGATGTAGTCAACAAGATAGGAACTATGTCTCCACCAGCTAACAGGAAGGAAGCACAAGCTTTCCTAGGCCTTGTGAGGTTCTAGAGAATGCATATTCCAGGTTATAGTCAGCTTGTGAGCCCTCTCTATCGAGTAACCCGAAAGAAGAACTATTTTGAGTGGGGCCTTGAGCAACAACAAGCCTTTGAGCAGATCAAACAGGAAATAGCTCATGCGGTAGCTCTTGGGCCTGTTCGTACAGGACAGCTGTGCAAAAGGTACTCTACACTGTAAACTACCTGAACCGACAAAGAGTGAGCTTCACAAGGAACTGGGCGAGTGCAGCAATGACCCAAACCAAGCTGGTGCTGGCGCCCAACAATCGAACATGCTACTTCTCCTGTCCTGAGCGCCCACCTTGACAGATAGGAACCAAGTCATTGACTGTTCTTACGGACATTTAGAGGAGTGGCAGAAGCCCATGGAATGGGAAAATAATATCTATATGTTAAGGGACAGGGGATAGTAGTTAATGAGAATGTATAAATCTGAATGTATAAATGTTGGGTATAAAGATGGTTTAAGCATGTAGTATAATTGTTGGTAAGAGGGGATTTCAGGAATGAGAAATACATGCAATGGGATGGTTAGAAGATATGTAAATGTATCAAATTATGTGGGACCTGAGCATGACACAAATGGTATGGAATAAGGGGTGGAGATTGTATTGGGTCTGGCTGAGATGGAGTTAACTTTTCCCACAGCAGCCCTCATAGTGCTGTGCTTTGTATTGGTAGCTAGAAAGCTGTTGATAACACACCAGTGTTTTGGCTACTGCTGAGCAGTGCTCACAGCATCAAGGCTGTCTCTCCAACATTCCCCCCTCCCCCAAAGGCCAGTAGGCTGGGGGTGGGCAAGATCTTGGGAGGGGACATAGCCAGGACAGCTGACCCAAGCTGACCAAAGGGATATTCCATACCATATGACGTCATGCTCATCAATAAAAGCTAAGAGAAAGGAGGAGGGGTGGGGAGCATTCTTTTTAAATGCATTTGTCTTCCAAAGCAACTGCTATGCATACAGGAAGTGGCTGGACATCGCCTACTGATGGGAGGAAGTGGAGAATAATATTTTTATTGTTTGCTTTGGTTCCGTGCGTGGCCTTTGCTTTTCTTTATTAAACTGCATGTTTATGTCGACTTTACGTCGACCCATGAGTTTTTCATCTTTTTTTCTCCCCCGTCCCACAGAGTAGGGGGAGTGAGAGAGCAGCTCAGTGGGCACTTGGCAGCTAGCCAATGTCAACCCACTACAGTGAACAATGGTGGAAGCTCCACCAGTGCAAGGTGTGCTCTGGTGGAGTCAGGCAGGAAGTGGAGGAGCTGCAGGAGGAAGTTAGCAGGCTACGCTGTATAAGGGAGTGGGAACAAGAAATTGACAGACTATTATTTGAGACTTTGCAAGAAGAAATACTAGGGCCCCGTGGCACTCACCTCCAAGAACTACCAGACAAAGGGCTTCAGCAGCGAACAGACAGCACCTTGGAAAAGGAAGCACCATGGTCTCTGGTGACCCATGGGAACAGGATATCACTTCACTCCCCTTCCTCGTATGTACCAACCAGCAACAGATATGAAGCCTTGGCAGTGGACAAAACCAATGAGCAAGATTCACTAGGAGAAACTGCACCAACAGCACATACTAAAAGCTGCAAAAGGAAGCAGCGAGTGCGCTCGAGTCTGTATATCAGGCAGCACCCATCTGCCGACTTGATATACAGTCAAGGGAAGTTTGCTGCTTGCCAGGAGCCAAGATCCGGGATGTCCCAGAGAGACTGCCACAACTGGTTAAAAGCGCAGAATGGAAACTCCTCACAGTATTCCAGTACTTAAAGGGTGGCTACAAAGAAGAGAGAGGCTCTCTCTTCACAAGGAGCCACATGGAGAAGACAAGGGGCAATGTGTACAAGTTGCACCGGGAGAGGTTTCATCTTGATATAAGAAAAAAATTTTTACAGTGAGAACAATCAATCACTGGAACAACCTCCCCAGGGATGTGGTAGAGTCCCCATCACTGGAGGTTTTCAAGATGTGATTTTACAGGGTGCTAGATAATCTCATCTAGGCTCCCTTTCCCCTGAAAGGTTGGACCAGATGATCTTCTGAGGTCCCTTCCAACCTGGGCTGTTCTATGATTCTATGATTCCATTCCTCTGAAATGTATTTGATGCAGTAATACTGGAAACTAGGCAGTGAGAGACTAGCATTAAAATGTATTTAATTTTTTTTGTGTTGGTGAATCAAAGCTTGGTGAATCAAGACTTAGAAATAATATGGGAAAAGGGGAAGGGAGTCACAACAGAAAAGGTTGCCCTGAAGTTACAGACCTTCTATCAAAATGACATATGTCAGAAAGAAAGGTATGCAGTTCTCACTCATGGTTCAACTCTGATTAATCTTACTAGAAGATTGGCCAATAAAATTATATATTTCCCAAATTTGAAGCAATGACTCTGAAAAAGCATTCATATCAGCTGGAAAAGTCCCAGATATTCAATATATGATGTCTGAAATATTTTTTAATTAAGTGTTGGCAAATATTACATAAGTATGAGTTCCAAATCTGTGAAGCAAAACAGGGTATTTTTCCCTAGTGACTACTGTGGCTTGAGAATATTATCTTTAGAAGATCAAGAAACTTTCATTCTTGGGATAGAAAGGGATGAATCGTATTGTCCAAGAGCAACTTCAGCTTCAAGAAAAATAGTGAAAGAATGCGTAAAGCAGGTAGAACACACAAGATGGTGAAAAAAAAAGCAGTATCACAGTTACAAACAACATATATGCCATGGTACAACTAGTACCATTTACGGTATCTTTACACTATATATACTTACAGTGTTCATATATGTCTGTATACATAAATATAGATATGTTTGCATGTATATGCACACATACACAGACACAAATATGGGGGGCAGAGCTCTCTAAGAGCTGGAAACAGCATCAGAGAAGCAGCCAAAAAGAGAACGTACGTGTGCGTGACGCCTTTATGGCTAGATCTTGAAAATATTTCTTTAGAAATTCCACTGACCCACATTTCATCATTCTTTACACAGCACCTCGCAGACTGTTTCTGAAGTAAAGTGAAAATGAATTTGAACTTACTGAGAATTTCAAAGAAGAAGAGAAAGTGAACTTAATTTTCTCTTTCTGTAAACACCAACCAAAAAATTGCCAAGCTGGGAATAAGGACAGTTGATTAAAAAAATTTCAGAGCAGAAAGAGAATCTTAAATGAGCTGACAAAAATCACAGGTTGAAAAAAATTAATGAAACCACAGAAACTGCAGATTAAAAACTAAATCTTTGAACTCTACTACCTTTTTCCTCATTTAAACACACCTATTTTAATGAGATCTCTTGCAAGATACTAAATATTTTACAAAATCTGTATCACTTTTATTGAGGCAGCTATATTGGCCTCTAGTGGTCTTTTATGTAGTACTCCATTCCTATTATTTTCAGGAACCCCATTATTATAACAGTATTCAGGACATGCCAGCTGGCTATACCAAAATAATAAAACATCTGAACCACCTCAGTCAATAACTAGAGATCACTTGAGGGTCTGCAAACAAATTAATATACAAATTTCAGTGTAAATATTTTGGTCAGCTGGTACCAGATTACATCGGACCCACTGGGTGAAGAACAGCCTGAAAGTGTATAAAATACACTTGAGACATCTTAAATAGGAGGATGGAGTGTTGTGGTGGGTTGACATTGGCTGGACACCGGGTACCCATCAAAGCCACTCTATCACTCCCCTCCTCAGCTGGACAGGGGAGAGAAAATATAATGAAAGGGTCGTGGGTCGAGATAAGGGCAGGGAGAGATCATTCACCAGTTACTCTCACAGGAAAAAACAGACTCGACTTGGGGAAATTAGTTCAATTTAATACCAATCAAATCAGAGTAGGATAATGAGAAATAAAAACTAAATCTTAAAACACCTTCCCCCCACCCCTCCCTTCTTCCCAGGCTCAACTTCACTCCTGAATTCTCTACCTCCTCCCCCTGAGTGGCACAGGGGGATGGGGAATGGGGGTTGTGATCAGTTCATCACAGATTGTCTCTGCTGCTCCTTCCTCCTCAGGGAGAGGACTCCTCACACTCTTCTCCTGCTCCAGTGTGGGGTCCCTCCCATGGGGGACAGTCCTCCATGGGCTTCTCCAACGTGGGTCCTTCTCACGGGCTACAGTTCTTCATGAACTGCTCCAGCATGGGTCCTTTCCACAGGGTGCAGTCCTTCAGGAACAGACTGCTCCAGTGTGGGTCCCCTACGGGGTCACAGGTCCTGCCAGAAAACCTGCTCCAGCAGGGGCTCCTCTCTCCACGGGTCCACAGGTCCTGCCAGGAGCCTGCTCCAGCACAGGCTTCCCACGGGGTCACAGCCTCCTTCAGGCACATCCACCTGCTCTGGCGTGGGGTCCTCCACGGGCTGCAGGTGGATATCTGCAGGTGGACTTAATAAACACGTCTCTGAACTAAGGTTATGGGCGAGGGACCAAGAGGAAAAAAAGAGAACAAAAGAATGCAAAAGAAGGAACAACAAGATAACTATAAACCAATGAAATGCTGCGTGATAAAAGTTACAGAGCAACCAATAATGATCCTTTGCTTTTGATAGAATGGGTGTCTTTAGCGCGAATGCTGAATCAAACTGCTTTTTGTGTATCTAGGGAACAACCGGAACAACCATTCCATACATGTCTTGTAGGATTGCCTATAGATGAGGTAGGGTTAATACAAAAAGAAGCAAGTGGAGTGCTAACTGCAGATAAATGTAATTCTACCACCAGTAATGTTAGCGCCTGCTTTGCGGATTGAGATAAGTGGGTTGCTTAAATCATTATTAAAAACTGTGTTATTGGTTATCGGTATATTTTTATGTATCTTGCTGCTTTTACTCTGTTTATTGTCACGTGTCCAAGGAATGCTGCAGAAAATGGTGCAAAAAATATATGTTGTTGAAAAACAAAAAGGGGGAATTGAGGAGGAATTAGGCATAGCAGGAGTGAAAGGGTTAACAAGATTGAAGTACTGAGGATCTGGGTTATGCCTGAGGGAAGGAGGCTGTGTGTCAGGAGCAGGAGTGGATGGGATTGGAGAGAGATAGGCGAGCGGTGATTTTTTGTTGTGAAGAAAGGAGCTGCAAAGTTGCAAAAAGATAGCCAATCGTATTAGTTGAAGGAACGCATGAAGGACGCGTGGACAAGACATATAAACCAATAAGAGTTCTTTCAGTAGCGCATGTACAAACAATTAGAAAGTATATAAGCCATGTAATAGTTCAATAAAGGGTCTTCGATTTAACACCAGCACCGGAGTCCGTATCTCATTCCCTTCACACCCCCATTCCCCATCCCCCCCCCTTTGCCTCTCTGGGGGGCAGGGAGGAGGAAAAGGAGTCAGGAATGAAGGAATGAAGTTGAGCCTGGGAAGAAGGTGGGGGTGGGCGGATGGTGTTTTTAGTTTTGTCTTTGTTTTTCACCATCCAACTCTATTTTTAATTGTCAATAAATTCAATTAATTTTCCCCAAGTTGAGTCTAGTTTTCCTGTGATGGTAATTTCTAAGTAAGTGATCTCCCTGTCTTTATCTCACCCGATGAGCTTTTTCATCTTATTTTCTCCTCACATCCTGTTGCGGAGGAAGAGTGAGAGAGCGGCTTGGTGGGTGTCTGGCAGCCAGCCAAGGTCAACCCACCAGTGTCCCACAGGGTATGATAAATAAAATTCAGTACACTTATGCCAATATAAACTCTGCAAAGTTCAAAACTTTCAAATTGTTGGAATCATCACTGGATAAGCTTTCCAAAATACCGGGAGATAGTTTTATGTATGTCTGATTAACCCTTTCCGAGCAGCAAAAGCATTAGAAGCTGATCAGATACAATGCTGGTCTACACTTAAAACTTACGTTTTTTAAAATCAGTTCTATAGCTGTATTATAATGCATTGAAGTTCATTCCTGTAAACATCAATGTTTTGACTGAAGTGCAGGACCTAACCTTTTTGGATACAACTTCTCTGTGCATAAGAAAATAACTCACTATGTTTACATTTACCCTACATTCGCAGCTATAGCTTTTGATTGTGTCCAGAGTATCTTTGTGCCTGAACTAGTGAGAAGGTATGTAGGAATGGAATATTAGCTTCTTTTAGGAAAGTGAAGTGCTGTGAAGTTTCCATCTGGGTCCAGATTGATGCTTTTCCAATATGTGGTGTGACAATTTGGGGATACTGACTTGGGCTTACATTCTAGTTTCTATGTTCATTATTAAATATATCTTCAAAACAGAAAACATTATTACATTCACCTTTACTGAAAATTATGTATATTATCATGAAACCAGTAGTGCTATTATTTTTTTGCCTAATATCTCAAGTGCTGTTCAATCAATTGTTCATTTCAGTGAAATGAGAGCATATTTTACTCATTATGTTTAAAATATTGATTAAGATTCTTTATTGTGGTTATGCTAGTGAAGTAAACTATTTTTGCACCAAGGATTAATTTGGTCTATTCTTCACATATATGCCAAAATTTTCATTTATTTGGCCTCTTCTTTTTTTAGAGGAGTTGGAGTGTGTGTTTGTTTGTTTGTTTGTTTGCTTCTTTGTTCTTATTAAGAGTTAACCTTCTGGCATACATTGCAACTCTAGAGCTGGTTGTTACTTCTTAAAGGAGAAAAAAAAAGAACTAGAGACTGTATAAAGTAGGATTATAACTGAATCCTATTGGTGATTTCTTCCCCAAATGGACAGATTCTATCATATTCTCTAGACTGTACGTTCTCATGTTTTAGGAACAGCATTGTCTCCCATATTATTTTTAACACCCACTCTAGATTTTTTTGCTGGAGTTCAGTAATCTCATATTATTTCTTGCTGGAGAAGCTACAATTTTAGCTGGATTGTGGATTTTTTTTTAAATGCTAGAAAAATGTTATTCTGTCGTGATTGAAGGACAGACTAATTAAAATTATTGTTCCAAATCCTTCATAGAGAAATAAGATCATAAGTGCCTTATTTTATTGGAGATGGGAATAGATATCAGAAGCTCTCGCACTTATTTAATGTTACTGTATTTTGATTTTTCTTTTTTAGTACTTCTCCTTGGGAAGCATTTTTGCTAGTGAGCTAAAGCATCCTGATTTCTTTGTGACAGAGAGAGCGGGAGGGGAAGTTTTAATTTGGCAATTATATCCCTTTTCTAAGGGCCTTTTGCTGAGTTTTGAAGTTTTCTCTCACTTGGTAATTTAGTGACTGCACTGACATCACTGTTGGTTTATAGGCCTAAAGCACAAGACATCAATGAGAAGAATGAACTATTTTAGCTTGAAAACTGCAATTTTCTCTTCTCCCATGCAAATAGTGTTGCAATATTTGATTCTGATTAAAATATAACCTGAAGTTTTATATCTGCATGTAGTAATACTCTCTGACATATTACATAATGTATTGAGCATACAAGCTGATAGCTTTAGTATAGCAGACATTGAAACCAGGTTGAAATTTTTTTAAATGAGCAAATTCTTCACTATGAGAGAATATTAGCAAAATGTTGTAGTAGTTGCTGCCTGAAAACACTACATGCTTGCTATCAGATTGTTAGTATGTGAATGACTATAATCACAAATCAAAAAAGTGAGATCTGAGGGAGAAGAGAAATGAACTTTAGAGGCTCTACAAAAAAACTCAAGCCACATCCTTCTATACCTATAAATAACAATCAAGCTGTGATTATCCCAAGGTGCAACTTCACTCCTTCATTCCTGACTCCTCTACCCCTCCCCCACCCTGGGTAGTGCAGGAGGGATGGGGAATAGGGGCTTGTGGTGAGTTCATAACAGTTCCTCTCTGCTGCTCCTTACTCCTCACACATTTCCCCTGCTCCAGCATGGGTCCTCTCCATAGGTTGCAGTCCTTCACAATAAACCTGCTCTGGCATGGGTTCTCCATGGGACGCAGTACCTGTCAGGAGAATCTACTCCAGTATGGGCTCTCCACAGGCCACAATTCCTTCAGGAAATATTCAGCTGCTCTGGAGTGGGGTCCTCCATGGGTTGCAATGTGGATATATGCTCCACCATGGTCTCTTCCATGGGCTGCAGGGTAATATCCTCCCGTACCTGGAGCACTGCTTCTCCCGCCGCCTTCTCTGACCTTTGTGTTTGCACTGTTCTTTCTCACACTTGTGTTTTTTTCCACACTCCTCTCTGCTCTCTGGCATTTTTGCCCTTTCTTAAATATGCTTTCACAGAGGCACCACCAACTTTGCTGATTGTCTCAGCTCTGGCCTGTGGTGGGGTCATTGCCTAGCTGGCTGGAACCAGCTGTGTCTGGCACAGGGCAGCCCCTTACCTCTTCTCATGAAGGCCAACCCTGCAACCCACCCCAATACCAAAAACTTGCCACGTAAATGCAATACAGGCCACTACCACTGATCATTGTTGGCTAGTAGTCCATTTAACACTGAAACACCACTGGATTCTACTGGATCTTTTGTAACATGTAATCTTTTAAGTGCATGAGAGAAAAGCAGTCAGGAAGAGTTTGGGTCTCTTGCATAAAATTTAGGATGGATTTTGTAAGTCTATTCCTTTCTAAGTATTCTTCTGGAATGTACTGCAGATTCCTCTGGAATAAACCCTCTCTAGGCTATATCTTCCTTCTAAGATTAATTAGACTGTAATATACATCTACAAGAAGGGCCGGAAGGAGGACCCGGGGAACTACAGGCCTGTCAGCCTGACCTCGGTACCGGGGAAGCTGATGGAGCAGATCATCCTGAGTGCCATCACACGGCATGTAGAGGATAACCAAGGGATTAAGCCCAGTCAGCATGGGTTCAGGAAAGGCAGGTCCTGCTTGACCAACCTGATCTCCTTCTATGACAAGGTGACTCGCCTAGTGGATGAGGGAAAGGCTGTGGATGTTGTCTACCTAGACTTTAGTAAAGCCTTTGACACGGTTTCCCACAGCATTCTCCTGGAGAAACTGTCTGCTCATGGCTTGGACAGGTGTCCTCTTCGCTGGGTAAAGAACTGGCTGGATGGCCGGGCCCAGAGAGTGGTGGTGAATGGAGTTTACTCCAGTTGGCGGCCGGTCACAAGCGGTGTTCCCCAGGGCTCTGTGCTGGGGCCAGTTCTGTTTAATATCTTTATCAATGATCTGGACGAAGGGATCGAGTGCACCCTCAGTAAGTTTGCAGATGACACCAAGTTGTGCGGGAGTGTTGACCTGCTTGAGAGTAGGAAGGCTCTGCAGAGGGACCTGGACAGGCTGGATCGATGGGCCGAGGTCAATTGTATGAAGTTCAACAAGGCTAAGTGCAAGGTCCTGCGCTTGGGCCACAGCAACCCCATGCAACGCTACAGGCTTGGGGAAGAGTGGCTGGAAAGCTGCCCAGTGGAAAAGGACCTGGGGGTGTTGGTTGACAGCTGCCTGAATATGAGCCAGCAGTGTGCCCAGGTGGCCAAGAAAGCCAATGGCATCCTGGCTTGTATCAGGAATAGTGTGGCCAGCAGGACTAGGGAAGCAATCATGCCCCTGTACTCGGCACTGGTGAGGCTGCATCTCGAATACTGTGTTCCATTTTGGGCCCCCCACTACAAGAGAGACATTGAGGTGCTGGAGCATGTCCAGAGAAGGGCAACGAAGCTGGTGAAGGGTCTAGAGCAGAAGTCTTATGAGGAGCGGCTGAGGGAACTGGGGTTGTTTAGCCTGGAGAAAAGGAGGCTGAGGGGAGACCTTATCGCTCTCTACAACTACCTGAAAGGAGGTTGTAGAGAGGTGGGGGTCGGTCTCTTCTCCCAGGTAACAAGTGATAGGACGAGAGGAAATGGCCTCAAGTTGTGCCAGGGGAGGTTTAGACTGGATATTAGGAAATTTTACTTCACTGAAAGGGTTATCAAGCATTGGAACAGGCTGCCCAGGGAAGTGGTTGAGTCGCCATCCCTGGAAGTATTTAAAAGACGTTTGGATGAGGTGCTTAGGGACATGGTATAGTGGTGGTCTTGGTAGTGTTAGGTTTACAGTTGGACTCGATGATCTTAAAGGTCTTTTCCAACCTATACGATTCTGTGATTCTGTGATAATTTACGGTTGCAATGTATGTGTAAATGCTGTTTGTGTGCAGCTGATTTCTTCAGAAGGAAGATGCTGAGTATGCCAGAATTAATCCAACTGTAGTGATCCAGCCCAGCTCAGGGTCACGTTTTCTGGCTGTATGAACCCATTTAATCTGGAATGCTTTGGAAGAGAGGAAGGCAAGCTTTCCCTTTACCCAGATGCACAAAGGACAACTACTTCATAGGAATGTGGTAAGAGTCAAATGTCATTGTTTCCAAAATGTTTCAACATTTTTGGATGAGGGTTGCTGTAGGAGTGAAAACAAAATCAATGTCACCCTAACATGGTCTAAGTTCTACAGCTCAAAAAGAAGTGGAGATGAAAATAGTCTTTAGAGTTGGTAATTCTAAGTGTCCATTGGACCTGGGAGAGTGTCCTGTTTCTGGTGCTTAACATTGTGTTTATTTTATGGTAGTTTTATATCTTCAGTACCAATGGAAAATTAGCAATGTATGTATATCTTCTCTAATATGTACACACATAATTAATCATTTCATGCAAACTGAGGAAATCGCACAAAGAAGGTGCAGTTATAGAAACAGGAAACGGGCCATTTTAAGAAATCTTTGTTGTGTTTTTTCAGTGTGTGTGTGGGTGACTTTAAATGGGGAAGGCTTATTATATTAATAACTTGGGAAACGGTAAATAAATAAAACATGAGACAGTTAATCTACATTTAAGTGCCAGGGCTTGGATCCAACTTTGGAGGATAACTCAGGAAACTCCAAAACATGTAGTGCTTTTTGCAGATAAAGTTTATCTTGGTATTGCTGTCTGGCAGTGAAGAATGGAAGGCCCAGAGGATAGTAGTTTATGCTGTCATGGCAGTGCAGATGGAACAGATCCTCAGCTGAGTTGGTTCTCTGCAGCTGCACTCACCAAAGTTAATAGCAATATGCTGCACAGGCTGAGGAGATGGCCTCAAAGTGTAAGTTTTGCAAAGGTTTCCAAGCTGATTGTCATTTATAGGATATTATACTTACCAATGGCGGAAGACTAAAGGAAAGAGAAATCTGCCTGAGTTGAGACGTGGTCTTTGCTTTTTCAAGATGTGGCTTGAACTTTCTTCTGCTGAACATTATTGCAGAGAGGTTAGTACAATTAATTGGCCAAAATGATCATGAGATATTTTGTTAAGGTCAGCAGTAACAACATGTACTAATAACTGAATTTGTACATGTGCTAAGGACAAGAATGATGAATGTTTAATCTAATAGCTCAGAAATATACATTTATCACACTTCAGTTCCTATTAACACATTGGTTTTAATAAGTCATTTTGTTATGTATAACAAAACAAAAGATGAAACTTGCTATTAAAGACCCCTATGTAACATTCAGCATGAACGAATGTTAGCTAGAGCCATTCATTTCTGAAAGCTACTTGCAAGTATAATTAAATTCTTTAAAGTGATGACTCCCAAAAGAATAAGCTCCTTTAAAGAAGAAAGTGAATTTACACTTGTATTAGGTTTGCGTGGCAAGGTTTTGGTAGCGGGGGGGCTACAGGGGTGGCTTCTGTGAGAAGCTGCTAGAAGCTTCCCCTGTGTCCAATAGAGCCAATGCCAGCTGGCTCCAAGACGGACCCGCCGAGCCAATCAGCGACTGTGGTAGCGCCTCTGTGATAACATATTTAAGAAGGGGAAAAAAATGTTGCGCAACAGCAGCTGGAAGAGAGGAGTGAGAATATGTGAGAGAAACAACAACTCTGCAGACACCAAGGTCAGTGAAGAAGGAGGGAGAGGGGTGCTCCAGGCACCGGAGCAGATATTCCCCTGCAGCCCATGGAGAAGACCATGGTGAGCCAGGCTGTCCCCCTGCAGCCCATGGAGGTCCACGATGGAGCAGATATCCACCTGCAGCCCGTGGAGGACCCCACGCCAGAGCAGGTGGATGTGCCTGAAGGAGGCTGTGACCCCGTGGGAAGCCTGTGCTGGAGCAGGCTCCTGGCAGGACCTGTGGACCCGTGGAGAGAGGAGCCCCTGCTGGAGCAGGTTTTCTGGCAGGACCTGTGACCCCGTAGGGGACCCACACTGGAGCAGTCTGTTCCTGAAGGACTGCACCCTGTGGAAAGGACCCATGCTGGAGCAGTTCATGAAGAACTGTAGCCCGTGAGAAGGACCCACGTTGGAGAAGCCCATGGAGGACTGTCCCCCATGGGAGGGACCCCACACTGGAGCAGGAGAAGAGTGTGAGGAGTCCTCTCCCTGAGGAGGAAGGAGCAGCAGAGACAATCTGTGATGAACTGATCACAACCCCCATTCCCCATCCCCCTGTGCCACTCAGGGGGAGGAGGTAGAGAATTCAGGAGTGAAGTTGAGCCTGGGAAGAAGGGAGGGGTGGGGGGAAGGTGTTTTAAGATTTAGTTTTTATTTCTCATTATCCTACTCTGATTTGATTGGTATTAAATTGAACTAATTTCCCCAAGTCGAGTCTGTTTTTTCCTGTGAGAGTAACTGGTGAATGATCTCTCCCTGCCCTTATCTCGACCCACGACCCTTTCATTATATTTTCTCTCCCCTGTCCAGCTGAGGAGGGGAGTGATAGAGTGGCTTTGATGGGTACCCGGTGTCCAGCCAATGTCAACCCACCACAACACTCCATCCTCCTATTTAAGATGTCTCAAGTGTATTTTATACACTTTCAGGCTGTTCTTCACCCAGTGGGTCCGATGTAATCTGGTACCAGCTGACCAAAATATTTACACTGAAATTTGTATATTAATTTGTTTGCAGACCCTCAAGTGATCTCTAGTTATTGACTGAGGTGGTTCAGATGTTTTATTATTTTGGTATAGCCAGCTGGCATGTCCTGAATACTGTTATAATAATGGGGTTCCTGAAAATAATAGGAATGGAGTACTACATAAAAGACCACTAGAGGCCAATATAGCTGCCTCAATAAAAGTGATACAGATTTTGTAAAATATTTAGTATCTTGCAAGAGATCTCATTAAAATAGGTGTGTTTAAATGAGGAAAAAGGTAGTAGAGTTCAAAGATTTAGTTTTTAATCTGCAGTTTCTGTGGTTTCATTAATTTTTTTCAACCTGTGATTTTTGTCAGCTCATTTAAGATTCTCTTTCTGCTCTGAAATTTTTTTAATCAACTGTCCTTATTCCCAGCTTGGCAATTTTTTGGTTGGTGTTTACAGAAAGAGAAAATTAAGTTCACTTTCTCTTCTTCTTTGAAATTCTCAGTAAGTTCAAATTCATTTTCACTTTACTTCAGAAACAGTCTGCGAGGTGCTGTGTAAAGAATGATGAAATGTGGGTCAGTGGAATTTCTAAAGAAATATTTTCAAGATCTAGCCATAAAGGCGTCACGCACACGTACGTTCTCTTTTTGGCTGCTTCTCTGATGCTGTTTCCAGCTCTTAGAGAGCTCTGCCCCCCATATTTGTGTCTGTGTATGTGTGCATATACATGCAAACATATCTATATTTATGTATACAGACATATATGAACACTGTAAGTATATATAGTGTAAAGATACCGTAAATGGTACTAGTTGTACCATGGCATATATGTTGTTTGTAACTGTGATACTGCTTTTTTTTTCACCATCTTGTGTGTTCTACCTGCTTTACGCATTCTTTCACTATTTTTCTTGAAGCTGAAGTTGCTCTTGGACAATACGATTCATCCCTTTCTATCCCAAGAATGAAAGTTTCTTGATCTTCTAAAGATAATATTCTCAAGCCACAGTAGTCACTAGGGAAAAATACCCTGTTTTGCTTCACAGATTTGGAACTCATACTTATGTAATATTTGCCAACACTTAATTAAAAAATATTTCAGACATCATATATTGAATATCTGGGACTTTTCCAGCTGATATGAATGCTTTTCAGAGTCATTGCTTCAAATTTGGGAAATATATAATTTTATTGGCCAATCTTCTAGTAAGATTAATCAGAGTTGAACCATGAGTGAGAACTGCATACCTTTCTTTCTGACATATGTCATTTTGATAGAAGGTCTGTAACTTCAGGGCAACCTTTTCTGTTGTGACTCCCTTCCCCTTTTCCCATATTATTTCTAAGTCTTGATTCACCAAGCTTTGATTCACCAACACAAAAAAATTAAATACATTTTAATGCTAGTCTCTCACTGCCTAGTTTCCAGTATTACTGCATCAAATACATTTCAGAGGAATGGAATCATAGAATCATAGAACAGCCCAGGTTGGAAGGGACCTCAGAAGATCATCTGGTCCAACCTTTCAGGGGAAAGGGAGCCTAGATGAGATTATCTAGCACCCTGTAAAATCACATCTTGAAAACCTCCAGTGATGGGGACTCTACCACATCCCTGGGGAGGTTGTTCCAGTGATTGATTGTTCTCACTGTAAAAATTTTTTTCTTATATCAAGATGAAACCTCTCCCGGTGCAACTTGTACACATTGCCCCTTGTCTTCTCCATGTGGCTCCTTGTGAAGAGAGAGCCTCTCTCTTCTTTGTAGCCACCCTTTAAGTACTGGAATACTGTGAGGAGTTTCCATTCTGCGCTTTTAACCAGTTGTGGCAGTCTCTCTGGGACATCCCGGATCTTGGCTCCTGGCAAGCAGCAAACTTCCCTTGACTGTATATCAAGTCGGCAGATGGGTGCTGCCTGATATACAGACTCGAGCGCACTCGCTGCTTCCTTTTGCAGCTTTTAGTATGTGCTGTTGGTGCAGTTTCTCCTAGTGAATCTTGCTCATTGGTTTTGTCCACTGCCAAGGCTTCATATCTGTTGCTGGTTGGTACATACGAGGAAGGGGAGTGAAGTGATATCCTGTTCC